>NC_139684.1:71335045-72795948 GCF_964106915.1 Podarcis gaigeae
TCTTGCCAAACTACAAATCCCAGGATTCTTTGGGAGGGGAAAGCTATGACCCCCCCCCCAAAGCTTATACAGTGGTACCTCGGGTTAAATACGCTTCAGGTTACATACGCTTCAGGTTACAGACTCCGCTAACCCAGAAATATTACCTCGGGTTAAGAACTTTGCTTCAGGATGAGAACAGAAATTGTGCTCCGGTGGCGCAGCGGCAGCAGTGGGAGGCCCCATTAGCTAAAGTGGTGCTTCAGGTTAAGAACAGTTTCAGGTTAAGAACGGAGCTCCGGAACGAATTAAGTACGTAACCAGAGGTACCACTGTACAAAACTAGTGGGCGGCTTTACCTGTCACAAGATTCCTACATGGAAAAATACTATATTTATTTCCCTACAGGAAGGCAATTATGTTATATCTGGCGTCTGCTTCATTGCCATATTTGGGTTCAAGAGTCCCCCCCCCCCTTAGGTCATTTTGGCAAGAAACTCTGCTTTTGTTCCCCCTGCTTTTCTATGAAATTTGTGGCTTGCTTCCCTAGTAAGAGCCATCCAGTGCCATTTGCTCTGGAATGGCTTTCCTAGTGGTGGACAGACTCTTTCCTCTGGGCTGAGGAGAACTCTTGGTTTATTCAGGCTGAGGGCTGGATTAGATTAGAGATGGGCAGACTTGGCCCACTCACCTCAAATTGGCTGGGAAATAAAACTGAATTAAAAACACACACACACACAGACACACACACACACACACACACACACACAGTTAATGTTTGCTTTCCAAGCCATTCTAAGGCTTAGAAAATATCCCTTCCTGGGCAGCTTTGCCTGGTGCCCAAAACATCCTCCCCCAAGACTCCTAAACCCACTTCCTCTCCTTTCCCTTTACTTAACCACCTGGAGAAGATAGGTCCTTCCCTCCCCACCCTCTTCTCTGCCGTCCTGGTTCAGTGTGTCAGGGAGTTGTGGAAGCCCTTGGGGTCTACTAGTAGCCAAGAGCTACTGCAATGACAATTGGCCTTAGGAAGGCTACACACCTCAAGGGTCACTGAACCTCTCTGTGTCAAGAGTGATGGGGGAATCACAAAGGAAAGGGACAGGCCTTCCTTCTCCCCACATGTCATTGCCCCCCATCACTTCTCCCAGACTGGCATGATAAACTAACTGAGGGTCAAGGGAGTGTGCAGCATGAGGGCATAAGTGCTTCAGAGGTGAGAAAGAGCCTTTTACATATTTATGCTCAGCAGTGACCCTTTGCATGTGGGCTGTTACACCACTGAGTGCAGTTTGCGTGTGAATGGTTAGTTGGCTGATTGATTGATGGAGATAACAGTTACAGTGGTTGTGCAAATGGAGTGTGTGTGAGTGTGGGACTAGGCGAGTGGTTGTATGAATAGGGTGTTTTATGTTGGCTGGGATTCTACATTATACTGCTTTGTAATGCTCTCTGACTTTTTTATATTGCTTTTAGGGATATGGATACTGTGTTTTAGATGTACATCATTTGACATTGTTTTTATTGGACTTGTGTGTGTGTGTGTGTGTGTGTGTGTGTGTGTCTATCATATAAACCACTTTGAGCTCTCCAGGTACTAAGTGCTCTACAAATGGAAAGAAAAGAATAGCAATAATAATTATGTATTATTATTATTATTATTATTATTATTATTATTATTATTATTCAGGGTATTTTATGAGCCTGAACGCCAAGAACCTAGCTAGCACCCTTCTCCAGTCATGCATCCAGCCTCCCTAGGGGAAAAGACAGTCCTTTCCAACAGTACCTCAACAATGCCATGGCTGATGGTCCCGTAGGGCTTCCGGCGAACCATCAGGAGGCTGATGATGATCACCATGGCAACAGCAACTGCCACCACAAGGAGGCCAATCAGGGCACCCCTGTTGATGGTTACCAAGGTGTCCGGCTCCTGTGGAAGAAGAGATCCAATGAGATCATAAGCAAGGTGAGTTTCACTTCATTTCTTCCAAAGCTGATTGCTCACAATACAAAAGGAGCTGATTGCCCACAACACTGAGGAGGGGTGAGATGAAAATAGTTCCTAAACATGGGACCTTTTCTTTCAAAACCAGCATTCTAGTGGCTCGGGAGTGTATAAATGCATTATAAAAATGCATTTATTTATTTTTACAAAAAGATTAAGGGGAGTTGAGACAATGTCGCACACCTCATCAGTATCGTAGGAAGGCTTCGGGTGATGCAATCACCATCCCACGTGACCCTCAAACAACCAACAATATATCTTTGTTGGTTGGGAAAATCTTTGACATCCTCTCCCCCAGTGACAAAATTCTGGAGGGGAAACAAATGCTGAGTGGTAGGGGATACAACCTCTCTTTAACAGAAGATGTCTAGATCCCATGAAAGAAATAAAGAAAGCAGCTGTGTGTTTATTGCTATAGTATGAAATTGTCCAGACATGGCCCACATTGCCTTCTGGCTGATCTAGTAAAAAGGTAATCTGTAGCTGGAAGTGGCAATAAAGTGATGCACATGGGAGATGTTATATAAAAACATTTCTATTTGGGATGAAGACCAAGTCGGTTTGAATTGCTCTGCTGTTAATCTGATAGCTATACTCTGGCAGCCTTTTGGGACGTCTTTGGGAGAAAGGGCCAAAAAATAAACCCTACACAAATCCCAAGTGGAGTCCTTAAGATGGTTGGGTGGCGCCTTGTATGCCTCCTTCCAGCAACTCCTGCAGTCAAGCTGGTGCCCGATGTATTGCTCTGCTTTCCTTTGGACCATATCAGGAAGGCAGAGAAGGCGCTCCTCTTGCCTGGGCAGCCCAGGGCCTCCATTCACACTGCCCAGGCTTGCACCCCGGGGAGGTCACTTTGGTGCTGCTAATACAGTAAAAACAATGCAGGAGGCACCAGTTGTAAGTTACCAGTCTCTGCAGCCACAGCAGGCGCTGTGATCCTCCAGCGGTTTGACTTCATCCTTGGAGACACACTCCATTGTATTGTGAGACACAAAGATGCCAACAACAACTCTGGCTGCACCCAGACATCGCAATAGAACATGGTTTGTCATAATCGGAATGAGCTATCGCCACCTATCCCCACCCCCACTCATCTCCCCCCCTCCACCTCTTTCCCCCTTTTCTTCCTAATGTCTCAACAAATGAAACCGATTTGTAAAAATGTTACATGGGGGAAAAAATAAGGGAGAGAGACATTGCACATACTTTTGTAAATCAAGAAAATCTTTCATAAAAAGACATTAAAAAAATTAATAATCGGAATGAGCTGTGGTGAGCCTTTGGTGAAACTATGACGAGAAGCTGGGAAGCTCTTACTTAAAATAAATAAATAACCGCGGTTTGCCATTTCACTTGAACCCAACAAACTGAAGTTCAATTAATTTTTAACAGCAGTTAATCTTAACTACGCTTTGTTTTAAACAAGCCAACTTCCAAACACAGGTTACAGAGCTAGCTTGTTTCAACAAGCTGTTAAGGTTAACCACAGTTTAGATTTCGGACATAATGCTAAACCGTGGTTAATCCAAAATGGATGTGGAAGCTTCCAACTATGAAGCTCCTTGTAATTATGTTGGAGGAGGAGAGGGAAGGAGGGAGCATGAAAGACGAAGGCACGCCATAACTTGTTCCTGTTATGATAAATAAGAGTTTGCAACCTCCGAATGCAACCTTTAAATGCTTAGCACCAGGAAAGTTAAACATCTTCCTCCCATATGAGCTCATTAAGATCTTCTGGAGAGCACCTCCTTTGAATCTTGCCAACATGCAAACTGTTTGCTAGGACATAAGAGAGAGCCTTCTTGGTAACTGCATCCAGCCTTCCTCTTCTGAGGAAGACTGCCTTGACTCTTCCCTGATGACACTCCAATGGCCCACCAAGACCCTGCTCTCTCTCTTTGGCAAGCTGTCCTGCCGATGTTATAAACTCTATTTTTGATTTTTTGGTTTTCATGTGCTATCTGCTGGTTTTATGTTGTGTATTACAGTACTTATTTAACACCTCTCATAAGCTGCCTTAAGCACTTCAATGGAAAAAGCTGGATAGAACTGCTACGGGTTCAGCAAGCCTATTCTCCTCCACTACCCAGTTAGCTTTTCTTCTTCTCAACTTGCATAACATCCCACTGGTTGCAGAATTTGGCCTTCTATGTAGGCCACATTCTTTCTCCAAGACATTAGCCTCACCAGCCACGCTCTGTACCCTTGAGTGCCTTTGCCCGGCTGGAACATGCCCTTTTACACATGTATATATTTCTGCAGCCCAGTTCAAGTATGAAGAAATGACTGGTTTATTTTTGATGGGCCCTACTACCACACCAATAGAGGACCTGAATTCCTGCACTAAAAAGTATCACTTCCTGACGCTACACTAGTATTTCTTCTCTATTTCGGCAAAACTGAAAGCAAAACATTACCGAAGTCCTGGAAGTTCACAGGTTCTTGACAACTGTGTCCTAGACAACCTCTACTTCTAAGATGACATTAAGCTCAGCTGGTTGAGGGTTTATTATAGGGAGCAATAATATAGGCACAATCATCAGAGAACTAGTGTTGGTTGCTCCTCACTTCTAAGATTATTATTATTATTGTACAATTATAAGATTATTGTATAATCTAGCACGCATTGCAACCATCAGTGCAGATTTCCTTATGTTTCCTTTCAGCTAGATCTGCCATTTTTTGTGTGCACGTAGGTTAGCAAATGATTTGGAGTGCTCCAATATCTCCTTTTGGAGCGAGATGTTGTGTTTTCATTGGATGTTACAGAACTCACACACCATTCTCTTGAAATTGAAGCACCTTGTGTTTCCGGTGGTTCCTAGATGCTCAGCTTTGAAGCATACTACAAACCCTGAAAAGCTATGGTTTTCCCAGTAGTGATGTATGGAAGTGAGAGCTGAACCATAAAGAAGGCTGATCGCCGAAGAATTGATGCTTTTGAATTATGGTGCTGGAGGAGACTTTTGAGAGTCCCATGGACTGCAAGAAGATCAAACCTATCCATTCTGAAGGAAATCAGTCCTGAGTGCTCCCTGGAAGGACAGATCCTGAAGCTGAGGTTCCAATACTTTGGCCACCTCATGAGAAGAGAAGACTCCCTGCAAAAGACCCTGATGTTGGGAAAGATTGAGGGCTCAAGGAGAAGGGGACGACAGAGGACGAGATGGTTGGACAGTGTTCTCGAAGCTACCAGCATGAGTTTGACCAAACTGCAGGAGGCAGTGGAAGACAGGAGTGCCTGGTGTGCTCTGGTCCAGGGGGTCACGAAGAGTCGGACACGACTAAACGACTAAACAACAACAACAAACCCTGATGGGGTGTCTCTAGGACCCTGGAGAGAGGGACCCTGCTACAGAAATACTAATGGGCCTTTGACCTCCCCAACCCCAGAGCACTACGCCACTCGTGGCAAATGTCAGTTTTCTGCCATGAAATGCGTAGAAAGGCACCGATCACGATGAAGCCAATGGCAAGCCACTTACTGCCTTGGTTCTGACCTGTTAAAAAGTGAGAGTAGGGGCTTTGTTCACAGGGCTGTTGTGCGGATAAAGACTGGGATGGAATTTGCACTTACAAAAGGCATTACTTACTAAGAAGAAAAGGATTAGGTAAAGATTACATCAACTGCTGCAAAGTTCCACAGCGCTCTGAGTAAGCTTTTGATCCCAGCAGCATTCGTCAGGCATTCAGAGCAGAAATAAAACGGGATTTGTTCTCCTGCCCAAGGCCATTTTCGCAAATGATTCTTAAGTCAATGTTTCCAGTTCCTGCATCTGTAATTCAGATGTAAAAGCTACATGGGGCTGGAATGAAGACTTTTTCAGTTTGCAAAATGGTGCTTCTACTTTCTATGCCATTTTGCTATGTGGAGAAGGTGGGTTATTTATATTATTATTATTAAAAAAGAACAGGCAAAAACTCAACTTTAGCATCCCTTGTCAAGGCACCTTAACTGATTGCCATCACTTGGTTTTGCAGAAAACAAAGGACGTCTGTGGCCAAGCCAACTGGATGACAGTTCCCAGTTTTGCCCTTACTGGAAAGCCAACACTTCCATCTCCAATTGCTCCCCTAAGAAAACTCCTTTAAGGCCCACAAACAAAAGAAATGTAGCAGAAGTGACCTTTCCTTCAAGCGCAATTTGAAAAAATCTATAAACCAGGAAGCAAAAAGCGACACAAAGCAGAGGGTGACCTCAGTCACAGAACACAAAACAAAACACCCAACTCCCTTAGGATAAAGTTCTCTTTGGTTTGGGATTCTGCAGAGAAGCAAACCGGATCACCCTGCTTCCCGCAGAGTAATCTGATGCCAGTGATCCTTTTGGAAAAGAGCTGAACTAACAACCAGCCACAACAGAGAAAGCAGAGGCCATGGTGTAGCTGGAGGTTTATATTACAACAGATGTACACGGGGCACAGAGTCAACTGACTCGAATGGGGATTTGAAATTCGGCAAATAACCAAGAGCATCATAAAGACCTTAAAAGACAAAATGTGCATAAGGCTTCGATGAGCCAATAGCACTTATAATCACAGAGTCAGAAAGGACCTCAAAAGATCCTCTAGTCTAACCCTCCACCAATGTAGGAAAGTCACTTGTACAGCATCCCTGATAGTTGGCCATCCTTGCCCATCAATCCCTCCTTTTCATCCCTGATGAGAATACTTGCTTAAGGAACTCTGTGCATGCTCTGAAGCCTTCCCTTCCTTATTTCATCATGTGTCGCAGGTCTAAAGCCCTGACTCAAAGTCAGACCCCGAGCCCGCTCATAAATGGCGATCAATTATTAAAAGTTCTTCGGGCGTAGCAGTGTGGCAGGGGTGTTTAAGCTTTAGTCTGTTTAAAACGGATGGTTGCACTGACTTCTACGGCACAAAATCAAGTGTCTGCATATAGGCAAGACCATGGATATGGGGCATGTTTCTGCTTCTTCTCAACTTCGGAATCATCAGTGCCTGGAGTGATCTTATTGAACACAGTCTTCCAGAAATGTGGTGCCTGAGTTATTCCTCTTCCCTCCTTGTCCCTTTCTCCTTGTGCGTCATGTTTGTCAGTAATAATAATAATAATAATAATAATAATAATAATAATAATAATACTCCGCCTATCTGACTGTGTTTCCCCAGCCACTCTGGGTGGCTTACAGCATATATAAAAACATAATGAAACATCAAACATTAAAAACCTCCCAATAAAGGGCTGCCTTTAGATGTCTTCTAAAAGTTGTGCAGTTCTTTATCTCCTTGACATCTGAAGGGAGGCCGTTCCAGAGGGAAGGTGCCACTATGAAGAAGGCCCTCTGTAAGATAGTATGCCTGCAGGTAGGGACTGTCTTGTTTCAACTGATTTCATGAAAGACACTCCGGGCTGAAGAGCAGGACACAAATGCTTTACAGAAATAAAATTCTCCCCTTTGGGGGACACTGTCATTTGGCTTGTTTTCACTAATCTTATTTAAGATTAACCACAGTCTGGTCTGGGTTCAGACAACATGCTAATACTGCAGTTAATCTAGAACAGAAGCAAAAGCTTCTGAATTTCTCTTCATGGCAACACCAAGGGGAAGGGACTCTTCTCAGCTCACCCTCAAATTGCTAATCTATGGTTTAGTGCTTTGCCCAAAATCAGTTCATTAAGAAGACGAAGAAGAGTTTGGATTTGATATCCCGCTTTATCACTACCCGAAGGAGTCTCAAAGCGGCTAACATTCTCCTTTCCCTTCCTCCCTCACAACAAACACTATGTGAGGTGAGTGAGGCTGAGAGACTTCAGAGAAGTGTGACTGGCCCAAGGTCACCCAGCAGGTAACCCGGTTCACCAGATTACGAGTCTACCGCTCTTAACCACTACACCACACTGGCTCTCCCAATCTGCTCCCATTCTGTACCTCCCTGCTTTGGATTCTATGGCTTGAACAGAATGCGGCAAAGACAGAAGCCAGAGAATGGCTTTTGTACGCAGGACAACAACAACAACAACATCAACATCAAAGGAGATACTCGGAGAAGTGCTTCAAGCTGCAACAGGCTAGGAAATGAATATTGGCTAGAAGGAGCAGACACAATTTCTGTATCCCAAAAAGTTGGACCAAACAAATAAGGTCATTCCGTGTACATACACATTTGTACAGAAAGAAAGAAAAATATATGAATGGCCGCCACACAAAAGAGGGGTAGGGGGTGTGGGGAAGAAATTTGATTATTTGCTTTTAAAGTCAAACCCACCACATTTTCTGAAACAATATTCAGACTGAAACACACCTATCTCTTGAAATTCACACTTCCCCAAATTTTGCAATGTAGCAGTCTAGCCACGTAATGCTAATATATGCATGAAATGAAATCTATGCCACCCTTAAATTAAGTTCTTTATGTTTCTGCAGTAGTTTGCAATTTCCTTCTTTTTTTTGTAAAAAACAAAAAAACTTTAAAAAATCTGTCAGCATTTTAGTGCAAATTTCTAACAAATTTTGGAATGCAGATTTGCCTGCTATATAGATCTTTGCAAAACAGTTTCCCAATATGTAATGCATTTGTATGTTATATTCATGAACTATGAATTTTAGACAGTTTCTCCATATATATGCAAAGTTTGTGCCTGTTTGGAGAAATGCATTGCAAAATTCAGGGATGTGTGAATTTCAAAGAACAGCTGTGTTTTGTTTCAAGAAGTGTGAAATAGGTAGCTGCTCATTAAAATGCAAAGAAAATTGAGTTTCTCCCCTTCCCTACTATTAACAAGGATGAAATAATCATTACAGAAGGGAGAGGTTTCTTTCTTTGTTTTCCAAAAGAGCAATTCCTAAGATATCCCACTAGGAAATTTTGCCGATGCACATTTTAAAGCCTTTCTGAATAAAGATCCAAGAGCACTGACTTGAATAACGTTGAGAAAATGTCCTTTTCTAAAAGTGGAGATTCAGCCCAAATGAAGGGAAATGAAGGAGCTGAAATTCTATCAGCTGAAACGTAATAAAATGCCTAATAAGGTAGGAGAAGGGGGGGAGGGGGGAAGGAACAGAGGAAGAAAAAGGAAGAATGAGAAGCATCTAGATAGAGACATAAAAGCCCAAGGAGAAGAATTTTAAAAGGGTTACATTAGAAGCAGGAAGCCTGCCAGGGAGAATTGCTTGGGTCATTAGACCATCAAGATGTAAAAAAAGCACTTAAGGACGACAGAAATATTGCAGAGAAGTTAAATGAGTGCTTTGCATCTGTCTTAGACAAAGACAAGGTTGGTGAGATACACCCAAGCTGTTCCCCATGAAGGCAATAAATCTGAAGAAATGACAGAAACTGAATCGTCTTTGGAGGACATTTTAGAGCAAACGGATAGATTAAACTCATAAATCACCAGGAGCAGATGGAATTCTCCCAAGAGTTCTGAAAGGAACTAAAGTTAAAAGCAAAAAAAGAAAAAAAAAGGGGGGGAGGGAGTAACTTTAGAACCCGGATCCAACAAGGGCAATCCGTGCTTCGAAGCCCAGATTGTGAGAGATGTTTGCCTTGCTGAATAATGACCACATGTGCAGAAATGGGCATGGCCAAAGCTCATGGATCCAGCGCTATTCCCATTTGCAGAACATGGGATGCCACGCACACCTGCTTAACAGATGCTTGGCGCTGCCAGTTTCGACAGCATCCAGTACCATTTTGGGGAGGTGGTGGTGATAGAGGAACTGCATCTAAGCACCCCTTTCCCATCCACCCAGAGGTGATTGATAGTGCCAAAGTTGACGGTGCCAAACATCTGCTAGCTGGGAAATTTGTCCATGCACTCAGCTGCTTTGCCTTGGAGTTTCAGGGCTTTAGAAGAGCTACAGAAATGCTAACATTCTACTAGTTTTTTTTTTAATTAAAAAGAAATCAACAACTGGGTATGATGTTGGAAGCCTTAGGGTCAAGGGTAGACAGTGTGGTGTTCCTCCAGATGTTGCTGACCTCCTTATCCCTCCACCATCCCTGACCATTGGCCATTGGCTTGCTGGGGCACACAGAAACTGGAGTCCAGCAACATTCCTGCATTGCAAGGGGTTAGACGAGAGGATCGTTGGTCAAGTCCTATGCTCCAGAGCAAGAGAAAACAAGCTTGCTCCATCTTCCATAGGACAGCGCTTGGGGTATTTGAAGATGGGTATCCTATCTCCTCTCAGTCTCTTCTTTTCCAGGCTAAACATACCCAGCTCCTTCAACCGCTCCTCATAAGACTTGGTTTCCAGCGCCTTAATCATCTTTAATGCCCTCCTTTGAACATGTTCCAGCTTGTCAACATCCTTCTAAAATTGTGGTGTCCAGAAGTAGACACAGGACACCAGGTGTGGTCTGACCAAGACTCCTCTATAAAGCCCTAGAGAACTGATGCCAATCCATTTGTGGCTGTATACTCAAGTGGGGCTGAGTTGCACCGATGTCTGGACTCATTACAAGGCCTCTCTCTATGTCCCAAGCCTCAGGCACAGGCTTCATCACCTGAAGGTGTCAGGGATGGAACTGGGGCCTCCTGCCTGCAGAGGACTTGCTCTGTCCGCCACTGAACTATCTCAGGGAGCGGCCTCCACCCTCTACATCTCAACCTGCCACCACACCACTACTTCCATCTGTGGTCTGGGCCTAGTGTGCTGAAAACTCGGGAGTGATTCCAGGAAGCTCATTCATGAATTTAAAGGAGGGAGAATTGCCTTCAGAAGCATATTTTTACTTGCTGCATACGTTCTCCCATACCTACGCATGATCACATGACAGAATAGCTTTGAACCACTGAAAAGAGAGAGAGAGAGAGAGAGAGAGAGAGAGAGAGAGAGAGGCAGGCCTCAATGCCCAGTTTTAAAAAATAAATAGGGAGATAAATGACGGCCACTTCACCCAGCTCTCAGGGTCAAACTAAATGTCTCTCCCCAGCTACTTTATTTTTGTTGAAAAAGCTTGCATTCTAGGTGACAGGTGTTTCTTCTAGTTTGGGCCTTAGTCTGTGATGTGGAGTGGGGAAACAGATGAGTCTGGATGGATGAAAACAGGGTACAGAATGCACATAAGGGAGGGTGTGGGGTTGGATGCACACCTGACCAGGTGGGATGGCGAGGTGCAGTTGTTTCTGGCTGGCTCCAAAGCCACTTACCAGCTCGTCACGTTGGATCTCTTGGGACTTGTACACCATGCCTTTGACATCTGAGGCGGACACATTGACCTGTGGTGAGGGGAGAGGAGGAGATACTTAGATTTTGGAAGGGCTAAGGGAGAAAAAGGAGACTTCAAAGCAGTGTTTCCCCTCTCCTCAGCACCGAATCCCTCCAGCAACATAGGGCAGCTGTCATCTAGCGTAAATAGCTGGACTCCAACTCATATCAGCTCTAAACAGTTGGGCTTCCTCCAGACATTGCTGGACTCCTACTCCCATCCATCCCAGTCAACATCGCCAATGGCCAGTTATGTTTTCAATATTGGTTTTTAAATGGTTGTAACTTACACTAGGACCTACTGGTAAAAAAATGAATAATAATTTTAATAACAGGAGTCCAACAACATCTGGAGGGCCAGATCAGTTTTGGTTTCTTTCTGTTTGTTATTTTCCCCCTTCAAGAGCTTAGGTTTTGTTCTCCACATCAGTTTTAAAATGATTTTTAAAGAAGTCCTCATGAAAAATTATCAGCATTTTTTTGAGAGCTTCTTCTAATATACACATTTTTGCAAGCAATTTCCCCCAGTATAATCATAGAATAGTAGAGTTGGAAGGGGCCACAAGAGTCATCTAGTCCAACCCTCTGCAAGGTAGGAATATTTTGCATGGTTGTATGATGTTTTTACTTACATATGCATCCTTATGGCCACTTTACCTAGCAACTCCAACTTTTGTACAAGTTACTTGGTTGGAGAACAGAATGGCTATTTTCAGAGAATGGGGAGTTATGAAGGATGGCTGCATTTCAATTTGCATATAGTTTCAGGAAGTGAGAATTGGGTAGGTTCCCCTTGAAATGCCAACCCAACCACACACACACACACACAGTTCCTGACCCCAGTCATCTTTGACTTAAAAGAGCCCAGCATTTCCCCAATTCATGCTTGACAGAGGCAGCTCAAAACATGTGGGGAGGAAATGTGGTACAGCCCATCCACCAAACCACAGTACGTCAACATCCCCATGGGGTACTATTTGTTTTCAGAACCTCATGGCCTAAAATTCTCCCTCCATTTGGAAAGCCAACACATCAGAGAGTTTGGTAGGCATCTGAGACCTGCTATCCCTAGAAGTTGCAAGATGACTAAGGCCATTTTTGATTTTGAAAGCAACCAGCCACACTTACTCACACAGCTAATAAAAGTAAGAAGATAAAATGTTAGCGAGAGAGTTGTGGTGCCTAGACAGGGTGTCAGGCTAGGACTGAGGAGACTCAAGCTCAAAACCCCATTCAACTCACTGGTTGACCTTGAGCCAGAAAGTATGTCTCTCAGGCTGTGTACAAATTCAAGCACGCTTTCCCTCAAAGAATTCTGGGCACTGTAGTTTACTCCTCATGGAGTTATAATAATCAGCAACCCTTAAGAAACCACAGTACCCAGAATTCTTGGGTGGGAGGGATGTGCTTTAAAGATAGAGTGGGTCTCAGAATATCTCACAGGGTTATTGTGAGGCTGAAATGAGAGTTGTGGTAGGGGAACCATCACCTTGAGCTGCTTGGAGTACAGGAAGGCTGTAAATATTAATAAAAACAATGAATGCAACAGAAACATCCAGCTTACCTTACGTTCATATTCATACAGCAAGGCCTTGTCACTGGTTGGATAGTCATATTCTGCCAGCCCTGAAGCTGTGGAACAGAGGAACAGAGGTCTCAAGTCATTAAGCATCTCAGGTATCACCATTTACTCTGGCATGGAGTTATTCTGGACAACAAACGACCCAAAACTCTTCTCCCCCCACACCACCAAAACTCACATGGAGGTGGTGTTGTATATGGGAGTGGGGCACTCACCTTTCTTGTCCGTTTGTTCAGAATCTGCCCGTTCCCCACAGAGCAGCAGGAGGAGAGATTAAGCATAGCATAAAGAAAGAAAAGAACAGAAAAAGGAAAAAAGAAGACAAGTTTGAGGCCAAGGGTGTTGAGATAGCAGAAGGCAAAGCTAGCAAGTAGGGCAACTGGTTTTCAAGCTGTGTTTGAAGGAGCACTGCAGATTCACTGGACATGGTATCATTAGTGGTTGGGGTAGGGACAGGTGCTAACCTATCTGTTTTGGTTTCCCTCAATTCCCCATTTTTCAAATCTTAAATTCAGCTCTCCACCTTCCCATATCAATTTGCAAATCTCTTTTTAAAAGGTTCTCAGGAAAATTCGCCAGGATTTTATTGCAAATTTATCCACAGAGATTTTTGTATGCAATGTTTGTAACATACACATTAAAGTAAAGTGGTTTCTTTTTTGTAAACAATGCATTTTTGTATGTTATTTTCATTAAAATGTGCACTTTTTTGCATACTTTACCCTAGTATGTTATTTTTTGTACACATTACTTGGCTGGAGAACTTCACTACAAAATTCAGAAACTTTCACATGTGAAAGGATGTCTGTGTTTCGGTTTGCATATTGTTTCAGGAAGTGTGAATTAGATAAATTTGCCTACCTCACCCCTAATCTGGGGTTCCCCTCAAAGAGAAGACCAGCAATGGCAGAAAAGCTTCCCTGAAAGATGCTTTGGTTATCACTTCCTCTCACTCTCATTGGGTGAGTTCTGAGTGTGTGGTCTATTGCACCCATGGGAATAGCAAGAAGATGTTCCAGAACCTTCTATACTGAATCAGAATTCCACAACTGATATTTAAGGGGCTCTTCCTGAGGCAAACACATTGGTGGAAGAAAGAATTCCTTCTACAGGCAAAAAATGTTTGAAAGCCATTGAAACAAGGCATGCCAGAAAAAGAAAGTTAAGAACATAAAAGGAGCGCTGCTGGATTAGACCAAAGGCCCATCTAGTCCAGCATACAGGAAGCCCAGATGCAGGACACAGTTCAAGAGACCTCTCCCACTCGTGATCTCCAGTGACCGGTGTTCAGAGGCATATTGGAGGCAGTACACAGGCATAATAGCTAGTTGACATTGATAGCTTCATTCCCCATGAATTTGTCTCACCTCCATGGGAAGCTGTCCACGTTTAGTGGCCATCGCTATACCTTGTGGTGATGAATGACGCAGTTGAACTATGCACTGTGTGAAGTAGTTTGTCAGCCCTGACAACCTTTTATTATTACTGCTACTACTATTACTATTATTATTATTATTAATAATAAAATGTATCTCCCACTCTTCCTCCTGAAGGAGCCCTGGGCAGTAAATCCACAAAATATAAAACAATCAGAACGTACAAAAAACATTCTAATAAAGATGCAGACCAGGAAAGATGACTACTTAAAAGGCTAGCTGAACCGGGAAGGACTTTGTTTCGATTTGTTGAGACTCCACGTTCCAGTGAGCAAGAAAAACCCAGATCTCTGTCCACTTTCTGCACACCAGAGAACAAGGGCATTGCGCCCTCCCCATCATGAGATATCATCGTTTAGACACCATCTGAAGAAAATAAAAACCGCAGCTGGTGGCAAGCAGGGAGACAAAAACAAATATGGGGAAGGGTCACTCTCCCAACATCTGATACGTCTCCTTACATTCGTGGACCCATGACTGGGGACCCTTGCAGGATACATGCAGCAAAACTGGAGACGTGATTCTGATGCAACACTCCCTGTTGGACACAGAACTATTGTCGCAATGACTTCACTGCCTTTCCCCTCAAGCGGTTAGGGCCAGAAATGTGGACGTCAGGGAGAATGCCAATGAACGAGAGCATGAGGGTGCCTGGGACGGGGAAGGCAGCCTCAGCCTAGCAATTTGCTCTTCTGCACCTTCCGATTGGCCCCTTCTTCGCGCAGGTAGCCTCGAGGCACCGTCAGTGCGTAAAGCAATGATTAATAGGTAGCAGCAGGAGTTCCTGGCAATGCTGGCCGTCCATGTTGCTCTGTGCGCGTTCATTCCTACAGCTGCTGTTGTACGCTGTCGACTTTGCCTCTTTGGAGCACCGTTCACATCACAGAGGTGATCGTTCTGGTGTAGCAGCCATCCAGCATAATAAGATCACTGCATCAGTCACCCTCTTTTCTCTTAGTTCATTCATAGGCTGCTGTTTTCCTCTAGGGAACTGTGCCATTCCCTCCGCCCAACTCTGCATACCAGAGGAGACGGCATCGCTGCTGTTGTGCTACAGAATCTCTTATTAATCCAGGATAAAGCAAGAGGCGAGTTGCACACCCCAGAGAGCATTATTATTTTTACCATTCATGCTTTGAACTCATACAAGCAAATTGAATGGTTGACATGAACCAAAGGGTTATTATAAGATTATAGCCAACAGAGTGCTCCTGGGGTCTGACCTCCTCTAAAGATATCCCCTTCCCTAGAACGTTCTGCTTTCATTAGACAGAAGTCAGACCTTTTGCTTGTGGAGACAGAACAAAAAAGAAGAAGCACGTAGGTATTTTACTCAATTGCTCATAAGCATCAGTGCAAGCAAACAACTCTAACCCCATTAGGCAAGCTCTGTTTTAAAAGCTGGTGAGCTGTATTGCTGCTTTGTGAGACACTGAGTAAAATATCTCCTGTACACGGCTGGGTTTTGGCTCCCCGCAACAAAATCCCCTTAGACCACAACATTTCTGGCTGCAATATAACTTAGGTTATCACCACAGGATAACTGATGTTAAACATGTCCAGATCATACTGCTGCTAGCATTGGGCGAGGGGCGGGAGGTGAGAAATTCAGTTCAGTTTGCATTGGAAGAGAGATTATCTGTATCAGGCTTTTGCAAAACAACAGCTGTCTTTCAAAATCTGCACATCCCAAAAATGTGCAAATTGGGAGAAAGTGTACATAAAATGCATCTCTGACTGCAAAATAACACACAAAACATGCAAAAATGATCTAATAGGTGGTAGAGCGTGGGACTCTGAATCTCCAGGTCGTGGGCCTGAGCCCCATCTTAGGCAAAAGATTCCTGCAATGCAGGGGGTTGGACCAGACGACCCTCAAGATCCCTTCCAACTCTACAATTCTATGATGGGGAAAATCACTTGCAAAAATGGGTATATTAGCAGAAATGTACACAACTAAAATGTTGATGCATTTTCACGAGTTTAAAAAAAAGATTCACAAACTGATGCAAAAATCTAGTAAACTGAATTTAAGATGAGAAAAATTAGTAGCAGAGAGAAACTGAAACAGACAGATTTTCTCATCCTTTCTTGTTACACAAGCAGAAAGGGCTTCAGTGAAATAAGTTTCTTCCTGAAACCTAGGACCTTCCAATGAGGCTTGCAGATTGCAGAAGACAGGCACAGGGAATTGCCTTTTGCCAGGCCTGCTGTTTCCTCATCTTGTCCAGCACAAAGGAAGCTACCTTACACCAAGCCAGACCACTGGCCCATCTTGCTCAGTACTGTCCACTCTGACTGGCAGCGCTCTCCGGGGTTTCACAGAAGAGTCTGTCCCAGCCCTGCCTGGAGATGCTGGGGTTTGAACCTGGGAGCTTCTGCAAGGCAAGGCAGATTATCTACCACTGAGCCAATGGGGCCCTTCCTCAAATGGAAGAGTACTGCCTACTCAGATTGACAATGGCCCTCCAAAGTCTCATGCAGAGGGTCTTCCCCATTGCCGGTCACTTGCACCGGAGATGCCTTGGGCTGAACAGGTGAGCATCTGCAAAAGCCGCCAGCAGAATTTTCTTCTAAGAACGGGAATGCTTTCGATGACTGCTGGTGTTTGGACCCAGGTTGGGTCCATACACAAGAGAAGCAGTGGTAAAGTGAAGGAGCGTCTCCACCCCCATCATTTTACCTGGACGCTGAGGTCCAGCGCCGAGGGCCTTCATTGCGAGAAGCAAAGCTACAGGGAACCAGGCAGAGGGCCTTCTGGGTAGTGGCGTCCGCCCTCTGGAACGCCCTCCCATCAGATGTCAAAGAGAACAACAACTACCAAACTTTTAGAAGACATCTGAAGGCAGCCCTGTTTAGGGAAGCTTTTAATGCTTGATGTATTACAGTATTTTAATATTTTTTTGGAAGCCGCCCAGAGTGGCTGGGGAAGCCCAGCCAGATGGGCAGGGTATAAATAATAAATCATTATTGTTGTTGTTGTTGTTGTTATTATTATTATTATTATTATTATTATTATTATTATTATTATTATTGTGATACATGGCAAAGTGGTAAAGTGCAAGGGCCCCTATAGACACACCCCAAGTCCAAAAATGCAGGCATTATTATGGGAACGCACAGTAGCACATTAACACAATCACAATTTATTAAGATTAACACCACTGCAATCCTATGCTTCGTTTCCTAGGAGTAGCTCCATTGACCTTCTCATTGTGTAGGTTCAACTCAGGGGTCAGCAAACTTTTTCAGCAGGGGGCTAGTCCACTGTCCCTCAGACCTTGTGAGGGGTCGGACTATATTTTGAAGGGGGGGGGGGGAGAAGGAATTCCTATGCTCCACAAATAACCCAGAGATGCATTTTAAATAAAAGCACACATTCTACTCATATAAAAAACACACTGATTCCTGAACCGTCCGCAGGCTGGATTTAGAAGGCGATTGGGCCGGATCCGGCCCCCGGGCCTTAGTTTGCCTACCCATGGTTCAACTTCTAAAAACACACCGATAAACACACTTCAGCCAACTGAAGTGCAAACTTTAGTTTTTAAATCAGAAATGCCAGCAACCAAGTAAAGAAATGTTGCTATTCAAAAACTGAAGACATGAAAAAGGAACCCTATCAAAATAAAAGGAACGACGTCTCCAGCCTCTGATTATTTTTCCTCATTCCCTGACTTCCTCTATGATACTCTGTCACAAGCAAACATGAAAGTCTAGCTACTACCTAATTCACTTGCCAGAAGAAGAACAAAGTCCATCAGTTACCCCCCCCCCCCCACGGTGCTCCAGAAGATGATGTCACTGCTTAGGATCTGAAAAAAGTCTTGGAACTGCAACCTCTTCAGACTACAGGTGGGGGATACTGCTTTGGAATGCTTCCTCATGTTACACACTCAGCAAGTAGCAAAGCAGAACAGCAGAGCTCTAGCCTGTCTGTCTGCTGAGCTCATTCTCTGTTTGCGGGGAGCTTTTAACATAGGGGAGCACTCAAAAGGGCGTGATGCCTCGCTGCAGTCGATTCCAACACTTCATTCTGCTGCGTGTCTAAGACTGGGCATTGAGATGCAAGTTCAAATCCCAGCTCAGCTTTGGTTATGCTGCACTCTCACAGGGTCCAATTAGACCATGCTATTAAACAAGGAAACGCATTCAGTGTGCTGAGTCTTACCACTGCATTGTTTAAATCAGTGTTGTTGGACCACGTTTCCCATAATCCCTGACCATCGGTCCTGCTAGCTGGGGATGATGGGAGCTGTAGTCCAAAAACAACTGGAGACCTAAGTTTGGGAAACACTGGTTTAAATTGTTGTTGTAGGAGGGCCTGATCAGGATTGGGTTTGTGAACATAAGAGAACAAGATCCTTCTAGTCATAAAATCGTATAATTGTAGAGTTGGAAGGGATCCCGAGGATCATCTAGTCCAACCCCATCCAATGAAGGAATATGCAGCTGTCCCATGCAGGTACTGAACCTGCAACCTTGGCGTTATTAGCACCATGCTCTAACCAACTGAGCTATCCTTAAACAGTCCAGCATCCTGTTCTCACAGTGGCCAATCAGATGCCTCCGGGAAGCCTGAAAGCTGAGTCCAATAGCAACCTATCCACTTGTGCCCCCCAGTAATTGGTATTCAGAGGCATATCCCCTTCAATATTGGGAGGTAGTACACAGCCATCATTATTTTCACTTCTTTATTATTCTTATATCCCACCCTGCTTCCAGAAGGAGCCCAGGCGGTCTAACAATAATCATACAGATAAAATCAGCATCCAAACAATAAACACAGAAAGGTTAAATCATTAGATGCAATACAGCGGAAAGAAAACAACTGGACACTCAACCTCCCATCTGACTATACACCAAAGGCCCAAATAAATAGATAGGTCTTAAACTGCTGCCCATCGGAAATCAGGGTGGGGCTCAATTGGATCTCCATCAGGAGGCAATTTTGCAATAGGGGCAGCCACAGAGAAGGCCCTGCCACACATTGCTACGCCAAAGGCCATGTCCATTGGTGGAATCACAAGCAGAGCCCCTCCCACAAAGATGAAGAGGCAGGACTTGTACGTATTGGGGGAGGCACTCTTTCAAGCGTGTGGGTTCCGACTGTTCAGGGCTTTGTACACTAATAACAACTCCATAAAATTGATTAGTAGCCATTGGCAGCTCTGTCTTCCAAGAATTTGCCTAACCCTCTTTTAAATCCACGCAGGCTTGTGGCCATTAACTATGTGCTGTGTGAATAAGCACTTTCTTGTATCTGTCTTGAATCTTCATATGTCAGGAGTGCTCTGATGGTGTTTCCTGCTTGGCAGGGGGTTTGACTCGATGGCCCTTGTGGTCTCTTCCAACTCTATGATTCTGATTCTATGATTCAAACATTCAGCTTCATTGAAAGATCCTGGCTTCTAATATTATGAGAGAGGGTGGAAAACATCTCTCTATCCTTTTTCTTTACATAATATTCTCCCTTGCTCACTTTCTCCCACCCTGCCCAAAACTAAAAGCTCCTAACACTGTAACCTTTTCTCAAAGGAGTGTTGCTCCAGCCCCTTGATCATTTTTAATTGCCTTTTCTTCAATGTTTTACAGCTCTACAATATTGTATTGTATTCAGGCACGGTAACGAGAACGGCACACAGTATTCCAAATGTGGTCGCACCATAGATTTTTTACGATGACATTATTATATTGGCAGTTTTGCTTTTCGATTCCTTTCCTAATTTATATTCTTAATGGCCACCAAAACGGAATTCACATTTTTCACAGCTGCTGCAGACTGGATAGACATTTTCATTGAGCTATCCACCATAATAATCCCAAGACCTCCTTCTTGGCCAGTCACCGCTAGCTAGTTCAGACCCCATAAACATAGACGTGAAGATGCAGCATTTACCCCCAAAGTGCAAAGCTTTGCACTTGCTTGCGTTGAATTGCATGAGCTGCTTTAATGCCCATTTGCCCTGTTTGGAGAGATCTTTTCGGATCTCCTTAAAATGGGAGATAAATGGAATTTCAACCATTATGGTCATTATCAACATAGAAGCAAAACTGACCATAATGCGTCAGATGATGGAAAGAGAGCACTGAACCATAGAGTCAAATTGCAAAAAGAGTCAAATAATGAGCGAGAACCCATCCACAAGTCTCTCACTCGGCTGTATCACTCAACCCATTCATATGGGGCATGAGTTCCAGGTCTAAAACTTGAGTTTTATAAAGGTTAAGAATAGCCCATAGGAAACTGCTTTCATCCATGTCAGAATATTTATTCATCTATCTCAGCCTTGTCTGAGTGGCTCTCCAATGTCTCCAGCAAAGGTCTGTCCCACCATCGGCTCTTAGATCCTTTTTAACCAGACACGCCAGGGAACTATGGCCCTTCCCCATCAAATTTAAGATATTTTCTTTCTTCGTTTCTTTCACAGTCTGCATCTCTGTGGACTTTGATCATCTCACCCTCCATCCTTCTGCCCAAGCATGCAATCTCGGCACTCCTCATTATCCTTTGATCCTCGGATACAATCAGTCACCAAGCCAGCCATTTTTACATCTGGAATGTGTCTATATCTGTTCTTTTCTGTCTCCAGACTGCTGCTGTTTGCTTTGGTGGCTTCTCTCATTATTTCTCTTCTCTGTGGCTGGATTCTTTTTGCTGGGTTCATCTCTATCGCTCTTATTTTCAAACCTGTATGCCTCTCCAGACAGCCTGCTTTTCGTGCACTCGTGATGATTGGTTTATTGCACTTTATAGTTGTGGTTTTTATTTTTTTTAAGAAAGGAACGAAAATCAAAGCAACTTAAAATATAATACAAAATTAAGTGAGAATTTGGCTAAATTGAAAACAGAGCCAAGAAATCTAGTCCTGGTGTCAACAGAGCCGGATCTAGAAAAGTCTTTATTGAGAAACCATTGCAATTTCTTTCTGGAGAGATTAGATGCTGTCTACTGAATATTTGTTCTGATTGGATCGCAGGGAGGTTAGATGACATTGCATAAAGCAATTAGCAACCCACAATTCCAGGTGCATTTCACTGTCACTTTCCTTACTGCAAGAAGTCTGGCTTTTTGGGGGGGAGAAGCAAGATTGAGGCTTCCTAATCAACTATTATCATACAACCTGAATTTGTTCGCAAGTGACTGAATCACACCTGCAAATAGCGACAGCCTAGAAGCACCTTAGTTTCCCCAGCGGATATGTCTTCCCCAAATATCTATGTACCAAAAAGCAAGTCCTACCGATTTCACTCACAAGAGGAAACAAACAAGCCGAATTAGAAGTGACAAAATTAGAAGTGAGAATTTCTAAGGAAAGCTATGTTTTGAAAAATCCAAATTGGGCAGGTTCACATTAAAACTCAAACAGAACCAAGTTTCTCCTCCATCCCTGCCCATCGTTCAGGCAGTTCCTGATGATTCATGCTGGATTCTTCAATCCTATATGCCTGTATCACCCCCCCCCCAAATGTTATGAATGCATATCTTTATGGTGTGAACTGTTTTGCAATTCTTCGAATAGTAAGTAGCCTAAACATATTTTAAAATAAAAACAAGATCTCCTGTGAACTGGCTCCTTTTGTACTGGGCCACTATGATGCTCCAGGGACAGTCATGATTTGAGGGGTGTGCTGGTCACCTTAGCTAAGCAAAGCACCGTCTCTTTCAAAGGCATCCTGAACTCACCTTCTCCGTCACGTGGGTATGAATGGCTCTCAGAAACCAAGTCCTCGCTACTGTCCATGGGCAGGAATTCCTCAGTGGTGCGTGTCTCTGAGATGGAGGTGGTGAGCAGGTCGTTGGTGGTCACCCGTTCTGAGCGCAGCAGCTCCTCTAGGAGAGCATTACAGAGAAAGGGGTCAGAGAGTTGCCCTGAACATCAGCCGACTCCACTCCTACCCTCCCACAATTACGTGTGCTGCAACCGTTTCCCCCAAACATCATCATCATCATCATCATCATCATTATTATCAGCCATCCTTATGGGATCCTCTCTGTGCTTGCTTGGCAAATCTAACCCCTCACTCAAAGAGGACATTCAGCATTTTGCAGAATTTCCCTTCTTTAAAAAAAAATGCATTTAGACCACCCTTCATCTACAGAGACACCAGGATGGTATACAAAAGCAAATACAGTGGTGCCTCGCAAGACGAAATTAATTCGTTCCGCAAGTCTTTTCGTCTTGCGAGTTTTTCGTCTTGCGAAGCACGGTTTCCCATAGGAATGCATTAAAAATCAATTAATGCGTTCCTATGGAAACCGGCTTCAGACCAGGTCCGGGGACAGTCTGTCCCCCGACCTCTTCTGAAGGCTGGCGGGGGGCGAAAGTCTTTGCTTCCCCCCCGCCTGCCTTCCCGGGAGAGCGGAGAAACGCAGCGCTGCCTTCCCGCCCTTTTTCAAAAGCCCTCCGGGACAGCGGAGAAACGCGCTGCGTTTCTCCGCTCTCCCGGGAAGTCGGGCGGGGGGCAAAAGTCTTTGCTCCCCCCCGCCTGCCTTCAAAAGCCATCCGGGATAGCGGGAAGCGCTTCCCTGCTATCCCGGACTGTTTTTAAAATGCTGGCGGTGGGGAGCAAAGCCTTTCGGCCCCCGCCGGCCTTCCTGGACCTCTTCTGAAGGCCGGAGGGGGGGGGGGGGAAAGGCTTTGCTCCCCACCGCTAGCATTTAAAAGAGGTCCCCAGAGATTTCTCTATGGGCTTTCTTCTTGCGAAGCAAGCCCATAGGGAAATTCGTTTTGCGAAGCGCCTCCAAAACGGAAAACCCTTTCATCTAGCGGGTTTTTCGTCTTGCGAGGCGTTCGTCTTGCAGGGCACCACTGTCTAAATAAAAATGAATGCCGTATAATTAAGAAGCACATCAGCATACATAACAACCAAAGATAAAGGTTTAAACAAGCAAGCAGAACAGGCTGCCTACTAATAAAATTCCTAAAACTTGGGACTTTTTGGAACAGCCCAGGCAAATGAAGGAGTTTTGATCTGACATAGAAATGATTATAACACTGCTGGCAGTTTTTACCCTTTAAGTGAGGGCATTAAGACTATAAAGACAGCTGCCTTAAACTGAGTTGGACTATTAGGCCAGCTAATTCAATATTGTCTCTGCTAACTGGAAGCAGCTCCTGAGGGTTTTGGACTGAGGACATTGCCTGCTCTACCCGGAGACATAAGGCCCGACCCTGGGACCTTCCACACGCAATGCAGATCTTCTTCTATGGGGATTTGGCCCTTCTCCAAAATAGGCACATGGGAAATTGCCTTTTCCTGAGTCCATTGAGTTCAGTATTGCCAACTGATTGTCAGGGACCGTGCTGAGGAGAGCTGCACTGAGGAATAATGGTGGGAGCCTCCCCCGCCCCTGATCAGGACCCTGAATCTTCCCAGGAGCAGTGGGACAGTATAGATTTGGAACAGTGGTTTGCAGAGGGACATAGTTCAGAGGACAGAAGCTGGGAAAAACTGGGTGGTGAACAGCTAGGAGAAGAAGAACTGGGAGAGAGTTAACAGACTTGCTCTCGCTGGAAAGCGTCCATCCGCTCAGCCCAAGGTCAAGGAGAGCAGAGAAGGTGGCAGAACAGAAAGCACAGTGGTTACAATATGAGGTTGCAAGACGCGGAACTGATGTGGGTGACTAGGGGGGAAGCGGGTGGAACCCTTAATTGGGAGCACCTTCATTCCTAGGAATGGATTCTTTGTTCTCTCGCTGTGCTCATTAAAATCTCTAACTGGTAAGTGACTCCTTTCGCTTGTTCTACTTATCTACTGCCAAAGGGGGGGGGAGAAGACGAGTCCCTGAAGCCTGACACTGACAGGCAGTGTTTTTGCAGCATTTCAGAGATGAAGCATTTGCCTGCAGATGTCAGGGGGCTGAACCTGGGACCTTCTGGGTGCAAAGCAGATGCCCTACCGCTGAGCCATGGCCCTTCATCTCCATCAGATATGGTGCCATCAGAAAGAAGGGTCTGAACTTCATAGGACAGCTGGCTGGGCATAAGCGCCTCATCTAAAGATCTTACGATATGGGCAGCTGGGATAAGGAGAGGAGGAGCTCCACAACATCCCCCTGAAGGCAATCTCTAGGAAACCCTCTCCTACCAGGTCAGGCCTTTGGGTCCATCTCATCTAGACCTACCAATGTCTCCTCGAAGCTCTTGGGCAAGCTGAGGGTTCTTGTAGAGCAGTGCCAGACTCTGGTTCATCCGTTCTTCAATGACATGCAGGTGGGTATAGACCTGGAGACGACAGCAGCCCAGGTTTATTATTGCTCCCCTCCTCCAAGAAGGTGTGAGTGCAGGGACCCCAGACAGGGGCACCTGGAGGGCGGGTGGGTAGGAAGAGAAAGAAGAAGAGGAAGGATGGAAACCAGACCTGGAACTTCATTTGCTCAGCCTTCTCCGGATCAGCAGCTGCCACGTGCTGGTAATGTCGGAGGGTGTGGCGCTGGTCCTTCTGTTCTGCACGCACGTATCTCTTCAGGGCTAACAGGACGCGGTCCGGCTGGGTCAAAGGGAGGGGACAAAAGAAAAAACAAAACAAGTTAGGCAGGTGCAGGTGTAGCTCAGAGGTAGAACCTTGCAGGCAGAAGGTCCCAAGTTATTTTCTTTTTTTTAAAAAAAGTTTTTATTGTTAAAATATTTCAGCATTAATACACACATATTGCGAATATACAAACATACATTTCATACAATCCTTAAAAATGTTCAAACATACCTAAACTCAATCCCACAAACAATTCCTTTCCCCATCACCATCCACCACCCCTCACCCCACCTTTGTGTTAGACTTCCAATCTACTCAATTGCAATTTCTTTCCACTTCTATTACTTTCTTTCCACACCTTTAACCTAATTTCATGCTTCTTTTTCTATTACACATTGTTATCCATCTTAGTTAGTATTTCAGTATATAAAACGGAACTTGTTTATTCTAATAGGAGTTCTGATTTTTCGATATGGTTTTGCAAGTATCCTTTAAACCCCCTCCAATCCCTGCCTATCTTCTCTTTTGAGATCCTTCCAATTTCTCCCATTGTTTTGGATATATTGTAGTACTCCAATAATTTGGCAAGCCACTCTATTTTTGTCGGTATAATACCACTTTTCCAATTTTTCGCAATCAATAGCCTTGCGGCTACTGTTGCATCCAAATATAATGTCTTGTCTTCTTCCTTTAGACTTCCTGGTACTATTCCCAATAGAAAACCACAAAAGGTCCCAAATTCAATCCCCAGCATCTCCATGTAGGGCTGGGGAAAAAATCTCTGCCTCAAATCTTATAGAGCCACTGCCAGCCAGTGTGGGCATTATTGAGGTAGAACATGGGTAGGCAAACTAAGGCCCAGGAGCCGGAGCCGGCCCAATTGCCTTCTGGATTCAGGCTGTGGACGCTCCAGGAATTGGCGCATGGATCGGCGTGGGGATTCTGATCATTTAGGCTGCACCATTCCCCCCCCCCACTGTGGCGGCACATCCTCCCTCCCTCCTCCTGGCTTTTCCCTGCCCTGCCTAGAGGAGGAAGGGGGCCGGGCTTTGTTGAGCCGCAGTTGGCTGAGCGCCATTTTAAGCAGCCCCTCTCCGGAGCCAGCCCTTTTGACAGCATCTTAAAAAGCAGAGACATCACCTTGCCAACAAAGGTCCGTATAGTTAAAGCTATGGTTTTCCCAGTAGTGATGAATGGAAGTGAGAGCTGGACCATAAAGAAGGCTGATCACCCAACAATTGATGCTTTTGAATTATGGTGCTGGAGGAGCCTCTTGAGAGTCCCATGGACTGCAAGAAGATCAAACCTATCTATTCTGAAGGAAATCAGCCCTGAGTGCTCACTGGAAGGACAGATCCTGAAGCTGAGGCTCCAATACTTTGGCCACCTCATGAGAAGACTCCTTGGAAAAGACCCTGGGAAAGATTGAGGGCACAAGGAGAAGGGGAGACAGAGGACGAGATGGTTGGACAGTGTTCTCGAAGCTACTAACATGAGTTTGACCAAACTTTGAGAGGCAGTGGAAGATAGGAGTGCCTGGCGTGCTCTGGTCCATGGGGTCATGAAGAGTCGGACACAACTAAACGACTAAACAACAACAAGTCCGCAAGCTGCACATATTCCATCAGCCACGATTGCTATGTTTGGTCTCCACTGTCAGAGGCAGAATGCTCTGCTCATGTGCAGGGTTTCCATAGATACATGGGAACAGGATGCAAGACTAGATGAGCTATTGGCCTGATTCAGCCGGATCGCCTTCTGATGTTAGATGTGTCCACTTCCAAGCATGCTATCAGCAACATCTTTAACGTCACCAGGCAGGATAGCTGAGTCGGCAGAGCAGGAGAGTCTTAAGCCCGTGGTCGGGGGTTTGAGCCCTGCGTTGGGCAAAAGATATTCTGCATTGCAGGGGGGTTTGAAGGCAGCCCTGTTTAGGGAAGCTTTTAATGTTTAATAGGTTATTGTATTTTAGTGTTCTGTTGGAAGCCGCCCAGAGTGGCTGGGGAAACCCAGCCAGATGGGTGGGGTATAAATAAATAAATAAATAAATAAATAATAATAATAATAATAATCATGGACCAGACAGCCCTCGTGGTCCCTTCCAACCTGACAGTTCTGCGACAGCTTCCGCGCAACTTTTCTGCGTCCTGCTTCCCCTTCCTGCTTGTATCCTGTCCATTTCCAAGCACCGAAAGGAGGCGCACAATACCCAGCCCTTCACTTTGCATGGCTTTGATCTGTATTGCTTGGAACACATTCGCCTCGCACTGTTCATATTACAAGACACAGGATGACAGGGACGAGCATCTTTCTCTTCTCGGCACCTGCACGCTCCGGAGGTTATTCCAGGCTAACCGTTCTAACCCCCCTCACCCGCCCTCTCAAAATGTTCAGGCAGGGTTTGCTTGTCTGTTATCCTTCCAGATCAACCTTCATTTCCATCTCTTTCCCCGTGGAGCAAATGCAATAAACAAACAGTTGCTTTATTGTGCATTCATGACACTCGACAACGTGCTTGCTACTGTTCTCCATTCACAACTAGAGGCCTGTTGCGGAGGCCACGGGAGCGACACAGTCCTCTGACCAGAGGGCTTGGCGCTCTGGACAATTATTGCCATTATCATTATTATTAATTGGATTTATATCCTGCCCTTCCTTTCCAAGGAGTCCAGGACAGGGAAGGTAACAGTACCATCTAGGGCAGCATATTCTGGTTCAGTACATCCTGCCAGCCTCCGTCCGTTCTCAGCCTGCCCTCCATGCTGTCCCAAAGTTTGTCATGAGTTCTAATCCTGCCTCAGCGCTCTTGCTCTGCTGCTCAGCACATCAGGTGATCAAAATCTGAACAGGAAATTGTTTCCTTACTCTAATCTTTAATGTCTTTGCAAATGTGCCCTGGAATAGGCAGGAAAAGGCCCCTGATCCTCTTTTCTGGAACAAAGGGATATCAGCCATGCCAAGGAGTGGTTAAGCTGCCTCTGCGCTGCCTCCCCAAAACTGCAGGTTAGCAGAGATTTTTTTTCTCTTGGGGGCTGCTGAGGAAGACACCCCTGGTCTCCCAGCACCCCAGGCTGCCACTACGTTTGCCTTCAGTTAAGCTGGCCCTGAAACAGCTTGATGAATAACAGGGAAGAGGCTGTACCAGGCATAAGGAGCAGCAGAAAGCACAGAGGAGACAAAGGAGATAAACAGGAAAGGAGCTTGCAATGAAAGACAACAGAAAGATAAAGGCAGTAGAGAGGGGCGATCTCTTGTACCTTCCTCCCTTTTGCTTATTTTTTGATTACAGGAAGTCCAAAAGTCATGTAGCAAACAGCCATGGCTTTTAGCTCACTGGAATTCTGGTTTCAGAAATTTAACTTTGCATTGCCCATACGGGTTTCAAAAACTCATATTCTCAGCCTTTGCTGGGTAGGGGGAAAAATGCTTTCTTGCTCAAAATCAGAGATTCTCAGGAGTTCTACCAGAAACTGACCTGAACCCACATCTTTCATTTCATTTTTTGCTCAGCCCTTGCTCCAAGGAGCTCAGGGCAGCAAACACGGTCCCCTTTCCCCATGTTCTTCTCACAACAACCCTGTGAAGTAGAGCTTAGGCTGAGACACAATGAATAAAGACTCAAAGCCATCCAGTGAGATTTATGGCTGTGTGGAGAGTTGAACTTGATGTCCTGGGCTGAACAGAGAAATTCTAGCCATGTTTGCTTGATGTTAAGTCCCAAAGCGTTCAATAGAGCTTACTCTCTTTTAAAATATGTCTAAGATTGCTGCCTAATACTTTAGCCACTTTGCTGCTCTGTGTATGTGCAGGATTCTTCCCCAGTGCCAGATTCCACACTGGAGTTCACAGAGTCCAAGCACACAAATAACTTGAATTATAAAGCTTGATTCTTACAGGTGATGGGTGTAAAGCATTTACCCATGTAAGCATGTCATGTGCAGTCAGTTACATTTAAATGCACACATACATGGAGTGGCACATCCATGTGCAATGTGAAGCATTCATGTGAATCTACATGAGATTGGGCACGTGCTGGACAAATGTGTCCTGTATATTAATATGCCCAGATTTATAGTCAGTGCAGAGCGCAAGGGCGTCTGGGTAATAAGGTCTCCAAGGAGAAACAAAAAGATCTTTAACAGAGAGGGTGATAACAATGGGGAGAAGAAAGAGTTTGAACTAGAAAAGGATAAGTTAATGCATATATTTTTTTTTTAAAAAACCCCTCATACTTTCCCCTACAAAAGGGAGCTGCTTAAAGTGGCTTACAAACGAAAGCAACAATTATCTTATTTTTAAAAACTAATTTAACAGTGGAAGGTTCACAGGCTATGAAGGACTTGCTCACAAATTCATTGACAGCTGCACAAATTATTATAGCCAGGAAGTGCAAGGGGCAAGCAGAATATAAAATGGAAGAATGGTATAAAGAGGTGTGGGGTATACTATTAATGATAAATTAAAATGTGCCATTAAGGTAAGATGGGGAATACACAGGAAAAATTATTTTGAGGAGATACGGAGGGTGTTTGTAGAATTTGTACTGTTAAAACGGAAAGGGGTCAAACCATCGCAAGAGGTGTTGACATTCTGGGAGGTTGGATAGTTACAATGGAATGGCCTCGGTGGTGGGGTGCACATTTTTTTTCTTATTTATTTATGATTATGACTTTGTAAAAAAAAGTATTTTTTATAAAAAATAATGTATAAAATGTAAATAAATGTATAAAATATAAATAAAATAATGAAAATGAAAAAACAAAACAAAAACTAATTTAACAAAACCAAAAAGACGCAAAAAGCCCAAAGAGTGGTGCCATTTGAGGGAGGCAATGGCATCCAACCAGGTAAAAGTACAGGTAAAGGTAAAGAACATCATCCCTGAGCAGCTTCCCACCCAACTCATCTCCTCCCTCCTCTATATGCTTTTCCTTACCTGGGGATTATCAGTCTGCACAGCAGTCAGGTAGCTCTCTAGTGCCGCCCGTCGGTTATCATTGAGCAGGGCCACCACACGGGCCAAATGAGTCTCGACCAGCCGCTGTCGCTCTCGAGACACCTGCTCCTCCAGCGTCTGAAGGATGGACTGGAAGTGCTGGGTCAGCCAAGAGAGAAGGCGAGAGGGTCATGAAGTTAAATGTATCTGCTGGGACCAAAGGGTGATGGTCTGGGAGCATCTGGTGCTGCACAGCACAGCTGAAGTTAAGCAGATGTGCAAGCACTCCCAGATGCCCCCTTTAACACCTGATGTTGAGTTTTGGGAGGGTGGGAGGAGCACGCTGCCTGTCAATCATGTGAAATAACAATTGTGTGATGCGACTGACGTGCGGGTAGCTATGCCCACCTGTCAAAATTGGCGCATGGGGTGGGGGGAGAAGCAAAAAAGATTCCCCACGGGTTAGTGTGGGGTTTTTGGAGATGTTATAGGAGGGGTTGAACTGATGACGGCCCCAGTAAATACATCTACACAGACAAAACATGAAGTTAATTCATATGCTTTCCCCCACAAAATAGCAGTTTGGGAATGGGGGAGATAAATGACGCCATTTCAAAATAAAAAAAATATAGACATTCCAAAGCCAGCATTCAAAAATGGAAAAATTACAAAAGGAGCCAAAAGTAGCAACGAAAGAAACTTAAAAATGTGTTATTTTAAAGGTGTTTTAATTTATTTTGGGAATTTGTATGCTACTCTTCCAACAAATTCCCAGCGCAGCTGACATTTTTAATGCTGGCATGAAAAATAGTCCCCCCAAAGCATTTAAAAGCATAGAAACAATCTGTCCAAGATGTAAAACTATTTCCAAACCAGCACCATCATTAAATAAAAACACCTAGGAAAAAGTAAGCTGGAATAGGTGGGTTTTTTTTTTATAAAAAAAGTCCATTAAAAAGTCTCAATCAAAAGCTCCATTCACACTTTGGTAAGTAAAGTGTTCCACAGCTGTGGGGCCATCATTGAAAAGGTCCTTACTAACGTGATTTGATTTTACTGGCAAAGCGTCTCCAGAGCTGATCTCAATACAATCCTTCTCTAGTCCTCACCTCATTGAGTGCCTGACGATCCGTCTTGGGCAGGTTTTTTGCTTGGTTGTCTGCCTCAGCCCACTCCTTCATCACCTGTTGAATTGAAACGAAGCAATAAGGTGCGGATGATGCTCCCACAAAAAGGCCCACATCTCTTCCTGGCACAAAGCCTGGCCCCATGATGCAGTTTCCTTTCACCCTCCCTCTCCAGTATCGCTTCTCAGGCATGCATTTTATATACTGGATATTGCTGTTTTGTATAGAGCAGGAACGTCCAACTTCCAATAAGTTTTTTTGGGGGGGGCACTCAGGGACCGGGATCGACCAGGGACATTCCGCGATCAACCGGTAGATAGGGATCGACCAGTTGGACATCCCTGGTATAGAGTAAATTCTACATTTAGAGATGGGATTATGGGCAGGTGTCCCAGGTGACTGTTTGGAGCCCCTGCCACAGACTCTCTCCAATCCGCTCAGCAGCCAAAACAAAACAATCAGCTCATCTTCACTCGTAAAGCTGGCCTACATGACAGGCATTGTGTTAACACTTGGTTTGTCTTATTCATGGGGAAAATTTACAACATCAAAGCCTATTCAGCAAGATGTGCCTCTGAGCGATTGTGATCAAATCCGCACATGCAAATTTATCATCCTATGCGACGAGGACAAATTGTGCCTTCTAAATTGTGAAACAGGCTACCGATGCATTGAAGACGTTCACAATTTAAGCAAAGGGAAGTGTGTTTCACCAAGGACACCCCTCAATTGGGGTGACAGTTACTCTAGAGCTGCACCCCCCAATCACCTCATTGATCTGTCTCATGCGCCGTTCCTCCAAGTCCATCTTGGCACGCAGGAAGTTGGCGTGTTCGTTCCCATCTCCGGGCATTTCGAAATAAACGTCCACTCCGTCGGTGGGGCGAGGGGTGGGGGCCACTGGAAACACAGGAAGTGTGTTACACAAGGCAGCATGCCTCGGCCCTCCCACCCACACGAAACATTCCCCGCAGGACAGGGGGCTCCCCACTCAGGCAAGGCATCAATACACAACCTTCTCCAACCTTCTAGAACTCCAGCTCCCATCAGCCCTAGCGTGATGGGAGTCATAGTCTAATAACCTCTGGAGGATGCCATGTTGTCAAAGGCTGTAATATAGCCTCACATGGCATAACAGGCCCACCCCCCTTATTTTTCAGTTGATGTTTCATTAATAGTGTTTCACAGATTTTATATATTCACTGTGATATTCACTGTTTTATATATTACTGTATTATCGCTCTCTAAGACGCACCAGACCACAAGACACACCTAGTTTTTGGAGGAGGAAAACAAGAAAAAAAATATTCTGAATCCCAGAAGCCAGAACAGCGATCCCTCTTGCTGTTCTGGCTTCTGGGATAGCTGTGCAGCCTGCATTCGCTCCATAAGATGCACACACATTTCCCCTTACTTTTTAGGAGGGAAAAAGTGAGTCTTATAGAGCAAAAAATACGGTATTTGTTGATTATTTTATATGATTTATGTTGTACAGACAACTCCCAATTTATGAAGGGGTTACGTTCCAAGGCACTGTGCATTTAAGGGAAATCACATATATTTCAAACAACGTTGAAAAAGCCTGCAAGCACCTCATTCCGCCCCTGCCCCATTCTGCCCTTTTTTGTGACTTTTTCAGGTCACTTCCAGGTTCAGCATGATGTGCGCATGCGCGGTTGTGCCTGTATTGGACATGCCTAAAATGGTCGCTGCCTGTTTTTGTGATGTTCTACCATGTTGTTGTTTCTTACTGCTTGTAAGCCGCTTTGAGATCCATTTGAATGAAAAGCTAAACAATACATTGAATTGAATCAAACCCCACCTCTTACAAAAAATGTACAAGGCAAAAAAATGCTGAATTCTCAGCTCCACTTGGCGCCTCATAGACTGAGGCGGGCGTGCCCCCTTGTGCCCCGCCCCCGAGCTGTGTCGGCTGAGGGACGCACTGGCTCACTGCGTCTGTCCCTTTGTGTCAGGGAGAGCCAGGTTCCGAGCTGCCTCTAGAACAGGCGCCCCATTGTGAGGAGGACGAGGAGGAGACGTGACCAGGACAAGCAGCTGAGCATTTCCGTCTTGTCCTACCACCCCTTGTAGCTGCTTGCTGGCTCCATGCGCCCCTCCTTTCATGTGCTAACATCTGCAGCAGGGATTCCATGAACTTCGCCCTTCAGAAGTGGCCCGAATGGGAGTGCTGACTTTACCCGCTCTCAGAAAAACAAAGTACGGCTAGGTTCAGGGTCCATTTCTTAAGATAAGCATCTTCAGTAGGCCTCTCTCATCCTTGCTTTTTATAAGACAGATCAACAGGGCCTCCCAGAAAGGTGATGGAAAGGATGGAGGAGGATGAAGCTCCTTTACCTCCCTCCCTACTACTTCTAGAGAGGTGAACAGGCAAGTGAGGAAGAGCAGGTGGGGAACCTGTAGCCCTTTGGATGCTGTTGGACTACAACTCCCATCAACCCCGTCTATTGGCCACACTCACAGGGGCTGATGGGAGTTGGAGCCCAACAACATCTGGTGGTCCACAGCTTCACCATCCCGGCTCCAGTCGCTAGCCCTGCCCTGTCCTCCAGAGCTTACCTTTGATATCCTCTTCGGTGGTCTGCGTGGTGGTCGTGATGGTAGTCTGGGTGATGCTGTCGTCATAGTAACCCGGCTCCACAAAATAGTCATCCCAGGCAGCAGGGAAAGGGTCGGGGTCAGGGGCACTATCTCCAGGGCTTTCCTCCTCATCGTCCTCGTCCTCCTCCACCTCTTCATCTTCATCCAGGTCCCCTTCTTCCTCCATTTCCAGGCTCTCTTCCTCTGTTGGGATGCGTCCTGTCGGAACCTTGTTGCTGAAGAAACAACCATCTGGTCAGGAGTCTGCACAATAGATACTTAAAGGGAAGAGTGTGCATTTTTTGGGGGGGTCTTTCTGGCAAGGGGGAAACTGTGTGGGGAACACCTTGCAGAACATCTTAAGCAGTGTGAATGTCACCTGGGTGGAAGCAAATAGGGCCTTGAATTTTGCACAATTAAAAACCTGAATTAAAATAAATTCTGATTATTTTGTGGGGGGGAGGAAAATATATTCCAATTTCCCAACATGGATCCTCTTAAGCTCCAAAGTGTCCCATACAGCACACCATCCACATTAAAGGGTGAGTGGCAAGTGCAGCTTGGGGTCGTTTGCTCACCTGTGCAGGGCCTCCTCTCTCAGATGGGCAAGGATCTGGGGTGCCTCAGTGGCTTGTTCCAGCCTGAGAGCTGTGGGGCGTGCAGGGCAACACACATATTCGACCCCACGGAAGCGGTCTGCCCCACAGGGCAACAGCATGCCATAGCTGTGAAGCTCCAGCTCCTCACCGCTGCAGGCCTGGGAATGGGAGATGAACAATGTCAGAATGCTGCTAAGTCACTCATTGGCTCAGTTCAGACACCACGCCAAAGCATGATTTGCGCTAGCCATTGTGCTTTGAACCTGCGCTATGGTTTGAGCTTCAAGATGTACAGTAAGCCATGGTTCGCAGCCACTTGCCTCCTTTCATTTTCCATCTGCTCAACACACACCTTCACCCCTCTCACCATGGGGCAACAGCCTCTTTTAAGGCAGAACAATGACCCTAACTGTGGTTTGTGACTTCAGATGCCGCAGCAAACCGTGGTTAGTACAAACCATGGTTTGCAAACCACCCCCCAGTTTGTGGTTTGGATATTCTTATTTGGCAGGCTTTCACAGAACATGGTTTGTAAACTAGCATAAAAAGTCATAGTACCAATTAATGGTTTCCAATTATGTTTGAATGCAACCAATTCTCACTGTGAGGTTGGCGAACTTTACATTTAAAAGAAAATTAAAATTCTGCATCAAAGTATCTCAAAACTCTGTTACGAGGAATACCAAACAAATCCTGTAACTTGTAGACCTTTTGCAAATTAAACACATCTACACGATTTCTCCCGCTGTGCATGATATATTCTACACTTTAAAACTGGTTTTCCTAATTTATCCCACTTTCTGCTACTCCAGAGTGGGGCAGGGCAAAGAAGAAATAACACAGGGACCTGAAACCTCATCCCTCAGCTAGAAACCTTATCCAGCAGCCATTCTTGTTTCTGAGATTTTGGCAGACACTGATTGCACCGTGCCAACATTATTTTCATACTCATGAGGTCTAAAAACTTTTTTTTATAAAGGAAACCTATGTTTTTTGGAAGCCCTCCTATCTTATTTTACTCCTCAGATTAAGAACATAACCCATAAAGACCTCGTCCTCCATTTATTAACTGCAGTGAGATTAGTGACTGCAAAAAAAGGGGAACACTTTAAAAGCCTGGATTTCACAAGTATTGGACATTGTGCATATGGACAAATTAACTAATTCACAAAAGGAATATCCGCCTTGGGGTGGGGAGAAAGACTCACACCTTCTAAACGACATAGTATCCTTTTATTGACTTGGTTAAGGGAAGCAGACAGGGTTTTCACCCTCCATTGATTTACGGAACCTTATGGCTACTTTCATTTGGCTGCCTTTCTTGGAACATATAAAGCTACAACCATCAGCTCCTATTTTTTTCTTTCTTTTCTGTATGCCTACTAAGCTCTGTATTCCTTGTATGGATATGTTTTGTAACTTGAAATTAAAAAGCAGCAAAAAACCCCACACTATTTTAAAAAAGGAAGCTAAATTCCATAGTTTTTTTCTGTGCTATTGTGAAATTGCCACACACACACACTTATACACTACCAGGAGTGGGCAGCCTTTTTGCGCCCAAGGACCACATGGTAGTGGGTAGGATCAAGACCTGGCCAGGACTACTATCTCCCTCGTCCCCCATTCACAAATGCACCCAGTTCACACAGACTCTCCCCTTTAACACTTATCTGACACGCAGACTCGCAATCCCAGACACCCACATTCCCTCCGTGTTCCCCTCCACTCACACACAACACAACAGCTGCCTAGCTCTGCAGGAACTTCAATGTTTCCTCTGCTCCCCAGCCCAAAAAGAAAGTCAGCGGTAAAAATGACTTGCTTGACATGATGTACAGTATTATTATTAATATTTATTTATTTTACTTTACAGCCCTATACCCGAAGGTCTCAGGGAGGTTCACATGAAAAATCACTTACATAAAATCAAAACAAAAACCAGATTAACCTCCCTCCTGAAAAGAGCCAGCATTTTAAAAAGGGTATAGGATGTCAGGTCAGGCAAAGGCCTGGTTGAAAAGGAATGTTTTTGCCTGGCGCCTAAAGATGTATAGTGAAGGCGCCAGGCGGACTTCCCTGGGGAGAGCATTCCACAGACAGGGAGCCACTGCAGAGAAGGCCCGTTCTCATGTTGCCACCCTCCTGACCTCTTGAGGAGGAGGCACACAAAGAAGGGCCTTAGAAGATGATCTCAGGGTCTGGTAGCTTCATATGGGAAGAGGCGGTCCTTAAGGTATTGCGGTCCTGAGCTGTTTAAGGCTTTATAGGTCAAAACCAGCCCTTTGAATTGGGCCCAGAAATTAATCCTAGGTTGCATTATATCACTGTCATCCTCCAGGGACATTTCATAGGAAACTTGGGAGGTTAAAAGTTATCATTGCCAGCATCCTACTTTGGGAGGAAGCGGCGAGGGTTATCAAAAACCAGCCTGTAATTGTGGCACAAACACTCTCTCAACTCTCTCTTAAAGCAGTGTTTCCCAAACTGGGGCCTCCAGCTGTTTTTGGACTACAACTCCCATCATCCCTAGCTAGCAGGATCAGTGGTCAGGGATGATGGGAATTGTAGTACGAAAACAACAACAACAGACCCAAGTTTGGGAAAACACTGTTTTAAAGAGTCTTGGCAGCCTCTTCACCTTCAGCAGAGCTTGCCTTAAAGCAGGGATAGGAAACCTGCAGTCCCTGGCTTGTTTTCAAGTCCCTGGAGAAAGGGAAAGAGGGCAGGTGGAGGATATGCTAAAATGGGCAGAGCTTTGGACGGGGGAGTTTTCTACAAACCATCGACAGCCCACTCAGCAGTGGGGAAAAGAGAGAGAGGAAAGGGGAGGCTGGCAGATTGCTCCTGAGGAAATGTGACCCTCAACTGGAAAAACAAAGGTTTAAAGTATCTGCTACTTTCCCTTCCCTAAGGTCTCCCAGCTGCTCACCTCTTTGGCCACGCTGTGCCAATATAAGTAGGTCTCGCACGAATCCATTTTTTCTTGGTGCAGGAATTTGCACTTGTCGGGCACGAGGAGAGCTTCGCTCACAAATTCACCTACTAGAGAAGGGACAGAAGGAGGCAGCGTTACAATTTATGACTTTTTTTTTCATCCCACCCATCCTTGAAAGAGTTCGAGGCAGCGTGCATGGCCCATTTTATCCTCACCACAACCCTGCGAGGTAGGAAGCAGCTCAGTAGGAAAGCACTTGCTTTACAAGCAGAGAGACAATGATCTGCAGGGTCTAGACCAGGAATGGGGAACCTCTGGTGTTTTCCATGCTGATCAGCTTCCATCAGCCCCTGTCAGTTTAGCCAGGGATGATGGGAAGTGAGGTCCAACCACACCTAGAAAGCCACAGCTTCTCCAGCCCTGGTCTACACGAAATACAGCAAGCGCAGCTCTCGTGCCAACTCCCTGCGGCTGTTCCTCATCTGGCACTTACCCAGACACTGATAGGGCACCACGATGTGCTGGTGGCCTTTGCATTTGGGCCTCCCCTTCTTGCACCAGTTGTCAATCGTGACAGGCTGGGTGCCCTCCACGGCGTTGGTGATCTGCAACTCGGGATACACCTGCGGGTGGTGCATAGAAGAGACACACAAATCACAGCAGGGAAGGGGAGACAGGGAGAGGGGACACAAGAGCTTTTGATCCTTACGATGCATCAGAGAACAATGGCACATACATACACTTCCTCCTCCTCCCTCTGAAGGAGCGCCTTAGAGTGGCAAAGCTGGAGTTCCTAAGTACAGTGATGGCCCTACTATGAGGCAGAGGGAGGTAGCTGCCTCAAGCGGTAGGTGCTTAGGAGCAGTGAGCAATAGTGATGTGTTGGGAGGGCCATCTGTGCATGCTAGGTGGCCTGTTCTGAACCCCGTAAGCTACCCTGACGCCTTCAGGTGGGGTAGAGGATGCTGCCCTGTTGGTGGCGTTGATGCCAGCTTCAACTGCAAATCTTCTCTGGCATGTTTTTGTACAATGAAGGGGAGAGGGTGTCAACCTGAATTGCCCCAGGCACGAGCAGAGCTCCTTCAGATCGTACTCTGGGCTCAGATTCCATGTTCAAGGCACAGGAGTGGGTGGGTGGGTTGCAAGGGCAAACAAGAAAAATCCCATTTCCCAAACAAGAGCAGGGTGAACCTGAAGGGCCATGGGATGGCCAGCTCATGATAAACTTTGGTGCCTGAGGTGGAAAATGGCATCCTTCTGGCAATGGGTCTCGTATATAACTGCCGGGACTCAAAAAACCTTTTCAGAAGACATTTTCTGGATATTGCTGCCAAATGCGGCAAGTCCAGTGGTCACAGGAGATAGTGACTTTTCAGTGGTGGCTCCTGGCTAGGGAATGCCTTCCTCACTTGTTCACTGCATTGTGCTCTTTTCAGCAGCAACCAAAGACCTTTATATTTCCCCAGTTTCTCTCTCTCCAGTTTTAGAACTTTTAAAAACAGTTATTTATGCTATTGTTGTTTCACTTGCTGGTTTTAACTATTTCTGTGGTATATATTCCATTTTTTTTTTTTAAAAAAATTACTTGCATTAAACACATGGCTCCTGGTGGATTTGTGAGTTTAACTTTTATTTGTGATCTGCACAGAGGACGTTTTGTTAACTGCAGGTAGGAAATCTACCGCGGCGGCATTACACAACTCTGGTTTGTTTGAACAACAGTTGTGCTGGAGACTAGATAGAGCCCTACGGACCACCTCTCTCCCCCCTCTGCAAACACTTTGAACTCCGAAATCTGCCTCCTCTTCTTTGCTGTAGGACCACCCTTGGGAAAGCCATAGAGCTGCAGTGTTTCTTCCAGGGCAAGGATGGCTATGGGGGTCCTTTTTTTGGCTTGCTTCCCCCTTACATCATTTGGCTGGGCTAATTTATCTGCGCCTTTTGACTTAAATTGCCACTTAATGGTCCGTTTATTACAACACAACGGCATACGTAAGGCGCTTTGAATACTTGAGCATAAATGCAGATGTGGCGTTATTATCCCCATACTGCAGACAGGAATGCTGAGAGGGGGTGGCTGGGCTAGGGCCAGCTGATGATTTCATGGCAGCTGAGAGAGCTTAAACTTTGAGGAAGGGTCATAGCTCAGTGGTAGAGCATCTGCCTTGCATGCAGAACGTCCCAGGTTTGATCCCCAGGTAGGGCTGGGAATGTCCAAGTCCGTACTGAGAGCATGCAGGCGTCCTGCGCCTGCAAACAGAGTGCTTATTATGATCTGGATTAACTGGGGGTAGTGGGAAGGAGCGATGACGCTCCCTTATTATGGCAGGTACAGTGGTGCCCCGCAAGACGAATGCCTCGCAAGACGGAAAACTCGCTAGACGAAAGAGTTTTCCGTTTTGGAGTTGCTTAGCAAAATGAATTTCCTATGGGCTTGCTTCGCAAGACGAAAATGTCTTGCGAGTTCCTGCGGGTTTTTCCCCCTCCCCCCCAATTTTCTAAGCCGCTAAGCCGCTTATCCGCTTTTCTGATAAGCCGATAAGCCGCTAAAAGCCACTAATAGCGCTAATCCGCTAATCTGTCAATGGGCTTGCTTCGCAAGACAAAAAAACCGCTAGACGAAGAGACTCGCAGAACGGATTCTTTTTGTCTTGCAAGGAACCACTGTAGTTGGACTTTCCTGATGCGCCAGTGGTGCAGATGCTTGTCTTGGGTGGGGGGAGTGGCACTGCCAATAACATTCACAAAGAGGGGGGTATTTGATAGTGACCTTGCCAGATGCATCTGTTTCAGCATTGGAGAGAGAAGTCCTAACCAAAGCAGGAGGGCACAGAGCTTGGTGCGTGAGAGTCAGACAAACAGAAAGTCTGGTGCCAATGCTTCTGGGTGCTTGTGTACTTGAGGGGCTGTCTATCAACGCATTTTGAGATGGACTGGGGACCTCTGATGGTCCTTATGTCTCCACTGATGCCAACAACCAGCACCTGTGTGGTTTTGTTAGTGTAGGACCTGGACAATTGGGTTCAAATCCCACTCATCTCACTGGGAGAACTTGGGCCAGAGACCAGCTCTCAGCCTGACCTACCTCACAGGCTTGCTGTGAGGAAAACATGAGGGAAGGGGGAAATCGCGCATGCCACCTTGAGCCTCTTGGAGGAAAAGTGGGACGTAAAGATAACAGCACATAAAAGATACCAACAAACATCACTTTCAGCGCTCATGGCCCCAGGCACCTCAGCATATAGGGAATGGCAGTGGGCAAAGGGACATCATTCTAGAAGTGAGCTCATTTATTGTTTTCTTGCTCCATAGGTTTATAGGTCATCCAATAAGCTTAGCATTGTATACATGGAATGCCCAGGTAGCTAGACAGCCAGGTAACTGACCTGTTTGGTTTCACTGTTGAATCTATTCCTGGTGCATGTGTGTGGTTCTTTGTGTACGTTTATGACTTAGCAGGCAATGGGAAATATGTCTGCCTGAAACCCTGGATAGCTGCTACCAAGCTAGCTGGACGAAAAGTCTCAGCAGATATAAGGCAAGTTCCTAACTAGATCAAATAGCCTTGGGTCATTTCTCTGGACCCAGTTATAGAGAAATGGGCTTCAATGGATTGAGCTGGTAGACCAGTGCTTCCCAAACTTGGGTCGCCAGCTGTTTTTGAACTGCAGTTCCTATCATCCCTGACCATTTGTCCTGCTAGGGATGGTGGGAGTTGTAGTCTAAAAAGAGCTGGAGACCCAAGTTTGGGAAATGACAAAGACAGAGACAACCAAGGTTAGATTCACAATGGTGTGTGTGTGTGTGTGTGGACTCCTGTGCAAGGCTAAGCATATGGTTCAGGGTGAATTGAAGCAGAACTGGAAGGTGGAGATGGGACAAGACAAAAAGGAGAAGGAGGGCTCGAGGAAGCACTGGGAGTGGAAGAGGAGCAGGTGAGCGCTTGATACCTCCTGGCAGTAGCTCCGGATCTCCTCACTGGTGTGGAAGCAGGTGTTGGTGCCGAAGGCGTCAGGCTCCCAACGCCCTGTCTGTACATTGAGATGCAGGACCAGCTTCCCACAGAACATGGCCACTTGGGGAGTCCCGAGTGCCGGGCCAAGGGCTGCTCCCATCCCCTGCAACACACAAAAGGGTGATAAGACGGGCACGTTCTGCAAAACACCAGACACACGTTTGGATCACGTTGAACAGTCTCCTCCTGGCAGGGCACCTCCCAGAGCTAGCAGGGAAGGGTGTTCCCCGGCCACATCACTCCCATGACCCCCCACGAAGCCTCGCATCTTCGCATCTACCTGCCCTTTTGCTGTTTCCCTCCCCCCCATCTTTGTTTGCACCATCTCTCCGTCTTCTCCTCCTCAGCAACCGTGGGGATGTTGTTGCTGTGGCAACCGCTCCCCATGGAGTTGCCAGATCTTCTCTGTTGCCATGGAGACCAGCTCCCAGATGGAAATTAATACTGCATCACCAGCCCCTCCCTCAGCAGTTTCTCATCTTGGGCCCACTCCCACCAGGCAGCACCACCACCTCCTCCTTGTCTTCCTCGCCGCCCCCCACCGCTCCCAGCTCACCTTCCTTCCACTCCTTTTCTCTATTCCTTCATCTAGAATCTCGCTAGGCTGCCATCCATCTCTGTCCAAACACCATCCCCCCCCCAGTTTCCTCCCTTTCTCCCATCTCAGTCAGTGTTTCTCACAGTGCCGCTTCATTGGGCCTCCACAGCTGGCACCCACTTGAGACACAAGGTGTGGGGCGAGCAGGGGCTCCCCCACCTTATCATTCTCCTCTGTCCCGTGCTTGCCCCTCTCCACTTTCACTAAGGGGCCCAGGCCTCTGAGGGCCAATGCAGCACCAGTGTGCCTGGTTTAGTGACAACAACGCTGTTTTCATAACTTCGCCCGGCTGGACCAAAAGCACAAACAAGGCCTTATTCACCACAGTGTCCAAGGTAGCAAGCCGGAAGGCGGCACTAGAAAGGGGGAGACAAGGCCCCAGCTAAACAAGCAACTGTAGGCTAAGGATAGATAGGTCTGTTAATTTCAGTTCCTCCCCCTTTTTTCTAATATTACGCTCAGTTCTCCACATTTCCACATCAGTTCGCGAATTTGAAAGGTCCCCATGAAAATTGTCAACATTTTTTGTGCTGATTCCTCCTAATATATATGTGTTTTATGCAATTCTGCCTAATTCATGTTTGCAAGCAAAACACATTGTTTATGTTACTTCTGCTAGGATAGTATATTTTTACTCTCCTATATGCATTTTTGTACATATTGCATGGCTGGAGAGGTGCATTGCTAAATTCAGAGAGACGCGTGAATTTCGAGGGATAAAATCCTAGAGTTGTAGAGTTGGAAGGGATGTGAGGGTCATCTAGTCCAACCCCTTGCAATGCAGGAATCTTTTGCCCAACGTGGGGCTCAAACTCACGACTCTGAGATTAAGAGTCTCATGCTCTACTGACTGAGCTATCTCAGCATGGTTGCATTTCAGTTTCTGTGCTGCCTTGGAAAACGAGAATTACAACACAAACTGAACTGAACTCTCTCCCCTGATTCCTAGCCACAGGTTCCTCACCCTTGACCTAAAACAGCCCAACATTTCCCCAACATTTTCCTGACAGAGCCAATTCAAAACAGCCAGGCAGAAATGTGGCACAACCTTCCACAAAACACCAACATTCACAACAGGGAATTCATTTATTTCTGAAACCACCTCTGTGTCAAAAAAAAAAAATTGTCTCCATGCAGAAAGCCAATACATTAGTGTGTTTGCTATGCATCCTAGACTCACCCTTCAAACATAGCTATTTTACACCCACCACAGAATTTATAAGATGTGCAAGTCCATTTTTAATTTAAAAGCAAAACAACCAAACTAAAAGCAGGCATTTAATTAATAAAACATTTGGTAATTGCAAGCTGAACTGAATCTCTTCCCACTTTCCTAGCTAAGGCCAAAGCAATAACAGGTCTGGAAGGACCAGAGTAGTCCCACTGAAATGAATGGGTGTGTGATATTACGATTTATTAACTTACATATTGGTTCCAAAATGGCTTCTAAGCAGTTTCCAAGCACAAAATTCCTTACAAAATTCGTACGTAATCGAAATGCACAATGAAGTCGGCCATGCCCGTTTGTTTCAATAGGTCTACTCCGGGTAGGACTAGCATAAGATACAACCCATCGGAAGTCCGAATCTGGAGAAACAAATTGCAAGCAGTGCTGGCTGCAGGCCAAGGATGGGGGCCAGCCTGTGAAAGGGCTACAGACACACAGAGTTTGTTTTAAGCGTGGGTGTAGCAAGAGCAAACACAGCACTTGAGGGACAAGTGTAAAGAGGAGCTGCAGGAGGACGATGAGTGTGGGGGACCTGTGGTGCTATTGGCGGGGGCGGGAGGGAGAGGAGATGGGGGGAAGGCAAAGATGGCTTTGGTTCCGGCTAGGAGAACCAGCAGTGGAGCTGCAAAAAGACTTCCCTGCCACTCCCACTTCCCCTGCAGTCTGCCTGGATTGAACTAAGGATCTCGGTTTTCCTGCTCTTGGGGAGGAGGGAGAAGGTGACAGCTTGAGGCAAGGGAGGGAGATTAGGAAGACCTGCTCTGCAATGCCCCTAAGAGATGGGGGGGATGGACAGTGCAACCAGGAACACACGTCAGGTACACTTTCCCTCCAAGCTGGTGGAGGGTGGCCGGGGGGGGGGGGAATAGAACAGGCAACTCTGTGTGTGTGTGTGTGTGTGTGTGCGCGCGTGTGTGCAAGGGGTAGGACAATGGAGAAGTGAGGCTTGGATTAAGTTGGATCCCGTGGCTAAGCTGCTGCTCTGAGCGATTAAGCAGCTGCTGCAATTTGGTTGCAGGCTGACCTCCCTGCAGGCTGGGGTGGAGTGGGGTTAGGCATCAAAAACAAAAAGGGGGGTGCAGAAAAAAGGAGAGGCCTGAGTCATCACCCCCCTACCCAATCAGCACCCTGACCAAGAATCTGGGGGGTGTGTGTGTGCGCATACACACAGCATCAATGACAGGTGAACGACGACAAAGAGGTAGCCGGGAAATGGAAGCCAAAGCGGCACGGAAGTGGTTAATTGGCACCGGGATTAATAAGTGCAGCGCTAATCCCCCCTCCTGCTCCCCCCCACAAGCACTTAGCGAGATGAGATAGAGAGGAGAGGAAGCATCCACCTGCTTCCCCCCTCCCCCCTTCCAACACAGGATCTGCGGGGGGGGGGGGTGAGTGTTAAGGACCCTGCAGAAAAAAAGCCACAGTCTGCTGGCTCCCCCCCCCCCAACTTTACGTTGCAGGAGGAAACTGTGCAGGGTTAAAAGAGGGATGCAGCCTAAGAGAGGCAGAAGTGCGGAGGGGGGGAGGTAAAAAGGAAGGGAGATGGAAAAGGCTTATGTTTTCTCTCTGCCTCCCTCAAAGCTGCAACTCGCCCTGTATCCCATCCCTCCTGAGCTGATTCAGGCTGCTCAGAGCATCACAGCACCAGCTAGCTGTGTGAGATGGAGGAAGAGCGGGCCAGGAGCCAAGCGAGAAGCAGCAAGGGGTGAGAGGTGGAAGAATTGAGGCTCCTTTTTGCTCCTGCTGTCCTGTGGAGCAGAAGGCACCTCAGGAAGCACCCCCAAATTTATGGGGAACCTCACCATGCAAAGACGATGGATTTTGCAAGTCTCTGCAGAAATTCAGGCTTGTGCAGGGACCCCGTTCCCTTGTCCAGTGGAGGAGGGTGGCAAGTTCACCCACCCACCAAGCCTTGCTTGGCACCACACACTTGAAGCAGATCAGTCAAAACACACCACTGCAAAAAAGGTGAATGGTCTCTAGCGGGAGAGTGACCTGGGGCTTCTACATGACACACTTTGGTTTTAAGGCCTAACAGAACCTTCATGAAGGGTATGGAGCCTTCTCTGTGATTATACGGCCACAACCGCCCACTGCGACCAGGAGGAGATGAATACAGCAACTGGATGAGTCCTTCTTGGTAGATTGGTAGATTGTGGCGCATGCAGAAGGGACAAGTAGAAGACTAGAAATAGCTTTCATTTCTAATACCGCACGCTATGTTCGGATTTAGGAACAATGGCAACTCAACTGCATTTACAACAGGAATTTCTCTGTGGGCTTTTACCACTGCCGTCCCACTTCAAGCAAGCCACAAATTGCCCGAGCTGCAGACAGTTCTCTTCTCTCAAGGAAAACAAAGAACAGCTCGTCACAAGTCTCCCAGCTGCCGTGAAGTAGAAACAGGGGACACCTAAGGGAGATGTGGGCTGGGCCTTGCGAAGCAGAACGCTTTGGGTTCCACCCCTGCTGACCCCATCCTCAATATGACGGGGAGGGCAAAGGGTGTCAGGCCCATCCAGTCTTCTTTCTAACTGAAGAGATCGTATAATTGTCTTGCTGGAACACAAAGATCATGGCTCTGTCTAGACCAATGTTCTGTCTCCAACCATAACTAGTTTGCTGCCTTGGACAGTTGTAAGTTGGGCATGAGACCAGAAGACAGGGCTTTTGGCTTGTCCAGGAGCTTCTCTACTAGAAGATGCCCTATCTAGAGATGTGAAGGTCTGGAAAATAACTGGGGGGGGGGGGAAATCTGGGTTTTCTCCCTGCTTTTTTGGTGGGGAAGAACAGGGTGTGGGTGTGTGGTTTTTTTTGGGGGGGGGGAATCTGGGGGACAGGTTTTTCCTTAATTTTCCTAGTTTCTTTCCTGGGCCTTCACATCTCTTCCAGAGGTGTACCACTTTGCTGGGGAAGGACAAGTGGGGAGAGTCCTGTTGCACTCATGCCCTGCATGTGGACTTCCTAGGCATGTGTTTGGCCACTGAGAAAAGGAGGCTGGGCAAGACGAGGTGTTAAATGTGGTCCAGCAGAGGACCTTCTCACAGAAGTGCTCTATTTAGCCAGCAGGTAGGGCCTGCAGAAAAGTGTTGCAGTAGGAAGCGCTCCTGTTCAGGGCTTGAGCCTGCTAGCCATGCCAACTTCAAGGTACTCCATTCCATTCCATTCTCTCTTCCTGCTGCCTCCCCCCAAAATACTCTACCTTTTATGTTGACAGAGCAAGCTAAAGTCTCATTTGTTGTCCTTCTCTAGCCTGCTAGGACCACAAAGCTTGCCAGTCCGTATATTAGATATGCAGATGATAGAAGGTAGGTCTGTCTGAAACTAGCAGCTGCCACCATCACAAGAACACACAAAGAACCACAGTTCCCATGGGCTTTCTTGCTTTCTGTTCAGAAAGGAGCCAAGTTCTGTATTGAGAACACAGGATCTTAGCGCTGACCGAGACCCATTTGGGAAGGAATAATTATTATCGCATGCCTCCCACCAAGAAACAGCACATGATGACTCTATTGCCATTATTCACCTGTTCTCCGGGGGGCGGGGGAGTATCCTGAGATCTGGTAGGGTACAAGCAAGTATTGGTTTTCTTCTGCCAGCTAGGCTCTTCAGCACTGACAACCTCACCACCATGGCAAACACAGATGGTGCTTCTCCGGAGCAATGTGCCAACCCATGGCCAAAAGCCATTTCCCCCCACAGAGCAAAGCAAGAAAGGAGTAGCGAGCAAAGTCTTCCCCACCCCCTCCACCGCCCCAACACATGCACCACGAGGAATCTGCATCCAAACCAAGGCTTTGCACGGGGGTCTTGTGCTACAGAGGACCAAGAATGGTGCAGCACCAGGAAGTTGCTTCTGCATCTTATCTCAGTGAGCTAAGGGTGGGAGGCAGGACTTGGCGGGGGCTCCTTTGAGTCAGAAACACCTGCAGCCTTTCATCAAAGGGTTACAACAAGGTCCTAAAGAGAGCCAGGAAGGATGAAGAGCAGGCCTGCAGCTTTGGCCTGGGAGGGGAAAGGCAGGAGAGTGGGCAACAATCGAGACCAAAACCACATCTGACATGGAATAACTGCAATTTGAGCTCCTGGGTTGTTTTTTTTAAGGGGGGCTCCCTATTTAATTTGAGTAGAAATGGTGGGGGCAATGCTGGCTCTATGTTTTGAAAGGCCCTAGGCCTAAGCAGCCTCCCCCCCCCCCGGTGAGTGAGCGAACTCCCCACTGCAGTAGGTCCAGGGGGTCTCTTGCCAGGGGAGGGGGGCCTCAGCAGATGCTTGAGCAATGCCAATTCTTGATAGGGAAGATATGGCACAGTCTAGGCTTGATGTTGCGAATGGAGGAGGAGGGAGACCATCCTGCGCTCCACAGAAGATGGCAGGTTGACAGCCCAGATGGAGGACTGCAATCATCACCAGGCATGGCTTGGCCCACCAGCCTCCCTCTCTGCTGTGCAAACGAGAGACAGACAGACTCTCTGCAGGCCCCATCGCATCATTTCAAAACAAGTCTCTTTTGGTACTTCCCCTGAGCTCAGGAAGGCCACCATCTGCTTAACCCTCATTGCTGTGTTGGATGGGACAGATAACAGGATGCTTCCCTGACTTCCAGGCCATGGGGCTGAGGGGCTGTGAAGTTCACCTGGAGGAATGTGTCCCCCCGCCCAATCCTGGGTAGGTCAGTGGGATTTGGGCTGCATGCACACCATACATTCAAAGCACTCCCCCCCACTCCCCGCACCAGAAGAATCCTGGGAACCATAGTTGGTAATGTAGATCTGGACAGGGGAAACTACAATTCCCATGATTATGCTTAAATGCAAGGTCTGTATGCAGCCTTGCTCACAGGCAAGCAAAAACAAAACAGAGAGAAGTGCCAATCCGGACAGAAGAGCCACACTCCCCAAAGGAGCCCAAGGGCCCCTTAAAAGAATGCCCCACTGGTTTTGAAACAAGGGGGTCTTGCAGCCCAGCCCCCAAATGCCTGTTTCCCACTCCAGAGGCAAAAGGTGAGACGCCTGAGGTCCAAAGGACGTCTCAGGGAAGAGGGGGAGAGCGCCACGCCACGCCGGCCTCTCTTCTCGCTTTGGGGACACCCCGTCTCCCAAGCAGATGAAGTGGGTGGGTGTCGATCCCCGCCCCCCAGGCCTGCCTATCTCCAGATGGAATCTGGGCAGGGCGAGCAAACAGCAAAACAGATGCCCGCTTCTCCTTGGAACAAGCACTAGGCGCGCAGGCAGAAGGGGGGCGGCTGCTGGGCTTTCCCCCTCCCTGCCCAGTCCCTTGCCTGGACATCACCTACGACGTCGCCTCCTCCAGCCGCTACCCTCCATGCTAGCCAGCCAGCCAGTCTGCCCGCCCGCCCGCTCTCCCTCCAGGCGCAGGTTTCCCGATAAGCGCCTCCTTCCTTAGCCTCTTAACCAGGAGGAGATCCGAGGGGATCAAGGGGTCTCTCTCCTGTGCCAGTGACCTTGGGCAGCCCGCCCCGGACACCTTGAGCGCGCCATCCCCGCCCGGCGGTCCCTTCCTCCTGCGCTCCAAAGAGGCTGGGCAATAAAAGCCCCCGCAAGCTCCCCGGGCGCAGCAGCCGCCCAGGAGGCTCTCCCTCCCTCTCTCCCTCCTGCCCCACCCACCCACCCTCTCGGCGGGCTCACCTGGGTGTTGGCTGCGCCTCCGGGCCCCAGGCAAGAAGCCAGCAAGAGCAACGGCGCCAGCAAGCAGCGCGCAGCGACGGCGCATCCCGCCGCCCCAGCCATGGCTCGCTCGCTCGCTCTCCCTTTCAGCCGACGCTGCGGCCGCTTCTCCTGCGGCGCTCGGGAGCTTCCCGCCTCCTTCTGGCGGCGAAGCTAAGGGGGAACCCGGGATGGGTGGCGGCGCTGGGGGAGATCCTAGGGCTTGGGGGTCGCCTCCCTGCGCGCGCTTGCACCAGCTCAAGCGCTGCTGCTGCTGTTGCTGCGGCGCAGTCGGTTCCCAGCTGGGCTGTGACAGGAGGAGCTGGCCCCGCTGCTGCTGCTGCTGCCACCGCCTGCTCCTCCTCTTTCCCCGCCGCCGCTGCGGCTGCAGCGCCTCTCCCTGGCCCCTCCTCCTTGCCCCTCCCGCCGCTCTGGCTGCAGCCACAATAGCTGCGACGTAGCGCCCAGCAGGGCGGAGCCAGAGTCGCAGCAGCCTGGGGGCGGGGCTCGCGGGCCGCTTGCGGACGGAGGAGGTGGGCGGGGAGCCTTCGCGGCTGCCCCTTTTCCAAACAAGGGGGGGGGGGAGAGGCTGGGGTGTCCCGTCCCCGCCGTCGAACCTGATCGCCGCGCGCTTTTCTTCGCAGCCGGAAAACGCCCTTCGCCCCTCGGATCCGAGGTGCCTGGAGGAAAGGCGGCGGGATTGCGGAGAGAGGCGAGGGAGGGGCCTGCGGCGACCATGGAGAGGGTTTCTGGTAGAAGGGAATGGTACTCTGTCCATGCTTAGGGGCGGTCTCGCTTTAGGCTGCAGTTCAGAGACACCGCTTACCCTGGAGCAAGGCCCATTCAGTTCAATGGGATTTATTTCCCAGTAGGATGGGGTTGTTAATTAGACAGTGGGTGCGGCGCGAGGAGAGCTCTTCTTGCTGAGCCTTTGGGTGATGTTCGAAAGTCCCTTAGTGATGCGCTTAGGTAGCTTTAGACTCTGGACTTAATGGTCCCATGCCCCAGCTTTTGATGACAGTGTGGAACTTTGCTTCCTTCCTACTTGGAAACTCTGGTGGGGCCTTGCCCCCCGATACTGTTTGTTCATAGCAGTCAAAGGGGCAGGAGGCAACTGCCCCCTCTGTGAGTTCACATGAATGCCTAACTAGTGCTCCCCCCACAAGCCCTCTTCAGACATCCAAAAAACCTTGTTTTTGCATTTATATCACACCTTTCCTCCAAATAACTCCAGGAGAAGCACACAGTTCTCTCCTTTCCTCTCCTAGGTTAGGCAGAGAGAGCATGACTGGCCCAAGGGGTACCAGTGAGCTACATGGCTGGGTGTGGGTGGGTGTCGAACCCTGGTTTCCCACGCTCTAGCCCAGTGCACTAACCTGTTGCAGGGACAGTGGGGTGCATGATCTTGCTTCACCAATCCCAACACTGATTATTTACAGCTTCTGAACATCCCAAAGAGCCTTTCCCCTTCTGTTCTCCTTTGAGTTGAGAGACTCCTGTTGCTCAGATGAGTTCAGAGCAGGTAGAAGTTCCCCATCATCTGGACTTCCCTAGTAAATTTCTGTTTGCTGTGTACGTTGTTAAACCTTTCAGATCCTTGGTGCATCTAGTAGCCCAACACTGACTGCTCTGACTAGAAACAGCTCTCCAGGGTTTGGGGCAGAGTTATTTCTCATTGCTTGGTACCAGAGATCTTTTCATTCATGGAGATGCCATGGAATTAGTGATGGGTCCCAAGACTTACATGCAGAGCAAGTTCTGTGCTTCTGAGTGACATGAAACTCACCCATTTGAGACCCGCCATGGGGTAAGGTGGCCTCCGTAAGCAAATCCTTTGACCGCTGACACAAAGAGATTGTGAAGAGCTCTAGAAACGATCCAAAATTCTCTCTCCAAACTGAGAGAATGGTTAACATGGCAAATGCAATTCAAGTGTAAACAGGAGCAAAGTGATGTGTGTTGGGGGTGAAGACCCATAGTTTCACATATATGCTCATTGGGGTTTGAACTTGTGGCGAGTGACCGGAAATAAGACCTTGCGGTTGCAGTAAATAGCTTGATGATGATGTTGGTCATGCCAATGTGTGGCACATCTCTGAAAAAGACAAAATTCACATGGAAGGCAGCACATGGCAGCCTCAGGGGTAAATTTGACAGCTAATTCAGCCTGTGAAACATGGAAAGGGCGCATTTTGCTCTCCTGTCCTTTAAGAAATGGGCACTTGGTCAGCAGCTGGTTAAGAGATGGCTAGAAGCCCCCTGTGAGCCGCTCTGAATTTTCCAAGGAGTGCTTTTGCCTCTCTGGAATGTGCCCTTGAACACTGATAATGCTAGAGAGATGGTATACGAGTGGGTGCGCAAACTTTCACCCACTTCTGCTCCTGACTGCAAGAAGCTTGCTGCATGAAGGAGAACATCCCATTCCGTTCGCTCACTTTCCCTTCTGGCCTTGCCCACTGCTTGGCATCTAGCTCCCAAAAGGTTGCCCTGCAGGGAATATGGCCCCTGGGTTTGAAAACAGTGCCCCTATGCTCCAGAGACCCCTCATGTGGGAGCTTTTGCTGCTGCTAAGTCGGCCACACCTTGTCTCTGTGGCCTGTTCATGCAGGGATGTTGGCCCCTTGCTCAGGGCAGCCTCGTGTGATAACCTGTGTCAGTGAGCGAGACGTACCTTCTAAAAAGAGGCCATTTGCACATTTAGCTGCTCTTTATTTTTGAGTAATGAGAGAGATCAAATGGACGAAGAATGGCTGGTTTCATTGGACTGACCACTGCCTCTTAACAGCTGCTTGATCTGCAGGTGCTGGATCCCTTTTCTCTCCATGCTTTGAAGATCTGCCCAGCCCTACATTGATGTTACCATCTTGGTCCAGTAAACATGGCATTATTGGCCTGAGGATGAGTCTGGTGGAGCTCTCTTCCTTCCTTCCTCTCCTCTGGTGCTTCATACTGGAAAACTTCCTGTCGGAGCCACTCTTGCCTGTGTTTGTTCCATACCCATTCTGTCCTGTTTCTGTGCTAATCTGCACATTTTTTAAAAAAAGAAAAAAAAACTGCACAAAAGTTCATATTTAAACACCTACTTTTGAATGTCTTTTGTCATTTGCATTTCTGTAGCATCTCCTAAAGTCACGCTTTTATACTATTTCCTCCTAAGATGCACTTGGAGTGAAATGCAAAGCATAGCTACTCTTGTAAAAACATCAGGATCTGAGCCATTGGCCTGTCAAGGCCAGCATCCCGTTCTCATAGCAGCTAGCCAGCCAGATGCCTATGAGAATCCTGCAAACAGGACTGTGAGCGCAATAGTGATCTTTTGCCCATTCTGATTTGTCAGGATTTGTGCAGATTGAAGTTCTCAAGCATCCCTAGTTAAAAACTTCGGCTTTTCACTGATGTCTGAAAAACTGGGAATCTTTTTGCTCCCTTGATGGTGAACTGGGATGTGAAGCCGGCACAGGAAGGATGAGGAAGCAGAAGTCCTCCATGCCCCAAATCAAGACGTAATTCTTTTAGGGAGGAAAAGTGCCCTCTGGCATTCAGTTACAACCACATCGCATCACCTCATCTCTGCCTTGTGACACTGACACACTCTGTGAACAAACACTCGCAGAGCAAGGACCCAGCTGCTCTCCACTCTTGTTATGATGCCCAGCAGTGTTAAGCAGAATGCATTATGGAGAGCTGCAGCCAGGGCCAGGAGACTGCTGCAACCAATGGCAACCAGCTAGCATGCTAGTGCAGCAAATGCAATTAAGGCTTAAGGCAGCTGAGAGAAGGAAGAGGATCTCTCTCTCTCTCTCTCTCTCGCCTTGCATGACTGGCAGGGGGAGGCTGGATGGTTTGCTAAATCACAGCTTGTTGCTCTCACCCGGCGAGGATGTTCCTTGTGTTCAGCACAGGAGCCACAAATTGCCCTTCTGGGTTTTTCATCAGCATCAAGGAAAAATCCTTGCATCCCGTGTGTGTGTTTGCATGTCCACACACCCCAATGCAGGCACATTACCAAGCAGGTGTTGAGCAGCGTCAACTCAAGCAGCACAGATCACCTGGCTGGGGGGCTGGTGGAGGTTGCAGAGTTGGAAGAGGCTGCAAAAGTCCAACCCCCTGCAATGCAGGAATCACAGCTGAAGGGTGGCTATCCAAAACCTTAAATGAAGGAAAGTTCACTACTGAATATGGAAAACCCTCCTTCCTCTTCTGAAAGAAGCTGTCCTTTTGGAGTGTTTTTATATGCAGGAAGCAAGGTTTAGCTAGGAAGGGCCAAAACCTATGAAATTTGCTGGTCACGTGCATGATTTCGGGTTGCAACCTGGAGATCTACCCTGTACCTTTAAATTCCCTGAAACGGCAGTGGGCAGAGAAGCTGACCTTTCTCCCCTATCTCCTGTCATCCATCTCCACCCCATTCCAGAGATTCTTGCTTTTTACAGCAGGGGGTGGAGATGACACATTCAGGGATAGAAGGATTAGAAGTTGCTGCCCCATTGGCACGACTGAGCTTTGTACCTTGTGAGCTGGCAACACTGCTTTGGCCCCCTCTACTCAACTATCTATCCAGCAGCTGAAAAATATATAGCATCCTTTGCCAACCTGGTGCCCTCCAGACATTGGCCCAAAGCTAGTGAGACTAACTTGTGCAGTCAACATTGCATTGGCATTAAAAATTGACAATATCAGTGTCCTTTTGGTCAAGTCATCCACATCTGAACGATCGCAGATTCACACATGCAAATTTACCACCTTATATATAGAGTGCAAGGGAATAAATGGTGCCATGAAGTTGTGAAATGGGCTATAAATGCTTTTCTTAAAAACAAGAGGAGGTAGTCAACCATGTTTTGCTCACCAGCTGCCCCACGGAAAAGAACGGAACCAATTTAGCCCTGCTTTTTAATTTCAGTGGGTCTACTTGGCGTATAACTTACTTGAATGCCACCCCATGTATTTGTCAGTTTGTATTTTTTAGTACAGAAAGTACTGATCTGATGTATAGAGATCTTTCCTATTCTGTTTAATACAAGAAGGTTCAAGAAGGTTTCTGATGTTTGGGTTAGTTCTTCTGGGAAGCTGAGTACAGCTGGTTTAAACGGGTTCTGCAATCTTTCTGTCAAGGTTGTGCTGACTATAATAGTAAGGGCAGGAGAAGCCTGGATCTCACACACTTTTCTCTTTCTGTCTCTTTGTTATAGAGTGGTGTTCTGTATGCTATAGTGTTAAGTTTGTCTTATTATAAGTATTGTAAGTTTTGCTGTAAGCGCTGCAACTGGATTTTTAATGGACTGTGCCAATCCTGAATGTATTGGATTTGTGACCACGATGCTCACTTGCCGTCAGTAGAAGTAAAACTCTGCTGAATGAAATACAATTGCCTCTGGTCTATTTTTTGGGAATTCTGCATTGTGTTAAAGATTTTTCCTCCTCTGGAGATGGTGCGACAGTATTCATGTGGGATGGGCCAAAAATGCCTCTCACTTGGGGCACCATTTGGCCCAGGATAGGCCAAACATCTGCAGATTTAAAGGAACAGGGAGGTGGAGAAGTCAGTGGCTGGAGAAACACCCTTCAAAACACTATGTCAGAGGTAGGGAACCTCTGGCCTGGGGGCTGAAAACAACCCAACAAGGCCCTCTCTACCTTTGGGACTCTCTCCAGGCCATGTTCCCTAGGCCACACCCGATTTGCCCTGCTTTGCACCCTCCTTGAGCTCTTTGGCCTGACTGGAGTGTATCTTCGAACTCTGGTAATGGCTCTTGCTTGTGAGGCTTGAGATGGGTTTTTTGAGGGGGGGGGCAGAGTTCTAGGAACCTATGACTTGTGTATTTAGAAAATAGCTTAGTGGCACCTCTACCACCCATGTTTTGCCACTGACCATATCTACCACTGGGATGCAGACCCTCCAGGTAGACCTATTTTCCAGGGGCAGTCCCAGATTTTAATAATATAAGAAAAAGAAATTACTTATACCCCGCCCACCTGGCCGGGACTCCCCAGCCACTGTGGACGACTCCCAACAGAATATTAAAAACATCAAAGATTAAAAACTTCCCTAAACAGGGCTGCCTTCAGATGTTTTCTAAAAGTCAGGTAGTTGTTTATTTCCTTGACATCTGATGGGAGGGCATTCCACAGGGCAGGTGCCACTACTGAGAAGGCCCTCTGCCTGGTTCCCTGTAACCTCACTTCTCGCAGTGAGGGAACTGCCAGAAGGCCCTCAGCTCTGGACCTCAGTGTCTGGGCTGAATGATGGGGGTGGAGAAGCTCCTTCAGCCGTCTCAGTTTCTGATTTGATCTCAGAATGCCCTGCCTTGCATTAGGATGTCCCTATTTTCATCAGATAAATGAGGGTATGGAGTTATCTAACCCCTGAGCCATTTGAAGGCAGCCCTGTATAGGGAAGTTTTTTTTTAATGTTTCATGTTTTCTTATATTTTTATATATGTTGGAAGCCATCCAGAGTGGCTGGAACAACCCAGTCTAATGAGTGAGTTATAATGATGATGATGATGATGATGATAATAATAATAATAATAATAATAATAATAATAATAATAATAATAATAGAATAGGATGTCCCTATTTTCATTGGAGAAAATGTTGGAGGGTATGCGGCCCCTGAAAGCTTGCCCACGAGGAAATGTGGCTCTCAGGCTGAGGAAAGTTCACCCCAGTGTCTGAACTAAGAGCTTCATGGTTATGAAACACAGGCTTGGGTGAGTGTGAGGTCATCAAGTAAGAAGAGCACTTGAGGAACAATTGGGCTTTTCATTAGATCCTTCAAGAAGCAGGCTGGGCACAATCCATTGGCTTCCTGGAACATGCATGAGATAACCATCTATATGACACACTTACATGGCGATTCATTGCTTACAGCAGAATTTGGCTGGGCCATCTGCATACCAGCCCTCAGAGGACACATGCTGGGGCTGCTGAAGGTCACATTAACCTGCTGACCTCTTTTAACCAGCATGCCTGTTGGCCCTTCCTGCCGCTCTAGAGCAGGGGTCAGCAACCTTTTTCAGCTGTGGGCCAGTCCACCATCCATCAGACCAGGCATGGCCAAACTCAGCCTTCCAGTTGTTTTGGGACTACGACTTCCATCATCCCTAGCTAACAGGATCAGTGGTCAGGGATGATGGGAATTGTAGTCCCCAAACATCTGGAGGGCCGAGTTTGGCCATGCCTTCCTCAGACCATGTGGTGGGCCGGACTACATTTTGAAAAATAATATGAACCAATTCCTATGCCCCACAAATAACCCAGAGATGCATTTTATATAAAAGCACACATTCTACTCATGTAAAAGCACGCTGATTCCCGGACCGTCCGAGGGCCGGATTGAGAAGGCGATTGAGCTGCATCTGGCCCCTGGGCCTTAGGTTGCCTACCCCTGCTCTAGAGACACCACTGGCAGCCCTCTACTGATGATGGCTTGATATTGCATGATGCGCCCCCAGTAGGATGAGTGAAGTCTGCCAGCTGTTGTGGAAGAAGCCCTCCAGGGGCGAACCAGGATCTTTCCAGATGACAAATGCTGCACTTTTCTCTCTGCACGACATTTATGCCCGTGGGAGTAGAGCAAGCAATATCCTGTCCCCTGTTTATAATGGAGGGGAGGGGAATCAAGGAAGATTGGAGTGCAAGTTTGCCAACTTATTATCTGGCAGGACTCCAGTGCCTTAACAACAACAGCAACACCCCCCCACCCCCTGCCAGATAAGAAATAAAAATAAGGTGAAGTTTTCCTTCTTGTGGGGCATGATGGGGAAAGATCCGTCAGTTACAACTCTGCAGAGGCACCCTTGTGCGGAGAACGCTGGCAACCTGGTGGTGCTGCGGAGAACATACCACTTTTTCTTTTAAAGCGTTATCATAGGAATGAAAATAGAGGGCCCTCAAAATGGGAGAGTGGTTATGTGCATCTCAGGCAGGGAGGCAGTTTTGCTGGTGTTTGCTACTTTCTAAAAAGAGCTACACGAGAGCTCCTGCGCTTAAGTAACACACAGCAACGGCACTTGCCAAAAGCACACAAGCAAGCGTTGGAAACTTATTTGCCACAGCTATGTGCTGCGTCTGCTGGTCACGTGAATAAGTCCTGCCTGTGCATTTGCCTGTGCAGTACCTAACAGCAAGTGGTGGAATAAATCAATAGCATTTGATTAATGCAATGCTATAATAATAAATGAGTGTTATATTTTGTAACTTGGCATAGGTTGTGTAGAGCTAATTCTGCAACCCATAAGCTTACAGAATGGGTCTGTCTCGGTTGCGGGGCTTGTGTTTTTTTTCTAGGCAGTCAAAGCCAGCTGGTGGAGGGAAGCTGACTTGCCTAAGATTTAGGATTATATCACACCTCGTAGCATCTCAAACACATGGCTGCAGAGTGGGCAACTTGCGCAACTGGTCTGTGTAGCTGAGCCTTCAAGCTGCAGCTTTTGTGGTCTGCATTTTTTAAACAGTGGAGTAAGGTTCACAAATTTAGATTGGCTTTTGGTGCTGCTTCGCTTTTGTGCGTTTTTATTATTGTGTGCTTTTGGTTTTTATTCGTTTAATTTGTTTGCCCTCCTGAGAACTCTTGGGAGTTGAAAGGGTAGGATGTGAACTTCAACAATGAAATAGTCAGATTTCTGTATTCCTGACTCAGACCATTGGTCCATTTAGCTCAGTATTGTCAACACTGACTGGCAGCTGCTCTCCAGGATTTCAGATCAGGAGTCCTTCCTCCCCAGCCCTACACAAAGCTGCTTTGGCTTGAGCCTTCTGCATGCAAAGCAGATGCTCTGCTACTGAGCTACAGGACTTCCTCAGGTAACAAAAGGACAAGCCTCCTAGTTTCCATACCTTACTGTAACTCAACTTGTCTAAGCTGATGTAATGGAAATAATCGCCTATTGCTTTTCTGTTTACTCTGCTTCTGGTACTTCCTTTCCCCCTGTTTGCCCTTTGTGCAATGTTAGATGGTAGGCTCCTTGGGGCAGGGAGCTGCCCTCTTCTAACCTTGAAGGCACAATGCATCCAGCTGGCACAAGGTTAAGAAGACTGGCAACAAAAATAAATAATGATTATGTACCACGAATTAGCAAGTGATATCGCTTGTTATCTCTGGGTTGTGGAATGTTCCTGCTTATTTCTGTACATCAAGCTGCTGTTAAATGACAAAGGAAAAGGCCAGGCTGCTATTTTTCTGGACAGTTGGGAACCTCATGTGCTCACCACTGTGTGTACATACATCGTAGAATCATAGAATTGTAGAGTTGGAAGGACCTCAAGGTTCATTTAACCTGAAGTGCAAGTAAATAATATCATCATCATCATCATCATCAAGAACAACAATAATAACAGGAGCCTGCAAGCAGGACCTCAGCAGAACAACACTCTCCCCATCAACTGCATTAATAAGGGTACTGCCTCTGGCAGTGAGAAACACAACTATCAATGCTAGTATCTCTTGGTAGCAATATCTTCCATGACACCCATTTGGGATGATGTTTTACCAAAACCATCCCACACTCCCTGCCACAGCACCACACATTTTTGTGTGTGTGTGTGTGTGTGTGTGCGCGTGTGCAGGGAAAGCTGCCATTCCCTGCAAGTTGTATACCAGCAGCAAAGAGGAGCACTACTTTTAGCAGACAATTTAAAATATAGTAAGGATAAAAATGATGATGCTCTTTAAACAACGCAAGCATGTGGCTAATGTAACACTCACGAGAAATAGAGATCTTCACTGATTTCACACACACAGTCATTTCCCGCCCCCCAGCCGGTGAGATACCCGCCCACCCATCTGGTTTCAAAAGCAGCAGTGCCACAGCAGAAAACCTGTGAAATATCGCTGAAGTGGAAAAAGAAATGCTGAAACAGGAAGGGTTTGGTGTAGCAAGCAAATCTCTTTCGCTCACTGTGTTGTGTATGTGTAACATAGGAACCTGTCTTATACATCAAGTAAAACTGTTTGTTCGTCTGGTATTATCCACTCTGACTGGAGTCTCCAGCATGTGTCCTTCACCTGCAACCAGCTATTGCACCTGAGGTCTTCTGCATGCAGTGCTTGTGTGATGCCACCGAACGTGTGCACCCCTTCCCCCAAAATAAAGCACTTCTCATCCGGTGTAACTTAGGGATAGACAAGGCTCAATTTCTCATTTTCCTAGTCTTAAATTCAGTTTGTCACAATTCCATAGTGATTTGTGAAAACTCTCCCCCTCCCAAATCCTCAGGAAAATTTGTCAGCGGATTTCTCCTAATAAACACATTTTTGTATGCAGTTTTGATTAATATACACAAGCAACTTCTGCGAACGTAATGCATTTTTCGTATGTAGTTTCCTCTAATCTGTGCATTAGGGCTGCAAACTTTCCCCTGATATATGATTTCTGTTCACATAATTTGGTAGGAAAACAGCATTGCAAAATTTGGAGACGCACGGATTTTGAAGGATGCATTTCGGGTTGTGTAACGGTTTGAGAAGTGCAAATTACTTCTCATGTGGGTGGCGCTGTGGTCTAAAGGGCTTTCCGATCAGAAGGTCAGCAGTTCGAATCCTCATGAAGGGGTGAGCTCCCGTTGCTCAGTCCCAGCTCCTGTTCGAAAGCACATCAAAGTGCAAGTAGATAAATAGGTACCACTCTGGCAGGAAGGTAAACGGCGTTTCCGTGGGCTGCTCTGGTTCACCAGAAGCAGCTAAGTCATGCTGGCTACATGACCTGGAAGCTGTCTGTGGGCAAACACCAGCTCCCTCGGCCTATAGAGCGAGATGAGCGCACAACCCCAGAGTCGTCTGCAACTGGACCTAATGGTTAGGGGTACCTTTACCTTTTAAAAAAAAAACCCTTTACCTGGCCTTTGCATACCCACTTGCTACTTGGTTTTTGTAGCAGGAGATGCCAGGGCTGGAACCTGAGATGCTGTCTCTCCCCAAAGAGTGTTGTGCTATGTCAGAGATCCTAGGGGGAAGCCCCCACTGTGGAGGAGAAAAGGGGTTCAGCACCTTCAGTGTTTTTTGTACAACAGGGGATTTTACCAATGCTGCTGAAATCTGTTCTTCTGTAAAAGGGTCAAATGTGCAGGAGTTGTGTTCACTGTTGCATTGGGTCAGAGCTGTGGCTCTGCTTCAGTTCCATGGAAGTGCAGAAGAGAGTATTGGGTACCGCTTTTGGAGAATCTAAGGCAGAGGTGGGCAACCTGTGACCTTTAATTATAGTCCATCTGTTATGTTCTGAAGTTCTCACCCTGGGCCAGCAGGGGATACTGTAGATAGTTATGCAAATAAGGGATTGAAAGTGACGTTCAGTGATTGGATAGTTTTAGAAAATTGTTACAGTTACATTGTATTGGAGCTCTATATATGCAGGCTGACTGAACCCTTCAGTCTAGTTCTGTTCTGGCCTGTGAATAAACAAGAGCTGTTTGAAGAATCGCTGTGTCGTCTGATATGTTCACCCACAACTTAACACCATCAACATTTGGCGGGCCAACGGTTCCCCACCTTTTCCTTCAGATTTTGAGTTTTAAAAGGAAAGGCTCCAGATCTCATAGGTTGCAAATATATGCTGGAAAGTACAGTGGTGCCTCGCAAGACGAAATTAATTCGTTCCGCAAGTCTTTTCGTCTTGCGAGTTTTTCGTCTTGCGAAGCACGGTTTCCCATAGGAATGCATTGAAAATCAATCAATGCGTTCCTATGGAAACCGCCTTCAGACCAGGTCCGGGGACAGTCTGTCCCCCGACCTCTTCTGAAGGCCGACGGGGGGCCAAAGTCTTTGCTTCCCCCCCCTTCCCGGGACAGCGGAGACTTCTCCGCTGTCCTGGGGCGATTTTAAAATGCTGGCGGGCGGCAGCGAAGCCTTCGCTGCCGCCCGCCAGCATTTTAAAAACCCCGGGACAGCGGAGGACTTCTCCGCTGTCCGGGGCGATCTTAAAATGCTGGCGGGCGGCAGCGCTGCCGCCCGCCAGCATTTTAAAATCCCCCGGGAAGGCAGGCAGGGGGGACAAAGACTTTTGCCCCCCACCCGCCTTCAGAAGAGGTCCAGAGGGCTCTCCAAGCTGCGGATAGCAGCCTGCTGCCCCGCGCGAGGGGCAGACATTCGCAGCTTGGGGAACCCAGCAGGACTTCCCCGCAGGGCTCTCCAAGTGGCGAATGTCGGCCCCGCGCGAGGGGCACTCTGCTTAAGAGCGCCCCTCGCGCGGGGCAGCAGGCTGCGCACCTTCCCCTCTGTTCCCGGACCTGTCCTGAAGGCTTGCAGTGGGAGGAGGGCTTTCCTCCCCACCGCCAACATTCAGAATGCTGTTCTGAATGTTGGCGGTGGGGAGGAAAAACCCTCCTCCCACCGCAAGCCCCGGGAACAGAGGAGAAGCGCTGCGCACCTTCCCCTCTGTTCCCGGAACTGTCCTGAAGGCTTGCAGTGGGAGGAGGGCTTTCCTTCCCACCGCCAACATTCAGAATGCTGTTCTGAATGTTGGCGGTGGGGAGGAAAAACCCTCCTCCCACCGCAAGCCCCGGGAACAGAGGAGAAGCGCTGCGCACCTTCCCCTCTGTTCCCGGACCTCCCACCGCAAGCCTTAGGACAGGTCCGGGAACAGAGGAGAAGGCGCGCTGCGCTTCCCCACTGTCCCCGGAGATTTCCCAATGGGCTTTCGTCTTGCGAAGCAAGCCCATAGGGAAATTCGTCTTGCGAAGCCGCTAAAAAATCGGAAAACCCTTTCGTCTTGCGGGTTTTTCGTTTAGCGAGGCATTCGTCTTGCGGGGCACCACTGTATATGGGTAACATACACTTTTCTCTACCAGCCAGTCTGACCTGGTACAAGGCAGCTTCCTCTATTCCCAGAATTCCCCTGGTTGGTATTTGTGCTCTGTCCCGCTGCCTAGGATTCTAAGGCTAAAATAACAAAAGCATAACTCCATCCTGCTTTTTAAATTAAATATAAATATTTGAATTCTGCAGTAGGCAATACATTTACAACTCCCCCTTGTCTTACGCAACGCAGTCAAACAGGCGTGACCGTTGTGTGCTAGAGTGAAATCCCAGTCTAATAATAAAAAAATGCAAAAACAAACAAAACAGGGGGAAAGAACCCCCCCAACCCTAAACCACTCCCAAGCGATTCTGGAAAGACCGAAACAAAAATGTCAGAACCATCAATAGCAGAGAAACACACTTAAGGCAAAAAGGAATAACAAGGAATAACTTATTAAAAAGAAAAGAAAAAGAATCCCACAAATGAAATCAACAGATCCCATTGGCTTTTGGCTTCCTATATCCTCCCACATCCCATCCTTGGCTTTTTTAATAATTGGATTTTAATCCTCAGCATCATCCTGTCATTTTAAATGTGCCTAAAGAGAGTCCCGGCAAGTCTTAAAATGGCATAAACGTTGAGCACTATCGCCACCTCCCTGTCCATCCAGTGCAGTGCAGGTGCCATCCTGTTCGAAGCGCAGTGCCTGGTTTATTTGCTTGTCTTTAATTAAAGGGGATGGGCGGGAGTCTAGGAGACACCCCAGCTAAAGAGGGGGGCAGAGGGAATGATTTAAACCACAGCATCAAGCCAGGAAAAAATTAAAAGGCAAGCACTAGGGAGGGGCCCATGCTTGGAGATTTCCCAGAATCATGCGGCTGGTGGAGAATCTTGCCTTGACGGCAGGGGATTTGCCCTCGAGGCAGCTCTGTTTCAGGGTGAGGAGAGAGAACAAGCATCATGTAGTCCCGTCACTGTCCCGGCACCATACTGTGCACCATTTTCAGCACCCACTAGCTTCTTAAGCCAATGCTTTTGTCTGACAGACAACCGTGCCCGCCATTTTGAATCCGGATTCTTACAAGTGAAGACAGATTCCCCGGAAAGTCTGTCCTCTGTTTCAGCCAAGGCAGTGCGCTTTCCGCCGTTTTCAAACCCACTCTTCACGTCCTGGTGTGAAGGCAGGCAGGTTGTTGGTTTCCTTGCTGCCCGAGGGAGATGGGCTTGGTCTCTGTCAGAAGATGGCAAGAGGGCTGTCGGCCATCTTGGCTGCCAAGCCAGCTACCTGCCGCCGTCCCACCCCACCCCACCGATATACACACAAGGAGAATTGGGCACCCTCAGGAGGAAAATGAGGGTCGCAAGTCTATCACCCTGGCAGTTCTGAGTCCGTTAGCCACAAGTGAGCGGAGTCTGTTCCCTTTTCTCTTTCTCCGGAGGTGACCGGCATTTGGCAGGGGACGGGCATGAGTCATACGTGGGTCTGCATGCGCTGGTGAGCGGGGCGCCCATAGTCAGACTGTTGGGACAAGGACGTGTAGGAGAAGCGAGAGCAACCCGAGACTTTGCTGGCCTGGTCCGACTGCCCGTAGCCACTCTCCGCTTTCTCGTAGCTGCTCGGTTTGACGTAGCTGGTGAAGGCCCGGCTATAGGGGGCGGTGAGGTAGGCCGTCCCGCTGTAGATGTTCTCCTGGGGGAAAAGACGCTCATGGGGGTCGTAGGCTGAGCGGGAGCCGGGCGTGCCCAGGGTATAGCGGTGAGCGTATTCGTACAGCTTGGGCTGAACTGGCCCCGTGGAAGGGTACAGAGAGGTCGCCCCGAACAATGGGCGGGGGGCCGGCGTGTACTCCGAGAAGCTGCTAACCAAACTTGGTTCCTCGTGGGCACGCACCTTGTAGTAGCCATTGGTGGGATCCTATGGAAGAAAATATATATATCTGTATTGGAATGCCAGGGAAGCAAATGTCAGGCTGTGCCCCAAAGAATCTGAATACAGTGGTACCTCGGGTTAAGTACTTAATTCGTTCTGGAGGTCCGTACTTAACCTGAATCTGTTCTTAACCTGAAGCACCACTTTAGCTAATGGGGCTTCCTGCTGCTGCCGCGTTGCCGGAGCACGATTTCTGTTCTCAACCTGAAGCAAAGTTCTTAACCTGAAGCACTATTTCTGGGATAGTGGAGTATGTAACCTGAAGCATATGTAACCTGAAGCGTATGTAACCTGAGGTACCACTGTATATGGGAAAGAATTGTGTACAGCTGAAAACGCTGGCAGCATTAAGATAAATTCAACAGTGTAAATAAGTTTTGATGGATGCAGTAATGCAATACTGAATGGTATTGCTTTTGTAAAATGTGCAGGGATTTATGATATGTAAAATGAACCATGGCAAGAGAAGAATGGAAGGCATTGATATCTTAAGGATGTAAAATGAGTATTTTCAATGGTAAAACAGAAAAGGTAATAAAAATTATATGCAAAGAATCTGAGAGAGAATTGACAGTGTGGCGTAGTGGTTGGAACTCAGGAGACCCAGGTTGAAACCACCTCTGGCCACTTCCAAGCACAGTTAGAGCCCTTTTAACAGCCATGGTTCCCCCCAAAGAATCCTGGGAACTGCGGTTTGTTAAGGGTGTCAAGAGCTGTTTGGAGATTCTTCAGAGAGCTAAAAATCCCCAGAGTGGCTTAAAAATTCCCAGATCCGCGCAAGCCACGCTGGACGTTCAGCTTCCGAAAATTGTTTGAAAACTGGAAAACTCACTTCTGGATCTCGATTGTTCAGGAGCCGATTTGTTCGGGAGCCAAGGCGTTCGAGTTCCAAGGTACAATTGTATACCACCAATTTAGGATTACTGCCAATTGTCAAATGACTGTTTTTTTAACTGGGTTTTGCCACCAAATTTTAACTATGTTTTTTAAATCTGTCATGCAGTTCTGTCATTTATCCTTTGTTGTTCATTGCCCAGGGTTCTTTTGGGGTAAGGGCCATTTACAATTATGACAAATAATCATAATAATCACTGATGTGATTTTGTTGCTTAACCATAGCACCCAAGAGCTAAATTTCAACTACTGGGACCTGCCTTTAACTGAGCCGCCTTATGTATTTACAAAAAAGAAGAGGGCCTTTTCTGCAGTGGCACCCACACTCTGGAATGCCCTCTCCAAATAGGCACATTTGGTGCCCATATTACAATCTTGTCAAGTCCTATGCATTTTAGGTGACATTTTAGGTGGAATTTTGCCTTACTTCGTTTCTCACTTCTTTTAAAAACGGTTTTTACCTGCCTCTGCTTGGCTGAATATAGCAATATTTTATTTGTTTATTTAAGAATCTATTGTTTATTTGTTGGTTTTTATGTTGTATTTATGTTTTGAAATCTTTGGTGGTGGTGAAGAAGTATTTTAAATGATTAAACATTTTTTGTAAAGGAGGAGGAGATGGCTATTACTCCCATGCCCTTATTGGAGGAGACAGATAGCTAGAAAATGGGACAAGCTTTTGGTATGGATTAGGAAGGCATTTTTAAATGTTCGTGTGACTCTTTGGTCTTTGAGAGGTTCAGAAAGGTATACTTAGGGCAGTGGTGGTGAACCTGTGGCCCTCCAGATGTTTGGACTCCAGATGTTATCAGCCCCTTCCAGCCTGGCCAACAGTCAGGGATGATGATGGGAGATGGAGCCAAGAACATCTGGAAGCCACTGGCTGGCCAACCCTAAGGTAGGGCTCTTGTACGGTAGGCAGAGCGGCCAGCCTCCCAAAGTCGCAGCTGAGCTCACCTTCAGCTCTTGGCTCCCTTCGTCATCCTCCAGGATCTCACTGTGCTCAGTGTGGGATGTAGCTGGAGACTCACTGCTTGTGGCCTGGAGGGAGATGAAGGGGGAAAGATGAGCAGCCTATAGAAAATGCCCTCCTTGTCCTGGCTTGAGTTCTTTAGGTCCCTTAGGACCAGGCGAGGCAAGACAGTGGAGATCCATGACAGCACCTCGCTTGTCTTCTCTTTATCATTCAGGCTGTGAGGGCCATTCCCTCACAGGCCTAGTTTCAGGCGCATAATCTGCAGGCTCAGAGAAACAATGAGGCTGGCAGAAGTACATTGTTTTAAGCTCAAGGGAAGACCCCCACCTCTGGCTAACAGCCCAAACCCTCCTGTCCTATCAGGGACCAGTCTAAGGGAGGTGGGGCTGCGGGAAGACAAATTATTACTGAGTTTTGAATGGTATGGAAAGGGTGGAGAGGGATCTTCTCTCTCATCCTACTAGAACTTAGGCACGGGTGCCTGATGATATTGATCAATGACACAACGTATGGTTTAAACCAGTATTTCTCAACCATGGGCCTCCAGTTGTTTTTGGACTACAGTTCCCATCATCCCTGACCATTCTGCTAGCTAGGGATCATGGGAGTTGTAGTCCAGCAACAGCTAGAGATCCAAGGTTGGCAATCACTGGTTTAGACTGCTGAAATTAATAGACACAGCACATTTATTTATTTAAGTCATTGTTTGCATTTCTAAGTGTCGTGTGCATAAAAACAATCCATAGATAATGGGACAACAAAACATTAAAGTTTGCCGTTAAGCCAATCCCTACTTCAACATGCCTGCTGGAACAAGGAAGTCTTTTGTCATGTGTGCGAAGTGCCAGAAAGGTGCCCGTGGGAGTTATAAGTATTATGAGCACTATTATATAATGGACTTGGGCCCTCAACACTGAATTCAGGGCTTCTAGTAGTTAAGTTATGGGGAACCCCAACAGAGACTCCCCGAAGGATCTCAGTGGTCAGGCCAGGATATAAAGGATCAGTCCTTAAGATAGCCTTGACCCAAGTTGTTAAGGGCCTTGCAAATTAATACAGGAACCCTGAACTTGTCCCAGTAACACATGGGCAGCCAGTATAAGCTTGAAGCATGTGCTGGTGGTAGGTAGCCTGTCCCAATCAATGGTCTAGTTGCCGCATTTTGCGCCAGCTGGAGGTTCCAGACCAGACACAAGGGTAGCCCCACAAAGAGCGCATTGCAGTGCTCAAGTCTTGGTTAATTATCAGTATGCAAGGATGGCTGCTAGCTTAGATGGCCTTTTAGAAGAGTTAGGCAAAAATTAATGGCGGGTAGAACAAATTGGTACCATGAGAGGAGCAATGTAGCCTCCATGTTCAGAGGCCATGTCGCAGCCTATGTATACCTGGGTGCCAGTTCTTGGTGGTCGGCGAAACCCTCTAACAACCCAATGAAGACTGAGCATTAAAAAAGAGGGCCCAGACTTTGCTAACTAATGGAGTGGGGAGAAAAATGGAAAACCAGGTTGGTAGGGGGAATGGGATATATTGGGAAAGTGCATGGCTGGCAGCCAGACACCCTGAAGAGAACAGAAGCGTAGACTTGTAGAACTGGAGGGGACCAGAAGGGTCATCTAGTCCAACCCCCTACAATGTAGGAATCTTTTGCCCACCTTGGTGCTCAAACCCATGACCCAGAGATTAAGAGTCTCATGCTCTAATGACTAAGCTATCCCAGCACTCCATCCTGCAACATTTTATTGTATGCCCCACTTGCACTTTTGAATACTGGAGGCTTGTGGGTTTTCCGGAAACATCTGCTTGCCCACTAGTGGGAAAGGGATGCTGGACTCTGGAAGGGCTCTACTTGTATTCTTAGCAGGCTGTGTGCTTTGTGCTTTGAAGTTGTAGTAGTAGTAGTAATAATAATAATAATTTATTATTTATACCCCACCCATCTGGCTGGGTTTCCCCAGCCACTCTGGACAGCTCCCAACCGAATGTTAAAAACACACTACAGCATTAAACATTTAGCACTTCCCTAAATAGGGCTGCCTTCAGATGTCTTTTAAAAGTCAGATAGTTGTTTATTTCCTTGACATCTGATGGGAGGGCATTCCACAGGGTGGGCACCACTACTGAGAAGGCCCTCTGCCTGGTTCCCTGTAACCTCACTTCTCGCAGTGAGGCAGCCACCAGAAGGCCCTTGGAGCTGGACCTCTGTGTCTGGGCTGAACGATGGGGGTGGAGACGCTCCTTCAGGTATATTGGGCCAAACCCATTTAGGGATTTAAGGGTCAGCACCAACACTTTGACTTGTGCTCAGAAACATACTGGGAGCCAATGTAGGTCTTTCAGGACTGGCGTTATATGGTCTCGGCGGCCACTCCCTGTCACCAGTCTAGCTGCCTCATTCTGGATTAATTGTAGTTTCCAGGTCACCTTCAAAGGTAGCCCCACATAGAGTGCATTGCAGTAGTCCAAGTGGGAGATAACCAGAGCATGCACCACTCTGGCGATACAGTCTGCGGGCAGATAGGGTCTCAGCCTGCTTATGGAGGCTGAGATGGAGCTGGTAGACAGCTGCCCTGGACACAGAACTGACCTGCGCCTCCATAGACAGCTGTGAGTCAGGGGCACAGTTACCTCATTCAGGACCAGGGAGTCCCCTACTTCTGCCCTCTCAAAGAGTACTTCTGTCTTGTCAGGATTCAACCTCAATGATAACTTCCATCACCTCTGGCCTTAATTGGCTGTGTTGGGTGGGGCTGAGGAGTTGCACAGTCCCATTCGGAGAGACCCATTGCAATAAATGAACACGACTAGCTTTGGTCCATGAATTTAAATGGGTCTACTCTGATTAGAACTTAGTTGGCAACAACCCTTGGAGTCCCAGAACATCTGGAGGGTGATGGGCTCCACACCCCTGCTCCATAGGCTTGCAAGAGAGGACCCCCAGAGAGTGCTTTCATGTATATTAAGTACCTTTTGAGTCTTTGGGCAGTGCATCAGGACACCGGCTCTACTCACCATGGGCTCCTTGGCATCGTCTTCGGTCTCGCTCGGCCGGCTGGGGCTGCTCTCGCTCGTCGTGATCTGCACCAGGATGTCTGCCTTGGAGAGCTGTGTTCCCCGCTTGGCTGCAGAAGAGGCAGAGTGACAGATCGGCCTTCCTTGCCTGCAGCTCCACACAAAGATGACCTTCCTTGTGTCATAGAACTTGAGCTTTTGAATGGACGCACACATGAAGGTATCACAGGAGGAGATACCTTAGGCCCCATTGTGCTTCCTTGAATGTCTGCTCCTTTATACAGGGCAGCATGGCTGAGTGGTGCAACACTGCAGGAGATTCCAGGTGCAATCCCAGGCACCTCAAGGTAGGGCTGGGAGAGTACCCTTCCCCCAAACCAGTCCATTTCTGATCTGCAATGAGTCTGTTTCTTTTTTTTTTTAAAAAAAGTGGATTTGTCGTACTGGGGCATCAGACCCCTTTAATCTACTGTTTAGTGGCACAAATTTAACATTTTCCAGTACGTGCTCCTAGATGCCCATGCAGATAGGATTTGAGTAAGAACAGCAGTGTGTGTGTGTGGGGGGGGCAACCTTTCTGTTTTAATTCTGTGATAAGGTGAAGGTATAGGGTAACTATAATATGCAACATAAATTGAAATTTTGGGAGAACCTTGGAAGGAGAGAGGGGAGGTCGTAGGTGGCGTGATTGGTTGTTAAACTTGAAATGTTACAGAATTGCTTGTTATCTATCTATCTATCTATCTATCTATATCTATCTATCTATCTAACTATATCTATCTATCTATCATCTATCTATCTATCTATCTATCTATATCTATCTATCTATCTATCTATCATCTATCAATCTATCTATCATCTATCTATCTATCTATCTATCTATCTATCTATCTATCTATCTATCTATCATCTATCTATCTATCATCTATCTATCTATCTATCTATCATCTATCTATCTATCTATCTATCTATCTATCTATCTATCTATCTATCTATATCTATCTATCTATCTATCTATCTATCTATCTATCTATCTATCTATCTATCTATATCTATCTATATCTATCTATCTATCTATCTATCTATCCATCTCTCTCTCTCTCTCTCTCTCTCTCTCTCTCTCTCTCTCTCATCTATCTATCTATCATCTATCTATCTATCATCTATATCTATCTATCTATCTATCTATCTATCTATCTATCTATCTATCTATCATCTATCTATCTATCTATCTATCAATCTATCTATCTATCTATCATCTATCTATCTATCTATCTATCTATCTATCATCTATCTATCATCTATCTATCTATCATCTATCTATCATCTATCATCTATCTATCTACCATCTCTATCTACCATCTATCTATCTATCTATCTATCTATCTATCTATCTATCTATCATCTATCTATCTATCTATCTATCTATCTATCTATCATCTATCTATCTATCATCTGGTACGGTCTTGCTCACTCTGCTTGGCAGTGCCAGATCTCCAAACACAGGTCTTGGAGCCCCTTTTGAACTGGGGGACACTGGAGAAAGAAGTTTCTCCAGGTGAGGCATGTGCTCTGAGCAGGTGTGCTGAGCAATGGTCCCTCCTCTCCAGTAATGACAGAAAGCCTCCTGCTGGGACTTGACCTCCCAGCCTCCCTTCTCTTCTCTGCTGTGCTATTCCAGCTCCTGTCACCTCCTTCAAACACAATGCAACCTCCCCAGGCTTCCTTTAGTCCTCCAGGTGCACTTCAAGTCTGGAACGACCTACAAAGCAAGGGAAGGGGGGGGGGGAGAAGGGGCTGCAGGGATCCTCACCTTTCCCACAGCGCTTGCGCCGGTAGCAGAGAGAGAAGAAGACCACCAGGAGAAGGAGAGCAGCAACGCCGGAGGCAGCCAAAGCACCCAAAATTAGGACGGACAGGACTTCTGATGGGAATAAGATGGGTTATTTACTCACTCACTCACTCACTCACTCACTCACTCACTCACTCTCTTTTTATTTGTCGTATTAGGTAGCCCTGCCCTCTCTTGAAAGAATTCAGAGCAATTTACAAGGGTTTATTATCCCATGTTGTCACTGCAACTACGTTGTGGCTGCTGAGAGACAGCAATTTGCTCACAGGAGGTTTGTGGCTATGATTTGAACTCAGATCTCCCTGCTCCGAATTTGACACTAGGTGGCCTAGTAGTGGCAGGGCTGGGTCAGCACTTGGCATGCTCAGACAGCTTCTAAGAGCAGTGGCGTAGCGTGGGTTGTCAGCACCCGGGGCAAGGCAAGTAATTTGCGCCCCCTAACATGTGGATTTGCGCCCCCTAACCCCCAGATGTTGCGCCCGGTGTGGCTGGCCCCCCCTGCACCCCCCACGCTACGCCACTGTCTAAGCACTCACCCATACTGCCTGCTCTGGGATTCCCCACAATTTTATTTTTCTAGCCTGCTATACTCTGGGCAGTGCCATGCTAGGGGCATTGTGGGAAATAATGATCATCATCATATCATCACTTTTTTCCAGAAAGGTGAGCTCAAAGCAACTTGGAGAAGCAAATGTTAAAAATAAGCGTAGGGACAAGAGGAAAAGCAACCTAAGATGCTCACCAATAGTATGTATAAAAAAGCAAATGCAACGGAATCCCACCCCCATCAAAAGATAAGCAGAAATTAAGGTTCAAAGAACCTGGAGGAATAAAAATGTGGCCCTCTAGATGTCATTGGACTACAACTCCCATCGTCCCTGCCATGCTGGCTGTGACTGATGGGGTTTGGAGTCTGCCAGCATCTGGAGGGCTGCAAGTCTTCCCTCCATGCCCCAGGCTTCCTGGCCAAAGATGGGAGCCTCACCTTGGCGGCGCAAGCTGACTGCTGCAGAGCGGGCACCAAAGCGGTTCCAGGCCGTGCAGTTGTAGGGCAGGGCAAAGTCGGCGTCGTGGGTCGGGTCGATCAGCAAGGCTGAGAGCACCCCTTGGTCCGTCACCACTGTGTCCACAGTGAAGCGATCCAGCGAGCCAGCATCCAGCACCCGTTCTCCCCATGCCCAGGCCTGCGACAAGGGGAAAGGGAGAGGATCAAGGCTATGAACAGCACATAGCTGTCAACTTACAGATTTGAAAATAAGGGATCAGCAGCCAAAATAAGGGATCAACAAATACTTTGATAAAATACATATTTTGTTGCGTGCAAATGGCTTTAGATACCTATTAGGTCCATAAGTTACCATATAGCATATATTCAACACAAAAAAACAGCAACAATTTGTTGTTGACAAAGGACAGCTGGACATAGAAAGGGCCCCATTACCTTCAGTAGCTTATTTAAGGGACATCATCAATAAGGGACATCAGCGGGACATGGCCTTGGAATAAGGGACTGTCCCACCAAATAAGGGACGCTTGACAGCTATGGAACAGCAGTGGGGCACTGGGACGGAGGTGGGCAGGGGCGCAGCACCTGGACCTAAGGGAGAATGGGGGCACCTGCAGGAGAGCTATCTGCAAACACTCTGCATGCCAAATAAGCTAGAGAGATATCCAGCAAATAAGCCGAGCAGAGGGAGAGGGAGGTTACATCAGCTTGCAAGGTGACGGGCCAAATGGCTACCCTTTTATTTTGCACAATTCCTCATTAAAGGTAAAGGTAAAGGTACCCCTGCCCGTACGGGCCAGTCTTGCCAGACTCTGGGGTTGTGCGCCCATCTCACTCAAGAGGCCAGGGGCCAGCGCTGTCCGGAGACACTTCCGGGTCACGTGGCCAGCGTGACATCGCTGCTCTGGCGAGCCAGAGCCGCACACGGAAACGCCGTTTACCTTCCCGCTGGTAAGCGGTCCCTATTTATCTACTTGCACCTGGAGGTGCTTTCGAACTGCTAGGTTGGCAGGCGCTGGGACCGAGCAGCGGGAGCGCACCCCGCCGCAGGGATTCGAACCGCCGACCTTTCGATCGGCAAGTCCTAGGCGCTGAGGCTTTAACCCACAGCGCCACCTGCGTCCCCAATTCCTCATTATGCTCAGCCAAAATGTCACAAACTATTGAGCAAGCTTTAGAGTCTGCCAGAAGACTTTACCAGGCTGGATGCTAAGCAAAACAGGAGGGTGGGTGTGCTAGAAGAGCTGGTTTGTGGCTATACTGTTTGCATTTGTCATATATTCATTATTTGCTGTACACCTTAGAAAGGTCATGGCAATGGTGGTTGTCATGGAGAGCTCCTGCACTTTGGAATGTATCCTTATGCCATTGGTAGGCAGATGGGAAACTCAAGTGTGCTAAGAGGGTTTTGACCCAGAGCCAGTGCATGTGTGACAGTTGTCACATGCACACTCTTTAGAAACACAACTCCATGTGGCATTTCCTCCACCTGGTGGCTGGCTGATCACGTGCATCGTGCAAAAAACAACAACATAAAAAACCACTATGGAAAAAATGGGATCGTTTGCACCATACAAAAACAAAATAAAACATAAACTAACAACTCATGGTGCACCAAAATCACCATGCAAGAATCTTTCTTGTGCGCAACATAGAAAAAGTCCTGTGTGAAATGTAGAAAAATAGACCACACACAAAAAAATCTGCTTATTTTTGTCCAGGCTGCTGCAGATCTGTTTGATCTCTGCCTCTCAAGTGGAAGGGGGCTGGGAAATCACCAGAACTGCACAGTCAGTCATGACCCACAAATAGCTCTCCAGATGTTAATAGGCACCTTGCGTAGTGATTTAAAGCTGCAAGGGGAGCGCTAGGCCCTCTGAGGATTTCTCGGCGTGGTGGGAACAAAGTCAATAAACCTTTGCTCTGCTTGGTGTATCCAAGTTGTATCATTCACTGACTTTCAAGAATGCAGGGTTCCCCACTCCCCCTTTTGTAAAAACCCACCAGCCTCTCAAAAACCTTTGATCTGGGATTGGGTGGGGGGTGGCAATCTGCCATCTGGAGGCAGGTGGAAACACATATGGGATCCTGATTCAGGCTGGGACTGGAGGAGGGGTTTAACCCTTCCCCCTCCGCGCTGTTCTCTCAGGTGAACACCGCACCCCTCCCCTTAAGCCATTTGCCCGAGAGCAACCACGGCATCTATGTTTTGACTCATTAGCTAGTAGGTTTTTTTTTAGCAGGTGGAGGGAGATTTCTGCCAGAAAAAACAACAACAGCACAGAGGGGCAAAGGTTAACCCCAATTGTGGGGAACCTTTGGTCCTCCAGACGTTCCTGAACTATAACTCCCATCAGCCCCAGTAGGCATGGTCAATTGCCAGGGATGATGGGAGTTGCAGTTCAGCAACAACTGGAAGCCCCAAAGTTCCCCACAAAGCCCTGCAACTCTAATCTGAACCGGACAAAAAGCAAAAATAAAAAATCCCATGGATCTCCTCTAGTTGGTCAAGGAGAAATTAAAAGGCCAGAACGCTGTGTGCTTTGGGATAGGAACATTGGGATTCTGGGCCAAGAAACGCTGAATTCAGTGACCCATATAAATCCTGCAGATTAAGCAACTTTTGCACACTGAGCTGCTTATTTTGCACAATTCACTCTGCCACTGCTGAAGGGGGCAAAGGGCAATGCTGTGTCTGGCGGAGCCCCACACCCTCCAATGGAGAGCCTGCTCAGAATGTGTCTCAGCTCAGAGCAACCCTGAAGCTGCAGCATAGCCACATTTGGGATATCGCAAGCAGTTTTGGTTGGGGAACAACCATAACTCTGTTGTAGAGCACAAGTTGAAGAGCTCATTGAATCAATCCTTATTTTTAACAGCAGCTTTATCTGCTGCAGCTCATCCCTGATTTTATGTGTTTTCATTTTTATAATGTGCTCCTGTCAAATTTGTTATAAGCAGTCCTGACCATCACTTCCCTCCCCCTTTTTCCAGCTGAAAGGTAGGATGAAGATACTTGTATAATAAAGAAATAGTGAAATTCAACTTGAAACGATAGTGAAAGCTGCCAGAGCTTGCCCCAAGATGGGCAGAAAAAAATGCACACGTTTTAAGAACAGCTATCCAATAGCCGCTGTGCCTATGTAATATTATGTACTTCCAGAGGGCTAGAAACCTGTGTACTCTTGATTTAAAAGTTGAGATTTCCAGAATGCTGAATTCCTGAGCTTGCAAAGTGCTACTATAATAATTTATAATAATAATTCATTCTTTATAATGCACCCATCCGGCCGGGTTTCCCCAGCGACTCTGGGGAACAGAATTAATGATAATAATAATATTTAAAAAAACGATAAAACAACAGACATTAAAAACTTCCCTAAACAGGGCTGCCTTCAGATGTCTTCTAAAAGTCAGATAGTTGTTTATTTCCTTGACATCTGATGGGAGGGCATTCCACAGGGCAGGTGCCACTGCTGAGAAGGCCCTCTGCCGGGTTCCCTGTGGCTTCACTTCTCGCAGTGAGGGAGCCACCAGAAGGCCCTTGGAGCTGGACCTCTGTGTCTGGGCTGAACGATTGGGGTGGAGACGCTCCTTCAGGTATACTGAAGTACACACAGGTTAAGGGACAAGGAACAGCAGGTCTGTAAAGGCTAGCAGACTGAAGCACTTACTATCCTATCAGGAGGTGGAACACTCCCCACTAAGCACTCCAGCCGTGCCTTGGTCCCCACCGCAGTCTGCTGGCTTGGTTCTGCACTGATAATGGGCGGACCTGGAAAAGAGGACACAATCAGGGCAGTGTTCAAAACAGAAGAGGCCCTTTCTCCCTCCCCATCCCTTAGTTACTGTTTTAGAAGGCTACAGGAGCTGGCTATGATTTGGTTAAAAAGAGAGCATCTCAGATGTAGAGGCTTGCGGATTTCATCAAGGCTCCCTCCTATCTTTCCCAGGGAAGGGGGGGGGGCATACAGCTCAATAGTAAAGCATCTGCCATGCATACAGAGCAGAAAGATCCATGGTTCCATCCCTGGCTTTTCCAGGTAGGAACGAGAATGGTCTAAGCTAAGCCAGCTTCTTATGGTCCCCAGGCAAGGCAAGCTGCAATCCTATCCCATCTTTGCTTTGCTTTGCTCTGCTCCCTTGAACAGTCTTGCCACACCCGCCACCCGGTCCCAATGCAAGGCCAGGCCCCTCACCGTTCACAGCCAGGGTCACCTCCTTCTCTGCCACTCCAATGCGTGGCACAATGGCTTTGCACACATAAACGCCGGCGTCTTCCTGCGTCACTGCCTTGAGATGCAGAGTGTTGCCGTTGCTCAGCACCTGTTGGTACAAGGAGTTCTGGTCGTGGCTCTCTTAGGACCAAAGGAATCTTTCCAGCAGGGGTGGGGAGTCTCTCTCCTGACCCCAGTCCCTAGGGGTAATTTGGCGATGGGCGGGGCCAGAGGCAAAGTGGGCGGGGCATCCTTCATTCTCTTGCCTTCTGTGTTTATAGGCAAGTGAAGCAGTGGCAGGTGGGCCTCCGAGATCTATTTCTTTTCTTCTTCAAAAATTGGTGTAATTTGCAAATTACAATCCCAGAGCTATTTATTTTTTTAACTTCCAACTTTTGGGAAAAAAAAAGGGAAATTGGCATGATTTGAAAGTTGCAAGCAAGTTCAGAGCGCATGGGCTCCTGGTGTAAATCACTCGCCATATTAGACTCTTTCTATTTCATATTTGTTCCTATAATAAAAATCTGAACAGGGGGCTGATGCTGCACTTACCACACTAGACCCTTTCTTGGTCCAGGCCAGGGTGAGAGGAGGGTTCCCAGTCCAGGTACAGGTGAAAGAGGCGTCTGCACCAATGTCCACCGTCAGGGGCTTTGGCTGAGAGACGAGGCGGGGTCCAACTGCAGACAGAAAGAAAGGGGTTGCCGAGAGTTAGTTGAATGGAGGGACTGACCTTCAACCTCAGTCTCCCTATCTGCAATGTGGGAATAATGATACTGGAAGTAACTACCTTCTGGAGGTTTTGTAAGAATCATGGCAAGAGTGTATAGGAAGCACATTGACCCATGTAAATTAGGGTTGGGGTGAAAATTTAGAGCTAGTGCCTGACTAATCTATGAGCGTCCCTGCTCAAATTTTTGTGAGCTGGACTGAAGCAGCCACAGCCCATTCTGAGCAAGGTTGTCACACTCTGAGCCAAGGTCAAGTCCATCAAAGGACCTATTTGCAAACTGAAGGAAATGATGTCTCCAATAGCTTGCATAGGGGCACTTCTAGCAGGGCTGATCACAAAATAATGGTTGCTGTCTGTGTGCAAAAGCTTAACTCTTTGCAAAGTTAAGTCTGGCAATTTATCCACCCTGCTCAGTGTTTTTCACTCGGACTGTCTCTGGCATTCTCAGGTCTCCTAGAGGGGTCTTTCCCATTGCTCTACTTCTTTATTCTTTTAAGGGAAGATGGCGGGGGCTGACTCTGGGATCAAGTGTGTTCTCTGCCACTGAGCTACACACCCCATTTATCTTGGGATCTGGAGCCACCTCCTTTACTTACAATGCACATCCACCAGTGTGCTGACATTGGTGCTGCCCACAGCATTGGACACTTCACACGACACAGGCTCTGTGAAGAAGGACTGGTCAACCGTTGCCTCGTAGCTGTCACCATTGGCCTCCGAGATAGGCACACCTCCTTTCGCCCACCTGTGAAGAGATGTGCGGTCTTACGAGAGATTGGCTCAAGGGGTCCTTTATGAGGAAAGGTTCCCCGACGTCAGGGCCAGGGACGTTCTGGCTCATGGGCCAAATGTGGGTCGCAATGCCTCCCCATTGTGGACCACAAGGCCATTTCCCCCCTAAAACCATGCCCATCGTATGTGACATCAGGTGCAGGGCAGGTGGGGATACAGCTGCAGAGAGCAGGATTGAACCATCCCTACACCCGCTGACATGTGGGGAGTTCACTCCTGCTTACTTCAGGTGCACCAGCCAGTTCCCAGTACCCGAACCCTGCACAAAGCAGGATTGAGCCCCCTGATGGGCAGACAGTTCACTCCTGGCTTTGTGCAGGATCTCTGCTCACCTCGGCAGTTCAGCTTGGACAGCAGGGTGTGACAACCCACTTGTCAATCACCCAAAGTCAATACGATGTCAGGTGGTTGGTTCATCAAAGTTGGCCCATTGAAGGAAGGGAAGATCTCTGACCCAATGGACCCCCAAAATATTGCCCTCTCCTGCCCTGTGTGGAATGCCATACAATGCTGTGGGATCTTTCATTTAGAAAGCAGGTGCATAAGGAGCGTGTGGGGACTTGAGAGAGATATATAAAATCATGCGCTGGGTGGGGAAAGTGAACCGAAGTTCATCTCCCTCCCCGGGGCCCATCCAATGAAGTGGAAAGGTGGGAGATTCAGAATGGACAAAAGGAAACTACTTCCTCACACAGGGCAGAGTCGAACTGTGGAACTCTCTGCCACAAGATTTGGAGATGGCAAGCAACTTAGAAGGTTTAAAAGAGGGATTAGGCAGATGCTTGGAGGGTCAGGCTGTCAGTGGGTACTAGTCATGATGGCTATGCAGTAACGCCACCGCCTGAGAGGGCGGCAGAGGGCCAAATTGCTCTCATGTCCTGCATTTTGCATCTGGCTGGCCACTGAAGGAAACAGGATGTTGGACTAGATGGACCTCTGGCCTGATTCCCTAGGGGTCTTGTCTTCCTTTGAAAGGTGAGGAAGGGCGAGGAAAGTGCAAGAACCACAGCAAAAGAAAGCAAATACACTTTGCTGTCTTGCTAACTGGCAAGCGTCAACAAGCATGCCATCTCCAGTGTTGCCATTAGAGGGCATCCCAGTTACACCATTGCTGATGCATGATCTCTGATGGGCAGGCTGTCTGCTCTTTCTAGCCCTTACCTGTAGCCTGTCACTTCGGGGTTGGAGGTGGCCGTGCAGAGGAAGCTCACTTTGCCACCCTCGGCCACAGTTTGTGGCTGCACCGAGAGCATGACAACCGGTGGATCTGCAAGACGGAGGGAGAGGAACGGATGAAAATCCTGAACATTTATTTCCTTTAGTGTAAAGGCCCCAGTGACCCAGCAAAGGTAAGGTTTATGCCTTATTTCTCCCCGAGGCCTTTATCCCAATTGGGAAATGGGTACCAAAGTTTGTACCTATAGCCAGGATCAGCTTGGATCTTTTACTATCCATCGCTGAATCTGCTTAGCACCCTTATTATCAACCTATGCAGTGTCTATTAGCTGTTCCACCTGGGTACAGTCAGTTAGGCTGCTGCCAGGGCAGATAGCTAGGATTCCACATAGCTTGCTCCTCCAGGTTTCCATGCTTTCAGAAGCCCCAAGCCACAGCAAGGTACCAAGAGCACTGCTTCTGCAGGACATAAGGACTCCAAGGGCGGCTCCAAGCTCTTATTTCATTGGACCACCCCACAGTGGCCGAGGCCCCATCTGAGCTATGCATTTAAAGCGGTATCACAGCACTTAAACCGTACTTTATCAACGATCCTGAGAGTTGTCAGCAGGCCCCTATTCCCCTCACAGAACTACACACAATTCAGAGTGTTCCCTGGGAAAGGGGATTGACTGTTCAACCCCTCTGGGAATTGTAGCTCTGTGAGGGGAACTGGAATCTCTTTTGACAACTCTCAGCACCCTTAGCAAACCACATTTCCCAGGATTCCTTGGGGAAAGACGTGGTTGTTTAAAATGGCATCGTAGTGTTTCAAATTTACAGTGCGAATGTGGCCACGTTTATTGCACCACAAAGCCATCCCGCCATGTGAAACAGCTCCGTTTCCTCTCTTCCCAGCTCTCCTTCAACATAGGAAGCTGCCTCCCTCATACTGAATCAGACCACCAACTCAGTATTGCCTACACTGACTGGCAGCGCCCCTCCAGGCAGGGAAAACGCCCAGCCACAACGGAAGGTGCCGGGAGATTGAACCCAGGAACTTCTGTGCGGAAGGAAGATGCGCTGTCAGAGAGTCCCACCCCTTCCCGGCAGGCCCATGCCCTGTGGGCTCACATTGCACATTGAGGGTGACCGTGGTCTGCTTGCCGGCTGGGGCTGCTGGGTTGCTGACTCGGCAGGTGAAGGAGCTGCCCATGTCCCTGCTGCTTGGGGTCAAGAGGAGGGTGCTGACAGCCACTTCTCGCTTGCCGTCGTCCATGAGGGCCTGCAGGAGAGGAAGGAGAAGGGTTTCCATGTTGAATATTTCCTTGGATAGCTACTCTCTGGAGACAGCGCCTCTACACACACACACACACACACACACACACACACACACACACACTCTTTTCCTTTTTCCAGCCTGCATCTAGTATTCATTTATTGGATTTGTACACTGCCTGTCCGCCAAGGCACCCAAGGGGATTTACCATTTTAAAACCCTAAAATGAATACATTATATACCAAATGTAGAGCAACAGAGTCCTCTCTGGCCAATGGGGATCTGGAGGCATGCATGCTTTGTGGCCTAGGCTCCCTTGCTTCTTCCTTCCCTCAGGGCAGGCAGGTCTAACATTACCATTTGTGAATGTGTGAATACAACAACCAGTGGCTGAAAGCTTGTATATCATCAGGTACATTTCATAGAACACCGGGATCGATCATGTCTTCTTGTTCAAATGTACACTGAGTGTTGGAGCCAAGTTCGCTGCTGTGCAATGCATCTCATCTATATTGAAATAACTTTGCTGGGCTTTGGTCTGTTCCTGAGCATGATTCAAAGTGGTGGTGGCTTAACTGAGGAAGCTGGACTGAGGAATCTGTGGCCCTCCAGTGGCCACTGGACTACAGCTCCCACCAGCCTCAGCTGGCATGACCAGTGCTAAGGAATGCTGGGAGTTGTAGTCCAACCCTGCTGGTAGAGCAGTAGACTGTTAATCTCAGGACTGTGGCTTTGAGCCCCACATTGAGTGAAAGATTCTTGCATTGCAGGAGGTTGGACGAGATGAACCTTGTGGTCCCACCCAATTCTACAATTCTATGATTCACTGAACATCTGGAGGGCCACAGGCTCCCCATGCCTGGTATGCTTAGATAGTCCCTTAGTTGATATGGTCACAAAGTCCTGAGCCAGCCCAGATAAGGCAGGCTTGGTGTGGCGGTTGAAGTCCCCAAGCACAATCAACTGTGGGTTCACCAGCACCCCTCATGCACCCCTCATGCAGTAACAGGGACGCAGGTGGAGCTGTGGTCTAAACCACTGAGTCTCTTGGGCTTGCTGATTGGAAGGCTGGCTGTTTGAATACCCATGACAGAGTGAGCTCCCGTTGCTCTGTCCCAGCTCCTGCCAACCTAGCAGTTCAAAAGCACACCAGTGCAAATAGATAAATAGGTTCCACTGCAGCAGAAAGGTAAACAGTTTTTTCGTGCGCTATGGCACTCATCACAGTGTCCCATTGGGCCAGAAGCGGTTTAGTCATGCTGGGCACATGACCTAGAAGGCTGTCTGTGGACAAATGCCGGCTCCCTTGGCCTGAAAGCGAGATGAGCGCCGCACCCCATAGTCGCTTTTGACTGGACTTAGCCATCCAGGGGTCCTTTACCTTTTACCTTTTTTATTGGGCAGTGGGGGCTATTGTTTCATCTCTGGGACCCCAATCCTAACCGTAACACTCAGAACAACCCCTAAAACCTGACATTAGTTTCTCGGTGAAAAATAATGGAGAAGGATGGAGTTACAATGAGTGACAGTGACAACCTGTGTTTTTGCACCACCAAGAGCTTGGGAGAGATCTGGCCTTCCCAGTTGTCCACTGAGGTCTCGGTAATACATACCAGGTCAGTCCTGTCATCCACAATTAAATTGTGGAGGAGCCTGCTTTTATTACGGACCGACTTGTCGTTTGGCAACAGCAGCATTAGGTGAAAGGATAAGTCAGCCTGACAACCCAGATTGTGTTGGACAAAGGAAGGGTGCTGGACGTTTCGGCAGGCTTACCCAGATAGATCTCAGACTCGCTGTCCTACTTTTGATCCCCCTCCTCTGCTTGGCTAGCTCTTGCCAACACTCAGCAAAGTCTCACCTTGGAGTACACGGCAGACTCCTGGCGTTGCCCATCTCGGTACCAGCTGATTTCGGCAGCTGGCTTGGCCCCGGCAGCACGGCACGACAGGTTGTAGGGGATGTTGGATATCACATGCACAATGGGACCGTTCTGGATCTCGGGGTCATTGGGAGGGACTTGGAAGAAGAGACATGGAGAAGATAAGTTAGCTGTGTTATCTGGTAAGGGGGCACACTCCCAGGTGCAAGAGGACTGGGCCACACAAGCTTCTCCAGAAAAAACCCACCAAAAACACTCTGGGCAGGGCAGAAGCAGCAGGAGAGAGTTTCCATCAGAGCCAGATTTTGTAAAGAGGGAGAAGTGAAGCACTTAATCGTTTACTGCACAACAGCCAGCAGCTTCCTGCCAGCAGATTTTTCTGGCTGGCCCCCATTCTTCAGGGGATACGCACCAAAACCAGCTTATCATGTATGTGGGTCCTTTCTCCAGAAAACCATTAGCTGAGGTCTACAGAGGGAGCAGCACTGCCAGGTGTGAGCAGAGCCAGATAGGATTGCAGCAAAGTCCTGGCTGCAGTAGCTGGTCCTTGGGTGCATCTTTAATATAGGGCTGGGGTGGGCTGCTGAACGCAGCTGGTGGGCTGGATCCTTACCTGCCCACACCTGCGACAAGCCAACTTTGACAGGTGGAAAGTTCCATCACCTGCTCGCCAGATCCTTTAAATGTGAGATGGTGGGGATAGAACCAGGAACTATGCATGCAAAGCATGAGCTTGTTCGCAAAGCTGGCATTAAAATGGCACTGAGATCTAGGCCTCTGATAGCAGCGAAGGGGTGTAGCTCAGTGGTAGGACACTTGCTTTGAATGCAGAAGGTCCCAGGTTCAACCCCCAGGTAGGCACATTGGTGGTAATGGGGCAGATGCAGGCAACTCTTCACCACACATAGGAGACTGAGCCAGAGTAAAAGTATATTTCTGATTCAGCCAAGACATAGGAAGGTGTGCTACAAAAGCAGTGAGTCAGGAATTCCTAACTAGTGGAGAGACGTCTTGAGTACCCCATAGGGATGGGGAAGAAATTCAATTCATCTCACATTTAAAGGCAAAGCTACCTAATTTGCCGTTTCCAAACGAGCCAATGAACTGAGGCACAGCTGCCCTTTAAAATTCACACAGCTCCGAATTTTGCAATGCAGCCAAGCCATGCGTACAAAAATGCCTAGATTAGGGTAAAGCATGCCTATGAATGGATAATGTACAAAAAATGCATTGTATTAGGGGACCTTGCTTGCAGAAATGCGTATGTTTGTCAAAATGGCAGCTGTTAGGAGAAATCCACACTGAAATTGGTGAATTTTCACGAGGGCGGGGTTTTTCGTTTTTGGCAAAAAATAATAATCTCAAATTGCTGCAGAAATGTGGGGAGCTAAATTCCAGACTGGGAAAAATGAGAGAAACTGCAAATGACCCATTTGTTCAGCCCTACTTCCCAGCAACTAAAAGAGTACAGGATTCGGCCAGGGCAGCGGTGCAGCTAGCCACTTGGACACCCGGGGTGGCACGAGCGCCCTGCATGTGAATGCCACAGAAAGGGGGCAGGGCGAGGTGACTGTGGGGTGAGGCAGGGCACGCCGGAATCCCAGTGCCCTAGCCATGTTCCACTCCGGGACCCTGCAGGCCCGTGTTGCTTTTTTGGGCAGAGCAGAGCCCGCTGGCGCCCAAGCCACTGCATCACTCCCAGGAGAGACATGTGGCTCGGGCGTGCTGCAGGTCCTGTGGCAAGTGCCACCTCCATGATGTAGCACCCAGTGCCCCACACCCCCCTAGCTATGCCTCTGGGCCTGGACTGGAAAGGCCCCTGTGGCTGTGTTCTGATGGGCTGTCACAACAACGTATCCTCCAGCTCCATTTATGCTGCCAAGACACATTGATAGATTAGCAGAAAAGCCAGGAAGGCTTTGCCAGTACGAGATCTAAGAAGCCAGAACTGGATGCAGGAATTTTCAACTCTCGTTATATATTAACCAGGATTGTCTTCTCCCCGGTCCTGAATGGGGTAACTGTGCCCCTGAAGGACCAGGTGCGCTGCCTGGGAGTCATTTTGGACTCACAACTGTCCATGGAGGCACAGGTCAATTCTGTGTCCAGGGCAGCTGTTTACCAGCTCCATCTGATACATAGGCTGAGACCCTACCTGCCCACTGTCTCGCCAGAGTTGTGCATGCTCTGGTTATCGCCCGCTTGGACTACTGTAATGCGCTTTACGTGGGGCTACCCTTGAACGGGCTCCGGAAACTACAACTAATCCAGAATGCGGCAGCTAGACTGGTAACTGGGAGCGGCCGCCAAGACCACATAACACCAGTCCTGAAAGACCTACATTGGCTCCCAGTATGTTTCTGAGCACAATTCAAAGTGTTGGTGCTGACCATTAAAGCCCTAAACGGCCTTGGTCCAGTATACCTGAAGGAGCATCTCCACCCCCATCATTCAGCCCAGACACCGAGGTCCAGCTCCGAGGGCCTTCTGGTGGCTCCCTCACTGCAAGGTTACAGGGAACCAGGCAGAGGGCCTTCTCGGTAGTGGTGCCCACCCTGTGGAACACCCTTCCATCGGATGTCAAGGAAATAAACAACTATCTGACTTTTAGAAGACACCTGAAGGCAGCCCTGCTTAGGGAAGTTTTTAATGTTTGATGTTGTAACGTGTTTTTAATATTTTGTTCGAAGCCACCCAGAGTGGCTGGGGAAACCTAGGGCGTGGTATAAATAATGAATTATTATTATTATTATTATTATTATTACTACTACTACTACTACTACTACTACTACTACTACTACTACTAATTCAATGCACAAAGTACACAGCCTGCTAAGAATACAAGTAGAGCCCTTATTATCATTATCATTATTGGGTGGAGAAAGAACGGTTTTGAAAAACTGGATTTTAAGCTCTCTCGAGCCTGAGCAACACTGGTCAAGGATGGGGCCGCCTCAAAAAGAGGGTGAAGTGGGAGAATCGTGTCAGTGGTCTAAGAAATGAAGTAGGAGGGAAGAGAACTCACTGAGTACGGTCAGCTTGGCCCTCTGCGATCGCAGGGCGGCCTGAGTGGCCTGGCATTCATAGATGGCATCATCATCCAGTTCGGCGTAGTCAATCTTCAGGTTGTGCTGCCCAGCAGATGCATCTCCAACGATGGAGTAGCGTGACCAGCCTGGAGCGAGGAGAAAAGCAGGTTATCACGTAAGGTGAGTTTGCAGAACCCAGGATGGACAGAGGCACCCGCAGCGCCCCCTGGAGTCGTACAGGTTTACTACAGCGACTAATCGCTACTGTACCTGCTTCCCTCCCAGTACCACGGCGAGCGTACCTGGCAGGTCTCTTTCTCCCCCCAAGGCCAGCCCGTCCTTGGTCCACTGCACCATGCCTCGGTAGCCCATCACCACGCAAGCCAGCGTCACGGACTGCCCGGACACAATCACCTGGTCCATGGGCTGTTGGAAGAAATAGGCTGCCAACCCTGAGGAAGAAAGAACAACAGTACCAAGGTGGTTAAGGTCAAGCAATTAGGGAGAGATTCAGAGTTCAGTCTGCGTTTAAAGATGAACCTCCCACACTTGTGCTTTCTGAAACAACACGTGAGCCAAAACACAGCCTTCCGTCGAGACCTGAGCTCCTCCGAATCTTGCGGCGTGGTTCTCCCAGCCCAGAAACGTCTGTGAAAACGCATGTAGGAGGGTAGTGTGTGCTTACAAGTGCACACAAGAGTGAAAACAGAGTGGGGAGATGTGTCTGGGTTGGGGAGATTGCTTTGCAGACGTGTGTACTTCAGGCAAAATCGTACATGAAATTGTGCATTTTAGGTGGAATTCACCCCCAACACACACACACACACACACACACACACACACACTCTGATGTGGAAAGGCAGAGAACGGAAGAAGGGGAAATGGAAAGGAGCTGAAATCGACAGAATTGCACATCCCTACTAGTGATGTGGGAGATCTGTGCCTGTTTACCCTCCTCCCTGGGGAAAAACCTGTACCCCAGCTGAGGTGAGTGCATGTCCCAAAAATATTCCTCCTCCTGTTGGTAAATTCTTCCATCTCTTTCCTTTTGTGGGAGAAGCAGCAAAAGCCACAAACACACTGAGGAGACCTGGGAGGAGTGAGAGGGGGGTTTGCGAAGCAGGAGAGCAGGGAGGAAAAGCTGATAGAGGAGAGTTTCAATTTTTTGAGGCGCCGCAGGAGCCCCCGGGTCCCTGGCACTGCCTTATCTCCGCGCCACAGACTGCTGAGGTGCTGGTTTGGTGTGCTCTGCACATGCCCTTCAGCCAAGGAAGCCTCTGTTTCCACTCTGTGTTCCCACCGTCAAACAGCTTTCTTTTGCTCTCCCTTCCCCTGGCTCTAGGCAACTGCATTAAAAGAAACTTTAGAGATGGTGTGTGTGTGTGTGTGTGTGTGTGTGTGTGTGCGGACACACACACGTGCGCAAGCAAGTAAATCACTGCACCCTCTGGGGTCCTATATTTGTTTTGGGTGGAGGGAGGATCTGGGGGTCAATAAGAATGCAGGAAATGCCCAAATTATGCAGGAATAAATCAGTATATCCCATTATACTGTCAATCCCAATAAAACAATGTAGGTTTTTCTTTATTGCCTGCTTTGCAGTTGTTTTTCATTTGTCATGAATGTATTAGGAGGATATTTTGTTTAGCTGTTGCTTGAAAATGTGGAATTTCCGTTGTATTGCTTGTAGTTCTTCATGTGCAATGGTTTATTCTGACATCCTGTTCAGCAGTTAACTATAATGATCTGTAATGTAGGGTTTTTAAAGGGTGGGGTCCCCCCCCACTGAATCTTTATTTATTATGTTATGAGGCTGTGTAGACACTATACCTTTAAGGCACATTTGGAACACATTGTTTCCCTCAGAGAATTCTGGGCACTGTAGTTTACCCTTCACAGAGCAACAATTTCCAGAAACCGTTAACAAACTACAATGCCCAGAATTCTTTGAGGAAAAGAATGGTGCTTTAACGGCATAGCGCATACACATTGTCAGATGTGTGCTTGGGGTTCTATTTAACCTTAATCATACTTAAGAGTAAACCCACTGAGTGTAATGGACATCACTAACTTGGATCCATTCATTTTAATGGATTGACTCGAGTAAAACATGGATACAATCCCAGTGGTGAAGCTACCTGGTCCAGCACCGGAAGTGGCGTACATCAGGGGGCGTGGCTGGCACGCATCCGAGGGGGCGTGGCCACGATGTCACCCCCTGAATGGCATCAGGGGTGGACAGCCCCCCTCCCCAACCTTTGTCTGCCAGTGTACAATCCTTACCCTTCCAACCGGTATATAAACTGTTTAAACAAAGAAACGAAACAGTCCCCTTGCATTTATTTTGCTATTTTGTTTATCTGAGGAATTTATACTCCATGCTTCAATAAAATCCCCAGAGCAGCTTTGCATAGGACCAAGGACTGTTTTTCCACCTGTGCATGTCCTTTAAAATCCTGAACATGTTCATGCAGCCAGAGTGCCATGTCTTATCAGGGGCTATTACACAAATGGATTTCAAGGATCGTACATGTGCCTAGGCAGCCGTGGATGATCTCCACTCCCTGCCTTCGCGCAGACAGTGGAACAGATCCATGCTACTGCCCCGGAGACCATGGGCTCCTCCCGGGGACCTGAAGACTCAGATTTCCCCCTCATTTGCTTGCACAAAGCTTATGCAAAGGGTAGGCGGTGCATAGTCTTTTTATCATGCATTCGTTCCAATCCATTGGCAGGGAAGTTGTACGACAATGAGCTTTCATCCTGATTTGCTGGTACGGTGTTCATCATATGTACATTCCACCCTCCCCAGTGCATTTCCCCAACACTTTCCTAACTGCAAAAAGTTTTTTTTAAAAATAATAAAAATAATAGTGGATTTGTTGCAGTAGGGCAACAGAGCACTTTAATCCGGGAAACCAAGATTTCCAGAATGCGCTTCAATCTCCTCTGCAAAGTTCTAGCATTCTGGAGGTGACCCATGCGTCTGTGATGTGAAAACTGGATCACTTGCAGAGCTTTTTTCTGTGTTAATTAGCAACCAGCTATATAGAGAAATGGAATTGTAGAGCTGGAAGGGACCACGAGGGTCATCTAGTCCAACCCCCTCCAATGCAGGATACTTTTGCCCAGCCTGGGGCTTGAACTCACAACCCTGAGATTAAGAGACTCATGCTTTACCGACTGAGCTATCCCATTGGTCTATCTAGCTCAGCATTGTCTACACTGACTGATGTAGCTCTCCAAGATTTCAGGCAAGGCATATTCGCAGCCCAACCTGGAGGTGCCAGGGACTGAGACCCGTTTCCTATCGCGGTTTGAAATGTTACAAAGATGTGTGTGTGTGTGTGTGTGTGTGTGTGTGTGTGTGTGTGTGTAGTGGACCCAATGTAAGGGATTATTTATCTCTCTTCAGTTTGGACTACTCTTTCAATTTTGATCTTGGTGGGTAGATGACTTCTTTCTTCTTTGGTTGGATCCAGACTAAGTTGGGTGAACTTTTTTTCCTTTGGAGTCAATGAGGTGACTTAAGCCAGGGTTAGCCACCTTGGGGCGGCTGTTGGCAGGATTCCTTCATTACAGGGAATTGGACTGGATGATACTTGTGATCCGCTCCAACTCCACAAGCCTATGATTCCTCCTCCTTAGAATGGCTCAAGTGGAACTCAGCAGGGAGGAGGCCAAACCTAGAATTAGTTGCTCTAGCTCCCCCTACTGATGACCTCCCTGCCTTGCGCACTCCCAGTCCTTCTTGGGTACCAGCCGCCCCTGCTTCGCCAGAAGGTCTCAGGGAGGATCACAGCATATAAAAATGCAGTTAAAACAGTAAAAGTAACACCAACCTGTCCATAACTCCAAAATCAATAATCCATGCAACACATTGCTGGGCAGATGCCAAAATCAATTCTCTGGTTTTCAATGGCCAGGGTAAAGAGGTGAATGGTATCATGTCTTGCTGGAACCACCACCGGGCAGATTGTGGATGGCAGGAGAGCAGCGGGCAGGAAGATGCTTGTGGATAATTCAAGGTGTGCCACACCGCCTCCCATGCCACCCTGAAGTTACCTTCAGCTGCGGTGGAGGATACTAAGTGGCTTTTAGATAGAACCAACATGGGGAATTGGTGGAAGTGCTAGGCTAGGACCTGGGCGAGAACAGGGTTCAAATCCCCACTCGGCCATAAAGCTCACTTCGTCCGCTCTAAGGCTGCGTACACCTGAGGCCTTTATTGTCAAAGCACTTCCTTTCTCTTAAAGAAATCTGGGCATTGTCGTATGCCCCTCACAGAGTTACGGTTCCCAGCAACAAACTGCGGTGCCCAGAATTCTTTGAGGGAAATAATGGGCTTCAAATGGGCTTCAAAGGTGCAGTGTGTGCACAGGGGCAAGTTTCCCCGGTTATCCTACCTCACAAGGTAGTCGTGAAGATCACAACAGAGAGCAGAAAAACCAGGCACGCTGCCTTGAATTCCTTTGAGGAAAGACAGGATGGAAACGTTGCAACAAGTAAATAATAAAATGGGATTATACAAATGCACAGAGGACAAAGATTTCTACGCTTTACCTCCAGAGCTATTGCCCTCATTTTCCCATAGGCATATGAAAATAGCGAGAAAAAGAGGCAAGACTAGATGATGGTCTGATCCTTTGGTCCGATGCAGCAGGGCCTCTGCTTATTGTTCCTATGTTACCCCACTTATGTATTGGGGGGTATCCTTTTTCACAACTCTCTGTGTGTAAAGATCCCCCAAGGGGATTTGCTAGGTTTGCTTGCTGAGGATGTCATGCTCCGTTGAATAGCTCGTGGTTTCCTGCTCAATTGACCATTAAAGAAACAAGAGATGCTTAAATAGATATTTTAGAGAAGTTTCCCCAGAGACTGCTGATCCATATAAAGCTCGCTTGCTTACTGCAGAGTGAACTTGTGCAACCCTGAGATCAGACCTATCCAGGAGTCGGGAGGACTGATCATTCATTAGTCGGGGGACTAATGAGAAAAATCTAACACTTGCTTGTCTGTAGAAAATGCATTTCAAGCTGGGGTTCTTTCAAGGGACATTGCTGTCCTCAGAGAGAGAGAGAGAGAGAGAGAGAGAGAGAGAGAGAAAAGAGCTTGTTCAGGGGACAATTGTGGGACCTTGGAACAACCTGCTTCAGGAGGTAGTGGGAAAGAGGTTTTTAAGCAGAGGCTGAGCGGCCAAATGTCGGGGATGCTGTGGCAGCAGACTTCCTGCATCAAGTGTGGGCAATTACTGAGCAAGGTGAGCCCATGGCCTGACTCTGCATAGGGCAGCTTCTTATGTTCCAATGGCTGCAACATCCTGGTGTGGTCCACACACTATAAAACAGATCCTTACTACAGTGGTACCTCGGGTTAAGAACTTAATTCATCCCAGAGGACCGTTCTTAACTTGAAACTGTTCTTAACCTGAGGTACCACTTTAGCTAATGGGGCCTCTTGCTGCCGCCGCGCCACAGCCGCATGATTTCTGTTCTCATCCTGAAGCAAAGTGCTTAACCCGAGGTACTACTTCTGGGTTATCGAAGTCTGTAACCTGAAGCGTCTGTAACCCGAGATACCACTGTATTGCTAGAGGTAACATTCAACACATTCACCCATTTGTAAGAATTACACGTATACTGCACTTTCACTTAAAAACCACACAAAGCAGATACGCGCGCACACACATATGGTGATAAACTTCAGAAAAATGTAAAATTATGTAGTTAGCGGACCACCAGCTAACTATTGCAGATAATATTTTGTCTTTATTATCTGCATAAGCCTGGTAGCACAGAGACGTTTTCAGCAAACGTTTAAAGGTTAATCTGGAAGACGTCTCCTGAATCTCTATTGGAAGAAGCTTCCACAGGACTGGGGACTGTGACTTGAAAGGCTCAGTTTTGTGCCAATGTCAAATGAGCCTCACTAACTCAGGGGAAAACCAGCCTTGCTTCCATGGATGGTCTCAGTGATCAGGCTGGGATATGAGGGATCTGGAAGGCCCTAAAGCTGCTCAAGGTAATAACTGAGCGATACACGGGGATGGGTGAATCAGCCTTAAAAAGTTGGGTTTTGAGACTGCAGAAGCAGCCTTTTCATTCTGCTTCCTTCTTACTGTGGCGTGAGTGTCAGATTAGTACTGTGTGGAGACTCAGGTTCAAACTCACAGGCACTTAGATCATCTTGGACTAATCATTCTTGTTCCACCTGGTCTACCTGACAGGGCTGCTATGGGAATAAAATGGATGTCTTGTGGGGGAAACCATAAGATGGGGAGGGGTGGAAAGGTGAGATATAAAAGTAAATAAATAGATTGAATGGAAATGTATTGTTGTGAGTTGGTGCCTGCTAGACACCCTAAATTCCTGGGTCTAATAATAATAATAATAATAATAATAATAATAATAATAATAATAGTAGTAGTAGTTTATTTATGCCCCAGCCATCTGGCTGGGTTTCCCCAGCCACTCTGGGCGGCTCCCAACAGAACACCAATAACAATAATACAAAAGCAACAACATCAAACATTAAAAACTTCCCTAATAGCCGTTAGAATTTAATCAATGCTTGGAGTGTTAAAACCAGGAAATAGCTAGACCCTGAGTATTAGACTCATGTGCACTAGACCAGACCCATATGGATATAGCTGTGTGCTAGATGATGCTAGTCCCTTGGAATCAGCATGTGTCAAGGGCTAATTATGCCAGGCTGGCGTTCTGTGTGAGGTGATAGCCTGGGGATGGGCCATTAGGACAACACAAAGCTTCAAAGGGAACTATGCGAGACGGTAAAGTGAGTGGGGGCTTTCATGCCACAGCTAAAGCGATGTGAGTTAGGAGCTTGGGGAGCAGTTATGCAACAGGGAAGCAGAATGGAGCCAGGGCATGACGGCTGTTGTCCATCGGGATCCTAAATTGTGCCTACAGAGGAAACAATCCTCTTGGGAGTGTAATGCTGGGAACTCCTCCACCGTCGGCTCAGGTTGTATATATGTATAAATAAACCATATATCACGAAGACACTGCAGTCTCTGCCGTACCTCATTTTCCAAAAGGAAACACAGACCTTGGGTAAGTCTGCCTGGAACCCCTGGAATCTTGCAATGCTTGGAGATTGGGGTGACCTGCAATAGTATTTCCCCTTCTATACATGAAGCAGCATCTGCCCGCTGCTTCAAACATATGATAAAGATGCACCTTTCTGCTCGGGTTTTCTTGAACCCATAAGATCAGACCCTGTTTAATGTGTTTCTGAATGCTTTTAAATAAAGAAATAAAATAAATGTTGATGGTTTGCATACACACACTCCCTGCTGAAGCATATCTAGTTGTTCCAGCACCCAGCTTTTGCCCCCCCCCCCCGCGCCTTCCACCCTTTCAGCCACTGGGAGACTGTTAAGATCTCCAAGGCTGAAAGAGCCTTTATTGGCACACAGATCCCTCCATCTTGAGACTCTTATCTCCTCACTAAAGCCTGCTTAAATGCAATCCAATAACGCCAGGCCTTTGTCCTATTGTTTAAAAGTTTACCCACTAAACGAGGGTCTGAATAGCACGATAATCCTCTCAAGAGGGTCAAGAGGGCTGAGACATGGAGATGGAGCCAGAGACAAAGGGCTGGGAGAGAGTCAGAAAGGCAGGCTGGTCCAACCACCCCAGGGGAATAGGGGATCTGGTGCCGGCTGGAACAGGGCCACCAAGCCTGGTACCAACCTGAACTCCCCGCCTGAGCGCCGGCTGCCCAACCATTTTCTAAAATGGTGTGTGTGTTGGTGTGTGGGTGTGTGTTTACAGCAAGGAAGAGAAGGGCCCTCTGTACGGCTCTGTTTCATCGCACTCACCACCCAAGGGAGAACACTTTTTGATCTCCATCACCTCACTTACAAAACAGTTCTTAAAGCGATGAAACAGTGAAAGGACCAGACCTATTTTTACGGGGTGTGTTTGTGCGTGTTCCCTCCTGAGCCCCCCCCCCAGGCACAAATGGGGCACATTCTCTTCTTCCATCGCAAGTCACTTCTCACACCTGCTCCTCTGGATTGGATGGGGCCACCAGGGAAATAATAAAAAGTGGGGGTAATTAATAAATAATTGAAAAGTGAGAACATGCCCCCAAGAGGTGGAGAACCTCAGGCTCAGGGGGGCTGAATGTGGCCCTCCAGGTCTCTCTGCCTGGCCCTCATAAATCTCCCCTTCATTGGCTGTGCTTTGCATGTTCCTTGAGTGTTTTTTCCTGGCTGAAGTGTGTTCCAGAGGAAGAGAGGTACATGTATGTGGGGGAATTAGCCACATGCTGAAAGGTAAAATTGTCATCTGTTGCTGCTCTCCCTTTGGCCTCTGGCCCTGCCCACCACTGGCATGTGGCCCTTGGAAGGTTGCTAAGAGAAGAATATGGCCCTTGGCCTGGAAAAACTCCTGGAATGTCCCTCTTTTCCCCAGGACACCTCTATTTTCAGTGGTATGGAATTATGCGACCCCCGAGCAAGGAGATAACTATTAGAAGACATCTGAAGGAAGCCCTGCAGAGGGAAGTTTTTTAATGTTTAATGTTTTATTTTGTTTTTATATATGTTGGAAGCCACCCAGAGCGGCTGGGGCAACCCAGTCAAATGGGTGGGGTATTAATAAAATAATAAGAATAATGAAAGAGGATGTCCCTATTTTCATCGGAGAAATGTTGTAGGGTATGCGAGGGTTGTATCCAAAGCCAATTCTACTCTGAGCAGATCCCTTGAAATCAATGGACTTGACTAACAAAAGTCTGTTCATTTCAATGGGTGTACTCTGAGTGGAACTGGATACAAACCCCAAGGGTGCAAGCAGCTTGCCTTGCCTTCTCCTTTGGGTGCAGTTCAGATCCAGAGGGAGACATCTGAAGGCAGCCCTGTTTAGGGAAGCTTTAAATGTTTGATGCATTACTGTATTTTGATATTTTGTTGGAAGCCGCCCAGAGTGGCTGGGGAAGGTATAAATTATTATTATTATTATTATTATTATTATTATTATTATTATTATTATTAGAGTGAGCTGGCAGTGGGGAGAGCAGAGAGGTGATGGGCACATTCAGGGACCCTGATGAGGTCATCTTGCCCAATGGGACGCCCAAATATCTGGAGCTGACACTGCCTGGCAAATTCATTCATTCACCTCCCTCCTTTTCTCTTTCTCTCTCTCTCTCTCTCTCTCTCTCTCTCTCTCTCTCTCTCTCTCTCCTCTCTCTCTCTCTCTCTCTCTCTCTCTCTCTCTCTCTCACACACACACACACACACACGCTTCCTGAACACACACACAGCTGCAGGGGACACTCCTGCCACAATCCCACAAGGGGGACTCCATATGGGCTCCCATCTGGTGACATTCGAAAGCATTGCACCATTGCAAGGGAGCCTCATGTAGGGCAGTGTGACTCCATCTGAACGGCAGGGTGGATGAGCTCTCCTCCTGACCTTACCACCCTCCCTAAACCATCACTTCGCTTTGTGCCCTTTTGCTGGTTGGGGGGTGTGTGGCACCATTGCTGGACTCCAGTTCTGGCAAACGCCTTTCCTTTGTGCCATGCTCCCCACGGCTGTTGGGGTGCCGGCAGATGCCGTTTGTAAATAGCAGGCAAAGGGGCTGGCGAGAGAGAGGGGAAGCGGCAGAAACCGGAGTGCAGTGTCAGGCAGGGAAGAACATTCATGGTTGGAGATTCCCTTCCTTGAGCCAGAATGAGCCACTAACTCTCCAGTGCCCAAGACTGGAGACTTCCAACCAACCTGATCACCTTTAAAGGACGTGACACCATTTCTTTCTTTTGGGATAGTTGTGAGAGCATGGGGCTAGCCGGCAGGGCCATAGCTCAGGGATAGAGCATCTGCTTTGCTGTAGCATTACCAGCCTGGATAGCTCAGTTGGTTAGAGGGTGCTGCTGATAATGCCAAGGTTGCAGGTTCAATCCCCGTAAGGGACAACTGCATTTTTCTGCATTGCGGGGGTTGGACTAGATGACTCTCACGGTCCCTTCCAACTCTACAGTTCCATGATTTTTTGATTCTAGGTATGCAAGAGGTTCCAGGTTCAATCCCCAGCATCTCCAGGTAGGGTTGGGGGACAGCCTGAAAGCCGTTGCCAGTCAGTGCAGACAATATTGAGCTAGATGGGCTGTTGGTCTCATTTAGGCAGCTCCCCATGTTGCTAAGACAGAGTTCAAAATTGTGCGTAGGTTTGGGATGGAGGGTGGTGGTGGTAAAGAGCTACAAAGCTACAGTCCTCTTTGGGCATCCCGTTAGTCACACAATTCCAATCACGTTGAAGTGGAGGTGGGGATGAGTGTGCCAGCCCTGCCCCCTTTGCCAATGTCCCTGCCACCCACAAGGAGTGGGAGCCTGGTCTACTCATAGTTCATCCCTGGCCCTCATCTACTCATAGGCCTTCACTGTCACCCACTGAGAGGGGGCGCCTGGTCTACTCATAGCCTGCTCATAGCCAATTTATTTATATATATATATATCACAATTCCCACAAAAAAAATCTGTGTGCAAAGATGTTCAGGACCAAAACAAACAGTCTAAATACAGAAGCGCGATAACACCTAATAAAGAGTCTAATACCACCGCTACAACCTAACGCTAAAAATAAACAAATCCACAATTAACCGGCGTACATCAGAACCAAAGGGATTGCAAAGTTCACCAATATGTAAATTGAAAACATCCCATAACTCCACTTCCAAATATAGCCCATAGCAACCGCCCACTCCTAGGTTCCCTGCATGGAACAGGGTTACGGGGACATGATTTACATTCATTACACATTTTAAACAGGGATTGTTTATTCCAGGAACAATGATATCTAGAAACTTTTAAGATGTAAACACTATGATTTGTCTGATCTGTGCTCCGTTTTAAACCAGGAGTGCACCGTGTGACTTTGTGAGACACATGCTTATTTATTTATTTCACAAAAAGGTACACCCCACTTGACTGTGAGAAACCTCAAGGCGGTTTACAAAGAGATAAAACAGTAAATTTGAGAGAAATGCACAACCATACATTAAAACGTACGAAAGTTAAAATACTAAAACGGATTCAAATCACTTCAACTTTCTAAGCACCTGGGTAGGCTTGCCAAAACAAGAATGTTTTCAGCAGGTAATGGAAGGTGTACAATGACGGCGCTTGCTTGATTTCAAGTGGCAGGGAGTTCCAAAGTTCAGCTGCTGCCACACTAAATGATTGAATTCTCATAAATGGGTATTGAGTGGCACCTGTAATGGTGCCAATTCAACCGATCGAAGCAGTTGAGTGGGCACATGTGGGGTAAGGTGATTTCGTAGGTAAACTGGTCCCATGTTTTTAAGGTCTGTATATGCTAACATTAACACCTTGCAACATCAGCAACCAGAGCTCAGGTCTTATATGCTGACAAATCCTCACTCCTGTCAGCAATTGTGCTGCAGCATTCTGCACTAGCTGCAGTTTCCGGATTGTACTTCGTAACTGCACTTTGTAAGTAGAATTGTTTTTCCTGCGTCCCTGAGGTTGGGGGTGAGGGAAAAGATCAAGCGTCAGGATGCCTGGGCTCTGTTGTCAGCTCTGGAAAGGAGAGACCAAGGCAAGGAATGCTTTACCATTAGAAGTTGTCAACACCGCAGGAATAGACTGCGAGGAGAGAAACGGCTGTCATCTGGCTAGGAGACGTCCCTTTGTTATGAGAGCCGTCTCCATACACAAAAAGATACCACTGCAGCCAAGATTAGAAATGGGTGAACTCTCCAAAAACCTGCCTTACATTCACCTGGAAACTATCCAAACAATTTTTTTTCCTGGGGGAGGTGAGAATCAGAAACACTCAGGTAATTTCCCCAAGCAAATCTGAGAGTTCAGAAAAAATACCCTCCCTCAAAAGCCAGCTGGCCAGCCCCCCACCAACACCCAAAACACACCTCCCTTCTTTTACCCCCCTTCACACCTTCACTGCTGCTGCCACAGCTTCAGGGAATGGGAAGGGAATGCATTTTAGAGTGGGTGGATGCGGGTGGTGCTGTGGGTTAAACCACAGAGCCTAGGACTTGCCGATCAGAAGGTTGGCGGTTCGAATCCCCGTGACGGGGTGAGCTCCCGTTGCTCGGTCCCTGCTCCTGCCAACCTAGCACTTCAAAAACACGTCAGCAAGTAGATAAATAGACACTGCTCCGGTGGGAAGCTAAACAGCGTTTTCATGCGCTGCTCTGGTTCGCCAGAAGCGGCTTAGTCATGCTGGCCACAAGCCCCGGAAGCTGTATGCTGGTTCCCTCGGCCAATAAAGCGAGATGAGCGCCGCAACCCCAGAGTTGGTCACGACTGGACCTAATGGGTACCTTTATGGGTAGCTTTGGGGGAAGGAAAGCTTAGCAGGGATGGGCCAGGGGAAGCCATGAATTCTTCTTTGGTTTAGATTTTAATCTGAGCCCAAGAAGAACAGAGAGGGGGACTTTACAAGCCCAGCTCTCATTTAAGGTAGGTTTTTACAAGTCCTTAGAGTTGCTTCTTGAACTTGAGAACTTTGTCAACATCTCTAGCTAACATTTCTTCTTATGCCCCCCCACTCCCCGCTTTTTGCCAGTCCTGAAACAGCTTATATCATGGATGGGAACCTCTGGCTCTTGTTGGGCCAACTCCCATGAGCCACAGCCAGGCTAGCCAATGATCAGGGATGATGGGAGTTGTAGTTCAACAACATTTAAGAGTGGCAGGTTCTTCACCTGATATCACAATTCTGCTGCCCCTGGGTCAGAGAGGGCAGCATAGCACCCACAAACAAGGACACTTCATCTGGAAAATACACCTAGGGATGCTTTTTCAGGATCCCCTAAACCAGATATGGGGGTCGTAGCCAACCAAGTCTTACTCAGAGTAGACCCACTGGAAATCATGACTCTATATTAAGTCTTGTTCATTAATTCAAATCAGTCTAGTCTGAGCAGAACTAGCATGCAATACAACCCTTTGTCAGAACTGTTGTACTTGAAGTGCAAGTGATGAGAGAGAGAGAGAATGAGAATAGAGGGTTGCCAACTTCTTGTACTGGATGTGCCACAGAGTCATCAGCTCTAAAGGAATTTCATAGACTGGAGATAAAGCTCAGTCACTGGCTTAATTGCTGCCAATCAAATGGCTGTTAAAAGACACAGAGGTGGGTCAAAAGCTGACAAGCCTACTCACGGGCAGGAGGAACAGTAGCTCTGGGAGGGCAATAGGGAGGTGGTCTCCTAAGGACACTCAGCACCTGTTTACAAACTACACTTCCCAGAATTCTTTGGGGGAAGCTGTGACTGTTTAAAGTGCTACGATACTACTTTAAATGTAGGGTTAAGAACTTAATTCGTTCTGGAGGTCCGTTCTTAACCTGAAACTGTTCTTAAGCTGAAGCACTACTTTAACTAATGGGGCATCCTGCTGCTGCCACGCCGCAGCTGCACGATTTCTGTTCTCATCCTGAAGCAAAGTTCTTAACCCGAGGTAATATTTCTGGGTTAGCAGAGTCTGTAACCTGAAGTGTATGTAACCCGAGGTACCACTGTAGAAGGGAATATGAGTCTTAGGCTCTGAAAAAGTTGCCCAGCCTTTAGGCTACAGGGACTGGCAGAAGTTCTCCATAGTTTTTTGTTTTTTCAAACCCTGCCTAAAGATGCAGGGGATTGAATCTGGGACCTTCTGCAAGCAAGGCATGTGTCTGCCCCGGATCCACGGCTCTTCGTATGGCTGCAATCGCCGGGGCCTGCCGGGAGGTGCGACTCCCGTGTTCCACTTAGAAAACACTGCCCTGCATATTTCCCCTCCCATCTCCCCACTTGTTGGCTCCGTTCGTCCTCCTCCCACCGCGCACCCTCCCCGCCTCGGGCCCAGGGCCGCCTCTGCGTTGTATTTCCACGCTTCACGGCAAATCCTTTTTGAAGCTACACAGAGGCAGAGGCGAACCGCTGCATTCCTGCCTGCTAATAGGCGTGAAATCGGCGGTCCATTGTGCCAGAGCTGCAGGGGGAAGGGAGATGAAAGCCGCCCAGATAGCACAAATAGCTCTTGCCAGGCTCCTTGTCCACCCCCACGGAAATAGGGCAGGATCACCAGGGAGGTGTGCGGCTCCTCCTCCCCAGCAAAAAAGTTTGCCCAGAAGAACAGAAGCCGGAAAACCACTGGGTCCAGGAACAAATTCACCTCCGGGAGCCAATTAGAGTAGGCAGGAGACCGTGGCAGCGCCAAGCTGGATAGAAACCTGGGTAGAATGAACCTCGTGTGGAAGGCCCAGCTGTGCCCCACAGCGGACTTCCTGGCCCCTCGGCTCTAAAGCTAGCAGTGAATCCACCTTCTCCCCCCAACCGCAGAGTGCAGAACACAGAACAGAGGGCGTCCCGTTCCCCCCACAAACAGGCAAAAAAATTGGCTGGTGTTGGGCTTTGGGTTTGGGATGTTTTTGTGATGCTCGGCTCGCTGATAGCAACTGGCAGAGCAGACTATGCATTAAGAGGCATTGCTGTGGCAGAAATTTGGAAAAGGTGTTTGAGGCTGAGCGGCAATGAAAAATAAAATGGAAAGTTGCTTCATCTGTCGGTTAAAAGAACCCCAGTGCTTTTAATTGGGCGGCATAAAAACTCAAGGATGAGAGAAGCAGACAATAGGTGTCAATGACCAGACCCTACAAGTGTCCCTATTTTCCAGGGACAGTTCTGGATTTACAGAAGCCGTCCCAGTTTCTGATTTATCCCAGAATGTCCCGCTTTTCCTCAGGGTGTCCCCATTTTCAGTGGAGAACTGTTGGAGGGTACGGAGTTACGCAACCCCCAAGCCACAGAGATAAGTAACTACACAACCTTTAGAACACATCTGAAGGCAGCCCTGTATTGGGAAGTTTTTTAATGCTTCATGTTTTATTATGGTTTTATATATGTTGGAAGCCACCCAGCGTGGCTGGGGCAACCTAGTCAGATGGGCTAGGTTAATAATAAAATTATTCTTACTATCATCGTGGAATAGGACGTCCTTATTTTCATCGGAGAAAGGTTGGATGGTATACAGTGGTACCTCAGGTTAAGAACTTACGGTAATTTGTTCTGGAGGTCTGTTCTTAACCTGAAACTATTCTTAGCCTGAGGTACCACTTTAGCTAATGGGGCCTCCCGCTGCCACTGCACCATTTCTGTTCTCAACCTGAAGCAAAGTTCTTAACCCGAGGTACTAATTCTGGGTTAGCGGAGTCTGTAACCTGAAGTGTCTGTAACCTGAAGCGCCTGTAACCCGAGGTACCACTGTATATAACTTTTCCAGAGCCATTCCACAAGGATCCAATAGGAATTGGGGTTGTTGTCGGAGGGAATTTGCTAGCAAATGGGGTAACAGGCTGAGTCATCCTCCCAGGATCACTTCCGAAAATCATCCAGCCAAATGGTCATCCAAATGCGCTAACGGGGGTTGATAGAAATACAGGAAGTGACCTTATTCTGAGCAGTGGTCCACCTGACTGGCTGGTAGTGGCTCTCCAGGGTTCCCCCCAGCCCTACCTGGCAATGGAGAGATTGAAGCTGGGGTCTTTTGGGTACAAAACAGGTGCTTTGCCCCCTACAGCTCCAGAGAGCCTTGGCTCTCCTCTATGATGGGAAGCAGAAAGGAGGTTGTGGTGGCAGCTTGGTCTCCCAGAGGTGGGATATTGGCTCAACGGCAATCGAAAGCCGCGATCGGTTCTTGCTCAGTAAGAATGCTTTTCAGAAGTGAGCCTGGAGGGAGAACACAGGGCAAAAAGAGGGGAAAGCCGTGTGTGTGTGTGTGTGTGTGTGTGTGTGTGTCACAAATCCCATCTTGCCGTCCTGCGAGTGGGGGGTGGGCTTGGGGGAATTCAGCCAGAGCTGGCAGCTTGTGAGTGCGCAAGTCGGCAGGCGGACAATAGGCGCTTTGTATCACAGCCTCATTCAATTCCCATCAGTTCCGCCATCCAGCCACCTCCAGGCTGTCTGGTCTGGGTGCCCCTCATGCTCAGCAGCGCTGCCAGGACTTCTGACCCATGTGTGCCCCTTGCTCGGGCACCCTCTCAAAAGACTTCAGCTTCTGCCCGCCGGGAAATTGGTAACTTTCCACACACCTGTGCTTAGGGGAGGGCTGGAGCCTGGAAGGAAGGGAGCATCTGCTCTGCATGCAGAAGGCCTCAGCTTCAGTCCCCAGCATCTCCCATCCCTGAAATCCCAGACGGTTGCTGCCGGTCTGTGTAGACAGAACTGAGCTAGATAAGCCAGGGGTCTGAACCAGTAGAAAGCAGCTGCCTGTGTTACTTTGGGAGAAGGGAATCTGGCCAATGCAGGACACAGGGCCTGACTGATGCGATGCCCGTCACAGCCTTTCCCTCTATGTAGATTAAAACACATTAATAGCACACGTAGCACAAATAAGAAGCTGCCTTAAATTGAGTCAGATCATTGGTCCATCTATCTCAGTACTGTCTGCACTGACCGGCAGCAGCTCTCCAGGGTTTCTGTCAGAGGGCGTTCTCAGCTTTACCTGTGGATGGACTCAGGGATTTTTTCCATGCAAAGGGAATGCTCTACCACTGAGTTACAGTCTTGCAGGCCACATTTTAAGCATAGGTTGGATGGCCATCTGCCATGGATGCTGTAGCTGAGATTCCTGCATTGCAGGGGGTTGGACTAGATGACCCTTGGGGTCCTTTCCAGTTCTACATTTTTATGATCGGCCCATTCCTTATGACGTTTCCTGCTTTTTAGATTTTTCTTACGTTTAAAGTGGTACCTCGGAAGTCGAACGGAATTCTTTCCGGAAGTCCGTTCAACTTCCAAAATGTTCAGAAACCAAAGCATGGCTTCTGATTGGGTGCAGAAAGCTCCTGCAGCCAATCGGAAGCCACATCAGGCTTCCGGGTTCCAAAGAACGTTCGCAAACCGGAACACTCACTTCCGGGGTTGCGGCATTTGGGAGCCCAAATGTTTGACTTGCAAGACGTTTGGGATCCAAGGTATGACTGTACAGTATTGTGTTTTGTTTCCTGGTGGTTTTAAAGCATGCCATTTATTGGTTGCTGTAAGTCTCTTTTGGTTGCACTGCGGTGGGGGGGAATGGCTAAAAAAAATTAATAAGTTAAAATAAATCAAATAAGGCACATGAACCACTCCCCGGGGAGGGGGGGGGGGAGGCTGATGTGTCGTGAAGTTGTGATAGGTCTTTCCTACCTCCCCCTAGTTATTAGCGGAGTATGGAGCAGGCATAGGCAAACTCGGCCCTCCAGATGTTTTGGGACTACAACTCCCATCATCCCTAGCTAACAGGACCAGTGTTCAGGGATGATGGGAATTGTAGTCTCAAAACATCTGGAGGGCCGAGTTTGCCTATGCCTGGTATGGAGGATGCTTTTACAGCAAAGGAAACCCATTGGCTCTTGTCCAAGCTCCTCAGAACCAACTTTGATGAAGGGAGTGAGCGTAGGCACCTTCGTCTGTGCTACCAACATGCACAGATCATGGTGACAAGGACACACCTCTCTCATTTTACCAGCCCTTCACGCTGACAGGCCTGGCATTGAGCTTTGCACACCCCTGCAGTATGTTGCCATAGCTGCCTGGCACCAGCTCAACCGCCAGAAATTAGGTCATTCCCAGAAGCCAACAGATGTTAATTTTGTGCATTTGTCTCTGTAAAGCTGGCCACTCCTTTGGTCTCCTCCCCCTCTGCCCTGAATTACAGGGCATGTGGAAATCCACCAGGCACATCTGCTTACCCCCTCTATTGCCACAAACGCACACAAAGTTTGGGGACGGCGCCATGTTAATATAAGCCACCACTATCTGCTCTGTGAGTCTTCCCAGGCCCTGGTGCCCTCACACTCTGTCCCCAGTAGCTTCAGGCTAAACCAAAATCAAATCTAGGAACCCCTTGGGCAGATTGTAGGGGAATCAGAGAGTTGGAAGGGACCATGAGGATAATCTAGTCCGGTGATGGCCAAACCTGGCCCTCCAGCTCTTTTGGGACTACAATTCCCATCATCCCTTGACCACTGGTCCTGTTAGCTAGGGATGATGAGAGTTGTAGTCCAAAAATTGCTGGAGGGCCAAGTTTGGCCAACACTGATCTAGTCCAACCCCATGAAATGCAGGAACCTTGTGTCCAACATGGGGCAAAACATGGAAGGTCCATAGCTCGGTGGTAGACCATCTGTTTTGTATGCAGAAGGTCCTAGCTTCAGTCCCTGGGATCTCCAGGTAGGGTTGGAAATATCTCCAGTCTGAAACCCTGGAATGCCACTGCCAGTCAGTGTAGACCAGGCATGTCCAAAGTCTGGCCCAGGGGCCATTTGCGGCCCAGGGCCTGGTTTAAACCGGCCCCACAGGCAATTTGGAAAAATCTATCTGTTGCGGCCCCCGAGCACATGCCTGCTGGTCTGCTTGCTCTCCCCTGGAGCCAACGCTCCACCAAGGAAGGTTAGAGGTGGGCAGGGCGGGCTGAGGTTGGTCCGTCTCCGGCGGTGGTACTGTGTGTTTGGTCGCTTAGGTGGTGCTGCTCAGGATCTCAGTGTGCAGGCATGATGCAGACGAAGCAAGCGAGAGGGGAATTCTGCAGCAGCCCATCGTTTGGCTCTCTGTTCTGCCTGTGAACCTAGTTTCTGCTATGAACCTAGTTTCCGCTATTCCATTTTGTAAGGATTGTGAGACCCTGCATTGACTTCAATCCTAAAAAAAAGTCAATAACTTTGGGGGAACAATCAAATAATGTCAGGCAAAATGGTCGGCCCTCATGCATGTTTGGGGCCCCCTGGTGTAGACAGTACTGAGCTAGATGGACCAAAGGCCTGACTCAGGATAAGGCAGTTTCCTATGTTCCTAGAGGTGGAGAACATGTGGCTCTCTAGATGTTGTTTCATGACAACTTATATCATCCCTGATCATTGATCATACTAGCTGGCACTGATGGAGGAGAAATCCAGCAACCTCTGGAGGTACATAGGCTGCCTATTCTTGCCTTAGGACATATGCTCCAACTTGTTTGCAGCCTTCCCTGGCCTGTTGCCTTCCAGATGTCATTGGACTACAGCTCCCTTCATCCCCAACCATAGCCTGATGGAGGCCCTCAGCCTAGAGAAAGTGATGTACTGTAAGAAGTAAGAAGGCAGGCAGGTGGGGTCTAGGCTGAGGGCAGATGATCTTTGGTGGAGCAAGGCCTCACCTGTCCTAATGGACCAGCCTCCACTGCTATTGCAGATGGATAGCTCAGTTGGTTAGAGTCAGGTGCTGATAACGCCAAGGTTGCAGGTTCAATCCCGGTATGGGAAAGCTGCATATTCCCACATTGCAAGGGGCTGCACTAGATCAGTGTTTCCCAAACTTGTGTCTCCAGTTGTTTTGGGACAACAGCTCCTATCATCCCTAGCAAGACCAGTGGTCAGGGATGATGGGAACTGTAGTCCAAAAACAGCTGGAGACCCAAGTTTGGGAAACACTGGACAATGCTCAGGGTCCCTTCCAACTCTACAATTCTACGGTTCTCTTCTCCACCTGCTACATCCCTTGACTGTGCAATCAACTGCCCTGTACTTCTGAAGCAAGTGTGTTAGTAAGCCAACAGGGCATCTCCTTTTAAAATATATCTGTATGGATAGCCCTCGGATTGTAGAGCTGGAAGAAAGCACACTCTGGACTCTGTCATCATCCCAGGGACTAAGGGATCCTGGGTTAGTTGCACAACCCCTGCCCAAGCAAGACGAAACCAGCCTGGCCACAGCTGGATGTGCATGTCTGTTTATAACTCACGACTTTGTCCTGGCATTGTCAAAACGGATGTCCCTGTTCCCTCCGCTCTCCTGCCCTGGCTGTCTTTTTTTAGTCCGTAAGCCTGAAGGCAGGGAGATGGCTCTCGTCTGGAACTTTGTTTTATTGATACGAACTCCTTTGGGAAATAATATTCATCTAAGTAGGGCTCACAGCAAACACCACCCGTTATGTGTTTGTGTCAGGGATGGGGAACCCGTGGCCCTCCAGAGGATGGTAGAATAAAACTCCTATCCTCTTCAGTGGTCATGGCCCATGCAGAATGCAGTGGATGGGAGTTGGAGCCCAGAAACATTTGGAGAGAAACAGGTTCTCCATCCCTGATGTCCCATATTAATAATAACCGTGGGGTTAAGATTGCGTAAGGACTTGTCTCATGTCAAGGAAGCATGGGTCTGAGTGGTTTCTCAGCTTGACTCACAGCCCTCCAACATTTCTCTGGTGGAAATAGGGATGTCTTAAGGAAAAGCAGGACATTCCAGGATCAATCAGAAACTGGGACGGCTTCTGTAAATCTGGGACTGTCCCTGGAAAATAAGGACACCTGGAGGGTCTGTTAAGTTTTACCTTTGCCTCTCCACTTTCCCCACGAAAACCTGCTCTTTAGAGCTAAATTAGAGCAAACATCAACCAGGAGAAAACCCTTTTGACATTTGCAGTAAAAATTGGGTTTTCCCACAGGGAAGTGTCAGGGCAAGTGAGTGCAGAGGAGCCCTGTGACTTATGACACATTTGTTGAGGTTGGCCCCAAGAATGGTGTAAAGAGCTCCAGAATACTGTTTGGATGTCCTCTGCAGCAGACCACTTTCTTCCCTATGAATTAGCGCTACATACTGGATACTTCCGTTCCTTTACATGAGCTGTGTCAAAACCATTCTTCCAACTACTTGGAGGTTTTCTGCTCCTGTGAAAGAGGCTTCTGCTGCTGCTTCCTCATTCACAGCCAAGAAAGTTTTGAACACCCTTTATCGCTTTGGTTGGTGTGGTGTACTTTTCTTTCCATTAAACATTTGCCTTGTGCTCCGCAGCTTCCTAAACTACAGCTGCTTCCCAATATGGAAAAACCTCATAGGAGGAGGGTGGATGGGAGAATCTGCCATTTTCAACTCCTCTCGGTTTCTCATTTTCCCAGTCTCAGGTTCAATTGTTGTCATTTCCACATCCGTTTCTGATTTTTATTTAAAAGCCCCCCAGAAAATTCACCATCATTTTAATGCCAAATTTATCCATATCCCCCCACCACGTTTTTAGGCATTTACCACTAATATATGCATTTTTATGCATATTTGGTCTCACGTGTATGCATTTTTGTACTCATTGCTTGGCTGAAGAACTGCGTTGCAAATTTTGGAGAGGCGTGGATTTCAAAGCGTAGCTGCGTTTCAGGTCATCTATTGTTTCAGAAAGTACAAATCGGGGAGGTTTGCACTGAATCAAATTTCACCCCATTGTGTTCTCATATCTTCCTCTGGGCTTGAATTCAAGAATGGAAGCTGGCAACCATTGTGCCTGAAACAGGTGCATCTGCTGATCTTGTCTTTAAGGGAAGTCTTCCCTTTTATCTTTTCTTTTGTTGTTTTTTTTAAAAAGAGACCTTTCCAGAATGATTTCTTTTACATTCAATTTAAAAAACAACCACTACCAGCAGTAGTCAGGTGTACAATAGATTGCTATCCCAGCTTCCTGCCCTTACAGCGAAGCCCCGCAGAGGATGCTGTAGTTTTTCCCCCAGGAGACACGCACACCCTGAAAAGGAGCAGGATGCAGCCTACCAGAGATATCATTTGTAGAATAAAAGGACGGACAGCCACCCAATGCCTTGGTGGACTCATAAGTGATGAAAGCACAACCAGAACAATGCACTCTGCCACGAGTTTTCCACCAAAGCTTCTCCTTTCTGTGCATAACTTTAAAATGCAATTTCATTTCTCACTAATTGATGGTGGCTGGTTGGGTTGGGGAACCGTGAAACTGCTGCCCAGGCACCCCCCACCAGTCCTGCCCAGCAGACATTCCCCCCCAAAAAAACCCCAAAAGGAATGAGAGAGAGGCAGACAATTCATTTGGTGCAGCTCCTGCCAATTCTTTCACCTTCTCCCCTTTCTGCTACAACAAGTGTTCAAGATGTGACAAAGTGCAAGTCGGCTGTGCCGTCTCCTTTTTGGAAATGCCTAAGTGGCTGTGAGGCCCGATAAGGGACTCCTGAGTAGATTAACACAGAGCCACATGCCAAATTTAAGGGCTTTTCTGTCTGGTTAATGTTCTGGAGAAAGGTGAGCCTGAGCTGGCAGGGTGGAGAGAGGGAAAGAGAGGGCAGCAGCCTCACCCTTCTTCAACATTGCTAGGGCTTTCCCCAATGCTGTTTGAAGTCGGTTGGCCATCAGCCCTGCTTTGCAGAGGGACAACCCTCTATTTCAGGAGTGGGGGACCTTTGGCCCTCCAGAGGTTGCCAAACTACAACTCCCATCAGTCCTTGCAAATGTAACCAATGGCCTGGGATGATGGGAGTTGTAGTTTGGCAATGTTTGGTGGCCTAAAGGTTTCCCATGCCTATCTGAAGGGCTGTCTGGCTGAAGTCCGGTTGAAAGATGAATAATGTCAAGAATAATAATAATAGAATTGTAGAGCTGGAAGGGACCCTGAGGATCATCTAGTCCAACCCCTTGCAATGCAGGAATATGCAGCTGTCCCATACGGGGATCAAACTTGCAACCTTGGCATTATCAGCACCATGCTCTAACCAACTGAGCTGTGAGAAAGCAGAGACATTGAATCACCAGGACAGCAAAATGTGTAGGACAGCAGACTGCACAGGTCACTTCTTCCTCCCCACTTGGATGAGATGTGCCATATTTCTATTTAAATCAGGGGTTGTGAACCTTAGGCCTGGGGGGCCAAACATGGCCCCAGGAGTCTTCCTGGACCACCACCCCACTCTCCACAGGCCACACCCTTTCGCTAGCCCTGCTTTGCACCTCCCTTGAATTTTTTTTTGCCTGCCTGGAATGTTTCCTCGAATTCTGCTAATGCCTCTTGCTTGCCTGGGTAGACGAAGAGAGAGGGGAACATGAGTATGTGCAGAAACTAGCCTACCATACAAGGAGAACATTTGCATCCATTGCTCCGCCCACTTTTGCTGCCCACAACTTACTAAGTGGCTGGTCCCCAGAAGGCTGCCTATGACTCAGACTGAAAAACGTTCCCCACCCCTGATTTAAATTATAGTAGTTATTTCTAAATTTGCCTCCATCCATATGAATTAGCAGATCGATGCAGTTAACATTAACAAACAAATGCACATGGCATGCAAAAACAGTCTTTCTGGCAATGCATTGAGTCTTTATCAGCAGTGTGAGAGCAGCCACCCTCATTTGACACACGAGTTGGAAAGTGGGAAGAGAGCTGCATTCAAGGCAAAAGCTAGCATGGATCAGGAACACTGCCAAGCCTCCTGTCATGTCTTTTCACAATCCCTCCACTGCTCCTTTGCTGTCCCAGAGACTTCTGAACACGTGAAGTTAAGGTTGCTCAGTATCCAGTTCAGGAAGCCCATTCTCGGGGCCTGAGACCAGCGAGCATCAATATCAAGACCATGAACCAGTCTCATATTGCAAACTATTTGAATCTTGGGCCTGGGTGTTTTGCGGCAATATTATTTCAAAATACTAGCTGTTGCTTTTGAACAGTGATATGAAAGAGAGAATATACTCCTCTTTCCCAGTGCTTCCCCCAGATCCTCATTTTTCCATGGTGGAAAATTTGCCCAAAACGTGAGAGAGAACCTGGAAAGCCTCGTTGTTTGTCATATTCCTGCATCTTTACATCGTCACCTTTGCCCTTTTCCTGCTGGACCACTTCCCCAGGCCCTGCCTAGATTTTGGCTGCAAGTCTTCTGTAACTTGGGCAAGCAGACACCAGGCTTGTGTGGTCTACTTCATTTGTCACCGGAATCCAGAGATTCACCAGCTGGAACCAGGTGGAAAACAGCAGCTGGCAGTGGGTGGTGGTGAGACATGTACCTTCAGGTTTATGGAACAGAATTCCCCTGGAGAACATTCTCAGGAATTTGTTTCGGGTACCAGAATAGAGGTCAGTCATGTTTTTTCCTGGTTTCCCCCACAATCCAAGCTTTCTTCATCTCAGCTGCCTTGTTGGGGGGGGGGGAACGACCCTTATTTTTGTTATTACAGTGGGAAGTCAATTATCTTGCTCATCTGCTGCAAATTACTCAAGAGATCTATGAGTTAGATCTTTTATGTTGGCAGCCCCATGGTGTCCTACATAGCCTCACCCTATGATAGCACTATGGTCTGCCCCACAAGTCTCAGGCATTGGGATGATACAGACATTTCATTTTACCTTGTATATGAAGGATTTTTTCTTTTTTTCCTTTTTTTTTTTGCCAAGAGGCAGTGGCATGTAACAGATTGCAGGATGTACATCCATCTATATTTGCATATAGATGTCACTAACCACCTGGGGAATTATCTGGCACATTCTGATGCGCTCCCTCCACGGATCATGCGCAACCAGCACTGCACTTTAAATGCAGCTCTCGTGATTCATGTACCCGGTCTTTAAAGGATATACACTTCAAAAATATGGCAGACAACAGTGTCTTAATGAGTTACGCAGCTTCACGAATCATGACAGCACCACCAATGCCATTTGATAACGTGGGCCTGCTAGGTGTGTTGGGGAGGCAGACTGAATGCCTACAAGTAGGACCTGCAACAAAATGTTGCAGTACGGAGCGATCCTGTTCCAGCCAGCCAGCCACATTCCCCCTCCAGGATATTCCATCCCATTCCCCCTCTGACCCTGGCAGAATTCTGTGGCCGCTGCACACATGCAGTCTACAACTGGTCTGTTTTGGGGTTCGCCTCCCCTTTGTGTTTTCCCCCAGCCATCAATTTTTTAATGATTTGGGGGGCATTCCTACAAATTTTGGGGTCCCCACAAGCCTGCCCATACCTCCCTCTTGCATGACACTGTTTTGGCAATGCTAGCACTGCTACTCCCACCTGAACATTAGAAGCAGAACAAATGACAAATCCAGAAACAGAATAGAGAATCATAGAATTCACCTAGTCCAACCCCATGCAATGCAGGAATCTCAGCTAAAGCATCCATGACAGATGGTCATCCAACCTCTGTTTAGAAACCTCTAAAGGAGGAGAGTCCACCACCTTCTAATGGAGTCTGTTTCACTGTCGAAGAGCTCTGGTATTTAGTCTGAATCTACTTTCTTGTAACTTAAATCCATTGGTCTGAGTCCTCCCCTCCAGAGCAGAGAAAACAAGCTTGTTTCCTCTTCCATGTGACAGCCCTTGAGATATTTGAAAATGGGTATCCTCTCAGTCTCTTCTTTTCCAGGCCAAACTAACCCACCTCCTTCAACTGTTCCTCATAAGGCTTGGTTTCCAGACCCTTGATCATCTTGGTTGCGCTCCTCTGCACAAGCTCCAGCTTGGCAACCTCCTCCCTAAATTGTGGCACCCAATGCTCCACTTGTCTGTTTGTTTTTATTCTGTTGAGAAGGGTTCTAACTGAGGTCCAGCTCCGAGGGCCTTCTGGCAGTTCCCTCACTGTAAGAAGTGAGGTTACAGGGAACCAGGCAGAGGGCCTTTTCAGTAGTGGCACCTGGCCTGTGGAACGCCCTCCCATCAGATGTAAAGGTAATAAACAACTACCTGACTTGTAGAAGACATCTGAAGGCAGCCCTGTTTAGGGAGTTTTTAATGTCTGATGTTTTATTCTTTTTTTATTCTCTTGGCAGCTGCCCAGAGTGGTTGGGGAACCCCAGCCAGATGGGCGGGGTATAAATAATAAATTTATTTATTTATTTATTTATTTATTTATTTATTTATTTATTTTTTATTATTATTATTATTATTATTATTATTATTATTATGATGACTGAAAAAGGGGAGCCTCGTTGTCATAATGCAGGGGGGCAGCAAATGTGGTGACCCTCCAGATACTGCTGAAAGGTGGTGTTAAGTTGTGGGTGATCAGACGACACAGCGATTTTTCAGACAGCTCTTGTTTATTCACAGGCCAGAACAGAACTGAACTGAAGGGTTCAGCCAACCTGCTTATTTAGAGCTCAACTACAAGGCAACAGTAACAACTTTCTGTAACTATCCAATCACTGAACGTCACTTTCAATTCCTTATTTGCATATGTGGACCTGAGTGAAAACTATCTACAGTATCCCCCTGCTGGCCCAGGGTGAGAACCTCAGTACATAACAGGTGGAGAGTAGGCAAAGGTTGGGTGGGAAATGATATAATACTGTTGCAGAACTCCATCTCCCATCAGCCTGGCCAATGCTGAAGGATAATGGGAGTTGTAAGCCACTAGCATCTGGAGGCCACTGCATAGGCTATATCTGCAGTAGAGGGTGAGGACTAAGGGAAGGGGCTGGGCTAAATGCGTCCCAGATAAGCTGGCCTTTGATGAAGGATTTGAAGGGTAGGCGGAAGAGAGAAACAGCATCACAAAGGTGTTTGGGGAAGCAATTCCAGGCAGAAGGGGAAGCAAGGAAGACCAGGGGCGGGAATCCTGTGACCCACCAGATGTTGCCAGACTCCACTTCTCATCAGCCTCAGGCAGCATGGCCAATGGTCGTCCAACCACAACTGGAAGATCACAGATGGGCACTTCTGAAAGTTTATATTGTTTCTCCAGGGTTACCGTAACAGAAAAGCAGGCTTCCCAAACCTGCTGCCTTCCAGATGTTGTTGAAGCCCAGCTCCCATCAGTCCCGGCCATCATTTTTTTGTACGCGTTTTTGCACTTGAGATAGTGTTCGTGAAGCGATACAGTTACAGCTGGAGACTTTGTGCGGTATGGACAATATCTCAGGTTTGTCAGCTGAAATATTACCTAGCCTATTCCCCAACAGAGCCCCTGTGCTCTCCTACCTTTGGACCAACTGTGATTAAATCAGGAAGACTCTTAACTGAAAAGGGTTTGCGAAGTTTGTTAAAAAAAAGACAGGATGTAAAGGAACTAGCCCCATGGATTCATATCCTGCTTTGTTCTGAATTTGGTAACCACAGGTTTCCAGTTCAGGACAAACCAGAAAAGGCACTGGTTAGGTTCCTTGTGCTGCAATAGGGGGAAAGAAGGAGCTGAATGCACAGGAATTAATAGATTAGTGGCTTATTATGCCACGATAACATCCTGTAAAGATTGTCCTAATTTATGCATGCATTGAAGCTACACTTACCTTTAATGAAAAACAAAAAACCCCACCTATGGAGTGGGAAGCTGCATGGGCGTAGCCAGGGGGGCAGCTGCCCCCCCAAATCAAGCAAATTAATAAAAATTCTTAATTGAACACTTGTACCACAGATAACTTGGTTCTGCCCACCTCTAACAATATCTGCCCCCCAAAATAAATCTTGGCTACGCCCATAGTGAAGGAAATCAGCCCTGAGTGCTCACTGGAAGGACAGATCCTGAAGCTGAGGCTCTAATACTTTGACCAACTCATGAGAAGACAAGACTCCCTGGAAAAGGCCCTGATGTTGGGAAAGATGGAGGGCACAAGGAGAAGGGGACGACAGAGGACGAGATGGTTGGATAGTGTTCTCAAAGCTATCAGCATGAGTTTGACCGAACTGCGGGAGGCAGTGGAAGACAGAAGTGCCTGGCGTGCTCTGGTCCATGGGGTCACGAAGAGTCGGACACGACTAAACGACTAAACAACAACAACGCCCATAGGGAGATGGGTTTCTGGGGTTCCCCACCCAGTTCAGTCTTCTGGTTTTCAAGGGCTTCAGCAAACACCAGCTGCACATTTCCCAACTTCATACCACAACCATGAGGTCTAGAAATTTTATATAGTACTAAAGCTGCATGTGGACCAAGTGCTACAGAACATAGGGAATCAAAATGCTGATTTTTGCAAAGGCAGCCAAATCCCAGGTTGTTCAGGACTCATACCCATTATGACACACCAAAAAAGAGAGAGGATTGTACCACTCCAAGCAGAGGGTGTAAACACAAAAGGACAAAAGCTGATTCTACTCTTGTCCAAGCTGTCTGAAGGTCCTTGAGGTGTGTAACATGTAACAAACCACAGCTGAACAATGTATTGGGCGTTGGGGCAGCCAGACATGGTGGCCTCCAGTTGTGGACTGCAACTCCCATGAGGCATAGCCAGTCTGGCCAATAACCTAGGAGAACGAGTGTTGTAGTCCACAACATCTGGATGGCACCAGCCTGTCTACCACCATGGAAGCCAGCTTATGGGCCTGATCATTGTATTCCACTTCTCAGCAGGTCCTTGCAGATATGACTACAGCCTCCTTCAACCTTAACCCATTGCTCATGCTGGACAGGGCTGATGGGAAATTGAATTCAACAACAGATGAACTGGCTTGTTACAGAATTGGTTCATCAAGCTCAGCACTGTCTACCCTGTTGGTGGCTCTCCAGGATTTCAGACCAGCGTTTCTCCCAGTTCTACCTGGAGATGCTGGGATTGAACCTGGACCATCTGCATACATGGTGCATGCTCTACCAGTGAACCACAATCCTGCCCCACCATGGCAAGAGGAGAAAACAATGTATTGAGAACAGCATCCTCATTTTACAGCAGATACACCCATTATTCTACAGCTCCATGTGTTCTGGGGCTGGGCTCTGGCAGTAAAAAAGCACAAAAACCCCCAGGTTCTAGGGCGAAACCAATACATCAAGTTAAGTCCTGGCTCTGGAAGGAGCAATAACTGCAGGAGAAGAGTCACACGGCTCTTTGAATCCTCTCTTCCCCATGAAATATGTTCAGCAGTGACAAAATCTTTGGGAGCCTGCCAATCTATCTAGTGGCCATCAAGCATGTAATAACTGCAGTTTTTGAAGGCTTCTGTGTCTTTTCTCCCCGAGAAAATTCAATTTTCCCTATTTCCTCCAACAATTTTCACTGGTAATAATCAATGGCTATCTTAAAGCATCTCTCCAGACGTGTTAAAAAAAGGGAGGAAAAATCAATCCAAAATGTTTACTGCCGCAGGAAATTAAGGGAGCAGACAATTACTTCGTGACAGAAGATGAGACGCGAGAAAATAAGAGCTTTATTTTGTTTAATAGCAACTGCCACTTCATACAGTGTAAGCAGCCTCACATCCACAAAGCATGCCAGTATTTACAGGAGATGGAGAGATAGGCACTTTTATGCCCCATTCATTATGGAACTGAGCTGTTCATTTGTTTTCATGCGTCCTTTTTTCAAATCTATAGACTCTTCTCCTCCTCCCCGTCACCCCCCGCCCCGGTTTGTGCCAATGCAACAGGCTGGTGGACACAAACCAAAATCTGTAAACAGAATAATCCATAGAAAACACCAAGGTTTGGGGAAAGGCACAGTGGGGATCCTCAGCCAAGCACTGGCTGTGTTTGGACACACTGTCCAGCTAATTAGCTTGGCTCACACCAGGGTTTCCCAAACTTGGGTCTCCAGCTGGGGATCCAAGTTTGGGAAACCCTGGTTTACACAATGCGCATGATCTCTGGTAGCCTTTCTCAACCTGTGGGTACCCAGATGTTGTTGAACTACAACTCCCATCACCCCTAGCTAGCAAGGCCAGAGCTCAGGGATGATGTGAGCTGTAGTCCAACAACATCTGGGGACACACAGGTTGAGAACTGCTGATCTATGGGTTGGTGCAAGGCTCAAGGCTCCTACTTTTATCCCTTACTTCATAAAGTAAAGGTTTCAAAAGGGGAAACCTTTGCATTTTGCCCAGATGAACCATGACCAGTAAAGCCAGCAAACCTTGGTTCAAGGCTGGCTAGCAAAACAAACCACAGTCCCGGGTTTTGGATGGAATGTGATGCTAGCTCAGGGCCGGAAAACCTATTGTTGTACTCCAACTTCCATCATCCCTGACCTTTGGCCTAGGGCTGATGGGATATGGAGTCTAAGAGCATTTGGAGGGCCAGGTGTCACAAACACCCAGCCCTGTGCTAACCCTCACATACCTGTAGCTTTTTTTACCTGCTTGAACCAACAGAGAAGCAAAATGGGAGAACTCAAGCTGTGACAGCCAGCACAAAGCCCCTGCAAAGCATAGTTTTTCAATACTCAAGTTTCTTGGTGTGCCGGGGGCAAGATGAGAACTTCTAGTGATTCCCCCTAAGCGGCATGGTCACCAACAGCCAGGGACAAATTGCCTGGTGCCGTGCCAAACTTAACTTATTAACACTTTTCTATATGTGGTGGTCAGTACATGCATGAAATACTTAATTTTGCAACATGAACCCAGGACAGATGCAAAGTGATCGAAGCAAATAGCATTCCACAGCAAAGAACACACCAGCATAGAAGTCTCTCTCTCTCTCTTTTCGTGTTAAGCACATGGGCTCTAGATGCAACCCATCATTCAGCGCATTTGTTTAGTTCTTATGGCCCAAACAACTATTAACAGGATGGTGTCCATTTTCCAATTCCCGTGCAAGTGTGGAAACAGGTAACAAGTGATGGATTCAGCCTCATGGGGAAAATCACTTCTTTTTTTTAAAGTATAAAAGCACGCTTAACCCCATAGGGTTAAGAAGACCGGCTTGAATGTTTGCAGACAGGGCCTGGTGAAATGGCGAAGGCTTGAAGGACTTGGTGTTTTTCAGTGGATCATAGGACTAGATTTAACTATGCATTTTTGCCCCTTTGACCTGCAGAAGGTTAATGTATGCAAATATATATACAGAGGTACCTCGGGTTAAGTACTTAATTCGTTCCGGAGGTCCGTTCTTAACCCGAAACTGTTCTTAACCTGAAGCACCACTTTAGCTAATGGGGCCTCCTGCTGCCACCGCCACGCAATTTCTGTTCTCATCCTGAAGCAAAGTTCTTAACCCGAGGTAATATTTCTGGGTTAGCGGAGTCTGTACCAGTGGTTCTCAACCTGTGGGTCCCCAGATGTTGTTGGACTACAACTCCCATCGTCACTGAGCTCTGGCCTTGCTAGCTAGGGGTGATGGGAGTTGTAGTTCAACAACATCTGGGGACCCAAAGGTTGAGAAAGGCTGCGTGTAACCTGAACCCGAGGTACCACTGTATATGCATGCATTGTGCATACCGGATATGGCCAACCTGAAGCCCTTTCATTCCTGTTGGCTCAAGCCAGCATGCCCAATGGTTCGGAAGCTGGCGTCTGACGGCCACGTGGCCCCCACTCCACCCCTCCTGCCCGCTCTCTGCAGCTCTCTGGCTAAGCAGGTTTCCCAGCACTTCAACGATTTGTCATTTCACCCAGAGAGGGGGAAAGAAGCCGCACCATGTTAAGTTTCCTCCGAGATACTCTAAAGATCACCTTGAATTACGGCAAGGCTTATTTTTAGTTGATCAATGCATCAGTTATAATTGTTTTGTCAGCCTTACCAAGGCAGCCTTCTCTTCTTCCTCCTCCTCCTCCTCCTCCTCCTCCTCCTCTCCCACCCCACCCCCACCACTGCTGGGGGCTGCCGACCAGCCATTCCTCCCACCCACCCCACCTCCCAGCTCTGTGTCAGTGATAGGCGGAGGGGGTAGTCATTTGCATAACTTAATACAGGCAAGGCTCAGCATTAGTATTCAGATAAATGCACTCGTTGCAACTTTGCCAACTTGAGATCACTGCAAATTTGAGTGGATTTCCACAGAGACAACAGAAGGCACATCCCCCAGGCCAGCTTTTGCTCCTGCCAAATTTCAGTCACACAGCTTCTCAATGAGATGGCTGCATTTAAAAAAATAAAAAATAAAAATAATTTTTTTTTGAAGGTTTAAGAGGGAAAATTATCCCCTTTTCTAGAATTCTGGGAGCCAGCTGGAAATGCATTTATTTATTTATTTGTGCTGCTGGAACACCAAACAGAACCCTGAAGCACAGAGGAAGGAGGGGAGGGGGGGGCGGGAAGAGAGAAAAGCAGCCTTAGATGGGCAGAAGCTGTGAATGTTTGACAATAGCAGGTTCATTACGACTATTTCAGATCAGATGCTTTTTTTTTTTTTAAGCAAGGACAGAACAGGGACGCACAATACCATTTTTTTTTTTGCCAGCTCGGAACACCTTTGGCTTGGTGGAGAATTGTGTGCTCTTTGAAAGCTTTGTTTAAACTAAAGAAAAAGAGGGAAAGTGTGTGTGTGTCGGGGGGGGGGGGGAGAGTCTGCCTTATTCTATGTTACTAAAATAGAACGGTGCTTTTCAAAATATATTCCAAAGAACTCTGGGGTTCCATAGCAGCTTGCCAGGGGTTCCTTGATGGAGAGAAAAGCAGCTCCTGCAAAAGGCACAGTCTCCGTAACTACAGACCTTCCCCTACAATGAAGGGGAGCATGGAGGTCACAACTGCAAAGCCATAGCCAGGTCCTTATGGGAACCAAGAGCAGAGGCGTACCTAGGCTCCCTTGTGCCCTTGGCAAGGGCGTCCCCTGCCCGTCCCTTGAACCCTTGGCAAGGAGAGTGTGCAAACAGGTGGGTGGGCTCTTAGCCACTCCCAAGCAGAGTGGAGAGCTGCAATTTTTGTGCCCCCCTTGAACCTGATCTCACCAACCCATTGTTACCCCCCTGATGAAAAAGTACACCATAAAATAGAGAAGGGGATACTCAAATGTCATCCTCAAGGCCTCTGTCCACATACGGGACTATTCCTCAGGCCATGCCCCTTTGCCCTTCACAGCCACACCCACCCGCTGAAGGCCACACCCCTGACTTGCTCTGTGTCTTCCTTTGAGTGCCCAACTCTGCCAAGTGACCCCTGAAAGGTTGCCTCTGAGGAAAGCGGTCCCTGGGCTGAAAACAAGATTTCCTCCAAACATTTCTTAGAATCCTTTGTCAAAGGTAGTACTTATTGTTGGTCCAGATATGTGGTAGGTCCTTGATGAAGGCAGGAAGTATTGGACAAACCAACAAACATTGACAAAGACCAATAGCCTTCAAATGGTGTGATGTGGGTTAGCTCATGTGCTGTTCTCCAGAGGTCATTGTACTCCGACGCCCATCAACCCCAGCCAGCATGGCTGATGGTCAGGGATGATGGGAGTTGTAGTCCAACATGGCCATCCCTGGTGTACTGGGTTGTGTCAGTGATGGAGCCTTTGTTTTATCCGGGGCTTGGGGGGAAGTGACTGAGGGACTTTTGCCTTTACAGAAGGTGAAAGAGGTTAAGGGGGAGGGGAGAAAAAAATGCGGCAAAGGAGGACATCAGACCTAGAAAGGGGTTCCGTATTGGAGATCCATGTTAAAGAGAGGTCCCAGCTCTGAAAAAAAAGTCGGAGATTATAAGGACGTTGCAATGTCAGAGAATGAGGGGGGGGGGGGGACGAAAAACAGCTCCTTGGAAATTAAGTGCATCACTGCACACGCCGTCACAGACAACAACCTACTTTGCAGGTTGCTTCCTCAGTCTCCTGCAAACACCGAACCTGTTGTGGGAAATGAAGATAGGAACAGGAGGGGTGTGGGGTTTTTTGTTTTTAAAGATAACTGAACCAAATTCTGTTGGTAAAGAGCTGAGAAGGAAGCTGTGGCCTTCCAGCTGTTGCTGAACTCCAACTCCCATTGGCTCCAGTCAGCATAACCAATGATCATCTGCTCAACATCTGGATGCCTACAGGGTCCCCAAGATGGCAGCCACGGAGTCCTCCTGAGGCAGCCCAGATAATGAGAGCCTTGGCTTGGATGTTGAAGGCCCCAGTTACAATAGGCTGCTGTTCTCTAGCACCACCGGTGAGACCATCTTTTGCATGGAGTCAATATCCCCCAGCTGCTTATATGCATTGGCCCACGGCCAGTATGGCCAATGGTCAGCGGGTGTTGGGAGTTGTAGTACGGCATCAGGGGATGCCCACAGGTTCCTGTCATAAATCACAGTGCTAGGACGGCGGTGGCTGTTAACTTTCCACCCCATGCATTAGTGCCACAGGGAAATTCTTTTTCTAGGGAGAAGTGTTCAGCTGCCCTAACGCGACCGTTTGAAATCCTGTTTCTGTCCTTAAACTCCCCCGCCCTGCATCTTAGTCTCCCATGTTTCGGCTGCTGCCTCTGGCTGCTGGCTCAAGACACATCATCATTAGACACTGCCCCCCTCCGTCCCCAGCTCCCTCCCCACCCTTGTGCAGAGGTTGATTCAACGCCAGCGAAGAGCAGGCGCCATGGGGGGAAAAGAGCGCCACAACCACTCAGGAATCATTAGCGTTACTGCAAAGGGAACTTGTAGCCAGGGGGCAGAGGCTAAGCCAGGCGTGCAAGTGTGAACTCACTTATCCCCTCGACACCTCCGCAACCCACGCATCCCCGACACCCCCAAACCCTGCCCTGGGGGCGCCGCTCTGCACTCCCATCGCTGCCACTGAAGGCATCTGACAGCAGATGAGCCAAGAGAACCCGGCCAACTCCGGAGGGTTGCCAGGCCCAAAGGAAGACACATTCAACTCCTGGCATCGGTGGTAGAGTCCTGTTTTTGCTTTGTACTCATGAGGCCCTGGGTTCAGTCCTCAGCATCTCCAGCTAGGACTGGGAGAGGCCGCTGTCCGAAACCCTGGAGAGGCGCTGCGCCAGGGTTGGTATGGACCATACTGAGCTTATAGGCAGACCATTGGTGCAATTCTGCATAAGGCAGCTTCTGGTCCTCTTCAAATGAAACGGCTCCTGTGCCTTTAAGAGCTGTCAGGGAGAAGTTCAGCAGGTGCACCTTCCCCCATGACTGCACTGCGACTGGAGGAGAGCTCCTCCTGGCCGAACAGCAGAGCCATTTAACAGGATTTCATTTCTACATTGGAGGAGGCACAACCACAGCTGCTCACTGGCCCAGGTGGCTCCTCCCAGTGACCCACTGCCAGGATGACCCTGGGGTGCCCTGCTTGGAAGCAGGCTTCCCATGTTGCAGCAGGCCAAGGGGAGGTGTGTGTGTGTGTGTATGATGCCCTTAAGGGAGGCACAGCAGAACACAGGCAGATGCCTGACCCACAATCCACCAGGCCTGTCCGCTGCACCGCACAAACCCCACTGAGATGGAACCATGTTATCTCTTAACATGCAGATCCTGCTTCTTTCCATGGGGGGGGGGGTTGCACAGGCAAACTTTCCCAGCGCATGGCGCTACATGCCAATGGGGACAGAGTGTGGAGAGAAGAGTGCTCTTTGGATTCCACCCCCCTGGCCTCAGGCCCCAACATGCCATAGGCTGCCTAAATACCATACATTTAAAGCACATTTCCAACACCCAAAGAACACACTGGCAGCTGTAGTTTACTCATCCAGAGGACTCTTCACAGGACTCTTAAAACTACAATTCCCAAAATTCTTTTTTTGGGGGGGATTGCTTTAAATGTATATGAGTCTCCAGCTAGGCCTGCTCCTGTGCATGTAGGGGGTGCAGCCTATTGAGGGGCTGACCCCAAATAAAGGCAAAGAAATCTCATAACCAGAGACTGAAGCTGATTGGCAGGTTAACTAGCCAACCACCTTCCAACATTCCCTACATGACTCAATCACAGAACTCTTTCCCTAGACACCAATGCCAGTTGTGGGAGGTGAGAGGCACAACTCTGAGCATCTGCAGAGCGCCCCCCCCCCCCAAGTTTCCACTTACTCATCCACAACAACCAGAATTTGGTATTTCTGGAATTTATCCTAAATTCCGCTTACCTGGGCGCAAGCGTCCAATGAACTCAATAGGACTTACTTCTGTACAAAGAAGGGTTAGCATTGAACTTGCCAGGCCTCCTGAAACACCCCTCCCAAATCCTGAACCTCTGGTAGAAATTACAAGACAGGAAGGGGAGGGGGAGAAATTAAATCATATTAAAAGTAAAGGTGCTGCGGGATGGGGGTGGGATGGGGAGAAGCACACCAGTGCCAGGCGAGGCTTACCCAGATTCAGAAGGGGAGGGGGGAGTTCAGAGGTTCCGCGCTCCTCTTCCTCCCCCCCCCGCCCGCCCTCTTCAAGACTGATCGCGTATGCTTGCTAAATAATAAAGCCGCACCTGAATGACAACGAGGTGTGGGTGCTGGGGTTGCAGCACTGTGGGGGAGGGAAGGGGGAGTGGGTGGGAGGGGGGCGCTGGTCGGCGTGCGAACCGAGCTCGCTTGAGATTTAGCCGTTCAAGGTTAACCACGAGAGGGAGTCTGCGGGTGGAAGGGAACTCAAAGATCAACCCTAACCCCAAGCACGCCCCCGCGGAGAAGAGCACTTCAGGGAACCAGGCAGGGCGATGCTAGACCTCCCATTCCCACAGGGAAAAATTAGAATAATTATTCACACACACACACCCCACGCGCAAAAAAAAATAAAAATCCCTCCCTGAGATGAAACTGCAACGCGTGGTTTTAACGAGGCTGTGTGTGTGTGTGGGGGGGGGGTTAATACCCCTCCCCATAGAAAGGGGGAAGGACCCACTCACTTCGTTGCTGGCTGCACCAGAGGTTATTTGCTTAAGTTCACCCCCGCAGATAACAGGGAGCGGCAAAGGCGGTGGTACAAAGGCGACTTCTCCTCAAGGTCATACATACATGCGTACTCAAGAATCGTTGGCACAGTCCGGATGAGCCCCCCACCCCCACCCCAGGAAAGAAAAAACACCCGCCCCAGCAGTTCCGAGTCCCATTCCTCAAGGAAGGTCCCAGCCGGCCGCCTCCCGTTCCTCTGCTCAAACCATTAAGCCCCATGATCTCCCCCAGAGTCAGGAATAGAACCCAGGTGTCCTGAGGCACTGCTCCTTGTCCCCCCTCCCCCTTGTAGCCAGAAACAGAGCAACCTCCCCGCACTCTCAGCCCGGTCCCAATCCTAATAATATATAGCCTGGTACCATTCGTGAAAGAGTTGGACCCGTTCAATTTTTTTTTTAAAAAGTCTTCAGTTTAGCGTCAGTAGGTGGGGTGGCTTTTTTTTGGGGGGGGGGGTCTCCTTAAGGCTGGCAAACTGAGAGATTCCCCCCCCTCACACACCCCTCCCGTCTCCATCAGAAGGAAGTTTGACAAATATAAAGCAGTTGCAGTTCATACCTGGGTCTGCAAAGTAACTCAGGGATACGGTCCAGGTCAGCAGGAGTGCCGTCCTCATGGTGGGTGGCATCGAGGGTGGGTGCTGGTGGGAATGGGCGCTTCAGCGGGGATGGGTCTCACTGCAGGAGCCTCCCGTTCACACGACCGTCCTTCTCCCGTGTCCGCCTTCGAATTCCCCAGCGAGGCTGACCCGGGTCTCGGGGATTCCAACAGTTGCGGGTTCTTTCCTGCTTTTAAGAGAGGGGGCGTCTACCGTGACCTTGGTGTCTGGGACTGGGATGGTTTAAAGCAAAAGTGGAGGATGTTGGGGGAGGAGGGGGGATTTTTGAAGTTGCAAGGGAAATCCCGAAGCTCATCTCCTTAAAATAAAAAAGGAAAGGAAAGCGGGGAGGGACCGGACCACTTTCTCCCTTCTTCCTTCCTGCCTTCCTCGCGCTCTCCTGCAGGACTCGCCAGCTCCCCAGCTACTTCCACACTGTAGCCGTCCACCTCCAGGGAGCTCCTGCTCATTCAGCAAGGGTAGAGCATGGCCACGCCCACCGCGGCTCCCGATTGGCTGCCTGGGAAGCTGCACTCATTAAGAAAAAAAAAATATATATCACACGCTCGCATTCAGAAACCACTCGCTGGCTAGCGGTGGCTGGCTTGCTGGTTCGCTCGCGGGCGGGCGGGCATGGGTGAACCAGCTCGCGCATCGCCCCCCCTCTCCCCGCCTCCCCACCCACCCCCGTGGGTGAAAAGGTCCGAGCTTAGTGGGTGCGGTGGGGAGTGTGAGGGGGAGGAGGCAGCTGCTGCCTGCGGAAGGGTGTGCAGCACGCTAGCAAACGCACCTCGTCCAACGCATCGTGTATACTGAGTGTTAAATTAAAGGCTGTGTGTGTGTGTTGCTAATTGTCCTTTTTTAATATTTAAAAGGATCTTGAGAATGCCAGCATCCGATAGTCCCAGGAAGGATGCAGAGGTGCCTTCCAATATTCCAAACTCCTTCCACATAGAACCTCGTTAAATTGCATTTTTCTCTGGGGTGGTGGTGGGGAAAGTATTTGTTTTCCTGGTTTCTCTCCCCTACCCTACCCTGGAAAAAGGTATTTTTTTATTTTGTTGAAATCCAATCTCTCCTCTGATATTTTGCCTGTTCTGGGCTCCTATGTTGAAAAGTGTGGAAGTTGCATTATTTATTTGTGGTGGGTGTGCTGGTGGGATGATCTGCTGACCCGCTTTGCAGGGAAAGAGAAAGGCGAGAAATAGCGGGGGCTGAACAGCAAGGCCCTGGGGTGGGAAAGCACATTGCGCAACAATCTGATGCAACAACTACATGCATCAAGGCAGCTTTCTGACCGGGCCTTGCTTGTCCCCAAGAGACTCTGCCTGCCCCCTTTTGCACATAACCTAGCTCCCTCCTTAAACTGCCCCAGGCAGGCCTAAGCAAAACCATAGTTTAAATCGTAGGCTGGAGGGGCTTGTCTAATTCAAATTTCTGCTTGTCTAATTCATAGGCAGGGATTAATAGGAGCCAAATTTTAGCTCTATTTTTTTTTAACCTGCAGACCCTTGGAACATGAGTGCATTGAGCATGTGCAGAGTGCATTCCTCCCAGAGTGCATTCCTCTTGACTCAGAGTGCATTCCTCTTGACTCCCTAGTATCGGGCTATGTACACATTACTATCAAAAAATGCTATTGTTCTTTTCTTCAATTTGCATTGACGGGGGTTTTTTTGGGGGGGAGAATGCATATAAATGCAGTATTGCCTAAGAAATGGCAGGAGAGATATGGGTTGTAGCTAACTCTGCTTGCCAAACCAGCAGTGGTAGTGCACTGTATGCAGAGCAAAGGAGGGAATGTGTACACAAGTCCTCAGGGCAAAAGGTCACATGACACCCAGTCTACTCTCCCATCCTGCTTTTGGAAATGAATAATGTTAGGTTGGCATTCATTCAGTACTTTTAGGCTGCACTCCTATATGCATTTACCTGGGAGTAAATCCCATTGATAGGGATGCGGGTGGCGGTGTGGTCTAAACCACTGAGCCTAGGGCTTGCCGATCAGAAGGTCGGCGGTTCGAATCCCCATGACGGGGTGAGCTCCTGTTGCTCGGTCCGTGCTCCTGCCAACTTAGCAGTTTGAAAGCATGTCAATGTGCAAGTAGATAAATAGGTACCGCTCTTGCGGGAAGGTAAACGGCATTTCTGTGCGCAGCTCTGGTTCACCAGAAGTGGCTTAGTCATGCTGGCCGCCACATGACCTGGAAGCTGTATGCCGGCTCCCTCGGCCTATAGAGTGAGGTGAGCGCACAACCCCAGAGTCGTCTGCAACTGGACATAACTGTCAGGGGTACCTTTACCTTTACCTTAAATCCCATTGAAGTAGACAAGTATATGATTGCACTACCAGGCTGAAATCCTGAACGCAGTGGATAGGATTGTGCTTTGAGACAGCTCAGAGAACTTTGTATACCTGATCTCAACCATCTGCAAAGTGGGTCGTCATTATCCCCATACTGAAGATGGGAGAGGGGTGAGGCAGAGCGGCTTGGGCTTTTTCATTGATCCCAGATGTTCGGAGTTGCGGTTATTCTTTGGTGAGGAAAATGCACACCGCCATGACTTCATGCAACCTGGACTGGGCCTGGACCAATGGCAATCCTGCAAAATACTTTCTGTAATGAAAGAGATTACAGAAAGGCTACAGTGGGAAATCCAAGGTTCAACCTCTGCACCTCCAGATAAAGTTGGGAAGGAGCTCTGCCTCAAACCCTGCCAAGTCAGTGTGAACAGTTCTGAGCTTGGCTGCATCAGTGGCTGGCTTTCTTGGTTTTTAGTTGATGGGCAGCATGTGATTATGGGTGGGGGATGACCTGGGAGAGAAGGAGCGGGGTGGGGGTGGGGGGGTGGAGTCAGAGGCATTTTTTTGCATCATGTTTACCATGATTACTATCTCTTCCTTTCCTGTGCCCGTAGTTTGACTACAAACCCTACACTGATTAGAAAATATATTCAGTCTCAAAAATAGCTTTCTTCTGCTTTTGATCCTGCATTGCTACCATTAATATATGTGCACATGCGGGGCAGTTTCAAAGGTAGCTCCCCGTGCGCTTGGAATTCTGCACAATATGAGAAAAGACAAGCTGATTTATGCTAATGGTTTGAGGTAGAAAAAAAAGGTGTCAACTGGCATGGCTTTGTGACTGTTCTGTCACCTGCTGTGAGTGAAAAGCATGTAGAGTTAGGATGGGCTGCATTTCTGCATTTGCAAGACAGGTTACCCCACACTGCCAAAATGAGCAACTCTGTTCTTTTTGATGCGGTGATCGCATGGCATGATGTGAACTGGCACTGCAGCGTCCCTGCATTCCTTGCGAGCACAGCCATGTTTCTTGGTGTGGAGCAGCAGGGGTTGTTGACCTATGAGATGTTGGAGGTTTGATCAGCACATCTGATAGGTTTGCTCTCTGTTCTGACCTATAAGTGAGATCATTTGGACAGACCTGCTAAACGCATCTTCCACGTCCTGTAAGGGGCTGGCTCTGTGGTTCAGTGGGAAAGTGGGGGGAAACGTTCACAGGTAAGGTCTGTGACTGACCAGGAAGAAGTGAGAGACAGGTAGGCTGCATAATACAGTCCTACGTGGGGCTACCTTTGAAGGTGACCCGGAAACTACAACTAATCCAGAATGCGGCAGCTAGACTGGTGACTGGGAGCGGGTGCCGAGACCATATAACACCAGTCCTGAAAGACCTACATTGGCTCCCACTATGTTCCCAAGTTCAATTCAAAGTGTTGGTGCTGACCTTTAAAGCCCTAAATGGCCTTGGTCCAGTATACCTGAAGGAGTGTCTCCACACCCATCGTTCTGCCCAGACCCTGAGGTCCAGCGCTGAAGGCCTTCTGGCGGTTCCCTCACTGAGGGAATCAGGCAGAGGGCCTTCTCGGTAGTGGCGCCCTCCCTGTCAAAGAGATAAACAACTACCTGACATTTAGAAGAGATCTGAAGGCAGCCCTTTTTAGGGAAGTTTTTAATATGTGACATTTTAATGTATTTTTAATCTTTGTTGGAAGCCGCCCAGAGTGGCTGGGTAAACCCAGCTGGATGAGCGGGGTACAAATAATAAATTATTTTTTTTTTTTTTAAAAATCGCTACATTTCTAGCCCAATTTTCCTTCAAGGATCTCACCTGAGTCTCCCCTTCCTCATTCCCCCCCCCCCCCGTGACAGGCTGAGAGAAAATGTCTGGCCCCAGGTCACCCAGTGAACTTCATGGCCTCCCTGTTTCCTATGAGGGCAGCACTGGCAATAAGGAAGAAGAAGCTGGCAGCACCACTTCCTAGTCTCATATGTGAGAAAGTAGGCAGGTGAGATCTGGCTGAGGGGAGGCAGAGGTTGGTTGGGCAGTGCCCAGTTTGCTTTAATAGTTCCAGCCTCCACTGCCCTATCATCTGCAGCAGCTGGATAGCTCAGTTGGAAGAGCATGAGACTCTTAATCTCAGGGTTGTGAGTTTGAGCCCCACTTCAGGGAAAAAAGATTCGTGCTTTGCAGAGGGTTGGATTAGAAGATTGATCCTCGTGAGCCTTTCCAACTCTACAACTCTTTGGTGACTCTAACCCCTCTGGCTGCATCACCATAGGGCTTTGAGTCCTTCAGTCCAGGCCTAGGCCTCCTTTCCCTCTATGCCTGTTTCCAATACTCTTAGTTTAAGAGGACAAAATTATTGAGGCTGCCCCTCTGCTGACCTTTTTTTTTTTTTTTTGCTGGTTCCCGGGTGGGATGCCCTTCTGCAGCAGAGAACTAAGATGCCGTTAGACTGTGGACACCCCCTCCCTTCTTTAGCACACGCCTTTCCCGCTAGCATCTGTTCCCAATTATCTCTTGGAAGTGTGTGCAACAGGCAGCTGGGGGCTGGGGTAGGGCGAAGGACTCGCAGAGCTTGCTTCTCTCTCCCCCACCCCATGTCACAATAATGGCATTCACTGGTGCACTGGTCGAGGCTTTTCGTTTCATCTGTCCTATCCTGAAGCAGGTCTCATTTTATTTACTCTTTGGGGGGGGGGGAATACGACAGTGAACAACATGGAATTATGGGAGCCTTTCAGATCCGAAGATGTAACTCCATGCAATTGGCTCCAGCCCCACACCTTAGAACCCAGGAGTTCTGGTTCTGCTATCCACGCCTCGATCCAAACCACTGAGCCCACTAGCCTCTCAAAAGGAGAGAGCCATTCTGCTGCCTGGGGCCCTGCTCCTCTTTGTCCAAAGCCCGAGAGCTTAAAAGTGCTGGGAACAACCCACATATCCCCCTCCGCTTTCAGGTTCCAAGCCACTAGTGGGAATAATTCCATGTCACAGGTTAGTCCCCTGAGTGAGGCTCAGCGAATGGGAAGCAGATTGCTGATCAAAGAGCGGGAGGGGGAGATTTAAAGCGATTTCTGCTGCTTTATACATATATATATTTCTGAGGTGGAGATTTAAGCGGGCCAGGAAGATTGGCTGAAGGCTCAGCCCTGGAAAATATGCTCCAGCGTCTTTCCCTCTAAATCTCCACATGTGTCGGTCTGCCACGCTGAGGCCAAGCCCTGCTGACACACAGACCATCACCAGCAGAAACCGGCCGAGGTGTGGCGGCAGAAATTCTCCTGCGGTACTGTGTTTGCAATTGGTGTGTGTGTGCATACGCACCAGTAGTACATGTGTGTGTTTTTGTACACGTGTAAGCAGGATTCTGGGCGAGTGTTGCAGCTGGCCTGGGGGAGGGGAGCTTCAAGACACGAAGCAAAGCGCCCGCTGAAAATCCCCTCCAAGAGGATTTGAAAAGAATATTCTGAAGATTTGGGGATTAAAGAGGGGGGTGGAAATTGGCATCTGTATGGGAGGGGGAATGATTGTGCTCTCGGCAGAGGCAGGGACTGGGAGAAGCATCACACTCCATGAATGGAGCTTTGGATCCTTGCCCATGTTTACATCAGCAAAAGCAGACTGTGGCACATACAACTCCAGGGGTTTGTTCAGAGTAACTGCACTACTTCTGGCTTGGTCAGTAGAGCAGGAGGCTCTTCATCTCAGGGTTGTGGGTTTGAGCCCCACATTGGCCAAAAGATTCCTGCATTGCAGGGGGTTGGACTAGATGACCCTCGTGGTCCCTTCCAACGCCATGATTCTATTTCAATTTTTTTCCAAGGGCCTGAACGTGGTATGCATGGTTCTCCTCCTCTGCATGTTTATCTTCACAACAACCCTACGAGGTAAGGTCACCCAGTGAGCTTTATAACTGAGTTGGGATTTGAACCCCGGTTGCACTCTAACCACTGCCCCACACTTCTGCGTGGTTCAAACTCAGCCAATCAGAGCGCATGCGCCTTCCCGCCCTCATGTTGTTTTGCTGTAGCAAGCCTTGGGGCTGTACGCTTTTGTGGTAGTACAATGCATTTTAATCTCCCTTCAAGGATACAAGTGAAAAGGCGGTGGCATGCTATATATCAGAATATTCGGGATAATGATGCATATATAGGAAGCACATGGAGAGGTCCCCATGGTGACCTCAGGCTTCTAGCTCAAGTGCCCAACTTTATGGTGGTGATATAAATCCAATTTTTAATGCATTTGCTGATTTCACCCCAATAACCCTCTTCCAGAGATGGGAATATTAGAAACCAGAAGTGTCCTTGCTCTTGACACTACTTTCACAAGCTCCTCAATATTTCACAGGTGAAAAATAAAGATGCTTGTGTATTTGTAACGCATAATCTAACATCAAGCATCAAGTCAGACAGTTCTTTATTCTACAAAAGCCTGTCCTGCTCTGCCTTCATGGTTACGGTGTTTTCGAGACACATTAGCTCTGCTCCTCTGTTGCAACAGGGTTTGCAGAGAGTCATGCAGCACCTTAAAGGAACGGATTCAGACTAGGATTAAGGACGGTTCAGACCTGGTTACTTGGTTAATTCATGCTATGTGCTGCTGAACATAGTGGGGATTGTTTTTGAGCAGGGGTCAGCAAACTTTTTCAGCAGGGGCCGGTCCACTGTCCCTCAGACCTTGTGGGGGGGCTGGACTATATTTTGAAAAATGAAATAAAAAATGAACGAATATCTATGCCCCACAAATAACCCAGAGAAGCATTTTAAATAAAAGGACACATTCTACTCATGTAAAAAAATGCTGATTCCTGGACCGTCCATGGGCCGGATTTAGAAGGCGATTGCACCGCATCTGCTCCCTGGGCCTTAGGTTGCCTACCCATGTTTTTGAGTATACATGCATGGGATGGCATTATCCAGGGGTCCCCAATGGGGTGTCTGGAGGAGCATTTGCACCCACCAAGTCTCTCCCTGGTGCCTGCAGGGTCCCCTCTGAAATTCGGCTTGAAAGAATAGTTTTACTGTAGCCTGTAGAATCAGCTGTAGTCTGTGCTTGGTTGTGAGGTTGTGTGTGTGTGTGTGTGGTGCTCACAACAGTTTCCCCAATTTGCAAACTTGCCCATAGATCCCAAAAGGTTGGCAATCCCTGCACTATAAGTTGGTTGCTTTGTTCCTACAGAAACCAATGGGACTTAAGTCAACTTGTCCCATTGTCTTCAACTAACAATGCAGGATCCAACCCTGAGCATTATTATAGCATAAGCTTTCATGCTCGACATCAGATGCCCGAAATATTATCCATACTTGAAGATATGCAGAGAGAAATGGGTGTAGGGAGAGAGAGAAAAAATTAGCTTTAGTACAATTAGCACTTTATTTCTTGAATTTAATTTCACACTGACCTCACAGCTAATATTTTCTTTGTTTCTTTCTTTGCCAGGAATGGAGGACTTGTGCCACGTGCCTCCTCCATCGTTCGATTACATCTCACAAAATCCCTGACCGCTGGCCATGCAGATTGGGAGTGATGGGCGCTGGAGTCTGAAAACATTTGGATCCCACAGGTTTCCCATCATCATTCTGCACCCCGTTAATTTGACCAAAGTGGACTCCGAACCAGCAAAAACATGTACAGTGGTACCTTGGGTTACATACACTTCAGGTTACATATGTTTCAGGTTACAGACTCCGCTAACCCAGAAATATTACCTCAGGTTAAGAACTTTGCTTCAGGATGAGAACAGAAATTGTGTTCCGGCGGTGCAATGGCAGCGGGAGGCCCCATTAGCTAAAGTGGTGCTTCAGGTCAAGAACAGTTTCAGGTTAAGAACAGACCTCCAGAACGAATTAAGTTCTTAACCCGAGGTACCATTGTACCAGAATAAAACTGTTTGTCTTTAAGACACTACAAGACTTTTTGTCGATCATAGTGGTTTCCTCTTCAGCAACAGCAATAAAACCCCTTAGGAACAATTAAGCAAAACATCTGGATTTCACAATGGAGCCAATAGCACTTCTAGCAGCAACACAAACACATGGGGGTTGGACTAGATGACCCTTGGGTTCTGAAAAAGGTTCCCCACCCCATGCCAGCATGCCCTATGCAAGGGTGTGGGCCTCAGCGGGTGCTCTGTGGTGCTTTCCTCTGCTTCAGGTCAAGAGGCCTTGTGTTTGTATCCCTCTTCCTCCCCAGTCAGGTATTTAACATCTAGAAACCCAGAGAATAGGACTGAACCCCATAGAATTGTCAATATTGATGCCTACGTTCCTTTTAAAAAATATATATATATAGAAAAAGGCACCACCCAACATTTTCCCCAAAGGCAAAATAGGGGCAATGATCTATTGGGGGCATGACTAGAAGGGATAGATCTGTCTCTGAAATAGACGGGTGCTTGAAAGTGGCATGGCACCCAGGCTTTGTGGTTCTCAAGCCCCTTACTCTCCACCCCAACAGCCCCTTCTGTCTACTGGAGCCTGTTGTCCCCCCCCCCATGACCACTCTCTTGGCCCCCCAATTCCAGCACTCCACTGAGTGGCGGCTGTTTGACGGCAGCTGGACTGCGGAGCGAGCGAGCGAGGATCCGGTGGGAGCGCAGCCACATGTTGCCATAGCCGGACGGCAGTGTGTGGCTGCGCTCCCAGCCGCCTCCGCCTCCTCCTCTGCCGCCACTGCCATGGCTTCAGATGGGGGGACGGGGAGGGGGTGTTCGAAGAGATGCCTTCAAACAAAGTTGGCGAGGAGCTTTGGCCTTTTCACACATCCCTCTCAAGTTTTGTCTTTTCTCTCTCTCTTCCCCCCTCAGGAAGAAAACACACACACACTCACAACAACAACAACAGCCCCGCCACACACCACCGCCCCTTCTGCTGCTCCCTCAATAGGGACACAGCAGGCCGCGTAACCAAGGGAGACAAGGCCTGCGCTCGGCTCTCGCCTCTCGCTGGGCCTGGGAATTCCGACAGCTTTTTCTGATGCCTCTGCCAATTGATGGAGTCCCCCTTTCCATTTTGGCAGGGCGAGAAGGAGCCGAGCGGGGCGGGTGGGTGAACTCAAGGCAGGTGGGAGCGGAGGAAGCCGGTGAGAAACAGAGCTCAAGTGCCACTGGTGGGGACCGGGGGCCCTTCCTGGGCCTGCAAGATACCCAAAGCTGTTTGAGTCTCACCACTTGTTCATGTGCGGGGCTTTCCTTATTGACTGGCCTGCCAAGCGCTGGTTGGCAGTTGGCACTCACAGGCCCTTTCACAGATAATCGCAGCAGGGAGTCCCAGGGGATGAATGAGCTGGGAAGGTTGAATGTCCCATCCCCCACCTTTTTTAAAAAAACAACAACAATTCAATGCTCTCTCCCCATCCCTGAGAAGAGGGGTTTGTGATGTTCAGAGAAGCTGTTGTCGCTCAGAGAACATGCATTCCCACCCATTCTCTCTCTCTTTCTCTCTGCTGCTCAATGGAGTTTCCCAAGAAGGATGCAAAACAGCCTACATTCAGAGTGCCATCACATGGCAGCTGTTTGCCTTCTCAGGTGGGACAGTTGGGATGCTGGAAGGGTTGGGGGGAAGGAGTGTCAGAGCACCCCGTCCGTCACAGCCAGCTCAGGTTTTCAAGAGAGATGCAGCACTTTCTCAGAGTTTCATTCTGCTCTTTGAACCAGAAGCAGTACCACCAAATCCTGGACGAATGGGAGCCTGTTCTGGCTGCTCTACATGGGGAGGTAATGATGCTCTCCCTATGCTCATGAGGTTTTTTGTCTTGTAAGGTAAAGGTAAAGGGCCCCTGGATGGTTAAGTTCAGTCAAAGGCGACTATGGGGTTGCGGCGCTCATCTCGCTTTCAGGGCAAGTGAGCTGGCGTTTGTCCACAGACAGCTTTCTGGGTCATGTGGCCAGCAGGACTAAACCGCTTCTGGCACAACGGGATACCGTGACAGAAACCAGAGTGCACAGAAACACCATTTACCTTCCCGCCACAGCGGTACCTATTTATCTACTTGCGTGCTTTCGAACTGCTAGGTTGGCAGGAGCTGGGACAGAGCAATGGCAGTGCACCCCATTGCGGGGATTCGAACTGCTGACCTTCTGATCAGCAAGCTCAAGAGGCTCAGTGGTTTAGACCACAGCACCACCCACGTCACTGTTTTTGTCTTGTGTACATCTTCTGCCTCCCCCAGAATCCTGGGAACTGTAGTTTACCCCTCAAAGAGGTTCCAAACACCCTTAGCTTACTACAGTTCCTGGGATTCTTTTCTCTTTAATTGTATGGTGTGCATGATTTTTGTTATTATGCTTCACATTCCGCCATGTCTCCAAGGCCCTCATGGCAACGCACATTGTCTGCCTTTTATATCCCCTATTTAACAATCCTGCATGTGGTTGGTTAGGCTGAGATTCAGTGACTGACCCAAGGACACCCTTCATGGCTGAATGGGGATTTGAACCCAGGTCTTGCCCCTGTGCTAGGCTGATGCTTTAATTATTATCCCAAACAGGCTCGCATGTTGTAGGGCTGAGTCCTGATTTAGGTAATATCTGAGTCTAAACCGGGTCGAATCTTGGGCTAATGGTTTATTAATTTAATTTTCCCCCCCCTTTATGGGCCACCCTTCATCGAAAACCACAGAGCATTTTACAATATGCTAAAAAGAGAATGGCGTACTTACAACCAATAAAACAACAAGACACCAAAGTTTTAAGACCAAACCAGTTATCCAAGCCTTGATAACTGTCCCATAGGAGCAAGCTTCTTCCTTCTGCTTCAGGGCTGGAGACCCTGCCCTACAATCATTGCCCTTAGCCACTCTCACCTCCCCTTCCAATAGATTTGACGTTTGATGCTTGCTAACCCCATGATGATCAAAACATGTGCTAAAACATGTGCAGAAGCATTTACAATGTGGGGAATCACCAGTCCCCACCCTTCTGCTCTCCTGCCTGACGTGATTTGCTCCAGTGACCTGTAGCCAGCTGCAAAATGCATTTTCTCACCTTTTTTCTCTCTGTGTGGCTGCAACACGGAACATACTTAATAAGCCCCACTGAAGAAAACACAACACACTCTGGGCAAACTTACAGCGGATTGCACACTGAGAATTCCTTAAAAGCCTGTCTCCTCCAGCTCTGCTCCCAGTAATTTCCTCTGTTCCTGCAGACTTGTTGAAAAGTAAGTAGGTGTCAACCATCAAGTGTCAGCGATGCAATAAAGCCAGCCTAGGAATTTGGGTAAGAGGGTCAGTAAATGCTGTGTATATATTTAGCAGGGAATGTGCACAAACAGATAGCCTGAAGGGGGGGGGGGGTCACGCGTTGCAAAATCAACACACATAGCTTTTGCGTGATGTTGGAGGTCTTGCGCACAAGATAGTGACAGTGTCAGATTGGTGAAGTGTGCTAGATGACCGATATGAATGGTGCAGAAATCAAATTGACATTAATTCCATACCTTGGGGTAGAACTGTGTGCTAAAATCAGCAGGCACTGGTTTCTACCACATATAGACTGAATAAACTGAATGTGAGTGGGATGTACCTAGTGGTGACTGGTGCCTATTATTATTATTATTATTATTATTATTATTATTATTATTATTAGTGAGAGCTGGACCATAATGAAGGCTGATCACCGAAGAATTGATGCTTTTGAATTATGGTGCTGGAAGAGACTCTTGAGAGTCCCATGGACTGCAAGAAGATCAAATCTATCCATTCTTAATGAAATCAGCCCTGAGTGCTCACTGGAAGGACAGATCCTGAAGCTGAGGCTCCAATACTTTGGCCACCTCATGAGAAGAGAAGACTCCCTGGAAAAGACCCTGATGTTGGGAAAGATGGAGGGCACAAGGAGAAAGGGATGACAGAGGACGAGATGGTTGGGCAGTGTTCTCGAAGCTACCAGCATGAGTTTGACCAAACTACGGGAGGCAGTGGAGGACAGGAGTGCCTGGCGTGCTCTTGTCCATGGAGTCATGAAGAGTTGGACATGACTAAACAACTAAACAACAACAACGGCAATACCTGGAGGTCTCAGGGCGGTTCACAGAACAAAATGAAAATATAAAACCACAAAATATATAATCTGAATGAAAACAACAACCCAATAACACCCCCTCCTTGGGACTAGTAGGGCAGAAGGCAGGATGGGCAGCAGTAGGGGGAGCCAATAGTAAGTGGAACGAGCCAATGACAGGCAGAGCCAAGTAATTCTAGGCTTGCCCTCTTCCTCTTTGAAGCTGAGTTCTAGAAGGGCAACACTGAGAGCAAGGAGGTGGAAGCACACAGGCAATGCCACACCTTGGACTGGTTAGAAGTAAGAAGTCAGGCAGGTGGGGGCTGGCCGAGAGCAGACTGAGTTTGATGGGGCAATGCCCTAGTGACCCAGCCTCTACTGGCTTGTAAATAAAAAGTAAGCTTGTGGGGAGGCTGGCAAGGGGGAGAACACATTGTGGTCTTGGTGGGGAGGGAAATCACACGTAGGGGAAAGGTGAAGCCGCTCCCAGCTGCTGCTTCTCCCCTGAAAATGCCCCCCCCCTTGCCGCTTGTATTTCCATCACCCAGCAAATGCACTGAAGGGAACTGGGTTCTGCTCAGTGGCTCTCATACAGTTAGGGCAGTCCAGTGTCCTACTTTACAGAGAGCAGCCCTTTAATTTGGAGAGCAGTCAGAGGACTGCCTAGCAGTCCCGAGTCTGGTTTAAAGATAAGGAACCAGAGAACGAGCAGGAGCTTTGAAGTTGCCCACCCCCAGTTTGCAGCACTCGGTCAGCAGATTAAGCCTGCAAACAAGTCACCTGCTGCCTTACCCACTACGGTTAGAGGTATTGCATTTCTATTTAAATTATAGCCATTGTTTCTAAATTGGCAGCTATACATATCAATTACTGTTTTATATGCAAATTGCTGTCTTCCTTTTTTGGTGATGCAAACCACCTTTTTTAGCAAATTGCTGCCTTCTTTTTTTTTTTCTACCCCCCCCACTTTTTGGGGGGAGGGTGGTGGTGGATGCTGCTGCTAATGATAATGCAACCTCTCTTTCCTTTTCTTTTTCGGTAACTAGCCACCATAAATCCAGAGGAAGTGAGTTGAACTTTACATCTCACGTGTGGCAATGGAATGACCTGGGCCACCAGGCTGCCCAAATGGCCCTAAAGAACCCTGTAAGATGTAAAAGTGTGTTAACTAAATTGCTCCTGCCCACATACACGTGCCTGTGTTTATGTGCCAGCACCACAAGGGGCCTAGTGGGATTGCTGGGTGAGCTCATGGAAGGAAGCAGGTAGAGCCAAGGCAATAATTATCTCCAGTGGGAGGTATCCTCAGTCCCATGAATGGGGTTGGGGTTCTGTCCTGGACAGCAGCTGTAGAAGGGAGACGGGAGTACAAACACAAGAAAAATAAACAGCATGCTAACGAATGGCTAATTAAAGCTCACTTTTTCCAGACAATAATAACCTGAGAGTCTCACGGGAGAAGAGATTTTTTTCCATTGCAAGAGTTGATATCCGTGCTTCGTGCAGGTTTGGTTCTGGAGGAGGCTGAGGGCTCACGGAGATAGACAAAGTACCCCAGGAAGTGGTTTTGCTTGGACATCTGTATTGCCCTCTCAAGTTGGCAGGATAATAATTGTGTAAAAACCACAAGAGGCTCAGAACATTTTTTATTTAATTAACCTGGATAAGTTTTTGTGGGGGGACTTGAAATGATAAGCACTGCTGTTGAATGAGGGGAAGGAGAGACTGGGCGATTAAACAAGGGTGGGGGGAAAGTACCAATTCAAGGTTAGTTGTTTTACACATTGAGTTGCATGTATTTGTGTGTGTGTGTGTGTGTGTGTGTGTGCGCACAACAGAAACAATGCAGGTGATTTACATTTAAAAAGCAAACACAGAAATGGTTTCCATATACACAGTATCAGTATAAACAAAGTGAGATAGCATTGCAAGCATAAAAATTATAATAAAATTTAAACATTCAGAAGAGTGGTAAGGAGGATTTCCCCACGCATCAGACATACATATGCAGCCAAATGGTCGCCTGTAGCTACCCAGCTGCTTTGCCATTCTTGTATCCTTGGTGCATCATTTCTGAAGTCCACACCTTGTGAATTTACATCTTTCAAAGGGGTTAGTTGTGATGTGTTTACACCAGTTTGAAATGTGATGAGCAGTAGGCTGTTCTTTCCCTTTTTCTTCTTAAAGTGAAACATGTGGACTTAGAATCTTGGCTTATGCTCTCATGGTGCGGCCTGTTGAAAAAAAAGCCAACTGGTTTGCCCAGGGCCAGTCCAAGACATTTTTCTGCTTGACACAGAGCAGCAAACGCCCGCCGCCCAAGTGTCATGTTGGGACTGTGCTGTTACTTGCCCAAATAAAGATCTAATTCTTACTTACAAGTAAGAGCCTCTGCCTGCATGTTTTGGGTGGGAGCAGGGTGCAAAGTCAAGGTGCCCAGTTGCCAAGGCCAGCCAAGTCCTTTGGCACCTGAGGCTCAAAATCTCATTAGCACCTCTCACCCTCCCTGTCAGGAAAAATGCCCTAATAATAACCAACAAACAATTTGTTACCTTTTCATAACATCTAAAATCAGCCGCTGGAGGCCGTCACCTCACTCTGCCTAATGGTGAGGCTGGTTAGGGTGGCCACATGTCCTACTTTCCAGAGGGCAGTCCTCTGTTTGAAGGAGCCCTTTTTCGTGACGGGCTGATGGGAGCAAGTAGGGCCGGCCCATTTGTGAGGCAAGGTGAGGCGATTGCCTCTGGCGGCAGGATCCACAGGGGCAGCAGATCCCGAGTAGCTCTTCATCCCCCCCCATGTTTCTGATGCACATCTTCACTAACCCCTTCTTCCCCAGTGGGGAGCAGGGGGCCATTTTATGGTTCACCTCAGGTGCCAAATGTCTTGGGCCGGCCCTGGGTCCATGTCAATTTTGAAGATAACAAACCATAAGAAAGGAGAACATGAGGGTTCTTGAAGTTGCTTATCCACATTTAGCACCCGGACAACAGGCTGAGCAGGTGTACAACTCACCTGACTGTACCCTTTCCATGCTAGTGAGATGCTTGGGGTTTCTCTCTAAAATCTATCTTGATGTCTAGATTTTTAGTTCTCCCTATAACTTAGCATATGCAAATGTTATGAAAATCGGCGTCTTCTTTTTTGGTGACATGAAAATCAGGATGGGTGAATCTAACAATGTCAATTTCTCCTGTTTCTGATTTTCAGTTCCTTTCTCTACACTTCCACATTAGTTTGCCTTTTCTTTTTTTTAAAAAAAGAAAAAGTCCTGACCAGTATTTTGGTGTGAATATCTCCTAACACACACATGTTGTATGCAATTTTGCCTAAGCCGCAAAGCAGGTTGCTCCCCACTCATATAATGAATTTTTGCATGCTTTTATTGTTAATACAGGCATTCCTTTACCCCAGTATATGTGTTTTTTTGGCACATTACTTGGCTAGAGAACTGCACTGCAAAATTCAGAGATGTGTGAATTTTGAAGGAGGGCTGCTTCTTGGTTCTAGCATTGTTCCATACTGAGCAAATTAGGTGGGTTTACCTTAAAATGCAAACCGAATCGAATTCTTTCCTTGTCCTTGTGTGCAAGTGGCCGTCCTAAGACTACCTCCAACGTGTTTTGTTTCCTACTGGGCAGGAAAGCTGTAAGGAGGGGGAGAGGGTAGGAACGGACACGAGTTGCATAGCTCAGCTTGTTTACAGCGTCCCCTTTTCTCTGCTGTCTCCTTTGCCCTGTTCCAGTGTGCACTCTGCTCCCCTCCTTGTTACCTTTGCCTGTGGCCTGCTCCCTGTCGAGTGCTTCCATAGAGCCGTGACAGGCCGGATGATGGACGGTGTACGTGGCCGGTCACCCATCTGCTTCCCATACGGGAACAGCCTGGCAAGAGTTGTCCTCTCTGTTGGCGATGGCATGTTGCAGGCCGCTCCAGATGGGGTTTCTCCTCCTCCACAGTCTAAGCAGCCATCTTTGCCGGGGATCCACAGGGCGGGGAGGGGGGTTTGAGATAAAGGAGGGGACGGTGCTCGTCGGCTTGGCTTTATTATTTCTATTCATGAGAATTGTGCAATATGCCATTCCTGAGCTGTGGGGGGAAATTATTGTACCAATGTGGGAGCCAGAGGCTGATGGATGGTTTTGAATTTGGAAACAGAGGCAGGGGAGTGAAGGTCCTGGAATCGTCTCAGTCCCAGCAGCCTCTTCTCTGAGTGCTTCCAGACTGTAGTTAATTTCAGTCACATAACTGGCAAATTCAGGTTGGGAACTTTAAGGAAAGTGCTGGGGGGGGGGGAGGAGGCAGTGGGGGAAATGTGGGTTAACACTTGCTTTGAAGTGAGAGGGAGGCAAATCTGTCAGTTTTGGTTTCCTTCCATTTCTCATTTCCTTCACATTTCCATGTCAGTTTAAAAAGAAGTCCTAACCAGCCTTTTCGTACAAATTTCTCCCAAAACGCTCAATTTTGTATGCAGTTTTGCCTAACGGACACATATTGGCAATGCAATGGGACTGAAAACAACACACTTTTTGTACGTTTTGTGTGTTTCTATGCGCAGTTTACCCCAGCTTAGCATTTTTGTAAATGTTGCTTGGCTGAACTGCAAAATTCGAAGGGGTGCAAATTTCAGACGGTTGTTTCAAGTTCACATCCTGTTTCAGAAAGGGTGGATTTGCCTTAATTGCAACCTGAACCTGCATTTTACGCAACGCCGTCTAAACTCTCCGCAAACAAATCTGAATGAATGTTTAACAAATAGCTGTTGCCGTCTAACCTCCCTGCAAACTTTTTGCAAGCAAATCAGGATGAGTGCTCAACAAGGAGGCGGTTTGGAAGTGGCCTGAGACAGGCGACTGGTGTAACTTGCTCAGGAACTTAGGTTGCAGAAATACTGCTGTGCAGTTTGATGAATGGTTCCCAAGCTGTGTTAGCAATGCTCTGTTCTGAGTGTTCAGCATGGCCCAGATAGCTTCTCCCTCTTCCTTTCTTCTTAATTTACAACCAGACATTTTCGGCTCAAACAAGCCCTAACGGCGGCTTACGGGCAGCTTTACTGCAGTTGTTATTGCTGCACATAAATGTGCTAGGCGCTGTAGCATGTGCCCCCCACCCCTGCAAAAAAAATGTCAAGTCCTTGCTTTCTATGTGCCATCTACAAATACAAGACAGGCATGCGCAAATCAGGATTGGGGGAAGGAAGGAATCGTATGTTGTGGAAAAGTTTAAGACAACTTTAATGCACAGCCTGCCAATTATAAAACAAAAGGAAAGTTCTCTCTCTCTCTCTATTTGTGTGTGTGTATGTGTGTAAAATAAATGTCTACGATAGGAACGGAGGGGTTGGTTCATTGCAACCCTCTGGAAGCCTCACAGTTGTTCTTCCTGGGCTAGTAGGCTCCCACTGTGAGGAACTTAACTCACTCCTCGGTCTAGTGGCGTTTCCAGGGATCCAGGCCAATGTGCTTATTCCTGCTGCTTGGTAAATTCCCCGGGCTCTGTCTGATCAAGGGGAAGAAGGGGGAGGAGAGTGGGTGGGGAAGAGAGAGGCTGCCTCTCTGGACTACTAAAGGCACTTCCAGACATCAGGCATTCGGAGTGTCGGAGGCAGTTCATCTATACAGCACAATTAAGCGGGCTGTCTCTGCATCACATCAGGCTGCAGTTGAGGAAGGGTCTGTGTTTGAAAAGTCCCCGCAAGCAAGCAAGCAAGCAAGCAAGCAAGCAAGCAAGCAAGCAAACATCCTTGAGCATAGAAAAATAGCATGTCAGGAAGAAGGTTAGATGCCCTTGAATCCTGTACTTGGGCTTCTATTTTCTCTCTCTCTTTAAAAATGAAGAGGGCTTTTCATCTGGTTTGGGAATGTGGTGCTGGGGAGGGAGCATAACTTTCTTTCTCTGTACCTTTTTCTTGCTGAAACGACCCCCCCACCCCTCCCCAAGTTGCTGTTTGCCCTTGAAGTGGCAAGCCTGGCCCACTGACATGCTAGCTTTTTATGTGCAGGGAGTATTTAAACATGCCATCCCAGCCTATAGGAGTTAAAGATGGGGACATTCAGTTTTGTTTGCATTTTGGTGAGGAAGTCACTAATTTGCACTTCTGGAACCAGTGTGTAAATTGAAACACAGCTTTCCTTCAGAATTCACACTTCTCCAAATGTTGCAAAGCAGTTCTCCGCCCGAACAATGCGTACAAAACAACCCACAGAGGTTTTGTTACAATCAAGGAGGAAATAAATGTTTAAAAATAAAAGACATGCCATAACGCACAAGTTAGGGGAAAGTATGCATAGCAATTCATATGTTCATGAAAATAATGTTCATGAAAAAGGCATTATATTGTGTACAAAAATGTGGGCTTTTTAAGGAGAAATTTTCACCAAAATGTTGATGGGCTTAGATAAGATTTTTTTTATAAAAAAAATAAGTAAACAACAAATCATTGTGTCAATGTGGAGAACTGCATTTAAGAGTGGAAAAAAGTTGAAACTGAAAGAACTGAAATTGACAGATTTATCTGTGCTTAATAGGGGTTTGTTGTTGTTTAGTCGTTTAGCCATGTCCGACTCTTTGTGACCCCATGGACCAGAGCACGCCAGGCACTTCTGTCTTCCACTGCCTCTCGCACTTTGGTCAAACTCATGTTAATAGGGGTAAAAGGTAAAGGTAAAGGTACCCCTGCCCGTACGGGCCAGTCTTGACAGACTCTGGGGTTGTGTGCCCATCTCACTTAAGAGGCCAGCGCTGTCCGGAGGCCAGGGGCCAGCGCTGTCCGGAGACACTTCTGGGTCACATGGCCAGCGTGACATCGCTGCTCTGGCGAGCCAGAGCTGCACACGGAAACGCCGTTTACCTTCCCGCTGGTAAGCGGTCCCTATTTATCTACTTGCACCCGGAGGTGCTTTCAAACTGCTAGGTTGGCAGGCGCTGGGACCGAGCAGCGGGAGCGCACCCCGCCGCAGGGATTCGAACCACCGACCTTTCGATCGGCAAGTCCTAGGCGCTGAGGCTTTAACCCACAGCGCCACCTGCGTCCCGTTAATAGGGGTACAGTCCACTAAAAATTTAACCAATTAATCTTGGTGAATATGTTAACTAGTCCTCCGGTTCCCTCCCCATGCTGATCACTGTAATCTAAATAGAAAGCATGCAGTGGAGTAGCAGGATCAGTGCAGGAGCTCAGCCCCAAAGGTGCAAGCATAGTGGAACCTTCCCTTTGCCGTCTCCTACGGTTGTAGCTTTCCTTCGCTGAGATAATCTTCCCACACCCCACTTCCAATTCTGCACTACTGCACTTTATCAGCTGCGGGGGAAGCTGCCGCTGGGACCATCTCACAGAAGATGAGTGATGAGGAGAACGGTCAAAAGTCTAGAAGATACATGCCAAAGAGGGCAGACCGAAAGAAGTGGGCATGTTCAGCCCACAGACAAGAAAATTAAAGGGAGGGTGTGTTGCCAGTTTTGAAATATTTAGAGGGATGCCGGAAAGAAAAGGAAACACGCAGCTCTATTCTGTTGCTGAGGGAAGTTCAAGAAGCCGTAAGTTTAAGCTAGCGGTTCTCAAACTACACTTTCAGAATAAAAATTTGCTCACGGCACTCTCAACTTTTTACTCATAATAAATCCATTGGAAAACCAAAAAGACAGAACGCAGAATGCAACTACTTTATAATATGATCACGGGGCATCCAGATAATATAAAACAAGGCAGCTACATAAGAACTTGAATCAATCCCAAAATATAATATGGATTGTCCTTGAATCTTCCTGGCACCCTCTCCTGCCACACCCTGTGAGAACCACTGGCTTAAGATGTAAGGAGCCATAGTAGGCACTGGGAAACCTTTTTGGGCTGAGGGCCACTTTCACTTCTGCGTAACCTTCTGGGGGCCACATTCCAGCAGTGGGTGGGGCCCAAAGGAAAAAGTGGCTGGAGCAACAAATGTAAATTCTACTTTACATTTACCGGTACTTTACATTTACTTTACATTTTCTATTGTAGGCCGCTTTCTGCAAACACTCACACGACCCTTTCTAACCCCAACCCAGGTAAACAAGAAGAACGTCCACATTCCAGTCAGGGAGGATGCGACACGGCGCTGGTGAGGGGTCTGGCTTAGGCAGAGGCAGGGCTGGCCCACCCATGAGGCAAGGTGAGGCCACCACCCCAGGTGGCAGAATCTGTGGGGGCCATTCTCCTCTGAGAATGGAGTTGCCACTACCTCGGCAGCCCCCCTGTACAGCGGCCTCTTGGCAAATAGGTATGGCTGCTCTCATCCTACCCCTATGGAGGAAATTGTGGAGGCTGCCCTCCGGGATCTCCTGGGCTCAGTATGATTCAGAGCAGGCCCTCCTCCTCACCCTACAACAGCCTCTGATTCACACTTCAACTGTTCATCGAACCATAGAGTTGGAAGGGGACGCGGGTGGTGCTGTGGTCTAAACCACCGAGCCTCTTGGGCTTGCTGATCAGAAGGTCAGCGGTTCGAATCTCCACAACGGGGTGAGCTCCCATTGCTCTGTCCCAGCTCCTGCCAACCTAGCAGTTCGAAACCACACCAGTGCAAGTAGATAAATAGGTACCACTGTGGCAGGAAGGTAAACAGTGTTTCCATGCGCTCTGGTACTCGTCATGGTCCTTCATGAGCCAGTGGCGGTTTAGTCATGCTGGCCACATGACCCGGAAGGCTGTCTGTGGACAAATGCTGGCTCCCTCGGCCTGAAAGCAAGATGAGTGCTGCAACCCCATAGTTGCCTTTGACTGGACTTAACCGTCCAGGGGTCCTTTACCTTTACCTTTTTCCTTAGAGTTGGAAGGGACGGCGAGGCTCTTCTTGCCCAGTCCCCCTGCAATGCAGGAATCTTTTACCCAACGTGGGGCTTGAACACTCAACCCCAAGACTGAGATGCTCTACCAACCGAGCTATCCCAGGATTTGATTCCCCTCCTTGTTCTCAATGTAGATCTTCACTCACCCCTTCTTCCCTGTTGTGTGGGTGGGTGGGTGCATTTTGTGGTTCACCTCAGGTGCCAAAATGTCTTGGGCCAACCCTGGGGAGAAGGGCCATGTCTGTGGAGAGTCCTGAGGGCTAGATAGCGAAGCCTGCAGGACCACCTTTGCCTGAGCTTCCTTATCCCAGATGTATAGGGTCACTACTATTTATAGTGTCTAAATACAAAATGTATACCTCCCTCCCTCTCCTCTTCTCCAGGCTAAGCATACCCAAGTCCTTCAACCTTTCCTGTACCGTAAGATTTAAAGGTTGGGATTCCAGCCGCTGACCCTGTTGCTGGGATCTATTAATGAAGAGAACATCACTTACTCCAGTAAAAAGTTTGCACAAAATATGCTGTTAGAAGCACGGGTGCTCATAACTCAGTGATGGAAATCGAACACGACTACAAAAAAAGAGACAGCTTGGGGGTATAAATTATGGGATGTATTGATTATGGACGCAATAAATTTGGGGAAACAAAAAAATAAGAGAGAGAGGGGCCACGATTCAGCTCACATTACAGGCCCCTGTCTGTCTGTCTAGAGATGGATGCATATATATTCAGCATAGCTGAATATTGGAGGGCTGGATCGAGGCTGGGAAAGATTAAGTAAAGAAAGATGTGTCCTGGGAAAGGAAATAAGCTGGTTTGCTATTATTAATTACATATAGAGCCATGTTTTCCTCTACGGAGTTCAAGGAAGCAGGCAAAACATGCGGGCAATTTGTAGGCTGCCTGCAGCTGTCAGGGACCTTCCGGGTGGACCACGTGGGTGACCAAGCCACCTTGTCGCCAAATTTGCTCCACTCATGAATTTTACTGCCTCTCTGCCAAGTTTGAATTCCCCCAAACCTCCAAATACCTGTTATCCACTGCTTCAGAAGACAGGACTAGATCAAATAGGGAGGTCTGCTCTCAGCAAGTGTACAAATGTATGCACATTTGTGCACATTTGTGAGTCTATATGTGTGCTCTGTATATTAATCTATGGCGTTTGTGTGTCTGTGGTATTTTAATTTATTTACAGTCAGTGAATAGAAAGAGTAGAGAGGAAGATCAGCAATGGATCATAGCAATTTGTAGTGCAGTGTCATACAAATTATGTTTTGAAAAACCCTAAATAAACTGAAAAGGGGGAAGGGGTTTGATGGGGCAGCGGGGAAAGTGGAGGTCCCACTTATTCAGTAGCCCAGGCCACTCCCACTGCCTGTTCTGGCACTGCTCACCAACAGCTCCCAAACACTACCAAACCCTTTGTCACGTAAATACAAAACTGATAACAACACAAACAATGTAACAGGCTGTATGTAACTATGTAAATTATTTTTAAATGTGATTCAACACATCATATCAAAATATATGGTTCTATAGACCAACTTATTAATATGTTTTGTTTATATGATAACTTGGTCTATAGAACCATATATTTTGATATGTTGAATTGCATTTAAAAAGAATTGATATAGTTACATACAGTGATACCTCGGGTTATAGACACTTCAGGTTACAGACTCTGCTAACCCAGAAATAGTACCTCGGGTTACGAAGTTTGCTTCAGGATGAGAACAGAAATCACATGGTGGCAGCGTGGTGGCAGTGAGAGGCCCCATTAGTTAAAGTGGTACCTCAGGTTAAGAACAGTTTCAGGTTAAGAACAGACCTCCAGAATGAATTAATTACTTAACCCGAGGTACCACTGTACAGCCTGTTAAGTTGTTTGTGTTGTTGTCACCAACAGCTCCAGCCATACCCAATAGCGTGCATCTCCTGACCGCCCACCTATGGCTGCATACACAGGAGCCAAATCCTAGGAGCTGAGGTCTCTTCAGCTCCCCCCCCCAAATTGAGGGGGCCAGGGACCTCTCAAAGTCGATGGGCATTGCCATTCAAATGGTGTGCATGTGCCACAGTGCCTTGTGATCAATTCTGTGAGGCAGGGCTTACTTAAAGGTACCCCTGACCATTAGGCCCAGTCATGGCCAACTCTGGGGTTGTGGCACTCATCTCACTTTCTTGGCCAAGGGAGCCGGCGTACAGCTTCCAGGTCATGCGGCCAGCATGACTAAACCTCTTCTGACGAACCAGAGCAGTGCATGGAAACGCCGTTTACCTTCCTGCCGGAGTGGTACCTATTTATCTACTTGCACTTGATGTGCTTTCAAACTGCTTACTTGGGACCCACCAATATTTTATTCAGTTTGGCACCCCTGGCTGCGTATGAACCTTGGGGGTGGGGCAACAAAAGTCTGCCGGCTCCTAGTGTGCAAGATTGCCCCCTCTCTGTTTTATTCTCACAACAACTTTGTGAGGGAGCAGGTTAGGTTAGGTTGGGAGAGAGCAGCAGAGGGACCGGCCAAATGTCACCTTCTGAGCTTTGCTTGCTGAGTGGCCTTTTGAACCTGAGACTAGTAGGACAACTCGGCAAACCACTGCAATACAGTGGTGCCCCGCAAGACGAACGCCTCGCAAGACGAAAAACCCGCTAGACGAAAGGGTTTTCCGTTTTTGGAGGCGCTTCGCTAAACAAATTTCTCTATGGGGTTGCTTTTTTCTGCCCTTTCCCTAAGCGCTAAGCCGCTTATCAGCTGTTCCGCTGATAAGCCGCTTCTCAGCTGATCGCTAAAAGCCGCTAGACTGCTAATAGCGCTAATCCGCTAAGCTGTCAATGGGCTTGCTTCGCAAGACGAAAAAACCGCTAGACGAAGAGAATCACGGAACGGATTAATTTCGTCTTGCGAGGCACCACTGTACGGTTCTTTTTTGCTTTGTATCTCTGCTTAGCTCAGCTAACTCAAACGTAATAGCTTTTATTTTAAGCATTATGTAAAAGAGGGGTTCTAGTAGACGCTCCATTTTTGTACCCCGGCACCCCCCAAAAAACTCACATCTTGTGAAAGGTCGTGTTTTCTACAACTCTTTAAAGGCACCAAAGCCCTCTTCCTCCCTCTCTTCTCCTGAACATGATACTAGTGTCTGGCTTGGATTTTTCTTTTTGTGGCTGCTTATGCTCTATTTGTTTTGAATGGCCTATACCTTAGGGATGGCCTTTACCTGCCTGGCAGGGCTGCGAAGCTTATCGTGAGGCACTGGGAAACAGTTGCTTCATGCGACAGCCGATTCCAGAGGGTGCACTGTTTTTCATGCCTCCAACCTGCGTCTCTATTTGCCTTTTCTTAAAAAAACCCAAACACAAACAAATCTCTCTTTGTGTGCGTGTTTATTGTTTATGTGCGAGATATTGATTTTTCCACTCAGGTGCAAAAAGGGCCCTGCTTCCTCGGAATGTGGATTTAGGTCACGGCGACGCAACTTGTGTGACCCCAGGAGTCGAAGGCAGCCTAGCAGCTATGAAGGGCAGGTTGCTGGGGACCTGGTAAAAGACAAGCCCTCTGGCTTTGCTGCTTGTCTGGCCCCAAGCTAAGTGGTAGAGCTGGGGCTTTTCATGCTGAAGGTCCCAGGTTCAGTCCTTGGCCTCTCCTGTTGGAAAGACCAGGTAGAACATGAGGTGAAAGACCGTTCCCTGCCTAAGATTCTGGAGAAGCACAGAGTTGTACCCAATGAAGTTATCATAGAATCACCGAATCTTAGGCCAATCTCCTGCATTGCAGGAATCTCAGCTAAAACATCCATGACTGATGGCTAGGGCTGACATTACTGGGATTTCCAAGGTGGAATTGACGTCTCTGTGTGTGTGTGCTTTGTCCTGGATCTTAGGCAAGTCAATTGAAAAATTCCGGTCTTTTGGCATGGTAAAAAAATAAACCCAACAACTTTGGGGTTTGTCTACCTCCAAGGAAGGAGAGTCCACCACCTCTCGTGGGAGTCTGTTCCACTGCTGAACAGCTCTTACTGTAATAGTCAGACACAGAGTTATATTCAGACACGAAAATTAAAAGACCCAAGGCCATACATTTAAAGCACTATGATACCACTTTAAAGAGTCATGATTTCCCCCAAAGGATTCGGGAAGCTGTCGTTTGTTAAGACCGTTGAGAGTAATTAGGAGACCCCACTATTCCCCTCACATAGCTACAGAGTGAGCTCAGAGTGGTTTAGCAGCCAATCACATGGAACTCTGGGAATTGTAGCTCTGTGAGGGGGATAGTGGGGCCTCCTGACTACTCTCAGCACTCTTCACAAACTCCCCGATTCCTTTGGGGAAAGTCATGACCATTTAAATTGGCTTTAAAATGTAAGGTGTGAATGCAGCCTAGGTTAGGCATGCCCATTAATTTCAATGGGTCTGCTCAGAGTAGGACTGACATTGGGTACAACCCACCATTACTTAGAGTAGGCAATATCGGGCAAAAATGATGCACAAGTAATCTAACTTGGACAGATATAAGGCAACATCCTCTGGTCCTTAACAGGGCTGTCTTAAGCATATGCGGCGCCAGGGTGCAAAGATCCGCCCGGCACCTCCAGAGGTTGCCCAGTCCCAGGCATGCAGGAGGGCGGAGGAGGCCGGCCACCTCAGCGTCCTGCTGGCTTGGTCACCCCTGAACTTGTGGCGGGCTCTTCCCTGGACTCAACTCTCGGGCCCCGGACTCTCGGCCTGATGCCCCTGAGAGCCCGGCGCCTGGGTGCCCCGCACCCCTAGAGCCTATGGTTAAGACTGCCCTGGTCCTTAGGTCTGGTACAACCATTAGACAGAGTGAAGCAACAGCAGATGCCGGCGGGTAGAGAACAGTCACCTAAGCCAGCTTGCTGCCTTCAGATACAGTGGAGGCTGCTGTCTTGTTGCCAGTGTTGAACTGAGGTCCATCTTCCAGACAGCTGACTTCCGTACCTGGAAGTTGGGGGGAGCCATCTTGCCCTTCACCTGAGGCAGCCAAGTGTCTCAGGCCAGACCTGGGGGCTGCATTTACTATTCAAGCAATGCACTTCCCTGACTGAGGGTCCCCTCCAGACTGGTGGTGGGTTTTCCCCCAGGTGTATTCTGCAACATGCCATTGAGGTAATAATAGCACATCGGTGGTGGATGATTTTTACTGGGGCGTCCAAACACTTTCCTGCTTTAATAATTATCCTATTATATAACCCAAGGTTATTGCATTACAGTCATACCTCATGTTACAGCTGCTTCAGTTGCGGACTGCCGAAACCTGGAAGTACTGGAACGGGTTACTTCTGGGTTTCGGTGGTCGCGCATACGTAGAAGTGCTAAATTGCGCTTTGCGCGGGTTGCGAATGCTGCGGGTTGTGAACGTGCATCCCATACAGATCACGTTCGCAACCCGAGCGTCCACTGTGTTGCCATCTGGAGGGGCACTTTTCTGCTACAGCTCAACAGTTGCTCAGAGCATGGTGCTGACAACACCAAGGTTGCAGGTTCGATCCCCGTATGGGACAGCTGCGTATTCCTGCATTGCAGGGGGTTGGACTAGGTGATCCTCAGGATCTCTTCTAACTCTATTATTCTAACCTGGAACATTTGTGGTATGACAAGTTATAGGATTTCAGCAGGAAGCTACTGGACTTCTACCAACTGGGAAAGAACCAGAACGTCTGCTCTGAAATTTTTGAAACTGAGGTTGTTTTGAAAGTGTGTATAACCACTTCTGGCACTATCATGAGCACAAATAAGGATGAATTCATGACAAACATAACACTTAGACTAAATATTAAGGAGATCTTAAGTAGCAACCCCCCCCCCCAAGAGAAGAAACTGCTTAGAGAAGTTGTGGGCTCTTTTTATACGGAGGTTTTTCAAGGCAAGGCATTTAGATTCTCCTCATCGTGCCAATTGCCTGTCCCACGGCTGACTAAGTCCTCTGTGACATCAGAATAGGTGGGCCAATGTCAGCCAGAAATTGTGAACCTCCCCTTAGCACAGGCCCACACGGTGACATCACAGCAGCTCAGCCACCCACTCACGGATAATACTCAGAGGTGTGATCATGCTCGTCATTTTATGCTGAGTCTCCACAGCTTGTGACTCATTAGGCTGAGCACAGCCACCCCACAATGCTATAAACATTCAGAACAACCTCCTCAGCAAAAACCTAGAGACTGAAGCCAACAGGAAGGACCACGTCTAACGGAGATATAGATTTATTTCCTTAAACAACAATACACCTTTACACGTTTCTGCACACGGTGAAATTTAACGAAGTAAAAGGGAGTGGGGGGAAATATTAAGGGAGGTGCATTTTAAAATAAACATACATTGCTCTGTTTGGATAAGGGCATCCTCCTGTCTCCTCCAGCCTCACAATAGGCTGGTCAGCTAGACCAAGATTGTTCCCATTTTACAAGTGGGAAACTGAGGCTGAGAGGCAGCAATGTAGCCATGCAGTGAGTCACCTTGGTTACTCTTTATCAGCAACATGATTCACCACCCCACACCCGCCACAATTACCTCCTCTTTCTAACTTCGCTGCTATGAACTTGACACCAGAGAGGGCCGAAGGAGGGTCCAGAGAGAGCAATCTATTAATAGGAGAGTCAAGTTGCAGCAGGCCAGAAGCTGAATCTGGCCTGCAAACCAAGCCATGGTTTGGCACAAAAACAGCAGAAATTTTTTTGAAATGGAAAACCTTCCCTTTTCAACATGGGCATATCTCTGGAGTTCTGTAGTCCATAACCAAATATTCAAGGTCAGGCTTTTTGATACTCACCCAGTGCAATCCTATGCATATTTGTTTATGTGAAACTCGAGCAATGTTCAGTAGAGATTTTCCCTGAGAGTGCGTAGGGTTGCATACCCTCCAACATTTCTCCAATGAAAATAGGGACGTCCTATTCCATAATGCTGATTTTACTATTTATACCCCACACATCTTACGGGGTTGCCCCAGCCACTCTGGGCAGCTTCCAACATAGAAAAACATAATAAAACATTAAACATTTTTTTAAAAAACCTTTCCCTATACAGGATTGCCTTCAGACAGCTTGGTGTTTGGATAACTCCATGTTGTTGTTGTTGTTGTTTAGTCGTTTAGTCGTGTCCGACTCTTCGTGACCCCATGGACCAGAGAACGCCAGGCACCTCTGCCCTCCACTGCCTCCCGCAGTTTGGTCAAACTCATGCTGGTAACCTCGAAAACACTATCCAACCATGTCGTCCTCTGCCGTCCCCTTCTCCTTGTGCCCTCCATCTTTCCCAGCATCAGGGTCTTCTCCAGGGAGTCTTCTCTTCTCATGAGGTGGCCAAAGTACTGGAGCCTCAGCTTCACAATCTGTCCTTCCAGTGAGCACTCAGGGTTGATTTCCTTCAGTATGGAGAGGTTTGATCTTCTTGCAGTCCATGGGACTCTCAAGAGTCTCCTCCAGCACCATAATTCAAAAGCATCAATTCTTCGGCGATCAGCCTTCTTTATGGTCCAGCTCTCACTTCCATACATCACTACTGGGAAAACCATAGCTTTAACTATACGAACCTTTGTTGGCAAGGTGATGTCTCTACTTCTCAAGATGCTGTCTAGGCCTGTCATTGCCCTTCTCCCAAGAAGCAGGCGTCTTTTAATTTCGTGGCTGCTGTCACCATCTGCAGTGATCATTGAGCCCAAGAAAGTAAAATCTCTCACTACCTCCATTTCTTCCCCTTCTATTGCCAGGAGGTGATGGGACCAGTGGCCATGATCTTCGTTTTTTTGATGTTGAGCTTCAGACCATATTTTGCGCTCTCCTCTTTCACCCTCACTAAAAGGTTCTTTAATTCCTCCTCACTTTCTGCCATCAAGGTTGTGTCATCTGCATATCTGAGGTTGTTGATATTTCTTCTGGCAATCTTAATTCCAGCTAGGGATTCATCCAGCCCAGCCTTTCGCATGATTAATTCTGCATATAAGTTAAATAAGCAGGGAGACAAAATACAGCCTTGTCGTACTCCTTTCCCAATTTTGAACCAATCAGTTGTTCCATATCCAGTTCTAACTGTAGCTTCTTGTCCCACATAGAGATTTCTCAGGAGACAGATGAGGTGATCTGGCACTCCCATTTCTTTAAGAACTTGCCATAGTTTGCCGTGGTCGACACAGTCAAAGGCTTTTGCATAGTCAATGAAGCATAAGTAGTCTTTCTGGAACTCTCTAGCTTTCTCCATAATCCAGCGCATGTTTGCAATTTGGTCTCTGGTTCCTCTGCCTCTTCTAAATCCAGCTTGCACTTCTGGGAGTTCTTGGTCCACATACTGCTTGAGCCTTCCTTGTAGAATTTTAAGCATAACCTTACTGGCGTGTGAAATGAGTGCAATTGTGCGGTAGTTGGAGCATTCTTTGGCACTGCCCTTCTTTGGGATTGGGATGTAGACTGATCTTCTCCAATCTTCTGGCCACTGCTGAGTTTTCCAAACTTGCTGGCATATTGAGTGTAGCACCTTAACAGCATCATCTTTTAAAATTTTAAATAGTTCAGCTGGAATACCATCACTTCCACTGGCCTTGTTATTTGCAGTGCTTTCTAAGGCCCATTTGACTTCACTCTCCAGGATGTCTGGCTCAAGGTCAGCAACCACACTACCTGGGGTATACGAGACATCCATTTCTTTCTGGTATAATTCCTCTGTGTATTCTTGCCACCTCTTCTTGATGTCTTCTGCTTCTGTTAGGTCCTTTCCACTTTTGTCCTTTATTATGGAAATCTTTGTACGAAATGTTCCTTTCATATCTCCAATTTTCTTGAACAGATCTCTGGTTCTTCCCATTCTATTGCTTTCCTCTATTTCTTTGCATTGCTCGTTTAAGAAGGTCTTCTTGTCTCTCCTTGCTATTCTTTGGAAATCTGCATTCAATTTCCTGTATCTTTCACCATCTCCCTCGCATTTTGCTTGCCTTCTCTCCCCCGCTATTTGTAAGGCCTCATTGGACAGCCACTTTGCTTTCTTGCATTTCCTTTTCATTGGGATGGTTTTCGTTGCTGCCTCCTGTATAATGTTACGAGCCTCCATCCATAGTTCTTCAGGCATTCTGTCCACCAAATCTAAATCCTTAAACCTGTTCCTCACTTCCACTGTGTATTCATAAGGGATTTGACTTAGATTGTATCTTACCGGCCCAGTGGTTTTTCCTACTTTCTTCATTTTAAGCTTGAATTTTGCTATAAGAAGCTGATGATCTGAGCCACAGTCAGCTCCAGGTCTTGTTTTTGCTGACTGTATAGAGCTTCTCCATCTTTGGCTGCAGAGAATATAATCAATCTGATTTCGATGCTGCCCATCTGGTGATGTCCATGTGTAGAGTCGTCTCTTGTGTTGTTGGAAAAGCGTGTTTGTGATGACCAACTTGTTCTCTTGACAGAACTCTATTAGCCTTTGCCCTGCTTCGTTTTGATCTCCAAGGCCAAACTTGCCAGTTGTTCCTTTTATCTCTTGACTCCCTACTATGATAACTCCATACCCTCCAATATTTATCTGATAAAAATAGGGACATCCTACCACACCCTCCAACATTTCTCCAGTGAAAATAGGGATGCCCTAAGGAAAACTGGGACATTCTGGGATCAAATCAGGAACCGGGATGGCTTCTCCAAATCACGGAGGTCCCTGGAAAACAGGGACAATTGGAGGATCTGGGGTTGTAGCCTGACTAATGCAGAATACAGTGGTACCTTGGGTTACATACGCTTCAGGATACAGACGCTTCAGGTTACAGACTCTGCTAACCAGAAATATTACCTCGGGTTAAGAACTTTGCTTCAGCATGAGAACAGAAATTGAGCAGCAGCAGCATGGTGGCAGCGGGAGGCCCCATTAGCTAAAGTGGTGCTTCAGGTTAAGAAAAGTTTCAGGTTAAGAACAGATCTCCTGAACAAATTAAGTTCTTAACCTGAGGTACCACTGTAGCTGCCATTCTCTGGTTCCCATAGCTGCAGCCAGTAATGTAAATTAGATGTCAGGTATATCCTGTCCCTCGGGGTGGGGAACCTGTGGCCCTCCAGATCGTGTGGGCTACACACCGCCCTTCATACCCTGACCATTGGCTGGTGAGAGCTGGAGTCCAACAACATCTGGAGTGCCACAGATTAGCATCCCCCGCCTTACAATGTCCCTATTGTAGCCTTGTCAAAATGCCGTCAGGGAGAGTTGCTCAATGTGTCATTCGGTTCATCTTCTTTCTCTGGGCTGGGCAGACTTGCAAGGATCTGCATTTGATTTCATCTCCGCAAAAGAGGATGGTCATTCAGATTCTTAGCCTTGTGATATATATGAGATGTTTCATTTTGCTTTCTTCTAACTTTAAAGAGCACAAACATGCTGTATCTCCCAGAAGGTAGCTCTCAACGGCTAGTAGGATATGATCAGAATGATCTATTTCTCATGGGGGACCCATTGTTTGTGTAGCCCACAACATAGCTCACACATCAAAGCAGAGGAACCTGTGACTAGGCATTCAGATGTCCTCGGACTACAACTCCCATCATCCCTGACCAATGGCCATGCTGGCTGGCAGTTGGAGCCCAGCAGCCTGTGGAAGGCCACAGGTTCCCCATCCCTGCTATAGACTCTCTTAACTGAGAATACCTTCCTACCGAATCCAGTGGGACCTGCTTCTCAAAGTTGGCACAGGTAGGAATCCAGAGTCCCCACTTTACCTCTGAGCCTGCTTTGAAGAAGGCAGAACAAAAACCTCCCACCTTTTTACTCCTTGGCTGAGTATTCATTTACTGCTCTAAGAATTGGGAAATTAATTCACATCAAAGTGGTTTGTTTGAATATGTGTCCCTGATGGCTCCAAGTCATTTTCCCTCGAAAAAGTGGCGAAATGAGCAGATTGCTACCCAGTTGGCAAAATGCCTTCGTTTTTAGTACCTCATTAACGCCAGCCGATTGATGATTCCCAATGTTTTTTTCTGTTAGTGGAGCTGCTGATGTTCCGTAATTCAGTGTTTACTTACTTTATATGATGCATTTTGTATCCTATCTTTCGGGGTACCCCACACCCCTGAGCCTCCCATCTTAAAGGGGGTCACTGAAATAGTTTGCAAGCAGATCATCCCAGTGCCATGTGTGTGGCACTCTATCCAAGCTGTCACCCGAGAACTTACTTTCCCATCGGAGAAGCCACACAAATATGAAGGCAATTGTTGGACCTGAAACACATTGAGGCTTGTTGTTTAGTCATTTAGTCATGTCCGACTCTTTGTGACCCCATGGACCAGAGCACGCCAGGCACTTCTGTCCTCCACTGCCTCCTGCAGTTTGGTCAAACTCATGCTGGTAGCTTCAAGAACACCATCCAACCATCTCGTCCTCTGTCGTCCCCTTCTCCTTTTGCCCTCCATCTTTCCCAACATCAGGGTCTTTTCCAGGGAGTCTTCTCTTCTCATGAGGTGGCCAAAGTATTGGAGCCTCAGCTTCAGGATCTGTCCTTCCAGTGAGCACTCAGGGCTGATTCCCTTAAGAATGGATAGGTTTGTTCTTCTTGCAGTCCATGGGACTCTCAAGAGTCTCCTCCAGCACCATAATTCAAAAGCATCAATTCTTCGGCGATCAGCCTTCTTTATGGTCCAGCTCTCACTTCCATACATCACTACTGGGAAAACCATAGCTTTTACTCTACGGACTTTTGTTGGCAAGGTGATGAGGCTACAATCCCTCAAATTGTATTGGACTACAATTCTTACAATCCTCTGACCATGAGGCATGCTGGCCAGGGTGGATACGAGTTTGGATCCCAACACTTGCAGGGCCACAAAACCCCCATCCCTCTCTTGAAATCCTACTTCATGGGTAGGCAAACTAAGGCCCGGGGGCCGGATCTGGTTCAATCACCTTCTAAATCCGGCCCACGAATGGTCTGGGAATCAGCGTGTTTTTACATGAGTAGAATGTGTGCTTTTATTTAAAATGCATCTCTGGGTTATTTGTGGGGCATAGGAATTTGTTCATCCCCCCCCAAATATAGTCCAGCCCCCCACAAGGTTTGAGGGACAGTGGACCGGCCCGCTGCTGAAAATGTTTGCTGACCCCTGTCCTACAGTATATGCCCATTGAAGTCAGCCAGACTTACTTCATTCAGAATAAGCTAGTTATATAAGCTGACACCTGCTTATCACCCCAACGTCAGCTGAAATTAGAATGCGCCAGCTTGCAAGCTACACTAGAGTCTTCATCAACCAGAATGCAAGACAGACTCGGTTGATACCAGTTTGTTCTGGTCCCTGCTTCCTTAAACTAGAAAAAAGAGAAAGAGGAAACCTAATAGCTATAATCCCTCTTACTGTCTGGACGTCCATTGGTGGTCCATATTTATTTTTCTTGGAGAGAAAGGTGAGGTGGAGAATTTTAAGTTCAAGCTGTTTTGAGTAAATACTGGCTTAATCTCAGCGGAATTGGCTGGCCCTCCCTGCCCCTTCCCTACATGTGTTTAAAGCAATGAGGAATTTGAAATAAAGCCCATATTGATCCAGAGCGAAGACGGTACAATCCAGCTATCCATCCATCCACAGGCAACCGCAGGAATTTTTCCAGGGGTGGGATTTTTTCCGGGGGTGGGTGCAAAGCAAATAACTGAAACTGGGGCGGTTGGCGGGGGGTGGGGAGGAGAAAGCAGGCTAAATTTGCACTCAAAAAAATGAGAAGAATTGTTTCTACACATTTTGTCACATATCTGTGCTTTGAGCTGTATTGGTTTTAATTTCATGCTATGGGTCCTGTGTTGGGATAAAGATGGGATAGGAGAGAAATAAGTAAAGGATAGCTCAGGTGTTACAAATGCTAGGAATGTACTTAAAAAAATTAATAATCAGGAAATTTGGGGATTGTGGATCGTGAGGGCAGGGGGAACCACCACCCTGTGTGAAATCTATCTATCTATCTATCTATCTATCTATCTATCTATCTATCTATCATCTATCTATCTATCTATCTATCTATCTATCTATCTATCATCATCTATCTATATCTATCTATCTATCCATCTATCTCATAGCTGTCAACCTTCCCTTTTTTTGTGGGAAATTCCATTATTCCAACACCGTTTCCCGCTGCTTCCCGCTGCTATCCCAGATTGTTAGATATCCTGTAGACTGTCCCTGGGACAGGTGAGGCTGATGATCCCTTATTTTTGATGCTGCTGATCCCTTATTTTCAAATCTTAAAGTTGACAGCTATGATCTATCATCTATCTATCTATCATCTATCTATCTATCTATCTATCTATCTATCTATCTATCTATCTATCTATCTATCATCTATCTATCTATCTATCTATCTATCTATCTATCTATCTATCATCTATCATCATCTATCTATCATCTATCTATCATCTATCTATCTATATCTATCTATCTATCCATCAATCATCTATCTATCATCTATCTATCTATCATCTATCTATCATCTATCTATCTATCTATCATCTATCATCTATCTATCTATCTATCTATCTATCTATCTATCTATCTATCTATCTATCTATCTATCTATCTATCATCTATCTATATATCTATCTATATCTATCTATCTATCTATCTATCTATCTATCTATCTATCTATCATCTATCTATCATCTATCTATCTATATCTATCTATCTATCATCTATCTATCTATCTATCTATCTATCTATCTATCTATCATCTATCTATCTATCTATCTATCATCTATCTATATCTATCTATCTATCTATCTATCTATCTATCTATCTATCTATCTATCTGTCTGTCTGTCTGTCTATCTATCTATCTATCTATCTATCTATCTATCTATCTGTCATCATCATCTATCTCTATCTATCTATCTATCTATCATCTATCTATCTATCTATCTATCTATCTATCTATCTATCTATCATCTATCTATCTATCTATCTATCTATCATCTATCATCTATCTATCATCTATCTATCTATCATCATCTTATCATCTATCCATCCATCTAATCCCTGGCTGTCCTCTTCCACCCACCTTCCCCCTCTCCTCCTTCCCAGTCTAAAGCCTGGCAGTTGGTTTAATCTATAACCAAGTGTGAGGCCTCCCCCAGGCTTTGTGTATCTCTGCTGAGGCAGGAGGGTGCTCTTTTCACCATGGAGACCCCTGCACCCCCACTGGGGTCGGAGACCCTTATTGTCTCTCTGTGTTTTGCTTCATTAAATCTTTATCGGAGTTCATTAAAAGTGTGGTTTGGACATTCCTGCATAGTCTATTAATCCTGCCTGACACAGTCCCCTCCCCCGCGCTCCCAGCAGCCCCACCATTATCCCCCACCAAGGTCACAAAAGCACCATCTGTTTCTGCCGTGTTTACTCCCTCCTGACATGTTGGCGGTGCGGGTGGGGGGGGAGGAGGGGAAGGGATATTACAACCGTTGCCTCTCTCCCCCCCCCCGAACTTCTGCTTCACCCCACTTCTCAACGGAAGGCTCCTTTCATTTATTGGAATTTTCCCGTCCGTTGGAAAGCTGAGATGGTACACGGGAATTTTGTCTACCTGCTCCCTACGCTCATTTTTAGTGCATTTCTGTCATCTGTTTTGATAGAGGCAGACGCTGCTGCGCGAGCTCCAGAGAATAATATCATTTTTCGCCATCGCACCGTCATTAAAGACGTACACGCACGCTTCGTAGTAACACAAAGCTCTTCGTCAGGAAGGGGGCTGACCTGATGAAGGGATCTGTGTGACTTGGAAGTCTGTGTACTCCTGTAAGGATCAATGATGCTCCAACAAAGCCCTAGAAACCCTCTTAGGACATTTTCGCAAATGATTTCCTCTTTCCCAATATGTATGCAGCAGTGTAAGAGAAGTTCAGAAACCTTTAAAATTATTTACAGTTTATGGTATAATCTTCTAAGTTTTATAATGTGTACTTTAATTTTTAACAGGTTTAATGGTTTTGTATAATACAGCAATTGTTATGTTTGTATTTTGAGCCACCCAGAGAACTTACATTATGGGGTGGCCGTGTGAATACAGTTTAAAGCATGGGTAGGCAAACTAAGGCCTGGGGGCCGAATCCGGCCCAATTGCCTTCTAAATCCGGCCCGCCGACTGTCCGGGAATCAGTGTGTTTTTACATGAGTAGAATGCGTGCTTTTATTTAAAATGCATCTCTGGTTTATTTGTGGGGCATAGGAATTCGTTCATTTTATTTCTCCAAAAATTTAGTCTGCCCCCCAAGGTCTGTGGGACAGTGGACCGGCCCCCTGCTGAAAATGTTTGCTGACCACTTTAAAGAATGTATGAATTGTCAGGCTTGAAAATGCCCTTAAAGTTTTGTTCATTATATTTAAGTGAGCGTATAAGGACTTGGGGGCAGGGGACAACTTGCTCACTTTTCTATCCTATCCTTGGGTCCCATGAGAGGTTGGCCCCAAAAGATGCACGTCCCAGTTTTCCTCTGCATCATGTTGGAGGCTATGCTTAAAAGGCTTGCTGGATGAGGTTCCACAGGTGCTTTAAAAGACAATAGAGATGGTCCCTTTCTGATATTTAAGGGGAGGGGATTCCAAAGGATAGGTGCAGTGACACTAAAGGCCTGATTCCTACATTGTATGATCTGGACCTCCTGAGAAGTTGGCATCTGCAGGAGTTCCTGATCTCCAGAGTGCAGTGTTCATGGTGAAGTTACAGTCGTACCTTGGTTATCAAACTTAATTCGTTCCAGGAGTCCGTTTGACTCCCAAAACCATTCAGTAACCAAGGTGCAGTTTCCGATTGGCCACGGGAGCTTCCTGTACTCAAGTGGAAAGTCGTGTCAGAAATTCGGCTTCCAAAAAACATTCACAAACACTTACTTCTGAGTTTGCAGTGTTTGGGAGCTGATTTGTTCAGCAACTAAGGCGTTTGATAACCAAGGTGCGACTGTAATCCCCCTTTACTAGACCCTGGTGACAGGAGATAGGTGAGGGCATCTAGAATCTCCTGAGACAGAAGCTTTCCCTTTTGATCCATGATGTGTGGAGATGAGTCAGTGACGAGGGAAATGAACTCAACACATGCCCAGAGGCACTCTTGTCTTTGTTACTTTGTAACTTGATAGTAAAATACACACTTTCCGTGCAAAAGGTCCCAAGTTCCACTTTCTGATTCCCCTAGTCAAGGCTGGAATAGAATCCTGTCTGAAATCTGGGAGTTCTGAGTTAAATAGGCAAATGGTCTAACTTGGTATAAGGTAGGTATGGGCAAAATTTCAGTTTCAGATTCTTTCAGTTTCTCCTTTTTCCAGTCTGAGATGCAGCTCACTACATTTCCACATCAGTTCCTGAAATATAATCCCTCATGAAAATTCACCAGCATTTTAGTGCTAATATGAACATTCTTTGCAAAACACTTTCCCCTAATATCATGCATTATTGTACATTATTTTGAAGATGACAATGGTTATAGGGATTTTCACTAATATATGCATTTCTATGCACACATTACCCCAACATATGCATTTTTGCACTCATTACTTGGCTGGAGGACAGCACTGAAAATTTCAGGTAAGTGGACATTTTGCAAGAAGGCTGTGTTTCAATTGGTATAATGTTTCAGAAAGTGCAAATTAAGTAGGTTCACCTCTAAATGCAAACTGAATCTAATTACCCCTCCAAGGCAGCTCCTTGTGTTCCCATACCTTACACACCAGAGCTGAGAAGCTCCCGGAGCTGAATTTTCAAGCTGCAGAGAGCGGGCCTTTGTTGAACCCGGGTTCAAATTAAGCCCCGGCTTACTTTGAGAGCAGCTGTTGCCTACTCTGAGCCCAGGCTCTTCTGCTGTCGAGTGCAATCCCCTTGCCCAGCATTACATAATGTTATCTCCAAATGCACCTGAATAGTCTGAATTTCAATGTGTCTGTGGGTGGCTGCGACTGGGGAAACAGTCAGCGGATAAGGAAATTCAACCAAGTTCAAAACCTGCTCATGGATGCATTCAAAAATCATATTCACTGCCTCTCCCCCATCCTTCAAAAAGAGAGAATACATTAGAAGAGCATTTCGTGAGATTATTTTCTTTTCTTCCTTGTATTTAGGAACCTAGGAAGCTGCCTTATACCAATATATATTGCTCCATCTAACTCAATATTGTCTACACTGAGTGGCAATGGCTCTGCAGGGCAGAGGTCTCTCCCAGCCCACCTGGAGATGTCAAGGATTTCACAGTGATAGAGTTATTGGCTGAAGAGTTGTCCTTCCATGTGTAATAAAAGGACCTGAGCGTTTCAGAGGCATGCCTTGTGCTGAGGCCCATCTGGGTACTGTACCCAAGCCTTTGGGGGCTAGACGTCAGGCAGGCTCTGGGCTCTGATTCTTGCCATTGACTCTCTGGCTCCCCCTACTGTTGGGCTCCCTGCCAACCAGTTTCAAAGGGCAGCAGGAACCGCTCAACCGCTGGGTTGCTGCTGCGCCACCTGTGGAGCTGAGAGCATTAGCGGCAAACACACCATTCCTCCACGGTGGGGCCAGTCTGAAGGACGGAGACAGCAGGGGAGCTCTCAAAGCTGCAGCAGCCATTCACTGACTGTGCCCTGGATCCAGGAAGTGTTTAATGCAGATGTTCAGGGAACGCTAATCCCCTGGAATTGACTGAGGATAAAAGGCAACTCACTTTATTGTCCATTACACAAGCCGGGCTCTTTTATCTGAGGAACTATGCAGATGATAGGAGATGCCTTTTAAATTCTTCTGGAGGAGCCAGAGAGAGTTTTGCAGGCTCAAGTAACATCACTGCATGCAGCACCTGCCCGGAATCCTTCCCAGGAGGATGTGTGGGAGAAGCTGGAGAGCTGTTGCAATTTTAAGATCCCCTCCGGGCTCATATCTTATCTAGGGCTTCAGTGTGGGGAGGCTGGGATGCAGGCTTTGTTTGACTAGAGGGAGAAGCCTCACTTTTATCCAGACATTGATCCCAGCCTGAAGGAAAAATGGTTTGACATATTGTCATTTGCATTAAAATAAATTTTTTTTAAAAAAATGTTTTGTGCAATCAAGGAAATGCAATTGTGAATCTCAGCAAAGCAAATGCAAATTTAAGTAAAGTGCGTAACGTATGTGGTCAAAACTCTACCCTCCATTAATTTCTGTGCAAAGGAAACACCATGCAAATGTGTGTGTGTGTAGGGTACGTAATCAATTACATATTATTTTGCGGGCTGAAATCAACAGCAGCAAATATTGATTGTATTTGCTGGATTGATTTCCGTTCTGGGCACGGGGCAAACCTGCGATTGCTGCTCCTGCTTCTGTGTTCATTGGAATTGTCTGAAATCCTTAATTGCAAATGGGCCGTTCAGGCCTGGTTTTTCTGGTGCACACATTTGTCATGTTAGCTTCCTCACAATCCTGCCTCCACCTGCACAATCCTGCCTCGTATTCCTCGTAAACCCTCGTATTTAGCCTGGTTCACATGTCATGGCGAGCTGAACTCTCGTTTTCTGCGACTGCAGGTTCATGCTCCTCCCCTTTTCTTTACACCCTCACTATGCTGAGCTAGGGACGTGGGTGGCGCTGAGAGTTAAAGCACAGAGTCGAGGACTTGCCAATCAGAAGGTCAGTGGTTCGAATCCCCACGACGGGGTGAGCTCCCGTTGCTCAGTCCCAGCTCCTGCCAACCTAGCAGTTTGAAAGCACATCAAACTGCAAGTAGATAAATAGGTACCGCTCCAGTGGGAAGGTAAACGGCATTTCCGTGTGCTGCTCTGGTTCGCCAGAAGTGGCTTAGTCATGCTGGCCACATGACCTGGAAGCTGTATGCCGGCTCCCTCGGCCAATAAAGCAAGATGAGCGCCGCAACCCCAGAGTCCGTCATGACTGGACCTAATGGTCAGGGGTCCCTTTACCTTTACGCTGAGCTAAGCCAAGACGTGAGCTTCGCATGGTGACATCTAAACCCGACTTGTGCTTAAGAGCTCCTGTCAGGGAACTGCCATCGGAGGGACAGGTGGTGGAGAGGCTCCAGGAGAATAGGAGAGACTCTACAGCAGATTAAGGAACCAGTAGGGGGAGAGCAGGAGTTCCAGCGGAAGGGGAGTCGGGGGAGAGGCTCTGGGATACTTCTAGTGAGAATAGTGAAGAGGTAACAAGACCCCCGTTAGGAACTCCCACCCTTCGCTGGAAACTGTCACGCAGAGAGTCACGAAGACGCATGTCCGTCAAACAGCTTTTATGTTGGAGTAAGTTCCGTAGACGCCCACTGTCAGATTCTACCAGCGACTGACGGAGTCATGCTTTGGGGGCTCCGTTAGTGCCTAGGTTTGGGTGACCAGCCAAACCCCAGAGGGATCAAGCTTTTACGCACAAGCAGCTCATTATCCCATCACAGCTCCCTTCTCCAACCGTGAGCTGCAGCAAAGATTTGTAGCGTTAGCGTTGCATGCTCTCCAGCGTTTTATCGATGAAAATAAGGATGCACGTGGGTGTAAGGAAGACGCTGTGGAAGCCTTTTTCTTAGGAATGGATGAAATCTGTCAATTTCAGTTTCACCCAGTTTCTCGTTTTTTTCCGTCTTAAGCTCACTTTGCCCCGTTTCTTTATTATTCTTTATTGCAAATACAGCAGAAAGAAAACAGCTGCATGTACACAGCACATGGGCTTCCCCAAATAATTATGAGAATGGTAGTTTTACCCAAAGAACTACAATTCTTTGCACCCTTCACAAACTACAGTTCCCAGGATTCTGTCGGCATGGGGAATGTGCTTTGAATGTATAGCGTGTTTGCAGCCAATGTCAGTTCACCTTACCCATAAATCCTAATTTGAACATATATATTGGCAGTCTTTATGACCTAATAGCTTTCCAAATGAGATTAACAGTTATAAGATATATGTTCAGCCATAGAAAGGGCAGTAAGATGTTCAAGCCATTGAGTAACGGAGGAGTTTGTCCCATTTCTGCATATGTTTGGATAGTTGTGGTGTACGAGGGAGCTGCTGCTGTTGTGCTGTCCTCCTGGCTGTGGGGTGCTGCTGCTTGCCAGGGCTGGAATGGGGCAGGGGAACGTCCCATACCCTGCCCTCAACTCTGCCCTGTCCCACCCCATCCTTAGGAGTGGCAGTGCCCCTACGCACCCCACTTCTCATGCCCTGACCGCATTTGCAATTTTCTTTCCAAAGCCTGCATTTTCATGTGAATGCCACCAAATCTATGCACGTTTCTACACGATGTTGCCTAGTTCTGTAAAAAAAAATAAATTTGTTGCTGCATTTATAACGCACCGACAGGAGCTCAAGGAAACATATGTGATTCTCCTTCTTCCACAACAACCCTGCAAGGTTGGGCTGAGAGGCAGTGACTAGTCCAGGCATAGGCAAACACGGCCCTCCACATGTTTTGGGACAACAACTCCCATCATCCCTGACCACTGGTCCTGTTAGCTAGGGATGATGGGAGTTGTAGTCCCAAAACATCTGGAGGGCCAAGTTTGCCTGTGCCTGGACTAGCCTGAGGTCAGCCAGTGAGCTTCATGGCCAAGTGGGGAATCGAACCCTGACCTACCAGGTCCTGTTCTGACCCTCTAAGCACTACACACCTTCTACTCAGAAATGTAACTTCAAGAGAGGTGGAGATTATGACAACTACAGCAAGGCCTTTGGCGGGTGGGAAGAGACAGCTTGGCAGCAGAGCACTAGTACGTGTGCAAAGGGTTCAGTCCCCAGAATCTCTACAAATACCTCTGTCTGAACCCCTGGAGAGATGCTGCCAGCCAGTGTTGACAATATGGAGCTAGATGGACCAATAGCTTGACTTGATATCTGTCAGCTTCCTATGTTCCTTATTCCTCAACGAACCCCTTCTCCTTTGTATCAGATTCCAGCTAAGGGCCTCCGAACAAGCAGTCCATTATCAACCCCGCTATTTTGGGGCAACAGGATTGTGTCTGCTTGGGAATGCCATGGTATTTGCCCAGAGCTCAGCTCCTTTCCATAGTCTCATCTTGGCCAAGAGCCCAACCAAAGTCTTGGGTGGGGGGAACCAAGAATGGGCCAGACCAATACTCCCCCCACTCTGCTTCTTCCATCTAATCTTGGCAGGTGTTCCCCGAACCTTTGCCAAGGAGGTGGGGGTGGGCGAGTGGGTGGATGGTGTCCCCCTAGCTAATCCTGTTATCTCATTAACAAGAGCTCTTTAATTGCCAAATAGCTCCTGAGTTAATTAGAAAAGGAGAAGGGAGGAGGGACTGGGCAGTGTGTGTGTGTAGAGAGAGAGAGAGAGAAGAGAGGCAATGTTGGGTCAACACAGACTCTGGTATTGTTAGTATGAGGAAAACTGTGGAGAGGGAGAGTATATATGGGACAGGGGGAAGAGAAAGGAGCTAGGGTAATGCAGGGCAAAAAAGAAGGGGAAAAACCCAAAACAGTTGGTGAGCAGGCTTCAGAGTTTGGGTACAGGGGTGAGGCCTGTGCAGGAGTGAATCTACTATGAAACGAATGACGTTTAAGCTTTGGGGGCCCCTAATCCTGTAAGGGCCCCACATTGCCTTAGTCCATGTTGCTTAAAAATGGGTCTAGTAGACCCCCTCAAAACTGGGTCTGGTAGTCCTCACCAAAATTGGGTCTAGTAGACCCAGTTTGAGCCGCACGACTCAAGTTGATTAATTTTGGGCTGTATATATTTCAACAATCCCAAAGTCTGAGAATCCGTAGCACAGATGTTGTAAAGATAAAAGTGTCACGGTAAGTTGGATGCTTCGTTGAAGAGAGCGCCAATTCTTTATGTGTTTGGTCTCTGGAAAACGGCATTGCGAGGAAGCTCTCGTAGGATGAAACTGCATATGAATATGTTGCTAGAGAAACCGGAATAAAGACTATTTTGTTAAATGTGCTTCATGTAATAGGAGATAATCCAGTGCAGGAATTGTAATTAAAATCTGAGATGTAGTAGTTACATTTAAAAAAAAATAATAATATTGCGGTGATCTGTCGTGGAACAACTCCACTGAAGAAGATAACAGTGGTTGCCCAGATCTTCTTGCTGGTTGTGAAGGGACCCCCATTACAGTTGAAGCTTCAGGGCCCCCATAAGTACGTCCACCACTGGGAGTGTGTTTGAAATTCTCTGAAAGAGATGAATGCCCCACTTTTGGGAGAAGGAGTTAGGATTTCCTGCTGCCTATTGATATTGAAGCGGGCACCTATTTCTCCTCAAGTACGGGGAGATGTTTCGCAGATATGGTCCTGGATCCATCCCTGGAACAAACCCCTCTTTGAAGTCTTGAAAGAAACAGGCCGTGAACACGCCATCCCTTTGAAGCACAGTCAAAGCCCATTTCACCCCTCAAAGAATTCTGGGCCCTGTAGTCTGTCAAGGGCTGCTCAGAATTGTAACTCTGCTACGCATGAACTACAGCGCCCAGAATTCTTTGAGGGAAGGGATTTGCTCTGACTGTGCTTTGAAGGGGTTGTTCGTAGGCAGCCCCACTCCGCCGGTAGAAGCAACAACCAACCTGAGCAGAGCATCTTCTCCCACTGCAGATGCAGAACGGCGCATGCCGCCCCATGATCTCCCGTTCCCCATCTGTGAGCGAGGTGGGATTTTCACACGGTCGGGAGGTTTAAACCGGCAAGGCTTTAAACCCTTCTCTGCCGGCGGATTAGACCCTCAGCTGCTTGCAAGGGCATATGTTGCTCCATTATGCTCATCCGTGCGTGCACGCCGCAGCCGGGGCATGGAGGGCCTGTTGCTACCCTCTGCCGGGTAGAGCTTGGCACAGCGCAACACGCATGCAAATCTGTCCGGGCGCCCAATTTCGTGTGTGCGAGGGGATGGTCCCTCCCTGCGGCTGAGGTTGCTGGAGGAGCAAAGTGTGGCCTGCCGCTGTATCCCCAGTGCGCATCCCCTCCTCCCTGGCAGCCGTATGGAAAATGCACTAACTCATCAGATCTGCGCACACAGCCCATCAAAAGTAGGACATGGATAAACAGCCAGGCTGAGGTCTTTGAGCAAGGGAGGAGGAGGAGGGTTCCCTCGAAGGTTGCCACGTCAAGAGGTTTCAGCCAGCCCAGCCTACTAGGCCATTTCCACACCGTACGTATAATGTGCTATAATACCACTTTAAACAGTTATGGCTTGCTCTGGGAGAATCCTGGGAGCTGTAGTTTGTTACATTCGTTAGCAGAGCTACAGTTCTCAGGGTTCCCTGTGAAGGAGGACTGGTTGTTTAAACGACTGTGGGAACTGTAGTGCTGGGAGGGGAATAGGAGTTCTCCTAACAACTCCCAGCAACCTTAACAAACTACAGCTCCCAGGATTCTTTGGGGGAAACCGAGTCTCTAAAGTGGGATATTAAAAAAAAAGTGGGATATGATTGAAAGAAAGAAAGAAAGAAAGAAAGAGGTATCGCCAAAAAAGAAGCCAATATTTATTCGCATCAGATATCCATATGTTAAATGATATGGATAGAGGCATCTTTAGAAAGTAGTACTACATTGAAAGGGTGCAGCAAGAATATTGAAAGCATTGGGCAGGGCTGCAGAACCTCAGGCAGTGAGAATGGATGCGGCCCTCCAGTGCTCACTGCCTGGCCCTCCAAACTCTCCAGGCCCCTTCCCCTGCCAAATTTGCTTGGTATCCTGAGTATTTTGCTTGGTGGAATGTATCCTTGATCTCTGATAAGGCCTCTTGTTTGGTTTAGGTGAAGGATAGATAAGGAGGGTGAGAATGTGTGGAGAAACTAGCCGCTTGTCCAAAGGTGAAAATTGTATGTGTTGCTCCACCCACTTTTTCATTGGGCTCCGCCCACCACTATCATGTGGCCCCCAGAAGGTTGCTCAGAAGGGACTGTGGCTCCTGGGCTCATCAAGGTTTCCCACCCCTACCTTCCGGCAGCTTATATCTATGGGGGCTTTCTCGGACTACCCTAAGCAGCAAAACGGATCTGTGCCTATTTTACAAAGTAAAAACGGACATCCACTTATGCCCCTGGGCTCACCTGCCACTGGCATCGGTCATACGAGGGGTGGGTTCGGGTGCCAGCCGGACGATGCTTCGGACAGCAGAAATGTCTTGTGCCAGCCCTGATTCTGTCAGTCAAGTCTGACTGGCCATGCGCCTCACTGATGAGTGTGCCGAGATGGACTGTGCTAGGTTTACACACGGGATTGGCCGAACCAAATCTCAGCCCAGTTCCACTCAGCACGTAAGTGTTGCGGCGCTGGGAAAATCCTCTCACTGGGTTGTTTTGAGGATGAAATGAGATACAAAGAGCTCTGAATCCCATGAAGTGCTGCAGAAATTAATAATCACCCATTAATCCTATAAAGAAACACCTGCTGGGGTATTAGTTCTGTTTCATTACTTATTTGCTGGGTGGGGGGGGGGGGAGAAGAGAGAGATGATTTGGATTTTTTGCCGTATAAATTTTCTTTCCTAGCGACAAGAAAGAGCAGTTCCTCCACAGTTCCTGGATAATGCCTTGCCAAGCTAACTTCTGACCTTTCAAGCACCGTGCAACTCACACCGCAATAAGCCCTCCAGGAGCCCAATAAACTGCTGGTTTTGGATGCCTGCCCAGGGCTGCGAAAACCATGGCAGCGGGAGTCTGCGAGCGCCTGGCAAGGCCAAGTTGCGTGGTTCGTGGGCCGTCCTTTTCTATGGTGGGACCAGAAGTTGGGCAGAGCTGCTCCACCGTGAGGAAACAGAGGCAGCGTGGCTTAGTGGTCAGAGCGTCCAATGAGGATTGGAGAGACCAACATTCAGTTTATCCCATGAAGCTCATTGGTTGCAACCATGGACTGGTCACGACCTCTCAGCCGTTGGGCCATACCTTACAGGGATATTGTGAGGATAAATGGGGTGAGGGGAGAACCATTAACACGACCTTGAGAAAAGGTGGGCTATCACAGAATCGTTAAGAATTGGAAGAGACCACGAAGGCTGTCTAGTTCAACTGGGGACTCAGCTACATTCATCAAAAGGCAGCGTTTTGAATGCGTTATAAACATGCAACACCAGATGGCGCTGGAGAGCAAACAAAATTTCTTTGCGATTTTCCATAGCATTTTTTTTTGTTTTAACGGTTTAATTTCTGACTTATTTATAGCATTCCCCCCCCCCCCCGTAGATCCACCCCCTGTTAAATGCAGGATCTGCAGTACAAGATGCATCTGAAGCATCCCTGAGATATCGTATCTCCAGAGGAAAGCCCATCACCTCCCGAGTCTGTTCCACAGTTCTTATTGTTAGGTTCCAACTCTACAATTCTATGAAATGTATAATGCAGATGGGACCTTTAGCTGCAATCTGCTTCTTTGCATTTTCCACTCATTGGTTCTAGATATAGCCCTGGGAGGAACAGGAAACAAGGACATTGGATATGGGGGGAAATCATGGCCCTACTTCTTGTTCTACACCAGGAGAGTAGGGAACTTCTTTTTTCCCCCGACCAAGGGCCACATTATGTTTGCGGGGGCCACATGCCAGTGGTAGTGGTGGTGGTGGCAGAAGCAAAAGTGAGTGGTGCAACTCATGCAATTTTTACCTTTATCTAGCAGGCTATTTTCTACACGGGTCTTTCTGTATTCTCCACCCAGGTAGGAAAAGAGCATTGTGAAACGCATTCCAGTCAGGCAAAAACACTCGAGGGCGGGAACCAGGCTTGGTCAATGGTTCGGCCTGAGGAGACTGTGCGTGGCTGAGGAATTGTTGGGGGCTGGGGAGAGTCCCAATAACCAAATAGGATGGCTGTGTTTGGCTCCTGGGCCGCAGGCTTCCCACCCCACATTTTATGCCAGAGTTTTTCAACCGGGGTGCTGTTGCACCCTGGGGTGCCCAGAATGGTGGTCTGGGGTGCTGCGGGCAACATTGACCTCTCCCTCTTTTCTTCCCTCCCTCCTCTGATGCCCTCTTGCATCTCTGCCTCCCAAAGGATTGCATAACTGTCTGTTGCAGCAGACCCTGCTACAAGCTCCCTAGGTGAACGGTGTCTCTGGTGCTGGCCAGGGGTGCTTCTCAGGCCCCTGTGGGGCAGCATGAGGAGGCACCTTCTCTGGGGCAGGGAGGCAGCTCAGAGACCGGGCGGCAGCAGCTACAGCTGCTCAGAGGACTCCCAAGGAGAAGGGAGAGGAGAGGCGGCTGAGGGAACACTGAGAAGGTTCAAAAAGGGGTGAGGGGCTGCCAGCTCTGCAGGCAAGGGGTGACATAACTGGGCTCCTGAGCCCCACAGAAAGAAGGTAGTTGATCAAGGGAGCCATGGGCCCCAAAAGGTTGAAAACATCTACTTTTTTCCCCAGAGATGACTAATGTGTGCAAGAGTTTAATGTTCTGCTCTGTTCTGTGTTGGTCAGGCCACCTCTGGAATAACGTGTCCATTTCTGGGCACCAGTTTTAAGCAGTGTGCAACTTGGGCTTGCAGATTGCATTAGCTTTTTAAGCAGCTGCATCACACAGCTGGCTCATGTTTCTTTCCTGAATCAACAAGCCCAAGGTGCAAACCGATGGAGGTGTTTAGCAAGGCAGATAGCAACAAGATCAGTTCTCATTGCTGAGGCCTCCTCCTTAAGTGCTGTAATACGAATGGCAACGGACTGGGCTCTTGGTCTAATGGCAAGACCTGTCCTCCTCACCCCCACCCCCAGGAAATTGTGGTCACTGCTGTGGTCTGAAATTGTGGTCTGCTGTGTGATTTGTTAATGGATGCTATTGAGTCTTATTTGGTGTGGGAGAAAAATTAAAGCACGTCATTGGAGTCCCTAAGCTGGTGGCAATGGGTCAGTGCACTTGGTTAGTAACCAAAAGGTTGGTGGTTCGTGCCCATCCAGGGATGGCTGGGGGCAGGATTCTGGCATTGCAGGGGGTTGGACTAGATGACCGTCGGGGTCCCTTCCAACTGTAGAATTCTATGATGTGCTTGTGCAGGAGGAACATAACCTTCTTCCCTCCCTGCATACCAGGAAGCAACCAGAGTCATTGCAACAGACCAGCCCCTTTCCACTCCTCTTCCCTTGATGGACAATTCACTATTCGAGACTGCAGAGCAAGGAATGGCAACAGGGCAGAGATGGCTCTACCATTAGTGATGATTTTTGCACCCACCTTGAGTCTTTTTGCCTGGATGGAATGTGTGTCCCTGAGCTCTGACAATGTCTCCTGCATTAAATGTTTGTGTGTGTGTGTGTCAGAGAGCAATGGTCGCTCTCCCCAAGCCCTGTATCCATCCTCTTCTGTTGGAGGACAGGGCTCTCTCTGTTTGCCCCTCAGCCTGCCCTGTGCCCCCTAAGCTAGCCTGCTGCCCTCCTGTGTGGTTGAGGAAGCTCTTCCGTCTCCACAGTTGAAATAAGAATCACAGAATTGTAGCACTGGAAGGGACCACTAGGACCATCTCGTCCAACCTCCTGCTATGCAGGAATCTTTTGCCCCACATGGTGCTCAAACCTACAACCCTGAGATTAAGAGTCTCATGTCCTACCGACTGAGCTATCCTAGTAGGATCCAGTAGAATCAGCTGTGAGTCTGATTGACTTCTGTACCTGGAGTTTGGAGGGGAGGAAGACACCATTTTTGCTCTTCTCCTCGGGCAGCAAAATGTACTGAGGCATCCCTGAAGACTTCTATGGAGCTGGATGGCTGGTGCGCTCTGCTAAAGGGTTTTGGAAACAGGGCATATTCCCTTCTGCAAGAACCCTCTTTCATGATCAGCAGACCTAGAGAGAAGAGTGTTTTCAGCTTTTGAAGGAGGATGTCCACATAAAAGCATGCGGCTGCACAACCCCCCTGAAAAGGGCAGCCCCCCCGATGGTGCATACAAAGCCTCCATGCGGGTCCATAGTCTGTGTGCATAGGGTTTTCCATAAGTTATGCTGAAGCAGGAGCAAGGACAGTGCTAGAAAACCCCTGTCTCTGTCCAACTCATGCGCAGAATGCTCTGATGCCATCAAACTGGCAGAATCCATGCAGCTGGAGGACAAACCAGCTCGCATTCTGCTGAAGACATGCAGGGGAGGGCTGTGGCTTTGCGGTAGTGCATCCACTTCACATGAAGAAGGTCCCAGGTTCAATACCAGGTAGGGATGGGAATGCCCTGTCTTGAAATCCCGGAGGGCTGCTGCCAGTTAGGGTAGACAAAACTGGGCTAGATGGTGTCTGTACAAGGCAGCTCCCTATATTCGCCACCTCTGCTTAGCCAGGCAGGACCAACCCTATCATTGGGCAGAGCGAGGCAATTGCTTCAGGCGGCAGATGCTCGGAGGCAGCAGTATGGACATTCCTCCAGAGCCACTCTCCTCTTTGGCTGGCCGCTCTGTTGATCTGACTGTGTAAGGCAGCTTCCTGTATTCCTGTGCTGTGACTGAAGGCCACCTGCCAAGAGACCCCTATAAAATATACGTCCCTTCCGCTGAGTGCCAAATCGGCTGTCTCTGAGGACACTTGGCTGAGGGAGCCTGGGATGACAAGCCAAAGGCCAGTGCCTTTACAAGTGGCTCTTGTAGGTCCAACGCGAACGAGAGCGGCAGCAAGGCGCATGGCCCGACATGCTAATGTGGTGCGCTGCAGGATGACCTGGTGCCACTGCTCTTCCTGCAGCCCGCTCCGATTGCTATTATACCTGAGATTATGCCTGTGCTGCAATGCAGATCGCATACATTGGTCGTGAACTGGCACACACACTGCCTGATAGCAGGGAGTGGGGCGTGCAGGCAATCTGCGCCAAGGCGCGCCCAATGCAAATGGGCATTTGTGCGTGCACAGCCTCTGGTCAGTGCAGGTGCTGCCAAGGAAAACAGGACCCTTTGTCCCTGGCAAGGTGTCTGTTGCTAGTGGTCACTTATCAGGGCGAAAGGTTTTTGGACGGCAGTCCCCAAATCAGGTTGTCCCTCTTACCTTTGCTTCGGTAACTTTCACAGATGCCGGTGGCTTCCTCTGTCCTTTTGACTTTGACCATGTTTGCAGAACTTGCCTCTTCCCTAAACAGGCTTGCTGTTTCCAGGGTGCTGAGCGCCCTCCTTGTTGCAAAGTGTGTGTGATGCTGCTGCCCTCTGCTGGTAAGAGCTGGCCTGACTTTGGCCGGATTTGAATGTGCCCAGGTATTCACACAGCAAACCCTTGAACTTTTAAATATCTGTGATCATTGCACCTACTCATGTGAAAGTGAGAGAGCATTACTTTTAGCCACTGCAAGCAGAAGGATAATAACATCCTGGTAAAGGAGCTGAAAGGTCTGTATAGTTAAAGCTAGTGATGTATGGAAGTGAGAGCTGGACCATAAAGAAGGCTGATCGCCAAAGAATTGATGCTTTTGAATTATGCTGCTGGAGGAGACTCATGAGAGTCCCATGGACTGCAAGAAGATCAAACCTCTCCATTCTGAAGGAAATCAGCCCTGAGTGCTCACTAGAAGGACAGATCGTGAAGCTGAGGTTCCAATACTTGGGCCACCTCATGAGAAGAGAAGACTCCCTGGAAAAGACCCTGATCTTGGGAAAGATGGAGGGCACAAGAAGAAGGGGATGACAGAGGACGAGATGGTTGGACAGTGTTCTCGAAGCTACTAACATGAGCCTGACCAAACTGCGGGAGGCGGTGGAAGACAGGAGTGCCTGGTGTGCTCTGGTCCATGGGGTCACAAAGTGTCAGACACGACTAAACAACTAAATAACAACAACAAGAAGAAAGTAGCTGAAGATGCTGTTTGGGTAATGCAAGATCTTCATGTGATCAGAAATTTCTGCCCCTTTAGTACAGCCCCAACCTACTAGGAAAAATGGCTAATTTAGACTGCAGAGAGGTAATGCATTATCTCTTCCCAAGAGTTAAAAGTTCAAAAGATGGGTCACTGTTTGTGGTGTGTATATTCAGCCACTGTTGCCTCTGGAAAATAGGTTAGAAAGAGATTCCCCCCCTCCCAATATCAGGGCCCACTGGTATGTAGAGCCAAAATTTCCATTTTGTGTTATCAATTTCCATTTTGCACAAAGTATTCAAGAAGATCAGGATATTCATTTCACATGCCCTGCTTATTCCAGTTTAAGGCCCCCCAGAGTCAGGATTCTATGGAACCCACCCAAATCATGGAGTCAGCACTGCCACCTCCCAGGCCTCCTCCATGGAGGATGGGGTGGATTCCTTGCCTCTGCTTGTTTTCCTTAGGTGCTTGTAAGCGATGAAGTGGGCAGGTTCCTTAGCAGGCAGCTGTGGAGGAGGGACCGGCGCTGGCATCTCAGTCATCTCACTGACTCGGCAGTCCTACTTCAGGAGAGGTTCAGAAGAGTCAATCTCTGGACACTGGGCACTTGGGGCAAGGTAAGATCATGTGTGTGTGTGTGTGTGTGTGTGTGTGTGAGAGAGAGAGAGAGAGAGAGAGAGAGAGAGAGAGAGAGAGAGAGAGAGATATCAATGCTTTCATTAATGTCCAGTCTGCAAAAAGTAATAGTTCTGCTCTCTTTGCTGGCCAGGCTGAACCTAGAGTACTGCACCCAGTTCTGGTCATCACATTTTAAAAGCATTGAAACGCTTTAGAGTTTCCAGGGAGGGGAATCAGGATAGTTGCTGGGGATGGAAACCAAATCCTATGACTTGAGGAAGGACTTGGGCATGTTGACTTGCTTAACAGCTGGGGACCAGTTTACTTGCCTTACCTGATATAAACCCACCTGGCTGCTTCAATACAGCAAACTGGACAAGGTTACAGGCATCACTTGACACTTGTTCTGCAGCTGTAAGAAATTTTAGTGTGGCAGTATCTATACTTTGGAACTCCCTGCCTGTTGACACCAGGCAGGTGCATTCACTCTACTATTTCATGCTGAAAAACATTTTCATTTAGGCAAGCCTGTCTAGACATGCAGATGTTGATATGTCTTGATCTTTTATGCTGTTGAGTTTAATTGTTTTTCAATGTTTTTATTGATAATTTTAATATTTACTGTAACCTCTTGGAGGGTTTCCTACAATCAAGCAGTATATAAATCTTGTTCAGTAAGATAAATAAATAATTGTTTAGCTCGGGGAAGAGAAGATTAAAGGGAGACATGATGGCTGTCTTCTGACTGTTGGATGGGCAGAAGTTGGAACAGATGTTTGCTGTTGCTCTGGAGAGAGCAGAAGGAGATCTGATGGCTGGGCATTGCAAAGAAGAAGGAAAAAGCTTTAATGGCTGTTCAACATTTATATACGACTTCTTTGTAAAAAGGAACCACAGCACCTCTAAAGCTATGAACTAAAATGTCAAAATTCTCAATAAAACCAGTTATTGATACTTTCCCAACAGTGAAAGCTAAATGTTTGAGACTTTTAAGTTTGGAAAAAAAGACAACTGATGGGAGTAATTTTTAAAAAACCAGGGTCACCAATGGCTGTTGTGGCCCCATCGAGTCCCGTTGCTGAGCAAGCTGGGGCTAGGTGTCTCTAAGGAACACTTGCCTGAGAGCAGAATCTACATACAAAGTCAAAGAAGAGAAGAGTTTGAATTTGATAACCCGCTTTATCACTACCCCAAGGAGTCTCAAAGCGGCTAACAATCTCCTTTCCCTCCCTCCCCCACAACAAACACTCTGTGAGGTGAGTGAAGCTGAGAGACTTCAGAGAGAAGTGTGACTAGCCCAAGATCACCCAGCAGCTGCATGTGGAGGAGCGGAGACGTGAACCCGGTTCACCAGATTACGAGCCTACCGCTCTTAACCACTACACCACACTGGCTCAAACAGCCCTGAGGTCAGGGAATCCAGGTGATCACAGAGTCAAGGGTCCAGATGTAGAACAAGAAGCAGCAAGGTAGGGCCTGGAACCACAGGCATTGTTTCCAGCATCTGAGTGCTGCTGAGAGCACTGTTTAAGAAGGCTGAAGCCAGCTGTTTCTCATCAGTACCCTTCTTTCCCATGTCCTTGAGGGCTGATCAGTTGCAGGTGGAGCCATTCCAGCTTCTTCCCTTCAGGCTGCTGTCCAGCAGGTGAAGCTGATCCCTGGCCCATGACAATGGCACTGATTGTGTGATGTGGAGAAATGGGCGGAAAGAACTTTCCTCCCCTCTGTCATGATACTAGAATCCAGGGCCATGCACTGAAGCTGAATGCTGGAAGCACTTCTTTACACAATGCATATTTGAGCCACGGAGTCCGCTAACCTGTGATGTAGTTCATTGACTTCAATTAGATAAATTCATGGAGGATGAGGCTGCTAGTTTCGAGGGCTGTATATTACCTCCATTGTCATAGGCATTATGCCTCTGGGTACCAGTTGATGGATGGGCATTTCAGAGGCACCTGGGCAGCCACTATGGGAAACAGGGTGCCAAACTAGGTGATCTTTGTTTTGATTCAGCAGGGATCTTTTTATATTTTTAGAACTAGATGCAGTGGTGCAGTTAGGGAAGGACTTTGGGGGCAGAAGCCTTGCTCTGCGGAATGAGCAGGAGGGCACCCAAATGCAGCAAAACCACATTTTGAAGCAAGTAAAGCAATAGTATACATCATTCTCTAAAGAGCCCACCTCTGCTACTAGACCATTAAGTACAGAGCCTTAAATTACCTACGTGCATCACTGACTGGATGATCCAGCACAATGATGATCTCCCAAATGATCTCCTTATGTTCTTAAAAAAATCTTTTCCTCCTTCATATTTAAGTCTAACGTCATCCACATCCGCTCGCATGAGGGTAAGGGTGCCAATGGTCCCATCACCATCCCTTACCTTCATCTCTCACAACCATCTCTGTGATGATCACTTGCAGGTTTACAAGACCCCAAGACCCTGATTCTTACTTTCAGAGTGACAGCAGGTAGGAATGGTGTCCTGGGGCCTGGGCGTCCTGCTCATCCGACTCCTCCTCAACCTGATCAACCAAGGTGAGACATACAGAACTTAAGAGGAGCACTGCTGGCCCAGACCAATGATCTATCTGGTCTGCTGTTCTGTTTTGCCCAGAAGCCAGTCACATGACTCCAGGAAGGGTCTAAGCAGGTAAGGTGGCATGGGCTGTAACCTGCCTTGTGAGAGGAAATGGAAGAACACCAAGCCCTCCTTCCTTTTCACTTCACCATTGCTACCAAGGGGATATCTTGATTATTCTCTGGCTATCTCCACTAGATAACCTGCTGGGCTTAACTGGTTCAGTCTCAATATTGGGTAGAATGGTTTGGTTGTGCCAAACCACCCCTCCTGTACTTTTAACCTTCCTGTGAACTTTTGACCCTCCTGTGCAAGTAAGACTTTAAAGCAAAAAGCAAGCATTTTACAACTTGAGTTGTGCAACCTAAAATGCAATATAAAATACCCCAAAGCCCTAATCCTTCACAGTAGGACATGACAGCTTAGAGCTCCTGACAAGCTGGGTCATATAAGGACGGATGGGGCGCAGTTCCAAAGGGGTATCAATGCTTCTGTTACCCAGATCTTGTGTCCAGATCTTGGGAAGTAATAATTGCACCTGATTCTGAGCTGGACAGGCTGCATCTAGAGTTCTGCATCCAGTTCTGGTCACCGCATTTTAATAAGGGCATTGAGGAACTTGAGAGAGTCCAGAGGAGGGTGGCTGGGATGGTGATGGGTCTGGAAACCAAGTTCTGTGAAGAATGGTTGAAGGAGCTGAAGATGTTTCACCTGGAGAAAAGAAGATTAGGGGAGGAACAAAGGATGCTGCTTTATACTGAGTTAGACAACTGGTCCAGTGAGTCCAGCATTGTCTACACTGACTGGCAGGGGATTTTCACACAGGGGATGTTTTCAGCCCTTCTTGGAGATGACAGGGATTGAATGTGGGACCTTCTGTATGTATAGCAGATACTCTACCATGACCTGCCACCCTTCCCCAGGAGAAGTATGACAAGTGTCTTTAAATATCTGAAGGGCTGTCATGCAGAAGTTCAAGCAGCCTTGGCTAGAACCAATGGATGGAAATTTCAAGGAAGTAGATTTCAGCTAAAGATGAGGGGAAATTTCCTAACAGCAAGAGCTGTTCGAGAGTGGAACAGAGGCTGCTGTAGAAGAAGAAGAAGAGTTTGGATTTGATATCCCGCCTTTCACTCCCTTTAAGGAGTCTCAAAGCAGCTAACATTCTCCTTTCCCTTCCTCCCCCACAACAAACACTCTGTGAGGTGAGTGGGGCTGAGAGACTTCAAGGAAGTGTGACTGGCCCAAGGTCACCCAGCAGCTGCATGTAGGAGGTGGTGGGCTCTCTTTTGCTTGGAGGTGTTGAGGCAACCACTGGACAGCCACCTGTTTGGAAAGGTGTAGTTGCATTTCAGCTGTTCCCTGAAACTCAGCAAAGAAAAGGGAGGCTATCAGAGAAGTGGACATTTACATGTAGTTGGAGGAAATAGGCAGACTTTGAATGAGCATAGCTGTTGGCCATCATTCATATTGTGGATCTCCTAGGTTGCTGTGCTGAGAACCTTCAACAGGCCTTCCGTGTGGAGCCGGATAACGTCACCGTCCATGAAGGGGAAACAGCTCTGCTAAGGTGTGAGGTGGACAACCTATCTGGCATTGTGCAGTGGGTGAAAGATGGGCTTTTGTTGGGACCCAACCAGGACATCCCTAGGTTCCCACGCTACAGCATGGTGAGAGATCCTAGCCAAGGTGAGAAGTCTCCAGGTTTTTTTTTTTTTTGGGGGGGGTCATTGGAACTAGCTTCCACCAAGCTGCCACTTCCAACTAGCTGCCACTATCAATTAGGGCAGGTCTGGGAAATCTGTGGCCTTCCAGAAGTTGCTAGACTACAACACCCATCATTCCTGGCCATGCTGACTGGGGCTGATGGGAGCTGAGGTCCAACAACATCTAGAGCATAGGTGCACAACCTGTGGCCTTCCAGATGTTGTTGGACTACACCTCCCATCATCCCTGATCACTGGCTATGTTGGCTGGGGCTGATGGGAGCTGTAGTCCAGAAACTACTGGAGGGTTGCAGGTTGTGCACCCCTGATTTAGAGGGCCACAGATTCCCTGTCCTCCGATGTCTGGTTCTGCTTTGCAACACTGCTTCAGCTCTATTTTTGTGAATAAGGTTTTCAAATAATTTCAAGAAAATTGCCAAGGAAGGAAAGGAGGGGAAAAAGCATGGAGACATCTCCAGTCTCATGCTATGCCAGCAATCATGAGAGCTAGGAACATATTTGTGATTTATATTAGGGAACACAGACCCACGATAGGAGTGATGGGGACATTTGTCAGGTTCTGGGGAAAAGACTGGAACTGACTAAGATGTATGTTGGGAGGAATTGTTGTGAAACCGAAGAAAAACCCCTCCTCACATTAGGTTTGTATAAACGTGCTAATGCTGTATATTCCATTGGTGCTAAGATATATTGCTTCGTCCACTGCCATCCTACTGTTTTAATTTTTGGGGTTTTTTTGGGGGGGGGGGGTTTGGAGAGGATTTAAATGGTTATGATATTGACTTAAGTGTTATTCCTGTGGAATCATGTAGGATTTTTTTTTGGAGGGGAAGCGGTGGCAATTTCTTTATTTAAATAAAACAAAACTGAAATGAAGTCGAAACTTGGTGCTTCTGAAATAACTGATAAATGGTATTTTTAGGACACCAAATCCTGCATTAGGAAGAACAGCACCAGCATATTAATAGTTATGGAGAAGGTGACACAGTACAGTCATACCTTGGGCTACAGATGCTTCAGGTTGCATTTTTTCAGGTTACTTCCGGGTTTCGGCAGTTGCGCATGCTCAGAAGTGCTGAATCGCAACCTGCGCGTGCGCAGCTGCGCAGCTGCGGGTTGAGAATGCTGCAGGTTGCGAACGTGCATCCCGCATGGATCATGTTCGCAACCCGAGTGTCCACTGTATAGGGAAAGAGCTGGGAGAGGATTGGAGAACCTGCTAGGATGGGTGATGGTACCAGGAGCCTGATAACTAGCAAGCCCAAAGCAGGATTGGAGAATGTGTCCCAGAATGAGAATAATTTGAACCAAACATGGGGGGAAATATCATTTCAACTTGCCCTTGCCTTTTGATACTTCAGGCAAGTTTAACCTGCAAATAACAAGGAGCCAACTAGAAGACGATGCCATGTACGAGTGCCAGGTGGGACCCTCGGAGAAAAGCAGAGGCATCATCTCTCGCAGTGTGCTGCTCTCTGTGCTGAGTAAGTGCCAGAAGGAATCTGGGAGCTCACAGTCGGCCCCTCTCCTAATCAATTCATTTGCGTTCCGTCTTCCAGAATTGGTTGAGAAACAGCCATGTGACTCTCTGCGGACCACACCCTTCCCAGAGGCCACACCTTCTTTGGGTTCTTTTGCCTGGCTGGAATGTGCCCTTGTACTGTGACAATGCCTCTTTCTTGCTTGGGAGAAGGAGGGAGAGATGTGTGGTGCGTGGGCCCGTGTGTGTGTGTGTTTGTGTGCGCGCACCAATAATAATAATAATAATAATAATAATAATAATAATAATAATAATAATAATTTATTATTTATTATTTATACCCTGCCCATCTGGCTGGGCCTCCCCAGCCACTCTGGGCGGCTTCCATAGAAACCAAAACCACTCTGGGCGGCACCCATAGAAACCTTTGTGTTTCACATGGCTGGAATGAAGCCTATTGGACAAGAGAAGCATCACATCCAGTGCTGTGCCCACTTCTGCATCTGAACTGGTATGCAGACCCTGGAAGGTTGATCCCAAGAGAATTTGGCCCCTGAGCTGAAAAGGGCCCCCTGATCTGACTGAATCGGCATTAACCCTTTGCACACAATGGTTTTAGCTATGAAAGTGCTGTGTGGTGTCAGGGACCGTACCGTGCAGAGGAGGGCTGCACTGAGGAGGAATGGTGGGAGCACCCCTTCCCCCTGCTCCTGCTCCTGAATCTTCCTAGGAGCAGGAGGACAGTCTAGATTTGGAACAGTGGTTTGCAGAAGGGCATAGTTCAGAAGGCAGAAGTTGGGAAATACTGGATGGGGAGCAGCTAGGAGAAGAAACACTGGAAGAGAGAGGGTTAACATATTCACAGCCTCTGGACAGCATTCCTCCGCCCAGCCCAAGTTCGGGAAGAGTTCAGAAAGCGCAGAGGGTACAAGCTCAGAGTACAAGATGTAGGAGTGACATAGATTCATAGGGATGGAGGGAGTGTAAGCCTGAATTGGGAGCACCACCATTCTGGGTTGATGCTTTTTTTTGTCCTTCGCTGTGTTTATTAAAGAAACTAACTGGTAAGAATTCCTTTCATTTGATCTGCTCATTTAGGACCACGGGGTCCAATTCCCCGAAGCCTGACATGTGGGGAGGATGCTTCTGGTGGTGGAAGTAGAGTGGAGAAAAGCAACCACATTTCACCCTTCTTCACTTTACTTCTTTTCCCTATAGTTCCCCCCAAGAGGCCGCTCATTAGGGAGTACCCAGCCAACAGCACAGTGACCTGGGTGGCTGGCATGGAATATACGGTGCACTGCCAGGTGGAAGATGCCCGGCCTGCAGCTGAGATCACCTTCCGCAGTGGTGAGGAGGTTGCATGAATCCTAGTTCCTTCCACAAGTTGCGGGATTGTTCTTTGGGAGGGGAGGGGCAGGGGCTGATTTTGCGGCATACTTCCTGCCAGCAGTTGCTGGTGCTCTTTGCGACTTGTAGGGCGGGGAGGATAACCAGTAGGTGGTGCTGTAACCCATGGCAGGCAGAGGCAACTAATTCTAGTATTTGCTCCATCCTTCTCCCCACTGAGTTCTACAAGGGCAACACAAAAACGGAGGAGGCCACAGTGCCACCCCCTGGACTGAGCAGAAAGAGGAAGGCAGGCAGGTGGGGCTTGGGTGAAGGCAGACAGAGGTTGGTGGGGCAGTGCCCATTTGCCCTAATGGATCATCCTCCAGTTTCTCTCATTTTCACTGAGCAAAGAGATGTTTCTGGGACAATGGTTCCACTGGCTGGTTCACAGGCCCTCTCTGAGGTCCAGAGAGACCTGTGCCACTTCCACATTTTGTGCCCCCCTGGCCATAATAATAATAAAAATAACACATGAAAACAAAATACAGCACCTACCCAGAAAACATTGAGATATAATCTGAATGTTTTATTTATTTAGGAAATGCTTTTCTAGCCTCTCTCTGTGCAAATGCATTCATCATTGATTGAGGAGGAAATCTAGCTTTTGCACAGTTATAATGAGGAATTCTCATGCATGAATAATTCCTTAGTCAACTAGAGATAAAACTATAGAGAAACTTAAATGTAACATTTCTCCGCCTTTCAACATACATTTGATCCAGCACCAGACACCAGCAGCGGTTTGTTTATACAATCAGCTGATCTGAGAAGATACATTCACCATGGTCTAATCTTGTGCTATCGGAACCATAAATATTAATATTGGCAAACATTTTAAAGTCTCTAAAATAACACAATCAGATTTGTTGGGGTGCCATTAAAAGTAGCAGAGCAAATGGCAAGACAAGTTTTGGCCCATGGAAGTTTGGGTGCAACTCAGTTCGTAAAAAGAGAGCTTTGCATTGGATTAAGACAAGTAGACTGAGGGACAGTCACATTCCCATACTATCCTTGTACCTTTAGCCTATCAGTTTACTTCTCTATCTCCTTGTTGTTTAGACTGATATGTCTTCAGTTGCATCCTGTTTACAGCTTCCTCCTCCTCTTCCCACTGATTCTTGGACCTCAAGAGGGGAAGTCATTTTTTACTATACTCTGAGAGAGTAGAAGAGCAAGCATGGATGCCTTGTTGTTTTCTAGACTAGTTAGGTTGTTGTTTGTTTGTTTAAGGGGAACATACTAGACATCATAAAATAGAAGGAAAAGCAGAGTACTTGCCCCAAACCCTGGATCTAAGCATCCAGAGAATTTTCCTTCTATTTTATGATGTCTAGTATGTTCCCCTTAAACAAACAAACAAACACGGTTGGTAAGTTAAAAATAGTTTACTTACTCTTCAAAGGTCAGATTCATGTGTTTTTCCATACAGCAGCAAGAAAAGACAAGCAGTACAACTTAGTTTCAAAAAGTGGGAAATGCTTCTAAGTTATTTGTATAGAAGCACAAAGATGGCTTGGAACATTCAGCTTAGATATCCTTATTAGAAGGGTTCACATGGTGGAAGAAAAAGAACAAAGTGTTTGGTAACCCTGGCTCCCAAAGTGAGGGTGTGTAGCCTAGCTAACTGGCAGGACAGCCTACTCTGTGGTCTTAACCCTTTCATGCATCCATTTAGAGTTAAGTATGTTGGCTAAATGAGGCTGGATATATGCCACATTCTAGAACTCGAAACTTTTCTGAGTTATGTATTTCCTACAATAAACAACTCCCCCTTTCCCTACACGCATCTCTCTCTGTGTAATTGCAACAGGTAAAGTCTACTCTCTAATCAAGATTCACTAGTTAAACGCTGCTCACACTACATACGAAAGGATTTCATTAGGTAATTGGACCCTCTTATGCCAATAGAAATTCTGTCGCACAAGCTGTCGTTGAAATGTCCTGGAACTGTGCCAGAGCATGGAAGATGGTGATCTGTGTTTAGAACTTAGGAAGCTGCCTTGTTCTGATTCAGACCATTGGTACACGTGGCTCAGTACTGGCCACACTGCCTGGCTGTGGCGTTCTAGGGTTCCCGGCAAGGAGACATTCCCTGTGCAATCTGGAAATAACAGTGATTGAGGCTGGGACCATCTGCCTGCACAGCAGATGCTCTCCCACTGAGTTCTGGCCCCTGCCTCGTAATCAGAGCCCTGCTAAATCAGATCTAAGTCCTGCGTTGTGTTCTCACAGTTGCCTCTGGGAAGCCCTCAAGCAGTTCCTGAGCATAATAGCAGCCTTCTCCTGCCAACTGGTTTTCAGAGGCGTGTTTATTAGTAGGGAAGGGAGGTACCATTCTAGGGTCTCACCTTGGGCACCCAGCTAGTTTAGGCCAGTTTTTTCCCTTCCTAGCATGGGGTCCCTCGGAATTTGCTTGCTTCATACTGTGCTAGTCTTGGTGGGGTGGGCTGTGGGTATTTTTGAGGGCTATCATGGGGGTATGTGGAAGGTTGACTAGGCCACAGAATTAGCATCCCCCTTACCAATCTTCCCTTTCTCTCCAGGTGACAAGGAAGTGACAGATGTGTCATCCAGCATCCAACCTGGCTCCAACAACAAGCTCTTCAGCACAGAGGCCGTGCTGAGGTGCGAAGAGCACGGAAGGAGCTCTATAGCGCTAGCCCCCAGTCGCCTGTATGCAGGGCTGCTCTGGGATGTGGGTGGCACTCTGGTCTAAACCACTGAGCCTCTTGAGCTTGCCAATCAGAAGGTTGGCAGTTTGAATCTCCATGACGGAGTGAGCTCCTGTTGCTCGGTCCCAGCTCCTGCCAACCTAGCAGTTCAAAAGCACACCAGTGCAAGTAGATAAATAGGTACCACTGTGGCGGGAAGGTAAATAGCGCATCTGTGTGCTCTGGTTTCCGTCACGGTGTTCCGGTGCGCCAGAAGCAGTTTAGTCATGCTGGCCACATGACCAGGAAAGCTGTCTGTGGACAAACGCTGGCTCCCTCGGCCTGAAAGTGAAATGAGCGCTGCAACGCCATAGTCACCTTTGACTGGACTTAACCGTCCAGGGGTCCTTTATCTTTTTTTTAAAGGCTGCTCTACAGTGGAAGTCAAAGCTGAAGGAATGTGGAGAGGGGGTACATGCAGAGTAGGGGCCAAAGGAGAGGATAGCTAGGGAAGAATAAATCCTTCCCTTGTGGTTTCTCTCAGATTCTCATTTTTCCAACCTTAAAATCGGTTTGCCATCTTTCCTCATCAGTTTGTAGTTAAAAAAAATATTCTCCTCAGATACACATTTTTGCATGCAAATGTTCCCTAATCAACACATTTTTTGCAAAGCAATTTCCCCTCCAAAGGGATGCATTTTTGCACGCCGTTTTCACTAACATGTATTTTGATGCACACATTTTCCCTTGGTATACCCATTTTTGCATGCATTCTTTAGCTGGACAACTGTATTGCCAAATTAGGAGAAGTGAGAATTTTGAAGGCAGCTGCATTTGGATTTGTGTATTCCTTTGCAAATGATGTAGGTATGTGTGAACCAAACCAGACCGCACCCCCCCCCAAAAACCAATTACTAGCTTTGAATCGCTCCTATGGTCTTCTCCTCTGCTTTCTTCCAGGATCACTCCCCAGAGCTCAGACAACAGGCAACGGCTGACGTGCGCAGCTTCTAACCCAGTTGCCTTAATCCCAGTTGTTGTCAGCTTCACCATGAATATCCTGTGTAAGTCACTCAGAATGCTTCGTCAGACCTTTCGCTTTTCCAGGGCTAAAGGTAACCGTCAGCATAATCGCCACTAAGTGCCCAAGGAAACTGTTATTTCTTTCCTAATAAAAAAACAAACACAAAAGGATAAGGAATGAGGAGGTGGAGGAGGAAGCGAGAGATCACCCAGGGCAGTTGCAATAAAAGGCAGAAGAAACAAGAGACGATAACAGAGCAAATGGACAAGGGAAAGTATGAGATACTTAAAGGGTGGGTTTGGTGGTGTTTTTTTTTTAAGGTTCTTTTAAAAACAAGACAAGGTCAGCATGTGATGGAAATAGCCCATATCGGCTGGGGTCCAATCCACACCACACTTTTAAAGCACACGTCTTCCCCCCCAAAAATCCTGGCAACTGTAGTTTACCATTCACAGAGCTACAATTCACAGCACCTTGACAAACTACAATTCCTAGGATTTATTTGTAGGAATACATGTGCTTTAAATGCACTTTAAGATAATGGTGTGGCTGTCACCTAAATCTTTAAGGTCTGGTCAACCCAGCCAGGCAAACACCATCCTCCTAAGTCCTTGTAAACAGCTTGTGTGATTTGAGTGGGTTTAGTTTCCTCTGTGGATCAGCGCCTGTCATTCAAAACAGACCTGCGTCACAGCTTTTGCCCTATCATTTTGACGATGATAACTCAGTATCCTTTGACTGATTTAGAGCAAAGGTGCAGAATCTGTGGCCTCTAGATGTTACTGGACTCCAGCTCCCATCCGCCCCAGCCAGTCTGGCCAGCGGTCAAGCATAATGGTCAATGGGGATGACTTCTTTGACCATTCCTGAACAGGGAGAGCTTGGCTACCGTAGTTGATGAACTGGTGACTTCAAGACTGGATTACAGTACTGCAATGCATTCTATGCAAGACTTCCCTTGCGCTTGCCCTGGAAACTGCAGTTAGGCCCTAGCCTGACACTCTAACCACTGCACCACACTGCCTCTCCACCCCTATGGAAAGGGAAGGTTGCTGTAGGCAAACAGGAACTGGTGGCCTTAGGGACCTCCTCTCCTTTGAGTTTCAGCCATATCGTTCTGCTCTCTTTGACAGTCCCACCACAGCCACCTGTCATCAGGGGATACGATGGCCCCACAGTAAAAGCCAAGGACAAAGTAGAGCTGACCTGTATTTCTTTGAGTGGGAACCCACTGGCTACTCTGCAATGGCTAAAGGTGAGTGGGGGAACTTTGAGGCACTACTCTTTTTGTACTGACTTGTTTGATGAGTTGAGTTCTCCCTCCCCCCCCCCTTGTGCTCTGGGGAGAGGAGAACCGTTTTTGTGTGTGCACAGTTCTTTTCTTTTTTTGTGGGCGGGACGACAAATCATTTGCTATTGGAGAAAGCCCAAATCCTCCCCCAGGTGTCTGGAGCTTGGGATACTGTACAGCAGACCATTGCTCCTGCTCTCCTTAACATTGGGGTGGACATTTCTGTGACTTCCAGGCTGTAAATGCAAAAGCGTCCCAGTGAGTGCCACCTGGTGGTAATTATTCTGTTAGCAGCCGGTGAGGGACCTGCAGCCAGATTTTCTGACAGGCTATATATTATGACCCCACAATTCCCCTTCTGCTACATCAGCAACAGCACAGCCCTTCCTGTCCCATTATCTGGTGTGGAGTTTTAGCTCAGCTTTCGGTTCTCTTTGATCTCTTCCTACATTCCTCAATCCACTCTGTCTGTCTTTTAGCCCTTGGCCTCTTCCACCTTCTCCTTGACTTGCTGCAGCCTCCATCTTTTTCCCCAGTCACCTGGCCTTCTTCCCTGCCTCCTCCATCCTTGGTCCTGGTGGGTCTTCTTCTCTATCAGCACCCTAGCCTCCTCTCCGTGTTTCTCTTCCCTTTCCCCCTTCTTTATAGCAGTAGCTCAACATCCTGCGATTTGCCTTTCCCTCTCATCAGTTGGAATGTTCATGTACATTCATTGGTGACAAAGCAGCTAAGGATTGCTCGATGTATTGTGACTCTCACATGATTTGAAACAGCCTGCCTATGGCAGTTGCTCCACATGGTGGCTGTTCTACTGAGGAAGAGCCACAGAGCACACGGCATTCACACAGAAGACCCAAGATTCAATGCTAGATTCCTACAGGAAAGAACCCTGCCTGAAACTCTGGACTGGCTGCTCCAAGGGGTATAGCTAGATAGACCAGAAGTCTTACAAGCACTAGAAAGCAGCTTCCAACACCCCTGAGGTTTTCTAGTGATGGTGCATAGAGGTTTTATGAATGGTGGCAGCAAGCCACGTGTTGTCCAATTTGTATATGGTGTTACAAGGTTTGCTGGGCCCTAGGCTCTATCCTCCTTCTCCTGGCCTCTAAGAGAAGGAAGGAAAGAAGTCTGGGAGCCCAAAACATGTTATTTCCCTGTTGGTTTGATAAAGTTTGCTATTTGCGCAGCCCCTGTGCTCATTAAGCTCCAAAGTCATGGTGCCTTAGGGCCAGCCGGATGTTTCTGACTGCCTAACGGCTTCTGTCCTCTGCTCCTATCCTGGCATACTACTACTACTACTTTATCTATACCCCACTCATCTGTCTGGGTTTCCGCAGACACTCTGGGTGGCTCCCAGAATATTCAAAACATGATAAAACATCAAACATTGAAAAATTCCCTAAACATGGTTGCCTTCAGATGTCTTCTAAACATCAGATAGTTGTTTATTTCCTTGACATCTGATGGGAGAGCATTCCACAGGGTGGGTGCCACTACCAAGAAGGCCCTCTGCCTGGTTCCCTGTAACCTCAATTCTCTCAGTGAGGGAACTGCCAGAAGGCCCTCGGAGCTGGACCTCAATGTTTGGACTGAACGATGGGAGTGGAGATGCTCCTTCAGGTATACTGGGCACTGCCAGGCTCCTCCCCTATCTTGTCAACACCCCACCCTTCAGCTTCCAGGCTCTTCTCCCTGGATCTCAGCTATGGGCTTGTGCCTTACAGAACGATGAAGTGATTTCCACGAACTGGGAGACGGACGACGCTGGCCAATTGTCCCGGAGTTCCCTCAGCCTCAGCATCACAGCAGAAGACAACATGGCTATAATCAGCTGCCAGGCCTTGAACCAAGTCTTGCCCCTTCCCCTGCAAGCCAGCATCACTCTGCACGTGGTTTGTGAGTGTTGGGACTGTCCCTTCCCAAAACATGCCTGAGTAGTTTGTCATGAAGTTGACTTGTTTCAACCAGGACTTGACTGAATATCCTGCCCTTCCTTTCCTGGGACCACTCATCCCCATAGAAGTGTGTGTGTAGGGGGGAGATATTTGGTGACTTGGGGAGGGGGCAAGCAAATGCTAATTTGTGGGTGCTGTGGCCATGCTTTCAAGTACGAGGTTGCCATTGTGTGTTCTTTTTGCAATACAATAAGTCTTTCCATCACTTCAAGTGACAGTAGACCCATGGTACTCCTGGAATTAAATGCCCCAATGGAAAAAATGCTCCCTCGTGATAGTGTTATTCCCAGAGGAACTTTTTGGAGGGGAAGATTGGTCAAGGATCAATGTTTCTTTAACTTTTATTTTAAAAAGTAGTTGAAGGAAGACAAAATCCACATCTAACATATCTTTCAAGGTAATATCACCCCTTGAACGTTCTTAGGAATTCACCCCCTGAAAATTAACCTTGTCTTCAGAAGCATATTTTCCCCTCCCCACCTTTGTAAAACTTACAAAATTAACTGGGCTCAAATACTTTGACTCAGCACTGGTTCCAAGAAACCATAGTTAAGATTAAGCGCATTTTCGGGTTCAGATGGAAAGGTAAACTGCGGTTATTTTAAGACAGAAGTGAAGCCTCCAATCTCCTCCTTTCCACCAGAAGGGAGGGATGGGGAGTACATGCACCCAAATCTCTCCTTGTCTCCTTCCTGTAACTAGAGATTTTTGCTACGTTTGAATACAGAAACTATCCTGCATAGGGCTGTCTTAAGCATATGTGGCACCAGGGTGCAAAGATCCACCCGCGCCCCCCCCCAGGTTGCCCAGTCCCAGGCACGCAGGAGGGCGGAGCTGGCCAGCCGCCTCAGCGTGTCGCTGGCTCGGTCACCCCCAAACTTGCGGCACAGCAGAAGAGTCCGCTGCGGTGCTCCGACCAATGGGCGGGCTCTTCTCCAGACTCAACTTTCAGGCCCCAGACTCTAGGCCTGGAGCCCCTGAGAGCCTGGCGCCTGGGTGCCCCGCACCCCTATTGCCTATGGGTAGGATGGCCCTGATTCTGCATACCCACTAAACCAGCAGTTCTCAACCTGTGGGTCCCCAGATGTTGTTGGACTACAACTCCCATCATCCCTAGCTAGCAAGGCCAGAGCTCAGGTATGATGAGAGTTGTAGTCCAACAACATCTGGGGAACCCCCCAGTTTGAGAACCACTGCACTAAACCTTTAAGGCACATTTACCCCCTCAAATAATACCAGGCACCGTGGTTTACACTTCACAGAGTTACAATTCCCAGCAAGCCTTGACAAACTACAGCACCCAGAATTCTTTGAGACGAAAAATGTGCTTGGGGTGTATATGCAGCCTCAGCCACTAGGTCCATTTTGTAAACAACAACAACAACCTTGCTTCCCTTCACAAAAGTCAAGCATGTTGTACTTTCCCAGAGGCACATGGAACGACAAACAAAACCGCAACCAAATTTCTTCTCCTGGTGAAAGGGAAAGAAGGACACACTGATTTGAAAACAAAAATGAGCACATCTAAGTCTTGCACTGGGTGACTAATATCCTTCTCTTCCCTCCCCCTGCCCCCGGGCTCTACTTTTTGGATAACAGTTCTCCCCGACCAGGTGAAAATCATAGGCTCAAGCAGCACTGAGGAAAACAAGGAGGTCTCGCTGTCTTGTTCCACCTCTGCCAGCAACCCACCTGTCTTGCTGCGCTGGTGGCTGGGCTGGAAGGAGCTCAGCGCCACAGAGGTCACTGTGTCAGAGGTAGGCAATAGCAGGGGCCCATTCTGCTAGGAGGCTGAGTGAGATGGGTCCTATATGGATGGTAATTAGAGGGCGTCAGTGGGCATTTCATCCTCTCTTGTTCCTGAGCCAAGGATGGGGCAGGAATTTGAAGGCAAACTTGTTTAATCTGCACTTTCTGAAATGATAGATGAACCAAAACACAGCTGCCCTTTGAAATTCGCACTTCTATGAATGTTGCAGTGCACATGAAAATGTGTACCCTGGAGTCAAACGTGCATCAGAAGGCATGCGTAAGTAAAATAGGAGACAAAAATGCATTCTGTGAGGAGGAAGTGCTTTGTAAGAATATGTGTATTGGGCAAAATTGTATAAAAATACAGTGGTACCTCTGGTTACGTACTTAATTCGTTCCGGAGGTCCATTCTTAACCTGAAACTGTTCTTAACCTGAAGCACCACTTTAGCTAATGGGGCCTCCTGCTGCTGCCATGCCGCCGGAGCACAATTTCTGTTCTCATCCTGAAGCAAAGTTCTTAACCCTAGGTAATATTTCTGGGTTAGCGGAGTGTGTAACCTGAAGCATATGTAACCTGAAGCGTATGTAACCCGAGGTACCACTGTACATGCATATTTGCATTAAAACGCTGCTGAGTTTTCATGAGGACTTGTCTTTATTTGGGTTAGGGTTTTTTTTGGGTGCAAAGTGTTATGTGGAAAGGTGAAGAACTGAACTTGAGATTGGGAAAATGAGAATGGAGAAAAACCAAAACTGACAGATTCTCCCTTCCCTACTTTTAGATGTCGCCTGCCCATTTTTTCAGACAAACAGGAGATTTTTGAATCCAGGGGGTTAGGTGGGGGGACAAAATGGAGGCGAGGTGGTACATTATGGCAGCAGTCCTTTGGGACACTCTCTCTAAGGGTGTCCCAATTTGGAGAGTACTCTCTTTCCAGGGCCTCCTAGCCGATGGGTTCCTGGTGGGTTGGGGTCCACCACTTCCACTGCTGGTCTTCCAAATCCAGTGGATTCCATTGCCTCCATGTCAAGACTTATCTGCTGGTTAGGATCATGACAGGGAGGGCCTGAAGCATGAGTTTAGGGGCCACGAACATGGGAAAGTAAGGGCCTCTGAGAAGACTGTACTGTCCCAGATTGTGGGGGAAGTAAGAACATTGTATGAGCACTGAGGAAGGTTGTAGCTCAGTGGTAGAGCATCTGCCTTTCCTGCAGAAAGTCCCAGGTTCAATCTTGGGTTGGGCTTGGAGTTCCCTCTTCTCTGAAGCTCTGCTGCCAGTCAGTGTAGACAATACCAAGTTAGAGGGACTTGTGGACTTTCAGAGTGCTGGGAAATCAGGGAAACAGCCATTTTGAAACCACTTGTTTAGATCTGCCTCTTCTCCCTTCTCAAAATGAGAATTGCTATCCTCCTACAGGCAGCTCATGGCGGGATGATCACGGTGTCTAACATCACATACACAGCACGCCGTGAGGACAACGGATTGTCTCTGATCTGTGAGGCCTTCAATGAAGCCATCCTCTACGCCAAGACTGCTACCGTGACCCTCCGAGTACAGTGTGAGCAGGAGGGATGATTGTGTGTGTGTCATGGCAACGGTTGCCATGTGTGACGGGTTTTGAATCCCCCCTTCTAATATCTGTTTCCTCCTTCTCTTCCCCATTCTTGTTTTTGTCCTTCAGATCCACCTCAGAAGATCTGGATTGATGTTCCACCCCCAGAAACATGCTTTCGAGCTGGCACCGTAGTCAAGCTCACCTGCTTTGCCAGTGGTGGACACCCTCTGCCTCGCCTCGAGTGGTACAAGGTGGTCCAGCATTACTGCCTCCAGGGCCAGCGCTACCATTAGGCCGGGGTGGGAAACTTTTTCAGCCTGGGAGCTGCTCCACAAGTCAATGGTGGTGGCTGAGGAGCAGAGGCAAAACTTGGCAGAACAATGAAGGCAAATTTTATCTTCGTACAATAGGCTTGTTTCTAGACACCCACCCTCATACTCTGTCCTCCTTCCTGGCAACCAAGGGACATGATCTGAGTTCAAGGGTACATCACAGGCAGGCAAAAATACCCGAGGAAGTTGTGAAGCCAGGACAGTGAGGGGCATGGTATGGGGTGAGAGGGTGTGGTTGGGGAGGGGCTGTCACCCAGAGAGAGTTTCAAGGACCCAGCTAGGAAGGTCTGAAGGCCAAATTTGGCCCCCAGGTCTGAGATTCCCCTCCATTGCATTAGACAAAGTGAGGCAGATGACAAATGGTAGGTGCTGGGGGCAGTAGAAGAGACCCCATGGCTCTTCCCCTAAGGACCCCTGGCCAGTCCTGAGTGATGGGTGCCCAATTGGCCTGTCCCCCCAGAGTGGCTGCCTCTCTGCTTACCCCCACTGCAATCTGGATTCTTCCTACAGGAGAGCAAAGTAGTGAGGGACGGGACAACTCCGGGGTCATCGGGGAACATTGTGTCCAAGGAGCTGCTCCTCACCACGACTGCCAGTGACAACATGGCTGCTTACTATTGCAAGGCATTTGGAAGTTCCAGAACCCCAGCGCTCACTGCAGAGACTCGTCTGCACGTCCAGTGTAAGCTTCAACACACATGTGCACCCTTCCGGCCTTGATCTGAATGGAGGGCATGTTTGCGGCGGGACATGTGACTGAGAAATAAGAGCAAGATGCTCAAGAGAAATGTAACTGTCTACAGAATCACAGAACTGTAAAATTTTAATGGACCTCAAGGGAGAATTAATCGAACCCCCTGCAATGTCTATCAATGTCCACCCTGGGGCTGGGGCAAGGCAGGGTAGTGGCAAATCTGGGGCTGCACCGGCGGAGCCAATCTGACCACTTCACTGGTGCGACTGCACAGCCCCAGCCGCATCTAGGCAGGCTGCAGTGATGCCAATGTCAGAAAAGTGGCTCCATCCCAGTGGGTGGGACAATACCAGGCCCACCAGGCAGCAGGAGAGACCTGATGGATGGATATGGCCGAGCCCCTTTAAACCCAAGTAATTTCCTTGGAGGGGATGGAGCTTGAGTCCGCCACCCAATGATGGTGAGGCTGCTTAAGCTCATTGTTTGCTCCAGACTAACCTATTGATGGGACAATGTTCCAAGCTGGCTGCTGTTAGGTGCCTTGTGTCCATCCTGTCTCTGTATGCAGAACCACAGTGAGCTGTCCGTGGTCCTGCCCTCCTCTGAAGCAGCCTGGGTGCCTGCTGAGCTTCACCAGTATATTGTGCAGGGTGCAAGGGCAATATGCCAAGTTATAGCATCTGGCTCACTATTGTCGACAGTGACGGGCAGCGGTTTCCCAAGGTTTCAGGCATAATAAGTCTGTTTCCAGCCCTATCTAGAGAAACCAAGGGTTAAACCTGGGACCTGTTGCATGCAAAGCCCCTCTCTCACTGAGCGGCAGCTTTCATGCACAGTCTAGTAGAGGGTGCCTGGGAAGCCACCCTGGGCTCCTTTGGGAGGAAGGGTGGGATATAAATAAAATAAAATTGTTGACTCAAGCAAGCAAGCATCCTGGGAAGAAGACTGGGCTTTAGAACTCCTGACCTGCTAGCTTTCCAAATGCAAATGATTCACGATATGGGTGAAACCCATAAATATGGGATTTCCCTCTTCTATTATTTTAAAGTGATAGCATCCATAAGCAAGAAATATTCTTTTTTGCTTGTTTGTTTCTGGTGTATTGATAAGCTCAGCCCCAAGAGTTGTGGCACCACAAGCGGAAAGATGGGACCTGAACATAGGAAGCTGCCTTTTACCAAATCATGGCACTGATCCATCCAGCTCAGTATTGTCAACACTGGATTGCCGTGGCTCTCCAGGATTTCCAGAAAAGAGGCTCTCTGAGCCCTTTCAGGAGATGCCAGGAATTGAACCCAGGGCCTTCTGCATGTGAGCCAGAGGCTCTGCCACTGAGCTATATCTCCTATCTGTACCTCAATGCAGAAGGTCTGAATAAAGACCTTATACGACCTTCCCCAATCCACACCCGCCAATTTCTTCTGAATCACAACTCCCATCATGGTCACTGTGGACAGGGCTGGTGGGAGTTGTAGTTTAAGGCATCTGGAGGGCAGCAGGTTGGGGAAGGTTGGCATGGAGCGTAGAGCTAGGAGGTGGCACCGAAGCCCGAGTCTTGACAGCCAGCCTCTTTCTTTCCACAGTCCCACCCCTAAGCGCAAAAATTACGGTGACAGCCAAGGAGGTCAGGCCTGGCCAGTTGGTGACACTTCACTGCAAATCGGGCAGTAGCAACCCTCCCGCCAGCCTAACCTGGCTCAAAGATGGGAAAAGGTAAGAGGATGTCTGACTTCCCCAATGCCCATCCTACAACAGCTTCATCTGCAGGTCTTGCTACATCTTCAAAGGCCCTTGTCCACTTCTGCCAGGGCTAGTCCAATACATTTTGGAACTTTGGGCAGGATTGTGTCCTTTGACCTCTCACTCTTTGCTCCTCCAGTTTGCTGGAACATCTTAGGGCTCAGTCATGGACAAAGGTGATGTGGACACCCAAGTCTCTCCAGCTTGTTTTCCTGTGTATATTATTATTATTATTATTTCCACTTATAGACCAGTTATTATCCCAAGTTCTCCAAATGGTTTACAGTAGGTCAGCGTTCTTCAGCCTTGGATCTCTAGATGCTGTCGGGTGACAGCTCCCTTCATCCTTAGCCATTGGCTAAGCTGGCTGTGGATGGTGGGAGCTGCAGTCCAACAGCACCAGGGGACCTGGAGTTGAAAAACACTGCAATAGGTTACATATGAATATAAGCATTGTAAGTAAGGCAGAGAGCCTTCTTGGTAGTGGAACGCCCTCCCATCAGATGTCAAGGAAATAAACAACTACCTGACTTTTAGAAGACATCTGAAAGCAGCCCTGTTTAGGGAAGTTTTTAATGTCTGATGTTTTATTGTATTTTAAATATTTGTTGGAAGCCGCCCAAAGTGGCTGGGAAAATCCAGCTAGTTGGGCGGGGTATAAATAATAAATGATTATAGTATTATTATTATATAAGCACCATAAAAACCATGCTTGGGAGTCACAAGTGGGCAGAGTTGCTGTTGTCCTCAGGTCCTTCTTGGAGGCTTTCCGTAGGCATATTTTTGGCTATTGGGAGAACAAAATTCTGGACTAGATTTGCCAATGTCCTGATCCAGCAGAGCTTTTTCTTGTTTTTATAAGTTCTCGATAAGTTATTGTTAGTAGTGTTTCTTCTTCAGGTTGAAGGCAACTAACCCAGAGCAGAAGAAAGCAGAATTCGGAGGGTTTTCCACTTCTGGAAAGGTGACTCTGGTGGTGTCATCTGCAGATCATGGGATGAGAGTCGAATGCCATGCATACAGCTCTGTCCTCTCTGAAGGTGTGAATACCTTCTACCAGCTCACTGTCCTATGTAAGTATGAAGGAGGGATGGGAGGGAAGTTCAGTTCAGTTTTACATTTACCTACCTAAAATGAATGCAAAGCTACCTAAGCCACACTTTCTGAAACAATGTGTGAACCGAAAAGCATCCTCCCTTCAAAATGCATGCTTCTCTGAATTTTGCACTGCAGTTCTACAACCATTTTTGTAATGTGCACAGGCTAGAGTAAAATGTGCATAGAAATGCATGAAAATAATAAAGAAAGATCCATTGTATTAGGGAAAACAGCTTGCAAATAACCTAGCATAAAAACTGCATAAAATATGTATATGGAGAAATGTAAAATAAAATGCCGTTGGATTTTCACAAGGATTTCAAAAACCATTTTGCAAACTGACGGAGAAATGAGGAAAGCAAACTGGAAGGAACAACCAGGAGGCGGGAGCTGTCACTCATGTGTGTCTTCCATGACCACATTGCAGTTCATTGGGCTGAAATCATGTTGGATTTGTTTACAGTTTTAGCATGTGTTGTCCCCAGGGCGGATGTAAGGCAACGTTTACCCGGAGGGTTTCTGTGGAAGCTCTTTGAAATGTAAGCCTGGCTCTTTGAAATGTACCAGCAACAACCTGCCATATGCTCATATTAGACACCTTTGGGCTGCAAGAAGCAGGAGGGAAAGTCACTGGGAAAGTCATCTGAGAATCTCTCCTTCCTCTGCTTTTTGCACAGTTCCCCCAGAGTTCTCCTCTGAGCAACCTCTAGTAGTGCAGGCTGTGGAGCACGGAGCTGTCCAGCTGCCCTTGCTGGTGTCGGCCAGCCCTCCAGACATCACCTATCGCTGGAGTTTCCTTGGTGAGGTACTCTTGACAGGTGGGTCTAGCATCATTCTTGGAGTGAAGTCCCAAGCTGTTGCTGTTATTTCGTCACCAGTGTGCCCGTCTTTTTGCAGACAAATGAGACTGGTCCTAGCTGCGAGGAGCTTCCAATCAAACAGCCAAATTAGATGGGGCGCTGAACATCTTTGCATTTAATTTGCACTAAAAAAAATATATGCAAATAGCATCCACACAGTGAGTTATGATAATCACCTGGCTTGCAGCAAGTCAGGAGGAATTTCACCATTTCTTCCTTGGCTGCGGTTCTAAGGAAAATTCTCCTTTTGAAGCTATTTGCACTGGAAGGAAAAGACATTTGTTGACTAATACAGGGGTAGGGAACCTGTAGCTCACACACTGTTGCTGCACTACACTTTGCATTATCCCTGGCTATGGGCCATGCTAGCTGGGAGGGAAGGAAGTTGGAGCTGAACAAATATCTGGATGGCCACAGGTTCTCCATTCTGAGTTAATATGCCTCCTAGAATCCTTAGCGGGCTTCATCCTTCTGGTGAAAAAAATGCCTTGCAGTGGAAGGGTAAATTGTGCAATGACAGCTGGGTGGGCCAGTGCCAAGAGCAATAAATCACACGGCATCAGTGAACTTAACTCTTTATTCAAGGAAACAAAGTCTGCCTAGTAAGCACAGCAAGTCATCCCAGTAGGTCTTGCCCCTATGAGGCAGTTGTGGAGATTGAAGGTCCCCATCTTCTCACAGTTGCCTAAGTCTCCTCCTCCCCTGAGATTCCGTTGCTGTACCTGTCTTTTGTTCCCCCCTCTTCATAACTCTTCTGGTTCTGGGAGACCAGGAGGGGGTGGAGCTCGTCGCAGCAGGAGTAGGAGACATCCTGGCTTCCTCACCAGCCTGACTCATCTCTGTCTCTTGGCCTCTCCTGCTTCTGATTCTGGACTGCTATCTGCCCCAGACTCTCCCTGCTCACTAAACCCTGTTAGCTCTTCAACTTCCAATCATTCCTCCTCCCAGGCTTTTCCCTCTGACCACTCATCATCGTCCCATCACCAACCCCTGGCTCTGAGTCTTCTTCCCTTGGGGGTTCCCCAGTTGCTGCCTCCTGCCACTCCTCTGCATCCAGCCAGTCCATGACAGCCAGCCTGCTTTCTTTCTCTCTCTGGTCTGTTGCTCGCCTGTTCCTAACCCAGTGAAGACTGGTCCATTAGGCCCAGTTTGGCATTGCCCCACCAAGCTCAGCTGTCCTCGGCTAGCCCCCAATTGCTTACCTCCTTAATTGCAAGGGCTATCAGCTTCCTCTTCCTGAGTCTCAGGGTTGCCTTTGTAGAGCTCAGCTGGGTGGAAGACAGGGACAAAAAAACAGAATTAGTTCACTTTCCCTGTCATTGGTTCTGGCTCCCTGACCTCTGTCCCACCAGGTCCAATAGCCAACAGCCACCACTGTCCTTGGCCCTTGCTGAAAGCCAGTGTGGTGTAGTGGTTAAGAGCAGAAGACTCGTAATCTGGTGAACCGGGCTCGCTTCCCTGCTCCTCCACATGCAGTTGCTGGGTGACCTTGGGCTAGTCACACTTCTTTGAAGTCTCTCAGCCCCACTCACCTCACAGAGTGTTTGTTGTGGGGGAGGAAGGGAAAGGAGAATGTTAGCCACTTTGAGACTCCTTCAGGTAGTGATATAGCAATATATCAAATCCAAACTCTTCTTCTTCTTCTTGTCTGCAATGCTTTCCTTAAGATTGGTCGCCTCTCTGTCTTCCTTAGAGGGTTCCCCACGGTATCACCTGCGGGATGGTGGCTCTCTAGAGATCTGGAACCTGACCAGGGCGGATGCTGGCAAGTACAAGATCTACTGTGAGAACCCAGAAGGCCACAATGAAACGGCCCTCTTGTTGGATGTGCAGTGTGAGTATCAGGTGGGGAGGGCATACCATGTATTCTGTCACTTGAAGGATGAGGGGCCTCATCTGTGCTTTTCTGTCCTTTGTGATTATAGCTCTGGCATGCTCTCCTCTGCCTTCCTTCTCTTGGTGTCTCAGCACACATCCTCTCGCAGCTGGCCTGGGTTTAGCTTCATGCCTGCTCTTGGGAATCAATGCTACATCACACTCTCACTTTGTGCGGTGGTGTAACATAGGAATGGGCAAATCCTTCGGTTTCAGTTTCCATCATTTCCCCAATCTGAAGTGCTATTTGTCACATTTCCCGTTACACACACACACACACACACACACACACACACACACACGTGTGCATCCCTAAGGCGGTCGGATGGTGCCTTGCTCACCTCCTTCTGGCAACTCCTGAAGCTCAACCAGTGCCAGACATATTGCTCTGCTTTCCTTTGAGAGGGGTTCTCAACATTTGGGTAGCCCAAGACCTCCATACACCCTGGCCAGGCTTTTGCCCCAGAGAGGTGGTTTGAGTTCACTCCCAGAGGTGTGCTCCATTCTCTCTCTGAACAGCTGGATGCCAACAACGTATACACTCTCTCTCTCTCTCTCTCTCTCTCTCTCTCTCTCTCTCTCTCTCATATCTCTTTATGACATTTGTCAGCATTTTGGAGTTCATTTCTTTTAATATACACATATGAATGCCATATTACCTAATGAACACACCTTTCCCAGCAATTTCCCTTAATATACACTAGTGGTCAAAATTGTGGAAACCTTTTGGAAGAAGTGTATTTCTGAGGTTTGATGGCTCATAACACCACTTTTTTTTAAAAAAAGTAATACCATAAAATTACATATCAGTGGAAAGATAATTTAATGAAGAATGTAATGCAACAAAGTTTGTTCACTTATCTGTATTCTATAAAAAAGTTATAGCCAAATAACCAGAAAAAGGAAGCACAACTTGCTTAGGTTGAAATGCAGTAGGTTTCCTTCATTTCAGTGTAGCCAATGAGCATGAGTGTTTATGAGCAATCAAACTTGGGAAATACACTTTCCCCAAAAGGTTTCCACAATTTTGACCACTAATGTAATTCACTTTCATATGCAATGTTTATAATTCTCTTTATTTATTATTGTGCACACTTTCCCCTGTTAGACGCTTCTTTGGTTGGGAAACTGCATTGCTAAGTGCGCATTTTGCAGGATAGCTGTTTTGGGGGAGTAGCTCTTGTTTCAGGATATGTGAATTAGTTAGATTTGCATTAAAATGTGGACCAAATTGAAATTCTTGCCTGTCGATAGCATGCCACGTACCTTTCCCCCTGTGAACAGATTCGCCATCCATCCGCAGCATTGGAGACCCAACCTATGTGGACCTGGGGGGCACAGCTGAGATTGAGTGCCAGGTGGATGCCAACCCCACACCTGCAAACATGTTCCAGTGGAGATGGCTGGTAAGTGGCTAGTCTAGACCAGAAGCTGAGGTTAAGGGTGGAAAAAGACTTTCTGTTTGCTTCAAGCTTTTACCCTGTGGCCCTGCTGATGATGCTGGACTACAAATCCCATTATTGCCAACCGTTGGGCATGCTGGCTGGGGCTCATGGGAGTTGGAGTCCAACTATATCTGGAAGGCCGCAGTTTCCTGACCTTTCCAGTCCAAGGGCCACACTTCTCCTCTGGGTAACCTTATAGGGGCCACACGACAGTCCTGGGTGCACCCAAAGCCAAAATTGGGTGGAGAAATGGATGTGACTCTAATCGACATTCCAGCCATTCAAACAGCTGCATCTCTCCATCCTTGATGCAGGGGAGCAAGAGTCATGAGTTCAACTGTGTCAACAGTTCGATGACACACAGTGGCGTAGCGTGAGGGGGCGGGGGGGGGGCCCGGCCGCACCAGGCGCAACATCTGGGGGTTAGGGTTAGGGTGCGCAAATCCACGGGTTAGGGGCGCAAATTACTTGCCTTGCCCCGGGTGCTGACAACCCACGCTACACCACTGATGACACAGTCCAGACAGGCAAGAGCACTGAAGGCGCTGTGGAGCAGGGCTCGTAAAGGGTGTGGTTTTGTGACCTAGAGAAAATTCCGAGGACCAAGTGTAGAGGTTCTTGACAGGACTGGCCCACCCACGAGGGACCTGAAGCAGCTGCCACAGGTGGCAGAGTCCCTCGGGGTGGTGCCTCTGTGGATAATCCCCCTGCCACTGCCAGAGTCACATAGTTAAATCAGCTTTGGGTGAGATCTTGTGGAGTTTGTGTAGGATCTCACCAGAAGTCACTGCCATGCAACCTTGGTAAGTAGAGGGGGAAGTGGTGGGGTTTGGAGGCGGCACCTTCCTGTTTCGCTACAGGCGGCAAAACAGGCTGGGCTGTCTCTAAGTCCCCCACCCCTGCTTATCCTCACTCCCATCCAAAATGCCACAACAGAGCCTGTTACTTGTGAGTAAGAGAGAGATCTTTATTCAGGCTAGGATGGTACAAACTCAGCAGCACACTCAGGGTCCATAAGACATGAAGCCAAAGTACACCAGCAACAAAGCCTTAAGCTGCTTTATTCTGTCAGCCAATAGTCTCACCAGACTATTTATTTCCGCACTTGGCTGCAGTATAAACTGAACGCCGATGCAATGTAGAGCATCTTTTACTCTCGATGCCAATAGGTTTGTGGGTTTGTTTGCTCTCCATTTCATTAATGCTTTTAGAAATTGTTTATCGCACTTGCATTTATATTGATTGTATTGCGCAGTTTTTATTATTAGGTTATTTGCCACTCTGGGTACTTTTAGCAGAAGAGAGGGATATAAATAAACAAATAAATATTGACAGCTCCGTTGCGGCAGTAAAAAAATATGAAACCCACTGCACCATGGTTAGTTTGCTTCTGCAGAGAACCAGACAGTTCTTACCCTGTTAAGCTGATGTGGCTTTGCTCAGCGAGGTGAGCTTTTCCTCCAAGCTATTGCCTAACTTAATAGCAAGTAAACCTGGTTTTCTTTCCTCTTTTGCAGATTAGTGAGGCGTGTCTGGCACTGCCAAGGACTGTTTAGGAACCCAAAATACTGTGATTTTAAAATGACTAGTGTAATTTGTAAGCTTAGACCCATCATAGCAAAAAATAATGGGTGAAGTCATGCCAAAGTCACATTTCAGTCTGCCATCTTGAATCAGAATGGTGCCAGGCACCCCAAAGTTAGTGAAGACTGCCGCCCCCAACCTCGGGAAACCTCACGTCAAGTTTTGCTACAATGACTTGGAGGTGGAGCAAACCCATGCAAAAAAATGGGCAAAGTCACACCAGAGTCATATTTTCTACTGCCATCTTGATTCAAACGGCTCCCAGAACCCAAGTTTCAACATAGACCACTCCCCACCATCTTGGAAACGCTTGTGCTGAGTTTGATGATGGTATCTTGAAAGGCAGCTGAACATATAGAGAACCAATGGACAACCCCTTTTCCAAAATATGTAGTAGATCTATTTATTTATAAATCGCTTCACAGCCAAAAGCTGTGTATAATAAGATCAAATGAGATAAAACAAAAGATTGCAGGCTCTATGGACTAAAATAAAATAAATAAAATAGTTTCTACAGTATATTTCTACAATTGTGCATGCTTCTTTCCTGGGTGCTGACAGCTGGAAGATGCTTATTTTAATGGAATTATTATTTTTTGTCTGCAGCTCCTAGCCAGTTGACACAACCCTGTTTCTTAAGTGAGGGGCAGGGATTATTGCCAGTGAAAGTGACAAGTCAGTTTTTGTAGCTAACAGGCAGGAAAGGCTCCAAGGATATGGTGTTGTTTTGTGTGACCTGATATTCTTTTAGAGCAGGGGTAGGTAACCTTTGGCCCTCCAGAAGTTGCTGAACCACAATTCCCATCATACCTGGCCATCAGCCATGCTAGGTGGGCCTGATGGGAATCATAGTCCAGCAACATCTGGAGGGCCAGAGGTTACCCACATTTGCTTTGTAGGACCTTTCTCACCCTGGTGCCCCCCAGATGCTTTAGAGTACAAGTAAAATAGTGATAGGGACTGCTGATTTGGTGACGCAGTCTAGGCCAGTGGGCGCCAGGGGCGCCGACTTATAAAAAATATTGGGGGGGCGGGGGCCCATACCGACTTATAAAAAATATTGGGGGGGGGGGCCAAGACGTCCAAACCGCTGCTGCTGGGGGAACGAAAGGGGCGAGCCCCGGGCTGCCCCAACCTTAAGTGAACCTGTGAGGGCCCGCCCTTTGCGGGAGCCAATTGGCTGCCGCCGTGGGCGGTGAATATTAATGAGCTAGGGGGAATCCCCGCTTCTCACGACGCCAGCCCCGCGAGATTGTTGATGTGTCGAGAGCCCGCAACCCCACCCCCTCTCTAGATCGGGAGTGGCTTTGTTTTAACTCATTACTGAATGTATTTTAAAAGGTAACTATCGTCAAACAAGGAAAATAAAAAATACCAACATAATTTTGTGATTTTACAAAGCATAATATAACTAATAATTTTCTTAAATTATTGGGGGGGGGCAGAGCCCCCCCAAACGAATTTTTGAGGGGGCTCGGGCCCCCTCAGGCCCCATGGAGTCAGCGCCTATGGTGGGCGCCATGCCAAACCCTGTCCAGTACACTAGCCCTCATTGGGTCCCCCCCAGTCAAGGTTTGAATTTGCTCAGTGGCAACCCAGAGGAGCAAGGAGTAAAGCTTAACCAGCAAAACCCACAGGTTCGAGATTAGGACTGGAACTAATAGCTCGGTTTATTATTGTACAAAGCTGAACAGTTTTATGAAATGCTCTTCTGAAAGTTTATAGGACTTACAGAAAATAAAACAAAAGATATAAAATAGAACGTCCAAAAATGAAGCAATTTACATTTGATGAAATGTAAAGCAATTTGACGTCACTTACATAAATTAATTAATGGTTTAGTAACAGTGTGAGCTAATAAATAGCACCGAGAAAGCAGCTGATCTGAGCAAGTTACATGGTCTCCTCCTAACCCCCTCCACCTAGTTCTAAAACTATTCTGTAGTATAGTAGATCAATAAATTTCATAGCTACCAGTCGAAGACAATAGGTCAGACTTCAGCTGGGTGATACAAACAAAGGTGCATAGGTGGGAGACAGAAAGAAAGAGGAAGAAATATAAATCATACAACCTACCCACAATGCCCTCAAAGAACCAACTAATCCCTCCCCCCACATATAGACATTTTTGTTTCAATCAGTAATTGAAAATGGGGCTGGACTTTTCCATCAATTTTGCATAATTTCACTATTTGTGTAGGCAGATCGTCATATGACGTGGAACATGAATGGCCATAATCTACTTGGGAAGGGGGAGAAAAAAAGAGAGTAATTGAGATACCTGCTGTATCACTTGTGCTCCATGCAGGGCACATGGGCATATGACAGCTGTCATGGGCTGACTGGGAATCCCCAAGGAAACCCCCAGGGGAAGAAGGTTCAGAGCCAGGGAATTGATGGTGGAATGATGATGAGTGGACAGAGGGAAAAGAGGGACCAGACTGGAAGAAGGAAGTGTCAGAAGCTGAAGACGCAACAAGGTTTAGTGAGTGGGAAGAAGCTGTGGCAGAGAGCAGTCCAGAATGAGAGGCAGAAGCAGAGGCTGGGGGCGGGGGCGGGGCAAGAGGCAGAGATGAGTCAGGCTGGTGAAGAAGCTGGGGGGGGGGTTTCTCTTCCTGCTGCTGTTGTCAGCTCCCCTTCCCCGCAGGTCTCAGAGTGGTTCACAGTATAAAGTTGCAATATAAGATGAAGGTGTGCTGGAGAAGGAACCAGGGGAAGAGTCTTAGAGAGTGATGGGAAGATGGAGACCTTTGGTCCTCACAATTGCTTCTTTGGGGGCAAGACTTACTGGGAAGAGCTGATGTGATCACTAGGCCTGAGCTGTTTTGATGTCTTTGAATAAAGAAATAAATAAGTCAGAAATTAAACAGTTATCTCAAAAGAAAAAAAAACTGCTATGGAAAAGCGCTTAGATTTTTTTTTTTGCTCTCTAGTACCATCTGATGTTGCATGTTTATAATGCATTCAAATCACTGGTTGTTGTATTTTTTGTTTGTTTTTTTACTAATGTAGCTGAGTCCCAGGTGTTTTATTGTTGACCTGCTCCTGACTCTGGCTCCTGATACCAGCCCTGGCTTGCCAAAATAGCTGCCTTTCATTTTTGCTTTGGCTTTGTGGTCATTTGCTGCAACTCTCCACTCAAAGTGCCTAAAGCAGCAAAGGTTTGTGCAAAGGTCCAGGCAGCTTACACAAAAATCACACAGAAGGCGATAGCATTGTCCACCTTAATCCATTAGGGCTGCACCATTGTGTGCAATAAACTTTCTATAACGGCTGAGAATGCAAGTCTAGATGGGCCCAGATTAACAGGGAGCCTCCCCATTTGTCCCAAGAGGCTATTTCAATGAAGGTACATTCACCTGTCCTATACCTAATGTGTATGACATCAGATGGGCAGGTAAAGATGCAGCTGGGCCACAAAGGGGTTTGCAGGTCAGCTGTGGGCTGGGCTTTGCAAGCTCTGACAAGAAGCTGATCATTGGGGCTTGCCAAGTGCTGTGTACGGGGCTTTGAAAGCACAGTGTTGAAAGCACCTTGCCTTAAAAATATTAAAATTCTTATGAGTGATATTAAAGGATAGCAACTGACTAATATCCAGAGTGCAGTCCGGATTTCTGTAGAGAGAGGCTTCAGTTCTCAAATGTGCTCCAGTCAGTACCAAGAACAGATCCCTCTTATCTTGATATTGTACCCAGAATGATTTGGAGCAGAGCCTGGAAGAGCTGGGGATTGAACTGCAGTCGGACGGGCTGATAGGGCGACTTCGAGTCCAGGAGGCAAAGCGAGCCCATGCCGGACTCTACGAGTGTCAGGCGGACAATGGAATCTCCCCAGCAGCAAGGAGTAGCGCCCGCTTGATTGTTCGATGTAAGTTTCCTCCTTAGTATTTCTGCAACCCCAACCTCTGTATTTTGCCCTGCCCTACCTTCCCTGTGTCCAATGTCTACCATTTATTTCATTCCAATTATATAAAGAGTAAGATATAAAGATATTGGGTTGTAGCCAATGCTGGTCTTATTCAGAGTAAACCCACTGAAATTCCTGGTCATGACTAACTTGGGTCCATTAATTTCAATGGGCCTACCCTGAGCAGCTGACTAGAACACATCGAGATCTATAATACTAGGAGGCTTGCAAACAGTAATAGAGCAACCCTCAGTGCTCAAAATTAAGCAAGCTGGCTGGGCTTTTTACTTCTTGAACAAAATGTATAGATTGCTTAATCAAAAAAAAAAAGCAAAAGCCCCCAAGCAGTTGTCATAAAATGGCATGAAATATTTATCAAAAATTACAGCTAAAATTAACATTCCTTTTTGTTTTAAAATGAACATGTGTTATGAAATGATCAAAGATGCAGATAAAAGCAACAAAATTTAAATCTGAACCCATGTAATAAAACTCCACAATACATAGCACTGTGTTCAACTCAGTTCTGCTCAGAGAAAACTCACTGAAATGAATGGTTATTTGTGTCCATTACTTTTACAGGGTCTACTCAGACTAACTTGGGATCCAGCCCCTTGAGCTCGTAGAGTAGGTCCACTGGAAAAGCCCATTAGTTTCAGTGGGTCTGTGTAGGACTCTCATCAGACACAACTCATAATTCGTAATACCCACTGATTTACATAAACTTACACAGTAAAATTGAATCAAGAATTAAATACTGTGGTTTTATTGCTTTGGAAGTTGGAGCTGAAACTCCGGTGGCTGTTGCAAATATGCTCAGTCTCTCACAGACCATTCCCTTATGAATGCTGCAAATACTCTCATGATTTCTTCCTTGTTCTACTCCCCTCACTTGCACCCTAGACCCACCAGAGATCATCAAGAGCCCTGGACTGAGGAAAGTGGCGGCTTCAGGAGATGGGAGAAGCCAGGCTGCGCTCCACTGCCGAGCTCAAGGTGTTCCCACTGTGCACTTTAGCTGGGCCAAGAATGGTGTGTCCCTTGACCTTCAGAGTGAGAGTTCTCAGGTGAACAGGTAGGCATGTGAGCGGGGAACCTGATAACAGGCATGAGAAGGGATAAAATAATCTGTCAATTCTGGTTCTTTCATTTTCTCATTTTTCCAGTCTTAAACTTGGTTCTCCACTTTTCTGTAGCAATTTGCTCCCCAGCCCTTGCTTAAAAAAGGAAAAATAGTGCATGGAAATTCTTTAGCCTTTTGGTGCAAATTTCACCTAATAAGCACATTTTTGTATGCAGTATTGACTGTTGCAGACATTTTTGCAAGCAATTTGCAGAGTGGCTGGGGCAGCCCAGCCAGGTATAACAACAACAACAACAACAACAACAGCAACAACAGCAACAAAATCCCCCCATATATAATGCCCATTTGCATATCCACACACTTCCCCCAAATATATGCATTTTTGTAAAAATTGTTTGGAGAACTGCGCTGCAAAATCCGGATAAGTGCAAATTTCAAAGCCTGCCTGTGTTTTGGCTCTTGTAGTGTTTCGGAAGGAGCAAATCTGGCTTTAAATGCGAACTGAATTAAATTTCTCCTCCCATCTTTAGCCAGGAGCGGCTCATCCTGTGAGACAGAGCCACAACAATAACCTCCTGGCGAAAGCGCTGCTGCTGTAATGCAAGAAGGCGCTGTGGTGAGGGCAGCGGCGAGGACACGGCTGCACAGATGCCCTGGTGGGCACATTAGATCGGCTCTGCTGGTGCATCTGCGTGGCCCCAACCTCTCTGCCAATTCCCCCCTCTCCTTCCTGGTACACACCAGCAACGCTGCTGATGGGAGGTTCGTGTGCTGGGTCTGCCCCCGCTGGGTGGGCCACTGCTGATATGTGAGGATGCTGTTGCGGTTCATGTCCTGCTCTCAGGTTGTTCTGTCATCTGATTGGCCACTGAGAGAATAGGATGCTGGAGTAGATGGATCTTTGGCTTGCTGCATCATGTCCTTCCCAATGTCCTTAGTTTGTCTTATTGTGGTAAGGCTATAGCATCATCCCACACTCTCATCCCCTGGTGCCCTCCTAGTTAAGTGCCCCAATAACTCTGGCATCTGCAGGAGCCTAATGAGCAAGTCTTCTGTGATGCATCTGAAATGTCAAATATTGTTTGATTCGAAGGTGTTGCAGGGGCAAGCATCTAGTGACAAACATCCTTCCACCAATTCTGGGGAACGTTGCCTTGCTTGCAGGGCTGAGCTTACCTTCATCCTGCAGGCCTCTGTTGTCTCCCCCTTTCACTTACTCCAAAGTAAGCTCCTCTGTCCTGACACAGCAGAAGGAGGAATAATAATGATGATGATGATGATGATGATGATGATAATAATTTTATATTTATACCCCGCCCTCCCCAGCTCAGCTAACACCAAATATAAATTACAATAAAACATAATAGAAAAAAACAAAAACAATTAAAATACGGCTTAAAATACAGCTTAAAATGCAGCCTCATTTTAGTGTAGCCCACAAATCAAGACCATAAAGGGAGGAAACATCAGATATTCACCTGAGCCAGCTATCCATGCTGGTCCTATGTGGGCCAGCAAAAAAGCCAAGGGAAAATTTATATGCTGTTGATGGCAGGTGTTCTCGAGGTTTCTTGAGCATGTGTATAGGACCCTCACATTATTTCAGGGGAAGGTGTGGGATGCTTATGCGACCCGAGTTGTTTTCATCTCAGAAGGGGAGAGGGCAAGGGAAACCTGTGGCCTGCCAGATGTTGTTGGACTCCAACTCCCATCAGCCCCATGCAGTATGGCCAATGGTCAGGGATGATGGGAGCTGCAGTCCAGAGACGTCCAAAGGGCTGCAACCCTGCTGTAGGGAAACAGAAGGCGAATAATGGGAGCCGTGCTACTAAAAATGTTCAGTTCAGTTCTGGCTCAGATTCAGTTCTGGCCTGAAGTTTGTTCTGACATGGATGCTGGCCAATCGAAGCAAATAAAGACCTGGCAAGAGGTCTGGTAGTCACCTGGAACCGGCCCAGTTCTCATTGAACTGGGAAAAGTTTAAAATACCACTAATGTTCCTGTGCTGATTTGCATAGCAGAATGGGGGTGGAGCAGCTTAACGCGTCTAATTTGTTCCAGCTAAATGTCAGCCATAACCCATAAATAGTATGAAGCATGTCTGAAATTAAAAATAACCAGAACACTTATCTGTAAGTTCATGCTTTATATATAAATTAAAAATGGGGTTTTATTTTATTTATTTATTTTTTTAAAAAAACATTTCAGGCAAATTCCACTCCTAAACCTTAAAGCAATTTTTATCCTGTTTCCTGCTTTAGGCATTTTAAGGGCAGGAGCTATTGTTGGCTACTAACCCAGATGTCTTTGCTCTACCTACACTGCTGGAGGCTGTGTGCTTCCAAATGCCATTTGCTGAATACCTCAGAGTGAGAGGAGGAGGCTGCTATTCTCAGGTCCTACTTTTGGCTTCTCCTGGGCATCTGGTTGGCGACTGTAAAAACAGTTGGCAACTGGTTGGCAACTGTAAAAACAGGAGCCTGGATGAGATGGGCCACTGGCCTGATCCAGAAGGCTATTATTATTATTACTATTATTATTATTATTATTATTATTATTATTATTATTATTATTATTATATTACAGGGCAGTTTACAACATAGAACATATCAAAAATATATATGTGCAAACATAATATTATATTTAAAAAAGGTAAAGGTAAAGGACCCCTAACAGTCCAGTGGCAGACGACTCTGAGGTTGCGGTGCTCACCTCACTTTACAAGTCAAGGGAGCCGGCGTTTGTCCACAGACAGTTTTTTCTGGGTCATGTGGCCAGCATGACTAAGCTGCCTCTGGTGCAACGAACACCGAAACCAGAGCAGCGTACGGAAATGCTGTTTACCTTCCTGCCGCAGCGGTAGCTATTTATCTACAGTGGTACCTTGGGTTACATATGCTTCAGGTTACATACGCTTCAGGTTACATACGCTTCGGGTTACATATGCTTCAGTTTACAGACTCCGCTAACCCAGAAATAGTACCATGGGTTAAGAACTTTGCTTCAGGATGAGAACAGAAATTGTGCTCTGGCGGCGCAGCGGCAGCAGGAGGCCCCATTAGCTAAAGTGTTGCTTCAGGTTAAGAACAGCTTCAGGTTAAGAATGGACCTCCTGAATGAATTAAGTACTTAATCCGAGGTAACACTGTACTTGCACTTTTTAGTATTCTTTCAAACTGCTAGGTTGGCAGGAGCAGGGACCGAGCAACTGGAGCTCACCCCATCGCAGGGATTCAAAGCGCTGACCTTCCAATCGGCACACCCTAGGCTCTGTGGTTTAGACCACAGCACCACCCGCGTCCCGCAGCGGTGCGTCTGCGCACACACAGGTTGCGACTCGCTGCTTCTGGCAATGAGCGTGATGTCATTTTGTGCATCTGCATATGCGCAAGCGGCGAAACCTGAAGTAACCCTTTCCAGTACTTCCAGGTTGTTGTGGGACATAACCTGAAAGAACATAACATGAAGTGGACGTAGCATGAGGTATGACTGTATAAGAAATGGATGCTAAAATACAGATTCTCCTAAGCTATTACCTACTCACCTCAGGTACAACTAAATCAGTGCTGTTTTTCTAGAAAAAGAGGTGCCAGAACTTACCACGAACACTTCCCTTGTTATAATGACAATGGCACCCACATGAGAGGTGTCAGAACTGAGTTCCGGCTTGGAAAAAAAGCCCTGACTTTAATACACATCTAACAATGAAGTCTTAAGAAATAAGGTGGGGGGGGGGGAATCAGCAGTACAGAAGCAGTGCAGAAGGACACACTCTTCTCTCTTTGTAAAAGTAGCTCTTGATCTCCATCCCCGCAGAAAATGAAGTCCTTGTGTTCTTATTGACAGAGTGCTTCATTACATTGCAACTTGCCTTCAGCTTCTGTTTTCAATGGGCGAGATATCATTTGTGTTTTGATCTTGAAATACAAATCTGAGAAGAGCCCTTGTTGCATCAGCCAATGGCCAACCCCCACCCAGCATCCTGTTCTCACAGTGGCCAAACTGGTGCCTACAGGAAGCCTGCAAGCAGGAACACAGAGCAACAACAACAGCCCACACTTGTGACCCCCAGCAATTGGCACTGAGGGACCAATGACTGTGGAGGGAGAACATAGCCATCGTGGCTGGTAGCCATTGATAGAGCTATCTTCCACGAAAGATCTGGAAAGATTGTCAATTGGTAGGAGACTGCCTAGCTAGCTCAGATGGCAGAGCATGAGACTCTTAATCTCAAGGTTGTGGGTTTGAGCCCCACACTAGTCTACCTAAACCACTTCAACTCTATGATTTCTTAAAGGGGTAGCTGAGGAATGGTAGAGGCAGCAGTGACTGAAAGCTGGGTGGGTGGGGAACTTCTCCTGGTCGTCTGCAAGACTCACAGAAAACTTGTTGGTGGATGAACAGCAGGTTTGGCAACTCCTGGAAGTCCAGCTGGCAGAGTGGATGTCTTGTAAGTAGATATCCCTGGAGAACCTGGGCACTCACTCATTGTCAAATTCGTGCCTGGAGGACTAGATGATCCTTGTGGTCCCTACTAACGCTACTATTCTAGGATTGTATTATTCTTTTCTACCTGATCTCTTGCCGTCATTACCTTCTTCCAGGTATACTGTGGCTGCAGAACATGAGGGCTCCTTGCACACCAGCACCTTAACCATTGCCAATGTGAGCGCCGTTCTTGACTACGCCACCTTTACCTGCACAGCCAGCAATGAACTGGGCACAGATACCCTCGACATCCAGCTACTTAGTACCAGTAAGGACAAATGGGCCACTAAGATCTAAGTCAGGGATCAGCAACCTTTTTCAGTCATGGGCCGGTCCACCGTCCCTCAGACCTTGTGGGGGGCTGGACTATATTTTTGGGGGGGAAATGAACAAATTTCTATGCCCCACAAATAACCCAGAGATGCATTTTGAATAAAAGGGCGCATTCTACTCATGTAAAAACACGCTGATTTCCGGACTGTCCGTGGGCCGGATTGAGAAAGCGATTGGACCGGTTCCGGCCTCTGGGCCTTAGTTTGCCTACCCCTGATCTAAGTTGTAGACTTGGCATATGTATCAACTGAATATGAGGGGCAAAGACTCACTATCCCTTTTTACAAGTTCTTAAACAGTTCATTTCTTTCTCACCAGGCCGCCCTGACCCACCATCAGGGCTAAAGGTTGTAGGTGTTGCCCACAACTGGTTGGCTTTGGAGTGGAGCCCTGGCTTTGACGGAGGGCTTCAGCAAAGCTTTCGTGTCAGGTAGGAGTCATTTGGCAAAAGCCACAAACATTATTCAAATGGGAATCTTTAAAAATGAAACAGATCCATTGTTTAAAACAGGGAGCTATGGGAATTGGTTTGGTAAGGAGATCTCCTGGCTCCCTAAAAGTTCCAAAGACTCCCTTGTGGATAAGCTTTGGTAAAAAAAAAAAAAATTAAGCCAAAATGACAGTGTATGCTCTTGCACTATTAGACTAAAAGTAAATATATCTTTGTCTGGCTTCAGAAAGATGACAAAGTCGATCCAAGAGCAGCTTCCTTGGGGAGAGGAAGTATTCCACAGTAGTGAGGATACCACAGAAAAAACTCAGTATGGATCCAGAGTAGATTCCAATGTATAGTTAGCAGAGTAACAACTTAAACACGTTGCAGGATTCCCCCAAAATAGACCAGAGGCAATTGTATTTCATCCAGCAGAGCTTTACTGCTACTGAAGGCAAACGAGCATAATGGTATAAACGAGCATAAACGAGCATAATCCAATACATTCAGGATTGGCACTGTCCATAAGAAATCCAGTTGCAGCAGACTTAACTTAAACTTACAATAACTTATATCAGACTAAACCCTAACACTATGTACAGAACACCACACCAGAAGGAAGAGAGATAGAAAGAGAAAGTGAAGACCCAGGCTCCTTCTGGCCTATTATTATACTCAGCATGACCTTGACTGAAAGATAACAGAACCAGTGTAAACCAGCTGTACTCAGCTTCCCTGAAGGAATAACCCAAACATCACAAACCTTCTGCTTGTTTCTTTCACACAGAGAAGCTTGAATGAAGTAGAATAGGAAAGATCTCTACACATCAGAGCAATACTTTCTGCACTAAGAAATGCAAACTGACAATTCTCTCATCGCCACCCTCCAAACATCTTTTGGAGGGAGCAAATAGAGAAGGGCCTTAAATGGCAACCTCAGGATTAGGTGGTTCATATGGTGAAAAAGTGGTCCTTGAGGTCGCAAGCCATGCAAGGCTTCAGAGGTCAAAAACAGCCCTTTGAGTTGGGTTTGAAACTGATTGGTAGCCAGGACAAGCAAGCCAGAAACTGCAGTTGTGTGTTCCTCTCTGTCTGAAAAGCAGAATAACTTACCTGAGCATGTTTCTTGAACCAAGTACCACCATCAGTTTTACAATGGGAAGGAGGGAGGAGGAGGCAGTGACGGCCACCAACTTGCATGGCTTTAAAAGAGGCCTCGTCCAGCAGGCTGAGCGTATGTTCTTATGGGGATGTTGGACATTAAATGACACTTTTCAATTGCGCCTCTTTTTCACCCACTTCCATCCAGGTACCACTGGCCAGCAGCTCCCAGCTTTAGGTATGTGGATGTCTTCCCGCCACAGTCTCCTGCATTCACCTTGATGGGCCTGCGCCCAAACACCATCTACAATGTCTCCGTCAATGCCCGCAATGCCCTTGGTGAAAGTGCCTTTGCTGATGGTGGGGCAGGACTGAGTGTCACCACTACAGGTAAGGAGCACCTTACTGCTTAGCAAGGATGGAGCCAGCAAAAGGGTGTGGCTATTAAAGGTCACATTCAACCACACTTTCACTGCGTGAGTATACTTGTGTGTAGGCACCTCGTTAGAAGCTTTCATCCATTTAGCAGAGTTTCTGGAAGCAGTGGTCAGCAACTGAAGCTACACCTTGAGAAGAAACACTCAGAGACGCCGTAAAACTCAGTCAAGTGATATATTGCTTGATTGGTCATAAACGCATCATGGTAGCACTGTTTACAATCATTATAGCAACAACTGTAATGTTTCATTCCCTCTTTCTCTTTAGCAAGGACGCAGGTGGCGCTGTGGGTTAAAGCCTCAGCGCCTAGGACTTGCCGATCGAAAGGTCGGCGGTTCGAATCCCTGCGGCGGGGTGCGCTCCCGCTGCTCGGTCCCAGCGCCTGCCAACCTAGCAGTTCGAAAGCACCTCCGGGTGCAAGTAGATAAATAGGGACCGCTTACCAGCGGGAAGGTAAACGGCGTTTCCGTGTGCGGCTCTGGCTTGCCAGAGCAGCGATGTCACGCTGGCCACGTGACCCGGAAGTGTCTCCGGACAGCGCTGGCCCCTGGCCTCTTGAGTGAGATGGGCGCACAACCCCAGAGTCTGTCAAGACTGGCCCGTACGGGCAGGGGTACCTTTACCTTTACCTAGGCAGACACAGTCTATCAGCACTCATGACGCAGCAGATTGCAGACAGCACTTGTTGGTCAGTCGTCTGCAAAAAGTGAAAACGGAAGTCCTCCGTTTATCGGCACTTCCAGCTGAAGCTGCGCATGCTCTGAGTGCTACTCCCACTTTCTGGATGAATGACTCCCTAACAGTGGCCTGCACTTCAAGAAGTAATCGGCAGTGCTGTGCAGTAGGCTGAGCATTGCATTTGAACAGGAGAGATCCAGGCCCAAATCTCTGTCCAGTGATCAATTTCTGACCTTGCGCCAGTTGCTCTCTCAATCTTGCCTGCCTCTCATGGTTGCTGCGATGATAATAAAATGGGAAGGGGTGGAGAGGGAGTCAGGTAAACTATTCTGAGTTCCTAAAGGAAAGTAAGGTAAAGGTAAAGGGACCCCTGACTATTAAGTCCAGTTGCGGATGACTCTGGGGTTGCAGCGCTCATCTTGTTTTATTGGCCGAGGGAGCCGGCGTACAGCTTCTGGGTCATGTAGCCAGCATGACTAAGCTGCTTCTGGTGAACCAGAGCAGCGCACGGAAACACTGTTTTACCTTCCTGCCAGAGTGGTACCTATTTATCTACTTGCACTTTGACGTGCTTTGGAACTGCTAGGTTGGCAGGAGCAGGGACCGAGCAACAGGAGCTCACCCCATTGCGGGGATTCGAACTGCCAACCTTCTGATCGTCAAGCCCTAGGCTCTGTGGTTTAACCCACAGCGCCACCTGCATCCCTAAAGGAAAGTATAAGCATGTAATAAGTGAGAAACAGAGTGGCAAAATGATCCTGGATTAACTGTCATGCTAAGCATGCTGTAGAGCTGGGTTGCAACAGAAGAGTGGGTTAGCAGTGACTCAAGTACTGGAAAGTGGCAGATTTCTGTGACTTCCATTCTTTTTTCCTGAAGGTATGGGTTTTTGCTTACCATCCTGACCCAGCCTATAGCATCACATTGAAATGACCATCCTTGTATTAGGCAAATTGTCCTGTTCTGATGCTATCAGAATCTGGACACTATGTTCCATCGTGGTTTAATGTGTTCTCTTCTAGGGAGTGAGGAAGAAACAATTGACAGAGAACCCAAAACACCATCTCTACCTGAACCAGGTACAAAAATGTTAACAACTAGTAGAGTTGAAGTCCATGTTGTTGAGAGAGCCATTTCCTGCTGTGGCCCTCTCTGCCTTGATGCTGTGTTGCAGTCAGGGCTGAATGTATGGATAGCTCAGTTGGTTAGAGTTTGGTGCTGGAAATGTCAAGGTTGCAGGTTCAATTCCCGTAAGGGACAGCTGCATCTTCCTGCATTGCAGGGGGTTGGACTGGATGATCCTCAGGGTACCTTCCACCTCTAGTTATCTATTAATAATTGCTGAATTGCTCAAGTCAAAATGTCGGTGCGTGGTACAGCAGTCAGTATCCCAACAACCACTGTGTTCCTTAAAAGAGCAACAGATGCAAACCTATGTTTCTAGTCTACAGAGATAGGTTTGCCGTACAATGGTAATACAGTGGTACCTCTGGTTACGTACTTAATTTGTTCCAGAGGTCTGTTCTTAACCTGAAACTGTTCTTAACCTGAAGCACCACTTTAGCTAATGGGGCCTCCTGCTGCTGCCGTGCCGTCGGTTCTTAACCCAAGGTAATATTTCTGGGTTAGCAGAGTCTGTAACCTGAAGCGTATGTAGCCCGAGGTACCACTGTACACAGGAATATTTTGGAATGCAGAGGGAGCCTGAGTGAGAGAAGAGGTTAGCAGCTGAAGCCTGAGCCCTGTGATGTCTCCAGTGTTTAGTATAGAAGCAGAACAATAGAAAATTTGCAAAGACACAATGCTGATATTTTTCCAGGTCTTCTCTCTCCCTCTCTCTGCAATTTGGATTTTGGTTTCGGTTTCATTTTGGCACCAAGTATAAACAGCTTTGATTGTCGATTGCATACGGCTTCTGGCACATTTAGTTTATTGCACAATGAATGTGTAAAAGTTTCCATTTGATGTGCATGCTCCATCAATATGCTCGAGGCGGTGAGCCTGTTGCAGGGATATTGCATTTTCCAGGCACTCTTCAATCTTTTATACTGGTTGCTTTTGCCAGATAATGGATCAATGGTTGATCAGAGTCTACTGTGCGGGATGTGGAAATGCAAGTATGTTGGTTAGGTTTGCCAGCGTTTTCAACAGCACCTGCTCCTCTCCCCCCAGGCAGTCATGGGAACTGTAGACATTAGCAAGTGACAATGCTCCATACTGTGTAAAATGTCATGATTTCTGTAGGTCACACACAGATTAAAAGCACAGAAGCAGGCCACACCAGACTGTATGGTCAGTTGGCAAACCTCATCACTGGCACCAGCAGGAAACCTTTTTAAAATGATAAACCAGTCATTAGTCAATTACCACTAGGAATGGATGAATCTGTCAATTTTGGTTTCTCTCGGTTTCTCATTTTTCTGACCCTAAATGTACTTCTCCACCTTTCTGCAGCCATTTGAGATTTTTCTAAAAAATACTGAATTCCACGTAAAAACGTGTGAGGGTTTCAGTGCAGATTTCTCAAAGGGTTGCCATGTGTCCTCCTTTTCCAGGACACATCCTCTTTTTCACGGGTGTGTAAAGTGAGAGTCATCATAGCAATCCATAGTTAAAAGCAGAAGTCACCAAATGTGTCCTCTTTTCGGCTCTTCGAAATACGGCAACCCTAGCAAGCATATTTTTGTATGCGGTTTTAACCAGCCTACACATCTTTGCAAGTGATTTCCCCCAGCACAATGCATTTTGTATGTGCTTTCATGAATATATGCATTTATATGCACACTTTTCTATAATATATCGTTTTGGTATGTAGGCACTTTCTCACTGAAATGCAAATGAAATCAAAATTCTCTCTCTTCTCCACTTGTATCACTTAGCGCATTATCATACCACTTTGCAAACCAGTGTAGTTTTAATTTCCCTTAAGGAAAAAAAAAGCTTTTCTTTCAAACCTGTGCCCTCTCCCTCTCCTCAGCTGGAGTATATGAGACACTCAGGTTTTGGGGAAAGGGGCAGACAGCAGGAAGGCTGCAGTAAAACTATTCCTAGGGCCAGCACATGACAATGGGACATCTCTGCCTTCTCCCATCCTGCTCTGTTCCTCATGATACGCTGCCCGAGTAATGTCTCATGGTACAGCCGGCCCTAACAGTTCTGTCCAAATCTGCTGTTTCCCCAGCCACTCTGGGTGGCTTCCAACAAAACACTAAAATACAACAACCTATTCAACATTAAAAGCTTCCCTAAACAGGGCTGCCTTTAGATGTCTTCTTAAAGTTTGGTAGTTATTTTTCTCTTTGACATCTGGTGGGAGGGCGTTCCACAGGGTGGGTGCCACTACCGAGAAGGCCCTCTGCCTGGTTCCCTGTAACTTGGCTTCTCGCAGCGAGGGAACCGCCCGAAGGCCCTTGGTGCTGGACCTCAGTGTCTGGGCAGAACGATGGAGGTGGAGTAAAACAATGGAGGTGGTTGCAGTAAAAGGAGACTGCATGTTTAGGGAAGCTTTTAATGTTTAATAGGTTATTGTATTTTGGTGTTCTGTTGGAAGCCACCCAGAGTGGCTGGGGAAACCCAGCCAGATGGGCGGGGTATAAATAAATAAATAAATAAATAAATAAATAAATAAATAATAATAATAATAATTATTATTATTATTACCATCATGGTGGTGGCGAGGGAGCTGCTTTCCTCTGTGCCCTCACCTTTTAAACTTTTTCATTCTTCCCCAGTGAGCCCTTTGCTGCCTCTTCCTCTTGTCGGGCTCCTCAGCACCTTAGGGGTTCTTCTGATAGTTTCCAACTTGTCCTTCCTGGGCTGTTTACTCTGCCGGCGACAAGTCCGAACTCCCAAAGGTAAGCAGAGCCATAGCTCACTACTAAGGAATGGGGCATGGGGAGATTCATACTGTCTGCTCTGCATAAGAGCCCTGGAAACACTGGGCACTGAAGGTAAATTCAGAATCATTGGATGTCTCTCCAGTTCTAATAACATGAAAAAGGTTTTTGCTCCCTATCCACATTTTTCATGCCATTGCATTATTTTATACACCGCTATCATGTCCCACCTAAGTAGCAAGGAGTGAATCTGCCCACTTCAGGTTCTCCCCATTTCTCATTTTCCCAGTCTTCTGTTCAGCTCTCTCTGTTTTCACATCAGCTTGTGATGTCATTTTAAAGCCCAAATGATAATTCGCCAGCATTTTCGTGTGAATTTGTATTAATAGACACCTGTGTTTATGCACCTTGTTCCTGAGATATACATTTTTTTTGCAAAGGAATTTCCCTTAAAATAATCTATTATTTTCACGGATATATGCATTGTGCACAAACTTTGCACCAGTACATGCATTTTTGTACCCACGTCCTGTGTGGTGTATTGCAAAATCCAATGAATGTCAAAGAATGACTGCATTTTGCTTTGGGATAATTTCAGAAAGTGTGACTTAGTTGGGTTTACCTTTAGATGCAAATTGAATCCAGTTCCTCCCCATCCATTTCCCTTATGTGCATTTTCTCTAAACTCACCCCCTTCCCCTTAATGTTGTAACTTTTTCGGACGGGGGAGCTGCTCCTTCCACAGTGTTGGACTCCATTGACTCCCACCCACTACCTGCCTTTGTATGACCTTTCTTTTGTTTCTCTCTCCTTGAAGTTGATGGAACCCAAGAAGAAGTCAAGTAAGTATTAACTGGGCAGGAGGGAAGAAGGCCATAGGGGGGAAAACTGCCCACCACTTTCCACAGAATTATCTTTTGCACATGTAGCAACTGTGAGACTAGGAGACGCTGCTTAGAACCATCAAGTTGGAAGGGGATGTGGAAGCCATCTAGCTTAACCCCATTAAATTCAGGCTCTGCAATGCAGGATGCAAGCAGAGCATCCCTGACTGGTGGCTGTCAACCCTCTGCTTTAAATACCTCCACCACCTCTTGAGTCAGTCTCCACCATTGAACAGCTCTTCAGGTGAAACCTTTCACAGCAGCACGTCTGGAGGGACAATGCACTGACCAATTTTCTTTCCTGGTTATGTGGCTGTTAAAGGCCCAGGAGACCTCCTCCCCACCCCCAAAAAAAACTTTTAGGCAAAATCAACTGCTAAACCACTAGACACCAGTGCCATAGCCTGAAAAGGCTTATAGGGTACTGAGTGGTAGCTAGCGGCTCAATAAGACTTGGAGGATTGAAGGCAGTGAAACCAATGGTGTGGATCAAGAGCCAATGAGATTTGGAGGTGGAGCTAATGAGAGGAAGAGCTACCCTCTGATTTGTTGTAAGTAAGACGGGCAGGCAGGGGCTGACTGAGGGCAGACTGAGATTAGTGGGGCATTCCTCATTTGCCCTAGTTGACCACCCTCCCCAGAATGTTGTTGCTATTTCAGGGGAAAGGTGAGATTTGGGAATAACTATGCAGTGAGCAAGTGGCTGAAAATCGGCACACGGACAGCCCAGCTGGAGGAGCAGAGCTCTGAGGTAAGCACATCTCCCTGGTGCCTGGGAATTGTGGGTACAACATCCAGGTAGCATGTAGGACCCGAAAAAGAACCCAGCCAGGTCTAGTCTTGTGCCTTCAGCAATATCTTCCTTGGCTGAGATTAGTAGGTGATTTTTTTTCATGATACAGAGAATATAGACTGCCTGTTGTGGTCTGCAGATGGCCTGGAGATCCATGGGTGCAGAAGCTGGTACAAAAGGCAGCAACCATGGCAACAAGAGTCCAGGAATACAACAACCACAAAGAAAAATAAATCCATCGGGGTGGGGGTGGGGAACAGCTCTATCCTTTGTTCCCAGTGCTGCTTTTTAAGTTTGCTGTTTTTCCCCCCAAGGGAGGCAAACTTGACATTGAGACAAAGGCAACTGGATCTGCTCACTGGTAACACCCATTCAACATCAAGGCTTCAGCCCCCGAAAAAGTAAATCTTGCAGTGTTGTGCAACAAGGTTATGTTCAATGTTAGTCCTACTTGGAGTAGACCCATTGAAATTAATGGACATGAATAATGTAGGCCCATTCATTTCAACGGTTCCACCCTTAGTTGGGTACAATGCACAGTCAGTTTTACAGGGAGTTCAGAATTCTGCATCAGTCAATCCAGTTTCTGCAATAGGGATAATTTACACCAGCCAGTGAAGTTTAGCACAAATTGTAGGAGGCAATTAAATGTATGAATCTTTGTTACCCACTTGTGTGGGTAAATTTAAAGTATTTTACTTACAGATTCAAAGGTCTGTTACCATGTTCCATGCAGCGGCAAGGAGGACACAGGCAAAATACTGTAGAAAATGCAGCAAGATAGTTTCATACTAAAGAGATTCATCTCCCAATAGACCAGCCTTCGCCAACCAGGTGCTCTCCAGATGTTTTGGACTACAACTCCCATCAACCCAAGCTGGCATGGCAGGGCTGGCTGGGGCTGATGGGAGTTGTAGTCCCAAAACATCTAGAGAGTATCAGGTTGGCCAAGGCTGTTGTAGACCATGGTTTCCAGACTCTCCACGATCAGGGTCAACCTTCATAGGAGGATGAGAAATTTGATGTTGCTTGGGGGGGGGGGAATCACAGTAGACCTTCTTAGGATTTTGAGCTGCCAACAAGGGGCTCTGATAGATTCCTAGTGAAAAACTGCCTAGTACCTGAGAAGTCCCCTATGTGAAAGTTAGATGGCTGGAAGCTGCCAAAGAAGGGACAATGGACGGGGGTCAGTGGACCTGATACAGGCAGTAGATATTGTCCTTTTTCCTGGGAATAGAGCTGGTTGGTTTGGTCTTTCTCTGCAGGGCAGCTCTCCCAAGACAACATCAACCGGCACTGAGGCTACTGCACGGGGCTGGTCCCATCCAGGCCACCACACTGACAGTGAGATGGATGCTAGTGTCACAGGTGGGCAGGTGCTGACATGTTATTTCTCCTCTGCCCGCTTTTTCCTCTAAGCCACAGTACCATAATCTGGAATCGCAGAAAATCCCAAATATCAGTGCTCTGTTTCAGCACTAGGGTGACATTCCCATCTGGGCAACTTTCCGTGGGTCATGTGTCAGTGGTGGGAGAAGCAGCAGATTTAGTTTCTGCCTTTGTACATTAGGCTACACACTCTCTCGCTGTCTTCATCCAAACAAGCAAGAGGAACCACCAGAGTTCAAGGATACATTCCAACCAGGCAAAATGCTCAGGGGGAGAAGCTGGACCACTGAGAGGTGGGGCCTGGGGAGAATTCCAAGGGCCAGGCAGAGAGTGGCCCCATCCTTGCTCCTGAGGAACAATCTCAGGTCCCTGAAGGCAGGCTTCCTTCATCACTGCAGACCCCGATATTGCACCCACAGGGCTTGGTTCTCCAGGTCAGCACGAGTACGAGGAAGTGAGGCTGCCCCGGCATTATGAAGAAATGAAGCCTCTGTATGAGAGATGGTACCCTCAGGAGGAACCGTGGATTTATGAGTATGCTGTGAGTACCTGGGGAAGAGGCTCAACGGTGGGGGAAGAGTCACAATGGACTCTCCTTCTGAACCAAGTCCACAGGACTTGTCCTCTCTTGTATGTTTCATTGTGAATCATGGATCCCCTTGTTTCCTCCACCTTCCTCATTTCAAAAAAGACACCCAAAAGGAAGTCAGAGAGTGTCCCATCTTAGCCCCATAGTGTATATCATACAGGAAGATAGGAAGATGCTTTGTACTGAGTTAGACCATTGGTCCATGTAGCTCAGTGTTGTCTACACTGACTGGCAGTAGCTCACCAGGGTTTCAAGCAGGAGATTCACCAAGCCGGTGATTGAATTTGGGACCTTTCTACCAGCAACCAGATTTGCCCAATGAGGAGAGGAAGTAGACTGGCAGCTGCTGGACTGGTAGAAAAAAGGACTCCACAAAACTTTTTTTCAGATTGAAAAACAAATTCTGGAATGTAGAAAGTTGCCTTATACTGAGTCAGGCTGGTACGGCCTACTCTGACAGGCAACAATTCATCTCAGGCAGAGGTCTCTCCCACCACTCCAGGTCCTTTTAGCTGAGATGCCAGGGGTGGAGCCTGGGACCTTCTGCTCATAGAACATGCCCTCTGCCTCTGAGCTATAGCCCTGCCTCCTTAGGAAGCTGCTTCAGACAGAGTCAGATCAATGGTCCATCAACTCAGAATGGTCAGTGCAAGGAATGGGGAGCCTGTGGCCTTCTTAAGGTTGTTGAACTATAGCTCCCATCATCCCTGATAATTGACCGTGCCAGCTGGGGCTGATGGGAGTTGCAGTCCAACAGCATCTGGAGGACCACAAGTTCCCTGTTCTTGGTCTACACTGACAGTCAGCCACTCTCGAGGCAGGAGTCTTGCCTGGGGATGGCTGGGATTAGAATCCTAGAACTGTAGAGCTGGAAGGGACCATAAGGGCCATCTAGTCCAACCCCCTGCAATGCAGGACTCATTCGCCCAATGCGGGGCTCAAACCCACAGCCCTGAGATTAAGAGCCTCACACTCTACCGACTGAGCTATCCACAGGGATATTTTACCTGTTTTCTATTTTAGGATTGAACACACAAAGCAGATGCCCTGCCACCAAGCTGTGCCCTTTCTCATGAAAGGAATGGGGGCTGGGGCTTTGGCCTTGATAGATGAGGCCAGAATCCATTTCGCCCAGCTCTTGTCTGTCAACCTGGGCCAACCAGATGCAGGACATGTAGGCAATGGCCTCCTGCTGTTTGGCCTGAGTGGCTGCTGTTCAGAGGTAGAGTGCTCCCACATATGGTGGCTCCATTTAGTTACAGTGGTGGTGAGTCACTGATACCTCTGGCCTCCACTCATTGTCTCCTGCAGTTGGGAAATGGTAGGGAACCTCAGCAGGTCTTTCTTCCCTTATGTCTAGGGTGATTATCAGCGAAGCAGAAGATCAGTGGATGGCTATGCGGAAGTGACACAGGTCTACGACCCTGTGGCAGATTTTCTGCCCCTGGATGGGGAGCTGCCTTTTGAGCAACGAGGGGAGCTGGTCTGAGCAAAAGCTGCAGCAAGGCTGCTTCTGATCCGTCACCCAGGATTTGAATCCGTACTCAGCCATGAAGCTTTGCTGGGTGACGCCTTGGGCCAGGCATCGTCTCTCAGCCTAACTTACCTCACAGGGTTGTTGTGAAGCTAAAATGAGGAGGGGGGGGATAAAGAACCATGCACACCCACTGCGAACTCCTTGGAGGAAAGGTTGCAATAAATAAATCTACCATAGATTTTTGAAAGTGATTTGTTTGCTCGCTATGAATTTGGACATCTTGGAAGATACCGTAGCCCAATTTTGGATGACGGCTCTGAGATCGAAGAGCAGCTTTCTATCTACGTTTGGATACAATCGGGTGCCATTTTGAATCAAGATGGTGGAATGAAAAGAGGCGCTGACTTGCGCCCAATATGGAGGGGGCCCAGCATGTGTTGCGTGTGTGTGTGACTGTTGTCTAGAGGAGGCCACTGCCACCATACCTGACCTGAGGATATAAGGTGCCATCCCACAAGTGCCTCCATCTCCCTTGCTGCTCCTTGGCTACCTCTGCCATCTCCTCAGGGACATGCCACCTTCCTTTTCTTCCCCTGGACCTTCCCCTTCTGGCAGCCATGAGGGGGAATGCAGGCAGCAGCAGTGTCACCTCAGCTCTACTCAGCCTCCCCACATCCCAGAGGCACATTTCAGGAGCAGAAGGCCCCACAGCCCTGACTGCTGCTCTCTAGCGGCAGTGGCTTCTTGCCTGACACAGCCCCTGCCTTGCTAGTAGCCCAAGATGCTCCCTCCACAGACCATTAGCCTGGCTCCTGGCATTCTTCATTCACAGAGAGCTGCCTCTTCCTCTTCCTCCCTGTGTTTGGCCTCCTCCGCCCCCTCAACCTTGAGAGGACCCAGTCCCCTGCCAACAAATATTGAGGGGGTCAAAGACACCTTGGCCCCATAGAGTTGGCGTGCCGGGGACCGACCCATTCAAACCTGCCTTGATTTCAACTGCTGATTTCAAAGCTACATTGCGCTTTTGCTTTCTCCGTGTTCCTGAGAAGCGCCAGGTACACGGCTGCTAGCAAAATGAACAAATTATCTGGGGCTTGGCTGCGTGGCATGAAGTCGCTTTTGATAGCAGACCTCAACCCTTCCCTCTCTTGTGTTTCTATTCCCTCTTTTCCTTGGTCCTGGGGCTGAGTGGTCCAAGAATGCTGGCAGTGAGACAAAAGCGGAAGCAGGCAAGCGCTGATGGGTTCACAGGTTCTGCACCGGGGCCGGAGTGTAGGCAGTGTGAGACGGAGACAGCGGAAAAGATTAAAAAGTGTGCTTCTTTATTGCCACAATTAGCTTGCTTCTGTTCCAATAACATATGGTTCATCATAAACCTTGGCATGTCCTCGCCTCCATTTAAATATTCCATTAGCACAAGCTTGGAGTGTTTATCAAGCTGAACACAGAGGAGGGCATGTGAAAGGTTGCCAGACAGAGGGGGGGGGGAATGGGGAGGGATAAACACAAGCTTATAGGATGTTGCCTTCTACTGAGTCAGACCACTGAGTCTATCCAGCTCAGTATTGTCTGCATTGACTGGCAGCAGCTCTGCAGGGTTTCAGGGTGAAATTTTTTCAGCCCTCTAGGGAGATGGACTCTAGGACCTTCTGCATGCAAAGCAGATGTCCTACCACTTTGGGAAGGGTTCCCTCCATAGCTGTCAAGCGTCCCTTATTTGGCGGGACAATCCCTTATCCCAGGGCCATGTCCCGCTGCTGTCCCTTATTGATGATGTCCCTTAAATAAGCTACTAAAGGTAATGGGGCCCTTTCTATGTCCAGCTGCCCTTTGTCAACAACAAATTGTTGCTGTTTTTGTGTGTTGAATATATGCTATATGGTAATTTAGAGCACCTAATAGGTATCTAAAGCCATTTGCACGCAACAAAATATGTATTTTATCAAAGTAATTGTTGATCCCTTATTTTGGCTGCTGAGCCCTTATTTTCGAGGCTGCTGGTCCCTTATTTTCAAATCTGTAAGTTGACAGCTATGGTTCCCTCCTAGTTAGTGAGCAGGAATAATTCTTGCAGCAGCTGAATCTGCAGCAGTATTTTGCGGCAGAAGAAGCTGCAACTGCCAGAATTCTCCCTTTCTTCACAACAGTGAAGAAATCCCAGGGAGACTGTATTGGGTGTCTGGCAATTGCAGATGGGCTGATCGACTCGTTTTGGTTTCTCTCTCCCCCCCTGAAGTTCAGTTCTTCGCATTTCCGCATTAGTTTGTAGTTCATTCACATCTGAAGGTGGTAAATTAGGTTGGTTTGCCTTTAAATGCAAACTGGATCTGATTTCTCCCTACCCAGCAACGGGAAAAGAAGAGAGAGTCAAACTCCTCAAAGAGCTTTGGGGAGCAGGAATTGGTGGGACAGCATGGCTTAATAAGGCGAGACTGCCAAGAAACAGGATGGGTGGGGAGGATAGGAAAAGAAAGGGGAGGTGTGTTAATTTCCCCACTTTGTGGGGATACAAGCTGCTGCAGTCATGGAGAGAGAGAGAGAGAGAGAGAGAGAGAGAGAGAGAGAGAGAGAGAGAAAGACTGCTTCCTTGGCGATGAGCCAGAGATAAGAGTGTGAGCTACACAGAGCTCTCTCAATTAAGCCAGGGACCTGGCTACAGGTTTCTGCACACAGATGCTGTGAGCGGGTGCATCACAGGCCGGAGCCTAAATCGAGAAAAAACACGCAGTGTTTATCCCCACAGCTTAGAACACGGAAGGTCCCCATCTTGCCTGAGGGCCTCCAAACCAATTCCAAGCGTCAGAGGGGCAGCACTGAAAAAGTGTGCATATTGTCATTTGCCTCAGGTTATTGTGAGGCATAATTAAGTCGGCTGCCAACTTCATCTCCTGAGAGGGCACCTCTAACTTCTTAAAAGGGCAGTTCTCTACCACAGCGTTGTTTCGAGGCTGGCTTAAGCGTTGCAGCTCCTGCCTCGCTGCAGGGACTCCAGGGAACTGTCATTTGGGTGAAGGAGCAAAGGCTCCTCTTAAAAGACCTCTCACTGGAACTACAGTTCCAAGGGTTCCCCGGTTGTGCAGAGAGAAGGAACAACAATTAAGCTGGTTAATTTTGTATGGAAATACCCAGAGGCGGGGGCAAGACACCCACAGCCTTCCAGACGTTGCTGAACTTCAAGTCCCATCATCCCTGATCTCTGGCCAGGCTGGACTTCACTCATGGGAGTGCTGGTTCAACAACATCTGGGTACCACAAGGTAGCTGCCCGTGTCCTAAGATTTGCACAGAAGGGATAATTTTGGCAGTTGTGGCTTGGAAGATCACTCCCATGCCACAGTTGCAAGAAGCTCCAACCAGTGGAATTTCCTTCCCCACTTCTGTGCAATTCTTTGAATTAAAAAGTTAAAGGGACTCTCTTAGGTTTTAAGACGTAGCATGAATAAGTGGATCACACCAGAGATGGCCTAAACAGCAACTCAGTTTCACCGAAGTAATTTCTCCGGCAAAGGCCAGCCCTGTGCTAATACGATCCAAATTTTGCCAAAAACCAATATGGTTCAATTACAACGATCCATTTCACAGAAATGATACTTGTGGCAGCTAAGAGGATAGAGAGGGGCGAACCTGGCAGCTGCCTCCCCCTCCCTTGCATGCAAGGATACTAAACAGGAGCACTTGGAACTCCAGTGGGGGAAGCAGCTGGTTGACAGAATTCGCACTCAGAGCCTGAACCGTTTCCTTGCTGATGAGGGTGAGCCCATTGGTGCTGGGTGGTGGTGAAAGAGTACCTTTGTTTCCTGCCTGATCACTAGCCTGGGGCTGCAATGATGCAGTGACAGTGGGGAAGGCAAAGCCCTCTACACTGCCAGCACTGCAATGGGTTACCTGCAGTGGGAGATAATCCAGCGCCACTGGGGATAGACTATTGGCCGGCATCAGCAAGGAAAGTCAGGCACACAACCCTCCCTATCCAATAAGTTAGTTAAATACAGGCAGCACAAGGCAAAGTTTCCTTGTCACATAAGATAAAACAACATAAACAACAATGCCCCCCCCCCAATTGACACTCCTTCACTTCCTGGGCGGCTGAAAAAGAGACGGTGTTCTGCTGAGGAGTGTAGCTTGACAGGAGGTCTTCATGGGAAAGAGGGGAGATGAGCTGGTCCGGGGCCCAAACGGCGGCTCCTAAGCAACAGGCGTAGCTGCAGAGGGAAGGAGACAACAATCATTCAAAGATGAAGGATAGCTTTTCCTTCTTGGGCTCTTCCCGATGCAGCTAGGGATGAACGGATCTGCCCATTTCGGTTTCTCCCAGCTTCTCATCCTTCCAGTCTTCAGTTCTCCATATTTTTGCATCAGTCTACTGATTTTTTTTTTTTTTTTTGCAACAAGTGCACTTGAAAATCCACCAGCTTCTTAGTGTGCATTTCTCCTAACGCAGACATTTCTGTAGGCGATTTTTATTCAGCATACACATTTTTCCCCAAGCAATTTCCCCTAATGGCATGCATTTTTTCTCGAGGTACGTTAGTTCCTCTAATCACACAATTTTTTAATGCCCCCTTTCGCTTAACATATGCCTTTTTTTGAGCAGGTGGGAGAACTCCACCGCAGAATTCGGAGAAGTGCAAATTTCTCAGGACAGCTGCATTTTGAGCTGCGTGTTGCAAATTTGGTAGGTCCTGAACTAAATTTAGCTCCCCCTGCCCCCTGCCACCAACCATAGATCCTCCCCCAGCTGACCTGTTCTGTTGCTGGGCCTGGTGCCAACAGGTGAACTGGTTGTTCGTTCTCCAGGTTCCTCGCACTGGGATCAGCCCAGTGATGCAGCAGGAGGCGCACAATCTGCTCCTGAAAGGGGTGTCCATGCAGACCAGCGGCCATGTGCAAGGCAGTGTTCCCGTGGGCCTGAGGACAGAGATTTCCCCTCCAAGTTAGCCTGCACAATATCCATTTATTGCAGATTTATTAACCCAAACTTACTGAAGCAGTGTGCAATAAAATAAGACAAAATGCAAAAAAGATTGCAAACTCAGCAATGCTAAAAGCAGTAAAGCAATTTCCACCATTATGAAACTATTGTTTTTTTCACATAAGCAACTGCAACACACTTCAGGAAAGGCTTCTTAAAGAAAAAAATGTCTTCAATAGCCCCCTAATTGCTAAAAGGCTAGGTGTTTGCCAGATTCCGGCTGATAACTGATTCCAGGCGGCTGGAGCTGCAACACTAAAATCCTGGTCTTTAGGGCACAACCAGCTCATCTCTGGGGCATGTGGTACTGTCAGCAGTACGCCATCTGGGGAGTACAATTGCTGGACATGGATGTGTGGGTCAAGGCCATAACTGTCAACTTTTCCCTTTTATTGGGAGGAATCCTATTCGGAATAAGGGAATTTCCCTTAAAAAAGGGGAAACGTTGACAGCTTATGGTCAAGGCAGTTCCTCAGGTCCATTGCAACTCTTTCCAAAGTTCCAGAAAATGCTGACAGACATGTCAGAGAATTCTGACAAAGAAAAAAATGGAATCAGAAATTGCTGATGTTCATTTCTTCATCCCAAGGCCAGAAGGGAACTCAGTCCAGTGAATACAATGGGCATTTGCTGTTTCCTCTTGCTTTCAGTCCACAAGTGACATGTAATTGATTACATTAACCCCCCCCCCCACTTGCACTGTGTTTCCTTTGCGTCCTGCAAGGCCGTGCTTTGGTTTCCGCACGTTTTGGAAGTCGAATGGACTTCCGGAACAGATTCCATTTTACTTCCAAGGTACAACTGTACAGGGCAGAACAGAAAATGATAGCTTCTTACATCCCTGAGGAACAGGACACCTCAGCAGCAAACTTGTTTAACATGCCATTTCTTCCTCTGCCCTTTTAGCTGAGCCTCAGTGCTACTCAGGATCAGTCCTGGGGAAGCTGGAGCAGCCTTTGGGCCACGGCAGGTGCGAATCACCTCCCCAATATTCCTCTTCGCTTTTCAAGAGAAGCATCCATTGGCATCAATGGCATAGAATTGTAGAGTTTGAAGGAACCACCAGAGCATAGCTGTCAACCGTCCCTTATTTGGCGGGAAACTCCCTTATTCCAGCGCCGTGTCCCGCTGCTGTCCCTTATTGATGATGTCCCTTAAATTTCCTGGGTTTCAAAGGAAGCAGCTCCTCTCCCTCCCTCCCTCCCTGCTGCCCAGGGAGGAGGAAGCCTCCAAGTATGTTGCTTGGCTGCCTGCCCCGCTCCCCTCTGGCCTCTCACCAGCCTCGCCCCCGGGAGCCCCTCCCCGTCAAGACTGGCAGGAGCCTCAGGCCCTTCCGCCGCCATCCTCCTCGCGGCCACCGAACTGAGCATCTCTGCTTGGGGTCTCCCCTCTGCCCGCCGCCACCTCTCCCACTAGGCCGTACTGCGGCTGCGCCGCCGATGGACCCGGATGAGATGGGCAGCCTGGCGTGGCCTATGAATTGCTGAGGAGCCTTGAGAGGAGAGCGAGGGCAACCATAGAGAAAGAAGTTCAGAGAGAGGAGGTGGAGGTGCGGGCAGGTGTTCCAAGGGCTAACCATAGAGGGGGAAAGCGGAGGAAGGACCACAAGCGCTTCTCCTATAGATTTGTAGTGGAAGACTAGCATAGATGGTCTGATATGCAGGTTTACTTCAGGTGCTATTTCCCCCCCTCTCTTCCTCCTGCCCCGCCTGATGGAACTGAGAGCTGCAGATGGAGCACGAGAGAAAAGATACAGAACTGCAGCAGCATCTTCGTAGCTTGGACTTCGTTTTGCATGAAAAGTGGTTGCTGCTTGTAGTTATTTAATTGCAGTGTTTCATCAGCTGGTATCTTGAGCAGCAACCTCTGGAAACGAAGGGCTAAAAACCGGCGCTGCTCTCCCAAATTATCTGGTCCCTTTTAACTTCTTATTTCATCTGGTTGACTGAAATCCCTTATTTTGGCTGCTGATCCCTTATTTTCGAGGCTGCTGGTCCCTGATTTTCAAATCTGTAAGTTGACAGCTATGCACCAGAGTCATCTAGTCTAACGCTCTGCAATGCAGGAATCTTTTTGCCCAACGTGGGGTTCGAACCCATAACCCTGAGATTAAGAGGGGCATGCTCCCCTCGCAATGCAAACAGCAGCGTTGGAGAGATCATCATGGGAGAGAGGGAGGAAGAAAAAGTATAACTTTCCCTCTCCCTTTCCTAAGGTCCCAAAGCTGCAACTGACATAGACAAAAACCTGCATGTTAGCTGCTACGGTCCAAATGAACCCACGTGACATGTGATTCTCAGAGCTGGGCCCTCTGTCGCAAGGTGCTGAGCAGGCTTGATCTGCTCTCTGAGGGCCACCAGTTCTACCCAGCCTTCTGCCTTTCATGAGACAAAACAACAACAACACCATAATGGAAAAACTCCTTTCTATCCCCAACCTTGGGCAACAGTGCCCCCTAGCAGAGAAAACCCAGAAGCACACCTTCATATTGACAAAATTCTGGAGTTCTCCTTCAGGCAGCTGGAGAAGGAACTGGATCAAAGGCAGGTTCGCAGCTTGGACGGCCAAATGCAGAATGGTTTTGCTGCTCTTCAGTTCCTAGAAAAGGGAGGAAACTGTCAGGAGGCCAGATGCAATCTCCAGGATGGGCTGGCCAAGCTTTCTTGGCTAATCACAAAAGAGAGTCTTATCTTTGAACCTTTCTGGGTGGGAGAACATCTGCTTTGCATGCAGACGATCCCAGGTTCAGTCCCTGGCACCTCCAGGTAGGACTGGGAGAGAAATTCTAGAGAGCAGCTGCCTGCCAGTGTAGACAATATTGAGTTAGATAAACAAACAAACAGTCTGACTCAGGGTGAGGCACTTCGCCAGTCCTGTTTAGAAGTGCTTCCATAATGTCAGTATGTCATGATGTCAGTGGGAGAGCTTCAAGTGTACACAAGAAATCTAGATTTATGCAATTAAAGTGAATTAAAGCATTTTCTTGCCCTGGTGAAACAAATCCACTTTAAAAAAGAAGACAACTTTTTGCAGTTAGGAAAGTGATGAGGCAAGTCACCGAAAAGTGTGAGAGGAACAAATGGGAAAACACTAGCAAATGAATAATGCTAATTGTTAAATAAATCAGAAGGAATTTCCAGTAAAGACAGGTCGTAGTCTAACCTCCGTGTAAGCTTTGTGCAAACAAATCAGGGTGAATGCTCAATAAACAGGCCATCTGGAGGATCGCAGAGCACCCTAAGTGGTACACATTGAATGGTCACATTCTTCCCCATGATGGCAAGATCTACGGTATTTTTCTATTTTAATTATGGCAACAATAGCCAAATTCTGCAAATGCTTTGCTATGTCTCCTTTTGCTCTCTTTTTGGTTGATGCGGAAGTGGCCACCTTGGTCTCCTGGCCTGGGCAGAAGGAACCCCTCCTCAGAGCCCACCCACCCACCTACCTGGCTCTTGTAGTTGGCCCCGAGTTCGAGGAGCAAGCGAATACAGAGCAGGAAGTTCTGGAGCTGCTGCTGAGACAACGGATCCATGCTTTGGGACTGGAAGGCAGCATTGTGAGCTATGACAGCACAATGCAAGGGGGTCAGACCTACCAGAAGAGTGCAGGAAGGGGTGTCAAAGACTCCACACATTAGCAGTGTGCAAAATAATATGCATTCACAACTTGAGAATGTTTCTGGGAATACACAGCACTCGCCGATCACCTTACCTTCGAAATTTCTGGCATCGACATTGACTGGGATACCAGTCACCATGACAGCCTGGGAAAGAATCAAGAAGAGATTGTCATTCTGACATGTGCTTAGAACAGATTAAATCCCAGCCTAATGAAAGCCCAGCAAGTGGATGTCGGCCATGGACCGAGTGGCTCTAACACCTAGCCTCTTTTAACAGTATTTGCTGGAAAAGCAGAGAAAAAGGGCAGGAGGATGACTATAAATATATACAGTGGTACCCCGTGTTAAGAACTTAATTCATTCAGGAGGTCCGTTCTTAACCTGAAACTGTTCTTAACCTGAAGCACCATTTTAACTAATGGGGCCTCCCGCTGCCGCCGGAGCACGATTTCTGTTCCCATCCTGAAGCAAAGTTCTAAACCTGAGGTACTATTTCTGGGTTAGCGGAGTCTGTAACCTGAAGCGTATGTAACCTGAAGCATATGTAACCCAAGGTACCACTGTAGACCTTTTCCCTGCTGTAGTGACTATTGCATCACAGCCTGTTTCATTGTGTTTTAAAGGCGTTGTAAGCTGCCTTGAAAGCCCAGCAAGGGGACGCAGGTGGCGCTGTGGGTTAAAGCCTCAGCGCCTAGGACTTGCCGATCGAAAGGTCGGCGGTTCGAATCCCTGCGGCGGGGTGCGCTCCCGCTGCTCGGTCCCAGCACCTGCCAACCTAGCAGTTTGAAAGCACCTCCGGGTGCAAGTAGATAAATAGGGACCGCTTACCAGCGGGAAGGTAAACGGCGTTTCTGTGTGCGGCTCTGGCTCGCCAGAGCAGCGATGTCACGCTGGCCACGTGACCTGGAAGTGTCTCCGGACAGCGCTGGCCCCTGGCCTCTTGAGTGAGATGGGCGCACAACCCCAGAGTCTGTCAAGACTGGCCCGTACGGGCAGGGGTACCTTTACCTTTACCTTTAAGCTGCCTTAAGAACATCAGTTGGTAGGCAGGCTATAAATAGTATTTTATCGGATACCCATTGTCCATGCGTGGAGAGCAAGCGATGGGGAAAGCATTGGCTTGCTGTATGTGCTATCATGCTGTTAACATTTGCAGGAGTATAAAAAGGAACAAATGATGGAAACGCTGCTGCAATTTGAACTCTGCGATGAGGCACTGTGAGGCCCAGCTCCCGCCAACCCCAACTGTTGGCCCCGCTGGGTCATGGGAGTTGGAGTTGGTGATGGCTGGGTGCTATAGTAGAGAGTCAGTGTGGTGTAGTGGTTAAGAGCGGTGGACTCATAATCTGGTGAACTGGTTTCGCTTCCCTGCTCCTCCACATGCAGCTCCTGGGTGGCCTTGGGCTAGTCACACTTCTCTGAAATCTCTCAGCCTCACTCACCTCACAGAGTGTTTGTTGTGGGGGAGGAGGGGAAAGGAGATTGTTTGCCGCTTTGAGACTCCTTCGGGTAGTGATAAAGCGGGATATCAAATCCAAACTCCTTCTTCGTCTTCTGAAGGAATGGCCCGGCTGCTGCTCTTGAGCTTTTGCCACCTGAGGCAATTGCCTCACTTTACCTGATGATGGGGCTGGCATTGCTAGCAGCGATGGGACCATAGACAGCTGCCTTGTACTGAATCAGGTCATTAATATTGCCTGCAGTGACTGCCAGAGGCTCTCCAGGATTCCAGGCAGGGAATATTTCCCACAGGGGCATAGCTAGCTGCTCCAGCACCTGGAGCAGCGGGGGCGGTGTGATCCACGCACGGGGGTGGCTAGGCGATCCGCACACAGGGTTGGCATGGCGAGCTGCCCACAGAGTTCGCCTGGTGGACGCAAGCCCCATGCTGCCGTTTCGGGCAGCGTGGGGCCCTGAGCCACTGTGTCAGTCCCAGGAGAGACGTGTGGCTTGGGCGTGCTGCAGGCCAAGCCCTGTGGTAAGTGCCGCCCCCCGTGATGTGCTATTTTGTCACCCCCTCAAGGATGACACCCGGGGCGGACCAGACATCCCACGCCCCACTTCCTAGGCCCCTGATTTCCCAGCCCTACTGGGAGATGCCTGGGATTGTACCAGAGACCTTCTGCATGCAAGGCAGGTGCTCTACCACTGAGCTATACCTTTCCCCTGTGGCGCTCCAGGTATTGTTGGGTAGCGGCTCCCATCATTCTTAAATGTTGGCCATGCAATAGGGGCACTCACCTCAATGACACTGGGCAGCCCATAGGTGGCGCCAAGGTGCAGCACAGTCTGCCCCTTCTGGTCTGCAGCGTTGACGTCTGCTCCCAGCACGATCAGGTCCTTCACGATCCCAGGCTGATTTGCTGCAGCCGCCACTAGCAGCGGAGTCTGGGTGCACAGAGAGGAATAGCAGTGAGTGGCTGTGGCTGGGAGTGGCAGAGCTCAGCCTTGCCAGGCACCTGGTTCTAAGCAGCTATCTAGGGCAGCAGTTGATAGGCAACAGGCAGCAGTTGACAGAAGGGAACATTCACTACTTCAATGCATATACACCAGGCATGCAAAGCCTGTTTCAGCCTGAGGTCTGCATTTCCTTTTGGGCAACCTTCTGAGGGCCACATGCCAATGGTGGGAGCGGCCATAGGCAAAAGTGGGCGGAGCAATGAATGCAAATATCACCTTTGTAGCATAGGCTACGTTTCTGCACACCCATCACCCATCCCAACAAGCAGGGGCATTAGTGGACTGCAAGGTGTTACAGGGGAGCTGGACAGGAGGCACATTTAGTGAAGAGCAGAGAGATAATAATAATAATAATAATAATAATAATAATAATAATAATAATAATAATAATAATTTATTTATACCCCGCCCATCTGGCTGGGTTTCCCCAGCCACTCTGGGCAGCTTCCAACAGAATATTAAAATACAATAATCAATTAAACATTAAAAGCTTCCCTAAACAGGGCTGCCTTCAGATGTCTTGGCTTCTCACAGGGAGGGACACTGAGGTCCAGCACCGAGGGCCTTCTGGCAGTTCCCTCACAGCAAGAAGTGAAGTCACAGGGAACCTGGCCGAGGGCCTTCTCAGTAGTGGTGCCTGCCCTGTGGAACGCCCTCCCATCAGATATCAAGGAAATAAACTACTCTCTGGCTTTTAAAAGACTTTTAGAAACTTCCCTAAACAGGACTGCCTTCAGATGTCTTCTAAATGTGAGATAGTTGTTTCTTTCTTTGACATTTATTTACTTTTTATCCCTTTATTTTATAAATTGCCTGATGGGTTTTAAAATAGCTGTCACAGCAGGATGCAATATGGAATAACAGAGAACATAAACTGAATTTCTAAACATGTATGAACCAGAAATGAAGTACATATACCGTTCGAATGGCAGAGTAAGTGCATTTGAAAACACACACAAGAAAAGAAATCAGAATAATCAGTGAAAGTCACAACAAATAGGTTGCCTGGATACCTGTAGGAAAGAATAGAGTGATATTCATCTAAGATACTCATAGCAGACCCTCTGAAATGAATGGACATAACTCCATGGATTGGCGTTTGACTGACCTTGGATATATTCCATAGCAAATACGTAGCTTATGAAATAAATTCTAAATGCTATAGGGCTGTCGCCAATGCTAGTCCTACTTAGAGTAGACCCATTCAAATTAATGCGATCAAGCCTATCTTTAGATCCATTAATTTCAGATGAGTATGCTGGATTCAGATGATAAGCAAGGAGATTCTGACTAAACATTAGGAAGAACTTTCTGATGGTAAGAGCTGTTTGACGGTGGAACGGTCTCCCTCGGGAGGTGATGGACTCTCCTTCCTTGGGGGTTTTAAGACAGAAGTTGGGTGGCCATCTGTCAGGGATTCTTCAGCTGTTTTTCCTGTATTGCAGGGGGTTGGAATAGATACCTCTCTGGGTCCCTCCCAACCCTACTGTTATGTACTAAGCTTGGATTCTAGAACAATAGGCAGGTAGGATCTTAGAATGCAACAACTGATTGGCTTGCAGGAGAAGACCAATCAGGCTCCTGGAGGAAGTTAATCAGCCTATTAGGCTGGTAGGATCGTAGAATGCAACAACTGATTGGCCTGCAGGAGAAGACCAATCAGGCTCCAGGAGGGAAGCAGAATCAGCCAGTCAGACGGGACTCATCGTGTAAATAATGTACCGTCATACCTTGGGTTACGGACGGTTTGGGTTGCGCGATTTCGGGTTGTGCACCGCGCCAAACCCGGAAGTACCAGAACGGGTCACTTCTGGGTTTCGGCGCTTGCGCATGTGCAGAAGCGCAAAATTGCACTTTGCGCATGCACAGATGTGCCAAATCGCGAACTGCGCGTGCACAGATGCGGTGCTGCGGGTTGCGAACATGCTTCCCGCATGGATCACGTTCGCAACCCGAGCGTCCACTGTATATAAAAGCCTACAGTTTTGGGGGAAATTCAAACACTGTTTTACAAGCTGCAATAAAGAGCATGAAATCGCTGCAGGACTCCGATTATATTTCACCTACAATTCTATGATTCTATGCGTAGGACTTAGTTAGAGACAACCCTATGAGACAGCTGGAGAAAGATATTCATGTGCCTCCTCCATGCAAGGAGAATTAAGCCCTGGCCTCATCCTCACCTTCCCCCTGTGCTCTTTGACGTCAAGCTGGCCACACTCCTGGAATACCTCAGCAGTAGCATATGCCAGCGGCCGGTGTCCTTTGGCCACATATAGATGCAGAAACCTGAAGAGGAGAGGGGCACAGAATAGTTTAAGAACTTGGTGGTCGGCAGACAAGACTCTTCTCCCCTGACAATGCCGCGAGAGAACCGCCTGACATAGTGGCTGGAGTCTCGGACTAGGACTAGGGAGACCTTGGTTCTGATCCCTGCTCAGCCATAGATTCCACACGGGCCAATGGTTCTCCCTCTTTCTCAGAATTAGCCTGCCTTGCATGGTTTTTGGGAGGATAAAAGCTGGGGACAGAACCATGTGTAGAAATGTGGCATCTAAATGTCAAATAAATGTAATAAACACACAATATAACAATCTGAACGTGTATAAGAACCAAATTTTGAAACAATGACTGTAAACAGAAATAGAGTACATTTCACCATAGTGGGGAAGATTGTGCTGAGGCATACCTGCTCAGAGTCACTAAATTGTTCATGGGCAATTTCCCTACTCTCCCTTCTTAGGGTTCTTCGTCTTTATTTGTCCAACTAGGGTCATATCCACATGTGCTCATACATTTACAGCACATGCCTTCCCCCAAAGAATCATGGGAACTGCAGTTTACAGCTGCATTTCCCGGTACCCATATCAAACTACAACTCCCATGATTCTTTGGGGGAAACCAATTTTTTTTTTTTTATGAATGTGACCCTGGGCCAGACAGAGGACTATCTGCTATAAAATAGGACACACAGCCACCTTACTTCGAAGGTGTAATGGTTATATGGGGTTGCTTGTGCGTAAGTTGCCGCCACTCCTGGCTAGGTAGCCTGGTTAAACCTTTTCTGGCTGGACAGCCCTTCACTTCGTGGCTGTTCAGTCGCTAGCAGAATCCGTCAGTGGGCGTTTCTTGAACTTCTTCCAGCAAAGAAGTTCTTTGACGCCAAGTCTACGCCTACTTTCCCTGTGCGGAAGTCTTCTGCGCAGGGTGGGAGTGGGTAGCGGAGGACCCATGCTCTCCCCGCTGGTCTCCGGCGAGGAGTCCTGGAGCCCCCTCGGCGATTCCCCCATCTGCCCCCCTTTATCCCTGGTGTTACACTGATTTCCTTCCCCAGCCGATGAGCTCCCTCTCTCCCTGCTGGGCCCTTCTCCAGCATCGCTTGGGAGCCCTGCCTCCACCTCTGGCTCCGATGTCAGTTCCCTGACAGAAGGGGACTGGGATGGTATTCAAAGCAATTTCCTGGGGGGTGCGGGGGATGGGAATCAGTGCCCTCACCACCGGCAACAGACTTACGTGTCTCCATCCTCATCTTGATGTAGCAGAAGAGGCAGTTCTGTGTTCCGGATCTCCGCCCGAGCTTGGGCCAGTTCACCAGGATCCACTTCCATGGATGAGGCCGGGAAATTCTCCTCGGGAAGGAGGCATGGGTTGTTCATTTCTTGCTGCATGCAGACGCCCCCAGAAGCGGGGAAGAGGTCCAAAGGCCCGGTTTCAGAGACTGCCGTCTGTGTGGAAGAAACCATGGTAAAGAAGCATTGCAATATTACCAATCTTCCCCCCCCCCCAGATATACATCAGGGTTGCCAATGTGGGCACATATATGTTCACAGAGGCATTTCCAGGCCCCCCTCCTCCCACCAAAATTAGGCTTGGAAACGGTTTCTGACTCTGAACCTCCCTGGGGCAAGCATTCCACAAATGGGGAGTGGAGGTACATTCCCAAGGATATCCTTGGAACAGGAAAATTGCTGTTTAAAAACAGATTAAGATGATAGCATGAGCCCCTTCCTTGTCTCCAGTTTGTTTGTCCCCCCCCAATAATTTTTATTAATTTTTTCCAAATACCTTAAACACAATACAACTTAACAAAATTATTCTCCTTTCAATCTATATCTTATCTGAATTAACTTCCCTCCACCCCTCTTCTGGCTTCTCTACATTGCTCTTACTTAAGCGTGATTACTCTACATACATTCTATAAATGTCTATAATTCCTTAGCAAATTTTTGCATTATACTTTAGTCATACATTCCTTATTATATTACAGCATTACATATTGTGGTCTAACCAAATGTTTACAATAAACGTTATGAGTTTTATTTCAGTCCTGTGAGTGTCTTTATTTATGTACTGTCTCCAGTTTGAGCCAATCCTCACCCACCCACATCCCCTCATAATTCCACATTCACCTCATAATCCACCGCTGACGCCATCTTGGAACCGTACATTCCCTCGGTGGTACTAGGTCCTCCTGGCCCATAAACACTGGATTCCAAAGAAGTAAAGGGGTTGATGATGCCATACTGGGGCCCTGGATGTGGAAGGAGGTAGTTCTTGGTGGGGTCCACTGACTGGTAGTGGCAGTCGGCAGGGAAGGCTGCTTGGCTTGAGGTGTCTGGCTGCCAGGTGGGAAAGGCTGCGACTGGGTACTCGGGAGCAGCTGTCTGTCCTGGAGTAGGTCCTCTTCCCTCAGCTGCTCTGGGAGGCTCTAGGAAGAGGGACTCAGGTGAGCAAAGAATACAGAAGCAGAAGAAAAGCCCTGCTGGATCAGGCCAGTGGTCTCTCTAGCCCAGCATCCTGTTCTTACTGGGGCCAACCAGATGCCGATGGGAAGCCCGAAAGCAGGACCCAAGCTCAAAAACACATCTCCCTTCCTGTGGTTTCCAGCAACTGGGACGCAGAAGCATACTGCCTCCACCAGTGCAGACAGAACGTTAGTAGCCGTTACAGGCGCACCGACTCTATGGGGGAAGAAAAGCATCCCAGTGTATCCATATTCACTCACCTGTTCGGTTGGCTTCGAAAACTCCTGGGGGTACCTGCAGAGGAAGAGTAAAAAAAGAGGATCAGTAATGAGCCTGTTAAAGGTAATAAAGTGGTTGTGTCTGGACCAGTGTGGTGTAGTGGTTAAGAGCGGTGGACTCGTAATCTGGTGAACTGGGTTCGCGTCTCCGCTCCTCCACATGCAGCTGCTGGGTGACCTTGGGCCAGTCACACTTCTCTGAAGTCTCTCAGCCCCACTCACCTCACAGAGTGTTTGTTGTGGGGGAGGAAGGGAAAGGAGATTGTGAGCTGCTTTGAGACTCCTTAATAATAATAAAATTTTATTTATATCCCGCCCTCTCCAGCCGAAGCCGGGCTCAGAGTGGCTAACAACAGTAAAAATAACACAATTTACATAAAATCACAATCAATTAATTGAAATACATTCTAAAATCAATTCATTCTAAAATCAATTCAGGATCAAATGGCACAGGGCCATTAATTTGAAAAAACCCTGGCTCTGGTAGTGCAGTGATAAAACGGGATATCAAATCTAAATCAAAACATGCTATGGTCGCCACCCTAGACTAGGCTGCCCCTTAATCTGCCCCAAATGTTCATTTGCATGGTCCCCAATTCATAACGTAGGAAGAAGCCACCTTCTGCTGAGTCAGAACAATGGTCCATCTACCCTCATGGATGATGGACCAATGTTCTGACACAGCGGAAGGCAACTTCTTCCCATGTTATGAATTGGGGACCATGTGAATGAACATTTGGGGTACATTCTATCCTATGTGGTGGACCTGTAAAAGGGTAAAAGAGTATTGGGAAATAATTCATAATGAATTGGGAAAAAAAAGTTTAAAAAACAAATTTTTCAAAAAGAAATAAACCAGGTTCCTTTTTGTTGGGAAGAATTCAGACAGAAATTCCCAGATGTCAAAAAATGTTATTTATGTATGCCACTACTGTGGCCCGTGTTTTGTTAGCCCCCAAATGGAAAACGAGCGAAGTCCCAGCTAAAGAAAAATGGCAACTTAAGCTGATAGAACATATAGAATAAGAGAACAAGAAGAACATACGTTTAAAAAAGAGTGGAAAATGTTTATTGAATATATGGGGGGAAATTGTGTATGTTTGAAAACGTGGGCAGCATTAAGATAAATTCAACAGTGTAAATAAGTTTTGGTGGATGTAATAATGGAATACTGAATGGTTTAGTTTATATAAAATATGCAGGGATTTATGCTATGCAAAATGAACCATGGAAAGAGAAGAGGGAAAGTCACTGATATTTTAAGGTTGCTTAAATGAATATTCTAAAATGTAAAACAGAAAATTTAATAAAAATTATTGGGGGGGGGGGGGGGGAGAACATTGGTCCATCTAACTCCACTGACTGGCAGTTGCCTTCCAGGGCTTCAGGCAGGATCTTTCCCCAGCCCGACCTGGAAATGCTGGGGATTTTATTTGGGATTGAACTCTGGGCCTTCTGCATGCAAGACAGATGCTCTAACACAAGGCTAGAGCCCTCGTCTCAAAGAATGCAAACCAGGTGCAGCTAGTCTAGGTGACGGACCCTAATTTAGAAGGCTGAGACAAATTCATTGGACAAGAAGGCTGTCAACAGGTACCAGTCATGATGGCCACATGGAACCTCTTGTTAGAATTCCTGTTCCATGATTGCAGTCATGGGATTGTTGCCCATCACATAACGGTGTATGTTTTGACTCCACAAAGTGGGAAGTGACGGAGACAGGATGTTTGTGTTACTGTGTTCTGTGAAGTGGGACTATTGTCCTTTGTCTTTTTCTCTTTGCAGTCTGATGCTAGAGAGAGAGGGAGCCATGTTGCAGAGCTCTGTGTGTGTTTATATGTAAATAAAGTAGATTAGCCAAAATGCTGAGTTCTGTTATGCAAAGCTGCGAAGACTCTGAGGACCCCTAAGTGTGCCGGTGTCTGTTGGCATTGGTCGCTGTGATGTTCAGGCTGAAGAAAGCTTTTGAAGCTCCCGAACGATTGACCAGGAGGGAGAGAACATGCCAGTTGGGCATGTGTCTCTGCCAGGGTCCTACTCAAGTGCAGGACAAGCTCCTGACACCTCTATGCTCAGAAGCAACAGCCACTGAATGCTTGCTGTGGGGAGCAATAGCAGCAGGAGAGGGCTGCTGCTTTGCTGTTCTGCTGGGAAGTTTCCTGGAGACATCTAGCTGGAAGGGGCTTCTGGAAGCAAGGAACAAGCGCAACTGGTTTCAGCGGATGACTCACCTGGGGTCCAGTGCTGTGGCGAAGGACCATCTGCTGTTGCCTTTTTTGTTCCAGTAATTCCCGCACAGTCTGGGGTGCTAAACTGCTGCGTGGAACTTTGCAACCTGAAAGCAGAGAGAGCAAATGGAGTTGTCAGGATTGAGAGGAGGACAGCTCTACCTTAGGATCAGATCATTTCCCAAAAGCATGCAAGCATTCCACCTTCAGAGTGTCTATTTCAGGGGTAGGCAACCTAAGGCCAGTGGGACGGATGCAGCCCAATCGCCTTCTCAATCCGGCCTGCGGACGGTCTGGGAATCAACGTGTTTTTACATGAGTAGAATGTGTCCTTTTATTTAAAATGCATCTCTGGGTTATTTGTGGGGCATAGGAATTTGTTCATCCCCCCCAAAAAAAATATAGTCTGGCCCAAAACATGGTCTGAGGCACGGTGGACCAGCTCATGGCTGAAAAAGGTTGCTGACCCCTGGTCTATTTCATCAGTGGGGAAGCTACAGCCTAATTAGCCCCACCAGGCCTCACCATTTGGCCCATGGGGCCATTTTTGCCAAGCTATACTGACGTACCCCACTAGGGCATGTTGAAATTTCAAAAAAAATGAAGGGTGCTGAAACATTGTAACATGACTTGGGAATTCAAAATATATTTTGGTTAAATTAATATAGTTTAGTTTGGCTTGGTAAGTAAAAGGTGTGTAAAATTGTATAGAAATCATGAAAAATGATTTGCCAAGTTAGATTACATTCCTATTATTCTTATTGTTAAGCATTACCTGGCATTTTCAGAAAACAAAATTGAAATTCTTTGCCTTTCCGAAAGCCTCATGTGCTTCTTCGTCAAACGTAGACTTTCAAGCTAAATGTTGTCCAGTCACAAAAAAGAATAACAGCTCTGAATTTCTCACACCGCAAAACTTATTTGTAAGACCCGTCACTGAAGAAATTTGAAAAAATTAAGTTTCAGCAACTAAAATGGCACTCCCTACTACACCACTCTTGATATAACATATGATATCAGTCAGGTGTAGGGGAGGTAAATCTGCAAATTCCTACTGAAAATGGGGTTTGAAGGCCCTGCCAATCACCTGAATGTTGGCTCTTTCAAAGCCCTGTGCATTTTCCAGGCAGAGGATGTCAGGTGATTGACAGGTAGGTGACCACACCAGTCAAAGTTGGCCTGACTGGGGATGAGGAAGCTAAGAATCTGATCTACTAATCCAATCCATTTCCCCATCCCTGGTATACTTGAAAACAGACCCACAGCAAAGCTTCCCTGCTTGCAGAAAGCTAACCTGTCAAGAAAAGGATAAGCATCTTCCTCATGATGCAACAACTTCCCTGCACAAAGTCTAAAAGGAAAGTTAAATGGCATACGTACCCCAGAATTGTTTATAGTCTGCACCTAGCAAAACTGCACCCAGCTAGCACAAACCTTGCACTGAGAAAAGCTGGTATCTGCACTTCTTGCAGAAAAGATGGTGAACATTTTCAGACCAGCACATCTTGAGTTATTTTGCCACTTTCTGCTACCACTGCATATTGCAGGGCAAGGTAGCTCTACCCTGCAACTAACAAAAATCCTATTTTGGACCTAGTGCTAATTACTGCTTTTTCACATTGCAACTGCAGAATTCTCACACTGCTCTGATTCCACTATTTCAGCATGTCAGGGGCAGAGATGTGTGAATAATATGTCAATGCCTATTTCTCTCCATTTCCACATTTCCACATTTCTACATTGGCCTGCATTTTTTTTTTAAGCTTATGAAAATTCAGCAGCTTTTCAGTGTGAATTTTTCCTAACAAACAAAATTTCAATATCTAATTTTGCCTACTACACACATTTCTTGCAAGCCAGTTTCCCTTAATATAATACATTTGTATGTTATTTCACCAATTTATGCATTTTTACATGCACTTTACTGCAGTATATGCTTTTTGTCCATATCATATTTTCCAATGGGAATGTGGTCTTGAGACTGGTCTGACTTCCTCATCCATTCTGTAGGAAATTGTAGCTCTGTGAGGGGAATAGGGGTTTTCCAGTACTCTTAATGAACTATGGCTCCCAGAATCCTTTGGGGGAAGTCATGATTTATTTGTAGGATTAGACAATGATGGCTGTCCAATGAGCATTCATTCTGATTTGTTTGCAGGGAGGTTAGATGACATTACATCAACGAAAGTGTTATCTCACACCTCCCAGGGCATTTTCCCATCACTTTCCTTTCTTTTTTTATATATAAAAACCCAGATCTTTGGGGGAAGCAGTTTTCTTGCACAATTCAACTACAATTGCACAACCTGAAATTTCTAGTACGTGCTTGCATCCCATTCAAGAATAGCAACAGTCCAGAAGTGCCCTTGAAGTATTTGCTTTATTCATCAACGTGAAGAAGCAGAGTATGCCAAAGCAAAATTAGACATTCCTATGAAGCAGATCCTTCAAAGGCTGTCCGTTTCAGCTTTCCAGAAATTCTTGCATGTGTCTCTGTCTGTCTGTCTCACCTATACACATGGCCATTGTCCTTACCAACCTGCCAGCTCCCCTATTTCACATGCATAGCTGACTCATCAATGGGGCACCACCTCCTCCAAACTCTTGTTTCTCATTCAAAAATGGAGAGAGGTTTCTAGCTACCCGGAGACCATGTCATACAGCCCATTGAAAAAATACCAGCAAACCATTCTGGGCTGTTACCAGCAATCTAACAAAGGAACAGCGGATCTGCAGTGCCAGTAACAATATATTCCAGACCCAAGCCTTGACAGCAAATTAATCTTTCCTCCAGGCAACCTGTATATTCAACATTCACCCTCATTTCGCTAGCACAAAACTTGCAGTGCGGCTAGAATGCTGGGTCTTTTTTTGAGCATTTGTTCTGACTTGTTTATGGGATGGACAATGAGTATTTATCCTGCATTCATCTTGATTTGTTTCTGGGGTCTTCACACGTCTTCCTGTTACTCATTACTTCACTTCACGCTTTTCAGTGCATGTTCTCTTCCCTTCCCAAAGTGCAAAATATATGTTGTTGTTTTTTAAAAAATCAGATTAATGCACCAGGACATTTGTAATTACAAACTCCCCACCCCCTGACCAATGGACCAATTGATAATCGCTGAGGGTCTTAGAGGACCATTTCTGCCCATTGTAGCAATTTCAGAGTGCTGTGTGATTTTTAATTGCATTTCTATTGTTTCTTTTCTTTTGTATGTGCTGTATTTCACTGCATTACAATCTGAATTCCGCTGAATTCAAAATACAAAGCTGTAAAATGCGACATAGGGAACGGTGAAGCAATTAAAAACTATAGAGCGATAAGGAAGCAATCAAAAGGCAATTAAGGATCAATATAAGAAATAAAAGAAGCAATAAAAATACAGTTAAAAATCAAGGTGGATCTTTAATGGGGAAACATGAATGAAGTCCACAGACCCCAGTTTGAGAAGCCCTGTGCTCGGGCGACAGAGTGATTTGATCCAATTTTTTATTACAGAGACCTAAAGTTCCAGTACATGCTCAGGTTCCTCCTGCAAAACAGTGACAGTCTCAGAAGGCCCCTCTTAAATTCCTGAGCGCTCCTGTGACATGATTCAGAGTTTGCCCTGCCTGCTACAGGAGCAAGGCTGCTGGCAGAAAATAACAGCTCTGTGCTGCTCATGAATCCTGCTTTGACCCAACCTCGGCCTTTCATCTCCGTCACTTGTGGTTTCCCTTCTCGACGCACAAGGGATATTTTCCAGAGCAGGTGATGCTCAAACACAGATATTGTGGCCACCCCCCACCCCCCACCTCCCCAGTCCCTTGTTAAAAGCCTTCTGAGAGCAATGTGAGGAGGAGGGGAATGGCAGGCAGCATGTCAGCTCAAAGGCATGTGCTGTGGTTGTTGTCCTGGCTGCCGGTGTAAAAAACAAGGCAACTTGCAGCGCCGTTGCTTCCGTTGACGGAAGGCATGACACTGTGAAGGAAATGATGTGGAAGAAAAACTCAGCCGGCAAGGGCTGCTGGTCAGAGCTATTCCTCCACTCAACTACATTTCCTTTCCGGATCCTGTGACCTAAACCTGCAAGGTTCAGGGTGAGTCCCCTGGTGCAGATGCAAGTGTGTAAGTCAAAGGAGTGCTCTCCTCTTATTGCTGGACTCCAGCCCCCAACAGCCTCAGCCAGCATGACCCATGGCCAAGGACAATGGGAATTGTAGCGTGGTGTAGTGGTTGGAGCATTGGACTAGAGATAACACTTAATGTTGGGCGGAGGAAACAGACTGCCTTTGTAATTTTATTATAGAAAGAGGAGAACAGTGCAAGGCAGGCATTGGGAAATTTGAATCAGGGGCGCAGGCAGTGTTTCAGCACTTCAAATCCCTGTGGACGGAAGAAGTTACTGTTCTGATCTTTCCCGTGCTGCAGTGCCACCTTTGTAATGGTCAGAGCAGGTACTGCAGATCCAGGATTCCGTCCCTAGTCTGAACAGTATGTCTTGCCCATGTCCAATTTGGATTCTCTCTGTTTCTCAATTTTCCAACCTAAAGTTCATTTCTTCACATTTCGACATTTCCACATCAGTTTGTGTGATTCTTTTTTTTTTTTTAAGGGTTCAGGAAAATTAATCAGTATTTTAGCACAAATTTCCTCTAATATGCATATTTGTATGCAATTTTTGCCTAAGATAAGCATTTACCCCCCAATCTCCCCCAATTAATGCATTTTTTCTATGTTATTATCACAAATACATGCATTTTTAAAATACAAACTTTGCCTTAGTATATGCATTCATGTACACATGACTTGGCTGGGGAACTACATTGTTGGTGCAAGGAAAAATATAGGTATAAAGGGAGAAATTCTGGATGCCAAGATCCAAGGCTGGGACAAGTACTCTGCAATGAGAGAACCCCAGCAGAGATTTAAACATAATAAAATATGCAATAAAGTAAACCATGGAAATATGGGCTTAGGCCTTTAAAATATGTCCCTGCGAGTTCCAAAACTTCCCTCTAACCCCACACATCTGGTAAGTTTAAAATGGTTTACTTACAAACTCTCCAAAGGCCGGATTCATGTGCTTTTCCATACCATACAACATTCAGGAAAAGTTGCACAGGCAGTAAAACTTAGTTTAGTTCCAAAATGGCAAACATTTGTAAATTATTGGTATGGAACACAAGAATGACTTGTGAAAGCCATTCACCTAAGCTGGAGCAACCAGCTTAGCCTCTTCACACACCGAGATCACCAGGTAGACTGAGAGGAGGTACAATAGTCTTGATTACCTATATCCTCTAAGGTAAGGGAAGTGAACACAGCTAAGGACAGCTGGCAAGACAGCTTACTCTATGGCATTAACCCCTTTATGCATTAAGTAGACTTAAGCATGTTGGTTAAACGAGGCAGGTTATCCCCCATACATTGCTAAATTTGGGGAAGTTCGAATTTAGAAAGGATGTCTGGGTTTCAATACTCTTATTGTTTTGGAAAGTGAAAATTCGAGAAGTTCACCTTTAAATGTTTACCGAATTGAGTTTTCTCTGCAACACTACTTTCCTGCTTGACTTGAGGGTGGCAACAATTAGTCCATTCTTGGACATACCTTTTGCTTTTCCTAGAGCTGCACTTCAAGTCTCTCTTGGAACTTAGCCAAGGCTTGCTAGCAAGCTTTGCTGGTTTAGATAAATAGTAGAAGCAGAGCCCTAGATTTGGGAGAGGGAGGTTTGTGATGGAATTTCCTCTTTTGCTACGGCACCTCAAGTGGCCATCATTCTGGGGAGGCAGTAAAATGGGGCCCCTTCTGCACACAATCCCATCCTACACATACAATCTCATGCACCATGAAAGAAAAATTAGCATCTCCTAGATTCCTGAAAATGATATCTTGGCTGAGAGCATGAAATAAACGTTTGTTTTTATTTCAGAAATTCCACCTTCAACAGTTCTGAAAACTGTATCTTGGCCCAGACTGGGGATTCATGCCATGTCCCCAAATACCCCTTCCCTTTCAGCTATCCTACCACCTCACAAGAAACATCCAGGCTGAAAAAGAATCCTACTAGGCTTTTCTTGGTCTTTATAGAAGTATTATCTTGCCAATATTTTGAATTTTTTAAAAAAATCTGGTGGACCAATATGGCATCAAATATTCCATAAACCAGGAGTGGGAAATCTCCAGTCTGGGGAACAAATGTGGCCCTCAAAGCCCCATTATCTGGCCCTTGGAATTTTCCCTAGGCCACACCCCCTCTCCAGCCACACCCTTTACTTGCCTGGCTTTGAGCCATTGAATGAATTTTGCCTCTTGCTTCCTGGATGGAGGACAGAGAGAGTTGTGCACCTAATGCACAAAGGTAGCATTTGCTTTAATTGCTCTGCCCAGTTTTGCCCCTGGCTCTGCTCACCTCTGTAATGTGGCCCCTGGAAGGTTGATCAGAAGGGAATGTGGCCCTTGGGCTGGAAAAGAATCCCCACCTCTGACATTGTTCAAAAGAGGAGATCCATCCACCTACAGTCTAATGTGATCTAGACTGCTTTGCCACCTCCTCCTTGGGCTACCTGCCTCATTCAAGGGGTAAATAAATCAGCAAAAAGGAATTGAAAGTGGTATACACAGAGATGTGAGAGCCAGATTAAATGCCCTTCAATAATTCACCATTGTAAATCATGACTGGTGGAGGGAGAGTAACCCCTCTATCTTTATACTGGAACTGGGAGCCATCAGAGGAAACTAGAGGGACAGTGTTGGTGGACTACAGCTCCCATCACCCCTGACTATTGGGTGAGATTGCTAGGGATGATGGGAGTTGTAGTCCATCCCAGCAACATCTGGGGAACCAAGGTTGACTAGCTCGACATATCTGTGCCCTTAAGTACAGGGTTGTTCAAACACAAGCCAGCAGTCTGGGCCTTCCAGTCCAGACTAGGAGCTTAGCATGGTAGTAGAGGGCTTTAACCCCCTGCCCTCAGCTATGGTCTTGATCTCTTTCAGGCTCCCTGCTGTGGCTGCAGAATGCATAGGAAAGAGAGAAAAAACCCACATCTCTCTCACTTACTTCAATGGAATTCCATGCCTTCTCCTTGTCTCCACCCACCGCTGTATGGATGGGGAATGTAGAGCTCCTGATTTGGATTGGGGCCATAGCAGAGCACAGATATGTAGCTAATGTATGACCCAGTTTGACCCCAATTAGCAGACTGTTAATCCAGAGTAGATGCTAGGAAGCGTTCCCAACAGTGCAGCTGTCAAAATTATATCATTAAATAATCTTAATATTATTGATTAGCCCATTTGAGTGGCCCTCATCCTACTCTAGGTGCCCCCACCCCAGAAGTAGTTAAGAAGGTCCTTCCTTGGTAACTTCTTCTGCAAAAGCTGCCTCTAGAGGAGGCTGATCACTGCTATCATTGGCTAATCACTGTTGATGGAGACCTATCTCTCTTGAGATCGCTCAATTCTTTTCGAAAACCATCTCAGCTAGTAACCATCAAGCGGCAGTGCCAAAGCTATGGAATAATCTCCCTGGAGACCTTCGCCTGCTTCTATTTTCGTGCCAACTTAAAACACGGAAGGTCACCTCCTGACTGCCTGAATTTTGCGGGAGGGATTGACGTGCATTGTGGAAATGTAGGTCTGCATAATTCAAGTGGGTTTAAGCACTCTGTCACCTTGGCGGAACAAATCCACTTTTTAAAAAGAGAGAGAGAGAGAGGACTTTTTTGCAGTTAGGAAAGTGATGGGGAAAGTGTATTGCGAAGTGTGGGGAGAATGATAAACAGGAATTCATTTAACCATCACAAAAGCAAATAAGGATGAATACTCATTGCTTTATCACCTCCCCACCAATGAATCAGAACCCATACACAATAAAGACCAGATGTAAGCTACCCGGTGCACAAGCTTTGAACAAGCAAATGGATATGAATGCTGATTCAATAGCTCACCTGGAGGAGCCCTTATTTGAAAGAGATTTTAATATCAGCTGAATGAACTTTATGTTGTTTGCAAACTGCTAGCAAAAGCAGCTGTTGCAGACACAGTGCTTGCCGTGCCTTGTATCATCAAGGCTACCCATGCAAGAAATGCAAAACTCTCTCTAGTCTTAAATGGTTGAACAAGAGGTCAATATAATAGATATAACATCTTTTATTACGGTGGGAAACCTGTGCCCCTCTGCATGCTGGTATGTCTTATAGGGGTGGATGAATCTGTTGATTTTGGTTTTCTCAGTTTCTCCTTTTTCCAATCTCACGTTCAGTTCTACAGCAATTTGTGATTTATTGGGAAAATTCATATGCATTTTAGTGCAAATCCCCCCTAACAAGCACATATTTCTATCCAGTTTTTGACTAATATACAGAGTCTTGCAAGCAGTCTCCCCTATTATAATGCATATTTGTATATTGTTTTCACTAATATATACATTTTTATGTACACTTTCCCCAATATATGTACATTTGTAAGCACTGGTTGGTTGGAGAACTCCATCGCAAAATTCAGAGAAATGCGAATTTCAGACGATAGCTGTGTTTCAGTTCTTGAACCAATACTGTACATCAAGTGTGAACTAGGGAGATTCTCATTAGATAGAGTATCATTAATTAGTTGATTTTGCTTCTGTATTAATGAGAATCTACCTATCTCCCCTTTGTCTAGCAGTTTGATGGTTAGTGCGTTAGATATGGACATGAGGACGAGGGTTAAAATCCTTACAAACTCCCTGGATGACCTTACTTCAGTCACTGTGTCACAGCCTAGTGGAGCAAGGGTGGGCAGAAGAACTATTTTTTCCAGTCTTAGCTCCTTGGAGTAAAGGTGGCATAAATATTTAAATGTGCTGTAAATCCAGGTGTCTATCCAGCCTTCAGCCTCAGCCAGCATGGCCAGGGGTGATGGAAACTAGGTAACAATTGTGAATTTTGACTGCTGTTTTGTGGGGGAGGAAACTTCTGCAGAAAGAAAACCAGCCCATCAAGGACAATGGGTTCTACCCAGTTTTCTTCCCTTCCACATTACTTTTCTAACCTACAGGGCATCTGTGAAACAACAGATTCCCTTGGATAGCTCAATTGGTAGAGCATGAGACTGTTAATCTCAGGTTTGTGGGTTCGAGCCCCACGTTGAGCAAAAGATTCCTGAATTGCAGGGGGTTGGACTAGATGACCCTCGTGGTCCCTTCCAACTCTACAATTCTTTGAACGATGGTGTTGCAATTGGCACAGAGGGACCACCTGTGGTTTGCGAGAAGAACTTCCACCCACTTGGTGCGGGCAGAGGAGTCAAAACCCCAGAGAGCCAGACTTAACCCCGAGAGCGCAAGGGGCTTTCATGGGGAAGCCGGAGGACATGGGGATTCCGAGTCTCTGGTTAACCAGCAGACCGGCAGACATCTGGGCCTGGCTCTGAGCCCAGTGCTTTCTTCTTTTTCTGGCCAAGGGACTACCATCGCCCCCCTGCCCCCGGTGGCAGGAAAGAGACAAAGCGTTCTGCTGTGTGTGGCCATGTGTGATCAGCCCCCGCACTCGGCAAAGTAAAGAGGCCGCGTGCAGAATGGAATCCCCAGCGACGCGTCACTGGGAAACCCCAGATTATTTCCTGTCTTCTTGGAAGCGGCCAGATGGTTCGATCTCTTGAGATGGTGTGTGTGTGTGTGTGTGTGTGTGTGTGAGAGAGAGAGAGAGAGAGGGAGACATCTGGGGGAAGCCACACACCTCACGGGGCTGACTCTGCCCAGGTCCCTTCTGAAACAAGAGGAGCAGGGACCCAGGCGTCCTGGCTCTTCTGTTTCCTCCCCCCTCCCAATCAATGGAACATCAACGGCCCACGCTTGCATCCTTTGCTGATACAGCTCTCTTCCTGTGTCTGCCGACAGCTGTGCTGTGAATACACAAGTGGTCCAGGGGGTGGGGAAATCTGTGGGTCTTTAGATGTTGCCGGACTCCATCAACCCACCACTGACGGCCATCCTGGTTGAGCCGAGGGCATCCCGAGACTAACAACATCCAGGGTCCTTACTGCAGCATCGCTCCTTGCGCGTGTTAGTTGCCAAGTTGCCCCAAAAGCAGGACACAACAGCCCAATCTGTTCTTACGCCTTTGGCAACACTTTGCTGGATGGCAGGTGGCAGAGCCTGAAGCCTTTCACAACACAGTAACTCCTGAGTACCTGCACACATCAAGCTGCTCGTTAAAGGTACAGCAGCAGCTTTTTCAACTTGAGATTGGAGCAGGAGGGAGGTAGAGGGTCCTTAATGAAATAAATATACTAGATTCATACCCAGGGTTGTATCCAATACTAAGAGGAGATCCACTGAAATTAATGGGAATGATGATATTTGGTTCATTAACTTAACTGGGTGTAATCGGAGTAGAAATCAGCTTGTGGCAAACCCCAGACACTTACCGATTATAGCCAAAATGTACACCCCCCAATAATCTTTTTTAAAAGCATAGTGAGGGGGCACCAGGAAAGGCCAGCCTCCCCTCGACTACAGTGGTACCTTGGTTCTCGATCTTAATCTGATCTGGGAGTCCGTTTGACTCCCGAAACTATTAGAAAACCAAGGCGCAGCTTCCGATTGGCTGCAGGAGTTTCCTGCACGCAAGCGGAAGCAGCGTCAGACGTTCGGGTTCTGAAAAACGTTTGCATACCGGAACACTGGGTTTGCGGTGTTTGGGAGCTGATTTGTTCGGGAGCCAAGCCGTTCAAGTACCAAGGTACCACAGTGCTTCTAATTTTAGCACTGAAAACCATGAGTCAGAATGATGCAATTCATGTTGCATAATGTGGCTTGCGCAAAGAGGCTCCTTCTCTTACGCCGGACTGGGCGCCCCACGGGGCTGGTGCCACTTGAAATTGTGTACGGCAGGTAAACACACCTGTCTGGTAAATGCAGTTGCGTTCTGATCTGCTAGTTTTAGGAGCCCAAGCACAAATACCCTCCCGCAGTAGGCCTGTTTGTTTATTTATGAAACAGTACCCTGGCATGGAGGGAAGCGGGTGGTGCTGTGGGTTAAACCACAGAGCCTAGGACTTGCCAATCAGAAGGTTGGCGGTTCGAATCCCTGCAACGGGATGAGCTCCCGTTGCTCGGTCCCAGCTCCTGCCAACCTAGCAGTTCGAAAGCACGTCAAAGTGCAAGTAGATAAATAGGTACCACTCCGGCGGGAAGGTAAACGGTGTTTCTGTGCACTGCTCTGGTTCGCCAGAAGCAGCTTAGTCATGCTGGCCACATGACCCGGAAGCTGTACGCTGGCCCCCTCGGCCAATAAAGCGAGATGAGTGCCGCAACTCCAGAGCCGGCCACGACTGGACCTAATGGGCAGGGGGCCCTTTACCTTTACCTTTACCTTTACCTTTACCTTTACCTTTACCCTGGCATGGTGACATGTGAGAGTGTAGATCAGTCTCCTGATCTAACTATAAATGTGTCATTTTAGAGCAGCGATTTCCCAAAGTCAACCTGCTCCTTTGGGGACAAAGGGCACTGGATCACCTCCACACTGTATATTTCAAGTACACAACTCCCTCCCTCAAATAATCATGGGAACTGTAGTTTCTGAAGGGTGCAGGGGATTTTAGCTCTCTGGGGAGTAAACAACAGATCCAATGATTCTTTTTTTGGGGGTGGGGGTGGAGTCATGTGCTTTGAATGTATGGTGTGGATGTGACCCATAACAGACACGGCTGCAAAGGAGGGGGACGGCGGAGTGTCTGCATGTCAGTGAATCACCACTGCATGTCCCTTCAAAAGCGTGGAGAGGAACCAGATTGACAGGACCAGGCAATCGCTGTTTAGAGACCACCGGAGTGTGTGGCACCCTAGCTGAGTCACATGAAAACGTGACGGGTGGAAAGTAGACGGCACCTCTGAAGAACACCATCACATTTGTTTCCTAGCTCTTGTTACAGTGACTTCATCCTCCAGCAGAGTAGGCCTGCGGCCTCAGATGCTCTTACCGGGGACTGGAACCTCTGAATAAGCATTTCTTAGGGTTGCTGAGTCAGTTTCCCATGTCCCTTTATTTCTATGCCAAGGGGGGAATATGATACTCCCCCTTGCATCCCTAATTGCAAAATGTAGCCATACCCTTAGCATGCCAAGAGGGCAACTCCAGAACAGCATGGACATAAATACTGCACTGAGCTCAAGGCAGTATAGGTCTAATCGAAAAGCCCAGTTCCACAATGATCTTCTCTTGGAGAGACAGTCCACTTCTAATTGTTAAATGTTACAGTATACCAAATCCATCTTTTAAGAAGGCTTGCCAGTGAGGATTGCTAATCTTTCCTTTCTGGCAGGGCTTCTGTGCTGGCGCTCTCTCTCTCTCTCTCTCTCTCTCTCTCTCTCTCTCTCTCTCTCAATGTTTATTTATGTATTTCTGAGTGCAAGTATTGCAGGTAAGTAATAGTGCTGATACAAATATTTAGGTGCATCCAGTAGTCCTAACACATCAGGAGCAAAATTAATAAACTTGAAATTGCCACGCTCAGGACCACACATAGGGAAGGCAAAAATGTTTACGGCTGTGTTCCTAGTAGAAAATCAAGGTCTATTCCAGAGCTGGAGAAAAGCTTGTGCCATATTTAGCTTCTTTTTATTTGCGTTGACATAATCCCATGGACAGATGCCAGATTGCCAGATTACCATTGGTTTAGCTCTTCCTTTAGCATGTTTTTACGGCTTCTGTGCTCTTTAACACCTGCAAAAGCAGGCAGAAATTCAACTAATGAAACTTTTTAGCCCATGCTAAGGAAAAGCGTCACCTGTTGAATTGCCTGCCTTGCAGCTGTTAATAAGAAGCCTTCTCTGGGAAAAAGCTGAAGCAATTCTTTTGCGTCTAAAGGGGACTGTTTACACCCCAGAACAGTCAACAAAGCGATTACACCCTCCCAAAAAACCCAAGGCTTCTTAAGGAATCTGCCACTTACCTTTCTGTAGTCTCAGACCCATCTCCAGCCCTTGGGGGGCACCAGACCCTTTCCCTTCCTCCGCCACCTTCCTCTGCTGCTTCTGACACGACGCAGCCGTCTCACAAAGGAACTTCTGAGCTCATGAAGAGGAAGCAAAGCTTCAGTTTATACTAGCGAGAGGAAGTGGTTGCACAGCCCCTTTCAAGAGAACCACGCCTCCTTCCCACCTGTCTAGAAATAACACACTTTTTAAAAAGGGGAGCCAGAAATATGGTGGAGGGGAGGCTGAAGGCAAAAAAACCTTTAAGAGAGAATGCCGTGTTTTGCGAGGGAGGTTCTGAATTTTCACTTTGTTTTTATTCATTCTGGTTTCATACAATTTTATTTAGAATATATATATATATATATATTTGCTTTCGTAGATTTTCACGGGTACAGGAATGCAGGTTTTGGTGTCCTCGGGTGTCTTCCCGTGTAAAAGTTGGGGTGTCTAGGCGACGTTTCGACGAGGTCTCACTCGTCATCTTCTCAGGAAAACTCTTCACAAAGTTCAAGAGGTCAAGACACAAAGACTTTAGCAACTAATCCACACCTAATGACCCACCTAAGTGGTACTCAGGATATCACTCAAGAAATCACTCAAGGTATCTCTCAAGTAATTAAGGAACAAAAGAAGAAAAGGCACACTAGCCTGGGAACTTCCTCTCTGCCCAGAACATTGGAGGCTAGACACCACACCCCCTCTACAGTATTTATAGGAACTCAAACATTGAGATCCCGCTCTGTTCCAGTAACAAGAAGCCGAAAGCACCAGCCTGAAGATGACGAGTGAGACCTCGTCGAAACGTCGCCTAGACACCCCAACTTTTACACGGGAAGACACCCGAGGACACCAAAACCTGCATATATATATATATATATATGCACAATATTTCATTTTAATATTTGTTAAGTGGAACAATGCTTCCGATACAATAATCTTTATTGTCATTGTCCCATACAGAACAACGAAATTGAAAAAATCTACATCAGACATTCAAAAACTAATAAGCCTGCTATCCCAGCTATCCCAGCCTGGTTAACCCCCAAAAAAACTCCGATACCCCATAATTAAATACAACATACTCCCATAGAGACTGCCTTACACTGCGTTTAAAACCAAAATCGCATTTGGATAGAAACTGTTTCTCAGACGGCTAGTCATAGTCTTTATAACCCTGTACCTTCTTCCAGAAGGCAGAAACTGAAAGAGATCATTTCTGGGGTGTGCACTATCCTGCACTATCTCTGCAGCTTTCTTATGCCACCTGGAAGCATAGATTTGATCCAAGGCTGGTCCAGCACATTTGCCACTGGAGGGGAAATTATGCCACTGCCTCCAACATTGTTGGTTACGCCGCTACTGCTGTCCTCTCTCCCACCTACCTGCCACCTCCTGAGAAAAAAAAAGGAGGTGAAAAAGGAGGTCTGGAGGCAGTGGCAGAGTCACTGTCATCATCATTGGAGGAGGCGGGGTGGCAGCAGAGAAGTTGGCAGCAAAAGAGGAGGAGGGAAATGCAGGAGATGGCAAGTGGCATGCTCCTTGCAGGCCCAATCTGTTGCCCCTCCCAGCTGTCCCAAATTTGCCACCCAAGGCAGTAGCCTCACCAAGCCTCCTGGACAAGTCTACTCTGCTATCATCATCATCATCATCATTATTATTACAGTGGTACCTCAGGTTACATACACTTCAGGTTACATACGCTTCAAAATGTGTCACTTTAGAGCAGTGATTTCCCAAAGTCAAGCTGCTCCTTTGGGGACAAAGGGCACTGGGTCACCTCCACACTGTATACAAGTGGTACTTTGGGTTACATACGCTTCAGGTTACATACGCTTCAGGTTACAGACTCCGCTAACCCAGAAATAGTTTCAGGTTAAGTACGGACCTGCGGAACGAATTAAGTACTTAACCTGACGTAAAAGGTAAAGGTAAAGGTACCCCTGCCCATCAGGGCCAGTCGTGACCAACTCTAGGGTTGCACGCTCATCTCGCTCAAGGTACCACTGAGGTACCGCTGTATTAAAAAAGGGGAATGCTGTGATTTGCTCAGAGAGCCTCCTCTGCCGATCTTAACACTTGAGAAGGTCTGTGGAGAAGGAGGCAGTCTTTCAGATACCTGGGGTCAAAGATGTTTAGAGCTTTAAAGACCAACTGGGGCACCTTGAACCAGGCCCAGTTTGGAGGTTATCTACCAGAGGATGGAGCAGCCAAGTCATCTCTGTCCAAATCAATACATGACTGCCAGAACCCAAAAACAAGTAGCTTAATATGTTTACGGTTTAGTTATGGCTGACATTTCATGCACGCTTAAAATGAAAGTCATTTCCAAGTATGCAAGGATAGTGTGGCATTGCACTGTTACTGTATGAAATTTTATTGTAAGCAAGTCTATTCCAGGCCTTTCCTTTCCATATAGCTCATTCTAATAGGCCGCAGAACAGTACCATCCCTCAGAACATTCAGGATTGCCCCTTGTACAATTCCTTCTTCCAAACAGATTCTGACAGTTTATCCATAGCTGCCAGTTCAATACATTTCAAGAACCAGTCCTGCCCATCCATTTTCCAGCCCAAATGATTTCTGCAGCTGTTCTTAAGATAGAAACTGAAAGTATTTGTCTTTTATCAACAGGATCAGCAGTATTGTGGGCCCTATTACAAAAGCCAATTATATCTGGAACACATTGCAGGGGTTTTCTCCGATAATTTGTTACAGACGGACGTTTTCACTGCACGTGCGCATTGCTGTGTGTAGTCTGCCTGGCATTTCCAACACTTGAAGTTGTCAGCTCTGTAAATTCTTTTCCATCTTGCTGGCATTAGATACCATTTCAATAGCAGCTGATACCATGTTATTTTAATTGATAAAGATATGTTATCTACTTGGTTCCACACTTCATTCCAGAATGGCTCTCTGATATTCCTCCCTGGTTCTCTTTCCCTTCTCAGTCCACAGACTATTTCACTCTCTTGTATCCATCAAGACCTAATAGTTTCTTGAAACAGATCCCTTTGTATCAGCTTTGATACTCTTCTTCCATGCTGTCATCAGCCTGGGGGACAACCTAGGCTGCAGCAGCTCCATTAAGAAAACCATCATTTGAAAATATTGATGCCAGGATGGTAGCAACCTCCCTGGACTTAAAGATATTTCATGTCTTGTTAATAGACATCCATCTGGAATAAACTCACCACAGCACAACATCCCATTTCTCAACCAATCCGGGAAATCCGATTTCTCCTAATAAAGCTGCAATGCCAAATCACCATGTCATGGATGAAATGTAAGAACTCAGTTTTGTTTCATACTTATCCCTTTTTTATTATTAATTTCTAAGGAACTATGGGGTTTTTCACCCTCCCTGATCCTCCCCTCCATCCTTCCTTTATACCCACATTAGTTTTGCTGGAGGGGAAAATCTATAAATAGCTATCTTACTGATGCAGGTCTTCCTCTTTCTTCTGGGAAATCCGTAACTTCAGCTGTAATAGCTGCGCTGCTTCGCAATATCTAGCTAGAATCAGGACTGCGAGCCCTCCTTTCCGTTTTGATGTATGCATGCTGTTACTATCTGCTGTAGGATGCTTATCTTGCCAAATAAAATTCTCAAGACTTTTCTCCCAGCTTTTCAGCTCTCTCGAGACAACCAGCAGGGGTAATGTAATAAACAAAAATAAAAAATCTCTGTAATATTCTAATCTTTATTGCATTAATCCTGGCTAACCAAGATAACTGCAGCTTACTCTGCCTATCTATATCAGACTTCGCCGCCTATCCCAGAGGATCATAATTGATCTTCCCAATTTTATTGACATCATCTACCAGCTTAACCCCAAGGCACTTTACTGCTTTTTTTGGTAACTAACTCATATGGTTGCATGATCTGTAGTTTATCCTGTGCATCAAGGTTGATTGCAATAACCTCTGTTTTGTTTTTCTTCTCATCACACTCAGAAACAGGCCCAAAAGCTTTTATAACATTAAAATCACAACACTGCAATAGTATTGGGTTTCCCCGAGATGACATTATATCACCCACAGGCAATGCTATATTAATTTGACCGTTTCTTAACCCAGTGCAGTGGAACCTTGTTTCTCGAACAGCTTAGTTGACAAGCAAATCAGCTCCCGGACGCCGTAAGTCAGGGGCCAGCAAACCTTTTCATCAGGGGGCTGGTCCACTGTCCCTCAGACCTTGTGGGGGGCCAGACTATATTTTGAAAAATAATAATGAACGAATTCCTATGCCCCACAATTAACCCAGAGATGCATTTTAAATAAAAGCACACATTCTACTCATGTAAAAGCACGCTGATTCCCAGACCAACCAACCGTGGGCTGGATTTAGAGGGCAATTGGGCCGGATCCGGTTTGCCTACCCATGCCATAAGTGTTCTAGTTTCCGAACATTTTTCGGAAGCTGAGCGTCAGATGCGGCTTCCACTTGAGTGCAGGAAGCTCCTGCAGCCAATCAGAAGCTGCACCTTGGTTTTCAAATGGTTTTGGGAGTCAAACAGACTTCTGGAACAGATTAAGTCCAAGAACCAAGGTTCCACTGTACCCTGTATCTCTGGTTCACGTCTAAGAGGCTACAGGCTCTATTGCTCATGCGAATAGCAGCAGTGACACTGGACAGCCTTTTCTTGCATAACCTCCAACATTCCTCAAATGAAAAGAGGGACATTTATCACTCAGTCTCCCCACTGACCCTCCATGAGCCCCTCCCCGCAGAACTGGGAACTGTAGTTTATTAAGGGTGCTGAGTATTTTTAGGATACACTGTATTCCCCTCACAGGGCTAAAGTTTCATAGTTACCTAGGATGAGGGATTGACTGTGAACCCAACTCCGAGAATGGCAGCTCTGTGAGGGGGGTCTCGTAACCACTCTCAGTGCACTTAACAAACTACAGTTCCCAGAATCCTTTGGGGGGGGGGAGCCATGGCTGCTTAAAGTGGTAGGATGCTGCTTTCAATGCATAGTGCAAATGGAGTATTTTATACGTGTCACATTCAGGACCCAGGGATGTTCTTCTTTGTTTAAAATAATAAAAAAATATTCTAGAGGCAAATTTCTAGGATTGATGGAGAATTGGAAAATGCTCTCAGCAGCTTGAATTCAACAGAAAATAAATAGATTAAAAATTTGTAATGAGGCAAGTGGTGCTCCACAGTGTCACCTTGTGGATATTTGTGTGAATTTTCTGCATAATCACAGTGAATATGGAGTGCAGCTGCCAGTCAGTGTACACAGTATCAAGCTAGATGGGCCAATGGGTCTGACTCATCATAAGGCCTCCACCTGTAACAACAGCTCACCAAGCCCGACCACAGAACCTCTACTCTGTTCCACTGAACTTTCTAAGAAATGTATTCAAATTCACAAACAGTTCTCTGCCTTTCCTGAGAAACTGGTGGACTCACCATTACACACACACACACTATTGTTTGTTACATGAGCGCTGGCACAAATGGCTTCTCAAAACTCTCAGCCCTGTTGGTCAGCGGGAATTTCACATAATTTTTTCAGGGCGGGGAGATAAATTCCCCCAACAGCTCAATCAGGGGCTAGACTCACTGTTGGCAGTTGTGACAGCAAGGCTTCTTTCCCCTCAGCCCTTTTGCCACTGGCAGCAGCAGCAGGTCTGTAGACAACCAGGCTTAATTTCTGGCGTCCATTTGCAGTATCCTGGGCTGAGCATCATTCCAGGGAGAGTTTGTGTGTGTGTGTGTGTGTGTGTGTGTGTGTGAGAGAGAGAGAGAGAGAGAGAGAGAGAGAGAATGTGGTGCTGGGAATGCTGGCTGTTCTCAGTATATTCCTGTGCCTGTGAAAGTAGCCTTGATCTACGGAGTTGAAGTAAAAATCCCCTAGGCAGATGTGTACAGAGAAATTCTAGCTCCGTTCAGTGTCTTTCTTCGAACACTTATTTATGATTGTTTATTAAATTTACGGCCCACCCCTTCCTCCCAAACGGGGCCAGGGCAGCAAACACACAAACGATAAAAACATCTCAACACAATTCCGACTGGGGAAGATCTCTGCCCAAGCAACCCATCTCTTGAATATGCTCAATGACTACTGTTCCAGAAAAAAAGGAACTTTGCACAGATATACAGAACAGTACAGTTAAGTTGTGGGTGAACATATCAGACGACACAGTGATTTTTCAAACAGCTCTTCTTTATTCAGAGGCCAGAACATAACTGAACTGAAGGGCTCAGTCAGCCTGCTTATATAGAGCTCCAGTATAACGTAACTGTAGCAACTTTCTAAAACTATCCAATCACTGAATGTCGCTTTCGATCCTTCATTTGCATAACTATCTACAGTATCCATCCAATCACTGAACGTCACTTTCGATCCTTTATTAGCATAACTATCTACAGTATCCTCCTGCTGGCCCAGGGTGAGAACTTCAGTACATAACAAGTACCAAACGAAACAAGATAGAGAAACGTAAAGGCAGAATTTCTAATAACTGTATCACAATGCAAAATGCCAGGCGTATAGAACAAAATTCTAAGTTTGTAAAACGAGTTCCTGGCCCAAGTTTCACTTGCAGCAGCAAAATATTTAGCCACAGTCTCTGCTTAGAAGGCCATACCCTCCAAAATCTTTCAGATGAAAGTTGGGATATTTTTGTCTGAGGAATGTAAGGTATTTTTGGTTTGGGAAAAAGCAGGATGGGAGGGGGGATACATGTGCGCCCACTCTGTACATGCCCAAAGGTGCTACTGCCACCCCTTCATCACCTCACATGTTACTGGGTGGGACCCTAGACCTCTCCCCGATCCCGCAAGCTGCTGAAGACTCACCCACCACCGCTGCTATTTCCAATCTGCATCGCGGCCCTTTAAGCCTCTCTGCCCTCTGCCTACGGTTCTCAGTGGCACCTTGGTGAATGACATCAGACCACGCTGCCAAGCTTGGAGCCAGCTGCCATGTTTTGAGGGACAGAGAGGCAGGATGGGTGAGGATCAGATCCAAACCACCTTCTTTGGAGAGTCAGGCCCCATGTGGGCTCCGTGATCTGCCACTGCTCTCTCTCTCTCACTTGCTGCCAGTGCGGCACTGTGAGGGAGGGAAACAAAGCCTTGAAATCAGGATGCTTCAAGTCAGAAGCTGTGAGGGCAAAACTGGGGCAGTTAAGGGGTATGAAAGGCTTGTTGGAAGAGGAAGGTCTTCAGTAGGCACTGAAAAGAAGTGGGGAAAGTTGCTGTTGCACCCAGGACCTGCTTTCAGGCCTCCCGTTGACCTCTGGTTGGCCAGTATGAGAACCAGATGCTGGCCTGATCCACAGAGGTTTTCTTATATTATGTCCAGTGGCTGGGGTTTATAGGTGTTGTAGTCCAGCAAGATCGTAATCTGGTGAACCGGGTTCGCATCCCCGCTCCTCCACATGCAGCTGCTGGGTGACCTTGGGCTAGTCACACCTTGGGCTAGTCACTGAAGTCTCTCAGCCCCACTCACCTCACAGAGTGTTTGTTGTGGGGGAGGAAGGGAAAGGAGAATGTTAGCCACTTTGTGACTCCTTCGGGTAGTGATAAAGCGGGATATCAAATCCAAACTCTTCTTCTTCTTCTTCTTCTTCTTCTTCTTCTTCTTCTTCTTCTTCGACCTCAGATTTCCCTATCTCTGATCTCAAGTTGCCTATAAACCCATGATGTTGACAATTGCTTTATTAAATGTTCCTGTATTTTCTAATTGTTAGACACAAACAGTGGGATTTTGAGTGGGGTAGTCACATTAGTCTGTTGTGCCAAAAATAACCATCTTGTGACATCTTAAAGATTAACAAATGTATTATGGGACAGTTTGTATGTTTATATTTTCAGAAGATAGAATGATGCACCAATTATTTTATACTGTTTTGGAGGGTTAATATGTCTCTGAGAAAGGTGGAGGGCACAAGGAGAAGGGGACGACAGAGGAAGAGATGGTTGGACAGTGTTCTCAAAGCTACCAGCATGAGTTTGACCAAACTGCAGGAGACAGTGGAAGACAGGAGTGCCTGGCATGCTCTGGTCCATGGGGTCACGAAGAGTCGGACATGACTAAACAACAACAAACAATGCCTCTGAGATATGACATGGCACCGTTCTCTCTTAAGAGAGTTCTTTCCTGACTTAGGCCTGACCTACACATGCAGCAGTATGACAGATTATAATTTCAATGTTATAGGCAGGTGCCTGGGGGTATATTACATTCTACCACTTGCCCCCATCATCAGAATCACCTCATTCTCCTGAAGGACAGTCCAGGTTTGAGAAGCACCTTCTGCTGGGCTTACTTGCTGTCCCAACTGTTCATGCCCACCATTTTTATGGCCTTGGCTGCGCCATACTAGAAAGCCCTACTCTAGTCTACTCCACATGAACTACCTTGGACAGACTGATTTGCCCTCACTTTAAAAAGTTGCATTTTATAGAAGCGGTAATTATAGCATGCATTGAAAACAAGGGGAAGTGATGCGTCACTGGGCGACGTGAACAGGAAATGGAACAGCAAGGGGCTGTGGGTGACTCTGGTGGTCTCTCACTTCATTACTCAGAGAAGAGGGAGGAAATGGAGGTGTAGGATGCAGCCATAAACAACTGAAGGGCTTTGCAGTTCCTCACATTTGGGAAGGTAGAGGAGGGATAACAAAAGGAGGAACGATGACAGCTTCTGAAACAGAAACCCAGCACTCATCTCTTGACTTGTCAAACTCCTGAAAGTTTAGGGTCTCTGAACTGGTGGAGGGCAGCAAGCTGATTCATGTTGGGTTTTCCTAAAGTAGCTAGCTTGGTGCTTGAATAAGTTTCAGCAACGTTTCCCTCTGCAGCTCAGACGGGGCACCATCTATTGGGAATTTCTCCTCGACAAGCCCTTGTTGGAATGAACAGAAGGGAACTGAGGTGGGAAACCCCTGGTGGATAGTGTCAGAGGCTAAACACCCTTCCACAATCCACTTACAAAAGCCAAGTTGAGCAGTGTTAAGAACATAAGAGCCCTGATAGATCAGGCCTAAGAGTCCATCATTCTGTTGCTGCAGTGGTGAACCAGATGCCTCTGGGCAGCCTACAGGACTCACTCCAGTTGTGTGTCATCGTCCTGTGCTGAGCACACAAGGAGCAGAGCTCAGGGGAGTGGGAGGCCAGCCAACCATGAGAGTCTTGCCTGAGACAGAGTCAATATCCAGAGTCAGGTTGGGCAAACAGCAGTCCCAGCATGGTCGGACAGTCCAGAGGTCAAGGAATCCAATGATCAAGATGAACAGGAAACAGCAAGGTCAGGATGACAAGCATTGAATTTAATAATAATAATAATAATAATAATAATAATAATAATAATAAAATTCCCCAGCCACTCTGGGTGGCCGCAACACATTAAAAACAGAATAAAACATCACATATTAAAAACAGGGCTGCTTTCAGATGTCTTCTAAAAGTCAGATAGTTGTTTATTTCCTTGACATCTGATGGGAAGGCGTTCCACAGGGCGGGTGCCACCACCAAGAAGGCCCTCTGCCTGGTTCACTGTAACCTCACATCTCATAGTGAGGAAACCGCCAGAAGGCCCTTGGAACTGGACCTCGGTGTCTGGGCAGAACAATGGGGGTGGAGATGCTCCTTCAGGTAAACTGGGCCGAGGCTGAAGCCAGCTGGTTCTCATCAGCGCCTTCTCCTCTGAGTCCTTGAAGGCTGATCGGCTGCAGGTGGAGACCCTCTGCCTTCTCCCCCTTCAGGCTGCTGTTCAGCAGGTGAAGCTGGCCCATGATATTGTGGTTCCAGCAACTCATACTCCAAAGTGTACTCCCTTCCTACTGGAGGTAGCACCCAGTTATCACGACTTGTCTTGATAGGCTTCTCTGCGAATATAAAAGGTAAGAAATAACAACCCCATTCTGGAACTGATTTTAACGAAGCGTGTTTCATAGACTAAACAAAGAGAACCTCAGCTCATCAATGCCAACAGGACAGCAATGCTCACTGGATCTAGAAGGGCAGTAGGTTAGCTGAAGGGGCACCAATTTAAGCCATTTTAAAAAGGGGATTAAATAAACCTACAGATAAGGCTATCAAGGTCATGATGGCTTTGTACTGCCTACAGTACAGATGGGAAACCTCTGGCCTTTGGGCCTAATTACTGATGGCTCTTATGCATGATTTTGCATGGACACTGTTTGTGTGGGCAAAAGCTGGTTGCCTGACATCATTGTGACAGCCAGTGATTGACAGTTGGGCAACCTTGTCAAACATGGCCCCTAGAGGGCGGGAGAGATAATGAAACAATTAATTAAACAATTGATGGTCTTTTAAACTGGGGAGGGGGCACTTATTGTTTTTGTTGGTTATCTATCTATCTATCTATCTATCTATCTATCTATCTATATGTATGTTTTTATGTTGTAAATGGCCCTGTGATCTTCAGATGAAGAATGGTTTAGAAATTTAATCAATAATACTTTAAAAAAAAATGTATATAAAAAACCATCTCTCGCCACCAATGAGCAATATATTTTACATTTTGACAGTAGGAGAAACAAGACAAGAGCAAGACTTAATTCACAATTTTGGTATATGTGTCTGCTGGAGATGGGCAGAGAATGCATGTTTGTTTGTTAGTTTGAAGAAATATTATTTACAGATAGGGGTGCCAACTGACCAGAAAAAAAGCTCCTCTTGAGTCCCTCATCACAGCGAAACCTGCAGAAATCTGCAGGCAAACCTGTTTTACAGAGCAACCTGCAGATCCAGCTGCTGATGCGAAAGACAGAGCCACAGAGTTCAGCTGGAAAGTTGGCAACCCAGTTTGCGGCGCTCTCCTTTCATCTGCCGCATGCAGCCACCGCGGAGCCAGCTGAAGACAGAGACTTGTGGCTTTGGGGAAGTCAGTGGCATGCAGCAACACAGATGGCAGGGATTGCCTGCTCTTTGGCTTCGTGGAACTCAGGTCTCATGATTCTCCATGGGCCATCCCACATCCTGCTCAAGCATCAGAGGATGAGGCAACCCATTCCCCCCCCTTTTAAAAAAAGAACCTCATATCTGGTTGCGCAGTCCGGAGGCCAGTCTCAGAAAAAGCATGTGGGGCTTTACTGTTTGCATTTTCTTCCTGCTTGCCGGTGAGTGTCTTTGGATATATTTTTTTTAATGGTTGGAGTTTGTACATATGTGCTTCCAGGTTCCCTGTAGCTCTATTGAGTAGGCAAACTAAGGCCCAGGGCCCAATCGCCTTCTCAATCTGGCTCGCGGACGGTCTGGGAATCAGCGTGTTTTTACATGAGTAGAATGTGCCCTTTTATTTAAAATGCATCTCTGGGTTATTTGTGGGGCCTCTCTGGTGTTTTTACATGAGTAGAATGTGTGCTTTTATTTAAAATGCGTCTCTGGGGTATTTGTGGGGCATAGGGATTCGTTCATTCCCCCCCTTCAAAATATAGTCTGCCCCCCACTCCAAGGTCTGAGGGACAGTGGTCCGGCCCCCTGCTGAAAATGTTTGCTGACCCCTGCTCTAGAAGCTTGGCTACAAATAGTCCCTTCATCTGGTTTGATACTTGTTGGAGACTCAGCTCATGAACGTCACACTCTCTATACAGTGGTACCTCGGATTACATACGCTTCAGGTTACAGACTCCTCTAACCCAGAAATAATACCTCGGGTTAAGAACTTTGCTTCTGGATGAGAACAGAAATCGTGCTCCGGCAGCACGGTAGCAGCGGGAGGCCCCATTAACTAAGGTTAAGAACAGTTTCAGGTTGAGAACGGACCTTCGGAACGAATTAAGTACTTAACCCGAGGTACGACTGTACTGCCTTGAACAGGTAGGGCCATAGCTCAGTGGCTCAGTACATACTTAGGGAGCAATCCAAACCCAATATACCTTGGGATGAGTGAAGTTTGGATAGTAGAGATCTCCAGCTGGGCTAAGCCAAGGCTATGCCAGCCAAAGTCCTTCATCCTAACTCAGCTAGAGATTCACTGGTTTAAGTCCTCCATCCTGGCTCAGCCTTCTCAACCAGGGCTCAACCAAAGCAGGGGTAAATCTAAAAAAAGAAAAGAAGGGGGGGTGTTTTAGGGGTGTGGCCAAATAGGACAAGGGGAGGCTTATTTTTATTCCAAACGGTTCAGATTGTTCACCTGTAAAGCTCTGATATTGTGATGGACATTGAAAAAGATGTGTTCTGCATTCCTTTCTTTTCCTCTGATTACTTTCCTTGTTGTGTTGCTTGGAAGCTTAAAAATAAAAATTACTAAAAAGAAGCACCTGAAATATCTTGAAAAAACTTCTCTGCCTGAGACCATGTAGAGCATCTGCAAGTCAGAGTATGCAGTATAGGGTAAAGGAACTAACTCAGTATACGGCAGCCATGTGTGAATGCGGCTGATGGCTTTGCCCACTGTCTACTTCTTGTGCTCCAACAAGATATTTGGTGGATTGTTTTTTAATGATAATTGATTCTGAAAAAAAATATGACCATTCTTTATTTGGTGCTAGAACCTATTTGTTTATTTCATAAAAATTATACACCGCACGATAGTTGCTAGGTTCATAGCAGGGGCAATCAGAATAAGGGCCACTAACTGACGGCATATTCAGGACTTTAAATTGTGCTCTTATATCAAATTCCTTTTCTGCGTATACTCTAATGTTTTACTGTTGCTATGGCCATTGGCTAATGCGAATGAAGTTTTATCTACAGTGGTGCCTCGCAAGACGAAATTAATCCGTTCCGTGAGGCTCTTCGTATAGCGGTTTTTTCGTCTTGCGAAGCAAGCCCATTGGCAACTTAGCGGATTAGCGCTATTAGCGGTTTAGTGGCTTTTAGCGGATCAGCTGATAAGCGGCTTATCAGCGGATCAGCTGATAAGCGGCTTAGCGGCTTAGGAAAAGGGGGGGAAAGGGGGAAAAACCCGGAGGAACTCGCAAGACATTTTGTCTTGCGAAGCATGCCATAGGGAAATTTGTTTTGAGAAGCGCCTCCAAAACAGAAAACCCTTTTGTCGAGCGGGTTTTCCGTCTTGCGAGGTGTTCGTCTTGCGGGGCACCACTGTATCTATCATCTCAAAATGGTTTACAAAAGATGAAACAGTAAAATCAAGAAAAAAATGCAACCCTACCTTAAAACATACAGAAGTTGGAATACTAAAACAGATTGAAATCACCTTGACTTTCTAAGCATCTGGGTAGGCTCGTCTCAGCAGCAACGGTTTTAGTAGGTGTCGAAAAGAGTACAGCGAAGGCAGCTCTCTCTCTCTCTTTTTTTTGAAAATAATATTTATTAAAGTTTTAAAGGTAACAAAAAGAAAAAAGTTAGGCAAAAACTAGATAACACATTACAATAAGAAAGGGAAAAAAGAAAAGAAAAAAAAGATTATAAAAAACAAAAAACAGAGAAATAGGAACAATTAAAAAAACACAACAAACCTTCCCATAACTTATCTTTCATTTGCTTGTTTCCTTGACCTCCTCACACCTCCTTTTTTGTATTCTAGTTCAGTTAGCTATTTCAGCAAATCCTTTCCATCTTTCCCAATTTTTATTATAATTTATCTTAATAAAGTGTAACTTTACCTTCCCTCCTTTCATCCCTTAACAGTCTATTTTTACTTAGTCCTTTATAACATTTCTGCTAAAGCCACATAACTTCATTCCATCCTCCTTTTAACATTTCTTAATTTTACAATGTTTCTGTAAATAAGCTTTAAAATTCTTCCAATCTTCTTCCACCACTCTTCTCCCTGGTCTCGGATTCTGCCAGTCATTTCCGCCAATTCCATGTAGTCCATCACCTTCATCTGCCATTCTTCCCGGGTGGGTAGATCTTGTGTCTTCCAGTACTTTGCAGTAAGTATTCTTGCTGCTGTTGTAGCATACATAAAGAAAGTTCTATCCTTCTTTGGCACCATTTGGCCGACCATGCCCAGGAGAAAGGCCTCTGGTTTCTTCAGAAAGGTATATTTAAATACCTTTTTCATTTCATTATAGATCATCTCCCAGAAAGTCTTAATCCTTGGGCATGTCCACCAAAGGTGAAAAAATGTACCTTCAGTCTCTTTACATTTCCAACATTTATTATCGGGCAGATGATAAATTTTTGCAAGCTTGACTGGTGTCATGTACCACCTGTATATCATTTTCATTATATTCTCTCTTAAGGCATTGCATGCCGTGAACTTCATACCTGTGGTCCATAACTGTTCCCAGTCAGCCATCATAATATTATGTCCAACATCTTGTGCCCATTTAATCATAGCTGATTTCACTGTTTCATCCTGAGTGTTCCATTTCAACAGCAAGTTATACATTCTTGACAAGTTCTTAATTTTGGGATCTAACAGTTCTGTTTCCAATTTTGATTTTTCCACCTGGAAGCCAATTTTTTTGTCCAAATTATATGCCTCCATTATTTGGTAATAATGGAGCCAGTCTCGCACTCTATTTTTTAGTTTTTCAAAACTCTGTAGTTTTAATCTATCTACCTCTTGTTCCAAAATTTCCCAATATTTCGGCCATTTGGCCTCCATATTGACCTTTTTCTGAGCCTTCACTTCCATTGGTGACAACCACCTTGGGGTTTTATTTTCAAGCAAGTCCTTATATCTTATCCAGACATTAAACAGTGCTTTTCTGACAATATGGTTTTTAAATGCTTTATGTGCTTTGACCTTATCATACCACAAATATGCATGCCACCCAAATACATTGTTAAAACCTTCTAGATCCAACACGTCAGTGTTTTCAAGAAGCAGGCATTCTCTCAGCCAGCAAAAAGCGGCTGATTCATAATAAAGTTTAAAGTCTGTCAGGGCTAATCCACCTCTTTCTTTAGCATCAGTTAATATCTTAAATTTTAGTCGGGGTTTCTTGCCCTGCCAGACAAATCTAGAAATATCTCTCTGCCACTTCTTGAAACAATCCATTTTATCCAAAATTTGCAGTGTTTGAAATAAAAACAGCATCCTAGGCAATACATTCATTTTTATCACAGCAATTCAGCCTAGCAATGATAGCTTCAGATTTGACCATATTTCTAAATCCTTTTTCACTTCCATCCAACATTTTTCATAGTTATCCTTAAATAAATTCACATTCTTGGAAGTCATATTAACCCCTAGGTATTTCACTTTCTTAACCAGTGTTAATCCTGTCTCCTTCTGAAACCTCTCTCTCTCAGTTACAGATAGGTAGCCGTGTTGGTCTGCTATAGTCAAAACAAAAAATTCCTTCCAGTAGCACCTTAAAGACCAACTATATAGAAGGGTCTGGTGACTTCTGCTTCAGTGTATCTGAAGAAGTGTGCATGCACACGAAAGCTCATACCTAGAACTAACTTAGTTGGTCTTTAAGGTGCTACTGGAAGGGATTTTTTGTTTTGACTCTCTCTCTCAGTCACTGTTAGATTTTTCTCGGCAGCTGCTTAATCTCAAGAGGCAGGGAGTTCCAATGTCTAGGTGCTGCCACACTTTTTAGCAATGTGGAACGGGTATTATGGGGTACCTATAACAGTGCCAATTCAAGTTAATACATAGAGAGGAAGGGCACCCTGACACAGAATCATACTATTGTCGAGTTGGGAGGGACCTTGAGGATCATCTAGTCCAACCCCCTGCAATGCAGGAATCTTCCACCCAACATGGGGCTTAAACCCATGTCTAGCTGTCTTCTAGTGGTTTGAAAGTGCATTAGCTTACATCTCAGCTCAGCCCTTTACTCATGAGGTGACCTTAACTCCTCCACATGCAGCTGCTGGGTGACCTTGGGCCAGTCACACTTCTTTGAAGTCTCTCAGCCCCACTCACCTCACAGAGTGTTTGTTGTGGGGGAGGAAGGGAAAAGAGAATGTTAGCCGCTTTGAGACTTCTTAATGGGAGTGAAAGGCAGGATATCAAATCCAAATCCAACCAAGCTGTCTCTCTCTCAGCCTCAGCCTCTCCCCTGCTACACCCGAGTATTATGGACAACTTTACACTAGTGTTATCAGGATTAATGAGATATCATATAAACAAACACATTTGAAGCGCCCTCTGCCCCTGATCCAAAGAATATTGGGAACTGTAGTTTTTTTAAGGCTGCTAGGGATTGCTGCTTGGTGAGGGGCAAACTACAGTTCCCAGGATTCTTCAGACAGGGAGTGTGTTTTAAATGGGATTTAAATGTGTGGTATGTATGGAGCCATAGTTTAAGAGGGATCTTGTTTCAGCAAGTTCTTGTCCTTATGTAGCTGAAACAGTGCCAGCTATGTCAAAGAGGGAGGTAACTTCTTCAGGGGAATCCCAAGGTTTACAGAAGTACAAAAAAAGAGAGAAACCATAAGAGGAACCTTCCTCCCCAACGCATATTGAGGACTGAGCATGCTCCGTGGCTGTTCTAGAGAAGTGGGGAACCAATGGAAAGCTAGTGCAATGGGAGAATGGAACAGACTACCTGGAAAAAGGGCAGTGTGCCAGCCATGAAAAAGGAGCTCCCCACGCTGCAACATTTTGTTGCAGGTCCCGCTTAGTATTCATCACACAATGTGCCTTGTGGATGAGTGGGGAACCCAACCCCTGTCTCCTCAGCCTAAACCCAACACCCGAATCACTATTCTCTTGAGACCGTGCATGCAAACGGCTTTGAACACCCGTGCAACGTGCATAAAGTTATGTTGCTGTTATGGGTGGCGACGATGATGTCATGTGCCTTCGGCTTTGTGCCAATATAGCTGTGCAAAGCTGAGGTTAAGCTAAGGGGGTTGTGGGTCTGTCTTACGTGGGGGGAGAGGGTCCCCTTCTCAAAGCTGTTCTTTGCAGAGTGTGATGGGGGTTTGCCCATGTGTCGGAGGAACTGAAACTGCTAGCGGTGTCTGTATTCGTGTGTGTCTGGTGGGAGGAAAGGGGGTGGGAATGGTGTGGCAAGAGGAAGTCGCAGCAGCTGACAGGAAAACTATATGCACTGTAACCACCGCTCTTTCAGCCTTCACACAGTCTAGTGTCCCAGATAACCTCTCCCTTTCCTTCAATGCATCTAGTCCCCAGAATTCACAGCTTGCCTTAATCCCACAAAAAAATAGAGGCAAGGAACCTCAAGCTCAGGGGCCAAATGCAGCACTCTGGGCCTCTTTACCTGAGCCTCAGCAGTCTCCACAGGTGAGACCTCTTCTCCAGGCCCCATCCTCTCTGCCTAGGCCACCCCCCTCACTTGTCATGTTCTATGATCTTGTCAAAGACCCAGAATTGTGGCGGTGCGTCTCATTCGGTGGCCTGCATGGTGACCCCTGGCTCTTGTCATGCCATGGATAGCTCAGTCGGTTAGAGCATGGTACTGATAATGTGGGAATGTTCAGGGTGGCAGGAGAGGATATATTGCTTATTAATATCCTTCTGAACTTGCGTTACCAAGTTCCTTTACTCAGCAGAGTTTACATTCCCCTTCTAACGCACAGCAGATAGCTGGTTGCAGGCTTGTATAAGTCTCTCACTATCGTACAGTACATTATTAAATTGTATGTTCCTGGTAAGTTCCCTTTTATCCCTCTTAAAAAGAATAAAGGCACAGCAATCTTATTTAACGTCAGTAAAAGGTGTTTACTCACATCAGTTCACAGTTGGATCCCTGAAGGCAGACTTAGTTACAAATATGTACATGTGGATCTACCCCATATACATGTGCTTAATGTTAATCCCAGTGCTTCTGCTAGCTGGGAAGCTAGCAATTCTAGCTGGTCCAACGACGAAGAAAGTGAAAAAGAAAGTGGCAGCATGCCTTGGCCTTTTGTTACCTGGGCAGATAAGGTCACGCCCACCTCTAGTCACATGCAAAAGGAAGGATGTTCCAAACCAGGAGGAATCAGGAGGTTCCAAACCAGGAGGTTCCAAACCAGGAGGAACAGTGGGGGAACCGAAACACAGCCACCCTTTGAAATTTGCGCTCCTCCGAATTTTGCAATGACGTTCTCCAACCAAATCATCTTTGCAAAATGCATTGATGAGGAGAAAGTGTGCCCCCAAATGAATATATATTTGAAAATAATATACAAAAATGTATATATATATATATATATAGAGAGAGAGAGAGAGAGAGCTTTGCAAAAATGTGTACATGTGTCAAAACTGCATAAAATGGGGTAATTTTGCAATAAAATGATATATAAATAGAGAGAGATATACAAATCACTGCAGAAATGTGAAGAACCAACATTAAGCTTAGAAAAATGAGAAACCGAGAGACCCAAAATGACAGATTCTTCCATCCTTGTTTCATCCCAATGTACTACACCACGCTGGGTATACCCAAAATAAAGCCAACCTTGTTTATTTTCATGACAGTTCATTCAAATTGCTTATTGTGGAAGTCACACATTTTTCCTTTGAATATATATAATTATTCAAATTGTCTTACATTCTCTCCGCGAACCTTCTTGCAACAGTCCTCTAAGGTAGGCCAGGAATTATTATTAACCCTTTCCCCGCTTCCCCTCAAATACTGATGTCGATGGAAAGTAGCATACTGAAATCATCTAGCAAACTCAAGTTTTAAACTGGCAAAAACAATATAGGGTAATACCCAACGTTAGTCACACTCGAAAGCAAACCCATTTAAATCAGTAGACTCTGATAACTTGTCCATTAGTGGGTCTACTCTACGTATGATAGAACCAGTCCCCAGGCAATCTTGTGACACCATAACAACAAACATTTTAATTTTGATACAAACTTTCAAGCTATTATGAACCTGTTAGTTTCTAAACTGCCACGAGACATCATATTATTTTTGCTGCAGCAACCTATTTCACTACTGTTTTGGAAGGTCTGCGTCTAGGCGTTCCTGATTTTGCACTCACAGACAGTGCTATCCTATGAGTCACATGTAGGTCTGCGTAAACACCATATATTTAAAACACATGCCCCCCCCCCAAAAAAAAATTCTGGGAACTCTAGTTTGTTAGGAGTGCTGGGAATTGCAGCTCTGTGAGGGACAAGCTACACAGTTCCCAGGATTCTTTGGAGGAGATTGTGTGCTTTAAAATGTGTTTAAAATGCATGGTATGTACACAACTTGGACCCTATTAAGTTCAGACTGAATCTCAAATTAATGTGCTGTGTATAGGATCTCAGCATCAATCTCTTAGCTACTACACAGAGACTCCTCTCTGTAGCAAACCTCCCCACAGACAGAGCCTGTTCCATTAACCAATAATATAGGGCAGTATATAAATAATAATAATAATAATAATAATAATAATAATAATAATAATAATAATAGGGACTCAGCTACATTAGTCAAAAACAGCAATTTGATTGTGTTATAAACATGCAACACCAGATAGCACCAGAGAGCACAAAACATTTCTATAGCGTTTTTACATAGGTTCCCCCCTTTCGATCTAACAATTTAATTTCTGATATATTTATAGCATTCCCCCCCCCCCCTGTGTGTAGTTCCACCCTTGGTTGCCACCATTTTGTTTTATTCTATTTTTAAATGTCCTTTAGAAGTGACACTCCTTTGCACAAACATAATGCTCATATATATCTTTTTAACAACAGACTGTGAGCCAGCCTCCCCTCTCTCTTCCTCAGAAGTGATTGGTGCCTATCCATCTAGGGACATATTCTCCCCTTAAAAAGGAGAATTTACCCTAAGAATGGTAAAAGCGATGATCAGAGTGCCCTTCAATAAAAGTTCTCAGGGTGGTGTATGGCAGGGTCGGAATGGGATCATACAAGTAATTCTTGAATTATATAAGTGTTGTCCAAAAAGCTCAGGGCAGTATAATTGGCTTCTTCCCCCATCTCACTTTCTGTGGTTAACTCACCCTTTAAAGTTGGCAAGGCAGCATGATATTACCAAAAGCCTAAGAGCATAAAGGAATTTTTCCAAAATGCTTCTGATAAAAAGCTTTCTAAGGGTAGCTGACAAACTAAAACATAAAAAGCATGAATAGTAAAATATGTGTAAATAAGCTAAAATAACAGCTGATGGGCTATACAAATTTAATCCTTTGAGTTGTGTGGGAGCAGAGGAACTGCTTGCAACTTGATATTGATTGGGGAAAGGCTAACAGGCTTCTTCCTCTCTAGAAAAAGCTGAAAGGAACCTATTATTATTATTATTATTATTATTATTATTATTCCATTTGAAGATGTACCAAGGAAGTTCAGAAACAAATAAAAGTCAACAGCAAAATACCAGGAATAAAACCAAAACCAAAAAATAAAATAAAAACACAACTACCAATAAATTAAAATATATAGTAAAACAACAATAAAACATCCATAATTAAAATACATAATAAACAAGCCCATTAAAACAGTTAAGGCCATTATGGCTGTGTTGTATACTTATCAGGCTATCAATGTTGGGTTGGAAAATGCGACAGTAGTTGCAAGTTAGGAAGCCACTCCTTTCTTATGAGAAGCAAGTCTGTGGTGCACAGAGAACCCCTTCAGGCGCAGCTGGCCCTGTTGTTACCAAGAGGGAGGCAGCTGCCTCAGGCAGCAAATGTGGAGGGCGGGGAGCAGGAGCGAGGGGCTGGAGGCCAGCTCTGTGGGTGCCACGTGGCCTTCGCCCGTGCCCTGTAAACTAGTCTGGCTCCGGCATTGGGGAAAGATTCAACAGGCATTCTGGGCAACTGAAATGGGGGGAGTGGGGGCAGCTATTTTGTTATTCGACACAGGCAGCAAAATGCATTTCATGAGTCGCTCACCCCTCTCTCTCTGCCATCCACACAAGCAAAAGGCAAAGTCAGAGTTCAAGGACACGTTCCAGCCAGGCAAAAACATCGAAAGCAGGGCAAGCAAAGAGGAGTTCCAACGCTAAAATTCAAGGACCTCCAATGAAGCTGAACATTAGAGGAAGATTCAGGGCAGTACAAGAAAGTATTTCTTCATACAGTGCCTAGTTGAACTCGGGAACTCACCCTAGTGGTGGTCACCAACTTGGATGACTTTAAAACAGGATTATGGAGTAGAAGGCTATCAGTCAGAAGCAGTAAAGCTTCTGAATACCAGCTCCTGGGAACCACAGGAGGAGAGCGTCTCCACCCCCATTGTTCTGCCTGGACACTGAGGTCCAGCGCCGAGGGCCTTCTGGCGGTTCCCTCACTGCAAAAAGCCAAGTTACAGGGGACCAGGCAGAGGGCCTTCTCAGTAGTGGCACCCGCCCTGTGGAACGCCCTCCCACCAGATGTCAAAGAGAACAACAACTACCAGACTTTCAGAAGACATCTGAAGGCAGCCCTCTTTAGGGAAGCTTTTAATGTTAAACAGACCACTGTATTTTAATACTTTGTTGGAAGCCGCCCAGAGTGGCTGGCGAGGCCCGGCCAGATGGGCGGGGTATAAATTTATTATTATTATTATTATTATTATTATTATTATTATTATTATGTTTGGGTCTTGCTTGCAGTGGCTGCTGACCACTTTGAGGACAAGATTCGGGACAAGCTGGGACATTGAGCTGATCCAGCAAGCTCTTCTTTTGCTTTTAGGCATGGCTGGGAGTGGTGCATGGCCTTGCGAGAGTCCCGAGGGCCTGACAGAGGGGCTTGGAGGGCCACATTTGGGAGATGGAAGGGATTGTTATACCTCTGGAGTGACAGCGTTGTTTTCTTTCCCTCTATCCTTTTCAGCAAGCACCGCCACTGGGACAACAGGTAAGAGATTTCAGCACATCGTCATGAGGTCCGGAAGGACGGCTTCGTTTTCTACGAGTGATTCACACATATGGAAACAGCTATGCAGCCAAGCGTGTGAAAAACAACAAGTGCACTTGGGCCTTCGAAACCACTGGGTTTCCCCACCCCAAACTCAACCTGTACCCCTGGGGAATTGGCCTTTGAGTCAATGCTTTCGAGCTGGGAAGGTTAACCCGACTTTGCCTTTGAGCAACAACCGAGGAGCTCTTTGTCAGGTGCCACACCAAAGCAAGACTCACTGGGTTTCCCCTCTCCCTCTAAGCACCACTCCTTGTTGTGATACGGCAGTCTGATTAAGGCATCCGTGTTCTTAAAATCTGGGGGAAGTACGAGGGAAGCTGCCCACCCAGAAGAGAACTCCCCTTCATGGGCACATGTTACTCTAAATGCATCCCGTTATGTACTGTCAGAGGTTAGGGAGGGAGCCACAATCTGACATCTGTATTTATGCACGGCTATGCAAAGGAAATGGGACGCAGGTGGCGCTGTGGGTTCAACCACAGAGCCTAGGACTTGCCGATCAGAAGGCCGGCGGTTCGAATCCCCGCGACGGGGTGAGCTCCCTGCCCCTGCCAACCTAGCAGTTTGAAAGAACGTCAAAGTGCAAGTAGATAAATAGGTACCGCTCCGGCAGGAAGGTTGACGGCATTTCCGTGCGCTGCTCTGGTTCGCCAGAAGCGGCTTAGTTATGCTGGCCACATAACCGGAAGCTGTACGCTGGCTCCCTCGGCCAATAAAGCGAGTTGAGCACCGCAACCCCAGAGTCAGTCACGACTGGACCTAATGGTCAGGGGTCCCTTTACCTTTACCTTTATGCAAAGGAAGCTGCCTTATACCAAATCAAACCATTACTCCTTCTTGCTGAGTACCATCAACACTGACTGACAGTGGCTCCCTGTGATTTTAAACAGGTAGTCTCCCCCAGTGCTACCTGGAGATGGCACAGTTTGAACCCGGGACCTTCTGCATGCAAAGCAGATGCTCTACCACTGAGCTATATGGTGTGTTTGTGTGTGTCCAGATGAACAGTGGATAGATCATTAGCAGATTTAAAAAAGTTTTATTTCAGCAGGTGCTACTTTTTCCTCCGGCACCCACACACCAATCTTTTGTTGCTCTGCTGAAATTTCCCTTTACAAGACAGAGGACAACTCTGATGTGAAGTTACTTGCTGCTTTCCTCAATATTATTTGGGGCTGAGCAAAAAAGACCCCACCCCAGTTCTGCGCCCTGTTTGTAGGTGGTGAAATTGGGGTTGAGGCATTTTGTTGAATTTTGTTGTTTTTGGTGGTGGAAGGATTCATCAACAATTTCTTGTGAGGGTTCACCATTCACACCTGTGGCAGGCAGTTTAATTTCCTTCTTGTTCTCTCAGTTTTGTTATCCCTCCACCACAGGTTACAGCAGCAGCAACAGCAGTTTAGGGCAGTCTGGCAGCCATTTTGCGGCCCTCCCTTCACAATACCCTCAAGTAATTTTGTTTGGGGGCATTGTGTGGGATGGGGTGTGTGTGTGGACGGCCTCCACTATAAAAATGGCGGAGCAAATGTTTGACAAAATGACCTCTTCTTACAAGGGGGCAGGGGGCTGAAGGGGGAAAATCTAGGTGAAAATTGCATTAAAACTCTTCTGAAAATGCTTGGTCTATATCTCCTTCCTCATGAGGTCATCATGAGCCTCTGATACAGGCTTCCTCAACCTCAGCCCTCCAGATGTTTTGAGACTACAATTCCCATCATCCCTGACCACTGGTCCTGCTAGCTAGGGATCATAGGAATTGTAGGCCAAAAACATATGGAGGGCCGAGGTTGAGGAAGCCTGCTCTGATACCATGTAACCTGGAGATCATGAATAGGGGAGGGCTATTGTATTCACATTTGCGAGTGGGAAAGGGTTATCATGCTTTTCCATTGAGATTGGACTGGTCACTGTGAGAAGAGATTGCTAGGCTAAATGGGCTTTTGGCCTGATCCGAATCAGAATCATGGAACTGTAGGAAGGGACCACAAGGGTAATCTAGTCCAACCCTCTGCAATGCAGGAATCTCTTGCCCAGTTTGGGTCTTGAACCCATGACCTTAGATTAAGAGTCTCATGCTCTACCAACTGAGCTGCCCATCTAATGAGTCCCATCAGATCTTAGGGCTTATACACACTTTTGTTTTTTGCACCATACTTTCCAGTCACAGCTCCACATTAAAAAGCTCCGTCTCTGAGCGCCCACCCCCCATTCTGGTGTTCCCCCCACGAAAACCCGCTCTTTAAAGCTGAAGCACAACAAACGCCAATTCAGGTTTTCTGCAGATTACCGTTCGCTCCGATTCAGCAGCAAAGAGCGGGATTTTGTGGGGAAAGCTCTGGAGGAAAAATAAAATAAAGAGTGCTCAGACATGCAGCTTTTAAGCACAGACCGTGCCTGGAAAGCACGGAAGGATTGTGCATAAACCTGATTCTCAAGAGGAGGGACAACTTGACGACAAATGGTGACACAGTGCCCTCTGGTTGTGATCTGGAGTCACTGCATTTTGCTGCTGCCTTGACTCGAATGGGAGAAGAGAAGCTGATAGCGTCCATGACTGGTTCTTTCCTCTCACATACAGGGCATTATGAAGACTGCTACCACATCACCACAGGCATCATGATTGCAATTGTGGCTGGAGATGTTGCTCTCACCTTGCTCTTCCTCATCCCTGTCTATTACTGCATACGTCCAAAGGGCAGCAAAAATAGTGACTCTGGTAAGTGAGGCACACTCAAGCTGGTCTCCTGCGAGAAGCAAGAAAAGTGAAATGGTGGGATCCGTTCTGGAGAACTGTGCCAGTTTGAAGGAATGGCTCTTTGGAAGAAGGGGCAGAGGAAGGGGGTGCAGTGGGGGCAGACCGTCCCAGCTGTCTTCGTTGAGGGGGTGGCATATGGCGCACCGCCAGTGACTCCCAAGCCTACTCCAAGCCGTTGGGGGAAAGGGGGAGCTGAGCTGTTTTGCTGGCGGCATTCCCCCATTCCCCCTTCGTTTTGACAACTTGGGGGATGCTTGGGAGTTGTGGGCAGGTGGTGTGCCGAATGTCCGCCATTGGCGGCTCGCTCCACCCCTGGCTGCAGGGCATGCACGCCACTCCGTACACCTGAGCGGCTATTCCGCACCTGGGTGGGCACCCTCCGCATCCCACCCCCCTCAGGAGTGTGCCCTGCCCCCCCTTGGGAGCGTGGGCATATGCTCTGCCACTGTTTGGAAGAAGGGCAGATTCATAGCTCTTAGCGTCCCACAGGTGGTTTCTGAAGCCTGTTTTGCGGTAGAGTAATTTTTATTGATTGACCTCCCACTTTTCGGCCAAGGAGTTCAAGGTTAGCAGACTTAGCACCTCCTCTTTCATTTTCCCCTCACAATACACTAAGGTCGGCCACTGAGTTCCATGGCTAAGTGGGAATTTAAACCTTGGTCTCCTAGGTCCTAGTCCTTTGCTCTAACTTCTACACCATGCTGGCTTTCAGAAAAGGTCTGATTGAAAGTGCTAATAATTAACACACACTGCCCCCCTAAAGGGTAGGATAGATCCAGGGCAGAAGTTATTCTCATGTTTTCTTTTATTCATATGTTTCAAGTTTCTACATTTCACTAATTTTACAATCATTTTGACATTTCAAAACTTGACTTCCTTCCTCCTTTTCTGTGATTCCTTAAATTTATTTTTAATATCTTCCGCATATCCAAATTAACTTAATTTACTCATTTATTTGTCTTCTTTAAATATATACTCTTATAAAACTGCAGGTTATTACAGTAATCCTGTCCATGTTTTTATCTGTTTATACTTTATCTGTAAATAAACCATTTCCATTCTTTTGTTAAAAAAAGGGTTATCTTGATTTCTTATTCTTCCGGTAAGTTTTGCCATTTCTGCATATTCCATAAGTTTTTGTATCCATTCTTCCTTTGCTGGGACACCTGCTTCTTTCCATTTTGGGGCAAGTAACATTCTTGTCGCTATAGTAGCATACATGAATGTTAGGTAGTTCTGTCCCTATAATTCCCAAAAGAAAAGCTTCTGGGCTGTTGTTGTTGTTATTTTTTTACAAAGTTGATTTTAAACATCCTTTTCATTTCATTATATATCATTTCCCAGTAAGCTTTAGGGCAGAAGTTAAGAGAGATGCAGGGCCGCCACTGAAAGCTGCGACCCTGTGCTCTCCCTGGTAAGGCCTAGAGGGGCTGGCCTAGGACAATTTGTTGCCTGAGGCAAAAGACAAAATGGCACCCCTGCTTCTGTATACCGAAGCCCTACGAGATCTTGCCAGAACCCAGAAGCTGCAGCTTTGCGACCCTGGTTAGCAAGGCTTGGGTGAGAGTGGCAATGATGGTGGGTGGCATGTGTAGGGCAGCACCCTTCTATTTTGCCTCAGGTGGTGAAATGGAATGGGCCATCCCTCTCTGCTGCTTTCCAGGATAGGGATGATGATGCAGCACAGGACAGAGGTGGGTTTCCTGGTGAGAGTGCAGGATCCATTGGCAGTGGTGGTTTACCTTTCCGGTTTACCTCCCCAGGTAAGCAGCAGCAATGCTGTTGTAGGGAGGATAGCTCCTTTTTTATATAACATTTTATTAATTTCCCCAAAATAACAAAGATAAAACAATAACAATATCATATTGTGTGTATCTGAAGAAGTGTGCATGCACACGAAAGCTCATACCAAGAACTGACTTAGTTGGTCTTTAAGGTGCTACTGGAAGGAATTTTTTTTGTTTTGACTATGGCAGACCAACACGGCTACCTATCTGTAACTAATATCATATTGAAACAAAGCAAAACAAATTGACTTCACCTTAGTCCCTTCCTTGGTTCCATTGTTTATCAACATATTGCATGCCCATTGTAAAGTTATAAACCATTGAATTACTTATTGCATGGCAAGTCCCCTCCCCCATGTGAAATGAAGACACTGGACACATTATTTAAGGTTAATGGGCATAAAAAGGCCACAACTTTATTGATTACAGAATTGAAAGGTATTGGCCTTAGGCATTGGCTCCTATCGACTACCCGGCATGGGGACCGGGAAGGGTTATCCACAAGCCGTGGGGGTCCTGTTGAAGTACGCCAACTAGGATCCCACGGGTGTCACCGCTCGGGGGCGTGCCGGAGGCCCTTAACTCCCTAGGTTTTGGACAAGGCAACGCCCCCCAGAGTCCTCTAACGGACAACCCTTTTCATTGGGAAAGGTGATGGCGCTTCCTTCCCCCCTCATTTGCATAACAATTTACCCCTGCCAATGCCTAACCGCCAATACCGCAGAAGTTGCGACGTTTGCTACGAGGTAGGCGAAAAATCCAAAAGGCTAGAAGTGTGCCAAATTGGAAAAATTCCTACCAGGCCCCTTGCGGCGACCAACCGGAGTCCATAGCAAGGTCATAGCTAACTAAGCCTAAAGGGTGGGATGGATGGGGAAACCGCTCAGCTGAAAAGGGGAAAGAGGACGGTCCCCGGGCGTGCCTGGCCTTAAATAGGCTAGGCCACGCCTCCCCTGCCTGGCGATTGGCAGGCAGGGTCGAAGGAACGCCCGGGGATTCCCTGTTCTCGCGGGGGCAAAAGGCCAGCCCCCGCATGTGTGGGAGGGGGTAGCCCACAACCCCCTCTCCTCCCTAGCTCGGAAATGGCTTTGTCCATTCAAAATTAAATTACAAGTAGTCTTAAAACCCTGATAATGTATTAACCTGAGTATATTGCTTCTGAATATATGCAACAGACTCCTTCCATTCTTCCTTAAATTCATCATCCTCTCTTCCTCTGAGTTTTATTGTCAATTTTGCCATTTCAGCATATTCCATTAATTTAACTTGCCAATCTTCTTTAACTGGGACACCTTCTTCTTCCCAATGTTGTGCTAATAATATTCATGCGGCCGTTGTTGTTGTTTGTTGTTGTTGTTTAATCGTTTAGTCATGTCCGACTCTTCGTGACCCCATGGACCAGAGCACGCCAGGCACTTCTGTCCTCCACTGCTTCCCACAGTTTGATCAAACTCATGCTGGTAGCTTCAAGAACACCATCCAACCATCTCATCCTCTGTCGTCCCCTTCTCCTTGTGCCCTCCATCTTTTCCAACATCAGGGTCTTTTCCAGGGAGTCTTCTCTTCTCATGAGGTGGCCAAAGTATTGGAGCATCAGCTTCACGATCTGTCCTTCCAGTGAGCACTCAGGGCTGATTTCCTTCAAAATGGATAGGTTTGATCTTCTTGCAGTCCATGGGACTCTCAAGAGTCTCCTCCAGCACCATAATTCAAAAGCATCAATTTTTTGGCGATCAGCCTTCTTTATGGTCCAGCTCTCACTTCCATACATCACTACTGGGAAAACCATGGCTTTTACTATACGGACCTTTGTTGGCAAGGTGATGTCTCTGTTTTTTAAGATGTTGTCTAGGTTTGCCATCGCCTTTCTCCCAAGGAGCAGGCGTCTTTTAATTTCGTGACTGCTGTCACCATCTGCAGTGATCATGGAGCCCAAGAAAGTAAAATCTCTCACTGCCTCCATTTCTTCCCCTTCTATTTGCCAGGAGGTGATGGGCCCAGTGGCCATGATCTTCGGTTTTTTGATGTTGAGCTTCAGACCATATTTTGCGCTCTCCTCTTTCACCCTCATTAAAAGGTTCTTTAATTCCTCCTCACTTTCTGCCATCAAGGTTGTGTCATCTGCATATTTGAGGTTGTTGATATTTCTTCCGGCAATCTTAATTCCGGTTTGGGATTCATCCAGCCCAGCCTTTCGCATGATGAATTCTGCATATAAGTTAAATAAGCAGGGAGACAATATACAGCCTTGCCGTACTCCTTTCCCAATTTTGAACCAATCAATTTTGAACCAATCATGCGGCCATAGTGCATACATAAATAGATATTTTAGTGATCTTGGTCAATCCACTCCTGTAATACCTAGTAGGAAAGCTTCTGGTTTTTTTAAAAACAAAGGTTATTTTAAACAGCTTCTTCATTTCATTATAAATCATTTCCCAATATTTCTTCACAATTTTGCAATCCCACCACATATGAAAAAATGCCCCTTCTGTTGTTTGCATTTCCAATGCTTACTTCCTTATCTTTTGTACATTTTTGCTAATTTGACTGGAGTTAAAGGTAAAGGTACCCCTGCCCGTACGGGCCAGTCTTGACAGACTCTAGGGTTGTGCGCCCATCTCACTCAAGAGGCTGCGGGCCAGCGCTGTCCGGAGACACTTCCGGGTCACGTGGCCAGCGTGACAAAGCTGCATCTGGCGAGCCAGCGCAGCACACAGAAACGCCATTTACCTTCCCGCCAGTAAGCGGTCCCTATTTATCTACTTGCACCCGGGGGTGGTTTCGAACTGCTAGGTTGGCAGGCACTGGGACTGAGCAACGGGAGCGCACCCCGCCGCGGGGATTCGAACCGCCGACCTTTCGATCGGCAAGCCCTAGGCGCTGAGGCTTTTACCCACAGCGCCACCTGCGTCCCTTGACTGGAGTTAGATACCATCTATACATCATTTTCAGGGAGGGTAGCTCCTTGGCTGTGCCCGCTATGCAAACCATTGCTGGTGTCAACCCTCTGTGCAAACTTAGCCCCCATATTCGGCCTAATTGTGAATCTTTCCATCTTTCTCCAGGAGAAATGCACAGTTACGTGAACGTGATTGGAATGAATAAATGACACTCCTTCCCCTTTGGAACTCACCACAAGTATCCAGCAGACATGACCAAAATCAGCACCTCTACAATACATTTACCAGTGGGGGGGTCCTCTTTGTGTTGGGTGGGCTGAAACCTGACATTTTGGGTGCGCTAGGGCTTTGGTGTTGTGTCTCTTAATGGGCAGAATTTAGCTCCATCTGTTGATGTGCATTTTATTGTGAATTCCCACTGATACGGTGATTTTTTTGTGTATTTTTTTATCACTAGCAAAAGCCTTTTTATCCAAGCTTTATATGTGTTTTTGTACATACTGAGCTGTCTTCAACTAAACATTAATCAGAGAAGACCTGTTAAAATTAATAGGCCTTAGTTAGTCATCGTCATTTATTTCAGTTGGCCCTCTTTAAGTAAAAGTTAGTTGAAAATAACCCAGAATGTGGCTGGAGCTTTGTATTGCAAAGAAGTGTGAATTATGAAGAATGGCTGTATGTCAGTTTGCGTATTGTTTTGTAAAGCACAAATTAGAATAATTGAATCATAGAATTGTAGAGTTGGAAGGGATCACAAGGATCTTCTAGTCCAAACCCCTGAAATGCAGGAATCTTTAGCCCAATGTGAGGCTCAAACGCACAACCCTGAGATTAAGAGTCTCATGCTCTACCACCGTATTTACTGGCACTGACATAATGGGTTGAGGGGAGGGAGAAATGATGGAATCAGTCACTGATGGAACCCAACCTAATAACAAGTGGTCTGCTAATTAAAAAAAGGGGGGGGGGAAATCCTTGCTGCTTTTACAATTAAAGAATTGTTAGTTAACAGACAATAGAACCAGTAAACGTGGCCTAAAGAAGATGATATCTAGACCTTGTAATATAATGGCTGGTTTTGTGTGAAATGTAAACTGACTTGATACATGCTCCCCTATCCCATGTACAAATACAACTAACTGGAAGCTGTCTGCCTGGAGGCCAGGCAAATCCCTGTTAGTGCTCGGATATGGATTCTGAAGTTCCATTATTGGTTAAAACTTATCTTTTCCTCTGTTGGGTTGGCACCCTTAACCGTACTGGATTCCTACCAATCCAAATGGAAAGCTACACTGCATGAAAAGCTAAGAGGCTTGGGGGTTTTCCCCACAGGCCCTGATAGCTGTAGGATGTGGAACTGCAATGCCATGTGAGCGAGATTAATAAACACCCAGCAATAAAAGATAACGGATTTACCCCAGCAAATTATTTGTCAAAATTACAAATACCTAAATACAGACAGTCATCTGTAAATACCCTCGCTAGATTCAACGTGCTGCCATCTGCCTTACTGCAGGGCAGATTTGAGGGTAAACCATATGCAGAACGACTCTACCCTTGTGGCTTGATGGAGGTAGAAACTGTCTCTCATGCCTTGTTACGCTGCCGTTTCTACGGGGATATATGCTCGGTATTTATTACCCCTGCTATGCAAAAATGTCCAAATGAATCTGAACTTCAATGTCTAAATTCCTGGTAGAGGACAAGGATCCTGAGATCATGTTAAGGGTAGCCAAATTCTGTGTGATTGCCATAAAACTTTGGGAACAAGCTATGCTATCATAATGATTAAGGCCTTAAATGATAATTTTAGGTTATATTTTAGTGACTAAGTTTTAATTTATATATTTTTTAACTGTTGCTGTATCTGTATTGTCCCTGTTATACCTAATTGCAAATTCAAATGTACCCCTATCGTGTTTTATGACTTGCTTGATATTGTATGTGAGCTAGAATTGGTCTGTGACCAAAATAATAAATTCATTCATCCATCCATTCAACTAACTGGTTGAGTCATAAAGCTGACTTCTGCAATTTCTAGCAGAAACATGTTCTAAAATTCCTTGGATTGAGACTGTTATTTTGGTACCAAAAATGCTTCTGTGTATTTCCTCTGAAATATAAGGGCACAAGGGGAGTCCAGGTGGATCGGACCAAAAGGTCCATCTGATTCAGCATCATGCCTCCTGTAGGGTCAGGGCCGACCCGATACATTTTGCTGCCTGAAGTGAAGGGCAAGTTGACACCCTCCTGTACCATCTACAGAAGCTCACTTGACTAGCAGTTAAATTTTCAACACTGGCAATAGGACATCTTCCACTGTATCTGAGGGCAGTGGGTTGCACAGGCACACACCTCCAGCACCTTGCCACCACTTCCTGCCTCTCAGCATTTGCCGCCTGAGGCAGTCGTTTCCCTCTGCATAATGGTAGGGCTGGCACATGCATTGGCCTGCCCTGCTGGAAAAAATACTAGTAATAATCCATGAACAATGTGCTATTCCACCTGAAGCCTCAAGATGGTGGTACTGCATGCGTCTACTATGATAATTCTCATTCAGCTTATCTTCCCTTCCTGCATCAGGCTTGCAGTTTGTGGAACTGCATTCTCTTCCACAAGGTCACCTTTGGGGGCGAAGTTAGCAGTCAGACCTCTCTGCAATGCTGTGGGATGTTTATAATTCAGCATACAGTATGTGATCCAAAGATAAAAACGAGCATGACAAGTTTCTCTGTCTCGTTGCGATGAAGGGTTTTCAGAGGCCCATCTTTTTAGCAAAAAGATAGCGATGAGATCTTAGGATACAACATTTAATTGCATCCAGTCTTTGATATACTTAACTGTGTGAAAAAGTCCATAAGAAGGAAGCACAGAGAGAATTTGCAGCTTATATAGTAATAGCAGCCAGAATAGCACATGCAAAAAAATAAAAATAAAATGAAGGCAGATGGGTATACAGTGGTACCTTGGTTTGCAACCGCTTTGGATTACAACCGTTTTGGATTACGACCATGTCAAACCCAGAAGTGCATGTCCCTTTTTTTTATTACAACCCATTTTTTGGGGATTACAACCAATTTTTGGGGGGAGGTCTCATTGGCGAAAGCACGCCTTGGGTTACAACCTGTTTTGGTTTACAGCCGGACCTCTGGAAGGTTTATGGTTGTAAACCAAGGTACCACTGCACCTTCTACCAAAGAATGGTATGAGAAAGTCTGGGAATTGTAAAAACAACCCTGAGATATATCAAAAGGGCAACAGAAGCAAGATACTGTCTGGAGGGAAGTTGAGACATTTGTATTCAGTGTAACAGGATTAGGAAGGACATACAGTGGTACCTCGGGTTAAGAACTTTATTCGTTCTGGAGGTCCAGTCTTAACCTGAAACTGTTCTTAACCTGAGGTACCACTTTAGCTAATGGGGCCTCCTGCTGCCGCTGGAGCACAATTTGTGTTCTCATCCTGAAGCAAAGTTCTTAACCCGAGGTACTATTTCTGGATTAGCGGAGTCTGTAACCTGAAGCGTATGTAACCTGAAGTGCCTGTAACCTGAGGTACTAGTGTACTGAATATAGGTTATGGATTCACCCTGTTTTGAATATAAGTACCAGTGGTGGCTTCATTTCTGATTTGCAATATAATGCATGCTTGATGCTGCCTGTAGTTCTTTTTCTTGTCATTTATTCCTCTTTATAGTCATCATAAAATTTTAAAAATAGTGACACCAGGAGTCCAAAGCAGTGCCTGAAAATACTGGTTGATGGAAATACACAAACACGGCTTCACAAAGACATCTTTGGTTATGCAAAGCCAATGTGCCATGTCCCTGTAGGATGCGCTGGTCTGGGTTCTGGCAACCACAGGAGAGCAGTCTTGTGTTCAGGTGCTGCTTAGGGGCTTCCCATAAGGAATCTGGATGGCTGCTGTGAGAGCCAGATACTGGACTAAAGAGGCCACTGGCCTAATCTAGCAAGCTCTTCTTCGTTTGTATGCTTTTTTTTGGATTTTGGGGAAATGGAGGGGGGCTGCAGCCTTGCCAGGCCCTTCGCTTTCCAGGACGAGCACTCCTGGCCTTTTGCCCTAGTGAGAAAGTTGGGGAGGGGGAGAGAAAGAAAGGGATGCCTGACTCTGCCAGTACCCATCCGCAGTCGGTAAGCTTAGCAGGGAGCGAGTGGGTGGTCATGATGAAGAGCACACGTTGCTTATGCACGGTTGTGGTCCTCATTGTGTAATGGGAGCATTGCTCAGTAGCAAAGCACCTGTTCTGGATGCTAGAGGGCCTCAGCTCAATCCCTGGCAACTCCTGTTAAAAAGAATCAAAGGGTCAAAGAAGCTTCTGGGATCACAGGTAGGGATGGAAAGAGGCATCATTTTTGGTTCTCCGGGTTTTTGCTTTTCCCAATCTTAAATCTATTCTCCACATTTCTGCAGTAATTTGCAGGGTGGGTTTTTTTTTTTTTAAATCCTCATGCATATTTGTAATCATTCTAATGTGATTTTCTCCCAATAAACACAATTTCATTTGGAGTTTTGACATACCAAATTTGCAAGCAATTTTCTTTAATACAATGCATCTTGGCATGCAATTTTCACCAAAATATGCATTCGTATGCACATTTCACATTTTTGTACCTGTTGTCCGATTGGAGAACTGCATTGCAAAATTCAGTGCAGCACAAATTTCAGAGAATACCTATTTCAGTTCACATATTTGTTTCTTTTTTTTATAATATTTTTTATTGAGTTTGTGAAATACAGAAAAAAGAATAAAGAACATATTATAGAAGTAAAGTAGAAAGGTTACAAATTTTCTTGTTCTCTTTTCCAAGTCTACTGGACTTCCCCACATCCTCCCAACCCTGCATTCTCTGTGATACATAACACCAGCAATTTGTTAACTTATTTCAATACTTGTTGTATCTTTCATTTTATCATGTTACCCAATTTCAAATGTGTTATAACCCAAATCATGTACATTGTCATTTAAACACAATAAAGTTGTTTCATTATTCTATCTCTGACTTCTTGTGCCTTAATTTCCATTTCTTTAGTTTAACATTACTGAAGCCAGAATTTCCCAAAAGGTGCATTTTTTAACATTCATACAGCTTATAATGTTTTTTCAAATAGTCCTTAAATTTTTTCCAGTCCTCCTCGATTGTTTCTTCTCCCAAGTCTCGGATTCTGCCAGTCATTTCGGCCAGTTCCATGTAGTCCATCAACTGCGTGTGCCATTCCTCCAGTGTGGGTAAATCTTGTGTCTTCCAATGCTTTGCAATCAGGATCCTTGCTGCTGTAGTAGAGTACATAAAAAAAGTTCTGTCCTTCTTAAGCACTCTCTGGTCCACCATGCCCAGGAGGAAGGCCTCTGGTTTCTTAGGTAAGGTAAATCTAAGTACCTTTTTTAGTTCATTATGAATCATCTCCCAAAAGGCCTTCACTTTCGGGCAGGTCCACCAGAGGTGAAAGAATGTCCCTTCCGCCTCTTTACATTTCCAACATTTATTATCAGACAGGTGATATATCTTAGCAAGCTTGACTGGGGTCATGTACCACCGGTATATCATTTTCATAATGTTTTCCTTCAAGGCACTACATGCCGTAAATTTCATTCCGGTGTTCCATAACCTTTCCCAGTCTTCAAACATAATGTTATGCCCCAAATTCTGCGCCCACTTTATCATGGCGGATTTGACTGTCTCATCCTGAGTATTCCATTTAAGCAGCAGGTTATACATTCTCGAAAGTAGTTTACTTTTTGGTTCTAACAGTTCTGTCTCTAGTTTCGATTTTTCCACCTGGAATCCAACCTTCTTGTCTACTTTAAAAACCTCTTGAATTTGTGCATAATGCAACCAGTCTCGCACCTTGTTTTTTAATTTTTCCAAGCTCTGCAACCTCCAATTGTCTCCAATCTTTTCAGTTATTTCCCCATATTTAGGCCAATTGGCCTCCATGTTAAGTCTCTTACGTGCCTTGGCCTCCACCGGTGAGAGCCACCTCGGAGTCTTACTCTCCAATAAGTCTTTATATTTTGTCCAGACCATTAAAATTGCTCTCCTAACAATGTGGTTTTTAAACAATTTGTGCACTTTAACCTTGTCATACCACAAATATGCATGCCACCCGAAAGCATTGTCAAACCCTTCCAGATCTAGGACATCAGTGTTTTCCAGTAAGATCCAATCTTTCAACCAGCAGAAGGCTGCGGATTCATAATATAACCTCAAGTCTGGCAGGGCAAATCCCCCTCTTTCTTTCGCATCAGTTAATATTTTAAACTTTATTCGGGGCTTTTTGCCCTGCCAAACAAACTTAGAAATATCCTTCTGCCACTTTCCAAAACATTCCACCTTGTCCACGATCTGTAGGGCCTGAAACAAAAATAACATTTTTGGCAATACATTCATCTTTATAGCTGCTATTCGGCCCAACAAGGAAAGTTTCAATCTTGACCACGTTTCCAAATCTCTTTTGATTTCTGACCAACATTTCTCGTAGTTGTCCTTAAACAAATTCAAATTTTTGGAGGTCAGATACACCCCTAGGTATTTTACTTTTTAAACCACATTTAATTCTGTTTCTTTCAGGAACTCATCTGTTTCTGTAGTTGTCAAATTTTTTGCTAAAACCTTAGTTTTTTGCTTGTTCAGCTTAAATCCCGCCACCCGACCAAAGTCAGAAATTAATTCTAACACTCTTTTAGTACTAGAGACTGGCTCCTGTAATGTTAATACCAGGTCATCTGCAAATGCTTTCAATTTATATTGTTTCACTCCGACCTCAATTCCCTGTACCAACCGGTCCTTTCTAATCATGTTCAATAGCACCTCCAGAACTGAAATAAACAATAGGGGGGGATAGAGGGCACCCCTGCCGTGTCCCTTTTTCAATTTTAAACTCCTCTGTCACCACATTGTTTACTATCAATTTAGCTTTTCGTTCTGAATATATTGCTTCTATTCCATTTTCAAACCCCCGCCCCACTCCCATCCCTTCCAAATTTTTCTTCATAAACATCCAAGAAATGTTGTCAAAGGCTTTCTCCGCATCAATAAAGATTAACACCGCTCTAGTGTTGAGATTTGTTTGTAAAAGTTCCAAAATGTCGATGATGTTTCTTGTGTTGTCAAACAAATGCCTACCAGGGAGAAAGCCTGCCTGGTCCTTATGGATCACTTCATTAAGCACTTTTTTAAACCTACTTGCCAAAATGTCTGCAAAAATTTTGTAATCCACATTTAGGAGTGAGATGGGGCGGTAGTTCTTAAGCTGGGTCTTTTCAGTTTCTAGTTTGGGTATCAATGTGATGAAGGCTTCTTTCCACGTTTCCGGTGCCTTCCTCCCCTCCATAATCTGGTTACAAACCTCCAACAAAGGTTGTATCAAGTAGTCCTTCAGAACCTTATAATATTTGGAGGTAAGTCCATCAGGACCTGGAGATTTGCCTAATTGAAGGTTCTGAATGGCACTTTCAATTTCTTGCTGTGTGATATTACTATTCAGGATTGTTCTCATTTCCTGAGGTATTTTCTGTAATCCGTTGGTTTTAAGAAATTGGTCCACCTCCGAATCTTTCTGTGGCCCTTGTAAATAAAGTTCTTTGAAATATCTCTGGAAGCACTTTCTAATTTCCTCGGGTTTCTGAACCTTTCTCCCTTCAATCTCTAGATTTGTAACTGTATTAAGTTTTTGTCTCTTTTTCAACTGCCATGCTAGCAGTTTCCCACACTTATTTGCTGATTCAAAAGATCTTTGTTTCATTTGTTTAATTTTCCATTCCACCTCTTGATTTATCAATTTCAAATATTGTGCTTGGAAAAATTTCACTTCTCTCAGCACTTCCTTCGACTTGGGCCTGGATCTTCAGTTCACATATTTGTTTCAAACATCCAAATTGGGGAGGCTTCCGGAGGCGGCGCGAAACAGCAATGGCGGTCCTCTTCGCGCTGTGAAGAGGGGCTCCGCGAAAAAGGGTCGTCCGCTGCGGCAAAGCGGAGACCCATCAAGAAAAACCGCAGGCAGAGCGAGCCTGCGGCCGTGGGACTCGGCGGGCGCCTTGAGCCCCCCCAGAAGCGGAGAAGGAGCCTCGTAAGAGGCTCCGGAACGTGAAAGGGGGAGCGGCGCTGTGAGTTCATCGCTCTTTTCGCGGAAGCAAAGCCGCGCTGCTGCTGCTGATGAGCGCTGACCTTTCTTCTTGAAAATATCGGAATTGGAGCAACATACCCGTGAGTAAGGGGTTTAAATTCTTAATCTAAATTGGAGAAATTCGGCTGAAAACGGGAGGCGAGTAACAGGAAGTCCGCCTCCCGACTCTGCTAATTAGATCAAAGCAAGGGCTCTGAAGCGAGCTGAAGTGTTTAAAAGGGATTGTAAAAGTGGAAGAAAGAGTGCATTGATAGACTTTGCATTTCGAGGATAAAAGGGAAAGAATTGTGAAATTTATGGACTTTTGCCCTCTGGAACTGTCCCCCTATTTTTGAGCTAAACGGAGTTAAAAGGGGTAACCCCGTCATCGGGCTGCCAGTGTATAGAAGAGAACTGTCAAACTGCTGTCAAATTGACGACATTGTTGCAGAGATTTAAACTGTTGCATAGACTGAGACATTAATGTTTAACATTGTTGCTGGGACCTCTCTTGACACCTTGTGGCTGGATTCTAAGAGACTGGAAGCTTTGGAAACCTTCCTTTTGTGTTTTGGAACTACAAAAATTTAACATGGGGAATATAGGAACTTCAATGGCGGAAAATAGTTCCTTCCTTCTTTGAAACTTTGAAATACTCCCCCTAGAGGACTGTGGAAGTATAGTGGCCTGGGAATTGAACTTTATTGAAATTCTTTGTGGTTTAATTGTTTATACTTCGGACTTGTCTTTCTCATGGGACAAAAGATCATTTGACCTTGAACAGAGGCAGATGTGGAATGAGCGGCTCAGGGAGAACAAGAGCAGCTAAAGCCAAAGATAAAGAAAAAGAGAAAAAATCTGGGCAACTCATGCAAACAACTTTAACTCATCACCGCAGATCATCCGTCCCAACTGTGCTGACAGCACAGGAGGTGGAATTTGTACAGCCTGCTGCAGAAGATATGGCAACTGGAGGATCTGAAACAGTTTTGAAACAAATTTTGGAACAACTGGCAGTTTTAAATCAAAAAGTGGATAATCAAACATCAAAAATTGACCAAGCCACATCCTCTATTGGCAAATTAACTGAACAGGTTTCGCAGCATACTCAGGCAATTGAGAAACTGCAAGGAGCTACGGCAGAAAACTACAAATTAGCTGTGGAAGCCAATCAAAAAGCAGAACAGGCGAATATAAAGGTTGATGAGATTAAAGGGGAAGTAAGGCCTCTGAAAAGACAGGTAGGGGAACAACAAGCCTACCTGTCATTGGTGGAATTGAAAAGTAAAGAAAATAATCTCAGGATAAGGGCTATCCCGGAACTGGAGAAAGACAACCTAGAGGGATTTCTGACACTTTTGTTCTCCAAATACTGGGGAATTGAGGAAGAAAAGGACTTTAAAATTGTGACAGCCTTTAGACTGGGAAAATCTGTAAAGAAAGACAAGTCCAGAGACTGCTTAGTTATTCTGAGATCAAGAGAAGAGAGGGATAAGATATTAGGCCTACATTTCAAGAAATCTTTGGAGATAGAAGGCAAAAAGGCTGAAATTTACAGAGATATACCCAAATATCTCTTGGAACTTAGGACTGCCTATATAGACTTGACTAAATTGTTGAGACACAACGGAATTCCCTATAGGTGGGAGTTTCCACAAGGACTATCATTTACTTACAAAGGAAGGAAAATAAAAATTAAATCACCTGAAGACCAGCAGAAGTTCCTATACGACCACGAGGAGGACCTGCAAAAAGGAGCTGCAGCTTCTTGGCCTCCACCACCACCGGGACCATCTCCAAAGCCTACACCGCCTGGATCTGGACCAACATTACCACCTCCGGGATCGGAGGGAAACTTAGATACCCCATTGTAGGACCCGCCAACTGAACCAGGATGTCTCTGCAGCTTCTTAGCTGGAATATAAATGGCGGAAACTCCCCGGAGAAAAGAAGAAAAGTTTTTCACATCTTGAAAAAGGAACAATTGGACGTTATTTGCCTACAAGAAACACATGTGACAAGGCTCCACAGAAAAGTGCTAATTAATAAAAGACTAGGCCAAGAATTTATTTCTTCGGATAAAGTTAAGAAAAGAGGAGTGGTGATATATGCAAAGGAGAGCCTGTCACCGAAATTCTTATTTAAAGATGAACATGGCCGAATTTTGGCGATTGAAATACAGACACAAGGAGAAAATTTTTTGATATTAGGAATATACGCTCCAAATGAGGGAAAATCGGAATTTTTCAGGAAGCTGCATGAGACTATGCTGGATTACTTGGACTATAATAACATCATTATGTTGGGTGATATGAATGGGGTTGTGTCAGTAAACATGGATAAGTCACAAAGTGTTAACATATCGAAGGATGGCAGACTACCTAAAACTTTTTTTGAAATGACTGACAATATGGACTTAATTGACATATGGAGGGTTAAGAACCCTCTAGGGAAAGAAGGAACTTTCTTTTCTGAAGCTCATCTGACATGGACACGAATCGACCAAATATGGACAACTAGAGGACTGGTACCTAAGACTAGAAAAGTGGAAATCTGCCCAAAAACTTGCTCCGACCATAACGCTTTGAAAGTGGAATTGAGACTAAATACAACCGGATCCTTTAGATGGAAAATGAATGACACCATATTAAGAGATCAGGAGATTGTGAAGAAGGCCCAAAAAACTTTAAAGGACTATTTTGAGATAAATTTGAATACCACTGTGGAAAAAAGAATAATCTGGGACGCAAGTAAAGCAGTCATGAGAGGGTTTCTAATACAACAAAACACGATTAAGAAAAGACTCTGGAATGAAAAGAAGGAGAAGATATTGGAGAAAATAAGAGAAGGAGAGAAAAAATTAAGATCTAGGCCTAAGTCGAAGGATGTGCTAAGAGAAGTGAAATTTTTCCAGGCGCAATACTCGAATTTGATAAATCAAGAGGTGGAATGGAAAATTAAACAAATGAAACAAAGATCCTTTGAATCGGCGAATAAGTGTGGGAAACTGCTAGCATGGCAGTTGAAAAAGAGACAAAAACTTAATACAGTTACAAATCTAGAGATTGAAGGGAGAATGGTTCAGAAACCTGAGGAAATTAGAAAGTGTTTCCAGAGATATTTCAAAGAACTTTATTCACAAGGGCCGCAAAAAGCTTCCGAGGTGGATCAATTTCTTAAAACTAATGGATTACAAAAAATATCCCAGGAAATGAGATCAATCCTGAATTGTAACATCACACAGCAAGAAATTGAAAGTGCCATTCAGAATCTCCAATTGGGCAAATCTCCAGGCCCTGATGGACTAACCTCCAAATACTACAAGGTTTTAAAGGATTATTTGATACAACCCTTGATGGAGGTTTGTAACCAGATCATGGAGGGGAGGAAGGCACCGGAAACGTGGAAAGAAGCTTTCATCACATTGATATCTAAACTAGAAACTGAAAAGACTCAGCTTAAGAACTACCGCCCCATCTCACTCCTAAATGTGGATTACAAAATTTTTGCGGATATCCTGGCAAATAGATTTAAAAAAGTATTAAATGAAGTGATCCATAAGGACCAGGCTGGCTTTCTCCCTGGTAGGCATTTGTTTGACAATACAAGAAACATTATTGATATTTTGGAGCTTCTACAAACAAATCTTAACACTAGAGCGGTCTTAATTTTTATTGATGCAGAGAAGGCCTTTGATAATATTTCTTGGATGTTTATGAAGAAAAATTTGGAAGGGATGGGAGTGGGGCGGGGGTTTGAAAATGGTATAGAAGCAATCTATTCAGAACAAAAAGCGAAATTGATTGTAAACAATGTGGTGACAGAGGAGTTTAAAATTGAAAAAGGGACACGCCAGGGGTGCCCCCTATCCCCCCTATTGTTTATTTCAGTTCTGGAGGTGTTGCTAAACATGATTAGAAAGGACCGGTTGGTTCAGGTAATTGAGGTCGGAGTGAAACAATATAAATTGAAAGCATTTGCAGATGACCTGGTATTAACATTACAGGAACCAGTCTCTAGCACTAAAAGAGTGTTAGAATTAATTTCTGACTTTGGTCGGGTGGCGGGATTTAAGTTAAATAAGCAAAAAACTAAAGTTTTAGCAAAAAATTTGACAGTTATAGAAACAGATGAGTTCTCTAAAGAAACAGAACTAAATGTGGTTAAAAAAGTAAAATACCTAGGGATGCACTTGACCTCCAAAAATTTGAATTTGTTTAAAGACAACTATGAGAAATGTTGGTCAGAAATTAAAAGAGATTTGGAAATATGGTCAAGATTAAAACTTTCCTTGTTGGGCCGAATAGCTGCTGTAAAGATGAATGTATTGCCGAAAATGTTATTCTTGTTTCAGGCCCTACAGATCGTGGACAAGGTGGAATGTTTTGGAAAGTGGCAGAAGGATATCTCTAAGTTTGTTTGGCAGGGCAAAAAGCCCCGAATAAAGTTTAAGATATTAACTGATGCGAAAGAAAGAGGGGGATTTGCCCTGCCAGACTTGAGGTTATATTACGAAGCTGTAGCCTTCTGCTGGTTGAAAGATTGGATTTTGCTGGAGAACACTGATGTCCTAGATCTGGAAGGGTTTGATAATGCGTTTGGGTGGCATGCATATTTGTGGTATGACAAGGTTAAAGTGCACAAATTGTTCAAAAACCATATTGTCAGAAGAGCAATTTTGATGGTCTGGACAAAATATAAAGACTTATTGGAGAGTAAGACTCCGAGGTGGCTCTCACCGGTGGAGGCCAAGGCACGTAAGAGACTTAACATGGAGGCCCACTGGCCTAAATATTGGGAAATAATTGAGAAAATTGGAGACAATTGGAGGTTGCTGAGCTTGGAAAAATTGAAACCCAAGGTGCGAGATTGGTTGCACTATGCCCAAATCCAGGAGGTCTTTAAAATAGATAAAAAGGTTGGATTCCAGGTGGAAAAATCGAAACTAGAGACAGAATTGTTAGAGCCAAAAAATAAACTACTTTCGAGAATGTATAACTTGCTGCTTAAGTGGAATACACAGGATGAGACAGTCAAATCCGCCATGATAAAATGGGCGCAGGATGTGGGGCACAACATTATGTTTGTAGACTGGGAAAGGTTATGGAACACCAGAATGAAATTTACGGCATGTAGTGCCTTGAAGGAAAACATTATGAAAATGGTATACCGGTGGTACATGACCCCAGTCAAATTAGCTAAGATATACCACCTGTCTGACAATAAATGCTGGAAATGCAGAGAGGCGGAAGGGACATTTTTTCACCTCTGGTGGACTTGCCCGAAAGTGAAGGCCTTTTGGGAGATGATCCATAATGAACTAAAAAAGGTACTTAGATTTACCTTACCTAAGAAACCGGAGGCCTTTCTTTTGGGCATTGTAGACCAGAGAGTACTTAAGAAAGATAGAATCTTTTTTATGTATGCTACCACGGCAGCCAGGATCTTGATTGCAAGGCATTGGAAGACACAAGATCTACCCACACTGGAGGAATGGCAATCGCAGTTGATGGACTACATGGAATTGGCCGAAATGACTGGCAGAATCCGAGACTTGGGAGAAGAAACAATCGAGGAGGACTGGATAAAGTTTAAGGACTATTTGAAAAAATATTATAAGCTGTATGAATGTTAAAAAAAAATGCACCTTTTAGGAAATTCTAGCTTCAGCAAATGTAAGTTAATGAAATGGAAATTAAGACACAAGAATTTAGAGGTAAAATAATGAAACAACTTTATTGTGTTTAAATATAAAACGTACAAAAATTGAGTTATAGTATATTTGAAATCAGGGAACACGATAAAATGCAAGATACAATAAGCTCTGAAATAAGTTAACAAATTGCTGATGTTTTATAGTACAGAGAATGCAGGGTTTGGAGGTTGCGGGGAAGTCCTTTAGATTTGATGAAAAAAGAACATGGAAATTTGTTATTCTCTTTTTATACTTTCTTATATCTATCCTTTATTCTTTTTTCTGTATTTCTTAAACCCAATAAAAATATTATAAAAAAAACAAAAACAAACATCCAAATTGGGTAATTTCTCGTTAAAATTTTGCAAACAAAATTGAATTTTAACTCCATGCCTACTGTGGACCTCCAGAGGTTGTTGGATTCCCCACTCCCATCAGCCCCAGTCACAAGGGACAATGGTCAAGGATGATGGGAGTTGTAGTTCCAGCCACATCTGGAAGGCAGCACCTTACAGCTGCAGTAGTGGGTGGACTGGACTGCTGAGTTTGATCGTGAAGAATGCCAGTGGTCCCTTGGTGTGACAAGAGAGAAACTTTAAAAGGAGCTGAGAGAGAGAGAGACAGGAAGGTCAGATGGTTTGAGTGAGTCACATCATGTGCTTCTTGCTGGGCTGTGGCTTCAGCCAGACAACAGGGACTGTCGTGCTGATTGCACCATGTTCTCCGACGACACAGGAAATATGGTAATACTCTAGCTACAGCACAACACACAGCTAGAATGGAGCTTGTCATTAGGGCAGCAAGGAGGCATCAGAAAGCCAGGCCTGGCCAGTCAAGAGGCTTTTTACTGCCAGCCAACTGTAGGCCACAGTTTTTGCACACAGCTGTTCTTGGTTGCACTAGCAGAGGATACTGAAGCTTGGATACCCATGGTCACTCACTAAGTAAGGTCCCATTTCCAGAGCCATATATATATAACACCCTGGCATCTCCATATCAAATCTGTGCTTACTGAACCTGCTCAGCCAACACCAGGTTGGAAGTTCTGGCCTTTGCCTGAACTTGTGAAAGATTAAACATAGGGATAAGGGTGTGCACACAAGCTCTGCCCCCGATTTTCCCTAGTACATGAAAATACGAAGAGACTTTTCTATTCATAGGCATATATGGCTTAGGGGAAGCTTTGGCCCTCCAGATGTTGCTGAATGACCACTTCCATCAACCTTGATTATTGCCCATGCTGGTTGTGGCTGATGTGAGTTGGAGACCAACAGCATCTAGAGGGCCACAAGTTCCCCAAATCTGACCTGGGACTGGGTTACTTTACCCAAAGCTAACAGAATGAACCTGCCTGAGATGGGCATCAGAGGCCTTTGTCTCTGGCCTGACATTTGCAAGGATTTGCTGTCCCTCCAGGAAATCTAAAATGCCCCATTTCTCCCTATTTTTAAGAGAGATCTGAAGATGCTTGTGTTCCAGATGGGCTTTAGCTTTATTCTGGTTTCTTTTATTTCTGTACTGAAGTGTGTGTGTGTGTGTTTATTTAATTTGCTTTTCACCATAGATTGTTTTAGGTTTCATTTTATTGTTGCTCTTATGTATATATTGGACAGGGCTTGCTAAATTTGGGGGTCAAATGATTAAAACAAACAAACAGGTCCAAATGAAATGAAATGTTTGGGTCACTGCTGGCGTTGGAGAAAAGGAGACGCCGTTAACCTATCTGGGGTATGTGTGGGTGCGTTGATAGGGAAGGCATGCTATGTTACAAGTTCAAAATATGTCCTTCAGATTGGGGCAGCCTTAAGCTAAGAATCATTTGTTTGTGGAGCTAGGAGCAGGTGGAGTGGGTGGCAAGGATGCTGTTCTTAAAAGGGCCATAGCTCAGTGGTAGAGCAGCTAATTTGCCCGCAGCAAGTCCAATCCCCAACATCTCCAGATATGGCTTGGCATGAAAACCTTATCATGGAACCCTGGAGAGCTGCTGTCAATCAGTCTTGTCAATACTAATCTAGATGACTGATAGTCTGACACAGTACAAGGCAGCTTCCTGTGTTAAAAGTGCCCTGCCCAAGCAGCAGCAGCTACTCACTTTGTGCCATTGCCCACCATCCCTCCCACCCAACATAATTCTTTAGGTTCAGCCTTGGCCCAACTGCTGATTCCTCCAAACTGAAGAGCAGGATCCTCTCTGTAGGAAGGAATGAAAAACCTCTTTCCCCACCCCCTCCACAGCAACAAGGCAGCAGGAAGCTGTCTGCGGTCTCACACTACTTGCTCCTCCCGCTGAGAAAGATCAGATTAGAAGCAAACACAGCATGCAGTGAATGGTTACCCAACTCTGACTTTGCAGCCTGTCTCAAAAACAGGATAGTTAGCCCACACTAGATCTAACAGACTGGATGATTTTGCATCTTATATTCAGATTTCTCAGCCTTGCCCTCTCACCCCTTTTCATCCAACAACTCTGTCGGCAACAGTGTTGTAGATCAGGGCTTTGATTGCTTTTCTGCGCTCCCCCCCCCCCCCCGCTGAATGTCTGAAGTGTTTGGAATCTGAATGATCATAACTTAGTAGATCTAGACCAGGGGTAGTCAACCTTTTTATACCTACCACCCACTAATGCATCTTCCTTGATGGTCAAATTTCCTTACCGCCCACCAGTGCTAGATGGAAGGAGGATTCAGCTTGTGCCGTACAACCCCCTACCGCCCACCTAGAATCCTGAAATGCCCACTAGTGGGTGGTAGGGACCAGGTTGACAACCCCTGATCTAGACTAAAACATTCAATCATTTTCATAGCAGCTTTACCATCAAAGCATTCCCACATAGGAGTTTGGAAGTACGCACTGGTGAAGATGCTTAGAATTCTGTATCCATTCTCTTTAGAGAATCACAGTATCATGAAGGACAGTTGGAGAGGTCCAGAGGGCTACATTTGTCCCCTGGGCCCCATTCCCCCCACCCCTCTTCTTAGCGACATCAAGCACAAAAGAACAGAAGCAATGTGTCATGTCCTGTGAGTGCCTGGAAATAATTTCTCAGTGGCCCTGGTGGATGGGGATTACTAACAGGAAAATCTAGAGCAGGACTGACAAAGAAATAAAGTGATCAAATAGGGGTGCCTGTCTTTAGTAAAAAAACAAAAATAAAAAAACCCCAAACCCTCCTGCCCAACCTGGGTTATATATTTCAGTCCCGGAGTGCTCCACCACTGTACTTAAGGAGTCTCTTGCTTCTTTCACTGTAAATCGGACAAAAGTATCAGTTTACAGCAGGGGTAGTCGGGATTCAGGTTTATGAGATAGACTCTTTTTTGTGTGTGCTCCAGTTCCCCAGGTCCATCAGTGAGAGCCAGGAACAAAATAAAAATATCTTGTGGTGGAGCCAGATGTACAATGGGGGTCTTAGGACTGGGGAACATGCTGTTAGACTATTTATTTTTGGTACTACAACTCTCATCATTCCTGACCATTGGCCATACTGGCCGAGGCTGATGGGAGCTGGAGTCCATCAGCAGCCTCAGAGAGCTACAGGTTCCCTATCCCTGTCTTATGGCTATTGAGAAGATATGAATTGTGACATATTTGTAGAACAACAACACAAAAACATGTTTGATTTGTTTAATTATTTATTGGAATAATTACACTGCATTTATTACAATATATATTTGGCGTATTTGATACAGGCACCCCCCCCCCCCATTTGCACTGGGGTTACCTTGTGGGCCCCCACACTCATAAGCAAAATCATGTAAATTGGGGAACACCCTCTAAAATGCTTCCGAATGTCCATTTTCCCCTGCTCTCCAGCTCTTTCTCCATGACGCTCTGGGGCTGGCTGAAGAATGCAGAGGAAAGCAGCTGCTGCTGCAGTGCTACCTCAAACATCAGCTGCTAGGTGGTTTGCAAATTATTTTTTATAAGTCCTCATGAAAATACATCAGCATCATAGTGCACATTTCTCTGAATAGATTTTTTTGGTATGCAATTTTGTCTAAGATGCCCACTTTTGCAAAGCTAATAATATCATGCATGCTTGTGCGTCATTTTCACAAATATATGCATTTACATGGACGGCTTCCTCATATATATGGATTTTTGGCTGGAGAACTGCATTGCCAAATTTGGGGAAGTGCAAATTTCAAAGGAGGGCTTTGCTTCCATTCATGCATTGTTTCTGAAATTAGGTAAGTTGGCCTTTAAATGTCAGCCGAAATGGATTTCTCCTCTAGTCTTATGCATGACACAACATTACCTGGTTTGCTGTGGCATTTGGCTACCAGCCAGAGTTTCTATGCTTGAAGAAGGGGGTCCTGGTCGAAGAAGGTGGGCTCACATGTCCCAACCCCCCACCACCAAGAGCTCTGCATTGTGTCTCAACTCGTGGCAGTTCCGACCATGTTGCAATTGATGCATGCGGGTGGGTGGGGGAACAGGACAGAACACGCTCCACAAAAATAGAGCAGACGATCTCTGTGGAGGAAGTTCTATATTGAGAAGAAGCAAATGAAAGTTCACAGTTAGAAAGCTTTCCTTAAAGTACAACTTCTGGGTAGGCCTGCTGTAGAGGAGAAACTGAACAGCAATCTTGTACAGTGGTACCTCAGGTTAAGTACTTAATTCGTCCCGGAGGCCTGTACTTAACCTGAAACTGTTCTTAACCTGAAGCACCACTTTAGCCAATGGGGCCTCCCGCTGCTGCTGCGCCGCCGGAGCACGATTTCTGTTCTCATCCTGAAGCAAAGTTCTTAACCTGAAGCACTATTTCTGGGTTAGTGGAGTCTTTAACCTGAAGCGTATGTAACCTGAAGAGTATGTAACCCGAGGTACAACTGTACGTAGAAGCTCAAAAGAGCAGCACAGAGAAGGAAGACTATTTGTAGGTTCCAGGGCCGGGATTTTTGAGGTCACTGTAAATATCCACCCCACGGACTTGGAGCTCCTGTAAGGGAAGAAAGAAGCAGAGTTTCAAGGCATATCTTCGTTATTTGGCTGGCTGAATAGTCATTTTTTCTCCTTTGTTGGAAATGCAACAGTCGGGACAGGGGCGTCTATTATAGGGGGCGGAAGGAGTCCTCTGTACTTTGATACTAAGAATGGAGAGCAAGGGGACTTTACAGTGGGCAGGAGACCTGGCCACCATCTGCACACCCTATGAGATACATACATATAAATTACTACATGAAAATGTTATACCTGACTGTGATTTCCCTTCTGGACATGCATTTCCTCATTTTTTGGGCAACGAATTGGAGGCAACCCTGACTGCTATGTGCATATGCATGCTCCATTTTGATTTTCTGCCCTGGCACTATAATTTATTAATTAAATAAATTTCATAAAGTCTATATACTGCTGGACAACAAAAAACAAAACGAAACAAAAACCTCAAAATGGTTTACAAAAAATAGCAAAATTATCAATAAAAATGTTTTTTTTAAAAGCTATTAAAATAGGGGGAAAAAAAAATAAAAACAGCAATAAACTAAAAACAGATTAACATGCACACCAGCATTCAACCTATCAGGGTATAATGCCTTGGTTTGCCTTCCCATTGTGGCAATGATTCAGGGCTCAGCGTCATGGCAACGGCTTGGCTCATCACAACAGGCCTGCTTAGTAGGCCTCAGGGTCGAAGTAAGGAATCACATGGTCACACTCACCTCATATGGGGACTCATGCGGAGGGTTCTTTAGGTCTCCTAAGAAGAAGAAAAATAAGTGTTTGCATGTGGGAGAGAAACAGTTCTGCTTCTTATTCCATCTGTGTAGATCAGGTACTGCTAACCCGTCACCCTCTGTATGTTTTGGGTGAAATAGCTGGGGGATGACAGGCTGACATAGATGCTATTTTTCAAGCATAAACGAGACTCTGGTATTTGAGAGTTATATCAACATTTGTCAGTTACGTGTCTGAGGGCTTATCCACACTTCCTCTTGTTCTGCTGCTTCCCGCCGCCCCCGGGAAAACTGCTCTTTAGCGCTCAATCAGAGCAAACTCCAATTGGGTATTCTGCATAATGTTGTTTGTTCTGATTTAAAGCTAAAGAGTAGGTTTTCCCTGGGAATGAAGCCGGAATTTCTAGCTGTGGGACGAGCAGAAGTGTGAACAAGCCCTTAGTGTGAGCCGTTCCTCTCAGATATTTGCCCAGAACACCCCCTAAGGCGAAAGGAGATACAGTATTGAAAGATTCACTGGAAGGGGCATTTTTTTTAAAAAAAGTTGCTTGGGGGGATCACCTCAACTTTCATCAGATATGCAAGGAGGAAGGTCCTCCCCACCATGGTCCCGAGGTAAATAACCTCTCTCATGAATACTAGGCACCTTATAATGAAAACCCCTAGTTCACCCAGTGGGGGGATTTTCGTTGAGACTGTGGTGAGAGAGAAAGCATGACTCCAGTGGCCGCTTCCTTCTGCTCCTCCGCCTTCCATGAAGGGAAGAAGGGGCAGCGCTAGGAGGAGCCGTGTGACCACAGTGTCCGGCTCCTCCTGACGTTAGGTGCGCAACGTCGGGATGTTGCACATGTGTGACGTCACACATGCAATAGTGCCTCCCTCCAATCACCCTCACAAGCCGGTGCCTCTGAGCTAGCATGGCAATATCCTGGCTAAAACTTGCTTCAGGGTCCTACAAATGTCTGGCCAAGAATAACTAGGATGGCTCTGAAGTTTCTAACCCTCCCCTGCCAGAGTCTTGTTCCTCAAAGATAAATAGAGAGGCAAAAAAGGCTGAGCGGGTGGGAGCTGAGGTTACTTTGTCCTCCCTGCTCAAGGGAGGAAGGGTGTAATGCTGGTTAAAGTTTGTGGTTGAAAGGGTTCAGTTAAAACCTCCGGCTGCAAGCTGAGAAGGCCAAATTAGAAGTTAGGCAGAGTTCTGCAAGTCTTTTCCTAGGCTTTAAAAAAGGAAATCGAGTGGACCTGCAGCAAAAGATTGCTGCGCACTCTTACATGTCACAGCCAGCTAAGCCCTTCTCCAGGACACTCCATTCCATCCTCCCATTTCCATTTCCCCCCTTTCCAATTAACATGCAACATCCTGTGGCTACTGAGTGTGCTCAGTCTGCATTAGTCTGTTACCTCCTCCATTGCAATTTATTGTCTGCTTGTTTACTTGCTTGTGTCTGCAAACCTCTGGTTCTCACAAACTCACTGTGGTCCTGTTTTGACTCCAGCCACAGAGGTGCTCTTGGGGAGCACGACTCTAGCAGTCACTTCAAGCACAGAGTTTCTTGGGCGCCGGAGCAGCTCTGCCACTATTACTCCAATGGAAGACGAGAGGCAGGGAAGGGCATTGGATTTTGGCATTACATGGAACACCACTGAAATATGAGACACCAAGTTCTGCCACTCACCGCGTCCATTTCCTATTAAAGGGAGTTATGGGAAATAAGCTCAGGAGCTGCAAACAGTGGCGCAGTTGGGAGGGATTGATTAGTCCTTTCTTAGCCTGCCATTTGCCTGCTTAGAAAAAGATAATCGTCTGCCCAAGCTGCTTTCCCACATCAGTGGGGGAAAGATACTCTTTCCTCTTGTAGAGAGAAAATAGTTTCTTTGCATCTGTTTATTTCTGTGTTTCTAGCAGAGATGCATGCAAATTAGTGCAAAGGAGAAGTTGGGGAGACAATTTCACTCCACAATCTTTTTTGCAGGCAAGGAGGAGAAATCATTCAACAGTTTCTTGGGAGTGGGTTCATGATTAGCAGTGACATTTCCACAATTCCTTCCTTCCTTCCTTCCTTCCTTCCTTCCTTCCTTCCTTCCTTCCTTCCTTCCTTCCATGACATCAGCAGTAGTAATTATGCTGGCAGCCAGCATTGCATCCTTCCCAACACATCCTTCCCAATGCCCAAGACCTAATGCCACTCCATGGCATTGTGGGGGACATGAGAATGGTGATTACCACCAAAAAAACCTTTGAATGTTTGGAGAAAATTCTGCAAAGTGGCCTCCTTTTTCTGAGGGGGTAGGGTGAGAAAAAGAAGAATCTCAGAGATTTTCTCAACCCTCGCCCCCCAAAATTTCTGCTCAGCTCTAGTTTCTAGTCTTGTACCCATATCCAATCAAGATACACTGAACTTGTATGGCTAGGTGGCTGGGACTCTGCTTTTGGCATAAGCTGTACAGATTTTCCATATATAGGTTCTGCACCCAAGTTATGCTAAACTGCAGAGTAGACGGGCAGGGTCGGCAGGAACAATCCCCCACTCCCCGTGAGCATTCAGTGGACACCCATGTAGCAAGTTTATAGGCTTCTTGCCTTATTCACATCTATGCATGTAGTGTTAACTTCTGCCGTTTTTTCAGAAGGGGAACGATCAACCAAGCTCAGGGAACAATAATTGTTAAGTGCAATTCTTTAATTGACATGGAAATGGAAAATGCCTGTATGTGTATTGTTAAGGGTTTTAACAACAGGAAATTCTATTTGAGTATGCTAAAAGAAAGTTTTGAGCTTCTAGATGGGCCAACTGTTGATGTTCTCTGCTCTTTCACATGAGTGTTTAACCTTAGATCATGTGATTAAGGTATTTGGTTGCAAATTGCCATTTTGAAGGGAGTTCCCTTTGGTTTTCTGTTCCCAGGCACAGTGGGAAAAAGATGTGAAAATGAGTCTCTCTAGAAGATAATACAGCTCCAGGCTAACAGAGACTGTAAGGAGAGAGATACCTTTGATTCTAGGTTGGTTTAGAGTTATATTATATTTCTAAGAAGATGCTGAGCCTATGCTTGGACAAGTATATGCCTTAGGGAACTATCTGGATGCATTATTGATTATTATTTTTACCTGTTTTGAATAAGTTCTGGTTAGTAAAGCTTTGAATAATACTTATGGGTCTGGACAATTTTTATTTGAAAATGAGTCATTTTTTATGCATCCATTTGCTTCAAGCTGCACAATATTAATATCTGCAATAAGAATGGCTTTTCTCTCCTTACCAGCTGATTGGCGTTGATGGATGCAGGCAGCCATGTAGTATACAGCCAATGCAATGAGCAAAGTCAGCAGCAGATCTCCCAGCACCACGCCGGCAATGGTGCCTGGGTTGAGCTGGTAGCAGCTGCCACAGTCTGGGGAGTAACAGCAGTGGAATCATGAGATACACAGAACAGCAGCCACTAGGGTTTAAAAACCCCCACAAACCTCTCGACTGGGAACATTGTGAAAGGCAGAATTTAATATTATGAGAAAAAATATTAAAACTCTGGAGGGTCGCAGCTTCCCTGTCCCCACATTGGGCAACTGTCAGCACCTGTGGGACACAACCACCTGACAAGGCTGGGTGTCTCGATAGTGAGAGACTGAAAGTAGAAACTGAAGTGTTCCACAAGGGGCTGTGAGTGGTGCAAGAATCTGGAGGAACCACAGTCAAGGAATTGAAACCTCAAAGAACAGGTGCCCTCTTGATATATCACTGTTAGGAACTGAACAGCCTAAATAAAAGTTTCTTCATCACAGATTCTGCTTGCATCATTTATTTAAAACAGTAGCAGCAGTAAATAATATGAAGGAAGGTGTGAAAAGGTTCTTACCTCTCTGGGCTTGGACAGCTCCTACGAAAAGAAAAGGAAGAAAAGAGAGTGGTTTGAGAAAAGAGAGGTTTGGCATGTTTCCCCAGAGCATTAACACCACCATCTTGAGTCCCATCTGCACTGTATATTTAAAATCTGTATCATACCACTTTATAAACAGTCATGGCTTCCCTCACAGAATCCTGGGAAATCTAGTTTAAGGCTACTGAGAATTGTTAGGTGACCCCACAAAATTTGTATTAGAGATGCATCAGTTAAACTGTTTGGAAGCTTTCTTCTTCAAAAATTACAAGCATGAGTTGCAAATAAATAAATAAAAATAAATAAAAAATAAAAAATAAAAAGAGAGAGTGGAAAAGCTGGAATTAGGCAAAATTATAGTACTATTGGAAATTTTTTTAGATTATGGGGTCTAATAAAAACCACTATTAATATTAATAAAAAGTACTTTTTGTGATGGTGTTCACCTGCCCTGAGCAGCAGAAAAGTTTGTTCTGGTGCCTGTGATGTGAGTACTGGCACTACATTTTTTACCAAGGGAGTGGAAGTATTGGATACATCTCACGTGTGCTGCCTTGCCCCTGCAATTGAGGGGGTCCTGGGCCATGCAACGTCAGAATAATGACTGCTTTGCTCATGATCAGTTTCTGTACTCAGAGCTGCACCCACAGAATTACTGACAGGCAAAGCAACACTCCACCTCCAGGTGACTAATCTAGGAAGCTGGAATCAAACGGAAGCAGAGATGTGAACTAGACCACAATGCTGAGGCTTCTTTGAAATTAATCTTTTCCTGTTGATTGGTAAGGGCTCCAAAGCATATCAAAGAACAATCAGATGCTGGACTGGCTGGTGATGAAAAAAGGTCCAGAATAAAAAGTCCACCTCATGGTAGGGAAATCAACACCCATCTCTAAGCCTCCTGCAGTCAGCTGGTGCTGTTGAATCCATCTGGTGGAAACTGAGGGTGAAAACTACATGTTATGTATAGTTCCGCAAATCTTTTTTGGGATGTGCTCTTCTTTTTTTTACCCGGTGCAGCTGCTGATGTTGCCATTTGAAGTAGAAAACCAGCATGCATGGGAGGGGTTCCTTAATTCTCTCACCTAACATAATTTTTCTACCAAAAATTGCCCTCCAAGGTGTTTTCGTCTTTTTTGGAGAACTTTCCCCAGGGGCAGGAAAAACAGGGTGGAAATAATTGCATAAGGGGAAAGAGTTCAGAAGCCCCTCTCCCCTGTTCTGGCCTTCCACTTCTAACTGCAGCTTCATCAACTTCCTTGAGTTAAAAAAAGAAAAAGGTCTCCAAAAGTAATCACCAAACTATCTGGAGACGAGACAGGGAACTTTTGGTTGGCTCCCAATTCAGCCAAGTATAAAGAGATCAGTCTTCTGAGCTTTTCTTCTTTCTTTATTTCAGACTTCACAACCCTATGGATCATAAACATACACATAACAGGAAAGGCCATAATCTCAGTTACCTTTCTAAGTGTCCTGTGGGTCTTTCTCCCCAGGAGTTTGTGCAAGTATGAGTGTGCATGTGTGAATGCATATTGATGTGCCCTTAGATCAGCATTGGAGGGCATGTACATGTACATGTTTGTGTGTGTGTTAATATGTGTGAGAGTATGATTGGCTCCAGCCACATCTGCTGGCATAACCATGTGCCTTAATGTATCTGTGGATGAACATGTCCCTTCCATCTCTTCAAGTCTGTCTATAAACAGGGTAACTATCTGAAGTTAAGTTTCACCCTTACTAGTCCCGCCTTATCTATTCTCGCTGGTAGCACTCTCCAAGGTCTCAGGCAGATCTCCTCTTTAGCCTTTCAAGATTCTTTGGATAGGCTGCAGACTTAAAACCTGATGGATTCACTTGGTACATGCCCATGTTGAAACTGCCTGTACATCTCTCCTCTGAACAGCAGCCCCAACAGTAAAACAAGTCAATTCCTAATCCAGGGGTGGGGAACCTGGATATTGCTGGACTCCCATTCCCATCACCCCCAGTCAACACGGTCGACTATCAGGGGTGATGGGAGCTGCAGTCCAGAAACATCTCAAGGTCCCCAGATTCCCCACCCCTTACTTAATTCATAGGACCAGTGTTACAACTAGGCAGTTGTAGACTTTGAACTTAACAGTCAAGCACATTACCTTACTTACTTGGAAATGTGATAAGACAGCCCTGCTGCTTTCCCCCTTCCAACTCATTCTGTAGAGTGGGACCCTAGACATCCTGCCCTAAGATCACTGACCTATAGATTAGGTCAGGTTCCTGATTTTGAGCCCCACAGCAGTCAGCGTCCCTGAATCACAAGTATCGTTGTGTGTCCTATACGTGGCATCATCTGTGCATGAGAGTTCACATATCATAGGGGAGGGGAAACTTTCTCAACCTGAGGGCCACATTTCCTTCTCGGCAACCTTCCAGGAGCCGCATGCCCTGAGTGGGCAGGGCCAGAGGGCAAAAATGGGTGGAGCAACCAACATTAATTTTACTTTAATATAGTATGCTAATTTCTACATGGATGAACACATGTCTCTCTATCCTTCATATAGATTTGCCAGGGGCATTGTCAAAGTTGAAAGACACATTCCATCCAGGCAAAAACAACCACGGAGGGCACATTGTGGCATGCTGACTGGCATGCTGACCATTTAACAGCAGCAGCAGCAACAACAACATCATCAGAGTCTCTTCTCCCACTGTCTGGTAACTCGTAAACAGAGGGGGAGCAGGGAGGAGAGTGGCGTAGTGAGCAGCATGGGGCATTGGTGAGGGGATGCCCAGCATGGATGCAGCACTAATCCACATGGATTATGCATGTTTTTATGCATCTCAAAGAAAGTTTAGGTCCCTCTCATCACTTTTCTTACATATTGCCTAGGGAACCCTTGCAGAGTGAGGCACCAATGTTTTATGTATTGATTTATGCAATGCTCGGGGTGTCTAGGGAGTAAGGCTGCAATTCTAGGCGATGGAATGGGGAACCCGTAGACCTCCAGAAGTTATTGGACTCCAGCTCTCATCACCCCCAGCCTTTAGTCATGCTGGTGGAAGCTGATGGGAGTCGTAGTCCAACATCTGGAGGACTACGGGTTCACCACTTGGTCTAAAGCTCCCCTGCTCCCCCAGTAAGATTATTAAATCTAACTGAGCAACAGGTGAGAATGGCGAGAGCATACAGAGAACATGTAGCTCTGTAGTTGAACTGATTGTCGGTGCATTGAGGACAGACAAAAGGAAGCCTTCTTCAGGGGACACTTATTGGATTGAGGCACTGGAGCTGGGTGAGTGGATTTTAAGCCTTTTCTCCATGCCATTCCCCTGATCTAAGTTGTCCCTCTGCCACACAGAGAAATCTGCTTTATAGTGAGTCAGATCGTTGGCTTATCTAGCTTAGAATTTTCTGTTACACAGATGGGCAATGGAACACCGAGGTTTCAGATGGAGGTCTTTCCTAGCCCCACCTCGTGATGCCAGTGATTGAACTTGGGACCTTGTGAAAGCAAAGCAGGTGTCCTATTAGCTGAGTGACATACCTTCCCCAAGGAAACTGAAAATATTGCTACAGCAGCAGAAGAAAGACAGGCATAGTATAAGAACTTGTCTTTTTCTTTTTTCTTTGGTTCCCCAGTAGATCTAATAGCAGCTTGGGTGATAATGAAATTTAGACATGAGAAGTGGTGGGGAGAGGTGTGTTAAACAAGCTCTCCTTCACCACAAATGCACTGATCATGCACGCTGCCAGAAAGTGGTTTTAAAGTGGTTGGAGGGGAAACCAGTTTGGGGGATCTGCTCCCTGAATGGCTTGTCACTTTCAGGAGATGGGCCCTTCAGAAGAGAGATAACGCCACAAGATCAGCCTGGGCTCATGACAACGGTGACACTTAAAAACAAAATCATTATCTTCAGGAAGAACTGACAGGAAGAGTTGTTCGACAGTGGAACACACTCGCAAGAGAAGTGGTGGACTCCCCTCCCTTGGAGGTTTTTAAGCAGAGGTTGGATGGCCACCTGCCATATATGAGATTCCTGCATTGCAGAGGTTTGGACTAGATGACCCTTGGGGTGCCTTCCAGCTCTAGAATTCTGTGATTCTATCTAAGGCTGTCAACTATCAGGTGCTGCAGAGAAACACAGATCTGCTTCAGATCATTCCAGAGACATCTGGCTGGTCACTGGTGGAGACAGAATACTGGGTATCATGGAATGATGCAGCACAATACAACCTATGTTTACTTTAAAGTCTGCTTCACCACATTCAGTGGGGCTTACTCACTGGACCCATAGCTCACCCGCCTTAGACTGATCCAGCAAGGCAAGAGGCTTCTTTACACATTACAATGAATACAACTACAAGCTGGTCCGACACATATACAAGCGTTTGGGTGAAATCATTTACACTTGTTGACTTGTACCGCTCAAATCTTCTGTGCACAAGTGTACGGGCTCTGCATTCACTGAACATTACATGTAAAAAACTGTACACCTCTGGTATGGGAAAGAGTGGTACGCTAATTGTATTTGGGTTGACCTTAGATTTGGCTGAATTGGGTTGATGCAACCCCAGATTGCCCTGAGTTGGATAGGGTCAACCCTGAGCAATTTGGGGCTTTGTAAATGTGAGGACATTCTGGCAGCAGTGAGAGCAAGGAGAAAGAGAGGCGCAGGAAGCCTGTGTTTATCTCCTCCTTCCATAGCTCCCACCTGCATGTGGGTGGAAGGGGGGTGAAGAAGCAGCAGCATAGCTTTGTCTCCTTCCTTCCTGACCACATGGCTGTGCAAGGCCCTCAATAGATTTTCTTCTGAGATCCACTCAGTCCCTGATCACCCTGGGTCAGATCAGGGCCGTTCCAAAGCTCCAGATCAGGCCTCAGATTTAATCTGGTGTGTGTGAGAGAGTGCAGCCCTGTTGAAGGCACCTAATATCTTACGTAGGATTCGTGCCATCCTCTGGCATTGATGGCTACAACACCCAGCTGGCACTGATGGAATGCTTCTATCAAAGTCAGGGAAAGATCATTTCTAGAGTTCCTTCCTCTCTCACAAGGTGGAAAGGGATAGAAAGAGAGATAGCAGACAAAGGCTGCAATCCTAACCTGCCCACTCCCACCCCAGTGTGGGGTTAGGATAGAGTACAGGTGCTTCTCTACTCAAACTATAGTGAGACACCAGTCACACAATTAGTCCAGGTAAGTGAGTGAACCTGTAACTCCCAAGGCTACCTCTGATCAGTGGGTGGTCTTGCCTAATCACCGATTATTCAGGACCAACGAAATAAATGTTGCTGTGGCATTTTTCCTTCTTCCTGGGGTTTTGGACTAGTGGGTTCATGGGGGGAAAACAAACAAGATATGTGTCCTATGGTGAGTTTTTTGTATTGGAAGTGAAGGTGTGGGGAGGTCTGGCTGCTTTAGAAACTGTCATACTGATGAAAGCATTAAAAAAAATTAAGTGCGCAAGCGCGGTTACGCACACACACACACACACGTCAGTTCTCCTTACTCTGTATTACTGGAAATGGATGTTCAAGAGTTACACACACCAGCTAATGACTCATGTACACCATGCTTGGGGGACCTGACTTGGTCTGCTTCTAACAAACAGATGTCATATCTTTATTTTCTAATAGTACCTGAGTACAGAAGAGCAGTTTTATTGCCTGGTTTTACCCACCAATATCCAGGACAAGGATAGATGGTGTCTTTGCCCCCATTTGGAGTTTGAAACAGCGTCTCGTGTATTTTGCTACTGTAGATGTTACCAAGGGGATAGAGAACATGTAATTTATTCCCTTATGACGCAGTTTCCTAATCAATCCTTAGGGACCCCCTTTTTTTGAGTCTCTAAGCAGGTCTAACATATTCCTAAGAGGCGGATTTAGGGGACCGCAACCAGTTTGCCTGCACTGGGAGCCGAGAGGGTGTTGCAGGACCAACAATGGAAGGTGAGAGGTTGGGGAGAGTGCCGGCTCAAACCGGGCACTACTGAAATGTTAAAGCTGCATCTACAACACCAGCTGAAGGAGAACTATGCTTAAGCAAAACCTTCCTGCAAGAACAGAATGTTTGAAAGCCTCAGCCCTGTTGAAAGCAAGAGGTAGTGGCCACATATGGACTAATTTTCCCACCCTGGGCGAATGAAGGGGAAAACAGGAACTCTCACAGAAGAACATAACCACCACTGCCTTCCAGATGTTATCTGACTACAACTCCCTTCATTCCCACCCATTGTCCATACTGCCTGGGGCTGATGGGTGTTGGGAGTCCAAAAATACCTGGAGATTGCCATGATGGCTGCCCCTGGGTTAGAGGCTGGCTGCTCAGCTTCCTGCACTGCCAGCCCCCAAATATTCTCCAATCTACAGCACCGAGACTCAGGCTGCATACACAAAATATATACACGCATTGGAATCACACCTTTTCCCTCAAAGAATTCTGGGCACCGCAGTTCGCTTCACAGAATTACAAATCCCAGCAACCCTTAACAAACTACAGTTCCCAGAATTCTTTGAGGGGGGAAAATGTGCTTTGAATGTGATTTAAAGGGATAGTGTGTATGTCGCCTCAGACCTGCAATGTATTTAAGGTTACTGCTCAGGTTGGGCTCCTGCCCTGTTTGCCCTCTTCCCACAACCACTTCTCTCTCTGCTAAGGGAGAAGATAAGCTGAGCCGCTGGCACCCTGGGGAGTTCTTGTCGGCCCTCTGTTTGAGCATAGTAACAAGGCATGCAATTAAGCTGATGTGTTAAAATGGCAGTTTTTAAACTGAACATGGGAACATAGGAAACTGCCTTACACAGAATCAGCTAGCTCAGTTTTGTTAACGGTGACTCGCAGCTTCAGGCAAGCTTACTTCCCAGCCCAGCCTTCAGATGCTGAGGATTGAAACTGGGGTATTCCGAATACAAAGCAAATGCTAAAATCTTGAGCTAGGATCCTTCCCCAAAATAAAATGAGAATGAGTACAAAGCTGATTGAGCAACACAGGGAGGTAGAAAAAGAGAAAGAACGGCTGAAACAGTCACACAGTCATATTGTTCACGTATGTGTCAGTTGCCCCTAAATTTGGGGGAAGAAAATATCCTAGTGAGATTATGGGCATGGGAAGCTGCTAGAAACCGAGAGAAGGTAACAAGTGATGGTCCGATAGAACTACCTGTGAGTTTGTGCGGGGTGTGTGTGGAAGAGGGGAAGATTCAAGTCTAGCTTGTTGTGTTAGTCTGGGACAGACACAATAACCATTGGGCAAAGGTTGGAGACGTACTTTAGGGCAATTTGTCCCAAGCTCTGACAAGGAAAACTATGTAGCCCAAGACAATGCAGAGATGTCGCATTTGTTGAGAGTTGTTTGGTTGCTTAAGGGCTGATCGTAGCCAAGGAGGAAGAGTCACAGTAGGCAGAGGAGGAATCAGGAAGTTCAGAGGAGGCTGAAGAGATGGGAAGTATTTGATCCAACTCACCCAACTGTGCCCAAGCCAAGCCCAGAAGAACATGGAGGACAGGGAATCCTGGACGGCCCATTGTGAAACCTCCTAAATTGGGGATCAATCTGATGCTGATGTCTCCCTGGCTGAGGATGATCCGATTCCGGGTTCCCAAGGGTGTGGAAGCCAAACCCCCAGAGACAGCAGTGGTTCTCTCTGGCTGAAGAGCAAGGAAGGAGAACTTGAAATTGCTTCAAGCAGGAAACCTCAGAAAAGGGGAAGGGAGATGTCAGAGGGGCGGGAGTCAGATTGTGGGCCGTGATCTACAATCTAGTCCACAATCAGAATGGAGAGAAAAGAGACCAAAGGACGAGATGTCTTCACTGCTCACCCACCTCACCAATTCCATCAACTTAAATGGACTTGAAGATGCCTCGGAAACTTCAGCTAGTCCAAAACACATCAACCAGATTCCTGGCTGGGCTTCTCTGTAGAATTTGTGTAACTCCTGTTTTAAGCAGCTACATCACTGGTTGCCAGTTTGTTTCCAGTCCCAATTCAAAGTGTTCGTATTAGTGATTGAAGTTCTAAAGCTACTCAGGCCCCAAATATATGAAATACTGTTTCTTTCTGGTGTTAAGATCAGCAGAGGAGTCTTCTTCATAGTTCGGCTGAGGGACTCACCTGCTGCTGAGGGCCTGAAGGGCCTTGCCTGCCTCTTTCCATCTGGGCAGAGAGGACTCTGTTTTTGTTTTTTAAATTGCTTTTTTTATCTGTGCCATTTTAAATTGTAATTGACATGAATGCTGTATTCTTAGTTTTAGATTTTATGATTTATGTGGAAATTGTTTTCCATTTGGTTGTGTAGTTTTTGATGTGTTTTATTTACTGCTTATGACTTTTTTTACATTGGTAATTATGTAAATCTTGTCATGTTGTAAGCTGCCTTGAGCATTGTTTTAACTATGGAAAGGCGGCATACAAATAAAATTATGATAATGATGTTGTCCTCAGAGGTTTGGGGGCGCTGGCCTGAGAGAGGCCATTCTCTTTGGCACCTCCTAGGTTACAAATTCCCTCCCCGCAGAATTGTATCTGGCACCATCGCTTGCTGGAGATGCAACTCTTTCCCTTGCCCTTTGACACCTGAGATATGTGAGGACCAACCCATATCTTGTGGTTGTAATTTAACTGTTTTCAATGGCTGTGAGTCCCACCCAGGAACCTGATAGCAAAGGGTGGGTAGTAAATTGAAACAACAACTGAATTTTAACACCAATGGGATGTTTTCTACCACACCAGAGAGCAGCAGGCAGGCTAGGGGGTAGAGCAGAGGCCATGTGGCACACACAACATTGTCCCCAATATCTTGTTGTCAGTCTGGGGGCCCACCAACTACTGCCTGAGGTCAGTGAGAGTTTAATCAAAGGCTGAGTAATCCTGAGCCAGTTGCAGAATTTTATTAAATTCAGTGGACTTATTTCACTGCAAAGGTAGGGTTGCCATATTTCAAAAAGTAAAAACCAGGACACCCTGAGGTCAGTGAGAGTTTAATCCCATGTAAATAAGTAAAAAAATGCTGCCTAATTGTTTTGCTAATGTATAAATATTGACCGTCTTTATTAATGCATTTATAATTTTGTTAAGACAATTGCTGTGCTTGCTACCTGCTAAATCCTTTGTGTCTGTTTCAAGCAAGGGTGTGGAAGCTGTGGCCCTCCAGATGTTTTCACACTCCAACTCCCATCAGGCCCAGCCCTGGTCAATGGTCAGGGATGAAGGGAGTTGGAGTCCAACAACATCTGGAGGGACACAGGTTCTCACCCCTTATTTAAACCATGTAGAAAGGACATGCCGTTTCTTCCTGGTGTAATCCTGGCTCACATGTAGCCATTGAGTGGTGTCCTTCGCATTAATTTCTGAAGAAGAGTTTAAAGAATTGTACTGACAAAAAAAGGAGCATTGGACAAGTGACACTTTGTGTAACTATACACCCTAGTCCAGTGATGGCCAAACTTGGTCCTCCAGCTCTTTTGGGACTACAGTTCCCATCACCCCTGACCACTAGGCCTGCTAGCTAGGGATGATGGGAGTTGTAGTCCCAAAACAGCTGGAGGGCCAAGTTTGGCCATCACTGCCCTAGTCCTTTCAAAATGGTAATTTTTTCATATGCTCTTTATCTTTCATATTATGAGCTAATTTCATTTGGATTATGACATGCCTGTCCTAATGGTACTCTCGACAAATGTCACGTCGCATTCATTTGGTTGTTTGACCCCCCCCCCCCGTTCTGGATATATTTGACATCCAACACATTTACAAAAGCAAATATTTATTTATTTATTTATTTATTTATTTATTTATTTATTTATTTTTAAAGTAGCATTGGGACAGCCTTTTGCTACCAGGGATGAGCTTCCACTAGAGGTTTCTTGCAGAACATTTTAATCCAGTTTTTGTTGACTGGTTAGTTTTGTAATTGTGATGCATTATCTTGTATAGTTTTTGTTTAAAACTGAAACTAATTTTGAAGGAAGATTCACAAGACGTGTTTCCTAACTCAAAGGCACTTGCCACAATTCAAATGTATTTATTCTCCTCAATCAAGGCAATTCCAGATGGTCATTATTTTCAGGTGGGATACAATCTCTGGCAAATTCAGGCTGCACAATAATTGTTGGTTGGGAGGTGTTGTGCAACAAACCCACTTCCCCAAATGATTGAATTTTTATGTGATAATGAGAGTGGGGGGAGGACGAGATGCGAGATAAGTGGAAATTGTGAGATAACACTCGCTTGGAAGCAACTGCCACCTAAATTCCCTGCAAACAAATGAGAAATAATACTCATTAAATAGTCAAATCAGGATGAATGTTCAGTAAACTGGGCATCTGGAAACACCCTCAGTTCCCCCCCATCAATATCAGGGATTGATGCATTTAATAATTTTTGAGATTTAAGTGTTTTTTTTAAAATTAATAATAATACAAGTTGCAAAATTTAGCAAGTTAATATGTCACATTCTTCCTCTTAAATTCCTCAGCAGGAGTTAACGTTTTCATTCATTAATATCCCTCAGAATGTATATATCAGAAGCCAAAATGTTAAAATTGTAGTCAGATTTAAATTCTGCAATGTCGTAATGGGGACCTTAACTGTTTTATTGGTCTTCCAACTGTAGGTGCCACTGTGTCTGAACTGTGCCAGTCAGCAAAGCTGCTGTTCTAGACAGTTCTTAGTAATAAAGCTGTTCAGTAATGCCTGCATTTTGGCCTGGCCTTTTCTCAGAAATAACTTGACGTGGTGTCAGACATGTAAGCCTGATACCAGGGATGGAGGACCTTTTTTCCAGCTCAAGGGCCAAATTATCTTCTAAGCAACCTTCCAGGGGCCACATGCCATGGTGGTTAGGCCCAGAAGTAAAAGTGGGTGGAGCAAAAATGTTAAGTGTGTTGCACATCCCTATCTGTTATCCATTCAGGCAACAAAGGCCATATTCCAGCTAGGAATGGAGGGTTACAAAGCAGGGCCTGTGAGGGGCTTGGCCTGAAGAGAATATTGCGATTGCAGAGGGGGGTGGCCTGGGGAGAGTCCTGAGGGCCTGATTGAAAGCTCTGGAGGGCCACACTGAGAGCCCTGAGGGTTAGATAGAGATGTCTGGATGGCCACATTGATCTCCCCACTCTGAGCCTGCCATCCCTACCTTACAAGTTGCCATTCATGGCATAGTGGACAGACTGGATGGAAATATTTTGTCATTTCTGCACAGCGACAAAGCTCCACAAGGAAGGGAAGTTCCCCGTCATGTTACATGGAAAGGAAGCTTCACATCCTTCATCTTTGCCATTAATGTGAGAGATAGATAAGGTACAGTGGTACCTCGGGTTACATACGCTTCAGGTTACAGACTCCGCTAACCCAGAAATAGTACCTTGGGTTAAGAACTTTGCTTCAGGATGAAAACAGAAATTGTGCTCCGGCGGTGCGGCGGCAGTGGGAGGCCCCATTAGCTAAAGTGGTGCTTTATGTTAAGAACAGTTTCAGGTTAAGAACGGACCTCCAGAACGAATTAAGTACTTAACCTGAGGTACCACTGTACCTTATTTTAAGGGATGTAAAGGGAAAAAATTCTGGGGTGAGGGACTACTCAACAGCCCAGCTCGTCAGGGTGCAAGTCCCCCACAGGTCTATGCAATCAGTAAAAGAAGGAAGTTCCAGCCAAGTAATTTAGAGCAAAACAGCGGTCAGTAGACCATGATCTTTACTGTTGTGCAACAGGTCCCCACAGGAGTAAGAACCCTGAGCATTGGGCGACATCCTCTTTTAAAACTTCCCTCTTTCCCCCAGAATAGACTTTGAGCAGCATCATTGATACATCATCACTACATCACTAGCATGTCACAAATGGGGAGGGGTATACAAGTTCAACATTAGGTCACTTTATCAGACACCTTTCCCAACACCTCTTAAGTACTCATCACTGAAAGAACAATAAAACTCTTGCCCTCAAGACTTGTCTTGAGATGGTTAAGAACACCCGATTTGCTAAACTGCCTCTGCGGATGTCTATTGCTGCTCCCTTGGTCACTTCCTGGCTGGGCGCTGAGTATGTGCTCTCGAGCTCGGGAATTATAGCGGGATGCCCTGTTCCTGCTGTCTATGTGACTTCCTGCTTCTTGGTTCATGAAGGGAGTTGGAGCCCCAATTCACCTTTCTTTAAGGGTTAAAATGGCATTGGAATGAGGAGAGTTGGTTAAAGTATGGATTTTCTACGAAGCGCCATATTTTCCCTGAGCTGCCAAGTCAAAAGGATACATTTAGGCATAACATTTGTAACATTGTAACAACTTTAAATATGTGCCCCCATCATTTCCATAATAGGAATAATGATAATTAATGTTATTACAGTCGACACTTGGGTTGTGAATGTGATCCGTGTGGGAGGCACGTTCGCAACCCTCAGCGCCCACAACCCTCAGCGCCGCGTCTGCATGGGTTGCGATTTGGCTCTTCTGCGCATGCGCAAAGTGCAATTTAGTGCTTCTGTGCAGGCGCAAGCGCCAAAACCCGGAAGTAACCCATTCCGGTTCTTCCGGGTTTCGGTGAGTCCGTAACCTGAAAATGCACAACCTGAAGCGTCTGTAACCTAAGGTATGACTGTACTTCAGGGTCAAATTCAGGGTGGCTTCTGAATTTGTAACAAGAATTGCCCTGGATTTTTTTTTTTTTTAATATAGTTCCTTCCCATAGCACGGCTACCACCTTCCTCGCCACCATCTCCATCACCGCTGGCATGCAGTGACAGCGTGCTCAATTTGCACCACCTCCCAGAAGCAGACGGCAATGCAAATGGAAGCTGGTGATCTCGTTTGCACTCTTGGAGAGGACTGGTGGACAGGCTGCCACCGCAACGTTCAGGAAGAGGAGAAGGATGGTGGCGGCGGCAGTTGGCCCCTGTCATGATTCAGCCCCACAAAGCCAGCCCCTCACTCTGCTGCTTCTGCCTCGAATCCAGTCTCTAGGGATGGGACAAGATAAATACAATAGCAAGATGGTGACTCCAAACTGAGTACAGCCAAGCCCGCTGCAGAACTCTTTGCCCTATGTGGAGCAAACATGCATGCAGAGCTTACACCGAGGATGTTTGTGTGACACTTCTCAGCTTCCCTGCTTTCCTTCTCCCTTGCTAAACCGTCGGGGAGATTGATTAGCTGGCCAAACCAGTCCTTGTTTGGAAGCCAACCATTTCAAACAAGAAAAGTGGTTCCTGCTTAACAACAGGCAGCGATAAAAGACTTAGGGGCATCTCAGCTGGAGCCATGCAAAATTACTTGCACACTATAACAATGGCTGACGTGGGTGGCGCTGTGGTTTAAACCACAGAGCCTAGGGCTTGCTGATCGGAAGGTCGGCAGTTCGAATCTCCACGACGAGGTGAGCTCCTGTTGTTCGGTCCCAGCTCCTGCCCACCTAGCAGTTCAAAAGCATGTCAAAGTGCAAGTAGATAAATAGGTACCACTCTGGTGGGAAGGGAAACGGCGTTTCTGTGTGCTGCTCTGCTTCGCCAGAAGTGGCTTAGTCATGCTGGCCACATGAGCCAGAAGCTGTCTGTGGACAAACGCCAGCTCCCTCGGCCTATAGAATGAGATGAGAGCATAATCTCAGAGTCGTCCGCAACTGGACCTAATGGTCAGGGGTACCTTTACCTTTATAACAATGGCTGCTTCTTGAAATGTGTTGCTGTCAAATGTTCTGCTGGGCTTTCCAGCTACTGGACCTCTGCTGCTTTCCAGAGGTATGACTGGCTGTTCTTGGAAACTGATTACTGCTGGACTGGATAGAGCTACGCTCTGATGTAGCAAGGTTGTTGTTGTTCTTTTACTTTCACGGTGAGCGTGAGGCCAGTGGAAGGTGGCATCATGCCAAGGAAGAACTGAGCTAAACAAGTTTCAACAAGTTGGAGCAGTCATGAGATGCCACAGTGTGGGTCAAATTACTAATCTGTTGGCAGCTTTTGATTGAACTTCTGTGGGTAAAATAGGAAAATTTGATAAAACTCAAAGTAAGTCAGACAACCTTAGGCAAGTGCATATTTAAAGAATTTAATCAGGGAATGCAATGGGAGGATCAAGTTAAACTGAATTACAAAACGATGTATAAAGCAAGTATCAATTAAGGAATGAGAGATTGTATACTTTTATCTTTGTCTGTGTGTTTAACATCAACTGATCGTCTTTGTTATGTTATGCAGTTTTCTTTTATAAATTTTTATTAAGATTTTTCAACGATTTTTAACATATTCAGAAATTCAAATTGCATTTTACATTTTCAATTACCCCCCCCCCCCCCACGACTTCCCCCAACTTCCCTTTCTGGTTTATAATATATTTATTTATTCTATTCATAATTTTGTATACCTTATATACTAAAACTAAAATTATATTCTTAATCTATTCTTGACCCTTTTACCTCACATTTGTGTTTTCTATTTATATTTGTCAAATCCTGCAAGTGAGTTCATTTCAATGCACTGTTTCTGTATGTACATCTTAAAGGGTTCCCAATCTTTTTTAAAGTCATTATTGTCTTTATATTTAAGTCTCTCAGTTAACTTTGCCATTTCTGCATATTCCATCAACTTTTCTTGCCAATGTTCTTTCTTTGGCATTTCCTCACTTTTCCATCTTTGAGTTAATAGGATTCTGGCCGCTGTTGTTGCATACATAAATAGATTCTTTTTTTCTTTTGGTAACTCTTGCCCTACAATGGCTAAAAAAAGTGCTTCTGAACTTTTAACAAAAGTTATCTGAAACATTTTTTTCATTTCATTATAAATCATATCCCAATAATTTTTTATTATTTTGCAATTCCACTACATATGAAAGAAGGTACCTTCCTTTACTTTACATTTCCAGCACTTATTATAGCTCATTCAATACATTTTTTGCCATTTTCACCAGTGTAATATACCATCAGGACATCATTTTCATATAATTCTCTTTCAACAATATGCAATCAGTAAATTTTAAATTGCTCTTCCATAACTTTCCCCAATCTTCCATTTGTATATTGTGTCCTATATCTTGTGCCCATTTAATCATTACTGATTTCACCTTCTCATCTTTCGTCTCCCATTCTAGCAATAAACTGTAGGTTTTCTTTAGTTACTTACTACGTATTCTCTTCTGTTATTTCTCTTTGGAATCTAGATATGGTGTAGTTAAATCCTTTCTTATTATCTTCCTTAAAGATCTCATTTAAGTGCCGATGTTGCAGCCAATCATAAACCGAATCTTTGCTTTCATCATAATCTTTTAATCTTAATTTCCCTTCTCCTTCTATCAATAAATCTCTATATGTCAGCCATTTTGCCTCCATATTTATTCTTTTGATTGACATCACATCTGTAGGGGCCACCCACCAGGGTGTTTTTTGCTCTAATAGATCTTTATACTTTCCCCATACCTTTATCAATGCTTTCCTAATTATATGATTATGAAATCCTTTATGTATCTTCCCTTTATTATACCATAAATATGCATGCCAACCAAATCTATTGTCGTGCCCTTCCAAGTCTAATAAATCAGTATTTTCTAATTTAATCCGATCCCGGATCCAAGTAATGCAGCTTGCCTCATAATACAATTTTAAATCTGGAAGATTTCTTTTATATTTTATTATCGGCCTCTTCCCTTTCCAGATAAATTTAGATTTATCTTTTTGCCACTTCTCGAGGGAAGCCGCATCACTTATTACTGGTATTGTTTGAAATAAAAACAGCATTTTTGGAAAAACATTCATCTTGACTGCTGCAATACTTCCTATTAAGGAGTATGTTATGTTATGCAGTTTTCAACCAATAAAGCTCAGTTCTCAGGAGTTACTGGTATGATGGTGCCACAGAGCCACCCTCCCAACACCAGGATTTCTGCCACTTTTTATTCATTTATTTATTAAATTTATATATGAGGATTGTGACAGGGTGGAGCGAGGCAGGGGTGAGGGCAGGGGTGGACCTACATCAGGTTTCCTCAACCTTGGCCCTCCAGATGTTTTGAGACTACAATTCTAACCATCCCTGAACACTGGTTCTGCTAGCTAGGGATCATGGGAGTTGTAGGCCAAAAACATCTGGAGGGCCAAGGTTGAGGAATCCTGACCTACATTTTTGGGACCCTGAAGCTTGAACTGCTATGGGGCAGCATACAAGGTACAATTAAAATAATTATTTAACATGCTGGATACAGTGGTACCTTGGTTCTCAAACGCCTTGGTACTCAGACAACCTGGAACCCAAACACTGCAAACCTGGAAGTAAAAATTCCAGTTTGCGAACCTTTTTCAGAAGCTGAAAGTGCTCCATTTTGAGTGCCATGCTTTTGTTTTGAGTGCCACATTTCCGTTTTGAGTGTTACGCTGAGGTCTGTCTGTTTTATTTATTTTGTGCTTTTGTTTCGCAGCCCTTTTTTTGTTTTTGTGACTGTGTGGAACCCAGTTCAGCTACTGATTGATTGATTGTGTGACTGCAGTACATTGTTTATGGCTTTCATTTTATGGATCAGTGGTCTCATTACATAGTAAAATCCATGTTAAATTGCTGTTTTAGGGGTTGTTTTTAAAGGGCTGGAATGGATTAATCCACTTTACCTTACTTTCTATGGGAAAGTGCGCTAGGTTTTGGAATGCTTTGGTTTTGGAACAGACTTCCGGAACAGATTAAGTTTGAGAACCAAGGCACCACTGTACTTTGACTGCCTATGGAGTATTTAGCCTAATGCACCCTCTAGATGATAAGAAAAGTATTTGCAGAGGCCGCTCCACAACATGGGATAGAATGTGCTAATACATCTCTAGATTCTTGGGCAGGAGTGGGGAACTTTAGGCTCTCCAGACGTCACTGAATAACTCTCCCTTTTGCAACAGCAACAAAAATATAGCTGTGGTGGAAAGAAGACACCTTCAGCCAATCATTTTATTGCAGGCTTCGGTGCAGGTCTTGTCTCAAATGTTCCTGGCAGGACAGTGGAAGATAAGGACTCCTCCCTGATTCTTTGCTGATCAGATTGCTAGACTCCTTGACCCACTGACATGTAAACTTATAGAATATTGCTTGGCCCAATCACAGTTTATTGCTTTTCTGTCAAAGTATGTTTAACGAGGGTGATATTCTGACGTAGCTCTCATACCTCCTTATTTGCTTAGCTGCCCATCCTTGAGCTCTAACAATGTTCTCAAGCGATAAAATTCTTTAAAGGCTTCTTCAAACAGTTTTAAACTTGTACATAAAAACCATTGCCTCATAGGGGAAGAAAAGGAAATATAATGAGATTTTGCCCTTGAAGCTGTCATGTTAGATGGCCACACCCACATTTCTTCTATGTGGGTATGTACGGGTTGGAAAGCTGTGATTGGCTCTCTGTGTTTCTTACAGGCTCCAGTCAGGGCAGAAGAACCCAAGATCTAATAACATGCTCAGAGCTGTCTCCAGGAACTGCACGTAGCTTGCATTCATAGGATGTCAGTGCACATTGAGCAGGCCCCCTGAAAGTGGCAGAACTTGATGTTGTTCAGTGGACAGCATTCACCCGTGCTTCATGGAGGCCAGGCAATCCTATAGAATTCAGCTTCCATTGTGTGCCATAGTCCATTGCTGAAAAACCTTTTCTGAATTTACCCAGAATATTCTGTAGAAATATCTACACAGACATATAGCACCAGGGTGTTTTTAAAAATTCAGTTAAATTTCATTCTGTGTGTATGTGTGTGTTTGAGCTGCCTTTTATGTTGTGTGGTCAACATTGTACGTGGAAATATTAACCAGCTCAAATACGTGTTGGAAGTGTAAGGAAAAGGAGGGGACATTTTACCATATGTGGTGGGACTGTAATGAAATTAAAAAGTTTTGAGAAATGATATACAGTGGTATCTTGGGTTACATACGCTCCAGGTTACATACGCTTCAGGTTACAGACTCCGCTAGCCCAGAAATAGTACCTCGGGTTAAGAAGTTTGCTTCAGGATGAGAACAGAAATTGTGCAGCAGCAGGAGGCCCCATTAGCTAAAGTGGTGCTTCGGGTTAAGAACAGTTTCAGGTTAAGAACGGACCTCCAGAATGAATTAAGTACTTAACCCAAGGTACCACTGTACAATGAATTGAAGAAAATATTCCATCTAACATTTGTTAAGAAACCTGAAGCATTTCTGTTAGCGATTGTAGGAAAAGTCTTGCCAAAGAAGCTGTAAAATATATTTATGTATGTGACAACGGTGGCGAGAGTCCTAATAGCACAAGGATGGAACTATGAGGATACTGCACTAAAGAACTATGCCAAGAGAAACTGATGGACTACGCAGAATTGGCAAAACTGACACATAAACTACGGGACAAGGATAATTGTGACTTTAAAGATGAATGAGTACCTTTTACAAAGTACTTAAAGAAGCAACAAAGTGAACTGGACTCCTTGGTAGGCTTTCAATAAACACTCACAACCTTTTTTTTTACAATAGTCAGTCAGATAAATTAAGGATTTATACATTTTTGTAACATGCAGAGAATAGCATCTGTAAAGAAACCAGAGATTGGAGCTGAGGGAAGTCAGGGGGGAAGGGGAGGGTGGGTCGTCTTATGGGAGGGAGAAATGGGGGGGGGGTTAAAGATGATATGTTTTAAGATAATATGTTTTGTTCAAATTCCTAATAAAAAAATATTTTTTAAAAAAACATTGTATGTGGAAATATTAGATTCCACTGGGACCCTGTAACTAGAATTCTGTACCCCACCTGGAATGTTAGATTTTATGGATGAATGTTAAAGGATCCAGTTGAACCCGTCTTTCTCTCCAGCCATGAGGAAATGCAAATAACACACTTCTGGGATGAGGATAAAGGGAGCCTATATATGGGGATGAAAATAACTCAATTGTGGGATGCACAGCACCCTTCTGCAGGTGAGTATATGCTAAATGATGGTCATGCCCTGCATTTCTGGATGATTTGAGGATGACCATTGCAGACAACACGGCAAGGCTGGCAGTAGACGTTTCCATGTTTGATATTGGAATTAGAAGAAAATGGGAACATCACAACATTTAGTGGGTTTAGATTCTGGACCAAACTAGGGCCAGAGAATCTCTCACTCTTCAGATGATGTTGGGCTCCAATATGGCTTGTCCTCATGAATGATGGGAGTTGTACTCCAGCCATAATTGAGTTCAGCTGGGGAATTCAGCATAGATTGAACTCCAGCTGGATCTCGTAGAATCTGAGACTGTTTAAACTTTGGCTGGATCATGTTCATTGGTTTTAGCTGCCACCTTGTAAATTTCATCTAAGAATAAAGGGTTTTAGCCTATACATTGGTACCTCGGGTTTCATACGCTTCAGGTTACATACGCTTCAGGTTACAGACTCCGCTAACACAGATATAGTGCTAATGGGGGAGGCCCCATTAGCTAAAGTGGTGCTTCAGGTTAAGAACAGTTTCAGGTTAAGAACGGACCTCCGGAATGAATTAAGTACTTAACCCGAGGTACAACTGTACTGCCTTGAACAGGTAGGGCCATAGCTCAGTGGCTCAGTACATACTTAGGGAGCAATCCAAACCCAATATACCTTGGGATGAGTGAAGTTTGGAAGGGGAAGTTTGGAAGGCTGAGGTCCCTTTACGCCCCCATAAAATATTTGAGGGGGGCCAGGGGCTTGCTATTCAAATGGTGTGCATGTGCCATGTCTTGTGATCGATTATGTGAGGCAGGGCTTACTGCCCCCCCCCCCCATATTTTATTCAGGTTGGCACCCCTGAGCCTATAGAAGCAAATGCAACAACATAGCTTCATTGGTCTTTTAAGGAGCTACAGAGTTCCTTACTGTTCTCCTTAACTTCCTTTGTCCTTCAGCACAGCCCCATCCTATTTCAAACGAAACTAAATACCCATCTAGCCCAACAACCTGGTCTCACGGGTCCCAGCAGATGCCTATGGGAAACCTGCAGACAGGACCTGTGTGCAACTGACTCTCCCCACTTGTGCTCCTCAGGAACTGGTCTCTAGAGGCATCCATGCTGGCCATGGATGGACTTAACCTTCATGAAGGACACCCTTAGTCTTTAGTCAGGGAAGTCGGCTCTTGCTTAGGGAGGTGGGGATTGGGGAGGCACAATCTAGCCACCACTATAATGGATACCCTTAATTGCTCGCATGGGAGGCAGGGAGGGCCGCCATCTTGGATGGCTTTAAAAGGGGATTAGCCAAATCTACTACATTGTGGCTACTACCCACAATGGCGATGTCAAAGAGAGTGCAATTCTGAATTCCAGTTGTTGAGAAACACAGGTGTGCAGAGTGCTGGTGCGCTCATATCCAACTTGCCAGTTTCTCTCAGGCACCTGTTCGGCTACTGTGAGAACAGGATGCTGGACTAGATAGGCCATTGGCCTGATCCAGCAGGTTCTTCTTAGGTTCATAAGTTAGTCTTCAGGGAGCCTCAGGAGTGTTTTGTTCCTACGTGCCAAGATGGAGAGACTCTTCGGAGATAAGTTCGCAGTAACTGTTGGGAGGTGACAGCAGTCTGACACACCCATGGAACATGGATAGGCAAACTAAGGCCCAGGGGCCAGATCTGGCCCAATCGCCTTCTAAATCTGGCCCGCGGACAGTCTGGGAATCAGCGTGTTTTTAAATGAGTAGAATGTGTCCTTTTATTTAAGCTGCATCTCTGGGTTATTTGTGAGGCATAGGAATTCATTCATTTTTTCTTCTTTCCAAAATATAGTCCGGCCCCCCACAAGGTCTGTGGGACAGTGGACCAGCCCCCTGCTGAAAAGGTTTGCTGATCCCTGGTCTGGAACAATAATAAACTAGCTATATTTAGTGGTGGCTGATGCCCATTGTGATTGGATCAGCAAAGGCAGGGAGGCTAACGGGCGAAGGGAAAAATATCGACAGATGGAACTGATTGCTGCTAGATTTGTCCCCATCTCCTTCCCTGTGGAGTTCTAGGAGGGGAAACCGAGACTAAGGAGGAGGACACTGACAGCCAGGCTTGCTTGCAAATATGAAGGCAGGCAGGCAGGCAGGCAGGCAGGCAGGCAGGGTCTGGCTGAGGACAGTGCCCCATAAGCTCCATTCTCCATACCCCATTAACTTACCCCATATGTACCCACTCGACCACTTCGGCAGAATTCTCACTTTTACAGGTGCCGCATAATACTCACACCCCATCTGTAAGAACTTGATTGCTTACTGTGGCAGCACTGAAACGCTGGAACTCCTTGCCTATTGATATCAGGCAGGCTCCTTCACCATATTCTTTTGAGTGCCTGCTGAAGATACTATTATTTAGGAAAGCCTGTCCAGTTTGTATGAGTTTTAATTTGTTTTAGGCTATTTTATTGTAGTCTTAACTTTCTGTATGTCTTAAATCATGGTTGTATTTTTTAAAAAGTAATAATTCTGTTGCTTTATATTTTATCTTTTCTGTAAATGCCTTTGAGGTCTTTTTCTACAATCAAGTAGTATATATATATATATATATATATATATATATATATGTGCTTTCGTAGATTTTCACGGGTACAGGAATGCAGGTTTTGGTGTCCTCGGGTGTCTTCCCGTGTAAAAGTTGGGGTGTCTAGGCGACGTTTCGACGAGGTCTCACTCGTCATCTTCAGGCTGGTGCTTTCGGCTTCTTGTTACTGGAACAGAGCGGGATCTCAATGTTTGAGTTCCTATAAATACTGTAGAGGGGGTGTGGTGTCTAGCCTCCAATGTTCTGGGCAGAGAGGAAGTTCCCAGGCTAGTGTGCCTTTTCTTCTTTTGTTCCTTAATTACTTGAGAGATACCTTGAGTGATTTCTTGAGTGATATCCTGAGTACCACTTAGGTGGGTCATTAGGTGTGGATTAGTTGCTAAAGTCTTTGTGTCTTGACCTCTTGAACTTTGTGAAGAGTTTTCCTGAGAAGATGGCTGTATTGCACTTAGTTGTGCTTTGGCTTGGCTTCATGGAAGCCATCGAGATAGAGAAACACCCTCACAACATGAACAAGCGTGACGACACATCCCGCTTGCCAGACATCTGGAAATTAGCCCTCCCCACAAAAACTGACACCAGATCCAGAGGCACACAGAACGCCAACACCAATCAACCACACCAGACCCAAACCCAGACCCTCTCCACAGATGAATTACTGACACCATCCAGTAGCCAATCCATGGTGGCACCTCCGGATGCTGCACCCCCCTGCAATCCCTACACAGATCTGGCTGACACAAGCCACAAAACCACAGCTCGCCCCTATACACGAAGCCAAGCCAAAGCACAACTAAGTGCAATACAGCCATCTTCTCAGGAAAACTCTTCACAAAGTTCAAGAGGTCAAGACACAAAGACTTTAGCAACTAATCCACACCTAATGACCCACCTAAGTGGTACTCAGGATATCACTCAAGAAATCACTCAAGGTATCTCTCAAGTAATTAAGGAACAAAAGAAGAAAAGGCACACTAGCCTGGGAACTTCCTCTCTGCCCAGAACATTGGAGGCTAGACACCACACCCCCTCTACAGTATTTATAGGAACTCAAACATTGAGATCCCGCTCTGTTCCAGTAACAAGAAGCCGAAAGCACCAGCCTGAAGATGACGAGTGAGACCTCGTCGAAACGTCGCCTAGACACCCCAACTTTTACACGAGAAGACACCTGAGGACACCAAAACCTGCATATATATATATATATATATGGTGAAATAATACAAAAATAAATAATATCCAAACATGATTTCTTCTCTCTCCCTCCTTGTCCAGCCATGGGGAGGACAAGCTTCTTCCTCATCTGCCTTTGGGTCTGGAACTCAGCATTCTGGGGTGAGTATTAATGAGAATGGAGGAAATGGCTTCCAACTGAAGAAAACAGGTGGGAGAACAATATGCTTTTGTAATTAGAAAGCAAATAATATTTCTCTCTCTCTCCCAATGGCCTGACAGGCACCTGGGAGCTTCCAAGAGCTCTGGAATGTTGATGTACCAACTGAGAAAAGAAAATGGGGCAGGGGAGGTATAGGGAAAACAGGGAGGCTGCTCAGTTTTCTAGCAGATAAATGTGAGTCAGGGGCATAGCAGGGAAGGCTTGCTGGGGTGAGCGTCCAAGGAACATTTTTCTTGGGAGCGTGCTGCTTATGCCACCCTCCCTGAGCCAGCCCTCCACCATGGAGCTGGCTTGGGAGGGCGGTGGGAGGAGGACATGACAGACATGCACCCTTCAATCCCAGGCCCTCGAAGGCGAAGCTGGGATCAAAGGGTGCATGGCATCCTTCTCACGCCACCCTCCCTGAGATCCCAGCCTCGCAAAGCGCTGCAGGGCCAGGTGCACTTTGCAAGGCTGGGATCATTCCAGCCTCACAAAGTGGCTCGGGGATGGTGTTGCTCTGGCTCTGGCTGGGCTAGTGAATGGCAGCTCTGTTTGCCCATACACTCTGCCACCTGAAATGCATGCCCCCCAGTCACTGGTGGAGGAAGGTGAGGGTGGGGGGGGCATCACCCTGGGTGCCATCCCTGGGGGAGATTGACAAAATCCTCTGGGCAGATCGGTAGAGTGGCGCTCGCCCCCCCTGCCACTGCTGTGATCGTGGTGGTGGGTTTGCGGCGGCAGTGCTGTGCACAGATTGCAGCACCAGCACCACACGTGGATAGCAGCAGTGGTGCCATGCACAGGTCGTGGAGGTGGGATCGTGGCGGCGCCCCCGTGGGCAGATCGTCCCACCCCTACTGCTCCGGATGCTGTAACCGGTAGCTATGCCCCTGCCCCCAATGCTATGGAAACACGCTCCACCACTGATGTGAGTATCTGGTAGAGGAGGAGAACTTGGTTTGCAGTGGAAATGTTAGGGGGTTGAGAGAACCCTCTTTCTTTTCTTTCTTTCTTTCTTTCTTTCTTTCTTTCTTTCTTTCTTTCTTTCTATTTTCTTTACGAAACAGATGCTTTTTTAAAAAAGAAAAACCCGAAGAAAAGAAGAAAAAGCGGAAAAAATAGTATACCGCTATTACAATTGTTAACAGTTAAAAATGACCATTTTTAACCTACTGCCTTTTGTATAAATGACTTCCAAATTTCAGTATACTTGTCGTTGCAGAGTCTATGTCTATAAGTAACCCATTCATAAATGGGAAGTGAAGTCAGGTCTTCAATCCATTGAATAAATGGAGCTTTATATTTATCTTTCCAATGCAGCATTATCAGTCTTTTGGCCAAAGGGAATCCATTTACGCTGTCTGGTTGTCAAATTCCCTACAGTAGGCATACAGTTCAAAAGAATATTATCCTTTGAAAATTTTAGCTTTTTCCACACAGTCATATTTATATAATCCATGACTTCCCCCCAAAACTTACTAAGTATAGGACATTATAAAAACATATGTTATAAAGAAGCATTACACTTATTACAGCTCCAACAAAATGATGTCTTAGACAATTCTTTTCTATACAAATGTAGTGGAGTCCAATAACTTCTAAATATTATTTTCTGTTGTATAAGTTGTAACATAAGGTCCCCTGACACCCTTGCTATAGGAGTTTAAACACTCCAGTTATCTAGGAAACATAGGAATCCCCAGTGCTTTCTCTCTTTTTTTGCTAATAATAATAATAAATTTTATTTATACCCCGCCCTCCCTGGCCAGAGCCAGGCTCAGGGCGGCTAACACCAATAAAATCACAGTAAAACCCCAATTTAAAATACAGGTTAAAATGCAATTTAAAATGCAGCCTCATTTTAAAGTAGCTGATAAATCAAGACCATAAGGGGAGGGAAACATAAGGGTCAGACCGAGTCCAAACCAAAGGTCAGGCGGAACAGCTCTGTCTTGCAGGCCCTGTGGAAAGATGTCAGGTCCTGCAAGGCCCTAGTCTCTTGTGATAGAGTGTTGGGGCCAGTGCTGACCCTGGCCCTAGTTGAAACCAATCTAACCTCCTTGAGACTCAGGACCTCCAAAGTGTTGTTATTTGTAGACCTTAAGGTCCTCCGCAGGGCATACCAGGAGAGGCGGTCCCATAGTACATGGGTCCTAGGTTGCATAGGGCTTTAAAGGTCAAAACCAGCACCTTAAATCTAGGTAGAAAAAAAGGTGCTGGAATTCACTCAAAAGACCAACCCCAGAGCCAAATGAGGATCTCTTTGGGTTCTGGGGAGAGTCTCCTTGCCAGCCAGAGACTTGTTGAGGCTCCTCAGCTGTGGCATGGGGAGCCTTCTGTGCCTCAGCTGAGCAGCTTACTGAAGCCCCATGCCCCTCTGGCTCACGTCTTGATGTAGGATAGAGAAGGGTGTGTGAGCGGGCGTAGAAACTGGCCTACTGTGGAAGGGTAAGATTTACATTTGCTGCTCTTCCCATGTTTGCCTCTGGCCCAGCCCAGCCTGCCCTGGGACCCACAGAAAGCTGCCTAGAATGAAATGTGGCTCTTACAAATCCTTAGAAATGAACACATGAGAAATTGATGTGGACCAGAGCCAACCATTTCTACCTCAGTGGGAGTACACAGCTCTTGTCCTGGCTAGATGAAGACCTGGATGAGAGCATTCATTTTAGCGGGCAAGGGAATACATTGAGAGGTTGTTATTGCAAACAGAAGGCTGGAGGAGACTGAAATCATTCTAACTCAGCATGTCTAACCTTACAATATCCTTTACCACCCTCCTCTTCACTCTCTTTTCTGCCTCCCCTTATAGTTACCTGCCTCGGTAGGAGCTTTGGGACACATTTTGCCACTTCCTTTATGCAGAATTTTGACCAGCAAGGCAAGCTTGAAGTGCAGATCACCGCTTACTCTGACTCGACCACCGTGACAGTCTCTGTCCCTTGTGAAGGCTGCCCGCAAGAAGAGAACTTTGAAAGAAGGCTCACTGTCGATAAGGGGAAGATGGTGCAAGTTGAGCTCCCAAATTTTGTGGAAATCATCGGCAGCAAAGTTTTCTCTAGCGTTGTCCAGATCCAGTCAGACAAAGATGTGTCGGTGGTGTCCTTGAGCTCCAAGCCTTACAGCACAGAAACTGCTCTGCTCTACCCTGTGAGCAGTTTAGGGACTGAGCATTATGTTGTGGGTCCTGCCATAGGCCCTACAGGATATTTACAAGAGTTTGCTGTCTTAGCCACCCAGGGACCTAATGTGGTCGTTATCCACCTGACGAGCCCAGTGACCTTCAATGGGCAAACATACACCGCAGGAAGTAAACTGAGTGTGACACTAAATGCTTTCACTGGAGTCCAGTTGCAAGGAAAAGGTGATCTCTCCGGCACTAGGATTGTCTCTCAGCTACCAGTGGCTGTCCTGTCCGGCCATGCCTGTTCGTGGAGGTACACTAAATGCAACCATGTCTTTGAGCAGCTCCTGCCCGTGTCCAACTGGGGGAAGACGTTTGTGGCCCCTCCTATACCTTGGCAGACCAAAACTGACACCCTTTATGTCTCAGCATCCCAAGCCACCATCCTGAACTACCAGATGGGTACATCAAAGCAGACGATAAGCCTGGGAGGTGGGCAGATCCAGCAGATTCAGATCTCACCCCAAACCCCAATCTACCTCTCGGCCGATGTTCCAGTACAGGTGCTCCTCTATAGTAATGGTGGGAGCACCCAGTCTTTTAGCTACGACACCTTCTTGATAGGGATTCCAGACATTGAAAGTTACAGCCTCTCGTACAATGTGAATGGGCAAGTTGGCTTTCAGAACTCTATTCTTTTGGTTGTGAAGAGTTTGGAGACTGGTGGTCTCACAGTGAATGAGAATCTCCTGAGTGGAGTGAAGTGGAGTCCAGTTCCTGGCTCAGAGTACTCTTGGGGGAGCTATGACCTGCCAGATATACTTGTGCCCTACATAGTGGCAAACCCCCTGTCCCATTTTTGTGTCATCAGTGTGGGCATTGCAAATATGAATGGCTATGGGTCGTGTGGTGCCGGCAGAGACCGTAAGTAGAAGGTTCCAAAGCTTATCCATGTGTATGCTGTCTTTTTATCCTGCTTTTAAGACAAGGAATAATAATAAAATACACGAGGGCTCTGACAAAGAAAGGGAAGCAGAGGGAAAAGTTAGAAAGGGCAGATTGGTTCTTCAAGGTAAGAGCAAGGTAGGGAGTTACAAGAGAGTGCCTATATCCAGTTCAGACCAGGCACATCTTCCTTTGCCAGCATTGGCAGCCAGAGTCCATTGGGACTGGTGGAGACAGAAGGCAGAGAGGCCAAAAGTAGGTGGAGTTGAATCAATGACAGGTGGGGCAAGCTAACTTGAGGTTAGTCCTCATCCTTCTGGCTTCTGAGTTATACAAATGCTACACTGAGAGTAAGGAGGAAGGTGACACTCAGAGCCATCCTCTGGACTAGATGCAATTAAGGAGGGAGGCAAGTGGAAGCTGGCTGAGGGCAGACTCAGGTTGGCGGGGCAATGACCCTTGTGCCCCACTAGGTCAGCCTCCACTCTAATGTTCTTTCTTCAATAGCAGTTGAAGGCTCTTGTTCCTTCGGCCAATGGTTGGGGTTAGGGTGTCTTTCTGTTCCATTCTGCAGTTCCAGGACCACAGACAGGTAGAGCTGAGCACAGTGGTACCTTGGTTGTCAAATTGCTTGACTCCTGAACACATCGTCTCCTGAATGCCGCAAACCTGGAAGTAGGCGTTCCAGTCTGCAAACGTTTTTTGGAAGCCGATCATCTGACGCGGCTTCTGTGGCTTCCGATTGAGTGCAGGAATCTCCTGCAGCCAGTCAGAATCCGTGCCTTGGTTTTTGAACGGTTCCAGGAGTCAAGCGGACTCCCAGAATGGATGAAGTTCGACAACCAAGGTGCCACTGTATGCTTTAAGGTAGGGAGGGGGGAAGCAAGCACCCATTGCTTCTTTGGCTGATTGATGGGGCCAGGTTGGTCTTCCCCCTGCCTTGACTTTCTTCCTGGCATGCAGGGGCTACAGCCTCTCAGTAGCCTCAGGACCCTTCTGTTACCAATTTCCAGAAGACAACTCAAAAAACCTGTACCCTGTGTGGGGATTCATGCTGCAGAGAGTGAGAGGACATTCAGAAGTGGGTAGCACTCCCCTCAGCACTGAAATGGCTACACATACAGCTGTGGGACCCCTGCTGCCAGTGCCAGGTTCATGGGGGAGGGCAATTCACTTGGGCTTCTAATCTCAGTCAATGCCCCCATTCAGAGTAAGAGGGAAAAGAAATGTCTTCTGTTTAAATCAGGGATGAGGAATCTGTGTCCCACCAGGTGTCATGGGCTCCAGTTCCCATCATGCCTGATCATTGACCTTGCTTGTTATGGTTGATGGGACTTGGAGTCCAAAACCATAGAGAGGGCCAAGGTTCCCCATTCCTAGTATAAATAACGCCTAGTCTCACTAAGCAGGAGCAGCACTAGGGGGCAATGTGGTGCAGGTATCAGTCATTGATTGTAGACCTATAGTAAGATTTAAGAGATTTGACCCAATTTGCTTGAAATAATTTTTATTCTCCTCATTTATTTTAAAAATAATGCTCATAATTTTGAAAGCAACTGAGTTTAGGGATAGTAGATGAAGCGATGTGCAATACGGCATCCAAGTTTAAAAGTTTCCATTGTTGCGATAATATTAATCAGCATGTTTAATTTAATAGTTTCAAGATCTGAAAAAGTGTTTGAAACTAAAAATATGAAGCTATGCTAAATCTTCAAAGTGGTAGCAAACTTTGTATGAATTTTAATTGGTTCAGAGTGCTGGCAAATAACTTCCTCCCTCCTGTCCTTAGCTGAACCAGAACTCACCTGTAGCAATGTGCTGTGCCGTAGAGGCATGGTGTGCAAGATGATAAATGGTCAACAGCACTGTGTGCCATCCTCTAATGCTACCTGCTGGGCAATGGGTGACCCGCACTACAACACTTTTGACGGACGCAAGTATGACTTCCAAGGAACTTGCACCTACACTTTTGTCAAGACACGTGCTGAAAGCTTTGGACTCCCATCTTTCCATATCTTTGCCAAGAATGAAAACCGGGGGAACAAAGCAGTGTCCTATGTGACCGTGGTGACAACTGAGGTTTATGGGTATACCATCACCATGACCAGATCAGAAATTGGTTTTGTACAGGTGAGTATTGATCGATTCAGAGTTGATTCAGAAGGCAGGTTCAATGCCACTTACGAGTCCATGACGGCCATGTGAGCTGATGGTTACTGCACATGTTCAAGTTGTAAAACAAAAGACTGGTGAAATTTTTAGGCCCTGCCATCTTGACCTATGAGACATCTTTACATATAAGCCACCAGCAAATTTGTACCAGGCATTGTTAGGGAAGCAGAAGAAACCAAAGGATCAGTGCAGCTTCTAAAGGTTCCTTCCATGATTCAAAATGCCAGCCACTCATATCCAAAGAGGAAAACCTGCTCATGGATCTCAGGAACAAACATGTCCAATTTGGTTCAAATCCATGCAGTTTTTTAAGGTTCATGGCATCCAGATGGTGTCCAATTGTATCCAAAAACAGCCAAAACTTGTAGCCCAATAGATGGAGAAGCAGGCTTAGCTTAGTTTAGTTTAGCTTCTGCTGCTACACATGAGCAAAAGGTGATTTTACCCTCTTGTGTCTTTCTTCCTCTGTAATACAGGTCAATGGTATCCGGGCACACTTGCCCATTTATCTGAAGGATGGGAACTTGCAAATTTTGCAGGTTGGCAACTCTGTCATACTTTCCACTGACTTCCAGCTGAAGGTATCTTACGACTGGAGTCAGCATCTCCGTGTCACCATCAGCAGTGCTTATCAGGAGGCTGTCGGTGGTCTATGTGGGAATTATAATGAGAATCCCAGTGATGACTTCGAAACACCTGCAGGCACCACAGCCCCTAACACCCCGGCCTTTGGTGAAAGCTGGGAGGTGCCGACTATTGGCAGCCTTTGCTGGCATGATTGCAATGGGCCATGTAAGCCTTGCGAATCCGATCAGGCCCAGAGGTATGAGTCAGAGGCCTACTGTGGTCTGTTAACCAAGGTTTCCAATGGCCCCTTTGCTTCTTGCCATGCCAAGGTGCCCCCCACAATCTACTTTACAAACTGTGTGTTTGACGTCTGCTCCACTGAAGGCAACAAACAGTCCTTGTGTGATGCCCTGGCAGCCTATGCCGATGCCTGCCAGAGCGAGGGAGCCCAAATTAGTGACTGGAGAAGGGACTCTGGATGCTGTGAGTATGCAAAGCACGGAAAAGAAGGGGATGAACTAACTGAAGGGGGCCTTGTTTCAGATGGGGGTCTTAAAGGTGAGAGGTCTCCTAAATAACAAGCCACAGTTTCCAGGATTGTCTGGGGGAAATCATAATTCTTAAAGTGGTCTAAAAGTGCTATGAATGCATAGTTGGGATGTGATCCAATATAAATGCACAGTAGTGCAGTCAGTGTAGGAACTGGGTGGCAGGGCAGAAGACCAGGCTCTCATTCTCAAGATTTGTATTCAGAATCCATCTGCTGTGTTAGTCCATGTTGCCAGTAGGGTCAACATAACATCACCACTGTGACCCCCCCAACCCCTTCTCTTCCCTACAGACCTGGACTGCCCTCCGAACAGCCAGTACCAAATCTGTGGAACAGCCTGCCCAGCCACCTGCATGGATGACCAAATTCAAGGGCCAAAGCTCTGCCCAGCTGTGTGTGTCGAAGGCTGCCAGTGCCTTGAGGGTTTTGTGCTGAGCCAAGGATCATGCATCCCCAAGAGCAGCTGCGGTTGTCTGTACGAAGGGCGCCCCTATGCCCCCAATGAGGCTTTCTGGGCGGATGACATGTGCCAGAGGCGTTGTGTGTGCAACCCGGCCAGTAGGGTGGTGGAGTGTGCAGCTAGTGCTTGCAAACCAACGGAACGGTGCCAAGTGGTCAAAGGCGTGCGGGGATGCTATCCGACTGGGAACAGCACCTGCTCTGCATCCGGGGATCCCCACTACTTGAGCTTTGACAAAAAGAGATTTGATTTCCAAGGGCCCTGTGCCTATGTGCTTGCTGAGGTTTTCAACGGACCCCTGGAACTGGAAGGGTTCAGCGTCTATGTTCAAAATGAATACCGGGGAAATACTGCTGTGACCTGGACCCGGAGTGTTCAAGTCAACGTCTATGATGTTGAGATTATAGTCAGCAGGCAATATTCTGGCAAAGTCTTGGTAAGTCTGGCTAACAGTGGGATATCATTATGGTTATGATTAGTCCCCTCTGGTGCCATTTGCAGAGGACTGTTGTGTTGTGGCCACTGTCCGCTGGCTGAGAGCCAATGAAAACTAATTCTGACCACATCCTCCTCCCTATTAAGTTGTGAAAGGACCACATTGGGGCATATACCAGTGGGAGTTTGGCTTTCCAACCAGGCAAGAGCACTCAAGGGGGGTGCAAATCAGGGGCTGGGTGCGTGAACGCAGAAAGGTCAAAGGTGTCAGATAGAGACTTGCACGGCCACACTAGACCCCTGGACTGGAGTTTGCCACACCTCCTGTTGAGATTATGGGGGTGGGAAACAAGAGCTCCAAATATCCTTTTCATTTTTTCAACAGCAGCATCTTCTCCTGTCTTCCTAGGTCGAAGGCTTGCTCACCTTCCTTCCCTTTAGTGCAGCTGGAGGAAGAATCAAGTTATATAGGAGGGGCCAGGATGCTGTGATTGAGACTAAATTTGGCCTCATGGTGACCTTTAACTGGGACAGCAAGGTGTCAGTCACGGTGCCCAACACCTATGCTGACATCCTGCGTGGCCTGTGTGGAAACTTCAACGGGAACCCTGAAGATGATGCCCTTGTGCCTGGGAGCATTCTCATTCCCGATAGGCCAGTATTTGGCGGCAGTGGAATTGAGAACATTGACCCAAAATGCAAGGAGATAGTGGACCCCAAATGTCCAGGGATGGAAGAATTAGCTGCCCAGCAGCGTGCAGCAGGCCAGGAATGTGGGCTTATTGTGGCCAAGGATGGGCCCTTCCGGGAGTGCCACGGCCAGGTTGACGAAGAGGGCGCTTTCCAAGATTGCATTTACGATTATTGTTTCTACAAGGGACGCTATGCCTTCATGTGCGCGGCCATCGCCAGCTATGCCGCAGACTGCCGAGCTGTTGGGGTCACCATATACCCCTGGAGGTCTGCAACCTTTTGCCGTGAGTGTTCCATTGTTTGAAGCAGCTCCTGCTAGGAAGGTCAAGTTCATTTCCAGCAGAGTCTAGGGGCAGATAATGAGAGGAGGGAACAGTGCAGATAAAAGAACAGTTTAGAAACAGAGGAGAAGAAAGGAGAGAAGAAAGAGGTAACTCTCCAAGCCCACCAGACAGACTTTCATCATCTGCCTTCTATGTTTCTCTTTTAACAGAGAAATAACTCTCAAATTGTCCATATAAACGCACACACTCACATGTTTAGTCAAATAAATGTCTTGCCCAGGCTACAGGGCTTTAGACAGATCCAAGCAACCATCCTTTAAAGTTGTAAAAATTCATAGTCCAATTCAAAATACAGTGTGCTCTCTGCTGGAAAAGTGTGACAGGAAGATTCCGCTTTCTATTGTTCCCCCTCCTGCCAGAACAGGTGAGAGAATATGATATCATACCATCCCTTGTTTGTGACTCTAGCAACCATGCACCTGTGATGTGGCTTCACATCGATCCTCTCTTAGCAGTGATGGCAGGATTCGTAGTGAGCAAGGCAGGGAGCTCAACAGTAGTTGGAGCCAGAAACAATGAGAAACAGAGACAACAAATTCTAGTTTTCTCCCCATCCTCCTCCTTGCAGCGTTTTACGGGGCAACACAAAAACTTAGGAGAGAAGCTGGCAGCTATTGCCACCCACTGCAATGGTTGGATGTAAGAAGTCACTCAGGTGGGGCTGGGTAAAGCCAGGCCGGGTTTGGTGGGGCAGGTCCACATTGTCCCGAATGGACCAGCATCTACTGCTTTGTAGATGCAAGATTTGAACGAGACCACTAAAGCATAACATTGGCTAACCTCTCTGTTTTGCACTTGCAGCCCTACCCTGTCCGCTCAACAGTCACTATGAACATTGTACCAAGGCCTGTGACCAGACCTGCAGCAGCCTGCAAGTCCCGCCTCGATGCCCGGAGAAGTGCGAGGAGGGCTGTGTGTGCAATGAGGGCTTCGTCAGGAGTTCTGACACTTGTGTCCCTATGTCTGAGTGTGGCTGCTTCTACAAGGGACGCTACTATCCAGCCTTGGAAGATTTCTATCCAACTTGTGAGGAACGTTGCAGGTGCCAGGCTGGTGGAAACGTCGTATGTGTTACCACTCCCTGCACCCCCAATGAAGAATGCAAAACGGTGGAAGGGTACCACAAGTGCCACGCAGTTGGAAACGCCACCTGCTCGGTGGTTGGTGACCTCTATCTGACCTTTGATGGCCAAATCATTAACTTCCAGGGCACCTGCACCTACGTCTTAACCAAGCTGCAGAAGCCAACCGAGAGCTTGAAACCCTTAGTTGTTATTATCGAGAACGAGCCTTGGGGCAATGGGGAGATCACACTTCCCACGATGGTCTATGTGGAGGTCCTTGACAGGCAGCTTGTTTTGCTGAGGAACAAATGGGGAGTAGTGCTGGTGAGTCTCTTCATGCTGCTAAATCAACAAGCTTGGTGGGATGGGCGTTCATCTCCTACTCACTCTGTAGCCAGGATCAGGCCACCCGCTAATCATCCTGAGATATTTGCCTATGGGTTAGAAGATTGTTTTGGAGATGATTTGCTCATCATCCTTCTTTTAGGGCCAGAGTAGAAGCAGTAGTTTTCACACTCATAAGTACTGTGTGAATGGTTCTAAGATGTCAATTGCAGGTTTGGTAGCATGATCCAAGTTTGTATCCTACTGGGTGAGTATGTGCAGTAGGGAGGCCTAACACTCCATCATCATCACCATCACCATCACCCCCACCCGTTGCTAAACTTTCAAATCTGAATCATCCCCTCCCTGTGTTTGCTTCTTGCATTGGAAAAGAGATCCCATTTGAGTGAATGGAAGCTTTCCTTCTCTAGCCCAACAGAAATAGCAGCTGCAGATGACCCATCCTGTTTCGGGACTATGACAAAGTGCAAAAATGTTTAAGACCCTACTTCTCTTGCCAAGGTCCATTCCATGTGAGCTTGCAATATATTTTTCAGTCCACAGCTGCTAATTGTGTGAATGGCATCTTGGCTAGATTGGCCCTTATTCTACATAGTACACCTTACTCAGTAGGCCAATCCCCTTTATTTTTCCAGGTGGATGGAGTATTGCAGCAACTACCTGTGAATATTTTGTCTGGGCGTCTCAGAATCTTTCAGCACGGCATCAGTATCACAATAGACTCCTCCTTTGGCTTTGCACTGACCTACGACCTGTATTCCCACGTGAGGGTCACTATTCCCAGCATCTACCAGGACTACGTAGGTGGCTTGTGTGGGAACTACAATGGAGACCAGAGTGACGATCTTCAGCTCCCTGATGGCACCGTGGTCACTGATGAGAATGAATTTGGTGCCGCCTGGAAAATTCCTGTTGTTGGCGTACCCTGCACGGATGGTTGCGGTGTAGAGAGCTGCTCAGTTTGTGCGGAGGAGAAGAAAGAAGCTTTCAAACAGCCCAGCTCCTGTGGGCTCCTCACTGCATCCAATGGTCCATTCAGTGCATGCCATGCCATAGTGAACCCCGAGCCATATCTGAACAACTGCATCAATGACCTGTGTGTAGGAGGTGGTGACCAACAGATCCTGTGCCAGAGCCTCCAGAGCTACATGAAAGCCTGCCAGGAGGCCAGGGTCACTATTGAGCCTTGGAGAAGTGCAACCTTCTGTCGTGAGTACCAAGAGACCCTTGATTCTGCTTTCTCTTCTTTCCAGTGGTGGTTGGTACCCACTGAGACAGGCAAGGCACAAGCCAGGGAGACTAGCAGTAAGTGGTGCCTTGGGCAATGACGGGCAGACCCATTGCCGACTTGTTGTAAGTAAAAAGGTGTTGTAAGCAAGCAAGGACCACTTGGGGGCCGACTGAGGTTGTTGGGCTAGCATCTCATCATCTCTAACGGATCAACCTCCATTGCTTCCTTCCACTTCTCCAAGGGGTAAATCTCATTGGTGCTGTGACCTGGTCTTTTTGTTGACTAGCATTGCTCTGGCCAGCATCACATATGCCCATCCAAAGCAGGCAGGTTTAATTCTGCTGCTTCTGCTATATGAGGGACCCACTGATTAACCCTCTGTGTCCTTTTTCTTGCAGCTGTGACTTGCCCTGCCAACAGTTATTATACCACTTGTTCCAACATCTGTGAAACCAACTGTGCTGGACTGACTGACCACATTCGATGCCCGGAATACTGTGTTGAGGGCTGCCAGTGTGATCCTGGCTTCTTCTTTGATGGCCTGAAATGCATCTCCTTGGATGAGTGTGGCTGCTTTGAGCGTGGCAGATATTTCCCGGTATGTGGAGAGGGAGGCAGTGGTGGTGATGGGGATAGTATTGGATTGCCTATACACAACCCTTTTTGTCAGTCATCTGTGGTTAAACTATGGGATTCACTCCCACAAGAGGCAGTGATGACCACTAACTTGAATGGTAGTGAAAGAAGATTAAACATATTTCCGGAACAGAAATCTATCCATGGCTATTAATCACAATGGCTAGCTTTATCTCTGCTGCTGGAGCAAGAATGTTGTTGTACTCAGCTCTGGCTTGCAGACTTCCTATAGGGCTTCTTGTTGGCCACTGTGAGAACAGAATTCTGGTCTCGATGCCCAGTGGCCAGATCAAGCCCAGCTAGTCTTACATTTTCAATGGTGGTTTCCTTTACTATGGAAATCTTTCTTTTCCAAGTGGTTCTAGGCTGTGTTCTCTGACCCTTTCCCCCTTTATGGTATTGTTATCTCTTGATCCCTAGCCTAATGAACCTGTGGTGCTCAATGACTGCAAGGAGAAATGCATCTGCACTGCAGCTGGAGGGTTCAGGTGTGAGGCCATCACTTGCCAAGGAGAAGAAACTTGCGAGGTGATCGATGGCGTCATGCAATGCCACAAGAAAGGTGACTTGTGATTATTACTTTTCTCCATGAACAGAGGGATTTTTGGATTCCCTGTATTCTCTTGGATTCCTGCGAAATAGGCAAGGAGTGCTGGGCATTATGAATTCAGCCCTCCACTGGTGGCAATGGGCACTTCCTTTGAAACATAAAAAGCACTTTCAGAGAGGCAGTATTTGTCAAGACTGTAGCAGCACACAAGAGACAGAATTGAACATTCCCTCCCCACGGTTCCAGAACTGTGTTGGCCTCCTCAACGCTGCTCTGCAGGGAACAGTGATTCATTGTAGTCTTATAGCAAGTTGTGAGAGATGTGAGCCCCTCATATGTTTGCTTGCAGAATTTCTAAATTATTATTCTCTTCTTTCATTTTTAAAGTAGGGTTTCCAATTCTGAATCCCTGGATTTAGGGATATTAGATGCAATAGTGTATCAGAAGTTAGTAACCAGATATTCTTTCAATAATATTAATAATGATGATGTAGGAAGCTTTCCTTCAACTCCAATAGGTTTTCAGGCAACTAACTTTCTCCCTCCTGTCCTTAGTTGTACCACCACCCAGCTGTACCATTGTAAAGTGCCGAAGAGGCATGGTGTGCAAGATGATAAATGGTCAACCGTACTGTGTGCCATCCTCTAATGCTACCTGCTGGGGTATGGGTGACCCGCACTACAACACTTTTGACGGACGCAAGTATGACTTCCAAGGCACTTGCACCTATACTATTGTCAAAACACGTGCTGAAAGCTTCAGACTTCCATCTTTCCATATCTTTGCCAAGAATGAAAACCGGGGGAACAAAGCAGTGTCCTATGTGAGCGTGGTGACAACTGAGGTTTATGGGTATACCATCACCATGACCAGATCAGAAATTGGTTTTGTACAGGTGAGTATTGATCGATTCAGAGTTGATTCAGAAGGCAAGTTCAATGCCACTTACGAGTTCATGACGACCATGTGAGCTGATGGTTACTGTACATGTTCAAGTTGTAAAACAAAAGACTGGTGACATTTTTAGACCCTGCCATCTTGACCTATGAGACATATTTACATATAAGCCACCAACAAATTTGTACCAGGCATTGTTAGGGAAGCAGAAGTAACCAAAGGATCAGTGCAGCTTCTAAAGGTTCCTTCCATGATTCAAAATGCCAGCAACTCATATCCAAAGAGGAAAACCTGCTCATGGATCTCATGAACAAACATGTCCAATTTGGTTCAAATCCATGCAGTTTTTTAAGGTTCATGGCATCCACATGGTGTCCAATCATATCCAAAAACAGCCAAAACCTGTAGCCCAATAGAAGCTTAGCTTAGTTTAGCTTCTGCTGCTACACATGAGCAAAAGGTGATTTTACCCTCTTGTGTCTTTCTTCCTCTGTAATACAGGTCAATGGTATCCGGGCACACTTGCCCATATATCTGAAGGGTGGGAACTTGCAAATTTTGCAGGTTGGCAACTCTGTCATACTTTCCACGGACTTCCAGCTGAAGGTATCTTACGACTGGAGTCACCATCTCCGCGTCACCATCAGCAGTGCTTATCAGGAGGCTGTCGGTGGTCTATGTGGGAATTATAATGAGAATCCCAGTGACGACTTCGAAACACCTGCAGGCACCACAGCCCCTAACATCCCGGCCTTTGGTGAAAGCTGGGAGGTGCCGACTATTGGCAGCCTTTGCTGGCATGATTGCAATGGGCCATGTAAGCCTTGCGAATCCGATCAGGCCCAGAGGTATGAGTCAGAGGCCTACTGTGGCCTGCTAACCAAGGTTTCCAATGGCCCCTTTGCTTTTTGCCATGCCAAGGTGCCCCCCACAATCTACTTTACAAACTGTGTGTTTGACGTCTGCTCCACTGAAGGCAACAAACAGTCCTTGTGTGATGCCCTGGCAGCCTATGCCGATGCCTGCCAGAGCGAGGGAGCCCAAATTAGTGACTGGAGAAGGGACTCTGGATGCTGTGAGTATGCAAAGCACGGAAAAGAAGGGGATGAACTAACTGAAGGGGGCCTTGTTTCAGATGGGGGTCTTAAAGGTGAGAGGTCTCCTAAATAATAATAATAATAATAATAATAATAATAATAATAATAATAATAATAATAATTTTTATTTATATCCCACCCTCCCCAGCCGAAGCCGGGCTCAGGGCGGCTAACAACAATAAAACAGTACAAAAGTACAGCACAAACAACATTCTAAAATCATTCATTATAAAATTAATTAAATTCAAGCCACTGGCCACCATTGGGCCAGAGCTCTGTGAAGATTGCCGAGGGAGGGAGTCAGGCTGTGCCCTGGCCAAAGGCCTGGTGGAACAGCTCTGTCTTGCAGGCCCTGCGGAAAGATGTCAAGTCCCGCAGGGCCCTAGTCTCTTGTGACAGAGTGTTCCACTAGGTCGGAGCCACAGCTGAAAAAGCGCTGGCTCTAGTTGAGGCCAGCCTAAGTTCTCTGTGGCCTGGGACCTTTAAGATGTTTTTATTTGAAGACCGTAAGTTTCTCTGTGGGGCATACCAGGAGAGGCGGTCCCGTAGGTATGAGCGTCCTAGGCCGTATAGGGCTTTAAAGGTTAAAGCCAGCACCTTAAACCTGATCCTGTACTCCACCGGGAGCCAGTGCAGCTAGTATAGCACCGGGTGAATGTGATCTCGCAGCAAAGACCCCGTAAGGAGTCTCGCTGCAGCATTCTGCACCCGCTGGAGTTTCTGGTCAGTCTCAAGGGCAGCCCCACGTAGAGCGAGTTACAATAATCCAGTCTGGAGGTGACCGTCGTCGTGTGGATCACAGTGGCTAGGTCAGGGGAGAGAGGTAAGGAGCCAACTGCTTAGCTTGGTGGAGATGGAAAAATGCCGCCTTTGTTATAGCGGCAATCTGCGCCTCCATGGAAAGGGAGGTGTCGAAGATTACACCCAAACTCTTAACGGACGGTGCTGGCACTAATTGCGCCCCCACAAGAGATGGGAGTTGCCCCCCCAATCCCATATCGTCCCGTCCCAGCCACAGGACCTCTGTCTTTGAAGGATTTAGCTTCAACTGGCTCCCACGTAACCATCCAGCCACAGCTTCCAAACATCTGGTCAGTGTGTCTGGGGCCGAGTCAGGATGGCTATCCATCAACAAATAGAGTTGGGTGTCATCAGCATACTGATTGCAACCCAGCCCAAAGCTCCGGACAAGCTGGGCGAGGGGGCACATAAAGATGTTGAAAAGCATCGGGGAGAGTATCGCACCCTGAGGTACTCCACACACCAAGGAGTGGCGCGATGACAATTCCCCCCCAAGCACCACCCTCTGTGCCCGACCAGAGAGAAACGAGCGCAGCCATTGAAGGACTGTGCCCTGGATCCCCACGTCGGCAAGGCAGTGGTCCAGAGTTCATGATCGACCATGTTGAAAGCTGCTGACAGATCTAGAAGAATCAGCAGCCCTGACCCGCCTAGATCCAGCTGTCTACGAAGATCATCTGTTAGTTCCCAGTTCCCAGGATTCTCTGGGGGAAATCATAATTCTTAAAGTGGTCTAAAAGTGCTATGAATGCATAGTTGGGATGTGATCCAATATAAATGCACAGTAGTGCAGTCAGTGTAGGAACTGGGTGGCAGGGCAGAAGACCAGGCTCTCATTCTCAAGATTTGTATTCAGAATCCATCTGCTGTGCTAGTCCATGTTGCCAGTAGGGTCAACATAACATCACCACTGTGACCCCCCCAACCCCTTCTCTTCCCTACAGACCTGGACTGCCCTCCGAACAGCCAGTACCAAATCTGTGGAACAGCCTGCCCAGCCACCTGCATGGATGACCAAATTCAAGGGCCAAAGCTCTGCCCAGCTGTGTGTGTCGAAGGCTGCCAGTGCCTTGAGGGTTTTGTGTTGAGCCAAGGATCATGCATCCCCAAGAGCAGCTGCGGTTGTCTGTACGAAGGGCGCCCCTATGCCCCCAATGAGGCTTTCTGGGCGGATGACATGTGCCAGAGGCGTTGTGTGTGCAACCCGGCCAGTAGGGTGGTGGAGTGTGCAGCTAGTGCTTGCAAACCAACGGAACGGTGCCAAGTGGTCAAAGGCGTGCGGGGATGCTATCCGACTGGGAACAGCACCTGCTCTGCATCCGGGGATCCCCACTACTTGAGCTTTGACAAAAAGAGATTTGATTTCCAAGGGCCCTGTGCCTATGTGCTTGCTGAGGTTTTCAACGGACCCCTGGAACTGGAAGGGTTCAGCGTCTATGTTCAAAATGAATACCGGGGAAATACTGCTGTGACCTGGACCCGGAGTGTTCAAGTCAACGTCTATGATGTTGAGATTATAGTCAGCAGGCAATATTCTGGCAAAGTCTTGGTAAGTCTGGCTAACAGTGGGATATCATTATGGTTATGATTAGTCCCCTCTGGTGCCATTTGCAGAGGACTGTTGTGTTGTGGCCACTGTCCGCTGGCTGAGAGCCAATGAAAACTAATTCTGACCACATCCTCCTCCCTATTAAGTTGTGAAAGGACCACATTGGGGCATATACCAGTGGGAGTTTGGCTTTCCAACCAGGCAAGAGCACTCAAGGGGGGTGCAAATCAGGGGCTGGGTGCGTGAACGCAGAAAGGTCAAAGGTGTCAGATAGAGACTTGCACGGCCACACTAGACCCCTGGACTGGAGTTTGCCACACCTCCTGTTGAGATTATGGGGGTGGGAAACAAGAGCTCCAAATATCCTTTTCATTTTTTCAACAGCAGCATCTTCTCCTGTCTTCCTAGGTCGAAGGCTTGCTCACCTTCCTTCCCTTTAGTGCAGCTGGAGGAAGAATCAAGTTATATAGGAGGGGCCAGGATGCTGTGATTGAGACTAAATTTGGCCTCATGGTGACCTTTAACTGGGACAGCAAGGTGTCAGTCACGGTGCCCAACACCTATGCTGACATCCTGCGTGGCCTGTGTGGAAACTTCAACGGGAACCCTGAAGATGATGCCCTTGTGCCTGGGAGCATTCTCATTCCCGATAGGCCAGTATTTGGCGGCAGTGGAATTGAGAACATTGACCCAAAATGCAAGGAGATAGTGGACCCCAAATGTCCAGGGATGGAAGAATTAGCTGCCCAGCAGCGTGCAGCAGGCCAGGAATGTGGGCTTATTGTGGCCAAGGATGGGCCCTTCCGGGAGTGCCACGGCCAGGTTGACGAAGAGGGCGCTTTCCAAGATTGCATTTACGATTATTGTTTCTACAAGGGACGCTATGCCTTCATGTGCGCGGCCATCGCCAGCTATGCCGCAGACTGCCGAGCTGTTGGGGTCACCATATACCCCTGGAGGTCTGCAACCTTTTGCCGTGAGTGTTCCATTGTTTGAAGCAGCTCCTGCTAGGAAGGTCAAGTTCATTTCCAGCAGAGTCTAGGGGCAGATAATGAGAGGAGGGAACAGTGCAGATAAAAGAACAGTTTAGAAACAGAGGAGAAGAAAGGAGAGAAGAAAGAGGTAACTCTCCAAGCCCATCAGACAGACTTTCATCATCTCCCTTCTATGTTTCTCTTTTAACAAAGAAATAACTCTCAAATTGACCATATAAACACACACACTCACATGTTTAGTCAAATAAATGTCTTGCCCAGGCTACAGGGCTTTAGACAGATCCAAGCAACCATCCTTTAAAGTTGTAAAAGTTCATAGTCGAATTCAAAATACAATGTGCTCTCTGCTGGAAAAGTGTGACAGGAAAAATATGATTCCACATTCTATTGTTCCCCCTCCTGCCAGAACAGGTGAGAGAATATGATATCATACCATCCCCTGCTTGTGACTCTAGCAACCATGCACCTGTGATGTGGCTTCACATCGATCCTCTCTTAGCAGTGATGGTAGGATTCGTAGTGAGCAAGGCAGGGAGCTCAACAGTACTTGGAGCCAGAAACAATGAGAAACGGAAACAACAAATTCTAGTTTTCTCCCCATCCTCCTCCTTGCAGCGTTTTATGGGGCAACACAAAGACTTACGGGAAGGAGGCTGGCAGCTATTGCAACCCAGTGCAATGGCTGGAAGTAAGAAGACACTCAGGTGGGGCTGGGTAAAGCCAGGCCGGGTTTGGTGGGGCAGGTCCACATTGTCCCGAATGGACCAGCCTCTACTGCTTTGTAAATGCAAGATTTGCACCAGACCACTAAAGCATAACATTGGCTAACCTCTCTGTTTTGCACTTGCAGCCCTACCCTGTCCGCTCAACAGTCACTATGAACATTGTACCAAGGCCTGTGACCAGACCTGCAGCAGCCTGCAAGTCCCGCCTCGATGCCCGGAGAAGTGCGAGGAGGGCTGTGTGTGCAATGAGGGCTTCGTCAGGAGTTCTGACACTTGCGTCCCTATGTCTGAGTGTGGCTGCTTCTACAAGGGACGCTACTATCCAGCCTTGGAAGATTTCTATCCAACTTGTGAGGAACGTTGCAGGTGCCAGGCTGGTGGAAACGTCGTATGTGTTACCACTCCCTGCACCCCCAATGAAGAATGCAAAACGGTGGAAGGGTACCACAAGTGCCACGCAGTTGGAAACGCCACCTGCTCGGTGGTTGGTGACCTCTATCTGACCTTTGATGGCCAAATCATTAACTTCCAGGGCACCTGCACCTACGTCTTAACCAAGCTGCAGAAGCCAACCGAGAGCTTGAAACCCTTAGTTGTTATTATCGAGAACGAGCCTTGGGGCAATGGGGAGATCACACTTCCCACGATGGTCTATGTGGAGGTCCTTGACAGGCAGCTTGTTTTGCTGAGGAACAAATGGGGAGTAGTGCTGGTGAGTCTCTTCATGCTGCTAAATCAACAAGCTTGGTGGGATGGGCGTTCATCTCTTACTCACTCTGTAGCCAGGATCAGGCCACCTGCTAATCATCCTGAGATATTTGCCTATGGGTTAGAAGATTGTTTTGGAGATAATTTGCTCATCATCCTTCTTTTAGGGCCAGAGTAGAATAAGTAGTTTTCAGGCACATGAATGGTTCTAAGAAGTCAATTGCAGGTTTGGTAGCATGATCCAAGTTTGTACCCTACTGGGTGAGTATGTGCAGTAGGGAGGCCTAACACATCATCATCATCACCATCACCCCCACCCACTGCTAAAATTTCAAATCTGAATCATCCCCTCCCTGTGTTTGCTTCTTGCATTGGAAAAGAGATCCCATTTGAGTGAATGGAAGCTTTCCTTCTCTAGCCCAACAGAAATAGCAGCTGCAGATGACCCATCCTGTTTTGGGACGATGACAAAGCACAAAAACATTAAAGACCCTACCTCTCTTGCCGAGGTCCATTCCATATGAGCTTGCAATATATTTTCAAGTAGCCAGATGCTAATTGTGTGAATGGCATCTTGGCTAGATTGGCAGTTATTCTGCATAGCACACCTTACTCAGTAGGCCAATCCCCTTTATTTGTCCAGGTGGATGGAGTATGGCAACGCCTTCCTGTGAATCTTTTGTCTGGGCATCTCAGAATCTTTCAGCACGGGATAAGTATCACAATAGACTCCTCCTTTGGCTTTGCACTGACCTACGACCTGTATTCCCACGTGAGAGTCACTATTCCCAGCATCTACCAGGACTATGTAGGTGGCTTGTGTGGGAACTACAATGGAAACCAGAGTGATGATCTCCAGCTCCCTGATGGCACCATGGTCACTGATGAGAATGAATTTGGTGCCGCCTGGAAAATTCCAGTCCTGGGTGTATCCTGCACGGATGGTTGTGGTGCAGAGGGCTGCTCAGTTTGTGCGGAGGAGAAGAAAGAAGCTTTCAAACAGCCCAGCTCCTGTGGGCTCCTCACTGCATCCAATGGTCCATTCAGTGCCTGCCATGCCATAGTGAACCCCGAGCCATATCTGAACAACTGCATCAATGACCTGTGTGTAGGAGGTGGTGACCAACAGATCCTGTGCCAGAGCCTCCAGAGCTACATGAAAGCCTGCCAGGAGGCCAGGGTCACTATTGAGCCTTGGAGAAGTGCAACCTTCTGTCGTGAGTACCAAGAGACCCTTGATTCCGCTTTCCCTTCTTTCCAGTGGTGGTTGGTACCCACTGAGACAGGCAAGGCACAAGCCAGGGAGACTAGCAGTAAGTGGTGCCTTGGGCAATGACGGGCAGAGCCATTGCTGACTTGTTGTAAGTAAAAAGGTGTTGTAAGCAAGCAAGCACCACTTGGGGGCCGACTGAGGTTGTGGGGCTAGCATCTTATCATCTCTAATGGATCAACCTCCATTGCTTTCTTCCACTTCTCTAAGGGGTAAATCTCATTGGTGCTGTGACCTGGTCTTTTTGTTGACTAGCATTGCTCTGGCCAGCATCACATATGCCCATCCAAAGCAGGCAGGTTTAATTCTGCTGATTCTGCTATATGAGGGACCCACTGATTAACCCTCTGTGTCCTTTTTCTTGCAGCTGTGACTTGCCCTGCCAACAGTTATTATACCACTTGTTCCAACATCTGTGAAACCAACTGTGCTGGACTGACTGACCACATTCGATGCCCGGAATACTGTGTTGAGGGCTGCCAGTGTGATCCTGGCTTCTTCTTTGATGGCCTGAAATGCATCTCCTTGGATGAGTGTGGCTGCTTTGAGCGTGGCAGATATTTCCCGGTATGTGGAGAGGGAGGCAGTGGTGGTGATGGGGACAGTATTGGATTGCCTATACACAACCCTTTTTGTCAGCCATCTCTGGTTAAACTATGGAATTCACTCCCACAAGAGGCAGTGGTGGCCACTAACTTGAATGGTTGTGAAAGAGGATTAGACATATTTCCAGAACAGAAAGCTATCCATGGCTATTAGTCACCATGGCTAGCTTCTATCTCTGCTGCTGGAGCGAGAATGTTGTTGTACTCAGATTTGGCTTCGATTCTGGTCTCAATGCCCAGTGGCCAGATCAAGTCCAGCTCGTCCTTAGTTTTCAGTGATGGTTTCCTTTACTATGGAAATCTTTTTTCCCCAAGTGGTTCTAGGCTGTGTTCTCTGACCCTTTCCCCCTTTATGCTATTGTTATCTCTTGATCCCTAGCCTAATGAACCTGTGGTGCTCAATGACTGCAAGGAGAAATGCATCTGCACTGCAGTTGGAGGGTTCAGGTGTGAGGCCATCACTTGCCAAGGAGAAGAAACTTGCGAGGTGATCGATGGCATCATGCGATGCAACAGGATAGGTAACTTTTGATGATTGCTTGTTCTTGTGAATAGAGGGGTAAACACTGTTGGTTTCTCTATATTTTCTTGGGTTCCTTATTGACAGGGCATTATAGATTCAGCCCTCCATTGGTGTCAATGGAAACTTCCTTTGAAATTTTAAAAAAGCACTTTTCAAGGTCATTCAGTCTCCAGCAACTCCCGGTCAACCACGAAATGTCCCTTGCCTGAAATCTTGGAATGCCACTGCCCGTGAGCATAGACAACATATTGCTAGATGGACCAATGGCTCTGATTATTGCAGTTTCCAATGTTTCTAAGTAGGGAGTCACAGTTCAGAGTGCCACAATAAATGGTTATTTACAAAATAGAAAAGGCTTCAAGGGGAGCAACAAAGATTATAAAAGGTCTTATCTAGAAAGTCTAAAAGAACTGGTTATGTTGAATCTAGTAAAGAGAAGACTAAGGAGGAAGCAGATCTCTTAAACTACTAGTTCCAAATCTTCCACATAGAAGAGGGCTATGTCCTGGTTTCATCCTGCCCCAGAAGGCTTAGGCTTTTGAAATTCCATACACTTCAGGTTGTATATTTTCAAACTTATCTTCCCAACAGAGTCCCGCTGCTCCCTGATGCCTGGAGCTCAGCTATCCACCTTTGATGGCCTTTCTGGGAAAGTCCCTGCTCCTGGCACCTTTCAACTGACTTCCCTTTGTGACTTCAACTCTGATTATTGGTTCCGTGTGATTGTGGAAGTTTCATCATGTCCACCCAATGGAGTAGTCACTGCCAACTTGCTCTATTTCTTCTACAAGGGTCTATTTATTACTGTGAATAGACAGAAGGAGGCCTGGGTAAGTAGAAAGCTGTACAAGAAAGGGAGAAGTTTTACTTATGTATTAAAATATTTATTTATACAATATTTATTTTATTATCCCCCACTTTGCCATGACTTTGGGTCAGTCACTGTATTATAAACATCATCACCACAATCACTTTAGTTGTATGCCACTTTCCCCCTCTCTCTCTCTCACACACACACAAAATTATGCTCAAACTGGCTTATGAGAACACAACATCATAAAATCAACAATTGCGATAATAATTTCATATTAACAGCCATAATAAAGAAGCAACGTAAGGTAAATGTAATGGCAAATAAAATCCCTCACCAACATTTTCATAGTATCAATGTTGCAACATTACTCCTCCTAGCCGTAGCAAAAATGACACGGATGTTTGAACAGTTTCACCTTGGTCCTGGATGTTTTAGCCTAGGCTTGCCATACGTCTGGAAAATTATGGTCATGCCAGCAAATTGGACACCTAAAATGGTGTCCAGGGGGAATTTTTTGAATTTTAAGAGATGTCAGGAATTTCCCGGACGTATGGCAACCCGGGTTTTGTTTTGTTTTCTGCCCCTCCCCCCCGATCTCTTGAATTGAAATGCTCCACATCTGTCAGGAAAGGAATTCTGAGCAGGGAGGGTTTTGTTTTTGTGTGTGCGTTAAGCATTCTCTCTCTCTGAGGCTCAGCATGAGACTCTTAATTTCAGGGTTGTGGATTTGAGTCCCATGTGTTGGGTGAAAGATTCCTGCATTGCAGGGGGTTGGACGAGATGATCCTAAGGGTCCCTTCCAACTCTGCAAATCTAAATCTAAAATCTCTCCCTTTGTGAAGGAGTCCACAACAGCCCAGCTTTGCAGAACTGAAATATGCCACCCAGGGCCTAGCCAGAAAGAGGAAGCTTCCTTAAAAAAACAAAAAAAAACCACAAAACCAAAGTTCAACAACTACGGTGGTTTCCTAAAAAAGAAATTTTACTTTTTGAAATATGGCAAGCCTATTTTAGCCACTACTACTATGTCAGCTACAATTATCCAAGGATAAAATTAGTCTGATCAAATGCCTAGGCCTCAGCTTCCCCAAAGAATCACTGCCCCTTTGGTATCACCATTCAGGCACCAGTTCATCTCATGATGTTAGTCACATTCACTCTTCTGCAGCAGCTTCTTACAAGGCTTTCTAAAATACGGGGTGGGATAGCTAACCTACCTCACAAGGTTTATGAGGCTAAAATGAGGGGCCTGGGGCGGAGAATCATGTACAACACCATACGGTTCTTGGAGAAAAGGTAGGATATAAATGTAATCAAACATGGGGCCCTTAACAGAGCTGTTCTAGGTGCCCTTGGAAAATGAAAGATGCTTTCCCAGGGCCCTCCTTGTCTGGGTTTCCATCTGGGCATTCCCTTGATCTGAACTGGAATTTCCATCACAATGTGGGTAGGAAACAAAAACAAAACATGGCTGCCACCACAAAAATCATGGTATTTATGGGGACCAGCAGCATTCGCCTAACCACTCCATTTGGTGGTGCAGGGTCTAGCCCCCAAGGCTGCTCTCAGTCATCAACAAATCAGTATACTCTGCAGGAATGAGGAACCTATGACCCTTCAGATGTTAATGGACTCCTGCTCCCATCATCCCAAAACCATGACCAATGATAAAAGATGATGGGAGTTGTAATCCCACAACCTCTGGTTGGCCACATGTACCCCACCCCCAATCTTCCAGATTAAACCAGTTAAACCTTATAGCTCTAGTTTGAAGGCAAGCACTTGGAAGAGAACCCTGTTTCACTGTATGCTTCTCTTTTCTCTGTCCTGTTTAACTGTTTTGTGTGTTTCAGGTGAATGGGCTGCCAGTTCAGATCCCATCCAAAATCACAGAGTCAATAATACTTAATCTGTCTGGTGAAGTCATCACCCTGAGTTCACCTCAAGTTGAAGTAAACCTGAACCTAGCTGGAGGGGTGCAGGTGACTGCTAGTCCAGATTTGAAAGGACAAGTATGTGGGGCATGTGGAAACTTCAACAATGATCAGACGGATGACCTAATTGGCCCAAATCAAGTGAAAGTAATTGATGTTCCTGGGTTGTTGACATCTTGGACAGCCAGAGATTTCACCCCCTGGTAAGTTAGCTTTTAAATGCTCCTCCTTGTGGATGACTGAATGGAGGCCATCAAAAAGAGCTATGCTGACAATCGCAAAAGCATGTTGGTGATATGGTGCCCCATAAGAGGTTCCAAATCTCTCTATCTCTCTCCTCCCCTCCCCACATTTCACCACCAGGATGATCCAATTCAAAAGTTTGTCTGTAACACAGCAATACAGATTTTTTGCTGCCACCACCAAGAACTTGGCAGCTTTCTACTTGGCTCCACTGGTGGGGAAGGCAGTAGCAGGCCCTCTAGTGGAGTAAAGAATGTGTTGGGTTCTATCTAAACCACAAAACTAACAAAATTAGAGTGATGAAAAATTGGAATCTGGTCTGACAGACTATTTATTAAAACTGGATGAGATCCAGCCAATTGGATCTTCAGAAATGCCCTGGAATTCTACAGTCCCTTGCAAGTGATGGGATTCAAATATATATATGGAGTTCCCAACTGGAATGGTTTACCCATTCATTTCAGTGGAAGCAACTCTTCTCTGTTCTCATGCGTATGGGTAGGTAGCATTGCCCCTTCTATTGACATGAATGGGAAAACCTGTATGAAATGAAGAGCAATGAGGCAAGCCATATGGGCTTCTTTCATAAATGTTCTGTGCTTTTCTGTCAGCAAACTTAGATACACACCCACCCACCAACATTCACCCCTAACAAGCCCCACAAGGCAATTAACAAGAAGAAAATGATATACAATAACAAAGTTAAAATACAACATTCATTACTAAGAACAGCGGAGAAAATTAAATTGGTTGACTTTGAAGGGTGTCCAAAAATTCTCCTTAAATAACCATAAAATGACTTAGAAAAGGGAAAATAAAAGACTGTGAAGAACCACTGTGATATGACTTCTTAATTAGTATCTTATCAAATTTCTCAAGCACTTGAATCAACTCCTTTTGTGTGTGTCGCCCAATATGCATCTTGCAAATTATTTTCCTGTGCAACATGTTCCAATTATTAATCAATGTGCAAAACAAGGTTTCAGGCAACAAGGCTTGTGGTGGGCCTGGGCCAAGTTCCTCTAGCAGACATCTCTGACAGGAGCAGTTTGATTTGGAGAAGGGAAGTAGCTCAGTGGTAGAGCATCTACTTTGCATGCAGAAGGTTTCATGTTCAATTCCTGGTGCCTTCAGGCAGGACTGGGGGAAACTCCTATCTGAACCCCTGCTGTCACTCATGGTACATAAAATTGAGCTAGATGGACCAATTGTCTGACTCAGAATAAGGCAACTTCCTATGTTCTCATGATGCCGCAGAGAAACACTATAATCATGTGCATTCTGGAAATTAAAAAGTAGGTAGATCCAGGCACATGGCAGTGCTCAGAATCCTGGCGAGAAAGAAAGAAAGAAAGAAAGAAAGAAAGAAAGAAAGAAAGAAAGAACACCAAGGGAGCACAGGGCTTCCCCTGCTGCCTTGAATGGGAGCAAACTCAGCAATTATTATTATTAGGAGCTTCACCAAATTTACTAAAGCAGAGGCTTGTTTGGTCTAGCAATGCCACCAGGTGGGACTTGAGGGTGGAAGTCTATAGCTCCACTCAGTATGGTGGACTGGAGGGATCCCAAACAGAAAAGGTGACATTTCGAAGGACCTAAAAAAGAGATGTTCCATAAGACCATTGTTTTGCCTAACTGCACCACTGGTTCAGTTCATTTTATGTTCTAACTGCTACTTTCTCTCTCTTTTTCCTTCTCAGTGTGGAGTGAGAGAAGATTCACTTGGTAAACTGAAAGTTCTAGACTGAAGCTATTGAATTATACTAAGGGGAAACTGGTGTTTGGGAGAATGGTGAAATGATGAATTTAATCCTATAATTTGGGTAATCCTTGGCAAAATCTCATTAGAATGATTTTGTTCAGTAAATCTATTTCTTCAGATCTTTTAATTAAAGGTATGTGAGAGGGAACAGATTGTGCCTAATAAAGACATCTGGCTTAATTTTGTCTTAATCTATCTTGAGTCTAAATATGTAACAATGACTTGGATGAGTACATGGGGGGGGGGGGAGGTTTCCCTCAGCACTGTTCCTGGGAAAGTTTTGAAAGAATACTAGGCATAGCTTTCTGTATTAATTAATACATTAATTAATTAATATATTACCCATTGTTTGCCAGCAAGCCCCAGGGTGGACTACAGCAATTTAAATTTCAGAATTAAAAACAGTTAAAACAGATTACCATCACAGGAATACGGTGAGTCCTGAAAGCACACATCTCTTGTGTCAAAGGCTAGATTAAAGAGGTGCTTCAATTTATGTTTTTATTTAAACATTGTATTATCAGGGGGCCTTACGATAAACACAGTCAACTGTACAATAAAATAAAATGGCAAACATGTGAATAGATTGAAGCAGCTGGACCCCGAAACCAACACAAAGAGTTTTAAGGCACAGGCAAGAAGCATTTGGAAAAATGGAACCAGGCCAGCCTCTTTGAGGAGAATGTTTCAGTCAGGACCCTGCTGTTGAACAGGCCCTTCAGTACACCAGCCATGACAGTCTCCTCAGGTTGACTAGCAGTTAAACTAACTGAGGAATGAGATGAGTTTTCCAGAACAGGGCAGTAGATTGTACTGTGAATAATTCAGTTCATGTACTGCACGTATTAGCTGAAATGCACCTGCAATGATTGAAGGTAGTTTCCTTTCTGATACAAAGGACAAGATGGCCCCCCACCCATCCCACTTACCCATTTCATGTTCCAGACTGGCAGTTGAATCTTAACCTCAGCGTTGGTGGCAGGATAATATTCCTCACTGCCCCTGAGGCAGCAGGCCAGATTATGAGATACCATGTGGACACTGAGGGGAATTATTGGGGATTCAGGAAAGGTGGCTGTTGCTGCTGCCCTCCCTGGTTAACTTCCGCCTAATTGTAGGGCCATCCCCACTCTGAGGTAAAATTTCTGAGGTAAATAAAAACAACAAAAAGCTATGTAAAGGAAGAACCTCAAATATTACTTCATGCTTGTGATGATATATCGCACCCTTAGAACCTCTTGCATATGTCACCTAGCGGTGTTAGTTGTATGGAACCTGCTTATTCAAAACATGTGTCGCATTTGCCTCTGAGAAGTTGGAGAGCAATAACCTCCATTTTGTGTATCAGATGCAAGCTGTCTGTCATGAAACAATCCCTAGGCTCTGCTGCCTGGAGCTCTGAGGAAGCTTTGTCTTTTTACTCTGACTGAACTCACCGCCATTAGCAATATTCCTTTCTTATCTTGTCCCCAGTTTCCCCCCTGCCACAGCTGACAATAAAAATGTGATACTGTGACCAGAGGGCCTCCATCTTTCCTGTACCTGAGACCACCTAGTTTCGTTTGCTGTGGAGCCACATGAACGGGTGTGTTGTGGGCACAGAAGAGATAATGTCCCGCTCATTTCAGTTTGTATGAACATGTTGTTTGGAAGAGTGTAATGCAGCACAAAACCCAAAGTAATATAAAACCCTAAGAAAATTTATTTTTATTTAACAAAGTTTTTATACACTGCTTGATTGTAGTAGAACCTCTAAGCAATTTACAAGAAATATTGAAATTATCAATAAAACCATTTGAAAACAACGAAAACAGTTAAAGATAATTAAAATATATAGTAAAAAAGATTAAAACATGTCAACATATTTTTGTCTGGATAGGCTTGTGAAGGGGCCTGCCTGTTTTCAATAGGCAGAGAATAAGTGTAGTCCTTGCCACACTAAAAGGTCAATTTCAGATAAGTGTGGGACGAGTAATATGCAGCATCTGTAACAGTGCAAGTTCCAGTGGTCAAATGGGCATATATGGGGTAAGGTGATCTTGCAAATAAACTAGTCTCAAGCCATTAAGGGTTTTACATACCACTAGTAACCTTGAACTTGGCCCAGTAACAAATTGGCAACCACTAAAGATCTCTGAGCAGAGGTTTTATATGCTGACAGGGTCTCACTCAGGATCGAGAGTGGTCACTTCGTGATGGGAGTTGTACTACAAAACATTTAGAGGGCACCAGGTTGACAAAGGCTGGTCTACAGCCTACAGGTCTAGGTGACATGGGCAAATTGTGGAAGGGCAGTGCTGGCACAAAGCCTGAGCCTTTAAGTGTTGATCAAGATTGGAGGAAGGAGAAAAATGAAAGAGTTGGAGGCAGTATTAGCAACCACCCACCATTTGAATGGTTGTCATGTTTTACATACTGGCCATGAGGAACAGCATCACCAAAATATGATCATAAGGTCAATTTTTGCCTCTTTCTTCACCCTCAGTCCTGTGGGAGTCTTCTTATGAGGCGATTTATTTGCTTATTTAACACATTTTTTCTATTGCTTTTCTATTTCCAAAACAGCTTACAGAAACAATGAATTGGGGTTATTTACTCCCTCTCACTAAATACTTTTCCAAACATGACTACCAGTTCTTGTCTAGCAATCCTACGTGTTGCACATACACTCCAAACCAGGAAAACCTGGGCAGTTGCTGATGGACTACGTCCTTGTGGAAGTAATAGCACTGACCCAAATGCCAGCTACAACCATCGAGGCCTGGTGGTACTCTCAGTACTTCTTTGACCAGCACTGTAGCCCAGGCAGCTGTGTAAAATCATTATTTTGCCAAAAAGCTGTCAAGATGGACTCACACAAATGCAAGACCTTTACCAAAAGCTTTTTATTGATTTGTCTGTTAGATTCAATTCGGTCTGGGTCAAGACATTGCTGTGAAACGCCCGTTGCCATGCCCCAAAGACAGCTGTAGCCTTGAACCAAGAGAGACTTTGCTGTGTACCTGGGGAGCAGCTATCACACATCAGATTGGAATGTGTTGTACTGTTTGGCAGAGGGACCCCTCTATGTATGCTATGTGACACTTTGAGTCAAATGTGAATAAGCTAGTGAAACAAACTGAAAACATCAAACAATGCAAATTCAAGGAAGCAGAGGCTAGCTAGTGACCGAACTTATGTGCAATATCTGTGGGGCTGAAGCTCAGCATTTCTGAGCTGGTGAACCTGATCTGCATTGCTGCAGGGAAGCACATTTATTTAACAGCAAGAGGTGTTCCGTTGTGCTTGGGAGACCAGCTGCCTGTCCTATCCCTGGGATTCAGCCAGGGAGAAGCTGTTTCTGTCACGATACCAGTCCAGATATTGCCTCAGAGGGGTTGGCATCCAAAAGTGATCTCGATTCTAGGTTTCAGTAGGAGTGGATTTTAAAACGAGCTAAAAATATAAGGGAATAACAGAGCATTCAATGCCTTGTATATCAAACAACAGTATTCCAAATCCCTTGCGGGAGTATACCCATACTTCGACATGCATCATGGTGGGCAATTCCAAACTGTGTATAGGCGTTGTTCTTAACAGGAGACACTAAAGAGCCATTGCTAAGGATTTAATAAATCTGTCGAGGCTTGCCCACACTTCTACTCGTGTCATAAAATTGCTGTTTTTCAGCTATTTTAAGGGGAAATCAGCACTGCCAACATGGGCTGCCATACGCCTGGAATTTCCCGAACATTTAGTTGATTTCTGCCTGGACGCTGCTGACGAATGCAGAATTCTGGATATGTCTGGGAAATTCTGGACGTATGGTAACCCTATTTCTAGGCATGGGTCAGAGTAGGTTTCCCCTTGGCCCGTTCCTGCATACAAAACATTCTTTCTACCACAGAGCTACGATGGTGAAGAAGCACTTTTATATCATTCTTCCCCAATCTGGTGCCCTCCAGATTCTTTGGACAACAACTCTAGGCAGCCCCAGCCAGGATGACCAATGGTCAGGCTGTAGTCCAGACCACTTGGAGAGCACCAGGGTGGAAAAGTCTGCTGGCTCTCAAGCAGTGCCATGGAAGTCTTCGTTTAGACTGAGTCTTGCTTCTAGGGAAAAACATATTGTGGAGAGGGGGAAGAAAGGAAGGATGTGAAGAGAAGAAAGCAAGAAAAGAGTTAAAAGGAAGCAAAGATGAAATAATGGAAGAAAGAAAAGAGGAGGAAAGAAGAGCAGAAATCATAGATAGAGAAAGGGAAATAAGTTTACCTTAACACCCTCAAGCATGAGCTACAATTTGACACACACCCCTCAATGGCAATGTGTTTACAGTTGAGGCCCAGTCTTCCATGATCAATAGGCCCCAATAAACTGTTCGTTCTTCTCCTTCTTCCTCCATGCTTGGGTCATGGGGTGCAACCTTGAGATGCTCAACAGAGCAGCATAAATGGCATCAGTAGAAACCTACTTTCTTAAACAACCAAGTATCCAGTTGCCAACATTTATGTCCCAGTTGCTTTTTTTGGGGGGGGGGAGATTGCACCCTTGCCCATTGGCTTAAGCGGTGGGGATCATTAAATAGATTAGTGAAATAAGACATGCAAGCATTGGGGGGGAAATTGATTAAGTTTCTGTCTTTACATACCATTTTGCATAGCTGTCGTGACTCGCCAGTGGCTAATGACCTCTGTAATGGTGTGCGCTACTCTACCGTTGGGTAACCGCAAGTCATCTGCACCATTCCCATTGAAGTTTCCACAGGCTCCGAATACTTTGTTGGCCAGTTCACCACTGATGGCCACTGTCAGGTCTCCTCTGGTGCTATAGAGAACCCGCACACCTGATCTGTGTGCCACTGTCACCAAGTCCTGAGCCAGGCTTATCGATACTTCCTTTGAGGGCTGGATTGGAAGATGCACTGGGTGCCCATTAACCTATAACATGTAAACCAGCTGGTCATTTAGAACTACTACAGATGATAAAGACAAAACAAAGAGAACAACAATATAACTTTAGAAGATGTGTGGTTGCTGGAGAGATATAGCTTCTGCTAAACTCACTGTTCTTCCCCATGATATGACCATGACCTACCCCTTAAACCTCTGCATTGGATCCTGCAAGCTGCATCAATTTCAAGCTTTTGTCACAAAACTTCTAAAGCTCATGGCCTTAGACTACCACCCCCCCCTCCATTTTCTGTATCATACATCTAGCACATTTGCTAAGGAACCTTTCCAGAAATGTATGTGAATACATACATACCCATATATTTTGAAACTCTTATCAAAATTCCTTTCATTTTCCTTTGAATTTGTATAGAAGTTTCTCTTGAGAGGACCTTCGAGTTCAACTTAAGTTTCAACTACGCCATTGCCTATGACTCAGAAGTGTATCTATTCACTTGCTCACTCTTTCTCTGACAAACACACTGAATTATGTCACTAGCCCCTAAGAAAACTACTGATAGCCTTCTATATCCCTGGGCATTTTGTTTGAGCAAAACTACCCTTAAATTTGCTGATTCAGTGGCAATTCTTAACATCTTTGTTTCTTTCTCTGATCTCTGTGCCCCTGCAATTCTATGTTCTACATTTTTCAATGCATTCACCTCTCCAGAGTTTTCATATAACACTTTCCTATGTCAGACTAGTCTCATCCAACCAGCATCTCTATTGCCAACTGACTGTGTGATGAGTGCTGAATGTATGATGTGTGTATTTATGTGGGTGGGTATGGTGCATGCATGTGTGAAAGTGTAGAGTGGCTCCACCTATTGTCAGTTATTGCTTTTCCCGCTATTGGCTTTGGCCCTGCCCATTTCTGGCATGAATCCTATGGAAGGCTGGTTGAAGAGAATTAAGCCCACCCTTATAAAGTGTCTATTGCAACTGTATACACTAATTTAATGCTCATTAGTTACAGCATTTCAGGGCAGATAGATAAAAAGGACGACAAGTTAGTGGGAAGAGTGGGTGGTGAGATGGTGGTGTGTTGATTGGGAAGAAAGCTTTTGTGGAAATAAGAAGTGGATACTGAAAGGTATAATGGCTGATAGAATATGAGTTCTGTCAACTTCCATTCTTTACTTCTTACCGTAACTGAGCTGTCCTGCTTCACCAGCACAATAAGCTTGTGAAAATAGATTGTGACAGTGACCACAAGGGGTGTGGGGCATGCGGGACATTTCTGCAGCTGAATCACCACCCGGAACCAAGATGTAGACTTGGCGTTGATGAGCACGGAGATCTCATAGGACCCTACAGGGGGAACCTTTCCAGAGACCCCGTCGTAAGTTGTGAAGATGTGCCCCTGGGAAATGGTGCAATGGCCCTCTTGCCGGATACAAGTCCACTTGGCATTACTCAGGACACAGGTTTGTCCAGCTGCACATGGTAGAGGTGTGCACACGACCCGACCTTGACGATGGCAGGTACACTGCTCCCTGCAGTTGGCTGTGATCACCTTCACTCCAACCTGCCAATAAAAACACAGTTAGGAGCTGTGTTGAAAGCAGGTGACTCTTGCATTTAGCCATGTTTGAAATCATATAACGTATGGTGAGTTTACATGGTATCTTCCATATGTTATCATCACAGTTCTGCTGACCCAACTGCAAATTTATGTGTGTGAGTTTGACACTGGAAAAAAAATACTTTCATCACATCATTGAGTAAAAATAGAAAAAAATAGTTGGTGCCTCCTAATTTCCAGTGGGAGCATATTCCAAAACATGAATGCCACCACACTGAAAGCTCTGCCTAACAAACTTCAGGGACGTGTGACACCCACAAATGTGCTTCTGGAACCTACACCACTCCCATTTCTGCCTCTAAAACATTATTTCTTCCCATTGCTCCATAAACATCCCAGCTAGCCTTCTGCTTCCTGTTGGAGCAAAACCCTTCTTCAGGTTTTATTTCCCCTTGCGCAGAAGAATTCTTAACAAGAACAATCTGTGAGTGTGCAGCTGGGGTTATGCCTCTGTTTGTAAGTGTGTGTGTTAAAGTTCTTCTCCTTCTCTCTCTCTCTCTCTCTCTCTCTCTCTCTCTCTCTCTCTCTCTCACACACACACACACACACACACACTAGCATCTCTTCCTGATCTTTCTAGAGAAACTACAGCCCAACTGAACAAAATGCCTTTAAATTCAAGCATTCCAGTTTAGCCAGCTTGTGTATTGGGATAACAAGTTCTTGTTCTTTCAGAAAGTGCTTGTCACTTGCCTTAAACCATGTGCCCTGGTGAAAGCACCGGCATTGACTAATAGGCACACAATGATACCCAGCCATAAAATAACCCTTTTTGCACTGGCAGCCTTCGGCACAGTTGCTAGAGCACTTGGTGATGCTGACTGCTTCTCTGCAACCTCTGGGGCAAGCTCTGACACAGATATCGTAGTGACTGTTGACTGGGCACTTCATAGCTGCAAGGAAGATTGGGGGAAATTAAGTTACTATATGAAAGGGGAAGATGAGTTTGTATTAGGAACATAGGGAGCTAGGATACTGAGTCAGTTCAGACCATTTTGTCCATTTAGCTCAGTATTGTCTGCACCATGGATAAGAAATCACCATCCCACATGCCAAACTTGGCCAATCAAGGGTACAAATTTGAACAATGAGGTCATTTCCCCAAAACTGGACTCAGCTGCCTCACACCTGACAATGTATGGGGGGCCAGATGGAGAATAGGAATTGGTAAATCTCCCAGTTTTGTTTATTCCCAGTTCCTTGTTTTTCCCATCTTAAGTTCCATGTAAGTTTGCTTTTTTTCTTTTTTTAAAGTCATTGGGAAAACTCAACAACATTTCAATGTGATCCCCCCCACCAATATGCACAATTTTGTATGCAGTTTTGCCTAACATGCACATTTTTGCAAAGCTATTCCCCCTAATATAAAGCATCTTTGTGAATTATTTTCCCCTAATATATGAAGTTTTATGCACACTTTACTCTAGTATATGCACTTTTGTACACTGGGTTGCAGCACTGCATTTGGAAAATTACCATTGTTTTGCAAAGTACGAATTGGGATGTTACATGCTGCTGCTTCCATCACCAAGCCTGGACTATGAGTAGACAAGTTGGTAATACCTGTTCTTGGATGTATAGTTGAGATTGTTAATAGATACTAGTGTGCACAGATCAAGAAGGATGCTGGCAGGGGTTGTGAAAGTGGGGTTAGGTGCCCGTGGCCTTAGAAAGCTAGTTCTATAGGAGGACTTACGGCAGAATGCTGCTGTCCTCCAAGGCTTGATCTTGACACCTGCAGCTTGACAGGCAGTGACGTAGGCATGGATAGCCCGACAGAGGATAACAGTGTTCCCTCTTGCTTTGCAGAGGTCATGCACGCAATTGTTGTAGAAGTCTGCAGGGTTGATGGTGGAAAAGCAGGCACTGAAAGGCCCATATGGGGCTTGAAGTATGCCACATTGACTGCTGTGTACATAGCTGGCCTTCCGGCTCTCTCTGCATGCACCACATACTGAAGCGGCACAATCATCTGCGCAGACAGCCGTGGGGACGTCCACTCTCCAAGCAGCTGCAAAGACTTGGACGCTTGAGGCTGGGTAGCCAGTGGGCAGGAAGAGGTCATCATTGGATCTGCCATTATAATTACCACATAGGCCACAGGTCTGGCCCTGATAGGATTCAGGTACTCTGACAACAAGATGGTAGAGCTGGTCAAAAGAGACGAATAAGCCAAAGTCTGTCCGAATCACAATGTTGTCACCATGGTAGTACGCCCACATACCATCACTTACCAACCGGAAAGGTAAGTAGGTGGTTGCACCATTGACCTGTGGCAGTGGAAATTTAGTGAGAATCAGGCAGGCAGACAGTTTAAGACAATGGCCACTCCTCTGATGTGTCCAAACCAACATCTGATGTAGTTTCACCTTTTGCCCTTGTTTATTGGTCTGTTTTCTACGTATGTTCCTTATATGTGCAAACCTAGCATTAGCATGTAGCATCCCTGAACACTAGGATCTCCATATTGCAATCAGGGCCCATCACTGTACTGACACCTGCCCTGGACCCCTTGTGCTGGATGGCTTGGAGCCACCATTTTAGATTTCCTGTAATGTCAAGGACTTACTCTGTGGTCAAAGCAGAAAAATTTAAAAAAGTGTTGCTAAGCTGCCCAAACACCAGGGCTATCTTAAGCATATGTGGCGCCAGGATGCAAAGATCCACCCAGCACCCCCCCCCCCCGGTTGCCCAGTCCCTGGCCGGCCACCTCAGCGTCTCACTGGCTTGGTCGCCCCCGAACTCACGGCGCAGAGCCGCCCACAGCAGAAGAGCCCGGACTCTTGGCTGGTGCCCCTGAGAGCCTGGCACCTGGGTGCCCCGCACCCCTAGCACCTATGGGTAATACGGCCCTGCCAAACACTGATTGTAGTGCTGCTGCTGCTGCTGCCAGCTTTGGCCACAGGGACTCACTAATGAAGTAGGGGGCCCACCTGTAGAGACTTTCCCAAAGCCTCCCTCAAACCTAGATCTAGCCTTGCTAATATGACTATTATATATTGATTGTTGCCCACCAGCCACACATCAGTTCTACTGTGCTCATCTTGAACATAGGAAACTGTCTTATATTTAATCAGACCATTGGTTCATCTAGCTCAGTATTGTCTACACTGACTGGCAGGAACCTTCCAGGGTTTCTCAGGGGTTTCTGCCAGCCCCAGATGTTGGAGATTGAACCTGGAACCTTTTTCATACAAGGCAGATTCTCTGCACTGAGCTACAGCCCATCCGCAGACTCCATCATTACCCATAGCTATATCATTACACAACCTCATTGCTGCAACCATTCACCCTATATATTCAACACCTCATGTCTTTTGACCAAGCAACCATGTTCCATTGCTCTCCGTTTCACAAAGGCTTACCAGGACAATGCCTCTCTTTTCCCGCAAGATGGAGATGGTGTTTTGATAAGCTGTGACTGACACGACCTTCGTCACAGAGACCTTGCCCCTGGACCGCCTCTCATTCTCCACGTTGACAGAGAAGGGCTGAAGGGAGGTCTTCTGCGTGCAGCTCCTAGCCAGGGTGTAGGTGCAATTGCTCTGGAGGTCAAATGTGGTGCCATCAAAGGTGAGATAGTGTGGGTCACCAGCCACATGACAAGAGCCACTCCTCTTGGGGGCAAGTGAGTGGCATTTCTGGACACCTTCCACCACACGACATTCCTCATTAGGACCACAGGAGGAACGGTGGCAGTCCATGATGCCACCTACTTGGCATACACATCGCTCCTTGCAGAATCCGTTGAGATAGAAAGAGTCACCCGCCTTGTAGTAGAAGCCTTGGTGGACACAGCCACACTGGGAGATGGGAACACACTGGTCGCCACTCAGAACATAACCTTCATTGCATTCGCATCCCTCGTGGCATCTAGTAGTGCACGCTACTGGGTTAAAGAGGCTGAGACACGTCACTGGGCAATTGCTGGTGCAGACTTTATAGCGGCTGTTTGCGCTGCATTTAGGAGCTGGAGAGAGACAGGAAGACATTATTGACCTGGTTGAACCCCACTTAGTCTGGCGTCTTCTCCTAATCCCCCCAACCTAAAATGTAAGTGTAGGAAGAGATACTAATTTCAGACATTTCCAAATCTTGTTTCTAACAGGGAGATCTCCTAATCCTGACTCTAGGAATAAGTGCATAAGCTGAATCAGATCAAAATGTCCATCCAATTCAACACCCTATTTTCCACAAAGCCCAACCAGATTCTTCTGAGAAGTCCACAAGCAGAGGATGAAGAAACTGGTTTTCCCATCAGGCTCTCCAGCAGCACCTATAGCTATCATGACTATAGCTATCATTGATGATGAACATAACATATTACAATGTATTTATATACCACTTTTCATTCCACAGATAGTTGTCAAATCCCCATTGTGTGTATGCAAGTGGCAATCACCACAATCTGTAGCAACAGGTTCCATATATTGTGAACATAGGCTCTTCCTCTTATTTGTCCTGAATCACCTGCCAATCAGTGTGGACGACCTCAAGTTCTAAGTACTGAGAAAGGGGAAAACTTTCTATCCACTTTCTCCATCAAATAAAATAATTTTGAAAACTGGCCTGGGTTTATGTACTCATCATTCCTTGGCAGGAACTGGGGGTTCACTTTCTGCAAGGTTATTGCCCATAAACTTACTACAGAAACTGGCAGACCTCCACTCATAGACCCTGGTGCCATATGCTTGGCAAGCTGCGGCATAGGAGGAGATGATGTGACAGACGGCATTTTTATTGGTCTTGTTGGAGCAAAAGTCAAAGACACAGTCTTTGAAATATGATTGAGGTGGCACCTTGCTGTGGCACTCCCTGAAAGGGCCACGCATGTCCAGCAGGAGGCCACACTCCTTGCTCGTCTTCTGTGAGTGTTCAATGTTCACAAGGTCTGCACAGGCCTCCTTCTCCTTCTCAATGCACCCTGGGATGTCCCGAACTTTCCAGCTTCGGCCAAAGTCCCCTGGGTTGGTTGTCAGAACTTGGCTGTGTTGCAGAGTCATGTCATCATCTGCCCGCCCATTGAAATTGCCACACAAGCCACACACGTCACCCCTGTAGGCTCCTGGCACTGTGAGACGGATATTGTTAGTCCCATCAAATGCGACAGTTAAACCAAAATCAGTAGTGATCACAATATCCCAGCCGTGGCGGTAGAGGGCAACTTTGTTGTATTCAATGTTGTAGGGCAGGTGGACCAACAACCCATTCAACTGGAAAAGGTAGGTGAGGCAGGGAGAAAGAAAGAGAGAAAAGAATTTAGAGATGTTGTATAAAGCAGATGTGGGACAACACATGCTTTTCAGGGAAAAGTTCTTGCCTTCACTCAAATGGACCAGGTAGCAGTAGGTGATGGGAAAGACTCTGCCTGCCAATCACTGTCTCAGAGCCACTGCCAGTCTAAGTAAACAGTAATGTGCTAGATAAACTTTCCCCAACTGGATGCTGTCCAGATGTTTTGGGCTATAACACTCATCAGTCCTAACCACCACAGCAAATAAATGAACACATAGTTGGACCACCTGTAGGTATTCAACTTGCAAGTCAAGATATTTGGGAACAAAAGAACACAAGAACAGCCCTGTTGGATGAGGAGAATGGTCCATCTGGTTCATTATTCTAGTTCCCAGATGCCCCTGGGAAGCCTACAGGCAGGATACAAGTGCAACAGGGCTACTCTTCTCACTTGCACTTCCAAGCAACTGGTATTCAGATGCATTCTGTCTCTAAGAGTGGAGGTAGAACATAGTCATCATGACTGGTAACCATTGATAGCTTTGTTCATGTATGCTACCTTGGATTCCATTATGGAAGAAAGTGTGGATATAAAAGAAAGCAAACAAAGAAGCAAATACATAAATGAAAATGATGAGTTGTGCCTAGCCCTAGGAGAAGATACTATGGAGACAGAAGAACTTTAAAAGCTCCACATCAATACATAATTGTGAATAAACCATCCTGTTTGGGTTGCTTGCTCCTTTCATACTGAATAATCAACCTCAGAAATAAGAAGTGATTGATAAATCCAAGAAATTGCATGAGTTCTAGCAGAAGGGCAGAAGAAGTGCACTCACCAAGACTTTACTATGGCTGACTGTGATTGTAAAACCATAGACTTTGATCTCAATGGCTTTGGTGGCAGGATAATCCTTGTGTCCCTTCCTTTCATGCCGAACCAGGACTTGAAACTGGGTCAGGTTTGCTCTCTTGTGGCAGATTTCAACCAGGCGATAAACACAGGTCCCGTAGAAGTCATAGCGCAACCCATCAAAGGTGACGTAATGCAACTGTCCCACAGCAGTGCAGGTCCCATAGTAGGTGGGGTAGCACTTTCTCATGCCATTGACAACATGGCACCCTTCCATCTCCCTGCAACGGGACTCATGGCAGATCACTTTTTTATCTTGCGCCCTGCACAAGCACCGCTGATGGCACTGCTGGTCACCCCAGAACTGCTCATTGGGCGCATAGAGACGACCATGGTAGGCGCAGCCACACCGGTTTTTGGGAATACACTTGCCACTATCCAGCACGTAGCCAGCCTTGCATTGGCAGGTCTCCACGCAGGGCAGGTGACACTGCTTTGGAGCATCAGGGTTGGTGCAGGTGGCAGGACATGCTGAGCCACAGGGCATGTGTTGACTGTAGTCAGGACAAGACATGGCTGCAGAAAGGAAAGCAGAGGTGAGCACACCCACTGTTCTTACACAAAGCCCTATCTTTGCTTGATAGCAACATTTCATCTAATACATTGAGGTTCTAAATCAGGGTTCTCCTATCAGCTGGCAAGGCCAATGGCTAGGGATCATGGGAGCTGTAGTTCAAGAACATCTGAAGGGACATAGGTTTCCCATCCTTGCTGTAAGCTTATCTATCAAACTAAAGTAGCCATCCCCCCCCCCCCGGTGGTTCAGGATTATTGAACTGCGGGAGAGCCTTTTAGCTAAATAGCAGGGTCAAATCTTTTTATTTTATTTTATGATAGTGTATTCCTGAATACACTTAATTAATATATGCCCATATATGTGCACAGTATTTCAGTATTTCAGTTATGAAACACATTCCCTTCTGGAACCACAGGTTGCATTACTGCAATGGGTCTATGCAGGGCTGAATTTGAGGTTAGTCTGGAAGCTTTAGCAAGTGCAAACTGTGGCAGTTCAATTGCTCACTTGGGCAGGATATTACCACCATGTTATGATGCAGCTGAAAGAATTGCACCGGCTGCCAATTAATACTGGGCTAAGTTCAAGGACTAGCTTACTTAGATGATCATCTCACCCCTTATATACCCAACTGATCACAGCACTCTCAAGGAGAGCGTTTCCTGCAGACATCATCTTATCAGGAGGACTATTCTGTCCAATATAGTAATTAGTCCTTTAGTGTCATAGCACCTACCCTTGGGAACTCCCTCCTATTAAATATTAAACAGGCACCACCTCTGTTATCTTTTGATTCCTAGTGAACACCTGTCTCTTTGCACAAGCCTTTTAAGCAGAGATCGTTCCCAGTCTGCATCTGTGTTGGAAACTTTCTTATATATTTTAGATGTTTTAATGACTTTATCTTTTGTGCGTTTGCTTCCCTAGACTCCTTCGGGAGGAAGGGCAGGATATGTATTTCACACGTAAATAATAAATACTACAATACGACCCTCATCTAGGTGCCCATAATTGCATAAGTAGCTTGATCCCTCTCTCCATGAATGCTCTGCAGTACTCACGGCAGCCGGCATGTTTTCTCCAGGCAGATATCACTGCCCCTTCTCTTTGGCAGGCATCAGCGTAAGTCTTCAGTGCTTGGCATAATATCTGCTTGTAGCCCTCAAAGGCACACAAATCAATCACACAGTCATTCAAATAGGGCTTGGGGTCAATCAAGGCATGGCAATGTCGGAACGGGCCACCTCTGTGCTTAGTAAGCAGGCCGCAATAAGTCTCTGCTCTGTATCTGGTCGCCATCTCTGGAGAACAGCGCCAGCATTTGCCATGGCAGCCATGACTGCATTGGCTATCACCATCTTCCACCTTCCAGCTCCTGCCAAACTCCACAGGATCGGTGGCAAAGCCTCCCAAAGATGTCATAAAATCATCATTGGGGTCCCCGTTGTAGTTGCCACAGAGGCCGCAGATATGGCTCCGAAAGGCTGGAGTGACCTTCACCACTAGGTAATAGTTCCAGTCATAGTAAACTTTCAGACCAAATGATGTTTCCACAACCAGTTGGCCTCCTCTGTGGTATAAGGAGAGCTTCCCATCATGCATGCTTATGGGCAGGCGGGAGCGTACTTGGTTGACCTGGAAGCGGCAAAGGCAGATAAAAGAATGTTTTTCTTTAGTCAAGATTATATACACATACTCTGCAAATTAATTGAAGTGACACAGCAGCATTCCCTCACTCGATGCCCTCCAGCTTTTTGGGACTCCAATTCCCATCTGCCCCAGCCAGTGTGGCCAATGGCGAGTGACGATGGGTGTTGGAGTCCCAACAACATCTGGAGGAATCCAGGTTTGCAAAGGCTGTGATGAAGCAAAACGCCAACATTTCTAGTGAGGTCAAACTTCTCTTTCAGGAAGTTTCTATTTAAAGAAGCAACTTGAGTTGTGATACTGACTAATAAAGTAGAATCATTTGTGATCACGTGACTTCCAGGTGACGTGAAACAAGATTTTTAAAAGAAAGTCCCTTGCATATCTCCAGGTTCAAAAAAGGATCAAGAAGACTTTGTAGCTGGAGACTTGCTGCCAGTCAAAACAGGCAATACTAGGCCAGGTGGGAAAATAATCTGACTTTTCATAAGGCAGCTTCTTATGTTTCTGTGGCTCAGTCAGAACACGTTTACTTAAAAACAACAACACTGAGAAAGGAGTAGGTCTGCATGAATCTGTCAGCTTCTCTTTTTTCTAGGCTTAAGTTCACTTTGCTGCATTTCTGCTTCACTTTGCAATTCGTTTCTTTTAAAAATAATGTTCTCACAAAGTTGTCAACATTTCATTGTGCATTTCTCCAAATATGCACATTTTTGCAAGCAGGTTTTTATAACAATGCATTTCACCGCTATTGGTGTTTTTATGCATGCTTTCCCCTAATGCCACATTTTCTGCCCTTTTTTTCGGTTGCAGAACTGCAATGCAAAATTCAGAGAATTGCAAATTTTGAAAGTGAGCTGTTTGAGTTTGCATATCATTTCAGAAAATGTGAACTTGGTAGGCTCGCATTAAAATATAAACAGAGCCATATTTATTCCTGATCTGTACGGATCCTTATACTTGGAATAGTCAAGTACTTTTGTGGGGAAGCACCCCGAGATGACAAATGCAGATTTGGAAAATCAGGGAGTGTCTGAAAAACTGTGAGAATAGCGCAGTAAAGAAGGATGGTTTCAGATAAGTGGATTCTGACAAAGGTAGATAGGAGACAAAATCTCCACCACCTTCAAATGCAGCAATTAAAAGAAAAAAGGTGTAGGAACCTGCTGGCCCTGCAGAGGCTGCTGAACCAATCTCTCTCTCTCTCTCTCTCTCTCTCTCTCTCTCTCTCTCTCTCGTAACCTACCCTGGAATGCTATAGTGAAGGACAGGTGTGTGAGAGAAATAAAATAAATAAGCAAACTGTAGCCCTCCAGTTGTTATTGGACTTCAGCTCCCATCAGCCCCAGCCAGCATGGCCAACAGTCTGAAATGAGTGGGAGTCCAGCAACAACTATAGATTCCCAACCCCTGGCGCCACTTCCTCAGTTTTAATAAAACCACACAGAGATGGGCTCTTACTCTGACAAGGCCATATTCGTACTTGACCATGGTGATGTTGGAGCCATAGACAGAGATGGTGACCTGGCTGACGAAAGAGAACCGGGAGTTCTTCTGGCTCTTGGTGTAGATATGGAAGAAAGGTAGAGCCGAAGTGGGTTGGCAGGTCTTAACCACGGTGTAAGTGCAGGTACCTTGGAAATCGTAGCTGCGTCCGTCAAAGGTGTGGTAGTGGGGTTGTCCAGAGGCCCAGCAGATTGACTGGGCAGGCGAAACAGACACACACTTGGGGACACCATTCACAACTTTACAGGTTGTCCCTCTCTTGCAGTGAATTGTGCGGCATGCTTGTGCTGCTACTGGCACACATTTGGGCCGTCCATTTATAACTTGACATACAGTTCCCCTTTGGCAATGGGTACTATGGCAGGAGCTCGGCAGAGGGACGCACTGGGGCCAGGCATTCACAATCTGACAGACAGTCCCCACACTGCAGCGGAATTTGTCACAGGAAGGTGGGTTGTGCACACATTGGGGGAATCCATTAACAAGCCGACACACAGTCCCCACTTGACAATGTACAGAAGCACAAGAAGGTGCTGCTGCTGGAACACATGTTGGCCGGCCATGTGCAATCTGGCACACCATTCCCTGTGCACAGTGAGTTTTGTTGCAGGAAGACAGAATGGGTACACAAGTTGGCAAGCCACTGATGACCTCACAAACAGTCCCTCTTTGACAATGTGCTCTGTCGCAGGATGGTGGGACAGCAACACATCTGGGCCAGTAGTCCACAATTTTACAAACTGTCCCATATTGGCAATGGAAGTGGTCACAGGAAGGAGGGCTCGGAACACATTGGGGCCAACCGGAAATCATGTGACACACTGTCCCTGCACTGCAACTGAATTTTGCACAGGAAAGTGGGCTAGGAACACATTGGGGCCCACCAAAAACCTTTTGACATACAGTCCCGACGTTGCAGCTGACATTTCCACAGGAGGGTGGGATGGGAACACATGTGGGCCAACCAGAAACAATTTGACACATAGTCCCTGCACTGCAGCTAAATTGGTCACAGGAGGGTGAGATTGTAACACATCTGGGCCAACCATAAGCCATTTGACACACAGTCCCTGCACTGCAGCTGACATTTCCACAAAATTGTGAACTGGAATGGGGAACGCATTTGGGCCAACCACTACTGATCTCACATACAGTCCCTTCTTTGCAATGGAACTTGTCACAGGAAGGCGAGATGGAAATACACCTTGGATGCCCTTCATATATCTCACACACAGTCCCTGCATGACAGCTGATTTTTTCACAAGCAGGTGGGCTCATACGGGCAACACATTTGGGCCAACCACTGCTGATTTCACAAACTGTCCCTTCTTTGCAATGGAACTTGTCACAGGAAGGCGAGACGGAAATGCATCTTGGATGCCCTTCGTATATCTCACACTTGGTCCCTGCACTGCAGCTGAATTTTTCACAGGACAAGCTGGAATGGGGAACACACTTAGGCCAACCACTACTGATTTCACAAACTGTCCCTTCTTTGCAGTGGAACTTGTCACAGGAAGGCGATATGGAAATACATCTTGGATGCCCTTCGTATATCTCACACTTGGTCCCTGCACTGCAGCTGAATTTTTCACAAGAGGACAAGCTTTGACGGGGAACACATTTGGGCCAACCACTACTGATCTCACATACAGTCCCTTCTTTGCAATGGAACTTGTCACAGGAAGGCGATACGGAAATACATCTTGGATGCCCTTCATATATCTCACACTTGGTCCCTGCACTGCAGCTGAATTTTTCACAGGAGGACAAGCTGGAATGGGGAACACATTTAGGCCAACCACTACTGATTTCACAAACTGTCCCTTCTTTGCAGTGGAACTTGTCACAGGAAGGCGATATGGAAATACATCTTGGATGCCCTTCGTATATCTCACACTTGGTCCCTGCACTGCAGCTGAATTTTTCACAAGAGGAGAAGCTTTGACGGGGAACACATTTGGGCCAACCACTACTGATCTCACATACAGTCCCTTCTTTGCAATGGAACTTGTCACAGGAAGGCGATACAGAAATACATCTTGGATGCCCTTCATATATCTCACACTTGGTCCCTGCACTGCAGCTGAATTTTTCACAGGAGGACAAGCTGGAATGGGGAACACATTTAGGCCAACCACTACTGATTTCACAAACTGTCCCTTCTTTGCAGTGGAACTTGTCACAGGAAGGCGAGATGGAAATGCATCTTGGATGCCCTTCGTATATCTCACACTTGGTCCCTGCACTGCAGCTGAATTTTTCACAGGACAAGCTGGAATGGGGAACACACTTAGGCCAACCACTACTGATTTCACAAACTGTCCCTTCTTTGCAGTGGAACTTGTCACAGGAAGGCGATATGGAAATACATCTTGGATGCCCTTCGTATATCTCACACTTGGTCCCTGCACTGCAGCTGAATTTTTCACAAGAGGACAAGCTTTGACGGGGAACACATTTGGGCCAACCACTACTGATCTCACATACAGTCCCTTCTTTGCAATGGAACTTGTCACAGGAAGGCGAGATGGAAATACATCTTGGATGCCCCTCGTATATCTCACACTTGGTCCCTGCACTGCAGCTGAATTTTTCACAGGAGGACAAGCTGGAATGGGGAACACATTTAGGCCAACCACTACTGATTTCACAAACTGTCCCTTCTTTGCAGTGGAACTTGTCACAGGAAGGCGATATGGAAATACATCTTGGATGCCCTTCGTATATCTCACACTTGGTCCCTGCACTGCAGCTGAATTTTTCACAAGAGGACAAGCTTTGACGGGGAACACATTTGGGCCAACCACTACTGATCTCACATACAGTCCCTTCTATGCAATGGAACTTGTCACAGGAAGGCGAGATGGAAATACATCTTGGATGCCCTTCATATATCTCACACTTGGTCCCTGCACTGCAGCTGAATTTTTCACAGGAGGACAAGCTGGAATGGGGAACACATTTAGGCCAACCACTACTGATTTCACAAACTGTCCCTTCTTTGCAATGGAACTTGTCACAGGAAGGCGATATGGAAATACATCTTGGATGCCCTTCGTATATCTCACACTTGGTCCCTGCACTGCAGCTGAATTTTTCACAAGAGGAGAAGCTTTGACGGGGAACACATTTGGGCCAACCACTACTGATTTCACAAACTGTCCCTTCTTTGCAGTGGAACTTGTCACAGGAAGGCGATATGGAAATACATCTTGGATGCCCTTCGTATATCTCACACTTGGTCCCTGCACTGCAGCTGAATTTTTCACAAGAGGACAAGCTTTGACGGGGAACACATTTGGGCCAACCACTACTGATTTCACAAACTGTCCCTTCTTTGCAATGGAACTTGTCACAGGAAGGCGAGATGGAAATACATCTTGGATGCCCCTCGTATATCTCACACTTGGTCCCTGCACTGCAGCTGAATTTTTCACAAGAGGACAAGCTGTGACGGGGAACACATTTGGGCCAACCACTACTGATTTCACAAACTGTCCCTTCTTTGCAATGGAACTTGTCACAGGAAGGTGAGATGGAAATACACCTTGGATGCCCTTCATATATCTCACACACAGTTCCTGTATTGCAGGTGAATTTTTCACACGAGTTTCTAATGGGAATGCAGGTGGGCCAGTCATCAACTAATTTACAAAGTGTTCCTTCTTTGCACTGGATTTTGTCACAAGAGGCTGGGATTGGAACACACATTGGCCAACCATCTATAATTTCACAAGTAGTCCCATCCCTGCAGCCGAGTTTGTCACAGGTGGGTGGGATAGGCACACACTGAGGCCAACCATCAACCATTTTACAAGTTGTCCCCTCACTGCAATGGATTTTGTCACAGGACGGTTGGATTGCTGTGCACTGGGGCCAACCTTGTATGATTTTACAAACGGTCCCTTGTCTACAGTAGATGTTTTCACAGGAGTGAGGGGCTGGAACACATTCTGGCCATCCGTTAACTGTTTTACAGATGGTTCCCACTTTACATTGCAACTTGTCACAGGTGGGAGGGATGGGAATGCATTTGGGCCTTCCGTCAATGAATTTGCAAACAGTCCCCTCTGCGCATTTTGTTTTCTGACATGAAGATGGCAAAGGCACACACGTGGGCCAGTTATGCACTATTTCACATACAGTTCCTTGTCTGCATTTATATCTGTCACAGGAAAGCGGGATGGGTATGCATGTTGGCTTGCCATCAACCATTTCACACACGGCCTCTTCTGTGCAAACAAAGGACGCACACGACGTTGGTTTTTCTGGGATGCATGTTGGCCAGCCATTGACAATATCACACACTGTTCCCGTTTTGCATTCAGTATTCTCACAGGAGTGCGGCAGGGGCACGCAGCTGGGCCACCCATTCACCATTTCGCAGACATTTCCCACTGCGCACTGGATTTTGTCACAGGATATTATGGTGGGCACACACTTGGGCATGCCATCGGTGATCTCACAGATTGTCCCTTCTTTGCAGTGAATCGTGCCACAGGAAGGGGCAATGGGCACGCAGGCAGGAATCCCATTAGCTGTCTTACATACTGTCCCCTGCTTGCAGTGAACTTTGTCACAGGACGGTAGGACGGGTACACACCTGGGCAAGTTGTTCACAGTCTTGCATTCAGTGCCAGCCACACAATTTAAATTGGCACAGGATGGCCCTGGGACACACTTAGGCCAACCATCCACAATATTACACACAGTCCCTTGCTCGCAGACAGTATGCAGGCAGGATGGCGGCAATCGGACACACGTCGGGTAGCCATCGATCACTTCACACATGGCCCCTTTATCACAAAGAAGGACACCGCATGATGCTGTTACCGGGACACATTTAGGCTGACCATGGACAACCTCGCATTCAGTCCCAACTTCACATTGGACTTTGTGGCAGGAAGGCTGGTGGGGCACACACTGGGGCCAGCCATTGATGAGGCTGCACACTGTTCCTGGCTTGCATTGAGTATTCTCACAGGATGCCGGTGCTGGGATACATTTAGGGAAGCCATCAGCTAGGTCACATATTGACCCTTCTTGGCACTGGACTTGATGACAAGATGGTGGGTGAGGGACACACCTGGCATGGCCCTCTACTATCTTGCACACTGTCCCCTCTTGGCATTGGATGGTATTGCAGGTCTGAGGTTCTGGGACGCATTGTGGCTGATTGTGCGTAATGCTGCATACGTATCCCTTTCCACAACTCGTTCCACTGCAGGGGATGGGATGAGGGCTCAGTGGAGGCAGGGCTGCTAGAAAACACAAAGAATCACTGAGGGTAAATGGAAGAGCTACCAGTACAGAAATATCTTGGAAGGCCCAGAAAGACATGAAAGAGAAAATGAAATAATAGGCTATGAAATAATGCCCTGTTCCACAGAATCTCAAAGCCTGTCCCCCACCACCAACCATTTCTGTACATCATGGGTGAGGAACCTGTGGCCTTCCAGATGTTGTTGGGCATCAGCTCCCATCAGCCCAAGCCAAGCATGACTGGTGGAAAGGGATCATGGGAGTGCAGGTTTCTTCATATAGCACTGTCCTCCCTTCTTTCCTCCCATATCAACCTACCTGTGCACTCAGATAATCAGAGAAGGCTCTTTGTGTTCAGCCCTAAGGAGAAGTAGGTCATGTAAGTACAAACGCACCTAGAAACACAGCAAGCGGCCTCCTACAAAGTCAGACCATTGGCCCAACCAGCTCAGTATTGTCCACACTGACTGGATGTGGCTCTGCAAAGGTTTCAGATAGGGAGTCTTTCCCGGCCTTACCAGGAGAAACCAAGGATTGAGCTTGGGACCTTCTGCATTCAAAGCAGTTCTTCAAGCACTTCCACTTTGCCTTTGCCTTACACTTTTGGTGCCTCTCACTCCCTTGCTAGCTGGCTGATCAGCTGGAACTGTTGCTTGCAGAAGGTGGTCAGTTCTAGGCCATTTGCAGATTGTGCCTATGTTCCAGGCACCTTGGCACCTCTGCTTACAAGAGTCAGGTAACAGGAATTGGGTAGGGCCCTGCAGCTCTGCTGCCAAGGAAAGCAGATTGTTCTGGACTAGGTGAGCAAATGGTCCGACATGTCATAAGATCACTTCTGTTTCCCTTTTTTGCCAAATTGCGTGATGTACTTGTGCTCTTCAACCTTGGGTCCCCAGCTGTTGTTGAACTACAACTGCCATCATCCAAAGACGGCTGGGGATGATGAGATATGGGATACAGCAATATCTGGACACCCAAGATGGGAGAACACAGTGCTGCATGACACTATTCTCAGACTTCCATAATTCCCTTACTAAAGCAGCCTAAATGTTCCAAAGCAGCAGTTTAATCCTTTGATCACTCACTTGTCCGAGAGAATCCAGAAAATGGAATTGCCAGTCTATTGCATTCCACTGCTTTCTGTGTTCCCCACCCACCTTTTTCAGACCTGATTTGCATCGATTTTTAAAATTAAAAATGCAACAGAAGTGCACAGGTAATGTTATTGAATCTTTTCAGGGCTAATGCCCTTTTAATTAGAAATTTTCTTTTTGGATCTTATGCTTCCTGCTCAGTAGGGATATGGCATTATAGATTTATTTTATTTTGAAAATTTATAGACTGCTTGGTTTGTGTGTGTGTGTGTGTGTGTAGGCTGTGCACAATATTCAGTGAAAGTGAACATGTAATAAAATCATTAAGCAAATCAGAAGTACATTTAACATTGAATTTCTTAGCTCCTGTTCTCTCAAGGGAGGCAAGCTTTGCTCATTGGTTTGCTCTCATTCTTTTTCTTTTCTTTTCTTTTTGTCAACTGCAATTTATAAAAAAAGAAAGAAGTGAGGAAATGAAGAATCAAAGCCCCTCTGATTAGAACAAGAACTAATTAATTAAGAAGCTTTTAAGAGGCAATTCCTCTCTAATACTACAGTTGGTAGGAGCCACATAGAGGGAACTTCTTCATAAAATTGTAGGGATATTTACAGAATGAGGCCTCTGAATAAACATTACTGTAGGATCTGGGCCTTGCTGGTGGGCAGGATCCCCCCCCCCAAGCCAGAACTCATTAGAACTCAGCTCCGGCACCTTTCAGGTGGGTGCCATTGCCATTGTAAGAGAATGAGGGAGGCGTTCATGGTGAATTCTGTCACCTCTTTTTCTAGAAAAATAGCATTGCTGGTGGGCTTTGCTAAATTTAGTAACAGCATTAAATACTGCATGGAATGACCATTTTAATCCCTCTTCCAGCAGATTGGGTACAAGCAATGCCTTAGCAGTGCTAAATGGCTCTAGTGCAGAAGCAAACTTTGCCTTAATTGTGCTCAAACTGAAAAAGACACAGTAGCTCCTGCACCAGAGACTGGACACTGGTGGTCTTCCAATAGTTGCTGAACTACAACTCTTGCCATCCCTGTTCATTGGCCATGTAGTTGAGAGTTGGAGTCCAACAACATATGGAAGGCCGCAGCTTCCTTACCTCTGGGATATGGTGATATAGGTTAAGAAGAAGAAATAGATATGGCAGCTGGAGATGACTTTGAGATCTTGGATACATCAGGGGAACTCTGGATGTGCAGCATGTAACAGGAAGGATGGAAAGGAGGAAGGAAGGCAGGACTTACAATGGATGGCAAAGGCCACAGAGCCATAGCTATTGTGTGGGGCGACCCCAATGCTCAGAAGGCTGAAGGTAGACTTGGGGTGTTCTACAAAGTGCATTGCCTGGTGCCCACTGAAGATGAACTCAGTCCAGGAGTAGGAAGTGCCTGGTATGACCCGCCAGTGTGCATAATGCAGTGGTTGCTTGTCTAAGGTAATGCTCTGGCACGTTCTGCTCTCTGCAACAATGAGTCCCAGGTTGTGGAAGCCTTCCTGACCCAGGATGCCGTAGGATTTGGAGTAGTCAGACATTGCAGGGACACCAGAGAGGAAGGGGTCATAGGGAACACCCTCTTTGACCCCTCCTGTGGCGTAGAACAGCACTTGGACACCCACATTGGAAGAGATGTACAGGGGCTTTTGGCCTCTCACTTCAACTGCAATCACCTGCCCATCTTGCAAATGGTGCTTGGCATAATGGGTGCCAGAACGGACTTGGAGGTGTGTTGTCTGGCAAGCAGCCACATAGGCCACATCGTAATTAGTCTGGAAGGGCAGTGGGGCTACCAAGAATTCTTTGCCCCATTTCCGGGTGGGCAGCAGCTGCTCAGAAACATGCTGGCAATTGTCATGTGCCCAAATGCAGCTGTGGCCAGACAAGACTACAACTGGCTTGTGAGAGACCACTTTGGTGCCAGAAAGGTCCTGGTGGCTTTGGATTTGGACAGCTTGGTAAGCTTCAAGGGAGACAACGAGCTTGCTTCCTGGCCCATAAGTCACCCCATGGAAAGTCACTTGGCCGGTGACATAGATGAAGACTTGAGTAGGGTCCTGGCTGGATACCACGGAGAACTCCTGGAAGCCCTTGGAAGGCTCTCCAGAAGGTGTCACCACATAGTGAGTATTCCCAAGTAAATACCTGGGGTAGACAACTGTGGTGGCAACTGAGTTGGGTTTGGAGCTAAGTGAGAGGACCGTGACATCATGGGAGGCCCTGACAATGACGGCAGAGTGGAATTTGTTGCTTCCAACCATTTCGACGTTACTTGGCAACTGTACTGGCACGGTCTCACCACGCTTGACAGCAAAGTCCCTCAGGAACTTGGTCTTGTAGACGGCAACAGTGACAGAGGTGCCGTCTTTTAGGCCAGTGACGAAGAGTTTGAAACTGCCATCCTCAAAGCTTTTCTGCAACCCATTCTGCATGAAGGCTGTTATGAAGTGCTTTCCTTGGGTTCGCCCAGAAACTCTACCTAAAGAGATGAGAGAGGGATGCATTTGCTGAAATAATTGAAAATCAAAATGGCTCTCAAGCCTCTCTGAAGGCAGAATCAAGCTGAAGGTCCATATATCCCAGCCTCCTGTTCTCCAATGCCTATGGGAAGACAGCGAGCTATACTGTTTTCAGGGGCTGCTAAATCATTTTTATTCTAGCAAGCCTATCCAGGTATGTAACTGCAACATTTGTAATAATTACTGGTTTTATTTTGTACATTATTATTATTATTATTATTATTATTATTATTATTATTATGGCTTACTAGTCACTTGTTACCTAAAGAGCTCAAAGTGACTTGCATGGTTTTTTTTAGACTGTTTTGTTTTGTAAACAAGTTACAGGTCTTTTGTTCTAGCAAGAGGTATATCAATTTTGTTAAATAAACAATAGTGAGTGCAACATAGATTGCAGGTTGCACATGGGCCCCAAAGCACTTTAATCTATAGTTTTCTGTTAGAACACAAAAGTTTATAGCCATGACTATACTTACCACACAGAAGAGCGATCCAGGCCCATAGAAGCAACATTTTGATCATACTTCAGCCTGGAATGTAAAAATATAAAACATCTATTGGAATTCCGGAATAAGCTGTATTCAGCACTAACGTTGGGTTATTCTTGGTTCCATACCCTCCAACATTTCTCCATTGAAAATAGGGATGCCCCATTTCATAATGATAATTGTACTATTTACACCCCACACATCTAACTGGGTAGCCCCACCCACTCTGGGCAGCGTCCAACATATATAAAAACATAATAAAACATTAAACATTTTTATTTTTATTTTTTAAAAATAATATTTATTAAGAGTTTAAAAATTACAAAAGGAAGAAAAAGAATTAAACAATACAATACAATACAAAAACAAAACCACTACATATACATAACAAAACAAAGCATAAACAATTAAAAACACATCAAATACTTTCAAAATCTTATCTTTCGTTTACTTGTTTCAGCGACCTCCTCGCACCTCCCTTTTTTGTATTCCTCTTCAATTAACTGTTTCAGCAAATCCTTTCCATCTTCCTTAGTTTTCTGTCCTATAATTTATCTTAACACATTCTAACCTTATTTTTCCCTTTAATCCATTAACAATCTATTTGTACTTAATTCTTTATAACATTTCTGCTAAAGCCATATAACTTCATTCCAACATCTTTCTAACATTCATTAATTTTACAATATTTCTGTAGATAATCTTTAAATTTCTTCCAATCCTCTTCCAACGACTCTTCTCCCTGGTCTCGGATTCTCCCAGTCATTTCAGCCAGTTTCATGTAGTCCATCAACTTCATCTGCCATTCTTCCTGGGTGGGTAAATCTTGTGTCTTCCAATACTTTGCAATGAGTATTCTTGCTGCTGCTGTTGCATACATAAAGAAAGTTCTATCCTTCTTTGGCACCAATTGGCCGACATTAAACATTTTTAAAAAACCCTTCCCTAGACAGGATTGCTTTCTGATGGCTCAGGGGTCGGATAACTCCATACCGTCCAACATTTCTCCAATGAAAATAGGGACATCCTAAGGAAAAGTGGAACATTCTAGGATCAAATCAGAAACTGGGATGGTTTCTCTAAATCAAGGATGTCCCTGGAAAATAGGGAAACTTGGAAGGTTTGCGGTTTTTCCACATGGGGGAGCACTTTTGATAATGTTTGCGCCACTGAGGCACAAACTACACCAGTAAGGCTCACTGACCATAATGGGGCTTACTTCTGAGTAAACACAAACTGTATCAGTAAAATCCTGTGTATGTTTATTCAGAAGTGGTCCCAATGTGTTCCGTGAGACTCAGACCCTCCAAGTATTTTCCTGGGACAGTCCCAGATTTACAGAAGCCATCCTCGTTTCTGATTTCATCCCAGAATATCCCGCTTTTCCTTAGGACGTCCCTACTTTCATCGAAGAAACATTGAAGCTTATGGTATGGTGTCTCTATTTCATCTGAGAAATGTTGGGAGGGAATAGAGTTATGCAACCCCAGAGCCATGTGATGGTAGTCCTGCATAGGAAAGTTTTTTGTCCCCCCCTCCCATGTCTAATGTTTTATTATGTTTTTATAGATGTTGGAAACCACCCAGAGCGGCTGGGGCAGCCCAGGCAGATGGACGGGGTATAAATAGGAAAATTCTTATTCTTATTTTTATTATGTACAGTGGTACCTCGGGTTACAGACGCTTCAGGTTACAGACTCTGCTAACCCAGAAATAATACCTCAGGCTAAGAACTTTGCTTCAGGATGAGAACAGAAATCCTGCAGCAGCGGTACGGCAGCAGTGGGAGCCCCCATTAGCTAAAATGGAACCTCAGGTTAAGAACAGTTTCAGGTTAAGAATGGACCTCCAGAATGAATTAAGTTCTTAACCTGAGGTACCACTGTAATAGGACATCCCTATTTTCTTTGGAGAAATATTGGAGGATATGTAGGACTTCCTCCCTAGTAAGAGTGTTTGGGATCTCAGCCTAATACCTTACCTTTTCTGAGATGAGAACAGATACAGAAAAGAAGCCTCCTTGAGCTGTGGATGGACAATCAATTCCTTATGGAAACAGAACATTCCCTGCCCCTTTGCACTACTCTGGCACTGACCCAGAACTATGACTAGCAGCTTCATATATGTGCAAACATAAAGTGGGGGAAGAGGGTTGCTGTAGGGGGAAATAGCCTGTCCACTGTTCCCAATTGTAGCATAGCCTCCAACATTTCTCTGATCAAAATTGGGGCGTCCTAAGGAAAAGGGAGGGACGCGGGTGGCGCTGTGGGTAAAACCTCAGTGCCTAGGACTTGCCGATCGCATGGTCGGCAGTTTGAATCCCCGCGGCGGGGTGAGCTCCCGTCTTTCGGTCCCAGCTCCTGCCCACCTAGCAGTTTGAAAGCACTCTTAAGTGCAAGTTTATAAATAGGTACCGCTTTATAGCGGGAAGGTAAACGGTGTTTCCGTGTGTTGCGCTGGTGCCGGCTCGCCAGAGCAGCTTCGTCACGCTGGCCACGTGACCCAGAGGTGTCTGCGGACAGCGCTGGCTCCCGGCTTCTTAAGTAAGATGGGCGCACAACCCTAGAGTCGGACACGACTGGCCCGTACGGGCAGGGGTACCTTTACCTTTTACAAGGAAAAGGGGGATCAAATAAGAAACTAGGATGGCTTCTGTAAATCCAAGACAATCTCTAGAAAATAGGGATACAGTGATACCTCGGGTTACAGGCACTTCAGGTTACAGACACTTCAGGTTACAGACTCTGCTAACCCAGAAATAGTACCTCGGGTTAAGAACTTTGCTTCAGGATGAGAACAGAAATCACATGGCAGTGGTGCAGCGGCAGCGGGAGGCCCCATTAGCTAAAGTGGTACCTCAGGTTAAGGACAGTTTCAGTTAAGAACAGACCTCCAGAATGAATTAAGTTCTTAACCCAAGGTACCACTGTACTTGGAAGTTCTGTTGTAGTACTTGTGTGGGCCAGGCACCCCTCCCCCCACGTCCAGAAAGAACAGACAGAACAACATCACTTGGGCTTAAATCAGGCCAAAACTTTATCGATTCCAGATGTAAAGGTTTGGTATAGGCATTGGGTATAAAAATTGCACCTCCAGCCCACCTGCTGGGGTATACGTTTTGGGGTCAACCCGAGGCGAAGTGGTCCTATGGCACATATCAAGTAGGAACCCCCTGAGGCATTGCCGCCTTGAGGAGTGCTATGACCCTAACCTCTGCCTGGGCGTCTGGACAGAAGCAACTTCCACTGGATCCCTTCAAGGGGATAACCCTGGAAGACTGGAGGGGCAGGCAGAGGCTACAACCTCCCATCCACCAAAGAGTAAGGCTTACCCAATGCCTAGCCACCAAAGATGCGACAATTGCAATGAGACAGGCAAAACCAAGGGAAACAGCCAATTAGCCCAATGGACAAATTCCTGCCTGGTCTCAGATACAGTGGTACTTCAGGTTACAGACGCTTTGGGTTACAAACTCCGCTAACCAGGAAGTGGTTGCTCCAGGTTAAGAACTTTGCCCCAGGATAAGAACGGAAATCACGCACTAGCAGAGCAGCGGCAGCAGGAGGCCACATTAGCAAAAGCGCGCCTCCGGTTAAGAACTGTTTCAGGTTAAGAACGGACCTCCGGAACGAATTAAGTTCTTAACCCGAGGTACCACTGTACAACAACCAACAAATATTCCATAGCAAGGTCAAGTACACAGCATGTAAAGCCAAGGCATAGGGAAGTGGGTAGGAGATCTGACGAGGAACTGCACGAGGAGGTGGATGCTGGCTGCCAATATATACCCCAGAGGCAGATCAGAGTGAAGCCTACTGTCTTCGTCCAATCTGGATGGAGCTAGCCAAGCAGTCTGCTCGTGATTGACCAATTTGTGGGCAGGCTATGATCCACTTCTCTGACTGGTGCAAGGTCCATTTTGGGGTTGCACCAGCCGGGGACCCCCCCCCCCCGCACAATAGGCTGCTCCTGATCGGATCCTGATGCGGGAAGGCACCGTCTTCAATGTTGCCTAACGAACAAGGGCAAGGAGTCTTCCCCACGTCTCATGCAAGTCAGTGAAGGGATGAGATTGGCTGGATCAGATTTTAAGTAGCTTCTGGTCAAGTCAATTTTACGATCGCAGAAAAAGGATAGGAAGGAGGAATGCTATTGACCATGTTGGAGTGAAGAAGCTCATGCTTTTCCAAGTTATTAACAATTTACAAATAAGAGCAAGTTCTTTGGAGATATATGGTATGCATTTAAAGTGCTACATGTACATGAGTAAATCTACACCATCTTAGTAAAGGTAAAGGGACCCCTGACTATTAGGTCCAGTCGTGGACGACTCTGGGGTTGTGGCACTCATCTCGCTTTACTGGCCGAGGGAGCCGGCGTACAGTTTCCGGGTCATGTGGCCAGCATGACTAAACCACTTCTGGCAAACCAGAGCAGTGCACGGAAACACCGTTTACCTTCCCGCCGGAGCAGTACCTATTTATCTACTTGCACTTTGATGTGCTTTCGAACTGCTAGGTTGGCAGGAGCAGGGACCGAGCAACAGGAGCTCACCCCATCGCGGGGATTTGAACCACCAACCTTCTGATTGGCAAGTCCTAGGCTCTGTGGTTTAACCCACAGCGCCACCCCAGTCCCACACCATCTTACTTCACTGTATTAAAAAAAAATTTTTAAGAAAAAAATATGAAGCATTTTAAAATGCTCTAGGGATGGTTTTTGTGTTGTGTGGTTTGTTTGTTTTGGGTGTGTGTATGACTAATGATATAGATTAGAGGTGTGCATCAGGTTCAGATGAATCCAACATCCCGAGCCACATCAATCTGATTCAGAGAGATTTGAGAGGCATCCAAGCTAAAGCAGCTTCCCTTTCACACCAAACAATCTGGATCATCCTGAAGCCTCACAAACCATTCAGAGTTTCGGAGGCAACGGGAGAGGCAAACCGTGTGCCAGCAAAAAGTGACAATGTTTCTCCTCAAACTTTCCATATAAGGAAAAGAAAAAAAAAACTAGAATGGGACAAATGCAGAGGGAGAGAGATTAGTGGTGTACTTTTGTGACTGACAGCTTTGGCTTCCAACTGGAGAATAGTTTACTCAGGGGCTCTCTTTTTTACTTTTGATCACAGAGCGAAGGGAATTTGAACAAGGTTGCTCCTATACCAGCTGCTGCCTGTTCAGCAGGAGACTACAGCTGACAACTCCCCGAGTAGGCATGTGAAGTCCACCAAGTCCGAAAAACCTAGGTCAATCCAACCAAGCATGTTTCCCCTGGCTGCTTGGTAGAGCAGAAGGTAAGGCATCCCTTCCTGCTAAAGACAGTGGACGACCTGGGCATCTCAAATTTCAGCAGTGCTCTGTGCGACATCAAAATTCACCCCCCGCCTTTTCCATTCAACATGACAGTTGCAGCGTCCCCTGTCGAGCCACTGAGGCTCCATGCCCAGTGTGACCGAACTGGTTGGGCTCTCTTAAAGTTGCCTCTTTTAATGATGATGCCTTCACAGTAGCTTTGAGTAACTGTGCCACTGGCTCAATGCATGCATAAAACCCCAGATTCAACCTATGCAACCTATGGAGTCAGGCCATTGGATCAGCTAGCTCTGTAATGTCTACGCTGACTGACAGAGGCTCTCCAGACGGAGGTATTTTCCAGTCCTACCTAGAGATGCTAGGATTGGCCCTGGGGCAATCTACATACAAAGCAGATGTCCTACCAGCGAGTCACAACCCTTCTCCAAGTAGTGCTGAGAATGGCTGGAACTCTGGAGAGCCACTGCCAGTCAGTGTCGGAAGTACAGAGGTAGGTGGACCAGTTTGTTCTGCCTTGGTATAGGGCAGCTTGCTATGTTCTGAATAAGCAACTAGGGAAGCATAACTGGTGAGGGAAAGAACTGGCCATGCCACCTTTCTCCTGCAGCATAATGGAAAACCCCGTGGTGAGCTAGGCTGCCCGCTCTGAACCAAAGAGTGAGAAGGTCACATCCTGTTTTACTGAAAGAATATACTGTATTTTTCGCTCCATAAGATGCACTTTTTTCCTCTTAAAAAGTAAGGGGCAATGTCTGTGTGTCTTATGGAGCGAATGTGTGGTCCTGGAGCCAAATTGCCCAGGGGAGAAAAGCAGACCATGCCTTTTTTTTTTTTTTTTTGAAAGAGGGAAGTGGGTGTTGAAACAAAGCCGCTGATTGTTTGCCGATTGGGGAGAGAGATAAGGGACGCTAGAGATAAAGGAGGCTGCCTGGGAGGGGGGGAGGTAAAGACAGCAAACTTGCAAAGGGGGGAAACAGGAAGACTAAAGCAATAAGGAGAGAAATTTGAAGAAAAGGAGGAGCAAAAAACTGCTCCAGCTAAGGTAAAGACACTAAGGCAAACAAGAGGGAAGAGAGTGTTGAAAGGAAACAACTGATCGGTGGGATCGGGAGACAGATAAGGGATGCTAGCGGAGGCTGCCTGGGAGGGGGGATGTAAAAGCCCATGAATCCTCAAGATTTTTACATTGGGTCACCCCAAATTCACTATCAGATCAAATAGCATGTCCATGGCTACAGCCTGCACCAAAAAAATCACACACCCACTGTTTCCTGGGGCTGCAATGGTGCAAAAACGTGGTTACAAAGCACGGATCCACATGCATTCTCAGGATTTTTGCATTGGGTCACCCCAAATTCACCGTCAGATCACATGTCTGTGGCCACAGCATGAACCACAAAAATCATACATCCACTGTTTTGTTCAGAATATTTTTTTTCTTGTTTTCCTCCTCTAAAAACTAGGTGCGTCTTATGGTCAGGTGCATCTTATGGAGCGAAAAATACGGTAGGTGGAGGGGTACTTTGTGGGACTTTCAAGAACACACAAGTAGGGGTTTAGGTTGCACCAAACACACCGGGTTTGGTGTTCAGCACCGCCGCATGGAAAAAAGTACAGCCGTACCTTGGAACCTGAACGTCGCAATCCTGGAAATGAGTGTTCCGGTTTGTGAATGTTCTTTGGAGCCCGAACGTCCAGTGTGGCTTCTGCGGCTTCCGATTGAGCCAATCGGAAGTCAAGCCTTGGTTGTCAAACATTTTTGGAAGTTTTATGGCCTTCTGGAATGGATTCTGTTCAACAACCAAGGTACGACTGTACTGCAAATTTCTCACTGAAGAGGGACAGAGAATCCCTTTTAAAAACACCCCGCATTTCAAAGGCTCAGCATGCATTGTAAGATGTCCACAAGAGTCCATCTCATATTTTCTCAAGAGGGTGTTAATCACCCATTCCATCAAGGATGAAACACTTAAAAGTTTTTTTCTGTCGTGCAGGGTATTGACTTAATGGTACCTCTATGGTGTATGCATACAAACTGGCCACCAAACCAAAGCAATGGGGGAGCAAATTTTTTTGGTGCCCATCCTTCTGAAATTAGAGGGGCACCTCTATGACATGTGCCTCTTTCATGCAAATTGGTCACAAAACAATGATTAAGTGAATTAAGCAAAGATTAAGTGAATAGTGTGTTTTTAAACCACCGTGAAACTGTAAAGGCTGCCCTTGCAGGAAAAATACAGCAGAACCTCTCCTGAAATTTCATCTAGTTCGGCCACAAATAGAGAAAAGTTATAGATGGCCCCTAATTTTTTTTTAAAAGAAAGCTAAATGCAATTGTTTAAGCAGCTTTAATATCTACAATTTTACCGCATGCAGTTGTTATCTATTTATAATTCTATTGTGAAATTGCTCTGTGATGCTTCTTAGGAAGCGATTCATAAATGAAATAAATATTAATATTAAAATGTACTTTTAATGAAACTGTACCATAAAGTTTGGAAAAGTTTGTAGTCTGATTGATAGCTGCATTACAACCTGCATATAATCTTGGAACTAGTGAATTAGATTGGTTTGCTTTAAAATGTGAACCAAATGTATTTCTCCTCCATCCCCGCCACTCCCCCCCCCCCACTTATAAGATCTGTTCCTTCCTACCTTGGTTGACTTAGTCTTCCCAGTCTTGGTTTACCTCATTCCTAGCTCCTGGCTGAGATCCTGGTCTCAAAATCTTGGTTTTCTAGCCGCTGTGATCCGGATTCTAGCCAATGGGGTGAAGGGACACTCCTTTTTGACACCCTTCAGCACTATTCTAATTGTCACTTGCCTATTGGATGGCTGAGAGCAAGGAAGGCGGGATCTTTCTTTTGCACAATTCCCTTGGGAACCAAAGATGAAATGGTACCGGTAATTCCAACAGCTGCCATGTGGGGGCAGCCCTGTGCCCATATCATGTGGGGTTCCTCATCTTTCAATGCCTCATAGTCTCAGATCTGTTGCGGGTGGTTGCTTGTCCCTAACAACAAATTAAAGATGTAACAGAGAAAGGGGGGAAATGTCAAATACAACTGTCCTAATTTTCATAATGTTCCCCACTCCGCATGCCACAAACTCACAGATAATGGCAAGAAATAGTACCACCAAAGTGTTGTTTGGTCCTGACATATATGTGTGGGGTGTGTTGAGGGCTACAGTCTGTTTCAGACAGCAAAAGGGCTTTCATTGAACTTCTTTCCCATAAGAAATAGAATTGTAGAATTCTGGAATATGCAGCTGTCTTTGGCCTCATTATCAGCACCATGCTCTAACCCATGGGTAGGCAAACTAAGGCCCAGGGGCCAGATCAGGACCAATCACCTTCTAAATCCGGCCTGCGGACGGTCTGGGAATCAGCATGTTTTTACATGAGTAGAATGTGTGCTTTCATTTAAATGCATCTCTGGGTTATTTGTGGGGCATAGGAATTTGTTCTCCCCCCCCCAAAAAAAAATAGTCTGGCCCCCCACAAGGTCTGAGGGACAGTGGACCAGCCCCCTGCTAAAAAAGTTTGCTAACCCTTCTCTAATCATTTGAGCTACACTGACACCAGGAAGAGCAAAGAAAGACCATCAGTTCTAGTACAATGCATGCTGCGATACAAACCACAATATTTTCAGAGTTTTGTGTATACTGAGAAGCAAGCAAGCAAGTCTCTGTCCTGAGAGCAGTCTTGCATTCTTGAACCACCAGCCATGAACAAGTTAATAATAATAAAAAATAGACAGCATAATGGGCCACACAGGTGAGTGTTAGGGGTGAGTGAGTCTCCAGTTTTTATTTCCCCATTCATAAAGTTCAGTTCAACATTTTTCGGCGTCAGTTTGCAATTTTCAGCAAAAGATCCTGGTGAAAGGTTATCAGCTTTTCCTAACAGAACACACTTCTTTTCAGTGTGTGCATTTGAATACACACTTTCCCTGAATGTGATTTTTTTTGTACACAACTGCATCACAAGGTTTGGAGAAGTTAGAATTTCAAAGGATAGCTCTGTTCTGCTTGGGATATTGTTTCAGGAAGTGCAAATAAGGTAGGTTCACCTAAAAAAAATTAACCAAACTGCATTTCTCCTCCACTCATACTGGGGGGTGTAAAACAGAAAGCTCCAAATCCTGTTGTCCACAACACAATATAGCCTTTGAACTCCCTGAGCGGGCGCCACTCAGTCTGGGTCTTGAAAGGACTTGGCGTATTTAAACATGTTTGCTTCAGACTCTAATTTCTTCCGAAGCAGGCAAACGTTTCTTTGCTTCTTTATCTGCCCAGCTAATATCGTATATGCCAGAATAAATGGATGCGGCGGATTATTCTGCTGGAGGGGTGGTATTCAGATGCTCAGTTACTCATCGTGTACAGTAGGACAGAGAAACTGTGGCCCTCCAGCTGTTGATGGACTCCATCTCTGTTCAACAACATCTGGAGGACCACGGCTCTATTCCTGATGAGCAGGAAAGAATACATTCCCCATCATTTCCAAGTTCAATCAAGTTCCTGACGGAAGGCAAGAATATCCCACAAATCTCTGGAAAAGGACCACTAGAGAGAGCAATTTTGTTAGGGCTTTGTTAGGGGTGGCACCCAATTAATTAGTCAAACGAGTTTCAATTTATTCATTAGTTGATACAATCTGCACAAATATGCATATGTGTAAAACAGTACCTGAGATGAAAACAAAGCATTTATTTTGGGATATTTAGCTGCTGCATGCACATTTCATAGCAGTACTCGTCTTAGAAGAGGCAACAGCGGCACAGACAAGGCAGGACTTTTGGACAAATGCCCAAATGCACTATCTCCTCATTCTTCTGAAAATGAACAGAAGGGCTCTCAAACTCAGCCAGTTTACCAAATTTTAAAATAATACAACATCTAAAAAGGGGAGCTCATGTAAGACCATCAAGTCTAAAATGACCTTCTACTGAGAGGCATTCCTTCCTTTCTAAGATGGGAGGTGGAATGCCTCTTCTAATACAGTGACCATCCCCTTCATTTATAATAATAATAATAATAATAATAATAATAATAATAATAATAATAATAATAATAATAAATAAAAAACAACTTTTATTTGCATCCCGTCCTCCTGCTGAAAGCAATCTAATTAGATGGCTTTCGGCAGGATTAGGGTTGGGAACAGTAAATGCTCATCAGGCCCAACTGTTTATGCTGTTCTTATACGGACCTGTGAGAATGTATGAAGTTACATTAAACATATTTAACATTTTTTTGAACTACCAGTTTTGCTGCCTGATTAATCAGGAGCACCTTTTTAACTGAGCAAAGTTGCTGCTATTTAATGAAAGATGTAATTTTTAAAGTATTTAAACTGTCACAACAATGGTTAAATACTTAATTGTCAAAACAAATAAAACAAACTCTGTTTTGAAATGCCTTGAAATGTTTGGAAATAACAAAGGTAAGCTGAAAAAAAATTAGGAGGCTGACCTGAATGTTCAGTAATAAGCTTTTGTTTGTTGTTATTGTTTTTAGGACAAAAATAGGGCCTTGTCACGCAACTAAATTGTCCCCCAAACAACTTCCCCAGTGCTTACCTGTCCATTCACTGTTGTTCACCGTTCAGATTGGCAGACTTCTTTTCATGGAAACAGTACCATTTTCAGGTATCTAGGGAGATTTGTCTGCAATGATCTCATTGAAGGCGAGTTAAGCTAGTGCAGAGTAAGGGAACTGCATTCACTCCGAATTTAACTCCATTTGCCACCAGTGACATCATCATGTGAGGTCAAAGTTGCTCATGAAATGTGTCATTCCCTTCATTTTCATTCAGCCCTATAACCAACTAATATAACTGATTCTCCAACTAAGCATTGCAGCCATACAAGTTGTATAAGAGGCAAATTTATTCCCAATTGTAGCTGTATTTTTTTTATCTCAGCAGGAGTTAAAGCGTGGCCAGACCAAGAGAGCTGGGTATTGTAGCTTCTTATCTCCTCAAAGCACAAGGAGAGCAGCATTGGATTAGCATGAAAAGCTTGTGATTTCAAAGCCATGTTTGGTATTTAGGCGGTCACAGTGTCGCAAGTCTTGGTTTGTCCTTTTCACGGTTGGATCTGCAGTGTGTTTTCATGGGGCCTTCTCGAAATTGATCCCCCCACCCACTACTTTATTGAATGAACATCTTATGTGGAATATAAGCCAGAGACTATGAATGCCACTTGAGTGTTTTGTCTCCTTGTGGCAAATACAAGTTTCATTGAATGATAGATAGGAGACCAACCCAAGAGGCATTGTTTATTTGTTCCTCTCTGACCAGAGTTGCGAGCCATGCTCTGCCATTATGCTGTGGGTCAAAGCAAGACCATGTCAATGCCCAATTACGCCTTTTCTTTCCTTAACTGCTCAAGAAATTAAAAGCAAAGACACGGTCACTGTGGAGTCACTGCGCTTAGATTTATGGCTGGGGTGTCTGATTGATCTCAATCCCAGCCTGGGAGGAGTGTGTGAGCTGACTGTACTATATCTCTGCAGAGCTGCAAAGGTGCCCTTAGCCTGCTGTTAAGTGAGAGGGGGAACAAATGAAGAATCACACAGGGGCCCCAACAAGCCCCCCCAGACCCTCCAAGTGTCCTTATTTTCCAGGGACAGTCCCGGATTTATAGAAGCCACCCCGGTTTCTGATTTCATCACAGAATGTCCTTTTTTCCTTAGGATGTCCCTATTTTCATCAGAGAAATGTTGGAGGGAATGGGCTACTCCCCCACCCCCCAAAAATGCATTTTGAAAACATGATGATTAAAATATTACTTTGTGAACAAAATCTGGGGCCTGAATTATGTAAATGCCTCGGGAATCCGTCCCACGAAGCCATTCCGAATACAGTGGACTCTCGGGTTGCAAACATGATCTGTGTGGGATGCACGTTCGCAACCCGCAGTGGCGCGTCTGCTCACGCGCGGGTTGTGATTTGGCACTTCTGCACATGCGCGACCACCGGAACCAGGAAGTAACCCGTTCCAGTACTTCCAGGTTTCGGCAGTCCATAACCTGAACAAATGCAACTTGAAGTGTCTGTAACCTGAGGTATGACTGTAAAGGGTGCTATCGTTAAAAAGGCCCTTGGAATCAAACCCACAAGAATTCTACTGAAAATGGGATGAACCCTGATAGAAATCAAGCTTCAGTAGGCTGTTGAATGACAACATGCCTGACCTTGGGCCAGGCTGGCTGGGGCTGCATGTTCTCCATCTCTGATTCGGCAGGTGTGGCTCAAGACTAGACTTTGTGGGCAAAGCCAAGGCAAAGCCAAGCACTTTTCTGCACTGAATTTCAGCGGGGCTTCATTCTCCTTCACTCCACAGCTTTCTTTGGGGATGGACTGATAGAGTTGCTGAGCACATGTCTCTCATGGATGTTCAATCCCTGGCACCTGCAGTTAAAAAGATCAGGTAGTAGGTGGTAGGAGACACCTCTGACTGGGACCCTGAAGAGGTGCTGCCAATGAGAGCAGATGCCAATAAGCAAGAAAGAGACTTAGACTGACCTGGCATCATCACCATCATCATCATCATACCCCACCCATCTGACTGGGTTTCCAAAAACTTTCCAATACAGGGCTGCCTTGAGATGACTTCTAAAGGTTACTTATATCCTTGACATGTGATGGGAGGGCATTCCACAGGGCGGGCACCACTACCGAGAAGGCCCTCTGCCTGGTTCCCTGTAACCTCACTTTTCGCAGTGCTGGACCTCATTGTCTGGGCTGAATGACGGGGTGGAGACTGGGGACCATGGGCAGGTGAATGCTGTTGGGCTCATGGCCTGCTTGTGGGCTTCCCAGAGACACCTGTGTGGCCACTGTGGGAAACTGGTTGCTGGGCTGGGATCACATTCACAGCATACATTTAAAGCACTCTTATAACAATTTAATAGCCATGGCTTCTTCCAAAGAATTGTGGGATCTGTAGAAGAGTTTGGATTTGATATCCCGCTTTATAACCACCTAAAGGAGTCTCAAAGTGGCTAACATTCTCCTTTCCCTTCCTCTCCCACAACAAACACTCTGTGAGGTGAGTGGGGCTGAGAGACTTCAGAGAAGTGTGACTAGCCCAAGGTCACCCAGCAGCTGCCTGTGGAGGAGCGGGGAAGCGAACCCAGTTCACCAGATTATGAGTCTACCGATCTTAACCACTACACCACACTGGCTCTCTTGTTAAGTCTTGTTAAGTCTTGTTAAGCATCTTGAGCAGGCATAGACAAACTCCGGCCCTCCAGATGTTTTGGGACTACAATTCCCATCACCCCTAGCTAACAGGACCAGAGGTCAGGGATGATGGGAATTGTAGTCTCAAAACATCTGGAGGGCTTGAGTTTGCTTATGCCTGATCTTGAGAGTTGTTAGGAGACCTCTCACAGAGCTCCGATGACCAGCATGCTTAACAAATTCCTCTCCTTCCTTGGAGGTTTTTAAGCAGAGGTTGGATGGCCATCTGTCAGGGATGCTTTAGCTGAGATTCCTGCATTGCAGGGGGTTGGACTAGAGGACCCTCATGACCCTTTCCAACTCTGCAATTCCATGATTCTATGAAATTACAGTTCTGAAGATTCTTGCAGGGTAACCATGATTGCTAAAGAGCACTTTGAACGTTTGATGTGATTGAGACCTGGATGGACTTTTGGTTGGATGCAGCATGACCTTCTATGATTTTATCCCCAGCTTCTGTATCAGGAGGACATCCTGCTAGTGAACCTCCTTGGATGACTCCTAAGATTAAAATACCAAAGGAGTAAGGCACTTGGTCACTGTGGGGAACAGGATACAGTGAACTATGACCTAGGCAGACAACTGACTTGATCTGGCAGGGCTGTTTTTTAGCTTAAGCCACCCTGCTAAGTTGCTTTGTGAGGACCTTCCAGCTGCATTAAAAATGGTGATTGCAAATTGGAAACTGGAACTCTTCAGTGACTAAGGGTGTGTGTGTGGTTTTTTTTTTAAAGACCTTGAGGCACTTATGAGTTATGTATTGCATCAAGAACAAAAGCCATTAAGCTTGTGATCTGCACAGCGGCTCCTGGAAGGCTCAATTATTGCGAGCACGAGAGCACGGGGACCTCAGTTACAGAAAGAGGATTTGCAACCCTACACAAGAGGGCCAGATGACAATGGGAGCCATGGCTAATTGCAGCCTGAAGGACCACAGTGACCCCTCCAGTGTCAACATCCCTTCAGACAACCTTAGTAAAGCAGGAGTATAAAACAATGGTGATTTCTGCCCCTTTGCTTGTTAAGACCTCTCTTCAAAGGATGAGATGTGTCCCGACTGGTTACAGTTTCAGGATGTGCCTTTAATCAAGTTGCATAGAGGCTGACATATACATCTGGTCCCTCCAGACATCCCTTTTGTTGTGAAGTAATGATTATTTGCACTCATGATGGTATCAAGGTGGTTATAAACAATCCCACTTTCAATACTCCTTGCCTGCAAAGGTTTTGGGGTGGGCATATTGCTTTGTATCCAACTGCTGCATGTCCTGCAACTTCTTGCTGAAATCCTATGGATTTTTGTACCACAGACGTTCCAAATTACTATTATTTCTCCCAGTTTAGTCGTGTTGCAGTGCAAGGCTGCCCCTCCATATGACAATGGGGAATGATTGCAGGACAACTAATAAAGTAGAACTCCAGCATAAATCTACCACAAATGCACTAGCAATGCTTCAATTACATGTTGCACAATACACCCCTTACAAAATGAGTCTGGAGGGGGCCCTTATTTTTTGTGCAGAAAAGAGGGCAAAAAGGTTAACAAGAAACTGCTGCTTGGGAAAAGGTCATCAGTGACCATCTTAATCTCTTTCCCAGCTACATCATTTTGTGGTGAAGATAATGACAGCGCAGAAACAATTTCTCCACTGGTTCTTTCTGCCCTTCCTTGCTGTTTGCCTTCTTATCTTAGGGGTGCCAAATGACTTTGGGGAGGAACCCTGTCTGGCTTGCCCTTACACAATTCCTTAGCAGCAATTCAGTCTGCAGAAACTGGCAGGAAGGTGGCACTTGGCCATAAGCATGATCACTGGCCAATGTCTGCAGACCAAGCTGGTTGAAAGGCACAGCGATAAGGCGGATAGTGGTGGGAAGTAGGGAGAGGAGAGAGAGGTGGGGAAATATTGTTTAAAAAGGTGTAGTTATAGGTATATCAGTATTCAAATCTGAATTGTCAAACTGTGTTATTATTGCTATTATGGTTTTTGTTGTATGTGTCTTTTGCGGTTGATGTTTATATCAAAAAAATGATTAATAATAATAATAATAATAATAATAATAATAATAATAATAATTTATTATTGGTACCCAGGTCATGTGGGCGGGGAGGGGGGGTTGCAGTGATTTTTAGGAAGTCATTAGTCTGCACCAGGCGTCCTATTGGGAAGACCCAGTTTTCTGAGTGCATGTTCTGGAAGTTGGGCAATAGGGGCAGTACAGGATTCCTACTGGTGTACCGACCTCCCCGCTGCACCAAGGATTCCCTGCCCGAGCTGCTTCAGGTCGTGGCGGATATGCTCCTGGAGACACCTAGCTTGGTTGTCCTGGGGGATTTTAACATCCATGCCGACACGACCTTACAAGGGGCCGCTCGGGACTTCGTGGAAAGCATGTCCTCCATGGGGCTGTCCCTGAATAAGTCTGGCCCAACTCATAGCCACGGACATGCCTTAGACTTGGTGTTTACCTCTACGGATGTTGGTGATCTGACATTAACTAAAAGCGAAACAAAAGAAGTGCCATGGTCAGATCACTTCCTGGTGCAACTGGACTTCTCCGCAACCCTTCCCCTTCGCAGGGAGGTGGGACCGATTCGGTTGGTCCGCCCCCGCCACTTAATGGATCCAATTGGCTTCCAGAGAGTGGTAGGGGATGCTTTATCCCAAGTTGATGGCCTTTCAGCTGATTCCCTGGTGGCCCGCTGGAATGCGGAGTTAACCAGGGCTATTGACTGTCTGGCTCCGAAGCGCCCTCTCCGATTGCATGGAGCCCGGACAGCCCCGTGGTTTTCCCCGGAGCTGAGGGTGATGAAACAATCGTTGAGACGGCTAGAGCGCCGGTGGCGGAAAACTCATTCTGAATCAGACCGGACACGGGTTAGAGCTCAACGTCGAGCCTACCAAGTGGCAATGGCGACGGCGAAGAGGGCCTTCTTCGCCGCCTCCATTGCATCTGCAGAAAACAGCAGCAGGATACTTTTTCAGGTGGTTCGCAATCTATCAGAACCACCTGTACCACCGGGGCCTGGTAGGGACCCCAAGATCTCCTGCAATGCTTTTGCAAAGTTTTTTGCAGATAAAATCGCTCAGATTCAGAAGGAGGTAGACTCCACTGTGGGAGCAGGGCCAGGGCGGGAGAGTGCTAGAGTTCTGTCTGGTCCTGTTACATGGGATCAATTCCAATCTGTTACCTCCGAGGATGTGGACAGGCTGCTTGGACGAGTGAAACCGACCACCTGTCTCCTTGATCCTTGCCCATCCTGGCTGATAAAAGCGAGCCGGGAAGGGCTGGGCGATGGGCTCTGCGGGGTGGTGAATGCTTCCCTCTGTGAGGGAGCCTTCCCAGACCCGCTGAAAGAGGCGGTCATTAAACCGCTTCTTAAAAAAACATCTTTAGACCCGGCCAATTTGGCCAACTATCGCCCAGTCTCAAATCTGCCATTCTTGGGCAAGGTGATTGAGCGGGTGGTTGCTGAATAACTCCAAGCACGCCTGGAGGAAACGGACCATTTGGATCCCTTCCAATCGGGATTCAGGCCTCACCATGGGACTGAAACTGCCTTGGTCGCGCTGGTTGATGATCTCCGGCGGGCTAGGGACAAAGGTGAGAGCTGTTTCCTAGTTCTGCTGGATCTCTCAGCGGCCTTTGACACCATCGACCATAACATCCTTCTGGACCGTCTAGAGGGGCTGGGAGCTGGGAGCACTGTCATACAGTGGTTCCGCTCCTTCCTCCTGGGCCGTGTCCAGAAAGTGGTGGTGGGGGGTGAGTGTTCAGACCCCTGGGCTCTCACTTGTGGGGTGCCTCAGGGTTCTGTCCTCTCCCCCATGCTTTTTAATATCTATATGAAGCCGCTGGGAGAGATCATCAGGGGGTTTGGACTGGGTGTTCATCAGTATGCAGATGACACCCAGCTCTACCTCTCCTTTAAATCAGAACCAGTGAAGGCGGTGAAGGTCCTGTGTGAGTGCCTGGAGGCGGTTGGAGGTTGGATGGCGGCTATCAGATTGGGGTTGAATCCTGACAAGACAGAAGTACTGTTTTTGGGGGACAGGAGGCAGGCAGGTGTGGAGGATTCCCTGGTCCTGAATGGGGTAACTGTGCCCCTGAAGGACCAGGTGCGCAGCCTGGGAGTCATTTTGGACTCACAGCTGTCCATGGAGGCGCAGATTAACTCTGTGTCCAGGGCAGCTGTCTACCAGCTCCACCTGGTACGCAGGCTAAGACCCTACCTCCCTGCGGACTGTCTCGCCAGAGTGGTGCATGCTCTAGTTATCTCACGCTTGGACTACTGCAACGCGCTCTACGTGGGGCTACCTTTGAAGGTGACCCGGAAACTGCAATTAATCCAGAATGCGGCAGCGAGACTGGTGACTGGGAGTGGCCGCCGGGACCACATAACACCGGTTCTGAGAGATCTGCATTGGCTCCCAGTACGTTTCCGAGCACGATTCAAAGTGTTGGTGCTGACCTTTAAAGCCCTAAACGGCCTCGGTCCTGTATACCTGAAGGAGCGTCTCCACCCCCATCGTTCAGCCCGGACACTGAGATCCAGCGCCGAGGGCCTTCTGGCGGTTCCCTCATTGCGAGAAGTGTGGCTACAGGGAACCAGACAGAGGGCCTTCTCGGTAGCGGCACCCGCCCTGTGGAACGCCCTCCCATCAGATGTCAAAGAGATAAAGAATTACCTGACGTTCAGAAGACATCTTAAGGCAGCCCTGTTCAGGGAAGTTTTTAATATGTAATGCTGTACGGTTTTTAACACTGATTGGGAGCCGCCCAGAGTGGCTGGGGAAAACTCAGCCAGATGGGCGGGGTATAAATAATAAATTATTATTATTATTATTATTACCCCGCCCATCTGGCTGGGTTTCCCCAGTCACTCTGGGCAGCTTCCAACAAAGATTAAAAATACATTAAAGTGTTACACATTAAAAACTTCCCTGAACAGGGCTGCCTTCAGGTGTCTTCTAAATTTCAGGTAGTTGTTTATCTCTTTGACATCTGATGGGAGGGCGTTCCACAGGCCACTACCAAGAAGGCCCTCTGCCTGGTTCCCTGTAGCTTTACTTCTCGCAATGAGGGAACCGCCAGAAGGCCCTCGGCACTGGACTTCAGTGTCCCGGCTGAATGATGGCGGTGGAGACTCTCCTTTAGGTATACTGGACCGAGGCCATTTATGGCTTTAAAGGTCAATACCAACACTTTGAATTGTGCTCAGAAACATACTGGGAGCCAATGTAGGTCTTTCAAGACCAGTGTTACGTGGTCTTGGTGGCTGCCTCCAGTCACCAGTCTAGCTACCGCATTCTGGATTAGTTGTAGTTTCCGGGTCACATTCAAAGGTAGCCCCACAAAGAGCGCATTGCAGTAGTCGAAACGAGAGATAACCAGAGCATGCACCACTCTGGCAAGATAGTCCACGGGCAGGTAGAGTCTCAGCCTGTGTACCAGATGGAGCTGATAAACAGCTGCCCTGAACACAGAATTGACCTGCTCCTGTCCTGCGCCATGGACAGCTGTGAGTCCAAAATGACTGCATCCCCCTTTTTAAAGGCACAGTAAAGAAATGTGGCAACCCTATCTGGTCTTCTCAGCACCCTCTTGTCCTGGGGAAGGGTCATAGCTCAGTGGTACAGCATGCATATATTTGTAAATAAACCATATATCTTAAAGACACTACAGTCTCCACTGGGCCTCACTCCAAAGGAAATATGAACCCTGGGTAAGTGCCTGGAATCCCTGGAATCTTGCACCACTTGGAGATTGGCATAGCATACAATAATACTTTTTTTTTGCAAAGCATACAGTGGTACCTCGGGTTACAGGCGCTTCAGGTTACGCGTTTTCGGGATGCGCACTGCGCCTAACCCGGAAGTACCGGAACAGGTTACTTTCGGGTTTTGGTACTTGCACACGTGCAGAAGCACTAAATTGTGCTTTGCGCATGTGCAGAAGTGCCGAATCGTGACACGCATGTGTGCATGTGCAGACATGGCGCTGCGGGTTGCGAAGGTGCCTCCCGCACGGATCACGTTCTCAACCTGAGGTTCCATCAATATTTATGTTTGCCCTAATACATGCATCGTTGTATATTTTCACAAATATCTGCATTTTTTTATACGCACTTTACATTGTAAGGCACATTACTAAGCTGCAAAATTCAGAAAAGTGTGAAATTTGAAGGGTAACTGTGTTCTGGTTCGCATATTGTTTTGGAAAGTGTGGATTAGGTAAATTGCGCCTTTAGATGTGAACTGAATTTAATTGGTCCTTCACCCCTATGACTTGTGGACTTCCTTCCTGGTCCACCTCCCTCTTTCATGCTGGAAACCCAAAGCTACAGCATCACCAAGAGGTGGCTGTTCAGCCTCTGCATTAAGACTTCCAGGCCACATAGGAGCTCCACTATGGATACTGCTTTCTTTGGGGGAGGGGAAAGTCTTAACCTCATGAAAGAGATCTAGCCCACAGGGGAAGCCTTGGGAAATCAATCATGCAGCTTTCATCCATGCCTGGAAAATGACAGGAAGTGCCAACATACAAATCCTCCAGCAGAGGGCATCATTGAACTATAATAGGGAAAGCACCTGCATTTATTTATTTTTTAAAAAACGGTGACAGTAAATCTCCATTGTTGGAACAGTTTGGAATTGCAGATTCTAGGCAGAACTAAATGCTAAGGGAGAGGGATACACAGGGGTTTTTCTGTAGGTGGAGCTATTTCATAAATCAAGTAGATAAAGACATTTGTCTGCTCTATTTCTGGCATTTTTACCCAATTCTTCTTCCAAGGAGCATGAGGTGGTGCATACACACTCACACACCCAATTGACATCTCTCCATCCTCATTCCAGGAGAGTGTGGCTTAGGGGGAACCTGTAGGAGCAAATAGAGAGGTCTGGCGAGCTGCCTTTGGCCCTCAAGTTTCCCATCTCTACCCTAATTTTGGTGGTAGCACCTCAGTTGCACAATATTCTTCCTAGGTGCATCCCTCTAGGTGTGCACATTAACATATTTTGGTACCATAAGATGACCTTTATATTCTTCCAGGCCTTTCATTGGAACCATGTTTGGTCTGCATGTGCTGTTTTCAGCACAATTTATGATGCTTTGATCTCTTTTCTGTGAATGCTATATTGATCTAAAATGTTTCTAACGTGGTAATGGTTGGAATGTTGTGTGGACCACTCAACCTTTCACAACTCTGCACGTGAACTCGTACTCTTTTTCAGTCACTTTTGGGGCATCTCACCATTGATGGATATACAGTGGTACCTCTGGTTGAGAATGGGATCCATTCCGGAGGCGCGTTCACAACATGAAAAGCCCGCAACCTGAAGCGCCGTATCTGCGCAGGTGCATAGCATGATTTGGCGTTTGTGTGCATGCACGAAGTTCGATTTAGTTCTACTGCGCATGTGCGAGCATTGAAACCCGGAAGTAACCCTTTCTGGTACTTCCAAGTCGCCGCGGGACGCAACTTGAAAAAACGTAACATGAAGCAAACGTAACATGAGGTATGACTGTACTTGTTTGCGCATTCAGATCTGAGCTAGGTGAAGCAAATGGTCATACTGAGCATGTCATATTCCTGCATTCCTAGGAGAAAAACATTTGCTCTGCATGCACAAGCAGCCTCCATTGCATGTTAGTTTGTAGCATAAATGTCCAGTGTTGTTCTATGCACATGTAATAAACAAAGAACACCACCTGAACTGCCCTCCTGGGGCAGAGGGAATACTCTGATGGAAATATATTCAATTTACTCAGAGGAAAATGGATGAACACGAGAACTAGGGTTATTAGAGAACTAGGCAATATTAGTCTTTGACTGGAATTTAATCGCTCACTTTTCAGAGATCCTTTTATTCTGTAGTTTGTGGCTCACAGCCAAAGCTTTCAATAGGGAATTTACATTGCTTGCAAATCGCTGTGTAAGTTTACATTACCGGACGACAGCATTAAATAGAAACCTCTCTGTCTTAGCTTAAGGTGTTAGACAAATAAAACACCTGCCTGCCTACTCACGTATGTGGAGATTTCCACCGAAGCCTGGAGATATACACCTCAAGGCTCCCAGACCCAGTGACCAAACCAAATTATTCCTTTCTTCCCTCTTGGAAGCAGGGTAGGTAGCTGTTGCAATTTTCTCATGGCCTTGCCTGAAAAATTAAATAAATCAGATTGAACATCTAGAAATAACACCCATTAACCATAGCAGAAGTGGAAACTGCAACGAAATGTTGCAGTGTGGCAGGTTCATGTTTACTGTGCCGGTCATTCATTCATGCCCTCCTCCACAAGAGCTTTCCATGCAGAAGGTCCCAAATCCAACCCCCAGCATCTCCAGGTGGGGTTGGGAATATCCCCTGCCTGAAATCTCGAAAAGCTGCTGCCTGTCATTCTAGACAACACTGACCTAGATGGACCAGTCTGTCATGATCACTGAGCACACTCCATGTTGAGTTGTTTTCTGAGAGTTCTCTTCCCTCTGCCTCCCCCATTTAGGGTTTTTACCTCCTAAAGATTTCTGATATAGTGGTACCACAGATAGTACCACAGGTTACAGACGCTTCAGGTTACAGACTCCGCTAACCCAGAAATAGTACCTCAAGTTAAGAACTTTGCTTCAGGATGAGAACAGAAATCGTGCAGCAGCAGTGCAGTGGCAGTGGGAAGCCCTAATAGCTAAAGTGTTGCTTCAGGTTGAAAACAGTTTCAGGTTAAGAATGGACCTCCGGAACGAATTAAGTTCTTAACCCGAGGTACCACTGTACTTCTGCATGTGAAGGTTTTTTATTTGTTTGTTTTAATATCATTTGAAGTTGTGTGTGTTAAAAACCAGACTGGGTTCCCCACAAGTCAGATGATACCTGCCTCTTTTGTAGTGATGGGAAAGTTGTGCCCCTCCCTGTAATGTTGTTGGACTCCAATTCACATCACCCCCAGCCTGTGTTTGGCCAACTGCCAGGATGAAGGGAGTTGTAGTCTAAGAAAATCTGGAAGGTCACAGGCTCCCCATCCCTATTCTCTGTCTTTATTCAGCAGCGGCAGAGATTTTAGAATAGGTCTCTAGCTGTAGCATTATGAACTCTGCTTCTGGCACAAATATTCATTGTCCTGCCTGTACTCTGTTCATTGGTTACGTGGGATTTTCTTAGCTTTATTTGTCTGCCTGCCTTGGAGATTACCATTATTACCATTTTGTCATCCCTTCCAATAATAGCTGAACAATTATTTACTTGTGGAATACACTCCGTATCTGGTGCACATTTTTCACATCAGCAAAGAGAGGTGGAGTGGATAGGAAATTGTTTAAGCACCCACATACCTTGAATTTCTTGAATAATCCCTGCAATCAGACTTTTCAGATGCAGCGTGGACATTATTCCAGTTGCCAGGGTGATGGTAGTGTTCATTTTGCCCTCGTTTCTATACTTCATTTCCTAGAATAAAGACAGTCTAAATTCTTTTCTGGCTACTGGCTTCATTCATTAATTAAAAACCCTGACACTTGGGAGCAGGTCATGCTTTTAGAGTACAGCTACCATCAACCCCATAGGGGATAAGGGTAGCGCTGTGGTCTAAACCACTGAGCTTGGGCTTGCCGATCGGAAGGTCGGTGGTTCAAATCCCTGCGACGGGGTGAGCTCTCTTTGCTAGGTCCCAGCTCCTGCCTACCTAGCAGTTCAAAAGCACGTTAAAGTGCAAGTAGATAAATAGGTACCCCTCTGGCAAAAAAGTAAACGGCATTTCCATGTGCTGCTCTGGTTTCGCCAGAAGAGGCTTAGTCATGCTGGCCACATGACCCGGAAAAACTCTCTGCAGACAAACGTTGGCTCCCTTGGCCAGTAAAGCGAGATGAGCGCCGCAACCCCAGAGTCGTTCGCAACTGGACTTAACTGTCAGGGGTCCTTTACCTTTACCATCAACCCCGGGTGGCATGGCCAATGGACAGGAATGATGGGAGTTGTAATCCAACAACACTTGGAGGGCTACCATTTGAGTCCCCCACTCCTGATATTCTGTTTTAGGGATGGAAGAGAAATTCAGTTTTCATTCACAGGTGAACCTACCTAATTGGTACTTTCTGAAACAATTTTTTAAAAAGCAAAGCACAATCCTCCTTCAAAATTCACAGTTCTCTGAATTTCTCAAAGAAGTTCTCCAGCCAAGTGCTGTGCACAAAACCCCCCAGCATGCATTCAGTTCAAGTGCCAATAAAAATACAGATAGCAGCAAAAATTACATACAAAAATGCATTCTTCCAGGGGGAAAGTGTTTTACAAAAAAATAAAAAATATGCATATTGAGCAAAATTGCAATCACATGTGAAAATTGGGAGAAATTTGCACTAAAGTACTGATGAATTTTCATGTGGACTTTTTTAAAAAAAGAAAATTCAAATGTAGAATTGTGGAGAATGAAATTTAAGACTAGAAAACTGGCATATTTAGTCATCTCAACTCAGTTTCCAATATGTGCCTCAGCTTCTGGGAAGCTCCAGGCTTATTCCTCAGCCTCACACCAAGAGTAGAAGCTACCATCCTTCTCTGTTTTGTTCTTCTTTAAAAGACCAGGCCCTTGACACACTCCAGCTCTGTCCCTCATAATGAGGGAGAAGAGAAAGCGAAGGAGGCACAAAGAGCTGTTCATCCATTCTGTGTTGCTTTTTCCTGAACGGCTGGGCTTCAGAGAAGTCTTTTTTTGAACGCCAGCTTTGCCTCACGAGGGGATGAGAAGAGGGATCTGCTTTCTTATGAGAACAAGAAGAGAGAGCTGCCATTCCCCTCCATATACTGCTGCAGTTGAGTTCCAGAAGTTTCCGGCAAAGGAGAAACCCCAGCCTGTTTATTCTGGATGTGAACCTGTGGAGGCTCAGAACCCCTCACTGCAGTTAATGTCAGCAGCCATCTTAGACACACCCACATAAGGCTCCTCCTCCTCCTCACACGCTATTAGGAGGGCCCTCTTGTACCTTCTGCTGCATGTCACCCCAATCCCTGAATGGTGAGAGATTTCAGGGGTTCCAGGCGCTTGCCCATGGTTCATGTTTCCTTTGGAAATGAGGCACAATGGAGACTGTGGTGTCTTTAGGATAGGTGGTTTATTCATACATATATACAACTTGAGCCTATGATGAAGGGGCTCACAGCAGTAACACCCCAGATGGGTCTCGTTTCCCAAATCCTTGGATTCAAACATACATCAAATATTGCTCTTTCCCTCTGTCTTCTCCCAGCTTGCTCCTTTACACCTGGCCCAAAGCACTGCAACTCAGCTCTAAACTCTGGCTTCATACTTCAGATTATTCACGAGCAGGGGCCCCACCCATTTGCTCTCATTCAGCGCTTGCTTATTTAATTAATTTATACACCGTTTTGCTGCTGGGTTTAGGCACAATAACCTGTCTAAATAGATACGATTATTTTTTTTGCTTTTTGTGGGCTTGAAACCCCCACAAAACTCCATACATGTGACTATGCTTTGTCTTTTGCAAGCACCAGGCTCTCATGTCTCACTTTGGGAACCTTCAAAGACAGATTATGGTAGGGGATTCTTATGTTTAAAAGTGGGGGAATGGACTGCTACTTCCATGTGCTTCCATGGCCTTAGAGTCATAGAATCATAGAAGTGTAGATTTGAAAGGGACCACAAGCGTCATCTAGTCCAACCCCCTGCATTGAAGGAATATTTTGTCCAACATGGGACTCAGACTCACAATCCTGAGATTAAGGGTCTCATCTTCTGTTGACTGAGCTACCAAAGCCTTGGAACTTGACAGCCGTCAAATGCTCTCTGAATTTTGGCCAGCAACAAGAGGAACTGGAGGCCAGTTATAGTTTCCACTTCATTTTTTTAAGGAAACCTCCAGAGTTCTAATTCCCCTTTCTCTGGAAATAGTTATTAAAAGTTGCCGGTGAGCAAAAAGGATCCAAGTACGACAAGTTCTCTCATCCAGATGAGATAGTAAGCAAAGGCCAAAAATCATTTGTTCTCTGCCCTATCATTTCCCAGGAATCTCCGCTGATTAACTGCTCTCTTGGGGAGTCAAGAACACCTGCAGCACAATGCAGTTGAAGAATGTATTTGCTTGATAAAATGTGGAATAAAGAATGAGAATTGCCAGCAGTTCCCTTGCTAAGGTCCAGCCCACCTCACCCAGAATTCATGTCTTCTGATGCCAGTAGCATAGGATGCATGGCTAAAGTAACATGGTGATGACAGAAAGGCTCTCTGCACGTGATCAGACACTGCGAAAAATTCAAAATGATGGCTGCATGGTGTTAATCAGCTGTGGCTACAGTTAGAAGAACACTGCCTGCCAAATATGCCAAAGGCCTAAAGGCCATGGGTCTATTTGTTCAAACCAGGGATGGGAACTTGGAGCTTTCTAGATATCATTGGACTCCAATTCTTCCCCAGCCAGCATGGCAATGAACAGGGATGATGGGAACTGTAATCCAACCACATCTTCCCTTCTTGTGTGACACCTTTTCTCAGGGTTATGGCTCTGCCATCACCTGTTTTTGTTTTTTTATGGCATCTCTCTCAGCCAATCTCCTGAGGAAGCTGGCGCAATTTATTTTCTAGCCCTTGTGAAATCCATTGATCAAACCCCGCATTTACTGCTTTCAGAAATTATGGGGAGAACCTGGCACCCAGGAATTTTAAGGGATCTTTTTTACCCCTTGCAAACCCATAAGTGAACATTGTGGGACAAGGCAGGGGAAATTGTAGTAAAACCTAATGTTGTTGGCAATGGATCACTCTTTTGAATTATAGTAAATGATGTGACCTCTTCATGGATCACTGCCTTGTCATGGCAAAGGGGCTTGAATGGAGAAGCTATGAGCTATGCCATGCAGGGCCACCCAAGACGGACAGGTCATAGTGGAGAGTTTTGACTACACGTGATCCACCTGGAGCAGGAACCGGCAAGCCACTCCAGTATCCCTGCCAAGAAAACTCCATGGACATAAACAACAGGCATAGAAAAGTTATGACGCTGGAAGATGAACCCTTCAGGTCGGAAGACATCCAACATGCTACTGAGGAAGAGTGGAGGACAAGTACATTAAGAGCTGCTGAAGCGGCTGGGCCAAAGCCAAAAGGTCACTCAGTTGCGGATGTTCCTGGAAGTGAAAGGAAAGTCCAATGCTGTAAAGAAAAAAAAAATGCATATGGGATGACAGAGGACGAGATGGTTGGACAGTGTTCTCGAAGCTACTAACATGAGTTTGACCAAACTGCGGGAGGCAGTGGAAGACAGGAGTGCCTGGCTTGCTCTGGTCCATGGGGTCACGAAGAGTCAAACATGACTAAATGACAACAAAAATGATGTGAGGTAGTCTGTGGCCTCAGGATAAAATTTTGGGGATGACAGGCAGGGACTGGTAGGGTGAAGTGGGGTCAGTGATGACATGGTTGGTGAGTAAAATGAGACATGAAAGTAATATACAAATGGGAAGACAAAATAAAATAACTAAGGAAGACAATAGGTAGGACAAAAGTATAAAAGATCCTTTAACAATGTAAACAACACTTTAATAAATATTATTTTTTAAAAAACAATGTAAACAACACACATCCCAATTCTTTTTTATTAAAAAATAACAATAACAATAACAAGAAAAATCCCAGAACAGTTTAGCTATCAAAAGACACCAATAATGTGTGGTCCTTTCAAGTTGAGTGGAGCAATCAGTCTTTAGAGGAGGAGGAGAAAGATGGCAGAAAGGGGTGAATCCTGGGTGAAGTGTAAGGTGAGAACTTTGTTTTTCTGAGAACAATGACAACGCAAGACACTGGGCACAGAGAAATACCACCTATGGCAGCCAAGAATGAATGATTAATATTAGTCGAACTTAAGTTGCACTTTCAATCATGAAAGGAGTTTTGGGGACGAATAAAGGTCAAGGTCCATTGCAATAATTTCAAAATAAACTAGTTGGGGTTTGGTTGTAAGGTATTTGCCAAAGTGAATGATTTAGCAAGCCAATTTTGCACAAGGTGATTTCGAAAACCAACGAATTCTAAAATTTCAGAGAGCTCAATTCCTACAGCCATCAGCCCTAGCAAAGCATGGCCAATGGCCAAGGGTGATAAGAGTTTAGAGTTCAAAAAGTGAAATTCCGGACACAAAAGTTGTCGAGCTTTTTTCCTACTGCTTCCAACTGCAAGCTTGTAAAGGGCTTGTAATTCTGCAACATCTTGAGGGTACCAGCTTGATGTTATGCTTAACCACAGCTTTGGCCTTCAGGGGCAGCAACGTGGGGGATCCTCGCTCAACACAACTAGAAATGTGGCTGAGATGAGTTGGACCTGCTTCTCATTATCAGACTCTGAGCTCCATCCCTTTCTGGTGTCACCTGGCTGGGCAGAGGTGGGGGGAAAGCAAAAATCACTGGCATCTATTCTTCTGCCCCACCCCCACCCCACCTGAGGTTTGTATGAATTTAAAGGATCCGCCCAAATCCCTGGCTGCTGGTCTTTAATCTCTTCATGATAAACTGCAGTTTCTTAATAAAATGGCAGTTTTCTGAAATCATTACCACATCCTGGATGAATTCCTCTTAAACTTGCCTCATCTCCTTTAGCTATTCCCTAACATGGTATCAAACATTTAAAAAGGAAAAAGAAACAACAATTGCAGAGCCTCTGTGCTGAAATAAGTAATTTCTCATTAAAATGGAAATGCTATTTTAAGCGCAATGACCTAGGGTTAACCCCGGTATTGGAAATCCTATTAGACTGCAGAAATCCCTATTAGTTCATTTCAATTTTCCTGGCTCTTGATGGACAAAGGACTTGGATCCGGATCTTGTTTTCTACTAAAAACCTTACAGAATCGTAGAACTGTAGAGTTGGAAGGGACACCAAGGGTCATCTAGTCCAACCCCCTGCTAGCCAGTAATATCACTCATATCCATAGGATGCACAGACAAAGCAAGGAGCACTTGTGCAGCAGGTGCAGGACCTGGCTAGGCGGGTGGAGGCACTGATCCAACAGCTGACATGCCCCCTGCATTCCTGTTAGAAATGAGTGGGGCAAATGGGGCTTTAGCAGGGAGGCAGCTTTGGATTGAGCAAGCAAATGAAAACCCACATGGGGGTTGGGGTTGAGTTCATGACGACACTGGCATTTCCATGCCCCAGGCAATGGAGGGGTGGCCATGCTGGCTGAGAATTGGACTGGGCACCAGTCATCTCCTCAGTGGGCAGAGGCCAATGCCATACCCTCTAAGGTTTCTGTGATGAAAATAGGGACGTCCCATTCCACAATGATAATTTTCCTGTTTATACCCCGCTCATCTGACTGGGTTGCCCCAGACACTCTGGGCAGCTTCCAACATATATAAAAGCATAATAAAACATTAAACAGAAACCCCCCCTTCCCTATACAGGATTGCCTTCAGTTGGCTCAGGGATCAGATAACTCCATAACCTCCAGCATCTCTCCAATGAAAATAGGGACATCCTAAGGAAAAGTGGGACATTCCGGGATCAAATCAGAAACCAGGGCGGCTTCTCTAAATCAGGGACATCCCTGGAAAATAGGGGCACTTGGAGGGTCTGTGATGCAGATGAAGGCTCTGGTGGTGGAACAGGCCAGACTGGCAAACAGCTACAGCTCTCTCACTTAATGAAAAACAGGAGCAGAAATTACGGCTTAGCCCAAGTTAGCTAAGGGAGTGATGTTGCAGTCCGATACGGCCACAGCAAGTCAGGGTGGCCTCTTGACTTCAGCATAGCCAGGGAACACATCACTTCCTCCTCTACCGGCCATGCTGGCTGCTGGGGCTTGTCCGTGGTTGTAGCTCATTGCAGGTGAGCCAGAGGGCAGGGTTTTGGAAGAAGACCAGAAGGAAACAAGATCCACTCTCTGGTTATACAAGCCCAGGCCTCAGTTGTTGCTGGGTTCCAGAGGGGCTGGTCAATTCAGAATACACACCCAGTGCCTATGCTGAAGCCTGCTAACATCTTTAATCAACAAAGCTGTGACCTGCTGAAATCCTGTCTAGTTGCCCTGTGGCTATGGCATCTTTATCATGCCTTCACCCAGGGGCATAGCTAGCTGATCCAGCACTCGGAGCCTGCTTGGTGGATGCAAGCCCCACGCTGTCATTTCGGGAAGAATGGGGCCCCGAGCCACCGTGTCACTCCCAGGAGAGGCACATGGCTCAGGTGCGCTGCAGGCCAGGCCCCGCGGCAAGTGCCGCCCCCTGCGGTGTGCCATTTTGTTACCCCCTTAGGGATGACACCCAGGGTGGACCACACCCCCATATACCCCTTCCTACCCCCCTGCCTCCACCCCACTGCATGTGGCTCCCCTGTACCCAGACCCACAGGTAGAGACTGCCTTTCATAAATAGGGACACGTACTGGGGAGGGAGAGGGAAAATTATTTGAATTTCACTTATTGATTTGAACAAAACATCCAACTCTTGGCTGTGGGTCTCTGGTCTAATAATGCATTTCAGCAGGCCCTTCCAATGAATACCACAATTTCTGCAAATTGGACCACAATGTCTCAAGTTTCGACATCTCATTCCAAAGAAATGTACAGTCCCTAAAACTGCACCAGGCCCCTGGGGCATGAGGACATAGGGAGGTGCCTTATACCAAATAAAACCGTTGCGCCATCTAGCTCTAGCTAGCTATTGTCTGCACTGACTAGTAACAGTTCTCCACAGTTTCAGTCAGTGGATACTCCCAATCTCACCTGGAGTTGCTGAAGATTGAACCTGAGACCATCTGCATTCAGCCATGGGCCTTCCTCATCAGTATTGCAATAGTTAGGTTGTGAAATGAGTAACTGCTTCGAAAAGAACACAATGCACTGGAGTTGACACTTGATGGGCAGGCTACCTTTTGACTCAATTTGGAATCTGATTAGCCAATTACATGCATCTCTGCTGAATGCTCAGAAACAGGCCAGGTATCTCCCCCCACACCACCCCATATCACCCCATCATTTTCAACCAGCCTCCACATCCTTACCCCCAAGACTTGGACAAGTAATTTTTAAGGCTTTGGGGATCTTCAGGGAAATCTGGTCAAGCCCCCGAGATTTGACAAGAAGCTCTGCAATCAGAAGGCTCAGGTGAGCAAGGTCCAAGAAATGGGTCAGCCTAAATGACTGACATCTTGTAAGCCCTCTTCCTAATACTTTCTCGATCTGCTTTATGGCGATGCCAAAATGCTACCCCAAGGCTTGACATTAGATGGAAAATCAATGGTTATACTATTAGAACTTAAGGGCAGAGCTTTAAATACCTTCACATGGGATAATGCCACAACAATGGGGAACTATAATGGCCACAAGGGGCAGGCAGAATATTTCGCTACCTCTTGTACTTTCACAGTTTCTCTAAACCAGATTTGGGATCTTCAAGCATTAGGGGGGTGTCACCCTGCAGGCCTCTCTATCTGGCATGGGGGCTCTCCCCAAGCCCACCCCTCCCCGGCATTGATTCACACCTTTCCATGTCAGAGGGTATGCTCTTCTTGAGTGTTTTTTATCTGACTGGAATCTGTTCATAGTGCTCTTGGTGGAAGTCACAATATGGCTGCTCTGTGGTCCGTAATACTTCAAGGACCGCTCTGTGGTTCATGGCATAACACAAAATGGCTCACTTACCTGTTACAGCTCTGACTTCACCCATGGGTTAAAAACACCCAGGGTGGCCTACAACAATTAAAGCACAACATTAAAAACAGTTTTAAACAACTTTAAATTACAGAAATAAGGTGGGTTCTAAAAATATTATTATTACTATTTATTGAATTTATATACTCCCCTATACCTGGGGGTCTCAGGGCAGTTCACAGAATAAAATCAAGATAAAAAAACCACAAAATACATAATAAAAACAAAAACAACTATATACCCCCGATTTGCATAGGATGTAAATCAGATAAACCTTACAGTACATTAAGATAGATTATAAGGACAAAATAAAGAGGGAAAGGATTTGCTGAAATATCTAACTGAATAAGAATACAAAAAAGGGAGGTGGGAGGAGGTCAAGGAAACAAGCAAATGAAAAATAAATTATGTGAAGGTTTGACGTGTTTTTTGCTTTTGTTTTTTCTTTTTTTCTTTTTTTCTTAATTTTTTTCTTTTTCTTTTTATTGTATTTTTTAATTGTGATACATTGTTTTGTTTTTTGTTTAACTTGGTGTTTTTCTGTTTTATGTGTAACCTTTAAAACCTCAGTAAATATTATTTTTTAAAAAATAAAGAAATCAGATAAACCAAAGGCCTGGTTAAAAAGGAAAAAAAAAATACCTGGCGCCTAATGATGTATAATGAAAGCACCAGGTGAACGTCCCTGGGGAGAGCATTCCACAGAGGGGGAGCCACTGCAGAGAAGGCCTATTCTCGTGTTGCCACCCTCCGGACCTCTTGAGGAGGAAGCATACAAAGAAGGCCTCAGAAGATGATGTCAGGGTCCGGGTGGGCAGTGGCAGAGCTAGCTGCTCGGGCACCCAGAGCGGCACTCAGGGGTGGGATGATTCACCCAGTGGGCAGGGCAATCCTCCCAGGGGGTGATTGGTGTGTGGCAATCTGCCCACGGTGGATTTTGTCACCCCTCTCTGAGATGACCACCTTGGAGGACCACCCCCTGCCCCCCTTCCTACGCCCCTGCAGGTAGGCTTATATGGAAAGAGGCGGTCCTTGAAGTATTGCGGACTCAAGTATCAAAAGTTGGGGTAAAGAGGTAAGGAGGTATGTCTTTAGTATTTGCCAGGAGTTGTATAATGAAGGTGCCTGATGCACTTCTGAGGGAAGGGAGTTCCACAACCTAGCAGCTGCCCCAGAGAAGGCCCTCTCCTGGGTCACCAGACCCCAAGCTTCTGAGGGCAGTGGGACAACCCAGAGGGCCCCATCTGCTGACCTTAGCACCTGTGTGCTCCACCTGTAGGGAAGGAGGTGGCCGTTTAGGTATTTGGACCCTGAGTCTTCTAAAGCCCTAAAAACGAATGTGAGCACCTTGAATTGGGCCTGGAAATGAACTACCAACCAGCTCAGCTGTTTTCAAACAGGGCTTATGTGAGATTGGCCAATAATCTGATTGCTGCATTTTATACCAATTGAAGTTTTTTTTGAGTCATCTTCAAGGGCAGCCCCATGTAGAGTGTATTTTTAAATTTTTATTTTAGAAAGCCTAGAAGTTACCAGAGCAGGAAGTCTAGTGACCTAGTCATCACTGTCCAAATAGTGCCACAACTGGCGAATCTGCCAGAGCTGAAAAAGGCAGCCTTAGCCACTGAGCTTACCTGAGCCTTCAGTGATGGTGTTGAATCCAGAACTTGGAACTGTGTAGGACACTACAGAACATCTCTATCTCCATAGCTAGTTCCTTGAAATGGCCCTAGAGGTAGGAATGGAATCACTGAAGCACAGTTCCCACAACCCCCAAACCCTTGGGATGCACCCGTAGGATACAATGGTCAACAGTATCAAAAGTCGCTGAAAGATCAAGGTGAATGAGCAGTCCCCACCATCTCTTTCCAAATATCCTGCTTTTTCCGATCCTTGCAACACAGCTCACAAATGGTAAACGATAAATACACACACACACACACACACACACACACACACACACACTGAAGCAAAGAACTGAACCAAGCCACACAAATTAGAACTGGGTGTGTGCAGAAAGAAGAGAGAGATAAGATTTTGGGTGGAGGGCAGGATCAGCCAAAGTTCACAACTGAATTATAAGTGCAACAATGGTTTCATATTCTCTGTCCTACCATTATTTGACCTTTGTAGTGTCCCTATGGCTGCTTCTAAATTACTGAAGAACTTCCTCTACAGTTTGGTGGAACTGGACTTACTTAAGACACCTCGTCCCTATAAAAAGGGAACGAACGGTGAAGAGATAGAGGGGTGGGTGGGCAGAACCCTCCTTTTCTCTCCTTTGCCGTGCCGCAACAGGTCTACTGAAGGGCTGAAGGTAAGATATTGCTTTGGGTTCTTTTTGTCAACGACCTCTCCTGAATGAAGCCAACCAAGGCCATACCTGAGCTAAGGGACCTTTTCTGGTCGCCACCATTAACCATAATGATGGTGACCAGAAGGTAATTTTAAATTCATTTTTAAAATAACAACAACAACAGCAACAACACTGTAGAGTTCTTTCACTGCAACAATACCGTGCTTGCTTCTTTGCTTCATTATTTTTAAAGACTTCTGCCACTCTACTTCCTGAGCAAGTCATCGATGATACTACTTCAACATACCAAAACAATATTTCGAAACGCAATCCCAAAATTCAGAAATGCGGAACCTTCTCCAGCTTGAGTGTCATATTCGCTCACAGGCAACTTTCCAGGAGCTGCATATCAGTGGTGGATGGGGCTCATATCCAGGGCTTATTATTCTGTATTTTATATTGTGTGTTTCTTTAAGTGTTGTACGTTGCTTTGAATCCTAACTTGGGAGAAAGGTGAGATACAGTGGTACCTTGGGTTACAGACGCTTCAGGTTACAGGCTCCGCTAACCCAGAAATAGTAACTCGGGTTAAGGACTTTGCTTCAGGATGAGAACAGAAATTGCACGGCAGCAGCGGGAGGCCCCATTAGCTAAAGTGGTACCTCAGTTTCAGAACAGTTTCAGGTTAAGAACGGACCTCCAGAACAAATTAAGTTATTAACCTGAGTTAAAAGGTAAAGGTACCCCTGCCCGTACGGGCCAGTCTTGACAGACTCTGGGGTTGTGCACCCATCTCACTCAAGAGGCCAGGGGCCGGCGCTGTCCGAAGACACTTCCGGGTCATGTGGCCAGCGTGACATCGCTGCTCTGGCGAGCCAGAGCCGCACATGGAAACGCCGTTTACCTTCCCGCTGGTAAGCGGTCCCTATTTATCTACTTGCACCCGGAGGTGCTTTTGAACTGCTAGGTTGGCAGGCGCTGGGACCGAGCAGCGGGAGCGCACCCCGCCGCGGGGATTCGAACCGCGACCTTTCGATTGGCAAGTCCTAGGCGCTGAGGCTTTAACCCACAGTGCCACCTGCGTCCCCTAACCTGAGTTACCACTGTATAAATATATAAAATGAATTAATAATAATAATAATAATAATAATAATAATAATAATATTGCTGCGTGAAGAGCCTCTCCTCTGACATTAAACAGCTTTCCTGGGCCGGCCTGCCTCTCCTCATGCTGCAAGGGGTGTGGTCACCTACTGGCAGCCACACAAACTGTGCTGCATGATGACACCTTACATTTTCATGTATATAGGAAGATAATATGCAGCTCCCTGGTGGGGCCCTAGCAAATGGGCTGTGGGCACAGCATCGGATATCAGTCAGGCTCTCTCATCACCAATACTAGCCCCATGCCTTGTTGTAACCAATAATGTTATGGACTACATCTCCCTTTTGTACCACTGCACGTGTCACAATGCAACCCTCCTTGGTGCCAGCCCACACTGCAGAAAAAACATTCTCTGCCTATATGCTAGTCTAGTGAAATCCAACAGTTTCCTTGTTATCAGGCCGTTGTTGCAGGGCCATTTATTTCAGAGCTAACCAAGCATGCAGACTAGTTAATTGCTCAGTCCTGGGAAAACATTACTACATTTCACTAGCCTAATAAAACTCACTCTTCCTTTCCTCCACGACCGCCACAAGCACAGATTTCCATCTCCAGTTGCGTCTTTGGCAGTGTGCCACATCATGTAAACCTATGCATTCTGGGGGGTGGCCAGGCCCAGAGAGCCGCAGATATGAAACTAGAGATAGGAAGAAGAATTGAGCTTGGGAATACTGAGCAACCTTGCAGCGATTCACATCAGGGCTCTCCCTATCATGGCCATACTGCTAACTGTCCTGATTTGACTGGGACACCCCAGAATTACAGAAGCCATATTGACTTCTGATTGGATCCTGGGATGTCCCATTTTGCCGATTATTACAATAAACTGTCATGAAATTCTACTCATATTGAGTAGGGGAGATTCCAACGTATAGTTAGCAGGGTAAAAACTTAAAACACATTGCAGGATTCCTCCCAAAATAGACCAGAGGTGATTAATATTTCATCCAGCAGAGCTTTACTGCTGCTGAAGGCAAATGAGTGTAATGGTCACAGATCCAATACATTCAGGATTGGCACCGTCCATAAGAAATCCAGTTGCAACAGACTTAACTTAAATTTACAATAACTTATAGTAAGACTAAAACCATAACATGAATCATACTATGTACAGAACACCACACTGGAAGGGAAAGAGATAGAAAGAGAAAGTGAAACCCAGGCTCCCTCTGACCTTAATTTTATACTCAGCATGACTTTGACAGAAAGAGATAACAGAACCAGTTTAAGCCAGCTGTACTCAGCTTCTCTGAAGCAGTAACCCAAACATCATGAACCTTCTGCTTGTTTCTAGGCAGAATAGAAACTTACGTGTCAGCACCAGTTTCTTTCACACATAGAAGCTCCCAGAACCCTTTTGAATAAATTAGAATAGGAAAGATCTCTACACATCAGATCAATACTTTCTGTATCAAGAAATGCAGACTGACACAAACAAATACATATTTCTTTACTGCCAAGAGCTGGGGGGGGGGGGAGAGTTTACCAGTGTTAGGTAAAAGGAGATGTTTGAACCAGATGGTCAGAGCCAGGGTAGGTTGGTGGGGACTGAATTATACCCTGAATCATAATGTCTGAACTACTTTATTTTGCTGTCTTGCAGCCATGGCAAGGAAACAGCTACTGCTTTGGACCTGGTTGGCACTTCTATGTGGTGAGTTTGGAATTAACCATGAACTTGCAGGTTGACCCATCTAGGCAGACACTCCTTCCAGTTTTGTACCTGGTCACAACTCTCTCCCAAAGAACAATTGAACTGCATACCCTACGCCTCACAGAGTCCCAGCCTGGTATGCCTGGTATGAGTCCCAGCACTCTTAGAATATATAAATGACAGTTCCCAGGATTCTTTGAGCGAAGCCATAACTAACAGTAGTACAGTGGTACCTCGAGTTACCTTAGGTTACAAACGCTTCAGGTTACAAACTCTGTTAACCTGGAAGAGTTGCGTCGAGTTGAAAACTTTGCCCCAGGATGAGAACGGAAATCGTGTGCTGGTGGCACAGCGGCAGCAAGAGGCCCCATTAGCAAAAGCACATCTCTAGTTAAGAAGAGTTTCAGGTTAAGAATGGACCTCCGGAACGAATTAAGTTTGTAACTGGAGGTACCACTGTATAAGGGTGCTACAGATGCATGGTGTGGGTGTGACCTCTTCGGGGCAATTAGAGATATTGGCAGAACAGTAACTCACTCAGAGCCTGGCAAATTCCCCTTGACAAAAGTGAACAGTGCATGGCGATGGATATTTGGCACAGTTCCCGATATCCTGTTTGTTGTGGGGGGAAAACATGCCCTTCCCCTGCAGTGGTGGGGAGCCTATGGCCGATGATGCTCAGCTCCCAGACCCTGTGATCATCATCTGAGGCCCTTCTTCATGGGCCACCTCCAGAGGGTGGGAATAGTAATAATGATCAGCCCCAGACAGCACAGCCAATATTCAGGGATGATAGTGGTAGTCCATTAGAATCTGGAGTTCACCAGTTCTTCATCCCTGCAGCCAAGTATTTACAAAGTATAACACTGCAGTGTGTCTTTTTTTCAGGTCACTTAACACTCTGCTATGAATACCAAGCTTTAACAGATAAAAGAGGCAGCAATTATTCATCTGTTAAGGCTTAGTGTTTGTAGCAGAGTGTTGAACATTTCAGGGTTCAAGTCATCTTCCATACTTCCATCATCTTCCAGACTGATGTTTTAATGTATTTTTAATCATTTGTTCGAAGCCACCCAGAGTGGCGGGGGAAACCCAGCCAGATAGGTGGTGTATAAATAAATTATTATTATTATTATTATTATTATTATTATTATTATTATTATACTTTCATTCCCATATGACTTTTTTTTTTTAACCCTCAGTTTTTCAATAAAGCAATTATCTCTTTGCCTCCCTTTCCTGGCCCTAATTATATCTTTAAATTTTGCCATCTTTATTAAATCCCAAAATTTAATCATCCAGGTTTCTAATTCAGATGCTTAGAAGTCACTTTGCTTGCAATAGTTTGTGTAGAGAGCTGCATAAATTGCCCTGTTTGGAACCGCCCAGAGTGGCTGGGGAAACCAGGTATAAATAAATCATCATCATTTCCCCCTCATGTTTAGGCCATGCATGTGAGCTGCTATTAAAAGATTAATACCCATTTTGTTTAGCTTCCTGAAATGCCACGTCCTTGATATAACCAAGTAGCATTATTAAAGGATTCCTTTAATTAATAATTTTGATTCCATTATCACAATTGTCCTGTCCTACGAGAATATAGTCAGAGGAGTACACAATATTTCAAATGCTACAACACCATGTGATTATGGCACCGTATTGAGCTGTGTTGAACTTTGTGCAGCTTCACATGTTTAGCAACCATCTGAAACCTCACACATTAAAAGCACACAAGGTAGAGAGCTTAAAAGACCTTTCTGTGTTTGGTTTTCCCAATGCGGAAAGAGCTTTTAAGTTTTCCACGTTGTTTACCGGGCTCTGGGAGGCTCCTGGAAGATCTTGTGGGGCTATCCAAGATCTTGCGAGAACCTCTGAGAGCCCAATAAACAACTTGAAGAGCTCAGAAACTATCTGCTCTACATGGGGGGGGGGCAAGGCCCAGTTGGTGCACTGTTCTGGAAAGGTAAGATTTCTCATAAAAAGTTGGTTCTGAGGATTGTTTTGACTATACAGAATTTCAGCTTTATGCACTATCTCCAGAACGTAATCCCTGCGCAAGCTACAAGTTAATTGCACTTTGTTAATTATGCCTTTCAGGGTATTGTGGAGCAAGTTCCTGTGGGGAGGAATTTGTCACAGCCTTCCTTCAGAACTACTTGGAAAGTCAACCCAATCCTAAGTTTGAGTTGCTTATCACTGGATATCATCCTGCAACAACCGTCACGGTCACAGCGAACAAGTCTACATTCAATAAAAAAGTTTCTGTCAATAAGCAGACAGTATCAGTTGAGGTCCCAACCTCTTTAGAGATGAAGGGGACTGAAATCTTTGATGGAGCTGTGTGGATTCAAGCCGACAAAGAGATCTCAGTTGTTTCCCACAATTACAGGAGCTCCACAAGTGCTACCACAATTGTGTACCCAACTCATCAGTTGGGCACATCATATTATGTGGTAACACCAGTGGGGGATATGGCAAGCACTTTCAAGGAATTTGCCGTTGTAGCCTATGAATTCCCCACTCAAGTCACTATTCACCTGAAAGGGGCTGTGACATTCCAAGGGAAGGTTTATGCTGCAGGGAGCAGGCTTGTTGTTGACCTGAAAGCTTTCCAAGCAATCCAGCTGCAAAGCTCAGCTGATTTGTCTGGCACCAAGGTTGAATCAGTTGCGCCCGTGGCTGTTTTGAGTGGGCACAGCTGTGCCAAGCAGTTCTCATCTTGCGACCATGTTGCTGAGCAGCTCTTGCCTGTTTCCAGCTGGGGCACCACCTTCATAGTTCCCCCAGTGCCCTTCCAAACTCAGACTGACATTGTGTATGTCGTTGCTTCCCAAGATAACACTTTGATCCAATACCAGTCTGGGGCCACTCCAAGCTCCCGCCGCGCGGTGGCTGGGGAAGTCATCCAGTTTCAAATGCAGCCAGCTCAGTCCTATTTCTTCTCTGCCAATGCAGGAATCCAGGTCCTTTTCTTCTTTGCTGGTAACAGCAAAAACTACGACCCTTTCCTCATCAACGTTCCTGCTTTAAAAAGCTATTGCACGTCATATCACATTGATGGGATTAAGGCATTTGATAATTTTGCTGTCATCGTAGCAAAAACCTTAGATTCAAATGGGATCACACTAGAGAAGAGAGCCATTACAGATGCCAAGTGGACACGCATCCCTGGAACAGAGTATTCTTTCAGTCAACTTAGCTTGGGCAAAGAAGCCAGTGCCCTCTCTGTAGAGCATCCCAGCGCTCCTTTTGGGCTCTTCATCCTTGGAGGTGCATCTGCCGATGGCTACGGCTCTGTGGCCCTTTGCTCTTGTGGTAAGTGTCCTAAGTTGCACATATAATTTGTGCTATGAATGAGTAGTTTGATTATCTTCTCTGTACTTGAGAACAGAATGTGCTCTTTTTTTTCCCATAGAGAAAGGAACATTAGGCAAATTTACTGTATAAATCAGGAATAGAGACCCGGTGGCTCTCTGGATGCTGTTCAACTCCCATGATCTCCAGTCAACATGACCCATAGTGAGGGATGATGGGAATTGTAGTCCAGCAACATCTGGCAAGGCACAGGTTCCTCATTCCTGATATAGGTGGTTGTAGTAGTAGTAGTAGTAGCAGCAGCAGCAGGAAAAGTTGCTCTTATTGATCTTTATGGCCATTTTCATGTTCATGTTGCAGCAGAACAGGAATTGAGTTATATGGGCAAGGAAGGCAAAGGGAGGGTATATTAGCACATCTGCATAGAAGACTTCCTCCAAGCAACTCAGGAAGATGCATATGAGGCTATGTTTGGGAGGTAAAAGGTTAAGGTAAAGGGAGCCCTGACCGTTAGGTCCAGTCTTGGCCGACTCTGGGGTTGCAGCGCTCATCTCGCTTTACTGGCCGAGGGAGCCGGCGTACAGCTTCCGAGTCATATGGCCAGCATGACTAAGCCACTTCTGGCAAACCAGAGCAGCGCACGGAAACGCCGTTTACCTTCCCACCAGAGTGGTACCTATTTATCTACTTGCACTTTGACGTGCTTTCTAACCGCTAGGTTGGCAGGAGCAGGGACCAAGCAACGGGAGCTCACCCCATCACGGGGATTCAAACCACCAACCTTCTGATCGGCAAGCACTAGGCTCTGTGGTTTAACCCACAGCGCCACCCACGTTAGGCTAAAAGAATTCAGAGCACTGTCAAGGACTATATTTTAATAGTTTGATCTTGCACCGTTAAGTGGGATCTTCTCTCTTTTGACAGCAAAATCCTGTCCTGAGAACAGCCATTATGAAGCCTGTGGGTCTCCATGCCCGGCCACCTGCAGCGACACAGTTGGGCCCAAGGACTGTTCCTCGTTGCCTTGTGTGGGGGGCTGCCAATGCAATAAGGGCTTTGTGCTGGATGAAGGGGAATGCATTCCCACTACGGTCTGTGGGTGTGTGTTCGAGGGGGACGCCTTCTCCCCCGGTGAGCAGTTCTGGGCAGACAAGACATGCACAAAGCGCTGCATCTGTGATGCAAAAACCAGAGATGTGAGGTGTTGGGCAACAAGCTGCAGAAGCTGGGAGCGGTGTGAGGTGCAGAATGGAGTCCAGGACTGTTACCCTTTCATACAGCCTCCACCCAGCAATCCTGCCCCCACAATCCCCACAACCCCGAGTTACCCAACCACCACCATTTCCCCTACCAGGAATGCCACCTGCTCTGCTTTCGGTGGCCCCCACTACCTTAGCTTTGATGGCCAGAAGTTTGACTTCATAGGCACCTGTGTGTATCAGTTTGCTGCGCTGTGTGAGAAGCGGAGGGGCCTGGTTGACTTCCAGGTGCTCGTCCAAAATGACCATCGAGGCAGCCAGTCTGTGTCCTTTACCCGGCTTGTAGAAGTGAAGGTTGATGGGGCATCCATTGTGATCAGCAGAGACAACCCTGCAAAAGTCGTGGTGAGTTTTGTTGAATAGTTTGTTTAAATGTTAGGGTTCGTTATTGTATCACAGGATGTGTGCCACTTTAAAAGCCAGGGTCCTGACCTAGTTTTTACAGCTGTGTAGCAGTGTAGCAGGTGTTGATAAGTCACTGTAATTAGCTGTGTCAGCAATTGTGGATGATGTATAATGTGCAGTATGTAGCTTACTCTGCCCTAGTGGATGGATGGGCGATCATTATGGACACTATGTAAGATGTATGTTAGAGGAGTTTTCTTACTAAACCATGCAAAGATATTTTTACGTCTCTTCAGTGTTTCCATTTGTGTGGTCTACTCCGCACACACTCTGTGGCATGTTTCAAATGCCCAATCATTGAGGTGGGGAACCAAATGCAGCTCTCCAAGTCTTCCTGGCCCTCAGGACTCTCCCAACAGTGCACCCCCTGACCTGCCATACTTCTCTCCAGGGTACATCCTTCCCTAACCTCACTCTGTAACCTCCTTGAGTGCTTTTCCTGATTTGAATGTGTCCGTTGAATCCTAATAATGTTTTTCTGGAAGAAAGATAAAGAGGGATATATGAGCACGTGTGAAACTAGCCTACTGTACAAAGGTAAAATTAGCATTCATTGCTCTGCCCATTTTTGCTTTTGGCCCCTCCCACCTGTGGCATGTGGTTCCCCAGGAAGTTGTCCAGAAGGGAATGTGGCTCTCAGCCTGAAAAAAGTTCCCCGCTCCTCATCTGGAACATCACAGTTGGAAACTACTGAGAACAGTGGAGGGGATTATTATGATAATTAAGGTAAAGTCGTACCTTGCTGAACGCCTTGGAGCTCAGACGTTTTGGTTCCCAAACACCGTGAACCCGGTTTGCGAATGTTCTTTTGGAAGCCGAACATACAACAGGGCTTCTGTGGCTTCTGATTGGCTGTAGGAGCTTCCTGCAGCCAATCAAAAGCCATGATTTGGTTTTTGAATGTTTTGAAAGTCGAACGGATTTCCAGAACAAATTCTATTTGACTTCCAAGCTACGACTGTTCTTGGCATGGTTCCTTTCCTCTCCATGGCTAGTGCCCAGAAGAAAGATGAAGTGGGCTGTGTCCATTTTTCATTGCTTTTGCAAAGAGACCATTTTGTGATTATATGAAATCTATTTTCCAGCAGTATTTTTTTTTAATGAAGTATTACGTTGGACAAAAAAAATCCTGCATTGCAGGGGCATTGGACTATAAGAGTTGAATTTCCTACCCCAAATGATAAGTTTTGCTGTTGACCTCTGTACTCTGGAGCAGCCTTGGTTAGCCTTATGCATTCCAGATAGTATTGATCTCCCAAGGATCAGAATGCACAAGGCTAAGCAAAGCCGCCACAGATACATCAAGTATCACAGAATCATAGAGTTGGAAGGGACTCCATGGATCATCTAGCCCAGCAGTTCTCAACCTGTGGGTCCCCAGATGTTGTTGGACTACAACTCCCATCATCCCTGACCACTGGTCATGCTGGCTAGGAATGATGGGAGTTGCAGTCCAACAACATCTGGGGACCCACAGGTTGAGAAACAATGATCTAGCCCAACTCCCTGCAGTGCAGGAATACGCACCCATACAGCGATCAAACCTTGGCATTATCAGTACCACGCTCTAACCAACTGAGCTAACTGGCAAGGCTATTACAAAGGCACTTCTGAAATATTCCCCTTTTAAAATGGGCTCTAGGTGAATGGATTGCTGACCAACCTGCCCTTCAGCATCGGCAACGGCAGAATCTCCATATACAAGAGAGGGCAAGAGGCAGTGGTCCAGACAGACTTCAAGATGACCATCACCTTTGACTGGCAAAGCCGCGCCACTGTGACTGTTCCCAGCAGCTATGATGGTGCCCTGTGTGGTCTCTGTGGGAACTTCAATGGCAACAAGCAGGATGATCTGACCATGAAAGATGGCACAGTGGCTTCAAGCCCATCGGCCTTTGGTCAGAGCTGGAAAGTGCGGGAGGTGCCAGGCTGCAGTGAGGGGGCCAAGGGAGAGTGCCCTGCACGGCTGACCATAGAGAAGCGTCAACGGAGCCTCAACAAAGAGTGTGGGCTCATCCTAGCCAAAGGCGGCCCCTTCAGAGAATGTCACAGCAAAGTGGATCCAGAAGGATACTTCCAAGATTGTGTGTACAATTATTGCTTCTTTGATGGCCAACAAGCTGTGATCTGCCAGGTCATTTCCAGCTATGCTTCAGCGTGCCAGGCAGCTGGGGTGAACCTCTATCCTTGGAGATCGGACACCTTCTGCAGTAAGTGCCCAGAGCTGTTTTCTGAAATTCCTCAGATCTTCATAGAACATGTTAATTTATCTGAAATGGCACACAAAGTTACCAACACTGCTTTTGCTTCTGAAATATATATACAGTGGTACCTCAGGTTACATACACTTCAGGTTACATATGCTTCAGGTTACACACTCCGCTAACGCAGAAATAGTGCTTCAGGTTAAGAACTTTGCTCCAGGGTGAGAACAGAAATTGGGCTCCGGTGGCGTGGCGGCAGCGGGAGGCCCCATTAGCTGAAGGGGTGCTTCAGGTTAAGAGCAGTTTCGGGTTAAGAACTGACCTCCGGGACGAATTAAGTACCGTATTTTTTGCCCTATAGGACGCACTTTGTTGTTGTTGTTGTTTAGTCGTTTAGTCGTGTCCGACTCTTCGTGACCCCATGGACCAGAGAACGCCAGGCACCTCTGTCCTCCACTGCCTCCCGCAGTTTGGTCAAACTCATGCTGGTAACCTCGAAAACACTATCCAACCATCTCGTCCTCTGCCGTCCCCTTCTCCTTGTGCCCTCCATCTTTCCCAGCACCAGGGAGTCTTCTCTTCTCATGAGGTGGCCAAAGTACTGGAGCCTCAGCTTCACAATCTGTCCTTCCAGTGAGCACTCAGGGTTGATTTCCTTCAGTATGGAGAGGTTTGATCTTCTTGCAGTCCATGGGACTCTCAAGAGTCTCCTCCAGCACCATAATTCAAAAGCATCAATTCTTCGGCGATCAGCCTTCTTTATGGTCCAGCTCTCACTTCCATACATCACTACTGGGAAAACCATAGCTTTAACTATACGAACCTTTGTTGGCAAGGTGATGTCTCTACTTCTCAAGATGCTGTCTAGGCCTGTCATTGCCCTTCTCCCAAGAAGCAGGCGTCTTTTAATTTCGTGGCTGCTGTCACCATCTGCAGTGATCATTGAGCCCAAGAAAGTAAAATCTCTCACTACCTCCATTCCTTCCCCTTCTATTTGCCAGGAGGTGATGGGACCAGTGGCCATGATCTTCGTTTTTTTGATGTTGAGCTTCAGACCATATTTTGCGCTCTCCTCTTTCACCCTCATTAAAAGGTTCTTTAATTCCTCCTCACTTTCTGCCATCAAGGTTGTGTCATCTGCATATCTGAGGTTGTTGATATTTCTTCCGGCAATCTTAATTCCGGCTAGGGATTCATCCAGCCCAGCCTTTCGCATGATGAATTCTGCATATAAGTTAAATAAGCAGGGAGACAAAATACAGCCTTGTCGTACTCCTTTTCCAATTTTGAACCAATCAGTTGTTCCATATCCAGTTCTAACTGTAGCTTCTTGTCCCACATAGAGATTTCTCAGGAGACAGATGAGGTGATCTGGCACTCCCATTTCTTTAAGAACTTGCCATAGTTTGCCGTGGTCGACACAGTCAAAGGCTTTTGCATAGTCAATGAAGCAGAAGTAGATGTCTTTCTGGAACTCTCTAGCTTTCTCCATAATCCAGCGCATGTTTGCAATTTGGTCTCTGGTTCCTCTGCCTCTTCTAAATCCAGCTTGCACTTCTGGGAGTTCTCGGTCCACATACTGCTTGAGCCTTCCTTGTAGAATTTTAAGCATAACCTTACTGGCGTGTGAAATGAGTGCAATTGTGCGGTAGTTGGAGCATTCTTTGGCACTGCCCTTCTTTGGGATTGGGATGTAGACTGATCTTCTCCAATCTTCTGGCCACTGCTGAGTTTTCCAAACTTGTTGGCATATTGAGTGTAGCACCTTAACAGCATCATCTTTTAAAATTTTAAATAGTTCAGCTGGAATACCATCACTTCCACTGGCCTTGTTATTTGCAGTGCTTTCTAAGGCCCATTTGACTTCACTCTCCAGGATGTCTGGCTCAAGGTCAGCAACCACACTACCTGGGGTGTACGAGACATCCATTTCTTTCTGGTATAATTCCTCTGTGTATTCTTGCCACCTCTTCTTGATGTCTTCTGCTTCTGTTAGGTCCTTTCCACTTTTGTCCTTTATTATGGAAATCTTTGTACGAAATGTTCCTTTCATATCTCCAATTTTCTTGAACAGATCTCTGGTTCTTCCCATTCTATTGCTTTCCTCTATTTCTTTGCATTGCTCGTTTAAGAAGGTCTTCTTGTCTCTCCTTGCTATTCTTTGGAAATCTGCATTCAATTTCCTATATCTTTCACTATCTCCCTCGCATTTTGCTTGCCTTCTCTCCCCCGCTATTTGTAAGGCTTCGTTGGACAGCCACTTTGCTTTCTTGCATTTCCTTTTCATTGGGATGGTTTTCGTTGCTGCCTCCTGTATAATGTTACGAGCCTCCATCCATAGTTCTTCAGGCATTCTGTCCACCAAATCTAAATCCTTAAACCTGTTCCTCACTTCCACTGTGTATTCATAAGGGATTTGACTTAGATTGTATCTTACCGGCCCAGTGGTTTTTCCTACTTTCTTCATTTTAAGCTTGAATTTTGCTATAAGAAGCTGATGATCTGAGCCACAGTCAGCTCCAGGTCTTGTTTTTGCTGACTGTATAGAGCTTCTCCATCTTTGGCTGCAGAGAATATAATCAATCTGATTTCGATGCTGCCCATCTGGTGATGTCCATGTGTAGAGTCGTCTCTTGTGTTGCTGGAAAAGCGTGTTTGTGATGACCAGCTTGTTCTCTTGACAGAACTCTATTAGCCTTTGCCCTGCTTCGTTTTGATCTCCAAGGCCAAACTTGCCAGTTGTTCCTTTTATCTCTTGACTCCCTACTTTAGCATTCCAATCCCCTATAATGAGAAGAACATCCTTCTTTGGTGTCACTTCTATAAGGTCTTGTAAGTCTTCATAGAATTGGTCAATTTCAGTTTCTTCAGCACAAGTAGTTGGTGCATAAACTTGGATTACTGTAATGTTAAAAGGTCTGCCTTGGATTCGTATCGAGATCATTCTATCATTTTTGAGATTGCATCCCAGTACAGCTTTCACCACTCTTTTGTTGACTATGAGGGCCACTCCATTTCTTTTACGGGTTTCTTGCCCACAGTAGTAGATATGATGGTCATCCGAACTGAATTCACCCATTCCCGTCCATTTTAGTTCACTGATGCCCAGGATGTCAATATTTATTCTTGCCATCTCATTTTTGACCACCTCCAACTTACCCAGGTTCATGGTTCTTACATTCCAGGTTCCTATGCAATATTTTTCTTTACAGCATTGGACTTTCCTTTCGCTTCCAGGCATATCCGCAACTGAGCGTCCTTTCGGCTTTGGCCCAGCCGCTTCATCAGCTCTGGATCTACTTGTACTTGCCCTCCGCTCTTCCCCAGTAGCATGTTGGACGCCTTCCGACCTGAGGGGCTCATCTTCCAGCGTCATATCTTTTATATGCCTGTTGTCTTTGTCCATGGAGTTTTCTTGGCAGGGATACTGGAGTGGCTTGCCGGTTCCTCCTCCAGGTGGATCACGTTTGGTCAAAACTCTCCACTATGACCTGTTCATCTTGGGTGCCCTGCTCGGCATAGTTCATAGCTTCTCTGAGTTCTTCAAGCCCCTTCGCCACGGCAAGGCAGTGATCCATGAAGGGGAAATATGTGTGTGTCCTATGGGGCGAATGCAGGCTTTCGCTGAAGCCTGGAGAGCAAGAGGCGTTGGGCTCGCAAGGCTTGCTGGAGAGCGAGTGCCCGCTGGGCTCGCAAGGCTTGCGGATAGCAGTCTGTTCTGGGGGCTGGGGTCAGGGAAGCTCGGGCTTCTGCCGCCCCAGCCCCGCGGCTGGGAGGGAATAATTTTTTTATTCCCCCCCCAAAAAAAAACCGAGGTGCGCCCTATGGGCCAGTGCGCCCTATAGGACGAAAAATACGGTACTTAACCTGAGGTACCACTGTACTAACTTTGTTTCTGTGCCATTTTGGGTAAAACCTTCTGTCCAAAAATCTCCCTGCTGGTGATCTGTCTTGAAGCAGATGGGTGGGATGTAGCAATGACCCTAGTAGTGGCCAGTGGCATGGCCTGGACAGGACAGGACAGCCTTGCTTATGCAACATTGGCAAGCCAAGCAAGTAATGCTGCCTTGCCTGTGCCCCAGGGGCTCCTGATTGCCCCACCTGACCCCCTGGCCAAACATTCACTTCTTCAGTGATCAGACTTTTGCAAATCAGTAGAGGCACCCACTATGAAAAATAGCACATACTACCACTGAAAAGGGGGGAAAAGTAAATGTGTTTTGTGGGGCATGGACCAGTTCACAGCCTGGAATCTGCCTTCAAACTGTCCATACAATGCTGGGGAACATAGGAGCCAACTCCTAGGGGCCATAGGCTCCAACTCTATGGGGTTGAGGACATCTGCTCCCTGCACAAAAATATGTGGGGACAGGGCTGAGCCACGTCCCAGCCCATCTTAAGGGGTCAGGCCTTCCTGGGCCTCCGCACAGTGGTGGCAGGCCTAATCAGGCCTCACAGCCTCTTCCCAGTGCCTGTGACATCACACATGTGTCACACTTTTGATGTCATGAGCACATGATGACCCCCTCCCCATGTTGGGTGGAACACAGCGCCTCTTCTAGGTCCAAAGTCCCTCCATGGCCCCCAATAACATATTTGAAGAGGAACGCCCCCCCCCAAGTAATTGCCATTCAAATGGTGTGCATGCACCATAACCTGTGATCAGTTATGGGGGGTTGGGTTTACCTGCCCTCCCCTGATATTTTATTGAAGTTGGTGCCCCTGCAGGGGAATTACAAGTAGGACACTGCTATTGTGCTTCTGTCCTACTTGTGCATTATCATCTGATTGACCACTTTGAGAATAGAACGGAAAGCTGGAAGCCTTTTTGAGATACAGCAGGGCTCTCCTTATGTCCCTCCGCCCATAACCTCTTTTAGCAGGTCAACTTTGCTTTTTCAGCCATGTTCTTCCTGCCAGTGTTTTACCACCTTGCTTCGATTTGGTAGGTCTTTCTTGTGCTCCAAATAGCCACTACGAGCTCTGCGCTAGCGGCTGCGCCAAGACCTGTGTTCCAGCCCCATGTCCCACTAAGTGCCAGGAAGACTGCGTGTGCAACAAGGGCTTCGTGCTGAGTGGTGATCGATGCATCCCAGAATTCCAGTGCGGTTGTCTCCACCAAGGCCAATACTACCAGGCAGGAGATACGTTTTACCCCTCGTGTCAGGAGCGTTGCACGTGCCAAACTGGGGGGAGTGTGAGCTGCGCTGTATTTTCCTGTGGTCCCAATCAGGAATGCCGGTTGTCAGATGGCATTCGGAAATGCCACCCAGTTGGCAGCGCCACCTGTTCTGCTTCAGGTGACCCTCACTATCTCTCCTTCGATGGACTGGCCTTTGACTTCCAAGGCACCTGCACCTATACCTTGGCTAGGGCCAGCGGAAACAGCCGAGGTTTGAAGCCCTTTATTGTCAATGTGGAAAATGAGGCCTGGGCGGATGGGAAGGCGTCTGTCACCAAGATGGTCTCAGTCAGGGTCTACGGTGTGACACTCACATTACTACAGAACAAGGACGGTCAAGTGCAGGTGAGTCCATGCTAAAAGGGGAGGACAATCTTTAAATCTTTACTTATCCCCACCCCCTTTTTCCATTAAGGCATTGTCTTTGTTCATTCATTCAATGAGTCATTAAAACATCTGCCAATTTCTGTTTCTCTCAGTTTCTAATTTTTCCAGTCCTAAGTTCAGCTGTGCGCATCATTGCGAAGTTCTCTTAACATGCAAAGTTTTGTATGCAGATTTGTTTAATATACATTTTGTTGCAATCAATTTTCCCTACCAGGATGCATTTTGTATGTTGTTTTCACTAATAAGAAGCTTTAAAAGTATGCATCAAAAGACACTTGTACGTATTTTTGTACATATTTAGTTTGAAAACTGCATTGCAAAATTCAGAAAGGTGTTTTGTTTTGTTTATGGTTTCTGGAAGCACAAATTACGTAGATTTCCATAAAAATGAAAACCAAACCCAATTTATCTCCTGCCTCAGTATCCCCAATTGAGTATCATAGGAAAGAGCAGCGTGAGCCCCTCTCTTCCACCATGCGAACAGCATTCTGTTTGCATGATTCTTACCCTCCTTTCTTGAAGAGGAATGGATAATGAAATCTGGGCTTCTGTGTGATTGTACGCTTATGCAGAAGATCAGATTGGCACTGGGAGCAATCCATGTATGAGAGGGGAAAGTCTTGCGATTCTGTCTCTGGTAAATTTATGAATGGGCAGAGCACTTAAAGCAGAGATGGGGAACCTCTGTCCCTCCAGATGGGACCAACTCCTGTTATCCCTGACAATTGATTCTGCAGGTTAAGACTGAGAGGAGTTGGAGTCCAATAACCAAGGCAAGCTCACCCATGAGGGAAGGCCTCAGGTGGCAGGATCCATAGGGGCAGCACATCTGACCTTCAAAAATGCATTGCCTGCTGCTGCTGTCACAGAAGCAACAACAGCTGCTGCACACTCCTTGAAGGCCAGATCTGATGCATCCTCAGAAACTCCCACCCCATGGTCTTCTACAGTGGCCTCTTGGTGAGTAGGAGGCACTGCTCGTCTTCTAAGAAGGAAATGGTGGGGCTGCCCTCTGGAGTCTCCTGGGCTTTGCACCTGACTGGTGTGATTCAGAGCAGAACCCTCCCACTTCCATTGTGTCCTTTGATAACCACTTCAACCATCAGGTAGGGTTCCTTTGATTCTCTCCTGCCCTAGTTCTCAATGTAGATCTTCAATCTCTCCTTGTTATCAGAGATATTTATTGCCCCCTGATTTGTCAGTAAGCTCATACACACAAAGTCTCTTCCTCTCATGTCTATAACACGCAGAAAGGGACTAATACAGGCACAGGCAAACTTGGCCCTCCAGATGTTTTGGGACTACAACTCCCATCATCCCTGACCATTGGTCCTGTTAGCTAGGGATGATGGGAGTTCTAGTCCCAAAACATCTGGAGGGCCGAGTTTGCCTATGCCTGGGTTAATATATCAGAGTAGTGAGATAAAATATGGTCCCTGCATATGCTTCATGAACATTCTTCCAACATTTCTGCAAGAAGCCAGCCCTACTCAACCAGAGGATGTTCTGTTTATTTCTCCCAGGTGAATGGCCTGTTCTACAATCTCCCCATAACCGTTTCTGCTGACCGGATCAGAGTCTATCAGCATGGCACCGAAGTCCTGATAGAAACTGACTTTGGTCTCATTGTGAACTACGACCTGGTTTATGACATAAAAGTCACAGTCCCAAGCACCTACCAGAACCAAGTGGAAGGCCTGTGTGGGAACTACAATGGGAAAAAGGAGGACGACTTCCTGCTCCCCAATGGCAAGACAGCCTCTGACGTAGCTGTGTTTGGCGCTGCTTGGAAAGTTCGGGTCCGTGGGGCAGTTGAATCTTGCTCAGATGGATGCTCTGGAAGCAACTGCCCAGTCTGTGAGGAAAAGAAAAGGGAGGTCTTCAAACAGCGCCACTACTGTGGGATCCTCACTGCATCTGATGGCCCCTTCAGTGCTTGCCACGGAAAGGTCGATCCCAGGCTATACTTCAGCAACTGCGTCTACGATCTGTGCCTGGGTGGCGGGGACAGCAAGGTGTTGTGTGACAGCGTCCAGAGCTATGTGTCTGCCTGCCAAGTGGCCAAGGTCTCGGTCAAGCCCTGGAGGAGCCCTTCCTTCTGCCGTAAGTACTGGGGACTGAGCAGTGCTGTGCTTTTAACAGGCTCTGATCTAACTCCCTATGGCTTTGGGACACAGTCCAAGGTGTGTGTGGTCAAATGCACCCAATACATTTCAAATCCTCATATGCTACTTTGATAGTCATGACCTCCCCCAAGAAACCCTGGCAGCCGTACTTTGCTAAGAGTGCTGACAATGGCTAGGAATGAGTTTCTGCCAGAGGCAGCAGTGTAAGGCAATGATGGGGAGAACTTTTCAGCTCAAGTGCCATTCTCTTGTAGGAAACCTTTTAGGAAACCTTCCAGGGGCTGAGGTTGACTCTAGAAAAGTTGGAGCCACTGAACCACCTGGCCATAGCCCTGTTAGTGAGATGTAGATTCTATAGCCTGCTACTAATTAATGTACAGTATATCTTCCTCCTCAAAGAGGAAAGCAGTTGATAAAAAACATCTGGTCTAGGCTGGAATCGTACATTGACAAACTGATGAATCAGTTCTTTGCAGCCTTAGTGATAGTGGCAGGCGACTTAAATGCTAGAATTGGGCAGTCTGACGATGCCTTATATGCTCACTTCCATGAATCACCACCCATCTTAGAGGAAGCCCATTCTATACAAATCAGGCATTCAAAAGATAAGGGTTGCAACTATGCAGGCCTGCGCCTGTTGCGCTTGTCTAACAAGCAGGACCTGATCATATTGAATGGTCGCGAACCAAAGGGGAGAAGGTTGGGGAATTCATGTTCATATCAAACGTAGGAGCCTCTATAATTGACTATATTATAGTGTCATATAACCTTCCAGGGGTGGAACATTTAATGTAATTTGTACCATTGGACAGTAGGCTAATATATACACATACACAAATGCACCCCTTCAAGCAAGAGACATTATTTAAGTTCAAGGATATATTTTCCATGAGCGGTCCGGGGGTGGCAACACGAGAACAGGCCTTTTCTGCAGTGGCTTCCCATTTATGGAATGGTCTCCGCAGGGAGGTTTGCCTTTTGCCTTAATTATACACCTTTAGGAATCAGGCAAAAATGTTACTTTTTAACTAGGCCTTTGGCTGATTGACATCCAATGCCCTTTTAAAATGTGTTGTAGAAGGGGGCGTTGCGTGGCGAGTTCCCGCCTCCCCCCCCCCATGGAAATAACGACACATGACACAAGTATTTAGGTTAATGGGCTAAAAATGGCCACAACTTTATTGGTTACAGGTGATGAGCGGTATTGGCTTAGGCATTGGTCCTAACTGACTGTCCGGCTTCAGCCTGTTTGTGGTTCGAGGACCCGACCCCCGCAATGTGGAAAGAATACACACGGACACGTGATATAAGGTTAATGGGCAAGGAAAGGCCACAACTTCACCCAAACAAAGGGTTATGCTCAATCAATTTTAAGGAAAGTGAAGATGTAGAAGGAGATCAGAGAAAACAAATCAACCCAAGCACGCCTCCAAAGGACGCCAGGGAAAGCAAGCCCCAAATTACGCAAATAGCTCTAATAGCTGAAACGTATCCCTCGCAGATGCAACGATCGTAGAGGGGGAAAAACGGCAGAAAAGGCAGAAAAGGAAAGGCAAAACTTCTCTGTTAAAGCTCCTCTTCTAAGCTGGATCCACGTGGTCGTCGCTGCTAGGCACAGATGGGAGACTATCCTGACTCGCGGCGAGAGGATGAAGAATGAGGCCGGGCGAAGGCTGTCGCCGCAGCAAAAGGCTGCTGAACACGCCCCCCCCTCAGGCACCTGGTTGGATGCCTGCTGAGGGGCGTGGGCGCCAGCCAGGTGAGGTGAAGGCAGGGGGCTAACGCCCCCTGCTAGGGGCGGAGCTGGGCTCCCGCCCACAACTACTCCCCTCTCTTGCAGGGAGGAGAGTCTTTGCTTGAAGACCAGGAAGGGTTAACCACCAGTAGGGGGAGTCCTGCTGATGCACATCAACTAGGAACTCCCCCGGGGTCACCGCTTGGAGGCATACCTTAGGCTCTCACCTCCATAGGCTTCGGACAGGGCCATGCCCCCCAGAATCCTTTACCGGACTACCCTTCGCAATCCGGGGGAGGTGATGGCGCTTCCTCCCCCCTCATCTACATAACAATACCCCTACCAATGCCTAACTGCCAATCCCAGGAAGTTGTGACGATTTGCTACGAGGTAGGCGAAAAAACCAAGTGGCTGGTGCCAATTTGCCAAGTGGAAAAATTCCTACCAGGCCCCTTAATGGCGACCAACCGAAGTCCATAGCAAGGTCTTGTGAAACCTAAAGGGCGGGTGGGTGGGAAGCCACAGGAGCTACGGCAGCAAAAGAGGGAGATTTAGCTGATGCTAAATAGCACAAACCACGCCTCCCCCAGGCCAGCCAATTGGCTGGCTAGGGAGATGACGTGGCCAAGGATTCCCTCAATGGCGCAGAGGCTGGGAGCCAGCCCCCGCACACGTGGGGAGGGCGTGAAGCCCGCAACCCCACCTCCTCTCAAGCTCGGAAGTGGCTTTATTAGCTTGTTCTTGTTCTTCTTTTTATCATGCATTTTGTGTTTTATATTCTGATTTTATCTTGTGGGTCACCCTGCAGGTATAGGGCCCTGCACAAAATTAATTTATTAATTAATATAAGAATTTTTAATAATTAATAATAATTCTAGTCAGGCAGAAACACTCAAGCAGGGTGTATAGCAGGGTTGTGTTTTCTGTACTTTACTAGTCACACTCTCTGATTTCATTCTCCAGCTTCCCAGTCATCTTAAGTATCGCTGGGTATCTTTTTGCCTAATATGAGTGTTTTTCTTCTGTTCCAATTTAGCTCTGCGCTGCCCCGCCAACAGTCACTATGAGATTTGTGCCCAGCTCTGCGCCACCTCCTGTGCCAAGATCACAGACTCTACGAAATGTCCGGAGACCTGTGCTGAGGGCTGCCAGTGTAATGATGGCTTTTTCTTTAACGGTGTTGGCTGTGTCTCTGCAAAAGACTGTGGGTGCTTAAAGAATGGACGCTACTACAAGGTAGGTGGCTTTCTGAACCTTATCTACCTCCCTTCCTTTTCAAATCAAATCCTCCAGCAGGATAGTTTAGGAGAGGCAGGACATGTCATGTAGCATACATAGCTCCAAAGAGGTGAATGGCCAGGAGGGCTTAGGAAGAAAGCAGCCAGATGTTAGGCCTGAGGAATTCTCTCCCTCCAATCCCGATGGTTTCAAGGAGGAAACAAGGAAGCTTTTACGTATGATTTATTCAGTCACTGCGGTAACAGACAAAGCATTCCAGTCTTTCCTCCATGATTGAATTGCTCACTCTGGCTCCTCCTCCTTCCCCCTTCCTCAACAGCATTGGTCCCTACGGAAGCCTCCAGTTGCCAAAGATCTCTGTGTACATTGCTCTTGTACCCTTAACGACCGTCGCATTTTAGGGGATGGAGGGTCCTCTATGCTGTCTATTGAAGTGTCCGCTGGCTGCTCTATCTCCCCCCTTACGTCTCCTTACTCCATATAAGCTTGGCTGCTCACCAGTCTTTGCTTTGTTATCTCCCTCGTAGCTTGGCTGTAATTCAATACTGTCTCTCTCTCTCCCCTGTCAGCTACAGGAGATGGGGGAGGCGATCTCCACCACTCCTCTGCCTCTTCATTCCAGTCCCTGACACCAGAGGACACCTGGTTGGCCCATGGGACGCACAGGGCAGTTCTTCCCTTTCTGTGGGTGGTCTTTGCACAGCCCTAGTGGATGCTATTAGCAGTACGCAACTACATCTCTATCGTATATCTGATTCTGCCCATATTCTATCACTACTTCATTTTATTTTTTTCCAAATTTCCCATCAGCCCAACGAAAAGGTTCTGCAAAATGTATGCCAGGAGAGCTGCCGTTGCATCCCAGGCCAGGGAGTTATCTGCGAAGCCCATAGCTGTGCAGCAAACGAGAAATGTGAAACCATAGATGGCGTCATGATATGTGTAAATAAGGGTAAGGAAAGATTCATTCAAGAGAGTGATGGGCAACCTGTGACCCTCCAGATGTTGTTGAACTACAATTTACCTCAGCCCTGAACCTTGTTCATGGCACAGATATACTGGCAAGAAGATGTCCTGTTGTCTTTCGCCATGCCTAAAACTCAGCTCCACCTCTCCACTGATAGTTGCCATCCCTAAATAGCATTTATCACTTTCTCATATTTCCTCCTTCCTTTTCAGATCCATGTAAATCCCTGAAGTGCCGAGAAAAGGAAACATGCAGGATTGAGAACGGCCGAGCCAAATGTATCCCAGACTTCTCAGGAAGCTGCTGGGGCTGGGGGGACCCACATTATCACACCTTTGACACCTTGAAGTTTGATTTCATGGGCACCTGCTCTTACACTATTGCCAAGTACTGTGGGAACGATGCTACGCTGGTGCCTTTCACTATTGATGAGAAGAATGACAACAGGGGCAACCAGGCTGTGTCCTATGTGCGTCTGACCAACATCTATGTCTATGGGTACAAGATCTCCATCCACAAACTGGAAACTGGAAAAATCCGGGTATGTTAAATAGTCAGGGGGGAATGACCCCACTGAGTGTAATGGAATTCATTCCGATATACAGCACTTTGAAAGCCCAATATTGGGCTAAAAGGTAAAGGTAAAGGGACCCCTGAACATTAGGTCCAGTTGCGGACGACTCTGGGGTTGCAGCGCTCATCTCGCTTTATTGGCCGAGGGAGCCAGTGTACATGACTAAGCCGATTCTGGTGAACCAGAGCAGCACACCGAAACACCGTTTACCTTCCCACCGGAGCAGTACCTATTTATATACTTGCACTGACGTGCTTTTGAACTGCTAGGTTGGCAGGAGCAGGGAGCAAGCAACAGGAGCTCACCCCATCACGGGGATTCGAACCACTGACCTTCTGATCGGCAAGCCCTAGGCTCTGTAGCTTAACCCACAGCGGCACCCGCGTCCCTTAATATTGGACTAACGTAGAACAAAAACAATAAGGAGGGGGAATAGAAGCCAATGATTGCAGGCCAGTGTCAAGAATTCAGATAACTATACAGTTCAGAAAAATGTGGTAATCGCCAACACACAACTTTGCATTACACTGAATAATGATGCTATAAATGCTGCAAAGTGAAAACTGGATGGTGCACAAATACACACACAATTTGAATCCTTGTCTTGAGCTCATGGGTTCAAGCTGGATTATGAGCAGCTGTTAGTACTTTTGGAGTTGGCTTGGTTATGGGCGCCCTTATGTGAACGCACTACTAAACCAGAAGTGTTCACTTGACTTGTCTGGCTTGCCAAGTAATGTTCCCAAGGACCATTGAACAGTTTAAGCTACCAAAAATAGATAATTGGTCATGCAAAGCAGAACAATGGATAGTGGTAGTTGGCAAAGGTCTCAGTTCCTTGTGAGTCACCTGCAATCAATAGGTTAGGTCAGGGATAGGCAACCTGTGTCCCTCCAAGTATTGCTGGACTACAACTCCCATCCTCCTTGACTATTGGCCATGCTGTCTGGGGCTGATGGGAGCTGTAGTCCAAGAACATCTGGGTGGCCTACAGGTTCCTCATGCTTGCAGATTTCCCAGCCTATGTTTAAACAAGGCCTTGTTGTGAGTAATGTTGTCTGATCATGTAAATAAGTCATGGTCTCTTGGGATGAAATGAGCCATCGCTAACAAAGGCGTCAATGAATGAGAAGGTGGCTGTGACTCAGCTCAGCAAACATGAATCAGGATGATGTCAACCACCAGCAAGTACAAATGTAGCCAATTAAATAAGAAAAACATCCAGGCTGGATTTGGCAGAGTTCCCTGATTTACATTATGAAGGGTAATTCCACCCATACAGGGAACTTTTCTCTTTCTCTGTTTATCTGTTGTCTGTGTGTCTTTGTCTATCTGTCTGTCTCTCTTTTAGGAATACAACCTACAAACAGCCAACCTTGATGTTAAATATCCCACTCCAACCTTTTACAGATATAGTCTAGAAGAGTGTCATCTTAGAAGATGACATCTCAGAAGAAGAAGAAGAACCCAAAGGGGTTGTCAAAACTTTTCTGAAAATAGGCTGTTCTGTTCAAGACTAAATCCAGTATTGGTCAGTAGGATGGGGCAGCATCACTGACCGAATCTCCTGTCACTCGTGTCACTGTGGCTTTATGGGAGGGCTGAGACCACAGCAAGCTCAGTGCAATGAAAATGCACCAGCAGGAGCACTGGATTGGCACCATTGGTGTGTTTGCCTTTCTGCAGCCTCACTAACCCCTTGACCCTCCCTTTCCTGATAAGCCGCAGTGATGCTGGCAATGGGAGGTCAGGTAAGCGCTGCTACTGCATATACTGCTACTGGTCCCAATGACAACTTTAACATCAAACAACACAATTCTAACCAAATCTACTCAGATATGAGTCATATTGAATTCAATGGGGCTTAGTCCCAGGTATGTGCAGTTGGAACTGCAACCTAAAGCTTTGTGGGATTGTATGGCACGGTTTCTAAAAAGCCTCCAATAATTCCTGTGTGTGTTCTGTCTTGCCATTCTGCCTCTAGTTAAATGACATTGTTACCAGCCTACCACTGACCCTTGAAGATGGTAAGATCAAGCTGTACCAGAGTGGTTCCTATGCTATCCTGCAAACAGATTTTGGCCTCCAAGTATCATATGACTATAACTGGTATCTGCTGATCACAATCCCCAGTAGTTACTATGGGGCCATTTGCGGACTGTGTGGAAACTTCAATCAAAACCCTGCAGATGACATGGCTTACCCCAATGGCACAAAGGCTTCCTCCATCGAAAGCTGGGCCAGCAGCTGGAAAGTCAAAGACGGGGACCCCTTTTGTTGGGATCACTGCCAAGGGAATTGCCCAACATGTGATGAGAGCAAGAGGGAGCAGTATGGAAAGGAAGAGTACTGTGGGCTGATCAGCAAAACCTCGGGGGGCCCCTTCAGAGAATGCCATGCCAAAGTGAATCCAGATGACTTCTTTGATAGTTGTATTTATGATGTGTGTCTCAACGGAGGGACCAAGAAAATGCTTTGCCAGGCCTTGGAGGCCTATGCTAAAACCTGTAGGAAATCAGGGGCAACCATATACGATTGGAGGACGACCTCTGGCTGTGGTGAGTGCTCTTCCTCTATACAGAAACACAATAGCTTAGTCCTCTCAGTAAGGCTTATAGATTATTGCAGCCTGTGGATATGGACATGCTGTTTGAAGAAGCACAGCCGGCCACCTGCCTCCTTCGCTCTTGCCCATCTTGGCTTCTTCAAACAAGCCATAAGGGATTGACCAGGTGGGTCCAAGGAGTGATTAATGCTACACTGGAGAAGGGCGAGGTACCGGAAGTTCTACAATGTCTATCAGTCAGTAGCAAATATCTCTTTTCTGGGCAAGGTGCTTGGGGAGGTGGCAGCAGTCTAGCTTCATGCATGTTGGAGGAAGCTGATTACTTGGAACCATTCAGGTTTGGCTTCAGGCCAGGTCATGGCACTGAATGCAGGGAGTGCAATCCTGCTCATTCTCCTTGATTTTGATATCTCAGTGGCTTTCCATACTGTTGACCATGGGATCCTTCTGCACCATAACATGGAGGGGGAGGTTTAGTAGCACTGTACTTCAGTGTTTCTGCTCCTATCTCTGGGGCCATTTCAAGAAAGTAGTCATGGGAGCCTTCTGTTCAGCACCATGGGAGTTGCCTGTGGTGTCCCACAGGGTTCCATCTTGTTCCCCATTCTGTTTAACATGTATATATACAGAAGCTGACAACTGAATCTTATTTTATGCTGGTACCCTCTACCACACCAAAGAGCAGCTTTGTTTCATCCATAAATTTCCAAAGTACCTGTACGTCTAACATGAATTACATCAGCTCTTGCTAACTTAATCTTTAGCACATTCTATCAGTAGTTAGACACCTGCTGTTCTTCTCCTCCTTACAGCCTTGCCGTGCCCTCAGAATAGCCACTATGAGTTCTGTGGCAATGCCTGCCCCGCCAGCTGCGCTGACCGCAAGGCTCCCTCTGCCTGCAAACAGCCGTGTGTGGAAACCTGCCAGTGCAACGATGGCTACGTCCTCAGCGTCGACAAGTGTGTGCCTGTCGGGAGCTGTGGCTGCACCTACAATGGGCTCTACTACAAACCCGGAGAAGAATTCTGGGCTGATGAGACCTGTGGTTCCCGCTGCACATGTGATCCCACCCTGGGCATTGTGGTGTGCAAACCAGCTGGCTGCAAAGCCAGTGAGCAGTGCACTGTGGTCAACGGTGTCCGGGGCTGTCACTCCAGTGTTTCTGCTACATGCATAGCAACTGGGGACCCTCACTATACCACCTTTGATGGGAAGAAATTTGACTTCATGGGCACCTGTATCTACCAGCTGGCTGGGCTCTCCTCTAAGGACCCGACTCTCAAGCCTTTCACTGTCACTGTGGAGAACAACCACCGGAGCAGCAACACAGATGTTTCCTACACCAAGGTGGTGACTCTGAAAGTCTACAATGCAACCATCATGTTGAGCCAGGAGTATCCACAAAGAATCCAGGTACTGACATGGGCAATAGTTGGATGCATGTTTTGGTTCCTTGGGTCATCACAGGATCCTTTTAAATGGTGCCTGTGGCTCTGAGGGTGGAGTGCGGGGCTTGCCAATGTTGTAAACATTTCATTTATTTCACAGAAGTTACACACCACCTGATTGTAATGAAACCTCTGGGTGGTTTACATGAAATATTGGAACAGTTAGCTACAAGTGATTAACACTGTTTTAAAAATGCTTAAAATTAATCATACTTAAGTGAATTTACAGCAAGTTGGCATCTATGCATCTTACTAAGCTTGCCTAAGCCAAATTGTTTTAAACCAGCACCAAAAAGGATACAGTAAAGTTACCTACCTGATGTCAAGGGGCGGGAGGTTTCAAAGTGCAGGTGCTGCCACAGCAAAATACAATTTTCTTATGTAAACACTCATTGAAGTACCTCTTTCATTTTGACAGTGGTGATGGTTTTACTCAAAATATACCCATTGAAATTAATGGATATAATTCAGTCATGCTCATTAATTTAACTGTGTCTACTCAGTGGCGTAGCGTGGAGGGTGCAGGGGGGGCCGGCCGCACCGGGCACAACATCTGGGGGGGCATGCTCGCACTCGCAGCTCTCTGCCCCTACCTGGCTCACTCTCTCTCACTGCAGTGCTGGCTGTGCAAATCCGATTCGAGCCGCTGGGTCGTCGCCCACTGTGGAGGGGGTGGGTGCCAGGTGTGCGGTGCGGAGAGAGAGCGAGGGACTATCTGGGGGAGGAACAGTGCAGCAGCCGCCTAGCGCAGCGCTGAGTGCGGGAGAGAACCACACCAGACCAGACCAGGCAGCAGCAAGAAGAAGCTGGCAGCGGCGGCAGGTTAGGGGTTAGGGGGCGCAAATTACTTGCCTTGCCCCGGGTTAGGGGGCGCAAATTACTTGCCTTGCCCCGGGTGCTGACAACCCACGCTATGCCACTGTGTCTACTTATTTGGATGACTGGTGTTCACCAATGTTGAATACATACTATAGCAGTGGTGATGGTTCCTTTGCACCACATTCCAGGTTAATGGCATTTTTGTGAACCTGCCTTTCTACCAAGGCGACAAGATAAAGGCTTATATCAGTGGTGTTCATGGCTTCATCAAGACTGATTTTGACCTGATTGTCACCTTCGACTGGAACAGCTACGCCAGAGTCACTGTACCCAGTGCATACGCCAATGCTGTTGGTGGCCTCTGTGGCAACAACAATTTGAACCCCAATGATGACTTCATCATGAAGGATGGGAGACAAACGTCTAGCATATCCCAATTTGCAGAGAGCTGGAAGGTGGCGGAGGTCCCTGGTTGTACACCAGGTTGCACAGAGAATTGCCCACCATGTGAAGAGGCACAGAAATTCCCCTATAAGGGTGACCGATTCTGTGGGGTCCTCATCAAAAAGGACGGACCATTCAGGCAATGCCATCAGCTCATCGACCCAACACCCTACTTCACTGATTGCATCTTTGACGTCTGCCAGTATCGTGGCCGGCACAGCATTCTGTGTGATGCCATCAGTGTTTATGTGGCAGCGTGTCAGGACCTAGGAGCTGTGATTGAACCATGGAGATCTAACAATTTCTGCAGTAAGTATCACTTCCTGGTGCTGCTTTAGCATAGGAATATGAGGAGCAACCTAACGCCAAGTCAGAGCATTCTCTAGCATCTCAGACAGGGGCCCTTTCCTAGTTGTATCTGGATATACTAGGGATTAAACCGAGTACTTTTTACCCTTACCATGTTTTGCTGTAGGGAGTTGTGTGCCAAATGTAAAGGTGCATGAGCTGAAAACAAATTGCACGAAACCTTGACAAGTGTAAAATTTGAGGTTTGGAAGTAAAATTTCTCCTCTCTCCAAATGTTTTTATTTCAGTACTAAGTTGAGTCATGCTCAGAGCAGACTAACTATAAATATCGGAAATTCTACCTCAGGTCCATTCATTTCAGTGGGGAAACTTTGAGTACAACTTAGTGTATAGATTTCAAAGACTACTTGGAATATTTTTTAATTTATTTGATCCTCTGGTTTTGTCAGCCAACATTTATGTCCTGGCATGTACAGACCACTTAAGAATTCAGATCCACCTGAAAGATCCACTCTGTTAAAAAGGACATATAAGAAATCTGACATTAGATTTCAAGTGTTTTGAATTTACTGATCTCCACACCAATTTCATTTAAACCCTGATCATTCATGTCCCTGGTTCACATCTGTCCAATTTTTAGTCTTGGTCCCAGCGAACAGCTGGGCAGCACTATCGATCTTAGTCTGATCCATCCAGACACTATGAATGGTGTTACATCTGTAATATCTGTGCTTGGTATTGTTCAGCTGTTTTAGGTGTTGCAGGATAAAGCCAGGTAGTAATAGTAGTAGTGATAGTAGTATTTGCACAGACAGACATCCATGTTGTTCAACTACTCCAGTAACATAGGAAATACAGTAAGCCCACAACTTATGCATGGGTTACATTCTGGGGATCGCACCAAAAGTCAAATTGCTTATAATCAAAACACAATTGGATGGGCAGGGTATAAATGAATTAATGAATTAATGAATTAATGAATTAATGAATTAATGAATTAATGAATTAATGAATTAATGAATTAATGAATTAATGATGGTGTGTGGAATTGCCAAAGTCATTCTTCCTGGAACCCCAGGCCCCTTTCCTCCCCCTTTTCATTTACTTATTCTTATTTGCCAAGAGTATAAAGCTGAACGTGCACAAATTAAATGCACGAAGTCGCTTTGCTTGCCATATGAGAAAGCTGATTTTTAGTCAGACTAGGATCTGCTCTAATCAGCAGATGTCACTCTGTAGACAGAATCTGCAACAGAGCACAACAGACCTATTCAACTCCAGGTGTCCAAAGAACCAGGTGTCTGCCCAAATAACTTACATGCTAGCTTGAAATTCTCCACATTCTGTTTTTGTCCTTTCTTCCAGGCCTTGCCTGCTCACCGAACTCTCGCTACGAGCTCTGCGGGAATGGCTGTCCTGCCACTTGCCGTGGTCTCTCGGCTCCTGAGGGGTGTGTGACGTCCTGCAAGGAAGGATGCTATTGCAAGCCTGGGTTTGTCTTGAGTGGGGACCAGTGTGTCCCTGTTGGCAGTTGTGGCTGTGAGCACCAGGGCAACTACTACAAGAAGGGAGAGGTTTTCTACCCTGGTTCCTCTTGCCAGGAACGATGCCAATGTGCAAACAATGGAGTTGTCAAATGCCAGAAAATCTCCTGTGGGCCCCACGAGGAATGTAGGGTAAAGGATGGTGTCCCAGGCTGCCATGCGGTAGGGTGCGGGAAATGCAGTTTGGCTTTGGGCTCCCACTACATAACTTTTGATGGATGGGCCTACAACTTCCAAGGAACCTGCACTTATACTTTAGCTAAATTGCAAGGGAAGAACTCTCAGCTGGCAAACTTCTCGGTGTTGGTGGAGAATGACAGGTCACTGACCAAGACGCTTATAGTCTCTTTTCATGGATACACCGCTGTCATTGAGAGGGCAATGAAATGGAAGCTCAAGGTAAGTCCTGTTCCAGGTTTTGTCTCTTTGTGGTAGAAATGGTGACAAAATTCACCCACGGTTTCAGGATCCCTGGGGAGAACTTCGTCTCCCATTGTCCCCCATTCCCTATCGGTAAAAAGGTAAGGGGACCCCTGACCATTAGGCCCAGTCGTGACTGACTCTGGGGTTGAGGCGCTCATCTCGCTTTATTGGCTGAGGGAGCTGGCGTACAGCTTCTGGGTCATGTGGCCAGCATGACTAAGCCGCTTCTGGCGAACCAGAGCAGCACACAGAAACGCTGTTTACCTTCCCGCTGGAGCGGTACCTATTTATCTACTTGCACTTTGATGTGCTTTCGAACTGCTAGGTTGGCAGGAGCAGGGACCAAGCAACGGGAGCTCACCCCGTCACGGGGACTTGAACCGCCGACCTTCTGATCGGCAAGTCCTAGGCTCTGTGGTTTAACCCACAGCGCCACCCGTGTCCCATTCCCTATCAGTAGATATTGACTAATCTGCTCATTTTGTTTTCTCTCCATTTCTCATTTCCCCCAAGTTCAGTTCTCCAGATTTCTGCAGCAATATGTGATTTTTTTTTATTTAAAAAATCCTCATAGAAATCCACCAGCATTTTAGTGATACGAAGTCTCGATTGCTCAAAGATTTTTAAAATATTAAGTGGTTTATAACTTCTTTAAATAATAAAATAAATAATATACACATTTTGGCAAGGAATGTTCCCTAACAGAATGCATTTTCATATGTTATTCTGTCCAGTAAATTACATTTATGAACATTTTCCCCAAATATATGTGTTTTTGTGCTCATGGATTGGTTGGAGAACTGCATTGTAAAATCTGGAGAATTGATCATTTCACTTCATGTATTGTTTTTGGGAGGTGCAAATTCAGGAGTTTGCCATTCAAATGCCAACAAAATCCAAATTTCTGCCCCATCACACTGTAAGCAACTGTGGTGGGCAGGGTGTGGTGGAGTCTCCTTCTTTGGAGGTCTTTAAGCAGAGGCTTGACAACCATATGTCAGGAGTGCTCTGATGGTGTTTCCTGCTTGGCAGGGGGTTGGACTCGATGGCCCTTGTAGTCTCTTCCAACTCTATGATTCTATGATTCTATGAGAAGGGAAGGAGAGGAAAACCTCTCTGCTTTCCCCCCGGTATTCTGTAGCTGTTGCTCCTGCTAAGTGGAGACAAGGAAAGGAGTGTGGAGGAAAATCATTCCAAGCCTATGGAATAACTCAGGACAATTTCCAGGTTTTTCCTGTTCTTCTTTCCATGGGAAACTCAGGAAAATCCTAATTCAATGCAAGAAGAGCCTTGAGGGACTCACCCACCTCTACTTTAAAGATGCTTTTGATTATACCTGAGGGTATGGCTGCATGTATTTTGCACATGGGTTCATGCAATTCTACCATAGCTGTGGGATTTGATCCTGAGTGAGAACAGGCAAGTTCCATCCCTCAGTTCTTTCAAATAGACCTTAAGGATTTCCCTTTTGACTGTAGTCTTTAGTAGCTAACAAATTATGACTTGGGCTGTAGTAATGGTATTATATGGGCTGGCTCTGAAATATTAGAGTAGTGCTGGATTATTATTATTGTATGTTTTATGCTCGCTTTTAACGGTCTTGTTGAAGGAAACATTTAAAAGGGGTTTTTGATATTGTGCTTTGATATATTGATACTTGATGCACCAATATTGTGTTGATATAGTGTTCCTTCAGATGACCTCCTTATTGAGCATCCATCCTGATTTTCTCGTACAAATCTTGTGCGCTGGCTAGACTATGTCTGATCTTCACTGAGCATTCATTCTGATTTGTTTTCAGGCAGGTCATATGCCACCGAGTATTCATCCTAATTTGCTTGAGGGGCATTTACACATCTTCCTGTTAAACATTTGCTCATTCCACACATTTCTGTAGATTTCCCCATCACTTTCCTACCTGAAAAAAGTCCATTTTTTTTAAAAGTGGATTTCTTGCCCTGGGGAGAAAGCGTACTTTAATCTGCTTCAATTAAGCAAACTTTAATTTCTGGCATGTGTTTGAATCCCTCCTGCAAAATAGTAGCAGCCTGCAGACACCCTTAGTTCAAAAACTGTGTTAGGAGGTTTCCCCCCAAAAAATGTGGTTGATAAATCCATTTAATAATAAATAATAGTAATTTAAAACTGTCCCCTTACATGGTCACCTTCTCTGTGGTTAATGCAGGTGGATGGACAGCTCTACACGCTGCCCATGAAGACAAAGGATGGGAAACTCTGGGCCAACCAGGAAGGCAATAATATCATTGTCCAGTCTGACTTTGGTCTCAAAGTCCTTTTTGATACCTATTCGTCTATCTTGGTGTCTGTCCCCAGTAACTACCAGGGACATGTCACTGGCCTATGCGGTAATTTCAATAGTGACAGGACCGATGACTTTACTCTACCTACGGGGAAAAGCACCCAGAATGTGATCGAGTTTGGGGCCTCTTGGAAGGTTCCCATTGATGGTGTCAGATGCTCTGATGGTTGTGGAGATAAATGCCCCGTCTGTGATGCAGCCAAGACAGCGCCGTACCGACCCGAGAGTTCCTGTGGAATGATCCAAGCCAAATCCGGCCCCTTCAGAAGCTGTCACTCCTTGGTAGACCCTACCGAATTCTTCAACCACTGTCTGTATGACATGTGTGCAGCCAATGGTGCCAGAGAAACTCTCTGTAGGAGCATCCAGGCCTACGTCACTGTATGTCAGGCTGCAGGAGTTACAATTGGAGCCTGGAGAACAAACAACTTCTGCCGTAAGTTTGCACAGCAACCTGAAGTACCACCTTCTTTTTTATCCCACCCACTCACACTGATGCTTAAAATATTCATTCTGCTATATTAGACAAGATGTTGCCCTGCATATGCTGCTGGACTACAGCTCCCAACAACTCTGGCCATTGACCATGTTGACTTGGGCTGATGGGAACTGGAGTCCAAAAACAACTGTAGGGCACCATATTGGCTACTCCACTGTGTCAGAATAGGCAGCCACTTTGATATATGCCATTGGGAGGAGCACAGTGGGAGAACATGGTCAACATTTAAATCAGCATTTCATATTCTCCAACATTTCTCCAGTGAAAATAGGAATGTCCTGCTCCATAATAATAATAACAATAATTTTATTATTTATACCCCACGCATCTCAATGGGTTGCCCCAGCCACTCAAGGTGGCTTCCAACATACATAAAAACACAATAAAACATTAAACTTTTAAAAAACTTCCTTATACAGGGCTGCCTTCAGATGTCTTTGAAAGGTTGTATAGTTACTTATCTCCTTGGCTCGGCGGTCACATAGCTCCATTCCCTCCAATGAAAATAGGGATGAAAATAGGGATGTCCTAAAGAAAAGCAAGGCATTCTGGGATCAAATCAGAAACCGGGATGGCTTCTGTAAATCTGGGACTGTCCCTGGAAAATAGGGACACTTGGAGGGTCTGGCATTTAGATCAGGGTGAGAAATGAAACCCTCCACACTGCTCCATTTGGCCTATTAAGCCATTTTGGTTAAACTACACCCATTTGCCCTACATAGACCTGATATCAGCTATGATGTCAGGTGTGGCACAGGTAAGAATGAGGCTTGGCCAAAAGGGGCCCTGCTAACTGAGTCATGGTTTTCCAGGAGCTTTGGAAGTACTTTGCAAGCTTTGCACATTGTGCCTGGCATTTGAGAAGCACTGAGCACAGGACTTACAAACCGCTTTGTGCAAGTGCTTTCCAAATGCTCCACCATCAGCTGGAAGCACTGTGTGCTTCCCAGTCCCGTGTCAATTTGCAGATTGTTGGGTGTTTGGGACATACTAGGCAAAGCGCTTTGCAAGCTCTTTCAACTTTGACACTTGTGAAGCACCTGACATCAGATGATGGGCAGGTAGGAGGTCCCACTCACCTGTCAAAGTTGTCCTGCGGGGTTGGGGAAAATAAAGCTCTGGCCTGCTTCTCCAGCCCTCATTTTGACAATGCAGCACCTATGTCCTTTTATTGCTGCCCTTAAAAATACGGTAAGCCCTGATACGGGACAGTAAAGCAGCCAGAGATGGAACGGTGAGTGGAGGGGTGTCCTTTATGGATGAAATGCTTCAGAATTTAAGAATGGTTAGCTATACCTGCCTGAACTGTTCCTGCCTCCTATAACCCCATGTCCTCTCTCTCCTTCTTCTCAGCTCTCACTTGCCCACCCAACAGCCACTACAAGTTGTGTGCAAGGACCTGTGGTTCCACCTGCACCAGCTTGTCCACTCCGGGCCAATGCTCAAAGAAATGCTTCGAAGGTTGTCAGTGTGACAGTGGCTACCTGTTTGACGGTGACAGGTGCGTGGCAATAGAGAACTGTGGCTGCGTGCATGAGGGGCACTACATCAAGGTAAGTCCAGCACTTGTGGAAACTGTTGTGTCTGTGCGTATGTGTGTGCCACTTTAAGAGCTCACACACACTTCCCTTTGCCCTGCTGCTTTCCACCAGGAAAACCCATGGTTTAGCACTAAATTGGAACAAATGGCAATTAGGTATTCTGGAGATTGCTCCAATTTAGCATTATAGAAAGGGTTTTCCAAGGGGAAGAGGTGGGGCAAAGGCAAAACAGCTTGGAAAGCACAGGACAAGTGGAAAACATCTAGGCAAGTGACAAGCGGAAGTCTACATGAGCCCTTAGTGAGTCTGCAAGGGCTAGTATCTTTTCCCTCCATCGGATTGCCACTCATGCATTGCTTTGTGCTGAACTCAAATTTTCACAACAGTAACATAGGCGAATGTACCGGTATATGTATGCTTGTGAGAGGCTTGAAGGAGCACAGCATGTCAAAGGGTGGTTGTCACCTTCTCATACCCATCTCGGCCTCATAAAGGACAGCTGGTGAGGCTGACAGCAGCAGCAAAACACAGAGAGACGAAAAGGAGGAAGAGTTGCTGATAAAGGCCAAGATTGTGGAGCAAAGGAGATACAATAAGAATAGAGGGAGGCAGCCTCTGGCCCAGCAAAACTGGTGGGGCAGAGTACTAAAGGAGAGAGGGAGGACAGCAATAGAAAGCTGGCTGTTGCAGAGGCCAAGGAAGGAGGCTGAGGGAAGCAGATGTGAGAGGAGCAGCTGGGAAGGAGAAAGAGATGGGTGGTGAGGGAGACCTGAGGTTATAACAAAGGTAACTAAGAAGGCCTGCACATCACAGCAGAAAACCTTTGATAAGAAAAGCACTTTCCTCCTTGAGGAGTTGAGGAGCCAAGAGGTGGAACCTGTAATAAGCAACTGGCTGTGTGGAAATCCTTGGAGATGATGGACACAAGAAAACTTAACATCTGAAATAATTAGTATTATTTGAGTAGGAATACAATACATTGCACCAGAGTGGGAGAGGGTTAGGCACACCACATTGATCTGCACTGAACTGTTGATGGGCAATAACTCCTGTTTTCCCTTTTTATGATTCTTTATACTGGACAGTAGACAGGCCTTCAAACAGAGGACTGCAAAGGAGGACAGATGGGCACTCTATTCCTTGTCCAGGCTGTGCTCCAACAGAGCTATATAACCTCAGCTATATAACAAAGCTTTATTTGACCCCTGAAGAACAGGGTTTCACCTCCAAACATGTTGAGCACAAAGGAGTTAGTGAGAGGATGGATGGACTGAGTCCAGACCTGCCCACTGTATTTGGGGAGGGGAAGTTATTTGCTTCCATTTTGGACTTTGACAAGGGGCCAGAAAAATCTGAAAGGCTTCTGGGACTTTGCGTGATCCTGATAATGTTATATGCAGCATGCTATGACATATAAATCTGGACCCTTTGAAGAATCCAGATTAGATTCTTCCCTGTTCTCTGCCCCATTGAATGTCTCTGTTGTTAACAGGGATAGATATATCTGTCTCTTTCTGGTCTATGTCATTTTCACATCCATTGATTAGCATGGCGTAGAGTTCATGTGAAAATAGTATGAGTAAACGTATTAAAGTACAAAATGTGACCTATTTTAATATCCATTTTACTATCAATTTATCATTTATGCAGCACTGGTGTACTAGATTGTAGCTTTATAGAGGTTGTACTCAGGCTTGTACATGTTGAATTAAAAATAATAATATTTTAAAACATTTGCATTTAAATTTTAATTCTTTTTTCTCCCCTCCCTCTCTCTTGGGCTATAAATCTTACAGGCTGGAGAGAATATTGTCTCAGAAGACTGCCTGAAAAAATGCACCTGCCGCCCATCAGGCCAACTGGTTTGTGCAGAAAACAGTTGCCAGCAAGGAGAAATCTGTGCCCTCCATAACGGTGTGCGCGGTTGTATAAGGCCAAACGGAGAGTGTGCCGTCCTCCCTGGAGCACACGTGACTTCCTTTGACGGTGTCTCTGGGAAAATTCTATATCTAGGGGCTTACGAGGTTGCAACCCTTTGCAATGGCAGTGACCCCTCATGGTTCAAGATCGTGGCAGTTGTCGACAAACACAACGGCTGGGATTTGCCAGCAGTGACAACGATGCATGTATTTTTCAAATGCCTGTTTCTCACTGTAAAACCGAACAAGGAGGCATGGGTAAGTTCCCGGTGCAGGATCCTGGTTTGCGTCCAGTGTTAGTCACACACAATGGACAGGACTAACTTAGGTTCATTCATTTCAGTGGATCTACCCTGAGTAGATTTAATGTTGTGCTGCCCAAGTGCAAAGCCTTGCTAGGCTTTCACCAACAGAGCAACAGGCTTTTTTAAGCAACTAGTCATCCTCGCCAAGGTGAGAGACGCTGGGAATTGTAGTTGAGCAGCATCCAGAGATCACATTGACCAAAGCAGGAGAGGGTAAACTGAGGCCATCCAGTCATCTCTATCTGGCCCATGGGACTCTTCCCGGGTCACTCCCCCTTCCTTGGCCACACCTCTTATCATAGCACTTTAGCAGGAATAATGCACATTGGTTGCCTAGATGGATAATAGAGAAGGGACATCATATTCAATCATCATCCTTTTATTATTTATACCCTGTCTGTCTGACTGGGTTGCCCAAGCTACTCTGGACTGCTTCCAACATATATGTATATAAAAAATTAACATAATTATAGCCTACGCTGTGGATTAAACCACAGAGCCTAGGACTTGCCGATCAGAAGGTTGGCGGTTCGAATCCCCGTGACGGGGTGAGCTCCCGTTGCTCGGTCCCAGCTCCTGCCAACCTAGCAGTTCGAAAGCACGTCAAAGTGCAAGTAGATAAATAGGTACTGCTCCGGCGGGAGGGTAAATGGTGTTTCCATGTGCTGCTCTGGTTCACCAGAAGTGGCTTAGTCATGCTGGCCACATGACCCGGAAGCTGTACGCCGGCTCCCTCGGCCAGTAAAGCGAGATGAGCACCGCAACCCCAGAATCGGGCACGACTGGACCTAATGGTCAGGGGTCCCTTTACCTTTTATACAAAGAGCCTCGGCTCTTTTGCCTCTGGTCCCACCCACTACTGGCACGTGGCCCCCCCCCCATAAGGGAATGTGGCCCTCAGGCTGAAAAGGTTTCCCTGCCCTGCTCCACCCATTAACCCAACACCTTTCTCCCTCCTTTTCTGCACTTTAGGCCAATGGGCGCAAAATTACGCTCCCAGCAAAGGTCTCTGAAGATGCCCACGTCAGCCTCTCTCAAGACGGGATAACTATTCATTTGGCCTCTGAAGTAAAAATTCTGCTCGGACCTCGTGGGGAAATGAAGGTGCAAGTCTGTAAAAGCCTGGCAGGAAAGCTCTGTGCCTCCTGCGGGAACTTCAATGGAAATCGCTCTGATGACCTGAAGCTGCCCAGTGGGAAGGCAGCAAGAAGCTTGTCTGAGGTCATTGCTGTCTGGAAGGAGGGGGAATTCTGTGCTAAGTGAGTGGCTCTAAGAAAGGTCTTTGACCAAAGAGGACATGTAAGTGTTGCAATTATTCTAACAAGTATATATACCTATTAAGAAGTCATTATGCTTTCTGAAAAAATTGATTTCAAATATCAGTGTATTTATCCATACATACTCTATGTCTAAAAGCAATCCATTTGCATGTTGCAAGTGTGGTCATATCTTCTATCCTTCATGAGCCAGTGTGGTGTAGTGGTTAAGAGCGATAGATTCGTAATCTGGTGAACCGGGTTCGATTCCCCGCTCCTCCACATGCAGCTGCTGGGTGACCTTGGGCTAGTCACACTTCTCTGAAGTCTCTCAGCCTCACTCACCTCACAGGGTGTTTGTTGTGGGGAAGGAAGGGAAAGGAGATTGTGAGCCACTTTGAGACTCCTTCGGGTAGTGATAAAGCGGGATATCAAATCCAAACTCTTCTTCATTCAAAGGTGGGCATGGTACACTGGTACCTTGGTTCTCAAACTTAATCTGTTCCGGGAGTCTGTTTGACTGTTCCGGGAGTCTGTTTCAGAAACCAAGGCACGGCTTCCGATTGGCTGCAGGAGCATCCTGCACTTAAGCAGAAGCTGTGTCGGATGTTTGGCTTCTGAAAAATGCTCACAAACCAGAACACTCACTTCTGGGTTTGCAGCATTTGGGAGCCAATTTGTTTGGCAACTAAGCCGTTCGGGAACCAAGGCACGACTGTATTATCTTTCCAGTGTATCAGTATCAGTCTTTTAGCAGAAGTAAGGGCATGGAAAGTTGCTCATTAGCTAAAAAGGCACTCAGAGCAGTTTTCAAAAATTGGTTATTAAATCCCTGCCTGCAGATTTGCAGTCTAAAAGGCCATGACACAAAAGGGGTGAAACCAGGAATAAGAGGAAGGATGGAAAACTCAAACGCAGACTCAACTCTTCAAGTTACGGGTCTTGGAGTTTTCTAAGTTCTTGTCTTTTAAAAAGAGCAGCTCTCCCTGGAAGCATCCTTCCATCCCAGATCAAATCTAGGAGCAGGGAAGGTGACAGTGTCCAGGCCAGGAGGACAAGGCAGCTCCTGACATGCACCCTTCCCCCAGAGAGCAGGCTGGATAGCAGGCAGGCAGTTATTCCCTACAGACAGGAAAAAATAGCATCTGGTAGCAAACAGCAGGTTGTAAAACCAGGAGTAATTGATTAATTACACGCAGAGAGCAAAGTCATTGCAAATTGAGCCGTTACGTGTTAAATAAAATTCTACAGTGCTGTGGGAAGCATTGGGAAGATTCTTACTGAAACGTAAATACACTCACATTGCCTTCTTCACAATTTTCTCTTCTAGTGAGGCCTACAAAGTGCCTGAAGCAAAATGAACCCCTCCCTATGCTGCTTCTGGGAGAAACTTCGCATTTAAGCTCTGGGGCAAAATTCCTTGGTATGGCGTATTCCCTGGCTTCACAGTTGCTCAACCTGTTATCAGGTTTACTCTGACCGCCTAATAAAATGATGGCACTTTTGCTTAAGAATCAATAAAGCTTTTTTTTTTTTTTTTTTGCAAACCTCACTTTGTCGGCATGATTTTAACTCTGAGAATATGCAGAGATGTGAGAGGTCTGGTAGGAAGGCGATGTTCAAGCAAGAAGGCAAGGAAGCAATATGATCTAGAACAGTGTTCTTCAACCTTAAGTCCACAGAGCTTGTTGGACTACTCTTCACCATAAGGTCCAAGGGCAGACTACAATGCACAGTTGTAAAAACCGCTACAATTATTTGCGAAACAAGAACATTCCAAATGGAACAGAACGGTATAAATGCAGCAGAAAAGGTGTGTCCCACAAAACATTGCTTTATATAAAAGCCATATAAAATAAATAGCCATATAAAATACATGCATAAAGCAGTATAAAATATAAATAAAGCAATATAAAATATGCTAGGCTCCCTAAAATAAGCAGCACATATACAAACACAGTGGTACCTCGGGTTAAGTATTTAATTTGTTCCAGAGGTCCGTTCTTAACCTGAAACTGTTCTTAACCTGAAGCACCACTTTAGCTAATGGCGCCTCCTGCTGCTGCTGCGCTGCCGGAGCACGATTTCTGTTCTTATCCTGAAGCAAAGTTCTTAACCCGTGGTACTACTTCCAGGTTAGCAGAGTCTGTAACCTGAGGCGTATGTAACCTGAAGCATATGTAACCCGAGGTAACACTGTACATACAACAGTACATATCACAGTTTCAAAATAAAAAAAGGTAAAAGACCACTGACAGTTAATTCCAGTCACAAATGACTTTGGGGTTGTGGTGCTCATCTCACTTTACTGGCTGAGGGAGCTGACGTTTGTCTGCAGACACTTTTTCCGGGTCATGTGGCCAGCATGACTAAGCCGCTTCTGGAGAAACCAGAGCAGCGCACTGAAATGCCGTTTACCTTCCTACTAGAGTGGTACCTATTTATCTACTTCCACTTTTGGGCGTGCTTTCAAACTGCTAGGTTGGCAGGAGCTGGGACCAAGAAATGGGAGCTCACCCCGTTGCAGGGATTCGAACCGCCAAGCCCAAGGCTCAGTGGTTTACACCACAGCGCCCCCCCGCATCTCATAACAGTGGTGCCTTAATACCCATATCCATCTCTCTAAGTCTCCCAAATACCGTCTTCATTCATTTCTTCCCCTTTGCTCACATTTTCCTTTCGTTTCCACAATTGTTATAAATTATTTTGTTATGTTCAACAGAGACTACTATTCGTCAGCTGTTCCCTCAGGGCACCATCTGTTTCCACTCCCCTTCTTGCAAATAATGATGAACAAATGTTGGCTCTGGGGTATGTAATGGTCCGTACAGGCTTGAGACTTCTACTCTGGGATCAGTCCAGCGGAATCCTGAACCTCCTCTTATGCAAACCCATGAAATTTGGCTTCCACACTTTTTTGTTGAACTTGGCAAGAACCTCGCCGAAATCTGTTGGTTTGGAATGGGCGGCTGAGACTCAGCTCAGTCTAGGGACTGAGTTGGCCATGGTCACTTTGGTGGATGACATTTACAGATGTGTGTGCTCCACTATGGCCACATGCACCATGCCATTCATTTGAAGTACACTTAACACACATTTCATAGAATCATAGAGTTGGAAGGGAACCTGGGGATCATCTAGTCCAACCCCCTGCAATACAGGAACATGCAGCTGTCCCTTACGGGGACTGAACCTGCAACCATGGTGTTATCAGCACCATGCTCTAAACAACTGAGCTATTTGAAGTGCATAACTTCTCCCAGTGAGTCCCTGGAACTATAATTTACAAGTAGAACTTATGAGAGGCCCCAGTCTGATATCCTGCAGACCCACAGCCTTTTGAAGGGGTTGCCAACCTGGTTCTTGCAGGAACCAGTACGTTTCCGAGCACAATTCAAAGTGTTGGTGCTGACCTTTAAAGCCCTAAACGGCTTCGGTCCTGGAGCATCTCCACCCCCATCGTTCAGCCCGGACACTGAGATCCAGTGCCGAGGGCCTTCCAGCGGTTCCCTCATTGCGAGAAGTGAGGTTACAGGGAACCAGACAGAGGGCCTTCTTGGTAGTGGCGCCCACTCTGTGGAACACCCTCCCTTCAGATGTGAAGGAAATAAGCAGTTATCATATCTTTAAAAGACATCTGAATTCAGCCCTGTTCAGGGAAGTTTTTAATATTTAATGCTGTACTGTTTTTAACACTTGATTGGGAGTCGCCCAGAGTGGCTGGGGAAACTCAGCCAGATGGGCGGGGTATAAATAATAAATTATTATTATTATAACCAGGGTGCCTGCGAAGGTTTTAATTGGTGGCCCTGGGCAGAGGCCTCAAACAGTGTGCTTTCTTTCTTTTCTTTTCTTTTCTTTTTTTAAAGTGTGATGCAAACATTCATTGCAGGCGATTGGACTAGATGACCCTCATGGCGCCTTCCAACTCTACAATTCTACGATTCTGTAATTCTATGAGAGGATGGCTACTCTTCTAAGTGGTTTCTGTCAAAGGAGCTTGGGTAGCCGTTCCACCTCACCAGTGCCAGATTTACGTATAAGCTAAACAAGCTATAGCTTAGGACCCTACTCTTTTGGGGGCCCCCAAAAAAATTAAAGGAAAAAAAACTGGATGCACATTTCCAAAATATAAGATACAAAGCAAATAAAATAAAACCTACATACAGCAACAGTTTTTTGTGTTGTGTAGGCTCCTATGTTGCAAATATGGGCCCCACCTGCTAGCCTGCTCTCTAAAATATCACTGGTTTGCTCATTTCTATATATAGGGTACCTACATTCTGCATGGACTGGTTGAGTGGCAACATGTGATAATGGCTTTTGATACCTATTAGGTCCATAAATCACCATATAGCATATATTCAACACAAAAAACAGTGACAATTTGGTGTTGACAAAGGACGGCTAGACATATAAAGGGCCCCATTACCTTCAGTAGCTTAGGGCCTCATCAAACCTAAATCCGGCCCTGGACCTCACAGTGTTTTTAGCCAGTAGCTGCTCAGGCACAGAGCTTTAAAGTGTGAGACCTTTGGAGACTTCCGGGTCGGCGCCATCGCCGAATGGCGGGCTCCCTCCGAGCTCCGGAGGGAGCCGGCTTGGCAGGGGCTGGGTCCTACCGCACCGGCGATGCGGGGACCCTTAAAAACCACGGCCAGATTGAGGCCGTGGACATGGAGACTCGGCTGGCACCGTTAGCGCCCTCCCGACTCGTGAAGGAACCTTTTTAAAGGCTACGGATCGGGTGCCGGGGAGAAGCGTGGTGCTTTGAGTTCTCTGCTATCCCTGCCGAGCGCAGCCGCATGCCATCCGGCGGAGAGCGCTGACTTCTTCTATTGAAAATTCGGCTCTAAAGAAGAACCCGTGAGTAATTGGAATATGGACTAAAAAAAAGGGATAAATTTTTAAAATTCGGAGCGAACGGGGGAGGTGGAAAAAAGGAAGTCAGCCTACCCCTAAATTGTAGAAGAGCCAAAACAAAGGACTGGACAACTAAGATCGAGTGTAACCTTATCTTGCCGAATCAGCAACTTCGCGAGGGAAAATTATAAGATTGAGCTGGAGGAGAAAAGTGGAATTGTTTTAAAAAAAGCAACCCCCCCGGAATCCCTGGAGCGATTCGTGAATCTGCCTGGAGAAAAGTGATGGAGGTTTTGACAGCTGTCAAAGAGCTGTCAAAAAGGAAGATTAAAATAGAGACTTTGTTATGAGGACTTTGCCGGTTATATTTGTTACAAATTGAATACAAACTGTTTTAAATATCGGTCAACAAGCTACTTGGTCTGGTGGATGTGATTCTGGAAGGGAACTTTGTTACTGCAATCCACCTAGAGGAGCCGAGGGACATTGCATGTGTTTTTCACAGGAAATGTGAACAGTTGAATGGAACTTTCAATCTCCTGGGAAACTGCAGGAATGGAACACTATTTTGTCTACAGAGGTCTACACACTACAGGAAACAATGGAACTATTTGTTGGAAAATGAAAGGAACATGATGTAATGCTTTGCTTCAAGAATAACAAACCTCTGCAGAGACACTAGAAACTTTTGGAAAAAGAACATTTCTGTGGGAGAACAGAGAAATAAAAAGGAGGAGAATGATTGATAAGAACAAGGAAACAACAAGAACTGGACAGAACTGGGGGAACATTTGGGATATTCAGGTTTGACAAGCTTATGGATACAAAATTGGAGTTTTTACTCCTGGATATAAAAACCTGGATAGAAGAAATGGGCCCTTATTTGATAGACTCCTTCTACGATTGGACATCCGTAATTAAAGACTGGCAAAGAATCGGAGGGATATAGTGTAATGTGGGAACTCCAGGAAGATATTAGAAGTGGAGGGATAGGTGAAACGCAAAGGGGAAAGAGGGGAGGGAAAATTGGAATCCAAAGGCTGTAAAATTATTATTTACATTTATCTTATTTTCATCTGTACTATGTTTGAAAGGGGGAAACCCGTGGAAGGGTATAGATCGATCTTAGGGGACGAGAATTTGGATAAATTGGGTTATTGACGAAGAGTGTAATTTGGGGATAAGAATTTGTTGAATTTAATTGCTTATTTGGAAGATTTGGAACACAAGAGGGGGTAGGGAGGGGAAGTCCTAGTTATTGGCAATAGATTGGATTTAATTTGCTTTGATTTGTTCTAATTTGGAAAACCTTAATAAAAATTATTATAAAAAAATAAATAAAGTGTGAGACCTTTGCCGAGGAAGCACGGGACAAAAGGTAAATGTAGATGAGCCCTCCTTTTGCTAAATACCTCTATCCCTGGTAAACTCCTTTTTTCTACCACAGGGATGGAGAACCTGTGGCCTTCCAAGTCTTCTTAAACTACAACTCCCATCATTCCTGGCTGTTGCCCATACCGGCAGGGGCTGATGGGAGTCCAACAACATCTGGGGAGCCACAACTTTCCCTTCACTGTGTATCAGAGAAGTATCAACAGACTCGGGATATATTCGATCCGAAACCAGCATGATCAAGTATTCCAAAAGGACTGGAGTAAATTTATACGATATTTGAAATATTACTCTAAGCAATTTAACATCACTAGCAGGGTTGTCTGAAGACTCGTAATGAGAAACTTTCTCCCTTTTTATTTTAACCTAAATTTTAATGTATTTTTGTAATGAGTGAAACTAGAATTGGAAAACGTATAAAATGCAATGATATAAAGGTTGATTTTGAAAGCCACAAGGCGGGAGGGAAGGAAGTCGATGGGCTCTAAAGAGCCAGAGAGGTAAAGTGGATAACAATGATATGATTGTATATTATTAAATGGAAAACTAATAGAAATTATATACAAAAATGGGAATAACACTTGTAGTTTAATGGTGAATTTTGGACACTATGGAGATGTAAAAGATTTGGATTATCATAAAAGATGCAGGAGGAAATGATTAACAATAGAACCCACAAAGGGGAGGAGGGAAGCCCAGGAGATTCTTTGGAATCTTGTTTTATGTTGTATGTTGGATATGTGTTTGTAAAATTTTAATCTGAAAAACCAAATAAATTATTATTTTTTAAATGAACTGGAGTATTGTGAAGGAAGGTATGCCTGAATGACTAGTGAACAGGGCTTTTTTTTTAGATGGAGATGCAATTATTTAAATCAGATATTTTTTGCAGTAAGCCCACATGAAAATTGCAACCAATATCCTAATTGGTTCCAAGAGGGGGAAAAGGGATGGTTTGCTTTGGTCATTGGGTCTGGGCGGCTTGAGGTGTACGTCTTCAGGCTTCAGTGGGAATCTCATATACGTGAGTAGGATGTCAGGTGTTTTATTTGTCTAACACCTTCAGCTAACACAGGAGAGGTTTCTGTTTAACTCCATCCTCTGGCAATGTAAACTTACACAGTGATTTACAAGCAATGCATATTCCCCAGGGAGAGCTTTGGCTGAGAGCCACAAACCACAGAATAATAGGCTCTCTGAGACTTCGTAGTGAGTGCTTAAATTCCAGTCAAAAACTGATCTTCCGGGACAAGTCCCTAGGTCAGGAAATTAAATATATTTCATTCATCATTCCGCATGTTCAGGAGGTGTTGTTTATTTGTTTGTTACATGGGCATGGAACAAAATTGTCCATTTATGCTATGAACCAGCAATGTGCAAGCAAAGGTTCTTGTGCTTGCAGAACAAGTGATGTGCTCCTAGGAACCAGGGGAACTGCAGAATCAGACCATTTGGCCCAGCATTGTTTACACCAGGGGTGGGGAAGCTACGGCTCACCATGTGCCAAATTTGGCCCAGCAGGAGTCCCAATTTGGCCCATGAGGCTGTTTTTCACAAACCACGCCCACCTGCCCCACACCTGAAGCCATCTAGGATCTCAACTGTGGGGCATGTACTGACTTGGCTACAAAGGGACAATCTGGACAATCAGTTAGCTCCTGTTTGTTCCTTTTTTCTTATGTTTTAGCAGTGATTTCAATGCAACCCGCTTCAAGGTAGCGATTCCTGCAGCTGGTAGGCTTGACTTCAACACCCATCACCTGATGGTCATTGAGGTGATGAGCAGCTTTGCAAATGCCAAGTGCAGGGCTGAGAAAGCCCCTTGTGCTGTGGTTCCCAAGCACTCGACAACCAGCAGGGGTGGAGATACATAACGAAAACATTCTCACGCCTTGTCTACACTGACTAGCAGTGGCTCTCCAGAATTTCAGATGAGGGTCTTGCCGAGCATTATTAAGAGTTTCTGGGGATCGAACCTGAGACCTTCTGCATGCAAGGCAGGGGACCCACCACTGAGCTGTAGCCCTTCCCCTGTAATGCAAGCAGACATTGGATTCCAAGTACCATGCTTTTCCTTTGTGGGTTCTTTATAGGGATGGGGGAGAAATCCGATTCAGTTCATGTTGAAAGGCAAATCTCATGTGAACTTTCTGAAACAATATGTCAACCGAAACACAGTCATCCTACAAAATTCACACTTCTCCGAATTTTGTAATGTGGTTCTCAGAGCCCCTGTCAGGTTGGGGGGAGCAGAAAGTGGGGTCTCAGGGAAGGCATTGGTGGTGGGCCCTTGCAGAACTCAGGCAGTTCCCCAGGGATAAACAACAAAGATCCCCTGTGTTGCAAACAGAGTAATCTATCAACCTCAAAGCAACATGGTAGGCTAATATGATTACAGTGGTACCTCAGGTTAAGAACTTAATTTGTTCTGGAGGTCCATTTTTAACCTGAAACTGTTCTTAACCTGAAGCACCACTTTAGCTAATGGAGCCTCCTGCTGCCGCTGCACCGCCGCTGCTCAATTTCTGTTCTCATCCTGAAGGTAAGTTCTTAACCTGAGGTACTTTTTCTGGATTAGTGGAGTCTGTAACCTAAAGCGTCTGTAACTTGAGATACCACTGTACAACACTTCTATATCACTACTGAATTGTATCTTAATTTACATCAGATAGCCTACAATATATACATGATGACACCAACTAATATAAGTTAAGACAATGTCCCAAAGTAAGGGATTGTTTGGTTAGTATAACATCACAAAGAATCACTCAAGCTTGAGGCAACATGCCTTCCAAGGTAAGTGTAAAGTCAGACAAAGCACAACTTATGCAGTGTTTTGCAGGGAAATAAGTTGAAGGATGTTGGTGCTCCAAAAACAGCAGCAGGACAGTCCTTCCAGGATAACCGACTGTTTCAAATGTTCTTCCTCAGCTGATAATAATACCAAATAAAACCAAGTACATTCAAATACAATAAATGAGATGATATACTTGAACATTCTATAAACGGTTATTACACAATAAGAGATACATTACCAAATAAAATGTCCAAAGGGGTACACAGGATACAAATGGTTCAGCTTTCACTAATCAGTGTAATTGGCTGACACTGTTAGCTAAAACATGGTTGCATCCCGAGGGATGTCAGGTGCTCATGCCAGACTCTTAATCTCAGGGTCGTGGGCTTGAGCAAAAGATGTTGAGCAAAAGATTCCTGCATTGGAGGGGCTTGGACAAAATGACCCTCGTGTTTCCTTCCAACTCTATGATTCTCTGTCTCTATGTCTCTGTGTCATGAGGGTTAGGCAAGGGGAACATGGTAGCACCCTGAGGGTTAGGCAAGGGGAACATGGTAGCACGAGAGGCAGCAGAAGCAGGCAGTTGATGTGAGTGTCTCTGAGCCTTCATGAACACTCAGTTATCTGAGGTTTAGACAAGGGGAGTCCGGTTCTTAAAGAGAGCCATGGGTCAACAGGGGACATTTTTGCTATACCCCCGACCATGAGATGTTTCCTGCAGCAATGGAGCTTTGTGGTGACCATATGAATCAGGAAAGAACAGGAAGCAGTTTGTGCTGATTGTGCGGCTGCAATTGCTTTGTGTTGTGTTACAGATAAGGGTTCTTGGCATATGGAGAGAAAGTAAACAGAGGAATAACTATTTGGCGTGGCTCCACTAATAAAGAGGGCTTAGCTTTTCTAGGGCAGCAGCAGTTGCGGCCCAGCTTGGGTGCTGGTGAGCCAAGGGGTAACATAGTTGTCCTGTGTGGCCGGCTGTCATTGTGGCAGCTGTGGGTGCTGGTGGGATTGCCCGCCAAACGGGCCAATCTCAGCCCTGGGGGTGTGGTGGGGCTCTGGCAGCAGACCTGTCAGGGTCTGTTATGCCCAGGTAACAGACCAAAGGCAGCTGTGCTACAATAGGGCAGTGCAGTCACAAACTGGATGTCCCACCTGCCCACGCTGAATGCTGTGGCTCTGTCCAAAGGGAAGAGGCAGGGCACATGTTTGGCCTTGCTGTGGAATTATTTGGTCACTGTAGTTGGGGCCAGAAAGGAATTTCAGCCTGTCTGGGCTTTTGTTTCGTTTCATTTTGGCTTTGCCTTATTTGGAGCAACTGTCACAACTTTTGGTGGGAAAAGGCATAGGGTTGGATCCTTAGCCTAAAGCTAAGGATCAAATTCAGGTTCAGGATAAAATTTCAGGGTTAAAGGGCTCCAGGGCGAGTGTTATGTCCTGAAGCCACAGAAACACCTCAAATGGTGACCTGGCGGGTTTTGCCTCATTATGACTTGTGTTGTGAGGGGCTTCCTTATCACTAGGATCAACTATGATGGATTATCATCCTGCAGGCGCATTGGCTAATTCAGGATACATAGCCAATGCCTGCTTACATCTGTAATCAATAAAGTTGCGGCCATGTTCAGTTCCAAAATGCTGCTGTGCCATTTTGCTGTTCTTACACATCCACAATCCTTACAACCCCATGGGGCAACCCCTGGCCTGCTGTGCTGTGGTTCACAATAGCACCAGCTCATAAATGTGCTAAGTGATACCCCTAAGGCAAATTGCTTTTCATGTTACCCAGATGTAAGCAGGAAACACCAAGCATAAAATGAATTCCCCTCCAATTTGAGTCATTTCAGATATATTGCAGCAGCAGTTTCCTGAATACACAGGGGTGAGAAGCAAGCCTGGCTTCCACATTCATTCTCTTGTGTTGCTCAATCCAGCAAAATCTGCAACTCATGCTGGGTATGTGGGACCATGAACTAATTTGTTTGTCTCAGGTTCTCATTTTTTCCAGTCTGAGATTCAGCTTGCTACATTCCTGCACCAGTAGTTCTTTTTAAAAGTCTAATATACATGATTTTTTTTCAACATTTCCCCAAATGCACATACTTTCGTATGCAGTTTTGCTTATTTTACAATATCCTATGGCTCAGCCAGAAAGTATGGATTAAACAAAACAAAATAAAAAAACTCAACTCACTGGAAAGGAGTAGTTTTGCATGAACTAGGATTGTTGAGCTTTTTTGGCTTAATCGCAAAAAAGACATTTTTGAGCTATGTTTTTTTTTAATCGCCGAAAACGACACTGTTGACATGGGTTACCAGTATTCCGGCTATTTCCGGGAAATTCCAGATGTATGGCAACCCTAGGATGAGCCCGGCAATTACACATTTTAAAAATATTAAAGTCAGTTTGTGCATTCCCACATTAGTTCCCTTTTTTAAAAAATAAAATAAAATAGTCCTTTTGAAAGTTGTCAGCATCTACGTGTACATTTCTCCCAGTGTAGATGTTTTTGCAAACAGTTTCCTTTGACATAATGTCATCTTTTTCATCTGTGGTATCTGACTTCACTGGAGAAAAAGTCGATGCAGAGATAAGGTTTCATTCAGCAGCTCTGTTTTTGTACCGGGTGCACAATCCAGGATCTTGAGTTTGTTTGCTCACAAGTAAAGAGTGATGCCTGTCATCCTGAGCATTTCGTGATGTCACAGCCCACAATAGTCACTTTAAACCCTCAAGTTTGTGCTCTGCACAGATGGTCACAGCAAAGTTCTGTTGGATTCTTGCATCTACTGCAGCAAAACAGTCACATTCTGTGTGCTCCATTTGTCCTCAAGCGCTACGTGAAACTAATGGAATCTCATGGGAAATGGCCCATTAGTCTGTAAGTGCTAGGTTGGCTTACAGAATTATGAAGGTGGCCTCTATGTCCCCACAAATGTCATTGGTTGGATGACTGAGTTGGCCACCCCTGGCCAAGGCCCTCGGTGTAACATGCAACACAAGGCATCAGATAACAGAAAACATTTGCAGTGGGTGAGTTCCAGTGGGTGGCATGAGCTCTTAATCCTCTTGACTGACATGACTTAAGTCAACAGAGGGTTAAGGAGCCATGACTGCCGAAATACATTCCCATCCCCTCCCATGTGAAAGGAGGCAACAAATATTGACCAAAGGGCTCAGCAAACTCTTTTAAGGAGGGGGTTCCAAGAAATGTTAGAGTAAGAGGTGCGGTAGCATTGAGTAGTGAAGACAGGGGCGTGTGGTGTGAGAGCAAAAAATGAAGGCTGGAGATGTTAATAAAGGAAGATCCTTTAAGCTAAGCTAAGAGGAAGGCATGCTGGGCAAATCCTCACCTTGATCAACCTATGTCCCCACTGCAGAAGGAGGTGCAGATCCAGAATTGTCCTCCATAAACACCTACAGTCACACTTGTTTTTAAAAAATAATTTTTATTAAAGATTTCTTAATTTACAAAAATACATGCATTGTCTCTTTTTCCAAGCTGCGTTTTCTACAGGTCAGTTTCATTTGTTGTGAGACATTAGTGTTACATACAATGTTAGGTTAGGAAGAAGATGGGGAGGGGGAATGGGGAGTGGGGTGGGGTGGGGTGGCAATACTACAATTCATCTACTTAGTGTATGTGTGGGGTTTTGTGTCAGCGTCAGTTGTGTGTGTTCTCTTACTATTCACTTGTTGTATTTCCTTGGGGGTGGCCTTGGGTTTGGTTGGTTGTCTTTGGTTTGTTGTAGTGAGCTTTGTTTTTGTGTGTGAGTGGTGTGTGTGTGTGTGTGTGTGTGTGTGTGTGTGTGTGTATTTGCCAGATTGATTCATATGCTGTTGTTGGGTTCTTGTTGTTGTCTTGTTGGGCTGTGTATGTGATAAAGGGTAACCATACCGGGGTAAAAGCATCTTCTTCTATTTGTACCCGTGTCAGTTTCAGTTTGTTGGTACCTACAGACACACTGTCAAGACCATATTCATGGAAGACAATCTAACTCAGCTACAAGTGATAAGAAGAAGGAGGAGGAGGAGGAGGAGGAGGAGGAGGAGAAGAAGAAGAAGAAGAAGAAGAAGAAGAAGAAGAAGAGGAAGAGGAAGAGGAAGAGGAAGAAGAAGAAGAAGAAGAAGAAGAAGAAGAAGAAGAAGAAGAAGAAGAAGAAGAAGAAGAAGAAGAAGAAGAAGAAATAGTAGTGGTGGAAACAAGCAGGAAGTTTTACCCCCTAGACTGGTAGCATGTAAGGCAGGCAGGAGGGGGCTGGCTAAGGGCACACTGTGGTGGTCATTATCATTAAATCCATTTATTATCTACCCTTCACCAGCAGGTCCCAGGGCAGGTAACAACAATTTAAAATTCAGAATTAAAAACAGCTGCAACAGAGTACAGCCACAGAGATAGGGTGAACCCGGAAAGCGCATATCTCAGGTGTCAAAAGACCGGGGTTAAGAGGGATGTCTTCTGCATTCACCAAAAGCTGTAATGAAGAAGCCAGGCATATCTCTGTGGGAGGGAGTTCCACAACCGCAGAGAATGTCCCCTGCCAGGCCACCATTACAAAGCCTATGTGGAAGGTGGAACTACCAAGAGGGGCTCCTCTGTTGATCTTAATAGACCCAGAGAGGATCTGTAGGAAAGGAGGTGGTCTTTCAGATTTTTGGGGCCTAAATGATGTAGGGCTTTGAAGAGTAGCAATAGCACCTTGAATTGGGCTTGGAAGCAAAGTGCCAGCTAGTTCTTAGTACAGTGGTACCTCAGGTTAAAGACGCTTCAGGTTACAGACTCCGCTAATCCAGAAATAGTACCTCGGGTTAAGAACTTTGCTTCAGGATGAGAACAGAAATAGCACGGCGGCGGCACAGCGGCCGCAGCAGCGTGAGGCCCCATTAGCTAAAGTGGTGCTTCAGGTTAAGAACAGTTTCAGGTTAAGAACAAACCTCCGGAATGAATTAAGTTCTTAACCAGAGGTACCACTGTATAAGAGGTTGGTTGGGCAGTGGTGAGGCATTTGTCCTAATCAATCAGCTTCCACTGGTGGGGATTACTTCTGAGTAAACATCTACAGGATGCATCTGCAAAAGAGGATGTACTACATGCCCTTTTAGTACTGTTGGGAAGAAATTTGAGATTTTCTCCAGAAAGCCTCTCTTGGGCCCTAAGCACACTGCGCTGAGTAAACCACAATGCCCCAAGCACTCCAACTCATGATTCTTTAAGTAATCCAAACTTAAACACGTAAACACTTTCGTGGTAAGGAGAATTCCATGTGCATTGACCCAAATCTGAGCTTATTGTCCCTCCTCCAGGAAGCAATGACTCAACCTATCCCACACCTCCGTATATGCTACCTTAATGTGCTGGGGACTCCCTCCAGTATAAATGTGGCAATCTTGTCACCGAGAGAATTAGGAGCTTCCCAGCAGGTAAGTGGACTTTTCTCGTTAGACACCTGTGAAATGAACATGGGAGGAGTGTGAGGAAATGGATAAGTCCACTTTGATTGTGTGCTATCTGGTTTCAGAAGTCCGTATGCAGGCTATATTCAAAATTATATCTTAATAGATTTGCAAATAAAGTAAATGGGGGAAACATATTTTGTTTTTAGAGGAAAAATATACTTCACAGCAAGCATCATCTTAGAAAAAGCACTCTGTGCTTCGCAAGAGAGAATTGGGAGTGCCTGCTTAATACCCACTCTTGTTATTTTTAATGATATAGTAATTTTTAAAATAAAATAAAATAAAGTGATTCATCCATCAAAGACTTTTTATTCCATTTGTTCCTAACCGTTTAATCCTATAAAATGAGACAGCCTTAATAGATAGATGCAGTATTTCTGAAAGGAGGGTTTGACATATTTATTTATTCAGAAAGATTTGTAGACCACTAAATCACAAAACTCTCTAAGCAAAAATTATCAGTAAAATTATCAACAGAACACAGCTAAGATTCACAAAACCTTAAAAAAAAAAACCCACCTGAGTATACACAAAAAAGAGAAAACACAGATAACATCAGTAAACAAAAGCAAAAATTGGTACAAAAATAAGCTTTCAGTAGGCATCTAAAACAGTACAGTGGTACCTCGGGTTAAGAACTTAATTCATTCTGGAGGTCCATTTTTAATCTGAAACTGTTCTTAACCTGAGGTACCACTTTAGCTAATGGGGCCTCCCACTGCCGCTGTGCAATTTCTGTTCTCATCCTGAAGCAAAGTTCTTAACCTGAGGTACTATTTTTGTGTTAGCGGAGTCTGTAAATCTGAAGCGCCTGTAACCTGAAGCGTCTGTAAACCGAGGTGCATAATGTTAATAGACAGGGAGCTCCAAAGCATAAATGATGCTATGTTGAAAGGTTGACTCGTTACAGATGTGGAATGAATATCATACGGTATGCCAGTAAAGAAAAAAAGAGGAAACAATACATTCACATATTTACCTTTAGCTTTAGTTTGGTCCCTACTCTTTGAGGCACTTGCACCATAAGGTTGATCACCAAAATGCCATTCCTCTTTCTTCTCTTCTTGTTTTGCAGCCATGGGAATGAGGATGCTGCTGCCAATCGCTGTGGGGCTCACCCTCCTCGGTGGTGAGTAGAGACTTGGGTGGTGTGACTAGGAAATCGTCCAAGGACGAAGGTCTGCAAATAGGAGGACTGCATGGGCAACCCACAATTCAGCCATGTGACCAGATAACAATTGGTAGTGATAAGAGTCACATAGTTGGGGAGATCTATAGGCAATGTATCCATGCCTCTGATGAGGTTTGCCACAAATTAAGTGAATTGTCAGGAGTACAGGCTTTGGATATGGGATGGTTGTGGGCTTAGTGATTGCAAAATCTAGGCAGACCCTCAAATCATGTACTAGGATGAACATCTTTCAGGTGATATGCAGTGAATTCTACTTGTTTTGTGAGCCCACCTGGAGTAGGAATCACCACTTTAAAGGATCATGGGGCTAAGAGTGTCTTCACCCCTACCCTGCCTGAGACATTTGTGGGCTTCTGCAAGCCAGGGTAGATAATAAGACTAGACGGGCCAAGACACTTCAGTGTGTAGTGATATGTGTACCTGTGTGCAGGGCTGGATTTAGGTTTGATGAGGCCCTAAGCTGCTGAAGGTAATGGGGACCTTTATATGTCCAGCTGTCCTTTGTCAACAACAAATGGTCACTGTTTTTTTGTCAAAACAAAATAAAAAAATTCCTTCCAGTAGCACCTTAAAGACCAACTAAGTTAGTTCTAGTTATGAGCTTTCGTGTGCATGCACACTTCTTGTTTTTGTTGTTGAATATATGCTATATAGTAATTTATGGACCTAATAGGTATCTAAAGTCATTTGCACATTTTGCCATGCAACCAGTCCATGCAGAATGTAGACACCCTATATATAGAAATGAGCAAACCAGTGATATTTTAGGGAGCAGGTAGCAGGCGGGGCCCATTACTTACATCATAGGAGCCTACACAACACAAAACACTGTTGCTGAATGTAGGTTTTATTTTATTTGTTTTGTATCTTATATTTTGGAAATGTACATCCAGTTTTTTTCCTTTAAATTTTTTGGGGGTCCCCAAGAGAGTTGGGCCCTAAGCTATAGCTTGTTTAGCTTATATGTAAATCCAGCACTGCCTGTGTGCATGCAAGGATGCTGAATATGAGGGTGTGAATAAACAGAGTCAGAATCGAATGTACTATTCCTGAGCAAAATCTGGGACCCCGAGAATTTAATTATTCCTCCCTGCTACTCTTTTCTTTTTTAAAAAAGAGTAAGTTGAAAGTTAAAAAAGAGCAAGTTTCCACTAGCCAGTGGAAAGTATGAGATATTATTATAGAAGAGAGTGTCAGTTTGAAGTTTCAGAAAGCAGAGGATATGTCTACACAGGATTCCAGGTAGGCCCTAATTGACAGAGGCAGGACCCCTTACTGAAGGAACAGCCTAGAGGAAAGCCCTCCCTTTGAAAGAGTCCCCTATTTGAAGGGATCATTAGTCTGATAGGACTCAGCTATACAGCTGCAAATAAAACGTTTTAAATGTGTTGTAAGGCACATTATACAATGGTGGCACTAGATGGCAATGGTGAGTTATGGCAAATTCAATATATTTTTCAAAACATTTTTTTAAAGCATTTTCACATTATTTATATGTGTGTAGATTCCACCTCAGCCTCATTTAAAGTTAAAGAGATGCCTGAAGTATCAGTAGCAGCAGTAGCAGTAGCAGTAGATAATCAATGAAATCCAGCAAGCAGGTCGTTAGGGGGCAGCGAGGCAAGTCTGGATTCAGTCTCCCTTTTCCCAGCAAAACAGCTGAGGGCCATAATGAAGCCTTTTGAAAAAGAGCTAACTACACATGTATGAGAAGCCCAGATATTCCGCATGAGCCAGGGGCTCATGGGTCTGCCAGTATCTTCTCTGGCACACATGACCTCTGTCTATGCCACCTCAAATATCCACAATGCATGAGAGAAGTGTTTGCTTTTCTCAATCAGTTCCTGTTTGCTCTGGCTTAGCCTCTCCTGCTTTGAACACAACCCCTTAGGCATGCCCACATTTTGTTGGGTGTGAGGACTGGACACTCGCCATCTTTTCCCTGCTGAACAGAGGGAAGCGGCAAAGAATGTCTCTCTGTGGGGCTGATGTCACTGCCTCCCCCTCCAATCTTTTGTGGTCCTGTCTCTTTTTCTGCTCTTCTAGATCCATTTTGTGTTATGCCACCCTTTTGACATCCATTTTGTGAGGGGCGCCCATGGCACTTTCTCAAATTTCCAAAAATGCCTATTTCACTGGGAAGTTGGAAACGTCTGACATGGGGGTACTCTGTTAGATAATGTAATAAGTATTCTTATTTCTGGGGTGTGTAAAGAAATGTTTTGATGGGCTAACCCTTTGGTAGGGCACATTGTCAAGATTTGCAGGCATTACTTGGGTATTTGGATTCTTTTACTGCCTTCCCATAAAGTCCTTGTTCAAATAAAGGAAAAACAAAATATTTATTTCCCACTGTCAGATATTTTGGTGGGGGGATTTTATAGACCCTGTCATAATACCCAGACATCATATTGTCCAACCTTTGGAGATCCAAACCCAGAGGTATGTCTTCTGGGATGTGCTCTTGGGCAAGTCAGGTGACCCACTCCTAGCTCCCCAAATCTCATGAGGTGCCTAAAAACACACAAGATTACAGCCCCCCCAAAGTGCTTTCTGGGTTGCAGAAGGACAGTGGAAGAGCATGGTTACTTTTCTTTCTTTTCTTCCAGGCTTCCATGCTGTAATGCCCACTGGCCGGGAGTTCATCACAGCCTTCCTGCAAAACCATAAGCTGGACTACTCTGAAGCTCAGTTCCAGCTCTACATTTCCGGCTACTCACCTTCTACCACCGTCACCATCTCAGTCTACAAATCTAAGTTCCGCAGCCAATTCCCCCTTGCCCAGGGTCAGACTGCAAAGGTGAAGATACCAGCTTATGTGGAGATGGCCGGCACAGCTAAATTCTGCTACACCGTTGTGGTGAAAGCTAACCAAGACATCTCTGTGTTGGCCCTCAACTCCAAGAAGAATACAGCTGACACCACTGTGATCTACCCAGTCCATAGCCTGGGCACTGAATACTACATCCTCACACCTCCTGGAGAGCTGTCCAATTCATACAAGGAGTTCTCCATCATTGCATGGCAGGACCTTACTGCGGTGGAGCTCTATCTCAAGGGCAGTGTGAGATTCCAGGGGCGCATCTACCCAGCAGGCAGCAAGCTGAATGTCGTCCTTTCTCCCTATGAAGCCATCCAGCTCCAGAGCCGCCAAGACCTCTCTGGAACCCTTGTAAGATCAGCACGGCCAGTGGCAGTGCTGAGTGGGCACACTTGCGCCAATATGAACACAAATTGCAACCATGTTGTGGAGCAGCTTCTGCCAGTGTCTAGCTGGGGCCGGGCCTTCTTTCTCCTCCCACTCTCTTTCCAGACAAAGTATGACCTTGCGTACATAGTGGCGTCCCAGCCCACCACAGTCACCTGTGTCTCTGGTGGGATCCATACGAACTACAACCTTGTGGCCGGGCAGGTGCTTCAGCTGAAAGTCTCACGTTCGGGTCCCATTTACATCACAGCCAACGTGGGCATCCAGGTCTTCTTCTTTTGTACCGGTGGTACCCATTCTGGCCTGACCTTCGACCCCTTCCTCCTTAGTATCCCTGACGTGTTCAGCTACTGCACATCTTACACCCTTGGGGGCCTGGAGGACTTTGACAATTCTGCGTTCATTGTTGCTAAGACCGCTGCTGCTTCTGGGATCACCATGGATGGTCGTGCATTGAGTGGCACCTCTTGGAGACAGATTCCAGGAACAGAATACTCCTGGAGCGAGTACAGTCTGGGGAACAAAGAAAGCACCCATTCTATGACACATCCCAGCATCCCCTTTGCCCTGCTAAGTTTTGGCATTGCCAGCAGGAATGCCTATGGTGCATTGGCACTCTGCCATCGTGGTGAGTTGTGGGGCTTGTTAAGGTGGGAGATCAAGGTGCTGAATTTCCATTGAGCAAAGGATGATCAGCACTGCAGGGTCCGAATCCCTGCATAGCAATGGAACTCAATTCATGATCTTGGGCCAATCTCTCACTTTCAGTGTAACCAACCTCACAGGGCTCTTGAGGAAATAAATTGGGCTTCCTTCCTTGTGCATAGTTTCTTGGAGAAAGGGTTGGATACAAAGATAGTCTCCAGTTCATGGGAACATAGGAATATAGGACCTGCCTTAGAATCATAGATTTGTAGAGCTGGAAGTATCACCTAGTCCAACCCCCTGCAATGCAGGAATCTCAACTAAGGCATGCGTGACAGATGGCCATACAACCTCTGTTTAAAAACCTTGCATGTAGGAGAGGTCACCACCTTCCAAAGTCTGTTCCTTATACTGAGTCAGACCACTGGTCTACCTAGCTCAGTACTGTCAACACTGATGGTCAGTGGATCATCTGCCATAGCAGTTTCTCCCTCCCCCTCCCCCCACCCCAGTCCTACGTAGTCTTCCTGGATTGCCCACATGACAAGGAGAGAGAGTGTGCAATCAGGACTGAGTAGCTGACAGTCTTAGTAATATGCAACTCTCTCGTGGCTTTTCTGCCTGGAAACACATGGGAGGGACCTCTTGCCATAGCAACACATTTGGACTGCAGAGCACTGGCCAGATAAGAGAAGATGGACAGAAATGTCACCAGGAGCTTCTCTAAATTCAAATGTTAGTAGAAAATGTGTGCAAGGCAAGAAAGCGTGTGTAGCTTTGAGATTTTGGGGGGAAATCTTTTTTAAAAAATTCCTTGAAATTCTCCTTGGGAGGTCTTTGCCCTATAGCCCCAAGTGCAAGAGCCTTTGCTGTGTGCAGTGCCTATATAGCTGTGCATGCCTAGGTAGGCAGCCCCTTGCAGATGTTGCCTTGAGCATGTGCACATCTAGAGGATTTAGCTAGCAGCATGCATGATGTTGAGGGCCTGAAACATTGGCATGGACCCACCAACCTTCATCTCCAAGTGTTTGGCGTGTACATGGAGAAGGTCAGACAATGGGAGGACAGCTTAAGTATTGCTATCAGAACTTTATCATTTAACTTGTTGGATGTGTTGGGCTATACAGGGGAAAAGGTTGGCTTCCTCCATCCCTCAATCTGTTGCTCTGATTGTGTCGAAGGCCACCCATTCGACCTCTCCCCCCCCCTCTCTCTCTCTCCTTGTGCCCATTCTCTTTCTCTCTTCCCCACTGTTATACTAACCCCTCCTCTGTTCTTCCCAGCCTCTCAGCCTGTCCCCCAACCATCCTGCAGTTCCACCAAGTGCCGGAAGAAGGAGACTTGCCAGATCAGGAATGGACAGCCTGTATGTGTGGCGCAGTCTACTGCCACCTGCTGGTCTCTGGGTGACCCCCATTACCGTACTTTTGACAAGCAGAAATACAACTTCATGGGCACCTGCACCTACACACTGGCCAAGACCTGCGGATCAGACACGACACTCCCTGCTTTCCACATCACAGCCAAAAATGAGAACCAAGGCAGACGGAGCGTGTCCTTCATAGGGTTTGTGACGGTCCAGGTCCATGGATACCACATAAGCGTGGCCAGAAAGGAGTATGGCATAGTCAGGGTAAGAACAATAGCATTCCATTGTCTTAACTGTATGAACCAGGGCCCATATCAGGCTAGGGATGAATGGGTCAGTCAACTTCCATTCTGTGTCACTTTTGCATGTGCTAATTACCCTGAGGACTGAGCATCCTATTAGGACTATCCCTCCTGATATTTCTGAATGGGCATGTGTAGTTCTATTTTAAATAGCTTTTTGCTGCACAGCATGACTTGGATTGCATAGGTTGGGTGCCACACTGGGTGTGGCTAGTCTTGTTTCACAGGAGGTAGTTGGAACAACTCCCAACTCTATCCTTACCCTACACTAGGGGCTTCCATAATGCATATCTAACAGTAACATATTCTGTGCCAGGTGAATAACCAACGCTCCCGGCTGCCCATCTCCCTGCAAGAGGGGAAACTGCGTCTATACCAGAGCGGGACCTCTGTCTCCATCGAGACCGACTTCTCACTGAAGGTTTCCTATGACTGGAACAACCGCCTCTGGGTGAGGATTCCCAGCAGCTTCTTTGAGAACGTTTGCGGCTTGTGCGGTAACTACAATGGTGACCCTACTGATGACTTCAAGACCTCGGCTGGGTCCTTGGCCCCCAGCCCTGTGGAGTTTGGGAAGAGCTGGAAAGTAGAAGATGGCAACATGCTCTGCTGGGATGACTGTCATGGAGAATGCAAGAAGGTCACCTTGGAGGTGCTCATCAAATACAAAGTGGAGACTTCCTGTGGCTGGATCAGCAAACGGGAGGGCGGCCCGTTCAGCCAGTGCCACTCTGTCGTTGACCCTGAAATCTTTGTGGAAAACTGTGCCTATGACCTCTATATCTACGAAGGCCACCGAGAGACTTTGTGCCAAGCACTGCAGAGCTATGCCGATGCCTGCCAGAGGGAAGGCGTAACCCTGTTGGACTGGAGAAGACTCACGGGCTGCTGTGAGTAGAATTAATTGCTTATGACCGGGGTCCCCAAGCTCCTTTGGGCCCAGGATCACATTTGGAAATATAAGAAACTGTTGTGGGCACTGCAAATTGCCTGTTTCCCAGAAGAAAAAAATGGTGATTCTCATAATGCTTTCCTTCCCCAAAATTCAAAACACTTATACATTGCTCAAACAAATAAAACACAGGAGGCAACTGAATTAAATAACACTGTAAATTAAATAACAAACAATTTGCCTCTATTTCACAACACCCAGCCCCAGCAGCTTAGGGCATCCATCTCAGTCTACCTAAAGGCTGTCTTACCATTGGTGCTGGCAGTAATGGGTGTGCAATCTCTCTGATAATAAATCCCAATGAAAAAGAAAGGGATTGTGGATAATTGTGCCCTTATTCTTCTCTGTCTCTCTCTTTTGCAGTGCTCTCCTGCCCTGAGAACAGCCAGTACAAGCTCTGCGGCTCAGCCTGCCCGGCCACTTGCAATGACCAAGCTCTTCCTTCCAACTGCTCTTCATCACGCTGCGTGGAAACTTGTCAGTGCAACGAGGGTTTTGTGCTGGAAGCTGGGAAGTGTATCCCCAAGGCAGCTTGCGGTTGTGCCTTCGAAGGGAAGCTCTTTTCCCCCGGCGAGCAGTTCTGGGGAGACAGCACATGCAGAAAGCGCTGCGTCTGTGACCCGCAGAGCAAGCAGATGAAATGCCAGCCTGCCAGCTGCAAGGCTGGGGAGCAGTGCAGGGTGGAGAATGGCCTCCAGAACTGCTACCCAACTGGCTATGCCACCTGCTCTGCAGCTGGTTACTCTCATTACCATGGTTTTGACGGTCAGAGTTTTAACTTCCAGGGCACCTGCCTCTACACATTTGCAGGACTCAGCCAGAAGCGCAACGACTTGGTGGATTTCCAAGTCTTAGTCCAGAACTCGGGCCAGGGCAGCTGGTCTGCATCCCTCAACAAACTGGTCAAGGTTCAAATCTATGGCCTGGAGATAACAGTCAGCTGGGCTCATCGTGGAAGAGTTCTGGTGAGTCTAAATGAGGCCTCCTTTGGTGAGCGAGTCTGTTAAAAGCCTGCACACATCTATGGAGCACATATGCGTGTGCCCCGTCCCCATTCCACCCTCTTCCACCCTCCGTTCCACCCTCGTTCTGCCTTCTTCTGGGTCCAAAAGAACCCACATGTCGGCCATCACACACAAATTTTACACACCAAAAATGTCTTTGCTAAGCCATCGTTTGGCATAGCTCAAAGCCATAGCACCAGATTTTGAGCATGATCTTCCCCACTCACCCTTCCCACTTTATCTCTCCTCCCAGGTGAATGGTTTGCTGACCAACTTGCCCTACAGGATGGGCCTGGACCAAGTCCTCATCTATCAGAAGGGCTGGGATGTTGTGATCCAAACAGATTTTGGCCTCACCATCAACTCTGACTGGCAAAGCCGCCTCACGGTCACTGTGCCAAAGTCCTACGAAGGGGCCCTCGGTGGTCTCTGTGGCAACTTCAACAGCAACAAACAAGACGACTTGGCATCCAGTGACGCAGCCTCAGGTTCGACAGCCTTGGGACGGCGCTGGAAGGTGGCCGAGTCCCTGGGATGCAGAGAAGTGAGCCCCAGGGTGTGCCCAGACTTGGAAAGCATTGCCCAGCGCCAGCGAGGCGTCAGTGCAGAATGTGGACTCCTGGTGGACAAGAGTGGCCCGTTTAGGGAGTGCCATGGCAGAATTGACCCTGAGGTGTTTTTCCTGGACTGTGTTTTTGACTACTGCACCTTTAATGGTCAGAAGGCTGTGCTGGGCCATGTCATTGCTGCTTACACTGCAGCCTGCCAAGCCATACAGGTGACCATATATATCTGGAGGATCCACATATTCTGGAGTAAGTATGATCCAGTTTGCTCCAGTTGTGAAGAGGGTGGAGGTCCCTAGGGCAGTTTTTGTTTTTGTTTTAAGCTTGGGCCCCTCAATATTGCTGGATTGTGTAGAATAGGGTTAGTTTAGAAGGTGCAAGGCAAGTTATATGGCATAAAGGATAGGAGTGATAAAGATTTGATCCAGTTCTCATCGGACAGCGAAATTACACAATTCACGCTTTCCAAAGCAATGGGTGAACCAAAAGGCAGCCACCCCTACACTTTTCCAAATTCCACAATGCATTTCTCCAGCCAAGTAAATGTGCTCCAAAAATGCATATATTAGGTAGGGTAAAGGATAACAAATGAATATATCAATGACAATAACACAGTGGAAAAAGACGCTATAAAAGGGGAAGTTGTGTTAACATACGTAAGGAGAAAGTTGCTCTAAAATGCTGAAGAATGTTTGTGGGAACATTGTTTTTTAGGTGGGGGGGTGCAAACTGATGTGGAAATATGGAGAACTGGGTTTAACATTGGAATAATGAGAAACCAGAATTGGCAGATTTCCCTGTCCCTACACATTGCTCTTTCCTCCCATGTCTCATTCCTCTCCACCTCCCAGCATCTGCCTGCTGAGACAGCCCTCAGCCCTGGTTCCAACCCTTCCATTCCCTCTTCACTCTCTCACAGTTTTCCACATCTGCAACAGACAGCCAATAATCTGTGGCCCCCTGAGCGTGCTCTGTCTCCATTGGGCTGTTTAGGGCAGGTGGGTTGCCCCTTAAGGTTCTCCTGAGCCTGCTGACATCTCCCTTTCCTGTATGGGTGGGTGATGCAGCTTTGGCTACATAAGCAACAGCACTCACACACCGAACATTGGAAACAGGGGGAACAACACTGTCACAACAGCCTGGGTTTATGTTAGTCTCCTGTGTAGTAACGGAAATAGAAGAGTTCATGATATTGATGGGAAATGCATTTCCTAACCCTCCCATTCCAGAGCCGGTCTGTCCCCAAAACAGCCACTATGAGCTCTGTGCCAGGAGCTGCCAACAGACCTGCAGCAGCCTCTACTCCCCTCTGCCTTGCTCAGCACACTGTGCAGAAGGATGTGTCTGTGATGAAGGCTTTGTGCTCAGCGGCGACCGTTGCGTCCCCATGTCTCAGTGTGGCTGCGTCTACCAGGAGCGGTACTATACAGCTGGGCAAACCTTCTACCCAACCAGCAAGTGCAATGTGGAGTGTGTGTGCCAGGCTGGTGGAGCGGTTGCCTGCAAGGAAACCTCATGTGGCCCTGGTGAGGAGTGTAGGGCAGTGGACGGCGTCCATAAATGCCACCCAGTTGGCTCAGCCACTTGCTCAGTCTCTGGCGATCCCCATTACATCTCCTTCGATGGAGTACACTTCAACCTCCAGGGCACCTGCACCTATGTCCTTGCTAAGGCTGCCATCACAGACAAGAAGAACTTGAAGGCTTTCACCATCACTGAAGAAAATGAGGCCTGGGGGAGCAGAAAAGTCTCGGTCACCAAGATGGTCTCTGTGGAAGTCTATGGCACCACACTTACTCTGATCCAGAACAAGAAGGGACAGATCAAGGTAGGTGTCTGCACGCTGTCTATGCTCTTATCCAAGAAGCTCTGGGCAGTGCACATACGTCTCCATTTTAACTCCAAGGGTCTTCTTCTTTCGTCTTCCTTGGCAATCACTCATAATTGAGTAAGGTTGTCTTCCATAAACACGGTTTTAACAATGAGTCCGTAAGTGACTGTGGAGGCCAGTACTGAATCCACACATCCTTCCACAGTGGGGACATTGGTTTCCGGGCAGGAGTTGATCACGGTGAGGGTTTGCCAACTGTGCCTTCCTCTTAGCACGTTTCTCCCTTTTATCCTGAGTTCAAGCGTCTTCAAAGTCCATGACACCTTTGGTAAAGGCTGTTCTCCAATTGGAGTGCTCGCAGTCCCAGTTGTTGGTGTTTATACTACATTTGTTTAGATTTGCCAAACTCCAAGGGTGGGGATGCCTAATTAGGCAGACCAGGTTGTTTTGGCCAAGTCACATCCACCTGCTCGTTACATTCACCCAGGGCTTTTTTCCTGCTAGAACTCACTGGAACTCAGTTCTGGCACCTCTCAGGTGGGCGCCATTGCTATTATAAGAGAACAAGGGAGATATTCATGGTGAGTTCCGGCACCTCTTTTTCTAGAAAAATAGCACTGCCTACACCTGATGTCCAAATTGTGGGAGGCAGTGGAAGACAGGATTGCCTGGTGTGCTCTGGTCCATGGGGTCATGAAGAGTCGGACACGACTAAACGACTAAACAACAACAACAACACCTGATGTTGTATATGCTTTTGGGGTATTTATGAGCCAAGAATTGCATCGCCAAATTCAGAGATGTGTGAGACCTGACAGATAACTGTGTTCTGATCCAGGTATTTGTCCAGACAGTGCATATCGGATGGAGTTTGCCATCTACAGTTCATTTTATACAGCTAATTATAAGGAATTCTATCTAACACTCACTCACGCACATGTGTATGTTTAAAATAAGGGTCACAACTATCCTCTCTGAATTTTTAATTTTGTCATTTTCAGTTTCACTTGGCAATTTTATCTCCTTGGTGGTGCTAACATATATTTGCACTTTTGTACACAAAGTGCAATGGCCAGGAGCTCAGGCAAACATAGCTAGCTGTATATATTATCTCCTGAACATCTTAAGTCAATTAAAGATTAATAAAGCTATTGCTTAAGCCAATGAAAAATTACAGCCCTATCATTTCAATGAAAAATTCAGCTGCTACGTTTGAACATGAGATCTATTCACTGAATAAATTCAGACTTGGGGGGGAAAGACCAGTAATCATGGCTCTAATTCTACATTAATATATCCCAAGAAGACCACAAATGCATTTGACCTTGGTTAGGCCAAAGGAAGCTGCCTTATACTGAATAAAACTTTTGGTCCATCCAGCTCAGTATTATTTGCTCTGCAATGACATAGGACAGCTATCCAGCATTTCAGACAGGTAGTCTCTACCTGGAGCTGCTGGGGAATGAACCTGGGACCTTTTGCATGCAAATCATGGACACTACCACTAAGCTGTGGTCCTGTAGTTTTTGTGCTGAAGGGGTTGCACTACTCAAAAATAACCAGTGATGAGTGTCTTAAGCCCAAGAGCCACCAATTCAGCAACTCCGAGATGGGGCGGCTATAATACAATATGTCTTCCTTAGCATCCAGGAAGTATGACCTTCTGCCAAGTTCAAATAATACAATTTGCACACTAGATTTGCATGTGAATGGATCCTTGTGAGTGGATATGTCTATACACAAGAATCTGCTTTCCAACAGATCTTAAAGATAACTTTGCTCATGAGCTTGTTACATGTTGTACCATTCACAAGGTGCCCCTGTGCATGCAAATCCTCTGAAAATGTCAACTTGGGTGGAGTTCAACAATACTTGTGAGAGAAGGGCCTATTGCTGGAGGGTCAAAGATCCCTGAGACCAGTTTTGTGTCCTTTAAACATCTGCCCTTAGAGACAACATGTCCCCTTCTTCCAGGTGAACGGAGTGTTTCATTCCCTACCCGTTGAATTTTCTGGTGGCCGTCTCAGAGCTTATCAGCATGGCACTAAAGTCCTGATAGAAACCGACTTTAGTCTCATTGTGAGCTATGACCTGGTTTACCGTGTGACAATCACCGTCCCAGGAAGCTACCGGAACCAAATGCAAGGCCTGTGTGGGAACTACAACGGGAAGAAGGAAGACGACTTCCTGCTTCCTGATGGCAAGACAACCTCTGATGTAGCTAAATTTGGTGCTGCCTGGAAGGTTCCAGTCCCTGGGGCAGTTGGACCTTGCTCAGATGGATGCTCTGGGAGCAGCTGCCCAGTCTGTGAGGAAAAGAAGAAGGAGGTTTTCAAGCAGCGCCACTACTGCGGGATCCTCACTGCACCGGACGGCCCCTTCAGTGCTTGCCATGCAAAGGTGGACCCCAGTGTGTACTTCAGCGACTGCATCTACGATGTGTGCCTGGGCAATGGGGACAGCGAGGCCTTGTGTCAGAATATCCAGAGCTACACATCTGCCTGCCAAGAAGCCGGGATCCCCGTCCAGACCTGGAGGAGTCCATCCTTTTGTCGTGAGTACTGAAAACTAGAGGTAGTATTATTATAATAAAAATCTTTTTAAAAATTTGTCATGTACCTTTTTCTTCAAACCTCTCTCTGTTGCAGCTCTCAGCTGCCCTCCAAACAGCCAGTATTCACTCTGTGCTGATCTCTGCTCCACTCACTGTGCTGGGATCACTGACTCCAGAATATGCCCTGGGACGTGCGCAGAGGGCTGCCAGTGTGATGACGGGTTCTTCTTTGATGGCCTCGGCTGCGTCTCGGTGGAGACCTGCGGGTGCAATGACAATGGAACATATTATAAGGTGCTTTCCCCTAAAGGAGATAGTGTTGCATTGCTTTGAACAAGTGCAAGGTAGGAAGTACCCTCTTCAGCTATTTAAAGGGCTATTAAACCAGGAGTGGAGAACCTTAGCACTAGGGGCTAAATGTGGCCCTCCAGGCTTCTCTATCTGCCCCTCTGGACTATATCCAGGACACTCCCCTCTCCCCAGGCCACACCCCCTCACTGGCCCTGCTTCATGCCTTCCTTGAGTGTTTTTACCTGGCTAGAATGTGTCCTTGAACTCATAATGCCTCTTTCTTGTCTGGATGGAGGATAGAAAGGAATGTGTGAGCGTGTGTGGGAACTAGACTACTGTACAAAGGTGAAATTAGTTTATATTTAAATTCCACCCACTTTTGCCTGGGCCCAGTCCACCTCTGGCATGTGACCCTCAGAACATTGCCCAGAAGGGAATGTGGCCCTCAGAGGTTCATTCTGATGACACACATTTATTTTCTGTTACTCCGGAGGGCTGAACACAAACCAATAGGTTCAAATTCCGAGAGAAAAAATGATGTAGCCTAAACATTTGGAAGAACATGATGATGGCACAAAGGTAGTGGTTGCTCCTTCATTAGAGGTTTTTAAGCAGAGTCTGGATGGCCACCTATCAGGGAGGCTGTAGCAATGAATTTCCTGCCTTGGCAGGGAGTTGAACTAGGTGACCTATGAGGTACCTTCCAGTTGTATGACTGAGCCTAGCCCAGTTTTGTATTCTTCATGCAGTGGCTATCCAAAGTCTTGTATCACACAAGCACCAGGCATTGGCAAACAGTAAACAGAACTCAGTAGTTGTAGTAGTAGTAGTAGTAGTAGTAGTAGTAGTAGTAATAGTTTATTTATACCCCACCCATCTGGCTGGGTTTCCCCAGCTACTCTGGGCAGCTCACAACAGAATATTAAAAATACGACAAAAGATCAAACATTAAAAACTTCCCAATACAAGGCTGCCTTCAGGTGTCTTCTAAAAGTTAGATAGTTGTTTATTTCCTTGACATCTGATGGGAGGGTGTTCCACAGGGCAGGTGCCACTACCAAGGAGGCCCTCTGCCTGGTCCCTGTAACATTACATCTCGCAGTGAGGGAACCGCCAGAAGGCCCTTGGTGCTGGACCTTGGTGTCTGGGCTGAATGATGAGGGTGGAGACGCTCCTCCAGGTATACTGGGCCAAGGCCATTTAGTAGTTGGCTAGGTATTCTCTTATCTTCCAGAAGAAGGCAGACTCTAACCTGCAAATGGCTACATTGGCACTGAGATTGGGGAAATAGCACCCCTTTAGGATTGCTACTATTTTCTTGCAGGTTCCACTCATGGATGGTTCATTTCTCCTCCTCCACCACTGAATCTCTGGCCCAAAGTCACCCAGTGAGCTTAATGACCAAGTGGAGGTTTGAACCCTGGTCTCCCAGGTCCTGGTCAAACACTCTATTCACTACACCACACTAGCAGATTGTACCCATAATATATCCATACATAGGAGCCTAGATTCTTGAGTACTTTTTCTAGAATGATCTGCAAGAGGGGGTAGTGATATTGCAGGTAGAGCACATATGGTTTGGGAACCTGTTCCTCAGTCTGGCCTTCACGTAACTGAAATATGTGCTTACCAGTAAAGGCTATGGTGGTTGGTCATTTAACGGTTTGCTTTCCCCTTGGCAAATGCGCCGGCAGCCCCATGAGAAGGTCCTGCTGAATGAATGCCAACAAATCTGCAGCTGCATCCCAGGCCGGGGAGTCACCTGCGAGTCACACAGCTGCACCAGCGATGAGGCCTGCGAGGTCCAGGATGGGGTCATGAGCTGCGTCAATAAAGGTGAGAGGCTGGATGCATTTTCAGAAGGACAATTTGAGGACCTGGCTGACCCAGGTCTCAGCTAGGGAAGGGGTGGGGGTGTCAATTTAGTTTGCATTCTAAGATGAAACTACTTAACCCACACATCCTGAAACAACATGCAAACTGAAACAAAGCCATCCTTTTGTGTCCAGTCTTCTCTGAATTTTGCAATGCAGTCCTCCAGGGAAGCCTTAGAAGTAAGCCGCTTTTCCACAATTGTGCCCAAAGTGGTCCAAAATGAACAACACTAAATATAATCATTAAAAATAAGCATATTAAGAACAATTAAAAATGGTCATAATGTCAAGAAGCACAGAGAATGAGTGAATAATAATAATAATATAAATTATGTGCAATGGAAAGACGTTATCCTAGATTTACAGCTTGAATCTAGAAATGTGTACGGAATGCATACAAATAGGTAAAATGTATGTAAAATGCATGTATAGTAGTGCAGAAATATTATACGGCATGCAAAAATAGTAGGGGAAATTACTTGCAAAAGTGTGCATATTAAGCAAACTTGCATAAATAGGTACATACTGGGGAAAATGTACACTAGCATGCTGGTTTCATGAGGGCTTCTTTAAAAAATCATAAACTGGAAAACAATTTAAGATTGGAAATATGAGAAACTGAGAAAAACTGAAATTGACAGATCTGCCCCTCCCTAGTCTCAGCTCCCATCAGGACTGCTGCATGCAGAGTAATAAATGTAGCACTTGGCATGATGAAGGCTGTGGTGATGCACACACTGAGCGTCCATTGGGGAGTTGCCATTGAATGCATACCTTAATGTGTTCTGGGATCGCGTGTCTGTCTTTCACATGTTTATGCCCATAGGGCACTGTTGTACGTGGATTGCCTTTCAGAACATCTGGCTCTGATCATAGAAGTTCTGGTTAACTTCTGGAGCAGTCCCAAAACACAACCATCTGACCACATACACTCACAAGTCATTGAAATGGACCGGGGCTGTCACCATAGGGCGTCATGTGTTCAACGACCATGCGCTGATGTACACCTCTTTTGCCAAAGGCTTCTGCTCCTGCATCGAGCCCACAATGGTTCCTTTCTTTCATTTTAGATCCTTGCAAAGCCTTAAAGTGCCGGACCAAGGAGACGTGCAAGCTGGAGGATGGCAGAGCAACATGCGTCCCGAATTACAACGAGACCTGCTGGGGCTGGGGAGACCCGCACTACCACACTTTCGACGGGAAGGACTTTGACTTCCAGGGCACCTGCACCTACACAATTGCCAAGTATTGCAGCAATGACACCACCTTGGTGCCATTCACGGTGGAGGCAAAGAATGATCACCGGGGGAGCCAGACCATGTCCTACGTGAGACAGGCCAATATCTATGTGTACGGGCACAGCATCTCCATCCGTAGGAAGGAAGCGGGCAGAATCCGGGTGAGTCTTTGCAGTGGTGTCTTAGAATTACAGAACTGTGGAGTTGAGAAGGATCCCAAGGGGAATCTACATACATCAGGACATGCTACAGAGGAGAAAAGCCCTCTGGGATGTTCCTGATAGTGAACCTGAGAGACAGATGTGATTCTGCAAGCCTATCCATTGGGCCCCCGGGACTCTTCCCAGAACATACACTTTCCCGGCAACACTTCCTTTTGCTTAGGCACACACACTAGTGTGGAAATTTGGGGGAATAAAATTATGCTGGGAAAATGAGAAACGGAGAGAAACAAAAACCAACATATTTGCCCAACCCTAGCATGGAAAAATAAATGCTATATTCACTGAATTTTATATGGGTGTATGAATGAATATGGATGTATGAATGTCATAGGACATCATAATACAGATACAGCAAACAATCATTTTGACATATTAAATAAACAAATATAAATGCAAAAAAATCCCTGATTATTATTCAGTGCTTTATTTTCTGGGCTACTCAAGGGTATGCAATACCAGCAGCTTTCCCCCCTCCGAAATGTTAAAATGTACTTACTGTAACAACTATATGGTGAATTCCGACAACTTAAAAACAAACAAACAAACAAACCATTGTTGTGGGTGTTGTTGTTGTTGTTGTTACCTTTATTTAGTTATTGCATTTATTTCCCTGGTCTCCCAGGTCCTGGATAGTGACTTTATTTTTGCCTACAAACAGGGTACATATCTGGTCCAGGAGGGGTGTTTATGACAGGGACTGGAGAACATGTGTGCCAAGGATGCTCATGTAAAGGGCAGTTTTGCAGGCAGTGGGAGACAGTGTCAGGGTCCTAAGCTGTCAATCGAGGGCGCTATTTGAGAAACTAGTGTACTGACGACTTTCTCTCCCCTGCCTACAGTTGAACGGTATCATCACAAGCCTGCCTGTAACTTTAGAAGACGGGAAGCTGTGGCTCTTCCAGAGTGGCTTAAACGCTGTGCTGCAAACCAACTTTGGCCTGGTGGTGACTTTCGACTGGAGCATGATCCTGGAGATCACTTTGCCCAGCAGCTACTACGGCACCATCTGCGGCCTCTGCGGGAATTTCAACCAAAACCCAGATGACGAGATGGTGACGCCCGCAGGCCACAAGCCTGCTTCTGAGGTGGAGTGGGCTAAGAGCTGGAAGGTGAACGACCGCGACCCTTTCTGCTGGGACGTCTGTGATGGGAACTGCCCGACGTGTGAAGAGAGCCAACGGCAGCTCTTTGGAAGCGAGGAGTTCTGTGGGCTTCTCACCCAGCTGGGAGAGGGACCCTTCCGCGAATGCCATGGCAAGCTGAGCCCCGACAACTTCTTTGACAGCTGCCTCTATGACGTCTGCCTCAACCAGGGGGCCAAAAACATCCTGTGCAAAGCGCTGGAAGCTTATGCTACTGACTGTCGCAAGGAAGGCGTGGTCATCCACGAATGGAGAGCACGGAGCGGCTGCGGTGAGAATGAGTCAGGGAGGGAAGCAGCTCCCCTGCATTGTGCTCCCAGTCCTCAAATGCTGATCCCTAACAAAGTTTCATTGGTCTGCTTTGCTAAGCTAGACCATGACTAAGCATGAAAGAACAAACGTGCAGGCTTGCAGAGTGTGTGTTGGGTGGAATCATGGCTGCTTTGTTCCCCGCACAGCCCTGCAGCTGCTGCCATGCTACCCAAGGCTCAGCCATGGTTTGGTTTAGTGCTAAGTCATAATAATAATAATAATAATAATAATAATAATAATAATAATAATATATTATTTATACCCCGCCCATCTGGCTGGGTTTCCCCAGCCACTCTGGGCGGCTGCCAACAGAATATCAAAATATTATAGTCCATTAAACATTAAAAGCTTCCCTAAACAGGGCTGCCTTCAGATGTCTTCTAAAAGTCTGGTAGTTGTTTTTCTCTTTGACATCTGGTGGGAGGGCATTCCACAGGGTGGGTGCCACTACAGAGAAGGCCCTCTGCCTGGTTCCCTGTAACTTGGCTTCTCGCAGCGAGGGAACCGCCAGAAGGCCTTCGTCTCTGGACCTCAGTGTCCGGGCAGAACAATGGGGTGGAGATGCTCCTTCAGGTGTACTGAATCTCTGCTCATGCTTTGCCTCATGCGACTCACAGTTTCCTCGAGTGAGAGGTGGGGGCTGTACAAATTTCATATTGAAATACATTTTTAACATACGTTTCATTACAAAATACATATCAAAATGCATATATTCTCAACATATGCATTCTAATTGTATTCTAATATATCTGTATTTTAAAACAAATTATGTTAATTTTTTTTGAGCCAAAAACTAACTCAAAATTTGAAGATTGAAATCTGAAGGATCGTTTTGTTCTGCTCTGCGCGTAGTTATGGCAGGAGTGGACTAGGTCAGTTTCCAAAGAAGTCACAGAAACTGAATCTCTGGACACTTTCTAGTGAAGGGGAGTCAGTTATCTCTCTCTCCTAGCTGTTCCCCGCTCAGCTCTGCCCAGCTGTTGTTCTCCGAACTATGCCCCTCTGCAAACCAATTCTCTAAATCTATACAGCTCCACTGTTCCTGGGGAGCTTCTGTCAGGAGCAGCAAGAGGGGAAGGTTCCCACCATTCCTCATCAGAGCTGTAATCCTCAGTCTGGTCTCTGACACCTAGGTTAGTCAGTGGTAGATGGCCATGAGGTGGCAGTGCTGGTACTTGATCTCTCCTTTCGTTGCAAAGTCTTTGTTGCTTTGCCCTCTTTCAGCTTTGTCGTGCCCTGAGAATAGCCACTATGAGGCCTGTGGAAACGCCTGCCCAGCCAGCTGCTCTGACCGATCTGCTCCTTCGACGTGTGACAAGCCCTGCGTGGAAACCTGCCAGTGTGACCAAGGTTACGTGCTCAGCACTGACAAGTGCGTCCCCGTGAAGAGCTGTGGCTGCACTCACAATGGCCTCTACTACAAGCTGGAGGAGGAGTTCTGGGCCGATGAAACCTGTGGCTCTCGCTGCAGGTGTGATCCCAGCCTGGGCATGGTGGTGTGCAGTCCAGCCAGCTGCAAGGCTAGTGAAAGGTGCATGACGGTGGATGGCATCCGGGGCTGCCACCCCATCAGCTATGCCACTTGCACAGCAACTGGGGACCATCACTACACCACCTTCGATGGGAAGAGATATGACTTTTCGGGCACTTGCGTCTATCAGCTGGTTGGGCTCTGCTCCAAGGACCCAACTCTCACTCCGTTCACCATCTCGATCCAGAACAGCCAAGGCAGTAAGACGATGCCTTTCTCTTCTGTGGTTACCTTGGACATTTACAACAAAACCATTACGATCAGCCAGGAGCACCCTCACACAATCAAGGTATCGGGGACATAGGGAGAAGAAATTGTATGGGATAGTGCAGGCATGGGGACCCTGTGGCCCTCCAGATGTCATTGGGATGCAATTCCTTTAGGAATTGATTTAGGCACTAGGAGAAGATATATTGTTTAGCTACTATCTTTCCTTGCTCACGAGAGTGAGATCAGCAGTGCACTATCCTTTGCAGCTTAAACTTGGAAGCAAAGACAAAGTTGGTTTAACCTCCTCGAAACAATGATCCAGGATGCTTTAAGGCAGACTGTATTTTCCCTGGTATTACCCCTTTTCTCCCCCTTAAAAATAATAGCTGCACATAGACATTGTTTTTGTGAAGAAGGAAAAGTAGTATTTACTTACATACATAATTTAGGTCTTATTTTTTTTTAAAGATATTTATTGAAATTTTATAGACAAAAAAGGGTTACAGAATAAAAAGAGAAAAAAGTGAAAATAAGAAGCAAAGATACAAAATACAAATTAACAAATACAAAATACATAAAAAATAGATGAAAAATAAAAAACATTAAAAACGAATCAATCTTTTCATATCTTATATTTCATTTACTTATTTTCCTAACCTCCTCACGCCTCCCTTTTTTGTATTCCAGTTCACATGGTTAATTCAGCAAATCCTTACCCTCTTTGTTTTTATCTTAATTTTATATCTTAACATATTGAGCTTCATGTTGTCATCTAATTATCAATCCATTTTTACATATTCTTTTGACTTTGTTGCTAAAGCCGTCTCATTTCAATCCTACATCATTTTAACATTCATTAATTTTACAATGTTTCTGCAAATAGTCTTTAAATTTCTTCCAATCTTCTTCCACCGACTCTTCTCCCTGGTCTCGGATTCTGCCAGTCATTTCCGCCAATTCCATATAGTCTATCACTTTCATCTGCCATTCTTCCAAGGTGGGTAGATCTTGTGTCTTCTAATACTTTGTGATGAGTATTCTTGCTGCTGTTGTTGCACACATAAAGAAAGTTCTATCCTTCTCTGGCACCAATTGGTCGATCATGCCCAGGAGAAAGGTCTCTGGTTTCTTCAGGAAGGTATATTTAAATCCCTTTTTCATTTCATTATAGATCATCTTCCAGAAAGCCTTAATCCTTGGGCACGTCCACCAAAGGTGAAAGAATGTACCTTCATTTTCTTTACATTTCCAACACTTATTATCGGGCAAATGATATATTTTTGCAAGCTTGACTGGTGTCATGTACCACCTGTATATCATTTTCATAATATTCTCTCTTAGGGCATTACATGCCGTGAATTTCATACCTGTGGTCCACAACTGTTCCCAGTCAGCAAACATTATGTTATGTCCAACATCTTGTGCCCATTTTATCATAGCAGATTTAACCGTTTCATCCTGAGTATTCCATTTCAACAGCAAATTATACATTCTTGATAATATCTTAGTTTTGGGATCTAACAGTTCTGTTTCCAATTTTGATTTTTCCACCTGGAAACCAATTTTTTTGTCCAAGTTGTAAACCTCCCTTATTTGATAATAATGAAGCCAGTCTCGCACTTTATCTTTTAATTTCTCAAAACTCTGCAATTTCAGTTTTCACCCTCCTGTTCCAAAATCTCCCAATATTTTGGCCATTTGGCCTCCATATTGAGCTTTTTCTGAGCCTTCGCTTCCATCGGCATAATTTAGGTCTTAAAGCAGCAGCTACAGTAGCAAAATAAAGGCAGCCATAAACATAGGGAATTGCCTCAAATTAAGTCAGATCAATTGACCCATCTAGCTCAGTCCTGTTGAAACTGACTGGCATCAGTGGCCTAGGTTTTCAGAAAAGTTTTCACACTCACCCTGCAAGTCACATGGAGGTGTCAGGGATTGAACCTAGGATCATCTGCATGCAAGACAGATATTCCACAAAACACCTAAGGCCCTTCCCCCAAGCATAGGCTGTGACATATTTAGTTCATTTAGAAGCACAGAATTGTAAAGTTGGAAGAGACCACAAGGAGGATCTATTCCAACCCCCTTGCAATGCAGGAATCTTTTACCCAATGTGGGGCTCAAACCCACAACCCTGAGATTAAGAGTCACATTATCTACTGACTGAGCTATCCCTCATGGACAATATTCCTGTATCTAAACCTTAACAACCCTCACAACTCCACACAATTACTCATTATCTCCCCTATTCTCCAGTCAGCATGAGCAATGCTTGTGGTAGTGAGAAATGAAGCTGAACAACATCTGGAGTGCCATGGGTTCCTCCTTCCCAGCAACAGACCTTTTGGTCAAGTTCTTAATCCACCCTCCTCTATCACCTTCTTTGGGTTGGCAGGCTATATTTTGGCACCTTGGCAACATTTTCTCTGTCTCCTCTAGGTGGATGGAGTATTTGTGGATTTGCCCTTCTACCACGAAGATAAGGTGAAGGCCTACATCAGCGGAGCCCATGTCCTTGTAATAACCAACTTTGATCTGACCGTGACCTTTGGCTGGAACAGACTGGTCCACATCACTGTTCCCAAGAGTTACCGCAACGCACTTTGTGGCCTCTGTGGCAATGACAACCAGGACTCCAGTGATGATCTGATCATGAAGGGCGGGAGGCCAGCAGCCAATGTCAACCAGTTTGCAGAGAGCTGGAAGATAGGCGAGATCCCTGGTTGTGGGAATGGATGCACCAGCAACTGCCCTGTGTGTGAAGAAGCACAGAAACAAACCTACAAGGAGGACTGGTACTGCGGGATCCTCATCAGAAAGGATGGGCCATTCAAGCAGTGCCACAAAGCTATAGATGCAACAGCCTACTTCGAGGATTGTGTTGTTGATGTCTGCCGATACAAGGGCCACCATGAGACTCTCTGCAGTGCCATCAGTGCTTACGTGACAGCCTGCCAAGCTCAAGGCATCCAGATCGGGCAATGGCGATCAGCCTCCTTATGCAGTAAGTATTGGATCTGCTTCAACAGGATAGCACTTATCTAAATTGGGCTACAGTGATTTTTAAAATTGCTGCTAGCATGCAGAGTTTGTGCTGCGGTGCTTTGATTGTTCTCAAGCTAACTTTTTAGACTATCATGGAGTGTGGTTGTATTTAATGGGGAATCATGCTTGGAGTAGACCCATTGGAATCAATGGGCTTCTCATATTCAGAGTAGACCCATTGGAATTGATGGGCTTATATAACCAGTTGAGTGGGTTGTATCTAACTTACTCAGAGTAAATCTACTAGAAATAATGGACCTGACTTAGTCGGGTTTCGGTTTACTCAGAGTAGAACTGGCATTGGGTACAACCCATTGATATTATTGAGTTTATTCTGTGTATGACTTAGTTCGATACCACCTAATATTCTGAATTAGCCTTTAGATGGGTTATTTACATTATTCTGAAGAACATTTTCTAAAAATGCAGTTTATACATTTACTAAACTTAAATTTGTGGGTGAAACAACCAGCCAAACCATGGTTCCCAACAACACAAGGGGTCAGTAATAGATGGGGCGAACATAGAATCATAGAATTCTGTGATGGAACCCCAAGGTTCATCTATTCCAAGCCCCTGCAATGCAGGAATAATACACTGCACATATATTTTAGCCTAAAATCAGGCTGGCAAAGTTGGGAAGGGGATTATTAAAATTAAACTAATTCAGATGATTTTGTGTGTGTGCATGACAGAACAGAAAGTCCTGGCTGATTCCACCTGGCTAAGATAACACCTAGCATTGATACCCCCCTACCCCATCTTTTCCTCCTCAGCTATTCATGGTCTCTGATGTTTCCTTTCAGCTCCTTCCTGCCCCCGTAACTCCCGCTATGATCTCTGTGGCAATGGCTGCCCTGTCACCTGCCATGGCCTCTCGGCTCCAGATGGGTGTCAAATGTCCTGCAAAGAGGGATGCTATTGCGATGCTGGGTTTGTCCTGAGCGGAGACCAGTGTGTCCCTGTCGGGGACTGTGGCTGTGTGTACCAAGGCAGGTACTACAAGAAAGGAGACAGTTTTGTCCCCAGCGCCTCCTGCCACGAAAGATGCCGCTGTGGAGACAACGGAGCTGTGGAGTGTCAGAAGGTCTCCTGTGGGGCCCAAGAGGAGTGCAGGGTGGAGAACGGCATCCAAGGCTGCCACTCCACCAGCTGCGGCAAATGCAGCGTGGCTGGAGGAACCCAGTACCTTACCTTTGATGGACAGACCTTCAACTTCTTTGGCTCCTGCACTTACACCTTGGCCAAAGTCTGCAGCAAGAATCCCGAGCTTGCACACTTTTCAGTGGTAGTGGAGAATGAGGGGTCAGGCGACAGTGAAGTTGTGCCAAAGATGGTTGTTGTCACTGTGCATGGTTACGCCATCAGTCTTGTGAAAGGAATGACCTGGAAGGTTCTGGTAGGTATCTTGTTCTGTTCATCTGCTAGAAGTTGTCTCCTTCCTGTCCACATACGAACATCACATAGAGACACTATGTGAAAGTCTCCCACTTCCTTGTGGTGCTGTTACCTTTCCACTGGACAGTGCTGATCTTCCGTCGTTAATTTCCCCCAGGTCTGAAAGGTCTGTAGCCCAGTCCAAGAAATAGTGGACATAGGGAGCTGTTTTACACTGAGTCAGACCATTGGTCTATTTAGTTCATTATTGTCTACACCAGGCATAGGCAAACTTGCCCCTCCAGATGTTTTGGGACTACAACTCCCATCATCCCTAGCTAACAGGGCCCCTAGTGGTCAGGCATGATGGGAACTGTAGTCTCAAAACATCTGGAGGTCCAAGTTTGGCTATGCCTGGTCTACACTGATGGCCAGCAGGTCTACCTCGAGACTGAAGCTGGGACCTTTTGCATGCAAAGTAGATGCTCTGCCACTGAGATACTGTGGAGAACTTGTATGGAATATCCACCAGGATGGGCTGTCTCCAGGTTTGAGGGGGGGCCTTGAACAAAGTTCTTTCTGGTTGGTCCCCTCCCCTATAGGAAGGAGAAGCAGCAGACAGTAACATCCCAAGCACCATCTGGTGTCTGGTTTTAGCTGCCATTTATATTTCCCACAATGCTTCGAAGTGACGCTAAGATGGCAGTTCACACACGCAACTGCTCAGCACTGACTGGTGCACAGGAATGCTTAAAAAAGGTGTCCCAAGGCATGCACCAGTAGATCTCATGACCCCAACATCTGCCTGATATTTCAGAGTACTGATGCTGGTCCTGTCACCAACGTAAAAGTTCAGCATATGGTTCTTAACTATTTCTCCATCCAGCATTGCAGGTTACAGCAGGATAAGAGGAAGTGTGAGTGAATCAGGCTTCCCATTTCTGTATTCTTGGTGTATTTTATTTATTTATTTAACAATATACCGCTTGATCAGCTAAAACTTCTAAGTGGTTTATGTAACACCATATAAAATACCGGTTCAAATCAAACATTAGAGACAAATGGGCATAAAATGTGTCAACATATAGATAAAATCAGCAATTTGAAAACAGATGTAAATTTTTAAAAAAACATGTTTTAAAAATTACATGCCTGGGTAGACTTGGCTAAGCTGTAGATTTATTTAACATGATTTGTGTACTGCTCAGTTATCAGGGCAGTTTACATCAAACAATGCAAAGCATTCACTGAGACAAAATCAAATGTCTACATCAAATTTATCAAGGTATGAATAGAACCAGCAATTTAAAAACAATTACACATTTACAAAACGACATTGTCAGGGACGCAGCGGGAGCGCAGGGAGGGGAGGCGATGGAGAGCGACGGGGAGCAATCCGAGGGCAGCGCAGGAGAAGATGACAGTAGCCCGAGAGATTCCATGAGCCTCTCCAGCGAATCGGAAGATTCACAGAAGGGGGCGCCGGTGGCCTGGGCAAGGGGGGCCCCAAGGGGGACACCCCAGAAGCAAGGGGCCAGTGGGGACTCCCAGAGCAGCAATTGGAAATCAGGACCAGCTTCCCCACCAGAGCGTAGTGGGGGGGAGGAGTCCCAGGTATCGGGGCCAGCGGATTCACCACCAGCGAGAGAAGATGAGTCAGGATTGACCACGCCTCCATCGGAGAGCGGGGGAACGGTCAAGAGGAAGGTTGCCGGTTGGGCGCGCGCGCCAAGTTCAAACGTACAGGCGAGCGGCACAGCAGGTAGCCCGGATAGGGAGCCAGGTCCTAAAGCCCGCCGGAAGTAGGGGCAAGAATCAGGGGGGTCAGCGTCAGAAGAGTCCAGAAAGGATGAAACCCCAGCGGGCAGGAGGGCCCAGAGGAGGAAGGAGCTAGGGAAGAGGTGGAGCAAGGCTAGGGTCTTAAACTGGTGTGGAAGGGGAGGAGATTCAGACGGAGCTTCGCCGGTCTAGGGTTTAAGACGTAGAGCTGCACGCTGTGGCTTTGAAATGGAAACTGAACGTCAATAAAGACTTTTGTATATAACTACAGCCGGGCGTTGGTCCTCTGTGAGCTGGGACATAGGGGCGACTCTGACAGACATGCTGCAATGTACAAAGTGGTAACTACTGCTCATGCATCTCCTTATTAGATGTTCAAATTTGTACAAACATGGAGGCCTGGGGACAGGAAGTTCCCACACTTTGACTGACTCGGTCGTGCTTCCCTCCCTGCTGTATCCAGAAACACATGAACTTGCACCATTGTCTGTCTTCATTCTAATACAATGGCCCATGTACTTTTCTTTTCTCTTCTGTTTGATCTGCATAGGTGGATGGAGAGATGCACGCCCTGCCGCTGGTGATAGACAGGAGAGACATTTGGGTAAATCAGGAGGGGAACAATATTGTCCTGCAGACAGATTTTGGCCTAAAGGTCCTCTATGATTCCTCCCGTTACATTCTGGTATCTGTTCCCAGCGTGTACCAAGGTCAGATGTGTGGCCTTTGTGGCAACTTCAACAGTGACAGGAGCGACGAATTCCAACTACCCGATGAGAAGAGCACTGGGAATGTGACAGAGTTTGGGGCGTCCTGGAAAGTAGAGCTCAATAATGTCGGCTGTTCAGATGGCTGCGGGAAGAAATGTCCCTTGTGTGATGCTGCAGAGACAAAGCCGTACCAGGTCGAGAGCTCTTGTGGGCTGATCCAAGCCGCGTCAGGCCCCTTCAGCGAATGCCACTCCTTGGTAAAGCCGACTGAGTACTATAACCGTTGCCTCCATGGCATGTGTGCTGCCCATGGGGCAAAGGACATCCTCTGCCAGAGCCTCCAGGCCTACGTTGCTGTGTGCCAAGCAGCTGGAGCAAACATCAAGGCGTGGAGGACAGCCTCCTTCTGCCGTAAGTTTATATGTGGATCTGCTTCTCCATTGGTGGTCAGCATATACTATAGGCCTGCAGCATTTTATGGTTCCTCAGCTTTTTCTGCCGTTCTGGACCCAAATGCAGGTCCCCTCTCTGTTCACGCTCTCTGGGTTTTCCACCTCCTTCCTGACAGACAGTGCGGTGCAGTGGTTAGAGCATAGAACTAGGGCTAGAGAGGTGCAGGCTCATATCCTAATTCAGCAAAACAAACAAACAAAACTCATTGAACAGCATTGGGCTAATCACTTCATTTAACCCTCCAGCCCCACACACTGCCCTTAGGCTTGTTTCCTGCCCTCTCTCTCTCTAGTGCCTAGGGATGGAGGAGACATTCAATTCAGTTTGCATTTAAAGGCAAACCTAACCACTTCACACTTTCCATTAACAGTGCACAAACTGAAACAAACTTTGCTCTCCTCTGAATTTTGCTATGCGGTTCTCCAGCCAAGTAATGTGGACAAAAATACACATACTGTGTTTGGGCATGCATTTAAAAATGAATAAACGCATATGTAAGTGAAAAAAAAAGCATCTTTAAATGCACAATACTACAGTGGTACCTCGAGTTACAAATGCCTCAGGTTACAAACTCTTCTAACCTGTAAGAGTTACCTCGAGTTGAGAACTTTGCCCCAGGATGAGAATGGAAATCGTGTGCCAGCGGCACAGCGGCAGCACGAGGCCCCATTAGCAAAAGCACATCTCAGGTTAACAACAGTTTCAGGTTAAGAACGGACCTCCGGAACGAATTAAGTTCGTAACTAGAGGTACCATTGTACAAACTTAATTAGTTCCAGAGGTCCGTTCTTAACCTGAACAGTTCTTAACTAGAGGCGTGCTTTCGCTAATGGGGCCTCTTGCTGCCACTGTACAGGTACCACTGTAATGGAAGTTGTTCAGTTGCCATTACAGTGGTACCTCAGGTTACATACGCTTCAGGTTACATATGCTTCAGGTTACAGACTCCACTAACCCAAAAATAGTACCTTGGGTTAAGAACTTTGCTTCAGGATGAGAACAGAAATCGTGCTCTGGCGGTGCAGCAGCAGTGGGAGGCCCCATTAGCTAAAGTGGTCTTCAGGTTAAGAACAGTTTCAGGTTGAGAACGGACCTCCGGAACGAATTAAGTACTTAACCCGAGGTACCACTGTAATCCTTCCATTGAATTGTCCCTTGATATCCTCCTTACTTGCATGAGAATCAGGGAAACTGTTCTTGGCAATCGTATCACTGTGTTTCCCTTCTCTCTCCAGCCCTTACTTGCCCTGCCAACAGCCAATATGAGCTGTGCACCAGGTCTTGTGACCTTACATGTGCAGGCCTTTCTGCTCCCACCCTGTGCACCAAGAAATGCTTTGAAGGCTGCCAGTGCATTGCTGGCTTCGTGTCTGATGGGGAAACCTGCGTGCCAATGGAAAGGTGTGGCTGTGTGCATGACGGGTACTACATCAAGGTGTGTCCAATATATTCCTCTTTCCTTTTTATTTAATACATTTATTTATTTGGTTTTTCCGATTAAAACTTTACAGTCACATGTCTCCGATGGGCGGGCTCTTCCCCGGACTCCAACTCTCGGGCCCCAGACTCTTGGCCTGGCGCCCCTGAGAGCTTAGCGCCCGGGTGCCCCGCATGGTTAAGACAAGATTCCAAGGAATCTCTTGGCCTCCCCTCTTCCCCGTCGCGGGTCCTATCATTAATCATTTCCTCCTGCATCTTTTATAATAATCAAAAATGTTTATCTCTCCATTAAACTACAAGTGATATTCCAGTCCTATTAATGATTTTAACTTTTTAAACTTTTAACTTTTTAAAAGTTACATGACAAGAGCTAGAGCTGTTCAGAAAATCTCTCTCTCATCCAACTTTCACAGAACCATTTCCCCCTGTGAAAATATTCAGGGAAGGAGGATTTTCATCTGTTTTGGAGGGAGAGGAAGAAATATCAGGGTATGTCAGAGGGCTGGCTTACCTTTGCTTGTTTTTAGACAAGTGGACCAAAGGCATACCTTCCAAAACTTTGAAGCCCAAATCTGGGATGCCATCTTCCCAGACACTGTCTTCCCAATTTTTATCTTGACAGCATGGTGGCCATTTTGGTTCTTTTCACTTTGAGGCTAGGCCAAATAGAGCTAGTCCAAAAATATCAGCCCAGCTCTAGTCAAAAGTTTGATGACCTTACCTTTTCCTATCAATTCAAAAGCTGCTATTGATCAGACCAGTGCAAATAATCACCTTGCATGTCTGGGGATTCCCCTGTAGGCTGAAGAAAGCATCGTCTCCAAGGATTGCTCTGAAAAATGCACCTGCCATGCCTCAGGCCGGCTCACCTGTGAAGAATTCACCTGCAAGAAAGGAGAGGCATGTGCCCTCAGGAACGGCGTGCGGGCCTGTGTGAAGCAGGAAGGCCAGTGTACCCTCACCTCAGGAGCCCAGCTCACCACCTTTGATGGTTCCTCGGGGGAAATACTCTACAGTGGTGCCTATGAAGTGGCTTCTCTCTGTGACATCCATGCCCATGCTTGGTTCCGAGTGGTGGTGGATGTCAAGGAGTGCAGTGATGGGGACGTGATGGCTGGGGCTGCAGTCTATGTCTTTTTCCGAGATGCCTTCATTGCCATCAACAAGAACAAGGAGGCTTGGGTAAGAAGCCCTGACTTGATCCTTCTGGTCATGTGGGTTGGTGCCTCTGCCCACAACCTGGTTTGGGGTTCTGACTCCCAACTCAAAGACTCGTGAGCTAAGCAACCTTGATATGTGCCATGTTCTCTTTCTCTGTCTGTGTGCTCCAGGTGAATGGACAGCCAGTGAAACTCCCAGTGACTGTCTCTGAAGTTGTGTCTGTGAGCTTCTCCCAGGATGTGGTTGCAATCAGCCATGGGGCTGGTCTTCAGGTTCTCTATGGACTCAGAGGGGAAGTGACAGTGAAGGTCAAAGACAGCCTGGCGGGCAAGCTTTGTGCATCCTGTGGAAACTTCAATGGTGACAGCTCTGATGACCTGATACTACCCAATGGGAAGGTTGTGACGAACATCGCTGAGGTTATTGATGCTTGGAAAGCCAGAGACTTTATTGGCTGGTGAGTCACTTCACAGTTGTTCCAGTGCTCTGTTTCCTAACCTAGACATTTGCTTGGAAATGGCAGACCTGTCATCTAATTGAGAAAGAGTTTTGAAGGCTCAGCTCTTTCCTTCCAACCCCTAACCCCCTTTTCGGGCACAACGGTAACCATGAAAACTAATATTAAAATCCAGTTTAAATGGCATGTCTTCTTGTCCCAAATCATCCTTGTTAGATTTCTCTTTGTTAGATTTCTGGAACTGGGATTCCCATTGGGTAATTGGCTAATTAATGATGGCTGAATAGAACTCAAAGCGCCTTTGATGCATTGAGTAGGCTTACACTTAGGATAGCCTTCCCTAACCTGGTGCCTCCCAGACATTTTAAACTACAACTTCTATCACCCCTAACTAGCATCGCCAATAGTCAGAGAATTTGAAAGTTGTAGTCCAACAATCTCTAGAAGTTGGGGAAGGGCTGCCTTGGGAGCTTGAGAGGCAGGTTCCAAACACTGTCTTTGGCTGACCCACTCCTTGGACTAGCCATCAATGACAAGCCAAATTATGTTTGAAATGGCTAAAAATAGAACAAAAATGCCTCTCATCTTGCAGTTTTCCAGGCACTGCCATGTGAGCTTAACTGCACCTGGAAACATTCACCCAGGTGTGTTCCTGGTTTTAGACTTGACTGTCAGATCTTGGCTACTAAAGGCTAAACCACGTATGACATGGGAGATCTACAAATGGGTCTCCCACCATTTTTTAAATTTGCTTTTTTTTACTTTAAAGAAGTCTCTGGTTTTTTTGACACACACATTTATTTCCTAGTTGGGGCAATCACCTATGCTGCTATTAGGCCTGTGGTGAAAAATATATAGGTGCTTTCATGATGTCTGCAGTGTGGGGCAGACGTAGTGATTTAGATTTGGATTAAACAGTTCAGGAATAAAGAGCTCCCCATCCTCCCCAGTAGCATTGCCCTAGTCAAAAAATAAATAAAAATTCAACCTTTTTTTAATTTAAAAAAATGTCTAGACAAAGGTCTTTCATACCACCTGCTATCTGACCCTTGTAATTGAGGTTGCTGAGGATTGAACCTGAGACCTTCTTGTATGCAAAGCTAGTGCTCTGTCACTAAGCCAGGGGTGGGGAGTCGGTGACCATCCAGATGTTATTGAACTCCAGCTCCCATCAGCCCCAGACAGCAAGGCTAATGGCCAAGGATAATGGAAGCTGATGTCCCGTAACAACTGAAGATCCGCAGTTTCCAAACTCATCCACTAAACCATGGTCCTTCTGTATTGCCTGCTGAGTTCCTCTGGTTTTTGGATCACAAAGACCAGCTAACAGTACAATCCTAGTCATGTCTGCTCAGACACAAGTCTCAATGGGGCTTAATTTCGGGTAAGTGGTTAAAGGACTACAGCCTAATTCTTTTTTGTCCCTCTGTTGCAGTGAGCAATAGTTGGAAGTGACCATCAAGACTGGCACCTGCCTGTTGCACCAGTGATAGTTGCCTGCAGCTGCTTTTTACAATGTTGCTTTGGAGCATGGCTACATGTCAAACCTGAGTAAGCTGCAAAAAGACATGAAGGATGTTACGAAATAAAAGTGCATGGTGAATGTCAATAAAGATATCTGCAGATTTGTCTCTAGAAAAATAATTCTGACCATATGTAACAAGCCTTTGCAGATTCTCAATCGGGAGGCTGGGCTGATGTAAGCCTGCAAGTTCCTTTTAAGAGAGGGGTGGGGGAGAGATGATTGATAGGTGCAGTAGACTCAGTGGTTTATCAGATCCTTTAAGACGACCTCAGGGAAACAGCATTTCCTTTAGATTCCCTTCCAGCCAGTGCTTCTTACATCACACAGCCCAGTAATAAATAACAGCTGATTGGAGCAGATCATGTGAGCAATGATGGCATGAAAATGACCTTCTACATGTCTTTGGCTAACACGTGGGAGAAACTTGATTGGAATGAACTTTTACACTTTTCTGAATTTTCCAATATGCTTTTTTTGGCTCCAAAACTTGCTAAAATATGTAAGCACATTTATTTTAGGGTCAAATGCATTTGGAAATGCATGCATTGAGGAAAAACATCTGTATTTGTTGTAAAAGACATATATTTATATATAGCAACAAATGTTCACACACTTTTTAATTTTTTTGAAAAATCACACATTTCTGTGGGAATGTGATGGATAGAATTGACTCATGAATGAACAGAAGCCAATGCTAGTCCTACTCAAAGTAGACCCTTAAATGCTCGCACATGACTAAGCTATGTCCATTAATTTCAATGGGTCTGCTCCAAATATAACTTAGTTGGAGACCCATGAACTGTAAATAGACTCATCCGTATTTTCCTGCTTCTATTCATCTCAAATTGTGCAGATGACATTTCATAGCAGGCCCACCTTAATGGTCCAAGCTAAATCAGACTGGATAGACGTTTCATAGCATATGCATCCATCCTGGGTGTGGAAGAAAATGAGTTTATACAAACAACAGAAGGCTGTCAAAGGGTTTACTTCTTTATAGTTAAGGACATGGATTTATAGTGCTTGGTTAGAGTGCAATAGGTTTACACATTTTCATCTCTGAACATCCTGCGATTCACAAGCCACCAAGGGATCAGATGCTGAAATCTCATCAAACGTCAGAAAACATTTGGACAGGCTGAAGATAAAGGACTTCATATTGCTAGAACAGGTCAAAGGTCCGTCTACTTGAGCACATTTGAGTCCCACAGTTGCCAGGCAGATCTTCATGGAAAGCTGACAAGCAGAACAAGAAGCTGAGAACTATTCTCCCTAATTGTTTGTCTTCAGAATGTGGTACACAGAGCTACTGCCTCTGTACATGAAGGCTCCATTCTCAGTTATTGTAGATAATCACATTCCGTTTATTAACTGGATGCTCCACTTGTGCAGGACGTTTTGGATGTTTCTTGTTTTTTAACCAAATACAGCACTGTTCTAAGGTGCTTCTGCATCCAGTGCATGCTTCCAGATGGGGATTTTAGATATATCTAGAGAGGAAAAGGCATAAGAAAAGTTGTGTTATGCAGAGGCCATGGGCTGAGCCTCTTTTTGTAGATGCTCTAGTTGCACAGTAACACAGGTGCCGAGTTGCACTCAGCATTGAGGGGACCCAATGTGCGCAGAGGAGGCAGACCATCAGGAAGGTATGCTGGCAAACCATCTGAGATTGTCAAAGGGACATGCAGGGCTAAGGTGTCCCTTTGATGATCAGGAAGGTGTGCTGGCGATCTCAAATTGGTCATTTGGTTTTCTGCCAGCTATGCTTCCCAGAATGCTTTGGGAACAACACGACGTGGCATTGCTCTCAAGGGCAAGTGGGATGTGTCTAGTAGTGGGATGCTGGCGGAACACATTAAAGAAAGAAAGAAATTGGGGTTGGGGTCAGAAAAAAGGTTGGTCTTCTCATAAGTTGAAGGAATGGAAATAGCAATTTCCCCTCCCAAAGATGGTTGCTTTGTTTCTCCCCTCCCAACTCCTGGTACTGTGCTTCTGCAAGTGAAATATACTCAGAGTCGCAAAGTGATTTCATGCTCTTTATTCAGCTCATAGTGGTGAGGAGGAATGAATGAATGTCCCCTCAAAGTATCTGCTTTATATACATTATTTACACAATGGGCTGCACATGATTGGCTAATTCTGGAATTCTACTGTAAGCCAATCAGGTTGTGGATTCACTTCTATCTGGAGCATGATTGGGTGGTTCCTGCCAACCAATCATATTGCTGCATTGTTCTAGGACCAATCAGACTGCTGCATTCTGAATCCTATTGTTCTAGGACCAATCAGACTGCTGCCTTTTGGATCCTATTGTTCTAGGACCAATCAAACTGTTGCAGTTTGGATCCTATTCAATTCAGTACATAACAGCAAGCCAAGCGATAGTTTAGCTTAGTGTGTTTAGCTTACTCTAAACAAACCATGGATTGGGCCCTTAGAAACAACAGCAGCCCAGAGAGTCACTTACCAGTCTAAGGAGTATCTCATGTGCAGGTATCAGTAACTGTGGAAGCAAGCAGAGAAGAGAGAATTGTGAGGGTGGCCCTCAAGGTGTGCCATCTGGCGGCCCAATGTTTCTTCTTGTTAAAGGTAAAGGTAAAGGTACCCCTGCCCGTACGGGCCAGTCTTGCCAGACTCTGGGGTTGTGCGCCCATCTCACTCAAGAGGCCAGGGGCCAGCGCTGTCCGAAGACACTTCCGGGTCACGTGGCCAGTGTGACATCGCTGCTCTGGCGAGCCAGAGCTGCACACGGAAACGCCGTTTACCTTCCCGCTAGAAAGCGGTCCCTATTTATCTACTTGCACCCGAGGGTGCTTTCGAACTGCTAGGTTGGCAGGCGCTGGGACCGAGCAACGGGAGCGCACCCCGCCGCGGGGATTCGAACCGCCGACCTTTCGATCGGCAAGCCCTAGGCACTGAGGCTTTTACCCACAGGGCCACCCGCGTCCCTTGTTACATTGCTTCTAACACTGACTGTATGTATCCCTCTGCATAGCATGTGCGTTTTTTGGTTGGGGGCTGAGGAGTGGGGAATAAAAAGTCCTTGACAGTGGTACCTTGGGTTACAGACGCTTCAGGTTACAGACGCTTCAGGTTACAGACTCTGCTAACCCAGAAATAGTACCTCAGGTTAAGAACTTTGCTTCAGGATGAGAACAGAAATTGCGCGACGGGAATCCCTATTAGCTAAAGTGGTACCTCAGTTTAAGAACGGTTTCAGGTTAAGAACGGACCTCTGGAACAAATTAAGTTCTTAACCTGTGGTACCACTGTAGCTGCTTAATACTTGCAGGAAGTGCTTGCAACCCAGTTCAACCCAGCAAGGTCGAAACCCCATCTGCACTAGACATTTGCAGCAGTATGATACCACTTTAAGCAGTCTTGGCTCCCCCCTCAAAATCCTGGGAGCTGTGGTTGGTTAAGGATGCTGAGAGTTGCCAGGAGACCCAAATTCATCTCAGAGAGCTGCAGTTCCCAGATAACAGCCGATCCCTCTCAGTGAACCCTAGAAATTGTAACTTTGTGAGAGGAAAAGGGGTGGCCTAAAATTTTTCAGCACCTTTAACAAATTACAGTTCCTAGGATCATTTTCTAGGGAGGCATGACTGTTTAAAGTGGCATGATGTTGCTTGCTATGCATAGTGCAGATGGGGCTTTAGAAAGGGAAGGAGGGCAGCCGTGCGAGGAAGTGGGGTGTTAGACCTGGTGTGAAATATATGGGGGTGAAAATTTGAAGAGAAGCCAATGGTTCGGGAGGCACAGAGCTGCCTTTAGGCAGGTATGATGATGATGATGATGATGATGATGATGATGTTGATTGTTTGTTATTTATACCCCGTCCATCTGGCTGGGTTTCCCCAGCCACTCTAGGTGGCTCCCAACAGAATTAATAATAATAATAATAATAAAGAAGTGATAAAACATCAGACATTAAAAACTTCCCTGAACAGGGCTGCCTTCAGATGTCTTCTAAAAGTCAGATAGTTGTTTATTTCCTTGACATCTGATGGGAGGTCATTCCACAGGGCAGGTGCCACTACTGAGAAGGCCCTCTGCCTGGTTCCCTGTAACCTCACTTCTCACAGTGAGGGAACTGCCAGAAGGCCCTGGGACCAGGACCAACACTTGAAGTTGTGCTCAGAAACGTACTGGGAGCCAATGTAGGTCTTTCAGGACTGGTATTATATGGTCTCGGCAGCCACTCCCAGCCACAAGTCTAGCTGCCGCATTCTGGATTAGTTGTAGCACTAGGGATGGCCCTGGAGAGAAGTGATAGTCATTTCTGCAAGGTACAGCATATTCTTCACATGCAGAAGGTCCCAGGTTGAATCCTGTGCACCTCTAGTTAAAAGTCTGCCTCCCTGCTTGAGAACCTGGGAAGCTGCTGCCAGTCTGAGTAGGCAGTGCTGTGCTAGATGGACCCTCTGACCTGAGAGAAGGCAACTTCCCCTATGTCCCTATGACTGTAGGCTAGTTCTGTAGCCTAAAGCTACTCCCGGCTTCCCCAACCTGGTGCCCTCCAGATGATTTGGACTACAACTCCCATCATCACTGGCCATGGGAACCAACTGTTGAGAGTTGGAGCCTGATATGCCTAGAGGGGGAGGCTGTTTTACCTTATCACAAAGAGCCAAGAGCCGTAGTCAGACCTACTCACCACTCTAAGAAGTCCCTAGCCTTCCAGGCATCAACGACCTCAGCAATGTCTCCTGCAATCTGACCACTGGGCAGCCGCAGGTCATCTGAGACTTGATTGTTGAAGTTCCCACAAGGGGCACACAACTTCCCTGCCAGGCTCCCCGTGACTCTCACGGTCACTTTGCCGTTGGAACCGAAGAGAACTTGCATCTGGGAGCTTTGGTCAATGACAATGGTGTCCTGAGATTCAATGATAGACACGGCGTTGGAGACATTCACTGGAAGCTGCACCAAGAGCCCGTTGACCTGAAAGGCAAAGAGGACAGGCTGAGGCAGAGTCATGCTGAGAGTTATTGGGGGTGAATGGAATTTGTTTCCTAATTCCAGAAGGAGAAGAAAAAGAGGGGCAGATCAAAGCAGAAACAGGACATACATAACAAACTTTTGAATTATTATTATTATTATTATTATTATTATTATTATTATTATTATACTTTGCCTTTCTTCCCGACTTACTTACAGATAAAAATAAGAACTGCTAAAAACATAGAAAATACAATCATTAAAAACAATTAAAACATTGATGGAATTAAAATTATATGCATATATGAATTCTATTAAAGCCATATCAATAATTACAATAAAAACAGCACCAGCCCTTTCATTAAATGATTGATACAAACTAGAGATAGACTGATAGGTCCATCCCTAACCCAGCATCCTGCTTTACAAAGTGTCCTGCTAATTGCTTCCAGGAAGCCCAGAACCAAGGCTCTTCTATGCTTTATCTCCCAGCAACTGATATTTAGAGTAGGGATGGGTGAATCTGTCAATTTTGGGTTCACCCAGTTTCTCATTTTTCCAGTCTAAAGTTGAGTTCTCCACATTTTTGCATCATTTTGCAACTCTCTTTAAGTCCTTGTGAAAATTCACCAGCATTTTCGTATCAATTTCTCTTCATATACATGTGTTTCTATGCAGATTTGCCTCATATACACATATTTGCAGAGCCATTTCCCCTAATATAATGCATTTTGTATGCTCTTTCAACATATGCATTTTATGCACTCTTTACCCCAGTACATGCATTTGTGCACACATTTCTTGTGCACTGTACTGCAAAATTCAGAGAACTGCAGGTGTCAAAGGATGCCTGTGCTTAAGTTCTTACATCATCATCATCACCACCATCATCATCATTATTATTATTATTGAAAGTGAAGTAGGTGGGTTTTGCCTTTGGATGTGAACTGACACCCTAACATTTGGGCTGCAGGTTCCACTGAACTATTGTGGCCAACAGTGGCTTACCCAAGTCTCCTTGTAGTTGGTCACTGAGATGAACGCTTCTCGGAAGAAGACATAGACGGCTGTCCCAGCTGGCACAGTGTCTTCATTGCATTCACTGACATCCACCAGCACCTTGAACCAGGATGGTGACTGCTCATCGCAGTAGGAGGCAATCTTGTAGATGCCACTAGCGAGCAGTTTCCCTTTGGCTCCATCAAAGGAGGTGAACCAGGCTCCTGGGCTGAGTGTGCAGTGCCCTTCCTGTCTTACACAGCTGCGGACCTTGTCTGTGAGCACACAGGTCTCCCCTGCGGCACAGCTGGTTTCTGCACAGGTGAGCTGGCCTGAGGGACGACAGGTGCATTTTTCTGAGCAGTTATTGGAGATGATGGTCTCTCCAGCCTGGAAAGAAATTCCAGAAAGATGATAAGACTTCCTGTTGAAAATCAACTTTTAGATATCAAAACCAATACCGTAAATCCAGGAGGGAAGGATGGGTTGAAGGAAAGGACAGGAAACGGAATCAAAATTATTTTATTTGTTTATTAAATTCCTTTCCCACTCTTCTAAACAAAGGGGGGGAAAGTACTTGAAACCTTTTTTTAAAAAGAAGATCGAAGAACATTATTAAAAATTAAGAACTTCTCATCTCGCTTTTCCGGCCGAGGGAGCCAGTGTTTGTCCACAAACAGCTTTCCAGGTCATGTGGCCAGCATGACTAAACCATTTCTGGCACAATGGAACACTGTGATGGAAACCAGAGTGCATGGAAACTCCATTTACCTTCCATCCACAGTGGCACCTATTTATCTACTCACACTGGCATGCTTTCAAACTGCTAGGTTGGCCGAAGCTAGGATAGAGCAACGGGCGCTCACCTCATCATGAGGATACAAATGGCTGACATTCTGATCAGCAAGCCCAAGAGGCTCAGTGGTTTAGATCATAGTGCCACCTGCTCCCCTACTTAAGAACATTTTAAAACCAACCACATATCCCTGCAGCTGATTATTTCAATGTGGCTGAGAACAGTCTCTTTCAGCCATGAAATGAGCATAAACATGGTGGGGTTTTTTGTTTTAAAAAAGACAGATGACATCTCCAGGGAAGGCATTTCACAGGCAAGGAACTCCCACCAAGAAGGCCCTGCCATGTGTCCAATGATGGTTGTATAGATCCATGGTGATCAAACTTTGATACAAAATAGGCAGCTGCTGCAATGGAAGCAAAGACTGAGAAACAAGAGGCCCTCTCCTGTTTTATACAACAACCACCATAAAATCAGCACATACACCATAGTCTGGCCATTGCAGCAAGACAGACAGACAGACAGACAGACACATAGATATAAATAGATATACATGTGTGTGTGTGTGAATACATACAAAAGTTCCTCTAAACTGTGTCACAATCACTGCACCGCTGAGGAACCTTCTGCTTCATAAACCATCACCAACCTTGATGTAGCGCCCATCATAAGCACAGCCACACTTGTCCATGGACACACAGTCTTCCCCATCAAACACGTAGCCGGTGTCACACTGGCAGCCTTCAAAGCAATCTCCGGTGCACTGAGATGGAGCAGATAAGGCAGCACATGTGAAATCGCAGGATCGGGTGCACAACTCATAATGGCTGTTAGCTGGGCAAGGTAGAGCTGAAAGGAAGAAAAGAAGGTGTACAGAATGAGATGATCTGCACTCAAGGGTTACCTGCTGTACAGCTCTCCTTCGCCTATGCTAGAGCTGTGTTATCTGTCAGCTCTTCGTAGCTCTCTGACTGTATTGGCCTTTGAGGGCTAATGGGAGTTTGAATCCAACAACATCTGAAGACTTGGCTCCCATGATGTATGAAAGTGTTCTTCAATCTAGTGTTCTCAAATGTTATTGGACTACAACTCACCATCCCTGATCATTGGCTATGCTGATGGGAATTGAGTCCAACAATAGCTTGAGAGCCAAGGCTGATGAGCACTGATGCATGCCATGCTGAACTTCTTGGAGGAAAGGAGCAATGGAAATGAAATTCAGCAAACAGAATTATACAAAGAACAGTCGTTTCTTCTTCTTCCCTCTCTAGTACTGTAAAAATATGTCAAGAGCTAGTGTAAAGCAACATGATGTATCTGAAAAGAGAGACCCAGCTTAGGCTCCCCAATCCCTCCTCAGACACAAAATATACTGTATGGACTTGGGAAAGTACAGTACAGTGGTACCTTGGGTTAAGAATTTAATTCATTCTGGAAGTCTGTTCTTAACCTGAAACTGTTCTTAACCTGAAGCACCACTTTAGCTAATGGGGCCTCCTGCTGTCACTGCTCTGCCGCTGCACGATTTCTGTTCTCACCCTGAAGCAAAGTTCTTAACCCGAGGTAATATTTCTGGGTTAGCGGAGTCTGCAACCTGATGTGTATGCAACCTGAAGCATCTGTAACCCGAGGTACCACTGTAATGGTCTTTCAGATCTGGTTCTTCCTAATGTGATCCCCCCACCCCCACTACTTGTGCCCTTAGCTGTATAAGAGAGATCAAATCGCTATGTCTTCATAGAGTTGGAACAGTCAAGCAAAGGTCTGCAGTACATACTTTTGTGACCCAGCTTCATTTAGACTTACAAATTATCTCTCACCATTCGGACATTAGACATGTTCTCAGTCAATGGTGCCAACAGGAGACCTTTCTCTCATGCCAAACAAGAACAAAACAGCTTTAGAGGAGTGATTTTCCTCAGGGATAGAACATATGAGGAAAGGGTTAAAATCTGCTGACTTACAACAGAAGGAGGTCGTTCTCCATGCTCCAATCTTGACTCCAGCCAGTTGACATGCAGCTGCATAGGCTTGAAGGCTTCGGCAGAGAGTCTCTGCAGCTCCACCGGCCACACACATGTCATGCAGGCACTGCCTCAAGTACTCAGCAGGGTTCACCAAAGAGTGACAGTCTTTGAATGGACCTGTCTTGGACTGGATCATTCCACAGGAGCTCTTGGCCTCGTATGGTGCTGTCTGCGCTGCAGTACAGGTGGGACATTCCACACCACAGCCATCAGAGCAAATGGCACCATTCACAGGGACCTTCCAGGAGGCTCCAAACTCATCCACACTTTGGGTAACTTGTCCATTAGGTAGCATGAAATCATCACTCGTGTCACCATTGAAATTGCCCCCAAGTCCACACATATGTCCCTGGTAGGTACTAGGAAGAGACACATGGACGAACGAGGAGGTATCATAAAGGACTGTGAGGCCAAAGGATGAATGGACAATGATATTGTTCCCCTCCTGGGTGATCCAGAGTTTCCCATCCACTGTATTCATTGGCAAAGTGTAGAGCTCTCCATTCACCTGTGCAAACAAGAAATCATATTAGCTGGATGGAGGTCTGGTTGTAAATTCAAACACAAGTGGTCATCACTAGGAACTACATACCATAGCTTTCCATTTCATCCCCCTTTCAAGGACAATGGAGTGTCCGTGAACAGAGATCACAACTGTCCTTGTAATAGGAGAACGTCCATAGTCAAGCATGTCGTTCTCCACCAACACGGAGAACTTCACTAGATTAGGGTCCTGGCTGCAGACTTGGGCTAAGGTGTAAGTACAGGAGCCATGGAAATCAAAACTTTGTCCATCAAAGGAAATATAATGGGGGTCACCAGATGCTATAGTTGTGCCATACCCCACAGGGTGGCAGCCTTGGATGCCATTCTCCACCCTGCACTCCTCATGTGCTCCACAGGAGAACTGCTCACATGCGGTGGCTCCATTGTCCAGACAGCGGCACTTCTCCTGGCAGGAGCTACCAGGATAAAACTCCTCTCCCTTCTTGTAGTATCTGCCCTGGAACATGCAGCCACACTCTTCTGGAGGGACGCACTGATCCCCACTGAGGATGAAGCCAGTATCACAAAAGCACCCTTCTGTGCATGGAGCCTCACACACTTCCGGAGCTGAGAGGCTGTTGCAGGTGGCAGGGCAGCCACTTCCACAGAGCTCGTAGTGGGAATGGCGTGGACAGGGAGTGCCTGGAAAAAGAAGAAAGGAGGAGGAGAATGACAGCCATTGCAGATTAACAGTGAGGATGCATCCAACCTACATTTCAAACAAAGGTTATTTTAATGGAAATTTTAGTGGTCTTGAATAGTGGGGAGGGAACACTCATCCAGGAAGAGAGATGTGTTCATTGGGATTCCTAATGTTTTCTGGAAGGATGATGGGACTGAGTGGCTGGAACAGAACAAATGGCCTACATGAGGACTGTATTATGTAAGTATCATTTAGAGCGATAGTGCAATAGGACTTCCCAGAGTACACTGCAATTAGAGACAAGCCGTTCTGGGACGCATTTCCAGTAAAGAAGAGAAAAGGGAAGGATGATACTGCCGAAGGGTCTCTTATGGGAATACCACAGAAGGAGACTATTAAGCTAGTAGACAGCTGTTTTTCAACAGAGGATTTTGTGTTCTGTTGTCATAGCCCAACTGAACAACAAATGATTAATGTAATGCATAGCCAATAGGGCTATGCATCCTGAGCTCAATGCAGCATTTTGGATTGCATGCCCTCCAATGTTTCTCCGATGAAAATAGGGATGTCCCATTCCATAATGATAATTTTACTATTTATACCCCACACATTTTACAGGGTTGCTCCAGGCACTCTGGGCAGCTTCCAACATATTAAAAAAAAAACCCATAATAAAACATTAAGCATTTTCAAAAACTTCCCTATACAGGGTTGCCTTCAGACGGCTTGGAGGTCAGATAACTCCATACCCTCCAACATTTATCCAATGAAAATAGGGACATCCTAAGAAAAAGTGAGACAGTCTAGGATCAAATCAGAAACTGCTTATCTAAATCAGGGATGTCCCTGGAAAAGAGGGGCACTTGGAGTGTCTGGGATTGGGCTAAGGCTGGCCCAGATCTGGGTCCTAAATTGATTAAGAAGCCAGCATTCATGTTTAATTAGAGCTTCACACCTTATGGTGGCCTCCAAATGATGTTGGACTCCCATGAGTCCTGGCCAGTATGAACAACGGTCAGTGATGAGGGGGCAGCAAATTCTAGAGGGCAACATGTCAGCTATCCCAATGTACTACATGAGTTCCCACCCAAACATTGCTTGCTTAGTGTTATTGCTAATTGCAGATGTTGATTTTTCTTGGGGCATTTCAGTCCCAATGAGGTTCAGAAGTCTGCAATCTGCTTCCAAAATATGTCGTCATGAACTGGTCATTGAACTGATCGATATTGTCACCAACCTTTCCTTCTCGTCTTAAAACAGAAACAGAAGGAATCCCAAACAAGGTTTCTCAGATCAGTTCTGAGGCTAAATTGGCTTTGAGGGTGAATTTTGATGGCCTGTGTGCAATTGTTTAGATTATCAAAAGTCAAATACAGTATTTATTTCAACTCAAAAACTGTAGGAAATATTGGGGCTGGAATATGCCACTCTACATAGTCTAATGCAATGTTTATTCCTGAGAATCTTTAATTATTATTATCTTTAAATAGCATAAATTTGGAAGGTCACAAAAGTGATGCCCTCTGTTCAAATCACATTTTCAATGAGGAGCAAGGCATCTGCCCTCCATTTACAGGGGTGGGGAGAACAATACCCTTCGGGAGGGGGGGGCTGGCTCGAAACACTTTGGCACTTGAAACAAACCACAGAATAACACCATCACTCCCTGCCAGGGAAGAAGAAGTGAGTGAAGATCTATATCAGGAACAAGGTGTCAAATAAAGATCTACATCAGGAGCTGCTGCCCCTGTGGATCCTGCTGCCTGAGGCGGTTCTCTCACCTTGTCTCATGGGTGGACCAGCCATGTCTTCAACTGTCACTTAACTACAATTCCCATTATCCCTGACTGACTGGGTCTGATGGGAGGTAGAGTCCAGAAACATTTGGAGACCCTCAGATTCCCCACTCCTGATACATGAGGCAAAATCATGGTTTTGTAACTTGGACTGGTGCATATATTTTTAGCATTCAGTAGATATTTGACACATGCTCATGCAAAGGCACATGAGCACATGATGCGCAGATGCAGGAGAGCCCAAACTTACTGCAAAAAGAGGTTGATCTCCATTTCCCAACCTTGACGTCCAGTGCTTGGCAGGCTGTCACATAGGCACTGATGGCACTGCAGAGAGTGTCATGATGACCCTTGTATTGACATGTGTCAAAAACGCAGTCCTCAAAGTAGGATGTTGGGTCAATGGTCTCATGGCACTGCCTGAACGGCCCATCCCTTCTCTTGAGGATCCCACAGAACTGGTCCCCCTTGTAGGTCTGCTTCTCTGCCTCACTGCATACTGGGCAGTCACTGCATCCTGCAGAGCATCCTGGGACCTCCTTCAACTTCCAGCTGTCTGCAAACTGGATTTCATCTGTCGTCTGAGTTCCATCCTTCATGACAAAATCATCACTGGGGTCCTGGTTGGCATTGCCACACAGTCCGCACACAGCATTGGCATAAGTGCTGGGAATAATGACCCTGGCATAACTGTACCAGTCAAAGCTGACTCTCAGATCAAAGTCTGTTTTGATGAAGCCATGGACTCCGCTGATGTAGACCTTCAGTTTATTTTCGTAGGAGAACGGCAGGTCCACAAAGACTTCATTCACCTGGAAAACATGGAAGTGACCACTCAGAGAGTTTCAGTGAAACAACTTCAGGTAGGGCTAGGTAAGGCTCCCTGTCTGAAACTCTGGAGAGATGCTACAGCTCACTATTGGCAATACTGAGCTGGTTGGACCAAAGGTCAGTATCAGTATAAGGTAGCTTCTCATCCTACTATGCTCAGAAGACCTTCTATTGAGAACACTTCTGAGATTTTTCTTTCCCACACTACTAGGACACTGTAGAATTTTCTCTGAATATTCTCCATCATATGTGTGTCAGCCAACCACGATTTCTCCTGATTCCTACAATGCCTTCGAATGACACTAGATCTGGGGTATTGCAAAAGTTGAAAAATAGTGTCCAAGTTGCTACCACAGATGCTGCTATTGTCATTTTAAGCAGCAGCAATGAACAAACAAACAGAAAATGCTTGGGAGGGGGAAAATGTGCTAATGGTACATTTCCCTGATTTAAAGCTTCCCCACACTTTCCCATCCTCCAGCATTCTTTTTCCCTTTGGTACCTTAATCTTGCGTGGATGCTCTTGGCTCAGACTGATGGTCATGCCATAGACCTCCAGAGTCACCACTTTGGTGAAGGACACTGCCTTACTCCCTCGGTTGTTGTTCTCCACTGTGACCAAAAATGGGGTGAGGGTGGGGTCCCCGGAGCAGACCGCTGCCATCTGATAAATGCAGGTGCCTTGGAAGTCATACTTCCTCCCATCAAAGGTGGTATAGTGAGGGTCGCCAGTTCCTATGCAGGTGGAGTATGTCGTCCCCTTGCAGCGGCGCACACCATTCACCAGGGCGCATTTCTCATTGCCTTTGCAAGCGGCCTTCCGGCATCTCACTTGGCCCAGGCTTGGATCACACTTGCAGCGAGACTGGCAGTTCTCATCGGCCCAGAACTCCTCTCCAGCCTTGTAGCGAAGGCTGTTATGCATGCAGCTGCAGTTTTCAACAGGGACACACTTGCCACCATTGAGGACGTATCCATCGTTGCACTGGCAAGTTTTCACACAAGGATCTTTGCAAGCAGAGGGGGCTGACGGTTCAGAACAGGTTGCTGGGCAGGCATTTCCGCAGGCCTCATAGTGACTGTTTTCAGGGCAGGTGTCGGCTGCTGGGTGGCGGGGAAGAATGGATTAGATTTTATAAGATATTACTTTTAAATATCAATTAGACAAGTAGCACGTGGGACTCACAGTCAGTTTTAGAAACTATAAAATAGGGAAGGGACCCAAGGACCCAAATGCTAAATGCAGCTCTCCACACCTCTCTATCTGGTCTACAGAGCTCTCCTTGGACCACACTCTCTCTTCATATGGCCATCAATGGCCTTGCTTTGCACCCTGGGCATTTTTGCCTGACTGTAATGCATACTTTGATCATTCTTCTTGCTGATCTGGATGGAGGGTACAGAGGGGTGTGCTACTGTGATGCTTCACCCACTTTTGCCTCTGGCCCTGTCCACCAGTGTCGTGTGGCCCTTAGAAACTTGCCTAGAAAGGAATATGGCCCTCAGGATGAAGAAGGTTCCCCACTCCTGGCATAAAGGTAACTAACCTGCTGATGGACCAAATCCTACTTGGACCAAGTCTGTTGATAGAATTGTAGAGTTGGAAGAGACCATGAGGGTCATCTAATCCAACCTCCTGCAATGCAGGGATCTTTCACCTAAAGTAGGGCTCAAATCCACAACCTTGGGATTAAGAGTATCATGCTCTACCAACTGAGCTATCCCAGCAGTTCAATAATTATTGTCTAGATGCATAATGGGGGCAGCAGTTGCAGGTAATCATTGCACACCCTGGGACATGAGCCTAAAGAGCTGTTGCTGGCCCCTCTCCATTTTCCCAGTGGCCCTGGTTGCTTCAAGAGCATCCACAGAGACAGTACATTTTCATGGGGCAGAGCAATGCAGGAAGAGAAAGCCACGGGATTAGCTGAGGGTTGCTTTACTCTGTAGGGCAGGCATGGGGAACCTGTGGCCCTCCATATATTGCTTGAACTGCAGCTCCCCTCACCCCTCAACATTGGCCATGGTGGCTGAGGCTGTTGAGAGTTGGATCCCAACATCTGGAGAGCCACAGGGTCCCTTAAGTCCTGCTCTAAGGGAGCACTTCCTGTAACTCCTTGCCTCTGCTCCCTTGAACCCCAACCCTAAACTAGGTTTGCGACCACTTCTCATTTCATACATGCAGTGCTGCTGTGGATGGGTTCACCAGGTGAATGATGGACATTTTCTTGGGGAGTGATTTCTTCAGCATACGTCTCATTTGCCTGTTGGTCAGGATGGGCTTGTCCGCAACCGGATGTCACCTTCCATTCATCAATGGCAATGCCCTCTTCTTTGCAGGCGATGGCATATGTCTCCACTATCTGGCACAAGACATCTTTGTCCCCTCCTTTTAAGCACATCACACTGACACAATCATTAAAGTAGCTGGTGGGGCTGACGGTGGGGTGGCATGCTCCAAAAGGGCCTCCTGAAACTTGGCTGATGACCCCACAATACCTTTTGCTGCCAAACAGTTCCTCCTGTCTATCACTGCAGGCCAAGCAATCTCCTTGGCAGGAATCTGAACAGGTAGGGTCCTGATCATCGACCTTCCAGCTCCTGGCCCAGTCCCCCACTGAGGAGGTAAAGGTACCATTCAGATAAGTCGTGTCATCATGGGGTTCAGTGTTGAAGTTCCCACAAAGCCCACAGGTGGCTCCATAGTAGCTGCTGGGGAGAGTTACCACTACAACCCCGTCAGTGTCATACATCACACGGAGGCCGAAATCTGTTTCAATGATGGGCAATCCATTGCTCTCAAAGACCTTGATTTTCCCACCCTCCAGAGTCGCAGGGATCCTGGCTGCCACACCATTCACCTAAGAAGAAAAAAGAAGGGGTGGCAGGGTAAGGGAGAGACACACTTTATAGTCCTCTCCTCATTGAGAGCCAGTGTGGTGTAGTGGTTAAGAGCGGCAGTCACATAATCTGGGGAACCGGGTTCGTGTCTCCGCTCCTCCACATGCAGCTGCTGGGTGACCTTGGGCCAGTCACACTTCTGTGAAGTCTCTCAGCCCCACTCACCTCACAGAGTGTTTGTTGTGGGGGAGGAAGGGAAAGGAGAATGTTAGCCGCTTTGAGACTCCTGAAGGGGAGTGAAAGGCGGGATATCAAATCCAAACTCTTCTTCTCTTCTTCCTCTCTGGCAAACTTTGTCCCCTGGATAAGTCATCACTTTGTGCCATTGGTTAATATCCTTAAAAACAGGTACCAAGGCTGTCTGGGAAGTATGCCCTCCATGTAACAAAATAACCCTTTCCTCTTTTGGTTCCTGGGTCACCATGGGGCACTGAGAAGTAGGCTTCCTCTGAATGAGAAGGCTCAATTTTTCCAATTGACCCCTTCTCCCTCTGGGTACTCCATGAATGTGTCAATATTTTTTCATGATCACACCTAGGCTTGTGGCCATCTCCTCAGCCTGTAGCTTCCAACCTTACTATGGATACATTTGCACCATACATTTAAAGTGCTTTTACATCATTTTAAACATGCATGGCTTTCCCCCAAAGAATCCTGGGAACTGTAGCTTGTTGAGAGTTGTTAGGAGACCACTATTCCCCTCACAGAGCTACAGTTCCCAGAGTTCTTCAGTAGGCAAGATTTATTGTTAAACCACTCTGAGAATGAACATGTCTTGAGGTGCCCTTGTTTTTTCTGATTCCTATTAGTGCTGGTACTGAAAAGAGTCACTGGGACGAAACACTTGTGGTCTCTGACTCTCCTTTGCCCCACTTTTAGCATTTAAAGGACCACAAGATATTTGGAGCTATTTGCAGCTCATTTAACAGATTATTTGGGGTTGTGGCAGGGATGATTGCCGATTCATTGAGATCCCTCGAGTTTTTTCACTATCGTTACTGCAGCTCATTATGCACTTCTGACACCATGTAACAATTCTGGGTCTGCAGACAGATATGAGGAATTATTTGGAAGTACCTGGGTCACGGGACTCGGGTACCCAAATTACCAGCTTCTTAATAATAAGGGAATAGATCCAAATTACGAACTCTAATGTGGTCTCTCTCACCACCCCCACTAAAGTTATGAATGGAAATGACCCAAACCAAGGAACCTGGATTCTTACCATGAGTTGGACACTTTCTCCCTTGTTAATGGTGACCGTGTGACCATACACTTTGAGATGGCTCAGCTGCATCTTGGTGGCATCCTGACTGTTCACATTGCTGCTCTTCTCCTCCAATGAGAAAAAGACCAGTGTGGAGTCACTGCCACAGTACTTTGCAATGGTATAGGTGCAGGAGTCTTGAATGTCCACCAACAGACCATCAAAAGTCTGGAAATCCTGGGCAGCAGAGCCCTGGCAGGTCCCCATGTACTCATGGACACATCTTGCTTGACCATTCTGCACCACACATGTTTCCTTTGTCCTGCACTGGAGATTTTTGCAGGGATCTGTGAGAGGAAAAAGCAACCAAGTCATTTTAAATAGGTTCAGGTAGATAATGGCTTAAACATTAAGATAAAGTAATACGAGAAAGTTCACTTAGACCATAGAAGTCTAACATGAAAAGTTATGAGTAGGAATGGAAATCATAAGGAGGTTTGGGGAATGCAAAATAAAGAGCATGGGGAGGAGTATAATCCCTCTCCTTTCCTATAATCTTTTAATATGATCAAAGTATTTCAAAGTATAATACTTTTAAATTTAGGTGCTCAGAAAAAAATGCATAGAAATTGATCAATAAGAGTAATTTAAATGATGTACAGGATAAGTTGTGGTTTTTATAAAAATTTTATAAGTGAAAATGAGGAAATATGTGCTATTTTTCGTAGTTTTGAAAAGTTCCTATAGTCTATTTATTGTAATTTATGATATATGAGAATAGTGCGTTTTAAAGCATGTGGGGGCCCAGTTTTCAACACTGCCTTGCTATATTTTCTATAAAAGTGTGGGGTGTGTGCGTGTGTGTGTGTGACTGACCGTAATAGAGCTGGGCATCACTGAATCACATGGAAATTGTTTCAGTTTGCATACTGGTTTTAGAAGTGCAAAGTAGGTCATTTCTCATTAGCATGCAAGCAGGACTGAATTTCTCTTCCAACCCTAGCCCCAGACAACATGGTCAATGGTTTGGGATGATGATAAGATCTAGAGGGCACTAATATTGCCTATCCCTGAGTTGAAGGATGAAAGAAGAGGAGAGGGAAGAAGAGGTGGGGAGAAGGAGGGGAAAGGAATCCCATTTTACCATTTGCACAAATAGCTGGGGAGCCATAAGCCTTCTCATTTCCAATTCCAACACTCAGCAGCCCAAAGGGGGAAGAGGCGTGTTCTATTGTGTGGACTGTATATCCCTGGCCCAAGCTGTGTGATGCCCAGGAGTATTCAGTGCCAGACACCAGCTTCCACTGAAGACCACTCAGTGGTCTCTTATCCAAGGTGATCCCAGAAGTCTCTGAAGATTTTGCAACGATAAGGGCATAGTTTTCAAAATGGTCGTGCCCATAGATGTGGTAGGCCTGACAATAGCTGGAGATGTCAGGGATTGCCATGAAGAAAGGGTCATATTGGAGGTTCCCATAGGTTCCGCCATCACTGAAGAACATCACCTGGACACCAGAACTAGCTGTGAGGGACATGGCAGTTGTCCCTTGAATGCCATACATTGTCGCCCGGGCAGCAGGCAAATTCCGGCTTCTCTTGCTCTGTCCCATCTGAGTATTGGCATGAGTCTTTTGGGAAGTGGAAACAAACACCATGTCATACTCCATGTTAAAGGGCAAAGAGGGAATGATGAAGTTGGTGCCCCAGCTGGAAACAGGCAAAAGCTGCTCAAAAACATGGTCACAAGCATGGACTTGCCTGGAGACGCATGTGTGTCCACTGTAGACGGCTACTGGTTTCTGGGAGACTATTCTAGTGCCTGAAAGGTCCACTTGGCTTTGTAGCTGAGCAGCTTGATAAGGTTGGAGTGAGATGGGGAGCATGGTCCCCCGGGGATAGACTCTTCCTTGGAATGTAATAGCCCCTTTCAGGTAGACCTCAACTGCTGTAGGTTCTTCCCAAGCTATGATAGCTACCTCTCTGTAGCGATCTGTGCCCACATTTGGGGTAACAACGTAGTACTCAGTACCTAAGCTTGCTACGGGATAGACAATGGCGGTGTCGGCTGTCTGGGGTTTGTAGTTCAGAGAGAGAATGGATATGTCCTTGTCAGCCCGGACAGTGAGCGTGTTTTCAAAGACAGTGCTTCCAACCATCTCCGCCTCTGGTGGGATTTTCACTGACAGTGTTTGGCCAGCATTCACCTCGGTCTGTACTCTTAAGGCAGGCCGCTTCATGGAGATAGTAATGGATGTGGCAGGAGCATACCCAGTGATGAGCAGCTTAAAATCTCCCTGGAACATCCGTGGCAAGCCATTCTGCATAAAAGCTGTGATGAACTCTCTTCCTAAGGGGCTAGAGGAGACTGTGACAGGGAGCATGTTGAACATCATCCAGGCAGGACCACTTGAAATACCTAAATGGGGGGGGGGGAGAGGAAGTTTGAGAAAGTCAATGAAACTTTTCATTGTGGCCTAAAAACTATTAAAGTAGGGCTCCTTGAGGAATTCATTAACTGCAAATTGCTAAATGAATTCAGAAGAACCCTGTTGAATGTCTAATTCAGTATTCTGTTCTCACAGTGGCCAACCAGATGTCTGTGGCAAACCCAAAAGCAGGAGTTGGGTGTGATACTCCAATCCTGATTGCAAAACCCAGTAAATGGCATTTAGAGGCAAAATGCAAGAAAAAGTCAGCATGCATTGCACTTCAGTTGCAAAACCAGGAGGTTCACATCTCAGTTAAAGAGTATGCTGTGAGCTCAGCTTTCACATAACAGTCTTCACCAAGTTGACTTGCGGCAGAATTCTGGACCAAAGGATGCTTGCTCTGGCACAAGTCAGGTGGTTTGTGCCAGAGCGCTTGGGACAAAAAAGAGAGAGCATCCCAGTTTTGGTCCCCAAGGTTTTGGAGGGTATGACACTGCATGAGAAGTGAAAGAGAGCTGCATGAACTGGGAAGAGTTGCAAGGATGTTTGATGTCAGCATGGCAAATAAAGTCATTGGTAAACAGGTCAGGGAATCCAATCTCATTCACAAAGGAGAAGATTTGGGAAAGGGGGAGGCAGAAGAAAGCACAGCAAGTGTACAGCCTTGTTCATTCTCTGGATTAGAGCCAATAGTATTGAACAGACTCCAGAGTTTTGCTGATTTGTGCTGCGTTGATGTGGAAAGATTCCTATATGTGTACAGCCAGGATTTTGGGGTTTTGCTGCCAGCTTTGGGAGAAACGAAAGGATCTTGCTTGTATTCACAAGGGGCAGAGGTGTTAAGACTTTTGTCTAGTTACCCTCCCTCTTTGACACCCTACAAAGAGACCAATGAGCATCAGTTATGCAACAAAGTACTCACCCCATAGTAAACAGAACCTGGTCCAGAGATTGATCATCCCCATGCTTGACAACGCACTAACAGCGGCTGCAAAATACATTTTGTGATTAGATTAGAACACTTGGTCCTTCCAAGAGAATAGCCACCCACCCAACATTTGCCAGATGAAAAGAGCTGGAGGTTTTCGCAACGCAAGTTGTCAGCCCAAACTGTGTTTGTGAGCAAGTGAGTCAAGTTCAACTGGGGTCTGCGTGATGCAGAAGCTGCAGCTCTTCATATACTGGTGAGTAAATCCCAGTAAGACCAATGGGCTTTCCCCACACAGATACGTGAATGAATGCAGCCATACTTCCCTGAAATCTGGAGAGGTGTTTTGTTTGTTTGTTTGGCACATTGCAAATCTACAGAACTTACATTACACAGAGTCTCACTCCAAAGAGCCTCTCCTCTTTTCTTTTAGTTAGCACATTTTAATAATTTTTGTACATAGTCATGGCTACTAGCCAGAATGGCCATGTTCCACTGCCACTATAAGAGGCAGCCTGTCTCTGAATATCATCTGGTGGCAACTGCAGGTGGGCAGAGCGCTGTTGGGTTCAGGTCCTGTTTTTGGCTTTCCCACAGGCATCTGGCTGGCCACTGTGAAAACAGAATGCTGAACTAGATGGGACATTGGTCTGATACAGCAGGCTCCTCTTATGTTCTTACACACACTTCAAGTCTATTGGGGGGGTGTCATACCAGTGGTGGACATTGGGGCCTCAAATTTCACTGGCACCCTGTGTGATGCAAAATTAGCCCCCCAACCTGACTTTTAAGGTTCCACTCTAAATCATAGTTCAGCTCAGTAGGAGAACATTTGTGTTTCATGCAAAAAGTTCCAGGTTCAAGTCCTAGCATCTTCAGGTAAGGACTGGAGAGACCCTTGTCTGAAACCCTGGAGAGACATACCGCTTTTCAGTGTAGAGAGCCCTGATCTAGATGGATCAATGTCTGACTCAGTATAAGGTAGCTTCCTATGTTCCTAGGTGTTTTCAAGTATGGCCAATACTGAAAGCAGGATTCTGAATTAAGTGGACCCTATTGGTTTGATGAAGCAAGTCTTCTCTAGCAACTCAGAGCACTGTCCTAGTCTGCAACATACATCTGCAAAACACCCTTCTCCTTCAGTTTTGTTCGGCTGGCGGGGAGATAGCAACCCAGAATTACAGGAAGTATTGTGACCTTGCCCTCTTATGTCAAAACAGAACATAGGCATGGTTCAGAATTAAATGGACTGTCTTGCAGGAGTGGGGAAATTGTGGTCCTCCAGATACTCTTGGACTACAGCACCTCTCTTACATTTTTTTTTAATCAGTTTCCAATTACAGTCCAATAGTAGCCTCATTATAACAATACCAACTTATAATACAAATATTAATATCAATCATTCAAATACTAAATTATGTAATTTAGATAAAGTGGGCCCTCTGCATGCTAGATTTGATGGTTTGATTATTTTCTTTATTTCTGTCTTACAAAATCTTATTAATTTCAATTGCATTCCAGTCATAATAACAAGCCCAACTGCAATATTAATAACTTCTACTTGTGTTGACACATTAAATGATTTATAAAGCTACAAGGGAGGAACTCAGACTGTATCCTAGTTCTTCCTGTGTGGGGGTGTCTACATGAGTCAAGGATAAGAGTGTGACCAGGGGTGGTGAGGGAGGTGGGAGGCTGAATGCGGGGAACCCCCCCTCCACAAAGCAGGGAAGGATTTGGTGTCATGAGAGAGTGTGTATTCCCAACACACACCCCCAACCTGTCCTTTATTTTGCCCTACCAAAGTTGGCAACCCTAGTGGCCTGCTATCAAATCTGCTGTTTCCATATGGGAATGGGAATTTCCCCTCTCACCAGATTTAAGAACAGTTTTTGCTGGAGTTATTCATAAAGAAAACCCACACCATTTCTTACCTTCAGTTTGCTTGTGTTTCTGATGCACTCGAATCGAGAACAGAGGGAGTTGCTGCTGCAGGATCCCTTCCTCTGTCTTCTCCCTCTTCCATAGTTTCCCTTTATATAGGGAACAAATGCCAGTTCCAGGAACTCCCCAATGGGACTTGAGGGTTGATGGATTCTTTTTCCTTCTTTTTTTTTTTTTGACCAGAATAGATTTAAATTAAAATGGGCTGTGAAGATAACAACCAACTTGGGACCTGAGATTCCTGGACCAGCCCTTTTCCTGATGAGACTGCAGTCATGTCTTTGGTTGTGAAATGTTTTGGCCATGGGAAAGCCACTGGTGATTAATAGGAAGAAATGATAACATATTCTGGCATCCCCCAAACCAACCTGCTCACAACTGACCATGTCTAAGCCAACGACAGAAGATAAATTATTTATTGGGTGTCAGAGCAGTGACATAGTTAGCAAATCTGGTGCAATGAGCAAGACCCCAAAGGCTTACCAGAAACCGCAGGACATAGGTCTGAAAACTGAACATCCCACTCCAAACCAGCAGATTCCAGTGAGCTGGTTGCCAAGTTAAACAAACAAATGGGGAAGCCAAATTTCATGTGTTTGTGTAAAAGGAGGTTCAGGATCGCCCTGGACTGTGCCCAGATTAGGAGTCTGAGGCCTGCGTGGACCATTAGAGCCTGAAAAGCCAACATTCGCTCATCATTGTTTGCAAGAAGGGGAGTGGAAGCAGATGGTGCCCTGAGGGAACAGGATAGCTGGCAAATAATGATCTCCTTTTATCGTAACAAAACAAGTTGTAAGGAAATTAAAGGAAACTATGAGCACAGGGGAAGAAATAGATGAAGGCGACAAATGGTATTTGGGGGATTTACAGATGGATCCTCTGTTTTATTAATACATAAGCATTTTGATATAGCAATATGCATTGTTGTATGTCTCTGTATATGTGCTGGTTACTTTGGGAAAGTCAGAGTGTATATACCTATATGTATATTTTTATGTTGCTTTATTTATATTATTTATTGCTTTATGCAATAAAGCATTGTTTGGTGGGGCCCACCTCTCTTGCTAACTTTACACCGTTCTCTTCCATTTGGAACAGCTTTACTCATTTAATAATTACAATGGTTCTATCTATTTTTACAGCTCTATATTCTATTTTTGTAACCCGACCCAGGACCTTATGGTGGATGCCGGCAAAGAAATCTTATAAACAAGCAAACAATATGCTTACAAGTTTTTTTGTCAGGGAAGTGGTATGCAAATCTCATCAAATAACAAGGAAATTATTGATTGATTGATTGATTGATTGATTGATTGATTTGTTTCCTTTTTTATTTAGAACAATGTTTCTGCACCACCAACTCTCACACACAATAATCATGGTGGCATGCAATAAAACAATCAGAACACCATACATTTATAAAATTCGCAACAAATGTTCAGCTCTGAATCCTAGATCAACGGAGTTAAGATAATGACCAAAGAGAATTGCACATTTCATAGCCTAGGGTGCATAGTGAGGGCCCCCGGCTGCTGAGCAAGTAGGGGTGCTTACAGGTTGACAGCCCCAGACCCCACTGACCACAGTACATTGTTCACTGACTGCAGTTAGCTTGTTTGCAAACCACTCTGCCCAGGGTGGAATCGCATGTGCAGTGGGAACCACAGGTCTCATCAGCCCAGAACTCCTCTCCGGGTTTGTAGTAGAGCCCATTGTAGGTGCAGCCACAGCTCCCGACAGGCACACACTTCTCAACGCTAAGGATGTAGCCATCATTGCACCGACAGGTTTCCACACATGGCTGTTTGCAGGCAGAGGGAGCATTGCGATCGGCGCAACTGGCAGGGCAGGCATTGCCACAGAACTCATAGTGGCTATTCTGAGGGCACGGCAAGGCTTTGAGGAGGAGAAGAATAGCAAGAATTTAACAACAGATAAAATGGCCTTCAGTTACTGCCCAGAAGCGGCCACTTTGTTTGACAATGGGCGATGCTGTTGTTGTGTTGTTGTTTAGTCGTTTAGTCGTGTCCGACTCTTCGTGACCCCATGGACCAGAGCACGCCAGGCACTCCTGTCTTCCACTGCCTCCCGCAGTTTGGAAAACTCATGCTTCGAGAACACTATCCAACCATCTTGTCCTCTGTCGTCCCCTTCTCCTTGTGCCCTCCATCTTTCCCAACATCAGAGTCTTTTCCAGGGAGTCTTCATGCTACAGTAATGTTAAAAGCTGGCATGCAGTGCTGGAAGGCAAAAAGGTGGAAATATTGGGAGTGGAAGAAACCACAGGATATAGGGATATTTAAATAAGATGTAGCTTACTTTAACCATACAGTCTAGTAGCACAGAAGACTAATAATAATAATAAATTTTATTCATACGCCGCCCTCCCCGGCCATATATTATGCACAGATTGGGATACTTACCACAGGAGCAAAGGGCTGTGGAACCAATGCCAATGAAAGGTGAGACTCCAAAGATCAAGAGTCCAAAAGGAGTACTGGGATGCTCTACAGAGACAGCATTAGCATTTCTGCCCAAACTGAGCTGAGCAAAAGAATATCCTGTTCCAGGAATTGGTCTCCACTCAGTGTTTGTAAAGACTTTCTTCTCTAATCTGATCCCACTGGAAACCGAGGTTTTGGCTATGACCACAGCAAAATTTGAAAACCGTCTTATCCCACCAATACGATATGATGTGCAATAGCTGGTTAAGGCTGGAATATTGATGAGGAATGATTCATGCATGACGTTTTGGTTTTTTGCACCAGTATAGAAGAAAAGGACCTGGATTCCTGCATCGGCAGAGAAGTAAAGTGGCTGAGAGGGTTGCATTTTGAACTGGATGACTTGCCCAGCCTTTGCCTGACGGGAACCCTGAGTGCTCCCAGAATGGTATTTGATCAAGGTATTTTGGGAAGCAATGACATACACAATGTCAAATTTGGTTTGGAAGGCGAGGGGAGTGGGAACTATGAAGTTGGTACCCCAGCTGGAAACAGGCAAGAGCTGCTCAACAACATGGTCGCAAGTTGTGAATTGCATGACGCAGCTGTGCCCACTCAAAACAGCCACAGACGCAACTGATTCAACCTTGGTGCCTAATAAATCAACTGAGCTTTGCAGCTGGATTACTTGGAAGGCTTTGAGGTCAACAACAAGTTTGCTTCCTGCAGGATAACCCTTCCCGTTGAATGTCACAGCCCCTTTCTTTTTTTTTTTTTAAAGAATATTTATTAAAGTTTTCAATAGTAATACAATAAAAAGAAAAAAGAAAAAATAACAAAAATACAAAAATACAAATATTTAAAAAACACATAAAGTTTCCATTACTTATTTTTCATTAACTTATTTCCCAGACCTCCTCGTACCTCCCTTTTTTGTATTCCAATTCGAATTGTTAGTTCAGCAAATCCTTATCAATAAATTTTAACCTATTTCTAAAACTTTTTCTTCCATATTCTCTTAAAGCATTACAGCTGGAAACCACTTAATTTCTATCCGACATCATTCTAACATTCATTAATTTTGCAATATTTTTGTAAATAGTCTTTAAATTTCTTCCAATCTTCTTCCGCTGACTCTTCTCCCTGGTCTCAGATTCTGCCAGTCATTTCTGCCAATCCCATATAGTCCGTCACCTGAATGTCACAGCCCCTTTCAGGTGAATAGTGACTCGAGTGGGAGATTTATGGGCTACAACTGCAAATTCTTTGAAATTGTGAGGCGTGTGATTGCCTGCTGGGGTTACCACATAATACAATGTACCCAGCTGTTGGACTGGGTACACAACTGTGGCAGCACTTGTGACAGCCTTGTAATTGATGGAAAAGACAGCTTGAATCCACACGGTCTGATCAAAAATGTTGCTCCCCCTCATCTCTGAGGAGGCTGGGACCACAACGGACACGGTCTCTTTCTCATTGACAGAAACCATTTTCTGGAATGTAGACTTGTTCATTGTGACTGTGACGGTGGTGGCAGGTTGATATCCAGTGATAAGCAGCTCAAATGAAACATTGTGCTGGCTTGGCAAGTAGTTCTTCAGGAAGGCTGTGACAAATTCTTTCCCACAGGTACCGGTCCTTGCTCCACAATACCCTGAAAGGCAGATTGAAATGGATAATCAGACAAGTGCAGACATCTCAAAGCTGTGCTCTAAGAAGTTTTGTTTGTGGTCTTGAGAGGCCTGAAGAGAAACTTGACTATCTAGTCCCTCTTGTTCTAAGCAAGCTGAATTGAAAGAGCATCTGGTAAACGTGTTCCTTCCTTTCACTATAAACCACTGCCATCTTCCCTTATCATGTGTAAACCTAAAAGTAAACAGAAGAGCATCTGACAATTCCTAGAAATAATCCACCAAGATATGATTATCTACAGGCCGCTCCTTTCTATGCCACCCAATCCCCATAATTACCCTCAATATATCTTATAGCTCTACAATTCTATGATTCTAAGTTTCAATTGTCTGACACTCTTGCCAGCAGAATTCAAAATAATCTCTTTCCCCCATCGCACTTGGACAACAGAATAAGATTTTTCCAGAAGCTATTTCACAGAAGAAGAAAATGACAAACTTTTCGTGGCTGGCACCATTTAAAAACTTTGAACACTCATTCACTGTCAGGAAGGCAGTAATTATAGTTTTTGTTTCTATGTTAATTTTAAAGCCAAACTTAGCCATAAGATGTGATGCTCTCTCCTTCCTAGTTAGGCATCTTTTGGATACCAAACAAGCCTCATCTTTCACATCTAGACATTTTATAATAAACAGCAGTTCATATAACTTTATGTCACACATCAGGGAAAAACAAGAGTGACATGAATTTGAAACATGGCTGATTAATATTTGGCAAAGAGACTATTGTTTTATTTAAAAAATGAAGTTATAAAATATGTTGTTGTTTAGTCGTTTAGTCATGTCCAACTCTTTGTGACCCCATGGACCAGAGCACGCCAGGCACTCCTGTCTTCCACTGCCTCCCGCAGATTGGTCAAACTCATGCTGGTAGTTTCGAGAGCACTGTCCAACCATCTCGTCCTCTGTCGTCCCCTTCTCCTTATGCCCTCCATCTTTCCCAACATCGAGGTCTTTTCCAGGGAGTCCTCTCTTCTCATGAGGTAGCCAAAGTATTGGAGCCTCAGCTTCACGAATGGATAGGTTTGATCTTCTTGCAGTCCATGGGACTCTCAAGAGTCTCCTCCAGCACTGTAATTCAAAAGCATCAATTCTTCAGCGATCAGCCTTCTTTATGGTCCAGCTCTCACTTCCATACATCACTACTGGGAAAACCATAGCTTTAACTATGTGGACCTTTGTTTGCAAGGTGATGTCTCTGCTTTTTAAGATGCTGTCTAGGTTTGTCATTGCTTTTCTCCCAGGAAGCAGGTGTCTTTTAATTTGGTGACTGCTGTCACCAAAGCATTCTGGGGCAGGGGGTGTACTTAATTTGCTGGGATCTTCTTAACTTTAACTAGCAAACCTGTGTTTAAAGAGCAGGTTGATATTTACTAAATAATAAGATGTAAGGAAGTTGTCATGCTGCTGTTTGTGTATCTACCCACAGGTGGTGCTACAAACTGCAGCATGATGATGGGACAGCAGTGTTGGAGGAATAGGGAGACAGGGCAAGGAGGCAGGCAGGCAGCTCAGTGAGTGAACAAGTGCCCCAGACAGGCAGGTGAGCAAGGTGCCCCAGGTAAGCTGCAGAGCAACAGCCAGACCAGGGCAACTCCCCAGGAACTGAAGCTGCTGCTGTTCACCTCATACCTATTTTGACCTCAGCAAATTCAGAGGCCAGGGAAAAGAGAAACAGATGTGGCAATTTGCCCAAGATGAGCCACAGGCTGTGCAATGTCAGTACACCATGCGACATGTGCAAATAATGTCAGCATGCCCCATGGCAGATGCGCATGACGTCAGCATGCCCTGCCGCATGCTTGTCCTGTGTCACATGCCACAGTGCATGCTGATGTCATGGAGCATGCTGGTGTATGCTGTGGATACATGGAACTTTGAGGGGTCCCAGGCCCTTTGCTGAACTTTTTTGGGGGGTACCCCTCTTGGCCCCCTTTACTTGGCACTGTTGTTCCTGACCATTGGCAGCGCTGGCTGGGACTGATGGGAGTTGGAGTCCAACAACATTGGACATAGGTTCCCCACCATGGTAGGGACTGGGCATGTGTTAACTCGGCCAACAGTCTAAGGTTACCAGACGTCCCCGTTTCCTGGGGACAGTCCCCAGATTTACAAATCAGTCTCCATACAAAATCCATTGAAGTTGATAAGTGTCCCCGGATTCATTGAAAAAAATCTGGTAACCTTACACTAGGCTCTGTGCCAGATAGCCACAGTCATGGAGTAGATTTTTCAGTCAATGAAAAATGCGCCAGGCTGTGAGTAAGTCCCTGTTCTGTCAGCATCTGCAACTGCCCCACAGAGACAACAGTACAAGAAAAATCTCCCTTGTGGGGTCAACCTGCCAGTTGCTGGTTAGTACCAAACTCACCATATAGGAGCACTAGTCAGTTCCAAAGCAGCAGCAGCAGCAGCCTCTTTGCCATGACTACAAACAGCAGAAGAAAGTGGTTCAGGTAATCTGCAGATTCAATATAAGTTCCCCCTTCCCCCGGCACTCTGATCATTTGCTCCTTGAACATCTACAACATACCTTCTAGAGCCTGCAAGACGACATACGAATTCTGGCTCCCACAGCTCCTTTTACCTAGCTCAACAAATTGTAATCATTCTAACTCCATTTCTTTCAAACAGCTACATCTACGGTTATACAAAAAGCTCTTTTGGCTAGTTCAAGAAGTTTCACAAGGAATTAATTCCACTTTTTGCACATCCCTTTACAAAACAAAGTTAGTCAGTTCCCATCGAGTTGACAGTTCAGCTCAGGTTCCTTCAAATGATTGTTGTCAAAAAGTTATCAGCATTCAGAATGCTAGAAGCTACTCTGCTAAATTATAAGATATGCTTAAGAAGACTAGTAAAACGTCAACATACACAGTGGAATGTGAACTGATTAATTTATTTTGCTCAACAATTCTGTTTTTCAAACTTAAAGGCCAAAAAAAGCCTAAAGCTAAAAGAAAAGAAAAAGCAGGTGTAAGAGAATGAAGGTGCAGACATTTGCCCTTAATTTGTCGTGTTGTGCTTTAGAACTCCAAAAGTTGATCACACCTTAACTCATTCTTTGCCAACATGGTGTCCTCTAGATGCTTTGAACTACTGCTGCCATTAGTCCCAGCTGTGGTTGTAGTTGAAAACATCTAGAGGGCACCAGGTTGGCAAAACTCTCCAGTCACTTCCACTGGCTGTATAGTTCTGAGGTTTGAACTTTTATCTTCCTACCAAGTAGCATGTAAATCTTACAAAATAAATCCCATTCCAAATGGCTCGTCTGCGGGCCAAGGAGCGCCAGGCATGCAGGTTGTTTACCTCACCCAACATCAAAGCAACACTAACTCAGCAAAGAAAGGAAGTGATCTCACTCACCTCACGAGAACACATCTCACTAGTTCAGCATTCACAGGAGCTGGGCTTCTATAGTAGCTTATCCTTTAATGGCTCAACCAGTGTCCTAAGACTTTATAACTGATAGCTCTAAACAGGAAATCCTGCTAACTGACAGCCCTAATATGACACTGTGCAAAATCTATAATCCAGCCAATGTAAATAAGGAACTATCTGCTTTCTCCTAGAACTTAGTAAATAAGGAACTACTTTCTTTCTCCAGAACTTCACAAGCGTTCAAATTGCCACATAGAACTTTGCAGCTTGCATAACTATGATGTACAAAATGTGTTTTTTATTTCTAAAAAGGCAAAATTATTAGCAGCAATGGAAAGAGAACATTTTGTGGTGTAGGTATGACTCGAAGTAAGAGTTAGTGATAAGCATAATCCTGCAGTAGCAGGAGAGGTTTATTGGCCAATCTCACATAAGCCCTGTTTTAAAACAGCTGGGCTGGTTGGCAGTTCATTTCCAGGCCCAATTCAAGGGCTTTAGAAGACTCAGAGCCCAAATACCTAAAAGGCCACCTCCTTCCCTACAGGTGGAGCACACAGGTGCTAAGGTCAGCAGATGGGGCCCTCTGGGTTGTCCCACTCCCCTCAGAAGTTTGGGGTATGGTGAGCCAGGAGAGGGCCTTCTCTGCGGCAGCTGCTAAGTTGTGGAACTCCCTTCCCTCAGAAGTACATCTGGCACCTTCATTATACAGCCCTTGGCAAATGCTAAAGACATACCTCCTTACCTCAACTTTTGATACTTGACTCCACATGTTGGAGGGGTTTTTTCCTCTGGTGGCAGATGACAGAAACTATGACACCACAAGGCCGGTGTAAAACCAAACCAAATAAAGGTTTTGTTACAAAACAAGAAACAACAAAGCTGGTGGGTGTTTTTCCTTGCAGGCAAAGTTCAAACTGCAACTTTTCCTCCTTTTGTAGTCATGACCAGCTGTACCCAATCTGCCCAAAGCTCACAGAAACAGTTCTTAAAGGTACAAACATCTTTACTGTTTCTTTGCAGAATGACTCCCAACACCACAATACCTCAAGGACTGCCTCTTTCCATATGAGCAGGGGCATAGAAAGGGGGGCAGGGGGTGGTCCTCCCCAGTTGTTATCCCAGAGAGGGGTGACAAAATCCACCCTTGGCGAATTGCCACGCACCAATCACCCCCTGGGCGGATTGCCCCGCCCCCTGGGTGGATACTCCTGCCCCTGAGTGCCACTCTGGGTGCCCAAGCAGCTAGCTCTGCCACTGCCTATCCAGACCCTGAGATCATCTTCTGAGGCCTTCTTTGTATGCCTCCTCCTCGAGAGGTCTGGAGGGTGGCAACACGAGAACAGGCCTTCTCTGCAGTGGCTCCCCGACTGTGGAATGCTCTCCCCAGGGAAGTTCATTATACACCTATAGGCATCAGGAAAGAAATTTCCTTTTAAACCAGGCCTTTGGTTTATCTGATTTACATCCTGCGCCCTTTTTTATAAAAAAAAATGGGGGGCAGGGGGCTATTGAGTTGTTGTTTTTGTTTTTATTATGTATTTTGTGGTTTTATATCTTGATTTTATATCTTGATTTCTGTAATTTAAAGTTGTTTAAAACTGTTTTTAATGTTGTGCTTTAATTGTTGTAAGCCACCCTGGGTGTTTTTAACCCAGGGGTGAAGTCAGAGCTGTAACAGGTAAGGGAGCCATTTTGTGTTATGCCATGAACCACAGAGCAGCCATATTGTGACATCCACCAAGAGCACTAAGGACAGATTCCAGTCAAAACACTCAAGACGAACATACCCTCTGACATGGAAAGGTGTGAATCAATGCCAGGGAGGGGTGTGGCTTGGGGTGTGGCTTTCCTTCTGGTCTTCTTCCAAAACCCTGCCCTCTGGCTCACCTGCAATGAGCCACAACCACGGACAAGCACCAGCAGCCAGCATGGCTGGTAGAGGAGTCTGTGCTGACGTCAAGAGGCCACCCTGACTCGCTGTGGCCGTATGGGACTGCAACACCACTCCCTTAGGCAACTTGGGCTAAGCTGTAATTTCTGCTCCTTTTTTTCATTAAGCAAGAGAGCTGTAGCTGTTTGCCAGTCCAGCCTGTTCTGCCTCCAGAGCCTTCATCTGTATCACAGACCCTCCAAATGTCCCTGTTTTCCAGGGTGGTTCCTGATTTAGAGAAGCCGTCCTGATTTCTGATTTGATCCTTTTCCTTAGGATGTCCCTATTTTCATTGGAGAGATGCTGGAGTAACGTTATGGAGACCCCCGAGCCAACTGAAGGCAATCCTGTATAGGGAAGAGGGGTTTTCTGTTTGTTTTTTTAAAGTTTGATGTTTTATTATGCTTTTATATATGTTGGAAGCTGCCCAGAGTGTCTGGGGCAACCCAGTCAGATGGGAAACAGGAAAATTATCATTGTGGAATGGGACGTCCCTATTTTCATCACAGAAACATTAGAGGGTATGGCATTGGCCTCTGCCCACTGAGGAGATGACGGGTGCCCAGTCCAATTCTAAGCCAGCATGGCCACCCCTCCATTGCCTGGGGCATGGAAATGCCAGTGTCGTCATGAACTCAACCCCAACCCCCATGTGGGTTTTCATTTGCTTGCTCAATCCAAAGCTGCCTCCCTGCTAAAGCCCCATTTGCCCCACTCATTTATAACAGGAATGCAGGGGGCATGTCAGCTGTTGGATCAGTGCCTCCACTCACCTAGCCAGGTCCTGACCTGCTGCACAAGTGCTCCTTGCTTTGTCTGTGCTTCCTATGGATATGGGTGATATTACTGGCTAGCAGGGGGTTGGACTAGATGACCCTTGGTGTCCCTTCCAACTCTACAGTTCTACGATTCTGTAAGGTTTTTAGTAGAAAACAAGATCCGGATCCAAGTCCTTTGTCCATCAAGAGCCAGGAAAATTTAAATGAACTAATAGGGATTTCTGCAGTCTAATAGGATTTCCAATACCGGGGTTAACCCTAGGTCATTGCGCTTAAAATAGCATTTCCATTTTAATGAGAAACTACTTATTTCAGCACAGAGGCTCTGCAATTGTTGTTTCTTTTTCCTTTTTAAATGTTTGATACCGTTTTAGGGAATAGCTAAAGGAGATGAGGCAAGTTTAAGAGGAATTCATCCAGGATGTGGTAATGATTTCAGAAAACTGCTGTTATATTGTTGTTGTTGTGTAGTCGTTTAGTCGTGTCCGACTCTTTGTGACCCCATGGACCAGAGCATGCCAGGCACTCCTGTCTTCCACTGCCTCCCACAGTTTGGTCAGACTCATGCTGGTAGCTTCCAGAACACTGTCCAACCATCTCGTCCTCTGTCGTCCCCTTCTCCTTGTGCCCTCTATCTTTCCCAACATCAGGGTCTTTTCCAGGGAGTCTTCTCTTCTCATGAGGTGGCCAAAGTATTGGAGCCTCAGCTTCACGATCTGTCTGTGCTGTTATATTAAGAAACTGCAATTTATCATGAAGAGATTAAAGACCAGCAGCCAGGGATTTGGGCGGATCCTTTAAATTTATATAAACCTTTAAATTCATAAAAACCTCAGCTCTACCAGAATCCTGGTAAGGTGGGGTGGGGGTGGGGCAGAAGAATAGATGCCAGTGATTTTTGCTTTCCCCCCACCACTGCCCAGCCAGGTGACACCAGAAAGGGATGGAGCTCAGGGTCTGAGAATGGGAAGCAGGTCCAACTCATCTCAGCCACATTTCTAGTTGTTGAGTGAGGATCCCTCACGTTGCTGCCCCTGAAGGCCAAAACTGTGGTTAAGCATAACATCAAGCTGGTACCCTCAAGATGTTGCAGAATTACAAGCCCTTTACAAGCTTGCAGTTGGAAGCAGTAAGAAAAAAGCTCGACAACTTTTGTGTCCGGAATTTCACTTTTTGAAACTCTTCTTACCCTTCTTACACTCTAAACTCTTCTTACCCTTGGCCATTGGCCATGCTTTGCTAGGGCTGATGGCTGTAGGGATTGAGCTCTCTGAAATTTTATAATTCGTTGGCTTTCAAGATCACCTTGTCCAAAATCGGCTTGCAAAATCATTCAGTTTGCCAAACACCTTACGACCAATCCCCTACTAGTTTATTGTGAAATTACTGCAATGGACCTTGTCCTTTATTCGTCCCATTGAAAGTGATTGAAAGTGCAAATTAAGTTCGACTAATGTTAATCATTCATTCTTGGCTGCCAACTTCATAGGTGGTATTTCTCTGTGCCCAGAGTCTTGCGTTGTCATTGTTCTCAGAAAAACAAAGTACTCACCTTACACTTCCCCCAGTATTCACACCTTCCTGCAGTCTTTCTCCTCCTCTAAAGACTGATTGCTCCACTCAACTTGAAAGGACCACACATTCTTGGTATCTTTTGATAGCTAAAATGTTCTGGGATGTTCTTTTTTGTTATTGTTACTGTTATTTTTTAATAAAAAAGAATTGGGATGTGTGTGTTGTGCCGTTCACATTGTTAAATTATCTTTTATACTTTTTTTCCTACCTATTGTCTTCCTTAGTTATTTTGTTTGGCCTTCCCATTTCTTTATATTACTTTCATGTCTCATTTTACTCACCAGCCATATCATCACTGACCCCACCTCACTCTACCAGTCCCTGCCTGCCGTCCCCAAAATTTTATCCTGAGGCCACAGACTACCTGACAACATTGTTACGGCTTGGTCTCTCCCACAAACGCAAGACAACTCTGGCTGTTAATTATTTCAGATTTATTGCTAAAACAAAAAACTAAGATGGAGCTCCTCTACTCATCCATCCTCCCCAGAAGATGGAATTGTCCGGACTGAGCTCCTTCCCCAGCATGGAAGCCCCCACCTTCTCTTCCGGTATCTTTTGCACGTCTCTGCCACTTTTGAAATCCTACGAGATTTGGCAGAGCGTATTTCCTGCATTCCCATGTCTTGCCCACTATCGTAGTTCTAACACATCTGTCTGTCCCTTTGGTCAGAGCTCAGATTACAGCTGCTCTCCCCGTCCTCTCTGCTTTCTGCTGTTAAATGTCATCTCCCTGTGCCTGCTTCTTCTCCTCCTGTCAGCATCTGAGCTTCTCTGATACTGTCCCATTGTTCCTAACCAGCATGGCCAGTAGGCAGAGATGTTTGCAATTGTAACTGAGCAGTTCAGAGTGTTAAACTGGCTGGTCTAGGCCAATATTCCATTATTAACAAAGGACCACTCTGTAGCTAGTTGCAAAACATCTGCAAATCATTTGGAGGAGGAAATCGCTCAGATCAATGCTGATTTTGATGCCACAGTTGAATCAGGCTGGGTGGAGCTTCCTGAAGCAATATTGAATTACACCTTGGCATCAGTTTCAGGATACCCTCCAACACTTTGAAGCCAGAATCTGGGATGCCACCTTCCTGTTTTTTATTGTGAGAGCTCAACAAACATTTTGGTTGCCGCAATTTTGTGCCACAGACCCCCCTTTTTTGGGGCACGGTGCCCAAAAGCGTGTGTTTGGGTGTGCCATGCAAGATTGCAGCTCCAAAAAACCCTGCATTTTTGGGGGGGAGAGACTTGAGCTATTAAATTACACGAGGTCACAGCACCCAAAATGATCACCATCCTCTTGTAATAAAAAGTGGGGTGTCCCCATTTTTCTAGGACACTTGGAGGGTATGGTTTAAATTGCTGCATCCCAAGAATGGACACTTGTAGTGGCCAGGCCATCCACAGGCCCTCTTAATCGCTTTCTGTCATGGCTGGTAAAATATTGTGGGAAAGGATTGACAGGATGGGTCCAGAGAGTGGTCAGTGCTTTATTAAAGGAGAAGGTCATGACCATTGCCTTGAAAGAGGAGACATGGCTCCTCTTATAAAGCCCTTTCCCCCCGAATCCAGAGATTTAGCAAACTAACATCCTGTCTCTTATATTCCCTTCCTTGGCAAAGTGATTGAGAGGATGCTGGCTATCCAGGTGCAAGGTCTTGGAGGAAGCAGATAGTCTGGAACCACTCCGGTCTGGTTTGGAAGTGAAACAACCTTGACTATCCTGATTAATGACCTTTATCAAGATTAATGGTCCAGTGAAGTGTAGTGGTTAAGAGTGGTAGTCTCGTAATCTGGTGAACTGGGTTCATGTCTCCATTCCTCCACATGCAGCTGCTGGGTGACTTTGGGCCAGTCACACTTCTCTGAAGTCTCTCAGCCTCACTCACCTCACAGAGTGTTTGTTGTGGGGGAGGAAGGGAAAGGAGAATGTTAGCCACTTTGAGACTCCTTCGGGTAGTGATAAAGTGGGATATCAAATCCAAACTACTCTTCTTCTTCTTCTTCTTCTTCTTCTTCTTCTTCTTCTTCTTCTTCTTCTTCTTATCACTGCTGCTGGGTAAGCCCACCAGCGCCCACCCATGGAGGATGGAAACCCACTAGAGTGTAGTTGGGCCAGATTGTTGCTTTGTAGCCAGGCCAGTACAGGCCACACACCCGACAACCCATATGTCAGCAAGTGTGGGGCAGGTGGGCATGGTTTGTGAGAAATGGACTCATGGGCCAAACTGGGACTCCTGCTAGGCCAAATTTGGTGCATGGGCCAGAGGTTACCCATCCCCGGAATAAACAATACTGATTTAGATGGACCAAATGGTCTGATTCAGTATAATGCAGCTTTGCTGCAGGACACACACAGTAAAAGAAATATATTTAATTTACTCAGAAGAGGATGGATTGACATAGGAACTCATCTTGGACTATCAATCTAACTGGAACTTAATCTTGGCACCTGGCTCCGGAATTTACACTGCTGTTAAGACACTATGTAAGTTTACATTGCAACTATTTACATTACATTAAGCAGGAACTTATTCTGTGTTAGCTGATTGTGTTAGACAATAAAATATTTGTCTCTCTACACATATATTTAATTTTTTTAATACAAGAAAATAAACATTTAACAAATCCATCATTTGCTGTATACCCTGGGGTCTTTCCTTTTGTTGTCTGATATCGTTGTATGTCTTCCTCCCATTTCTGATGCTGATCTACATTTCCCTCATTTCCATATTTCCCAAGTGAAGATCAGCATCAGGAAGAAGGGAGGAGTGAGGATCAGCATCTGGGTTGGGGGCACGTGATGAGCCTCAACAGTATGTATATAAGCACCCTTAACAAACTACAATTGGGGTGGTGTGCCAAAATGTCTGAGGACCTCTAATACCAGGTGGCAGCCCTGCCAATCCAGGAGGATGGGAATGTGTCTCCTAAAGCCATTTCTCTTGCTCCTGTTTGCTGCTTCTGTGGAATAAATCAAAGAAGGACGCTTTGAAATCGGGCTGTGTCACACATAATATGAACCTTAATTTATATAATCCTCAGAAATCTATGATGCAAATGTGCCTCTGAATACCAGAAGAACTAGTAGAAGAAAGCTACTGCCCTCATGATCATCTACTTAGCAATTGTAAGAACAGAATGCAGACTAGATGACTTTGGTCCGGTCCAACAGAGCTGTTCTTAGATGAGAATGAGCACCAAATCCATACCTTTAGTACTCTGATGCTGAGCACAATTTGGAGTCTAGAAGGAAATTCAGCATTCTTTGCCCCCAGATAGTCTTGAGTGACAACACCCACCATCCTCAGTTAGCTTAACTAATGGTCAGGGATGATGCAAACTGTGATCCAACAACATCTGGGGACCCATCAGCTGGATATCACTCTAGACCATATTGTTTCCTTGACTTCTTGCTTGAATATAACAATTGTTAGAGCTTCCCGCACCCCACAGTTATTTTTGCATATCCACAGAGCTAAAATCATGCTGAACAAAGTAATGTCAATCCTGAGAAGTTCCTACACCCAAAGGATTTATTGATTCTTAGGGGAAAGTGTCATCATTTTTTGTGTGTGTAATCAGAGTCATATTGATAGAGGTTTGAGCAATATGAAAATGTTTTTGCAGGTGGGATGTTATACACAGAAGAATGTTGCTCAAGAACTTGCATGCAAATAGTTGCCACTGATGATTGAGCAGAAAAGGGAGGGTTCCACTTTGGCTCAGACAGCTTTTAGACATCCCTGTAAAATAAGATTGCGAAGAATGTAATGTGAGCTTGTTTATGACTCTGTGACAATCTTCACAACACTTCCCGCCCCACTGTAGATTTTTTTTTAACATTAGCAGAAAGTACCTGGCATTGCTCAGGAATCCTAAGAAACCAAAAAAATACGGAGATATAGAAATGGATAGTGTAATTTGTTCATTTTGAGAGCTGTGCCTGCCCTCCTTCCCCAACCCTGAACGACTCATGGAATGCCCAACCATGAACAATTTGAGGGATGGGGCTAACGCAATTTATAGTTTTTTGAACCCTATATGATTGGGAAAGGGGCAGAGGAAGAAAGTGCTGTGTCGTTGTCCCTCAACCACACTGCAGAAAACAGAAAGTCTCAGTCCTGCTGTGTATTGCCTTGCAAGCATGTTCTTTACACACAGCATGACGGTAAAGCAGATTCTTGCAGCCAGCAGTGTTGCACCATTGGTGGGCTGCTCCTGCACTGCCATAGCATGGACCCGACCGCCATGACATGCCTGCTAACCATACCCTCTTTCCCCTTCCTCCTCCTGCATCATTGCCACCAACGTATCTCAGCTCATTGAGTACAGGTCCCAGCCACCCTTGCCACTGACAACAATGTCCCACTCCAGGCTGATCTCACTTGCTGCAACCACTGCCACCTGCATTTATGGAGAGAAGTTGCCTGAGCCAGCCCCGCCTCACTCACTATCACCTCCCAAATTGACTCCTCCATCAGCCATCAGCATCACTGTGGGAACCATAACTGCTGGCAGTGAGAAACCATCCAACCACCAGTGCTGGCACAACACAGGGGCAGTAGCCAGTATCTCTCTCCTCCCCTCTACCCCACTGGTCACAGGGCTAGCTCTCTTCTTCCTAACTTAGGACCCCTGGCAACCCCTCTTTCAATACTGCTGGGGGTAAGCTTCCCCAGTGTAGTGCCTGCGGGTAGCATGTTTGTGAAGCAGTCCTGGGCAGCCAGCAGGATTTCATCCTCTGCTCACCAGCTAGTAAGTGGAGAATTCAGTCCTGTATAATTTGACTGTGTGGTTGAGTTCTCCTGCTAGGAACAGGCATGTGCAGCCCAAGTGCAATGAAGGGCTGTTTGAAAGCCCTTTTGCAAACAGCCCTATCTTGCTCTTTGCAGAGGCTGCCTGGCTGTTCTTTTTCCTTCCCAGTGCCCCAACCTAATTTGGTCAAGGCCATGTTCTGATCTGAAAAATTGTTTGCTGGTTCCCTGATTTCCTCCTCCAACACCAAGAGGAGTATGCTGTAATGTGCCTGTTTTACCCCATGTCGCCTTTAGGCAAGACCTTTCCCAGAATTGCTCACCTGCCAGAGAAGTCCTCAGCTTTCCAGGCATCAATGACCTCAGCCATATTTCCTGCTATCTTCCCGTTGGGCAATTTCAGATCATCAGCACCATTTCCATTGAAGTTCCCGCAGGAGGCACAGACTTTTCCTTCCAGGCTTTTACTGATTTGCACTTTCATTTCCCCACTGGGTTCAAGGAGAACTTTTACTACGGAGGCTAATTTAATCACAATCACATCCTGAGAGAGGCTTATAGAGACATCTTCAGAAAACGTCACTGGGAGTGTCCTTTGGCGCCCATTTACCTGAAATGCAGAAAAGAGGGTGAAAGGTGCTGAGCTAGAATAGGTGTCCCCCCATTTACTCAGGGGTTACCTTCTAAGGCCCAATGCACATAAGTGAAATCACACAAAATGGGGAGCAACCTTAAACTGATCAGGACTGCAATACTTCAAGGACCGCCTCTCTCCATATGATCATACTCTAAGCCCCTTCTTCATGTGCCTCCTCTACAAGAGGTCCAGGGGGTGGCAACATGAGAATGGGCCTTTTCTGCAGTGGCTCCCCATTTGTGGAATGCTCTCTCCAGCGAGGATCACCTGGTGCCTTCCTTACACACCTTTAGGAACCAGGAGAAAACATTCCTCTTAAACCAAGCATTTGGGCTGATTGACATCCGATGCCCTTTTAAATGTGTTGTGGAATGGGGGGGGGCATTTATTGGTTTGCTTCTGTTCTCATTTCTATTGTGTATTTTGTCTGTCGTGAAGCACCCTGAAATCTACAGGCGTAGGACGTAGGACGGTGTATAGAGATTTAATAAATAAATAAATTAAAATAAAATAAAATAAAAATAAATAAACACCCTTTCAATGACCTCTCTGCCGTTCTCTCTCCAATCCATACCAAAACAGCTGTATCCAAAAGTATGCACAACTAGTGTTGAAGCTCTGGGGCTGGCAGGAGGCTGGAGGACACACAGGAAAGTACGCTACCTCACATGTCAGCTGTTAGGCAGGGAGGCTGAACAGCCTAAACAAAGCCCTGTTACGTCTTCTGTCTCTTTGGGGCTTACGTAGCCCTTAGTGAAGTCCTCTTTGGGCTCCAGGGATGGTCTCCCCACAAGTCACAAGGACTCTCCAACTCTCTCTCTCTCCATTTCTGGGTTTGAACTGAGTCACAAAAGTCAGGCTTCTAAACACATAGGACTCTCTCATCCATCCAGGCAACCAGAAGGTATTTTCACACCTCAAGGGGTATGGCCTGGGAAGGGGGAGGTCCAGAGGAGAGTCCTGAGAGTCAGACAGAAAGACTCAGAGGGCCACATTGGCTCTTGGGCTCAGGTTCTCTACTTTTAGATCAGGGGAGCCAACATGGTAATCGCTGAATGTAACTGAGCAACAATTCCCAACAGCACTGACTATTGGCCAGGATAGCAAGTTGCTTTTTAAAAATGAGGAAACCCTTTTGCCCTGTGGGTGAGAGCTTGCATTGGGCCAGCATACAAATGCCGGAAAAAAAACAAACCAGATAAACAAGGGGTTGTGTCCAACTCATGTCTACACAGAGCAGGCGTCTTGAAATTAATGGACATAGTTTAATCATTATGCAAATATGCCATTGGATGAAATCTGAGAACCTGCCCGAGGATCTTACCCGTGTCTCCTTGTTCGTTTTTACAGTGATAAAATACATCCCTTTGAAAAACGCATGTATTGTTGTCACAGCTGGCAAATTTGAACCATTGTGTTCCTGGACAACTGCTACAATCCTGAACCAAAAGGGGTCATTGTCGTTGCAGAGGGATGTAACCTCATAGGCTCCTAGGTTGGGAATTTCCCCTGAGGCTCCATCAAAGGAGGTCAGCTGTGCTCCAGGGGTGAGGACGCACTCGCCATTTTTCCTTATGCAGCCACGCAGACCGTTGTGGAGGGCACAAATCTCTCCTTCCTGACAACTGTTTTCTGCACAAACCAGTCGGCCGGATGGGCTACAGGTGCATTTTTTCAAGCAGTCTTCTAAGACAATATTCTCTCCAGCCTGTTTGATTTATAGCCCACAAAGGAAGGGAGGGAGGGAAGTAGAAAAAGTTAAAATTTAAATGCAAACTTTAATTATTTTTAATAAGAGAAAAAAGAAATCATATAGAAACAGACATTCAACATATACAACTGTGTACTTAGAAATACCTCTATACAACTATATTCTAGTACACCAGTGCTACATAGTTGATAAATCAATAGTAAAATAGGTCACATTTTATACTTTAACATATTCATTCATACTATATTAGTATGACATTTATTCCAAGTTCTCTTTATATATATATATATTGCACCACCGGCTTCCACCTGTGTCATTTTTCTTTATAATTTCCATATTTCTTTAACACTATTGTCAGTTTGATAAATGCCACCTTTCCCCATAATCTCCTAGCTAATTCCTTCTTATTCAGTTTAAAGCTATCCTTCCAAGCTTTTGAAAATGTTTCTTAATTGTCAGCGAGGTTTATAGCTTCCATGAACATACCCTGCTATATCTAAAGCACAGATAGCCAACATGGTGCCCTCAAGATGTTGTTGGACCCTCCCCCCAAACTCCCATCAGCACCAGCCAGCATGGTCAACAGTCAGAAATGATGGGAATTGTAGTCCAGCAATATCTGGAGAGCATCATGTTGCTACTCATAGACTAAAGGAATAAAAGGAAGGAGGGGGAGACTATGCCAGTACATGTATCAACATATAGGGTTTTGTTTTGTTAAACTATTAATTCACAAAAATATAAAATGAGAGCAGGATCCTGAATCTAATTCTATGATAGTATAGAAGCAATGGCCTTTCTGTCATCCATGAATTTTGTGTGGGGAAAACAGTAAAATGTGCATGAAGGACATATTTAAATATTTTGTGCCAATACAAATAAACAAAATTGGGCATTAATGTAGTAAGGGCATGGAATAGAATTATGAATTATGAATCACTGCATGTGAAACAGATGAGCCAAAAATAGACTAATATAACTAACCCTGTTACCAGCACAAACATCAGCAGCAGTATACCACTTCCAATAAACTTTTCTGGCTTTCAGAGTCCAAAATAGAGTTAAAAAACAAACAAACAACTAACTCCACCTCTACAAATGTTGTTTGCAAGTCTGGACTCAGTCTAAAACCATCCTATTGCTAATTCACTTGTTCCCAAAAGGAAACTCTGTTCATCAGTGGATAAGTGACTTTCATGAGTCATCATCCAGTAGAGGATGGCAATATGAGAAGGGTATTTTTTTGTGATGGCTCTCTCCTTGTGGAATCTTTTTTTCTCTTGATGATACATTGCTTCTTCTGGGGTCTATTCATGAAAAACATGAGGCCTTGCAGGCTGACTTACAAGAGGCACAAGCGAATGCGCAAACATCGCTGTTTTCACAGCTGTTGCAGTTACCTTGATGTAGCGTCCATCATGCACGCAGCCACAGTTCCCCATTGCCACACATCTGTCACCGTCAAACAGGTAGCCGCCGTCACACTGGCAGCCTTCGAAGCAATTTTGGGTGCACCGAGGCAGAGTGGATAAGCTGGTGCAGGTGGAATCGCAGGTCCTTGTACACAACTTGTAATGGCTATTGGGTGGGCAAGTGAGAGCTGAAAATGAGAGTGAAGATCAGTGATTGAAGGAGTCAAATGCAGTCCAGGCAGGGATGGTGTATTGGCTAACTATTTTTAATTATAGAAGGGGTTAGGAAAGCATTTCATCCATATTCATTTGGATGCACAGTACGGGGGGAAATTAAAATTAATTAAAGTCCTACTCCATGTTTTTAACTGGCATAAACTATTATTATTAATCATGATTCTATTGATTAGGTCCTGGAAGGAAAAGAAGAAGATTAGAAGATGTAACTGCAGGTTCCTGCTGTGCAAACTTACGGCAGAAGTTGTTTGTTCTCCAGGCTCCAATTGTAACTCCTGCAGCCTGACATGCCGCTACGTAGGCCTGGATGTTCCTACAGAGAGTTTCTCCTGCACCATTGGCTGCACACATGTCATACAGACAGTGGTTGAAGTATTCAGTAGGGTCCACCATGGAGTGACAGCTCCTGAAGGGGCCAGATTTGGCTTGGATCATTCCGCAGGAACTCTCCGGTCGGTACGGCGTTGTCTTGGCTGCATCACAGACGGGGCATTTATCTCCACAGCCATTGGAGCATCTGATACCATCAATGGGAACCTTCCAAGAGGCCCCAAACTCTTCCACATTCTGGGTGCTTTTCCCGGTAGGCAAAGTAAAGTCATCAGTCCTGTCCTTATTGAAATTGCCACATAGGCCAGTGACAAGTCCGTGGTAGTTACTGGGGACAGACACCAGGACATAAGAGGAGGTGTCAAAAAGGACTTGGAGACCAAAGTCAGACTGGAGAATGATATTGTTGCCTTCCTGGTTTGCCCAGAGTTTCCCATCATTTGTCTTCATGGGCAGCGTGTAGAGCTCTCCATCCACCTGCATTAACCACAGAGAAGGTGACAATTTTAAATAATAATAATTATTAATGTTTCTTTAATGGTGTCTTGGACTCCATTTCAGGTGGAAATTCCTCCCAAAGCAGGTTACAAATGAAAGCTGCCTCTAAATTGCTCCTGTTTTGTGGGAGGAATTCATGTACACACCAGAAATGCAGGTTTATGCAATCAAACAGGATTAAAGCACCCTGTCTCCCCAAGGTGACAAATCTACTTAAAAACAACCAAAATTCTAACTGCTCCAAAACTGCATTGCAGTTCTCCAACCCCAAAAGTGGACAAAAATGCATATATTTGGAGATGTACATTAAAACCCACATGTAGGTGAAAATGACAAATAGAAATGCATTACATTAGAGAAAATTGCTTTCAAAAATGTGTCCATCATTTATTTGTTTCTTTGTTTGTTTGTTTATAGCTTTCATAAACTGCTTAATGTTTTAGCAAATCTTTAAGTGGTAAAAAAGGGGGAGGGCTGTTAAGAGAAATTTGTACTTAAAAGCAGGAGAGTTAAGGGGGGGGGGAAATTGCGAATTGCCACAGAAATCTGGAAACCTGAATTCAGTACTGGAAAAATGTGAAATTGAGAGAAACGAAAACTGTCAGTGATGGGGCACAAGGGACAGTGGGAGATGAAATTCTCCCAAGGACTCCTGCAGTTGTAGGAATCGTGGGTGAACTATGGTGGCATTTCTACTTCAGAGAGACATACCTTGAGCTTCCAGTTTGTTGCCTTCTCAATGACAGCAGTGTATCCATGAAAAGAGACTACAATCATCTTAGTCAGTGACCTTTCATTTTCCACTGACACGGCAAAGTTTGCCAGCTGAGCATCCTCTCCTTGGACTTTAGCTAAAGTATAAGTGCAGGTTCCTTGGAAGTCGTAGGCCTGTCCATCAAAAGTTAGGTAGTGGGAGCCTGCGGCCAAACTGCAACTACCAGACCCTACAGGATGACAGCCTTGGACACCGTCCTTCACCCTACATTCCTCATGGGGCCCACAAGAGATTTCCTGGCATTTGACAACTCCATTGTCTGTACATTGGCATCGTTCCTGGCAGGAGGAATCGGGGTAGAACTCCTCTCCCTTCTTGTAGTAGTTGCCCCCGTGCTCACAGCCACAATTCCCAATAGGGACACACTGGTCCCCACTGAAGACGAACCCTGGATTGCAATAGCATCCTTCTTTGCAGGTCCTTTCACACCCATCAGGAGCCGAGAGACCACGGCAAGTAGCAGGGCAGCCATTTCCACAGAGCTCGTAGTGAGAGTTAAGTGGGCAGGCAGGGCCTGGAAGAAAGGACAAAAACAGAAAGTGGTGAATTTCAAGCTAGTATAGAAGTTTTTTCAGAAGACGTCTGGTTCTTTGTTCACCTGGAGTAGAATAGGTCTGGTGTGCTCTGTTATAAACTATGTCTATGGAGTGACATCTGCTGGTTAGAGAAGATGTTAGCAAACGTTGCCATAGGATTAAATTGTATTTCGATATACCATAAGCCCACAACATATGGCATGCACATCCTTGGAGCAGAACATTGTAAGGGAAGATGATTAGCTCACTGGTAAACAGGACGCTTTTCATACAAAAGGTCCCAGGTTTAATCCCTGGCATCTCCAAGTATGACTGGGATAATGTCCATAACTGAGAGTCTGGAGAGCCAATGTCAGTGTCAATGTCAATGTCATTGTCAACAGTAGATGATCTGAACAGGTGTCAAGTTACTGCTTATGTTCCTCTGCTAAAACAGCTTCAAGAGGCAATACTTACTGCAGAAAGACTCTGTTCTCCATTCTTCAAGCTCAATGTCCAGATCCTGACAGGCTGCCCCATAAAAGCCGATGGCATTGCACAGAATGTTGTGCAGGCCATGATACTGGCAGACATCAAAGATGCAATCATTGAAGTAGGGCGTTGGGTCGATGATCTCGTGGCAGTGCCTGAAAGGCCCATCCCTCTTGATGAGGATCCCACAGTATTGGTTGCTCTTATAAGCTTGTTTCTGTGCCTCTCCACATGGTGGGCAATCGGTGGTGCAACCCTGTGAACAACCTGGGACCTCTGCCACCTTCCAGCTCTCTGCAAAATGGAATATGCTAGGTGCTTGTCTCCCATCCTTCATGGTCAAGTCATCACTGGGGTTCATGTTGTTGTTGCCACAGAGGCCACAAACAGCATTGGCATATGTACTGGGTACAATGACTTTGACATAGCTGTTCCAGTCAAAGCTTACTGTCAGGTCAAAATCAGTCTTGATGAAGACCTCACTCCCACTGATATAAGCCTTTATCTTGTCTTCGTGGTAGAAAGGCAGGTTCACGTAGACTTCATTAACCTGGAATGTGATGCAGTAGGAATTGTTACCACTGCTCTTACCAAGTGGTTGTGTCCAGTATTAGTTTTAGAGAAACAGACCCATTGAAATTAATGAACAAGAAGCATATAACATAAAGACTCTAAGGTTTCTCCTGATTCACATGTTCTGGAAAAATAGAGCATAGTACCATCAACAATCAGATGGCACCTTGCCCCCAAACTCCTAATGATCACTCTCAGTGGCTTTAGATAGCACTGGAGATAAAATAGTGCCCTGCAGCATCCCATAACATAGTCACTGGAGAGCCAAAAAGCACTGTCCCAGTTCAGTCCTGGAGGTAGAATTGGCACCACTGTAACACAGAACCCCCAATTCCCATTCCTTGGAGGCCATGAACTTCGGAGTTGGCCCAACAGCAGCCTCCACATGGATATTGAAATCACCTAGGATTATTCTCCTGGGGTCCTCCAACAATATCACAGAAATGACCCTGACTAGCCTGATCGGTGGTATTGCTGGGCAACAGGGTTGTTGGTAGACAGTACTATTGGTAGACAGCTGTTGTTGGTAGACAGTACTATGCCCAACCTGGGAAGACCAACTCATTCCCTACAGACCCTCTCAGATGTTAAGATTGGCAAATCAAACTACCTCTTGGTAGTTTGTGGGTGGATGGGATCTGGTAGCAGGAATTCTCTGTGGTAGCCCTTAAGCTGTGAAATTCCCTCCCTGCTGAGCTTCATTTGACACATTCATAAGTTCGATTTTGTCATGTGCTGAAAACACATATCTTAACCATATATATATATATATATATATATATATGCAGGTTTTGGTGTCCTCGGGTGTCTTCCCGTGTAAAAGTTGGGGTGTCTAGGCGACGTTTCGACGAGGTCTCACTCGTCATCTTCAGGCTGGTGCTTTCGGCTTCTTGTTACTGGAACAGAGCGGGATCTCAATGTTTGAGTTCCTATAAATACTGTAGAGGGGGTGTGGTGTCTAGCCTCCAATGTTCTGGGCAGAGAGGAAGTTCCCAGGCTAGTGTGCCTTTTCTTCTTTTGTTCCTTAATTACTTGAGAGATACCTTGAGTGATTTCTTGAGTGATATCCTGAGTACCACTTAGGTGGGTCATTAGGTGTGGATTAGTTGCTAAAGTCTTTGTGTCTTGACCTCTTGAACTTTGTGAAGAGTTTTCCTGAGAAGATGGCTGTATTTGCCCTCTCCACAGATGAATTACTGACACCATCCAGTAGCCAATCCATGGTGGCACCTCCGGATGCTGCACCCCCCTGCAATCCCTACACAGATCTGGCTGACACAAGCCACAAAACCACAGCTCGCCCCTATACACGAAGCCAAGCCAAAGCACAACTAAGTGCAATACAGCCATCTTCTCAGGAAAACTCTTCACAAAGTTCAAGAGGTCAAGACACAAAGACTTTAGCAACTAATCCACACCTAATGACCCACCTAAGTGGTACTCAGGATATCACTCAAGAAATCACTCAAGGTATCTCTCAAGTAATTAAGGAACAAAAGAAGAAAAGGCACACTAGCCTGGGAACTTCCTCTCTGCCCAGAACATTGGAGGCTAGACACCACACCCCCTCTACAGTATTTATAGGAACTCAAACATTGAGATCCCGCTCTGTTCCAGTAACAAGAAGCCGAAAGCACCAGCCTGAAGATGACGAGTGAGACCTCGTCGAAACGTCGCCTAGACACCCCAACTTTTACACGGGAAGACACCCGAGGACACCAAAACCTGCATTCCTGTACCCGTGAAAATCTACGAAAGCAAATATATATATATATATATATATATATATATATATATATATATATACTGTGATGTATATATATATACTGCGATGGATGTGTATTTTAAAGATTCACTTTTTTATCTGACTCTAAATTGTTTTAACTCTTTTTAATATTGTAGTTTTAAGTTGTTGTGACCCAACTTATGAAAAAAGGGCCACTGAAAAATCTAATCATCATCCTAGGCTTCCATAATAGTTTCTGGATCAGATAAACTCATTGTTCTAGGCAGCTGGGGGCCCTGCCCTCACTGCTCACAAATCATGCTTGTCCCATACTTAGGAACTGGATCTGACAACTCTTGTGGCCGTCAACAGCACATATCTAATGCTGAATTTTGCAGCACATCGAGCTTACTTCATCTATACTTTGCATGTCAGCAGACCCTGTAGTTCAAGTTACAATGTCCAATGGGGTATAGTGCCATTTGTCACAGATAAACCATCCCCTATGTCTAATGCAGGAACTGCTTCAATGCTTACTTAGAAAACTAGCAAGGTACCCTGCCCAAGAGCCACCCTCTGAAACAGCCCTGTAATGACACAAAGAGGAAAACAACCATATGTTCACCAATTGTCTATACCTGGATCCTGCGTGGATACTCCTGGCTAAGTGTGATTACGACATTGTAGACCTCCAATGTCACCACCTTGGTGTAGGACACATTTTCGTTGCCTCGGTTGTTGTTCTCCACATTGACACTGAAAGGCCTGAGAGTTGGGTCCTTAGAGCACAGCCCAGCCAGCTTGTAGACACAGGTGCCCATGAAGTCATAATTCTTCCCATCAAAGGTGGTGTAATGAGGGTCCCCGGCTGCTGAGCAAGTAGCGGTGCTTACGGGATGACAACCTCGGACTCCATTGACCACAATGCACTGCTCACTGGCTTTGCAGCCAGCTGGTTTGCACACCACAATGCCCAGGGTGGGATCACATGTGCAGCGGGAACCACAGGTCTCATCAGCCCAGAATTCTTCTCTGGGTTTGTAGTAGAGCCCATTGTAGGTGCAGCCACAGCTCCCAACAGGCACACACTTGTCAACGCTGAGGACGTAGCCATCGTTGCACTGGCAGGTTTCCACGCATGGCTGTTTGCAGTCAGAGGGAGCCTTGTGGTCGGCGCAGCTGGCGGGGCAGGCATTGCCACAGAACTCATAGTGGCTATTCTGAGGGCACGGCAAGGCTGTAAGGAGGAGAAGAACAGCGGGGGTCTAACTACTGATAGAATGTGCTAAAGCTTAAGTTGGCAAGAGCTGATGCTGCTAATATTGTACATGTCATATACAGAGTGTGTGTGTGTGTGTGTGTGTGCGCGTGTGTGTGTGTGTGTGTGTGTGTGTGTTTAAGAATGAATTCTTGGGTCACAAGATCCAAGTTTGGAGCAAGTATTCTTTGGTGAGAGAACCCCAGCAAAGATTTAAAATCACAAAACATGCAGCAACGCCAAATGTGAAAATATAGGCTATAAACACTTTTAAATGTGCTCCTCCAAGTGAGTTCCACCCCCCCCAAGTTTATTTCCCTCTTTCACCAGCATAGGAAAAAGACCCCACATTTGAGAAGTTTTAAAAAGAGCTTACTTGCAAAGCTCAGAGTCATGTGAAAGTTGCACTGGCAGTAAAACTTGGCTTAGTTCCAAAGTGGGGAAGAGCACTCACCACAGCCAGAGGCTGTCCTCCAATCGTATATGGTGGCACCCTCTTTCCTACAGGTTTTAGCATAGGCCTCCAAGGCCTGGCAAAGGATGTTCTTGGCTCCTCCATTGAGACACACATCATAAATGCAGCTGTCAAAGAAGTCATCTGGATTCACTATGGAATGGCATTCTCTGAAGGGCCCCCCCGAGGTTTTGCTGATCAGCCCACAGTACTCTTCCTTTCCATACAGCGCCCTCTTGCCCTCATCACATGTTGGGCAATTCCCTCGGCAGTAATCCCAGCAAAAGGGGTCCCGGTCCTTGACTTTCCAGCTGCTGGCCCAGCTTATGATGGAGGCAGCCTTGGTGCCATTGAGAAAGACCATGTCGTCTGCAGGGTTTTGGTTGAAGTTTCCACACAGCCCGCATGTGGCCCCATAGTAGCTGCTGGGGAGAGTGATCACCAGGTGCCATTGCCAGTCGTACGTTACTTGCAGGCCGAAATCTGTTTGCAGGACAGCATTGGTGCCGCTCTGGTACAGCTTGATCTTGCCATCTTCAAGAGTCAGTGGCAGGCTGGTAATAGCATCATTTAACTAGAGACAGAATGTCAACACACACATATGAATTATTGTTTTATTTTTCCTTTGTTTCCATGCAGCCATGTGTCTACGAAACAGGAATAGACAAGCTGATCCTAGCCTTAGACTCTTAGACTGAAATTCTAACCCCACTTATGAAGGAGTAAGTTTCAATAAATTCTTTAGGCAAAGACTGGGGAATCAGCAGGCATTTTAGCCATGGCCACAAACCCAGTGACAGGGAATCCATGGGCCATCCAGGTGTTGTTGGACTACAATCCCCATTAGTGCTAGCCAGCATGGTCAATGGTCAAGGATGACAGAAGATGTAAACCATTCCCAGCCCCTTCCCTAAGCTATTACTGCATGTGATTCTCAGGGAATTTACACTTTCACTATCTACCTCTGTCCATGGTACTGTTTCACATGAGCAAGCATCACTTTAGATAGGTTAAGTTTTTTAGTGGACCTTGGGAATATTAGTTGGCAGCGCAAACAAGTCTGTTGGGCTTAGGTGGCCCAAGTGATCACTTATGTTTGGGCAGTGCAGTCACATAGGAGGGTCAAAGTCAACTATAAGGTGTAACCAAGCCAAATCCAGTTGCACTAGCAGCTGCTCATACTCTGGTTTCAAACCATGAGCCCAAGAAAGGGACTCAGATTGTATTTATCTGTACACCATTCGGTTGCCAACTTGCAGTATTTATGGAATCTTTTTAAAATGCAAACATCACAAAACAAGCTCCTCATTGGATCCTTATTGGGTAGATCTAGAGCACACATTTGCCATGCCGAAGCATCAAGATCAGGTAGATCCTGCTATGGTTTCTTGTGACCAGCTTTGAAAATCAATATTATGCCAAATAGGATTGCAGCTTCATCACATCACATCCCCCCGTTCCCTATATTCTGCCAGCCACAAAGGAGAAAGAGACTGGTTGTCTGGATAATGAGCGTCTTTTAATCATGCAAAATGGCATGAAGGTCAATAACTTCCATCATTCGGAGTGGTATAGAGGTTCAATAATCTCTTGAGAGTGACCTGCAAGCACTAGTATTTCTTCTCCCTCCTGATATAGCTATTCCTTTCATGCTACTTTAGACTAATATCGGGCTCTCAAAGTGGCTATATATTGGAATGAATTCCAGTACATTCACGAAGGTTATCCCATCCCCTGGCAATCTAACATACCCGGATTCTTCCTGTTTCCTGTTTGTGGATGGAGATCTTGTAGCCATAGACATAGATGTTGGTCAGACGCACGTAGGACACAGCCTGGTTGCCCCTGTTGTCATTTTTCTCATCGATAGTGAAAGGCACCAGCGTAGCATCGTTCCCACAGTACTTGGCAATAGTGTAAGAACATGTGCCCATGAAATCAAACTTCAAGGTGTCAAAGGTGTGATAGTGTGGGTCCCCCCAAGCCCAGCAGGTTCCTGTGAACTGTGGTTTGCATTTGGCTTGGCCATTCTCCATCTTGCATGTCTCCTTTTCTCGGCACTTCAGGGCTTTGCATGGATCTAAAATGAAAGGCATGAAACGTGAGCAGGAGCTAGAAGTCATTCCGTAAAAACCTAAAGGTGCAGAGGTGGAGGGAAGTTTTATCCATTAGCAAAAGGGCATAGGTGGGCAACATGGTGCCCTCTAGAAGTTGTTGGAGTCCAATTCTCATCAGCCTCAGCCTGCATGGTCAAAAATGATAGGAGCAAGAAGATCTAGACGGTAACATGTTGGCTGTCTATGTGATGGGGGAAGCAACACACAACCCTGCCTCATATTTATTAGACTGGAATGTGCCCTTGATCTCTGATATTGCTTCTTGCTTGTTGGAATGAAAGACAGAGGAGTGCAGGTAAGTTTGTGGAAAATCTGCCAGCTGTACAAAGGAAAAATGTACAATAGCAGCTCTGTCTACTTCTGCCTCTGGCACCACCCAGCATGTGGCTCCAGAAGTCTGCCCAGAAGAAAATGCTGCCCTAGAGCTTTAAAAAATGTACCTTGCTCATTCTTTATAGACTCACATACTACATTCCTCATATAAGGTGCTATAATTTCCCAGCATATCTGTGCCAAGACCAGGGGTGAGGCACAATGAGAATTGTAATCCAGCAACATCTGAAGGGCCACAGGGTCCCCACCCTTCGCTTGATTGACTCTCTCCTTACCCTTATTAATGCAACTCATGATTCCATCTTGGACCTTGCAGTTCTCATCGGCAGCGCAGTTGTGGGCCTCACAAATTACTCCCTGGCCTGGGATGCAATGGCAGCTCTCCTGGCACACGTTCAGCAGAACCTTCTCATTGGGCTGTTGGGAGATTTTGGAAACAATAAAATAGAGCAGCAACAGTAATCCCTTCAGTGCCTTTCTGAGGTATAGCTTGAATGGGAAGGGACTGAGCATTGGAGGAGGAGCGAGATTCCTTTTAACAGAAAGGGCTGTTAAGCAAAAATGGTGAAATGGGTGCATGAATGAATCACCACCAACTGCACATCACAATGTGTTCCCCCCCCCCCATCTCAGCTCCCAATGCCACAACTCCTCAAGCCTTTCAGTTGAGATAATTTGCCTATTCCACAGCAAGCAGCCAGGTCAAATAATTTGCATGCATGTACAGATGACTCTCGGGGGACGCGGGTGGCGCTGTGGGTAAAAGCCTCAGTGCCTAGGGCTTGCCGATCGAAAGGTCGGCGGTTCAAATACCCGTGGCGGGGTGCGCTCCCCAGCGCCTGCCAACCTAGCAGTTCGAAAGCACCCCCGGGTGCAAGTAGATAAATAGGGACCGCTTACTGGAGGGAAGGTAAACGGCATTCCGTGTGCTGCGCTGGCTCACCAGATGCAGCTTTGTCACGCTGGCCACGTGACCCGGAAGTTTCTCCGGACAGCACTGGCCCCCGGCCTCTTAAGTGAGATGGGCGTACAACCCTAGAGTCTGTCAAGACTGGCCCGTACGGGCAGGGGTACCTTTACCTTTACTTTACAGATGACTCTCAGCTTATGTTGGGTTTATGTTCCTTGAGGTTGCATGTAAAGGCAAAATCACACAAAGTCAAGATGACCCCTGTAATTGCCCCCACTGTCCAAGATCTCACAGGTTCTTGGATGGCCAGTGATATCTTGTGGGAGCCTCCCAGAGGCCTTGTATGTCTTTCTTAGAGCTGGTAAACAAAGCAGAAGGATTAAAAGCTCTTTCTTCGAAGAGTTTTCCTGCCTTACTGGGTTCTGAGATTGTCACATGAGCGTTCTCAAGATCTCACAATAGCCTCCAGTGCCCAGTAAGCCAGGTTATCCCACCCCTTTCTAATTATTTTTCGGTGATCTGTGCAAAGGAGTAAGTAAAATCACATTAAGTCGACTGCATAAGCAAGCTGTTAGTAGTTCTGTCCCATTGTTACACTTAAGTTGCACAATTCCGCCACCTGATGTACCAACTCCTACCAATGACAGTTCATTTTATTTATTCCATATTTCAAAAAACAGCCATTAAAACATTTCAAGACCTGAGAAATTCTGGAGATGATCACAACAGCTTGTGGTTTGGGGTTCAAAGAATGTGCAACTGGGAAAGCATGCTCTGAAAAAAGGGTTCAGAAGATCAGCTACCTTGTAGTAGCGTCCATTCTTTAAGCACCCACAGTCTTTTGCGGCGACACAGCCAAGGCCGTCGAAGAAGAAGCCATCATTACATTGGCAGCCCTCAGCACAGGTCTCTGGACAGGCTGCAGGGTCGGTGATCTTGGTACAGGAGGTGGAGCATAGGTTGCTGCAAATCTCATAGTGACTGTTGGCTGGGCAGCGCAGAGCTAAATGAGGAAAGAAAGAAAAAACATCCATGTTAGGTGAAAGGCTCCCTGGTACTATCTGGGATGGCTGGGAAGCTGGCAAGTGAAATGCAGAGAGAGTGGCCATTAAAGGGCAGAACATGTCTTTGACAGCTGTTGTTTTTGCAAAAGACGAAAACAAAAAGCTGACGCTAGGATGAATTTATGTTCCTTAACCCCACTGTTTTGATCATTTCTTCACTTATCTCATATATTTTTGCCCATTCAAGACAATGGAGGTTTTTTAAATATTAAAAATGCTTAGGTTTCCATAGGGAGAGGAAGCAAGGAGGATAGTAAAATGCTTCTGAGATCTTGTAAAAGCAATTTGAGCAGTGGGACAAACCCAATCTCTGAGGAATGTGAGATTCCAGGGTTTACCTAGGGTTTGATTTTCTTGGAATGAGGGTCAGCAGTGACTGTGATGTGTTTATGATATATGGCTTATTTGCACATACAGTTGTACCTTGGTTCTCAAACAGAATGTTTTCCCGGAGACCATCTGACCTCCGGAACTGTTCAAAAACCAATACATGGCTCCCAGTTGACTGCAGGAATGTCCTGCAGCCAATTGGAAGCTGCAAAAGCCACGCCAGATGTTCGGCTTCCAAAAATTGTTAGAAAACCAGAACACTCACTTCCAGTTTTTGATCGTTCAGGAGCCAAAAACGTATGAGTTCCAAGGCATTCGGCAACCAAGGTACGACTGTATGTACAACCCTAGCCTATGATGGGGCTCACAGCATTAACATCCCCAAAATTCTTGCTTATCCCAGAGCCACAGTCCTGGATTCAAGCAGAAATCCAGTGTGCCTCTCTTTCTCCAGCTTCTGCCTGCAGCTTGCTCTCTCTCTCTCTCTCTCTCTCTCTCTCTCTCTCTCTCTCTCTCTTACACCTCTGGCCCTTGTCCTTCTCACCAACAGCCAGGGGAGAGGCAGGGGCCACCTAAGCAACTTCCTTTGTTTGTTTGCTGTGTATTCTGAGAAGTGTCTTGCTAGGTACCAATTGGTCTACAAGGCTGCTGACTCTCTCTGGCTCCTTCGGCTGCATTTCATCACTCAGACACAGACTGAGCTCTCAGAGTAACGGTCCTTGCATACCTGCTTGATTTCCTGCTTTCCAGGATACCTTGGTTCAAGGATGGTGAACCTCAGGACCAGGCCCAAATATGGCCCTGTCTATGGCCCCAGAAGGTTGCCAAGAAGGAATCACAATCCTTGTGCTGAACAAGGCCCCCCACCCTACCAACTTATACTGCTGGTTCTGGCAGGAACTCATTGAAAACAATTTTCTATATACCTCTGTGACTTGAGCTTGTCAGTAGGTTGCGGAACACATAGTCAAGAGGGTGGTGAGTTCAGTCTCTGCACAGCTTGAGGCAGTTAGAGCCTTACAAATAAACACACACCTCTAGATGCGTGCCAAAGTGACGGGGGTCATTTCAGTTTCTGCTCCCATTTCTCTTCTCCCCCTGAATGTTCAGTCCCCGGTACTTACGACAGAAGGAAGGGCTCCTCCAGGGTTTGACAGAGACCCCGGCCTCTTGGCAGACAGAACCGTAGCTCTGGATGCTGTTGCACAAGACCTGGCTGTCCCCGTTGCCCAGGCACACATCGTAGATGCAGTTGCTGAAGTACACACCAGGATCCACCTTTCCGTGGCAAGCACTGAAGGGGCCATCAGGCGCAGTGAGGATCCCACAGTAGTTGCGCTGTTTGAAAATGTCCTTCTTCCTTTCCTCGCAGACTGGGCAGCTGTTCCCAGAGCATCCATCTGAGCAAGATCTATCTGCCCCAGAGACCCGGACCTTCCAGGAAGCACCAAATTTAGCTATGTCAGAGGTTATTATGCCATTGGGTAGCAGGAACTCATCGTCCTTCTTCCCATTGTAGTTCCCACAGAGGCCTTGCATCTGGCCCTGGTAAGTGCTTGGGACTGTGACTGTCATGTGGTAAACCAGGTCGTAGCTCACAATGAGACCAAAGTCAGTTTCTATCAGGACTTTTGTGCCATGTTGATAGGCTCTGATCCGCCCCGCAGAAAAGGATATAGGGACGGTGTAGATCAAGCCATTCACCTGGAAGAAGAAAACAGAACATTCACTGGTTGAGTAGGATTGGCCTAAGGGTTTTTTCTTATGTTGCAAACTCATACTCAAAGGATTGGCAGCTGGGGGGCAACCCCCCCCTATATTAGAAGACAATTGCAATAAAATGTTAACAAGTTTTCATCGGAATTCTTGGGAGAAATGCCATCTGATACAAAAATGTGGAGAACTGGACTTAGGACAGGAAATATGAGAGAAAGAAGCTGATGGACTTGTTCATCCTTAATTAAATAAATGAGCCAAGACAATGTCTTAATGTGGAAAAAAGATGAATGGCTAAAGATCTAATGATTTGCCTCTCCTTTCTGCATGGACTCACCTTCACTTGACCTTGCTTGCTCTGCAGTAATGTGAGTGTAATGCCATAGACAGTGACTGAGACCATCTTGGTAACAGCAACTTTCCTATTTCCCCAGGGCTCGTTTTCCACGTTGACAGTAAAAGCTCTCAAGACCCGGTTGTTTGTGCTGACCTTAGCCAAGGTATAAGTGCAGGTGCCTTGGAAATCAAAGGCCAGTCCATCGAATGAGAGATAGTGAGGGTCACCTGAAGCAGAGCAGGTGGCGCGGCTGGTGGGGTAGCAGTTCTGAATACCCTTCTCTACCTTGCACTGCTCCCCTTTCTTGCAGCTGGCGGGCTGGCATTTTATTTGCTTGCTCTGTGCGTCACAGATGCAGCGTCTGGTGCACGTCTTGTCTCCCCAGAACTGCTCACCGGGCGAGAAGGACTTCCCCTCAAACACGCACCCACAGGCAGCCTTAGAGATGCATTTCCCAGCATCCAACACAAAGCCCTCATTACACTGGCAAGTCTCTACGCAGGGCATTGAGGAACAGTCTTGGGGCTCAGCTTGGTTGTTGCAGGTTGCAGGGCAAGGAGATCCACAGGCATCATAATGGCTGTTCTCGGGGCAGGATTTGGCTGTCAAAAGAGACAAGATGATTGTCAACAAGGCACGATTAGAAGACACAGGGAATCTGAGTGTTTGTTAGGATATTTCCATTCCTCCTTAAAAAGGGAGCAGGCTGTTGTGTGTCACAAGCCTGCGTACTTCCTGCTAACAGGGAGTTTCCATTTCGTATATAGCTTTTGTTTTCTGTCTGTTGCCTCCACACGAAGGCAGGCAGTCATGTTTTCCAGTCCTTTGACTGATACTGTTTCCTCGGGAGACCGGGAGACGTCGTGGAGGCATGATGGCCTCTGACTCCCTGGCAGTATCCCAACAAAGTTAAGCTATATTTTGCTAATGCGGGACAAGGGAAAGTGTACTGAACCATGTTTTTATTTTGATTATGTATTTTGTGGTTTTTATGTATTTTGATTTTATCCTGAGACCTACGGGTATAGGGTGGTATATAAATTTAATTAACAACAACAGCAATGACCAAGATGTCCTTAGCCTAGCCTAGCCTGCCTCTCAGAGTATTGTGCGAATCAAATGGATGCACCAACCGTAAGCTGCCAGGAAGATGTATTCAGTACAGATGTAACATTAAACTAAGGTCAAAACAAAAAATTCCTTCCAGTAGCACCTTAAAGACCAGTTAAGTTAGTTCTAGGTATGAGCTTTTGTGTGCATGCACACTTCTTCAGATACCATGGCAAATACTATGGCAGACCAACACGGCTACCTATCTGTAACATTAAACTAAGGTTTACTCTTGGTAGTTCTGCTACCCTTGCAAGTTTGGGGTTGTGGTGGCCTGGAATGGCCATTCTCTGTGGCAGCTGCCAAACTCTGGCATTCCCTTCCCATAGAGGAACATCTGGCATTTTCATTGTACAGTGGTACCTCGGGTTACAGACTTTTCAGGTTACAGACTCTGCTAACCCAGAAATAGTACCTCGGGTTAAGAACTTTGCTTCAGGATGAGAACAGAAATCACGTGGCAGCGGGAGGCCCCATTAGCTAAAGCGGTGCTTCAGGTTAAGAACAGTTTCAGGTTAAGAACGGATCTCCAGAACGAATTAAGTTCTTAACCCGATGTACCACTGTATAGCTTTCATCATATGCTGGAGACTCCTATTTTTACCCTGGCCTTTGGCATGTGTGTGTGTGTGTGTGTGTGTGTGAAACCCAGTCTATTCTGGGTCTGGAAACCAAGCCTTATGAGGAACGGTCGAAGAAGCTAGGTATGTTTAGCCTGGAAAAGAGGAGACTGAAAGAAGGTATCATAGACATCTTCACATATCTCAAAAGCTGTCACATGGAAGATAGAACTAGCTTGTTTTCTCCTGCTCCAGAAGATAGGACTCGAACCAATGGCTTCAAATTACAAGAAGGGAGATTCTGACACTCACAGCAACCGATGGGGGTTCTCCAGTCCAAGACAGCAACTTGCTTTTCCCGACAAGCTACTGCATAGTTATTCAGTGCCTCACAAAGAAGCTTCTTCAGGCCATCATTCATGCAGAGGTCATAGACACAGTTTTCCAGAAAAGGGTTGGGGTCAATCACAGCATGACACTTGCTGAATGGGCCATCTTCTCCTTTGCTGAGCCAGCCGCAGAATGGCTCGCCTTCATACTTCTTGACCATCTCTGGAGAGCAGGTTTTGCATTCCCCATGGCAGTCATCCCAGCAGAACCTGTCGCCATCGTCCACCTTCCAGCTCTTTCCAAACTCAATGGGGTTGGGAGCCAAGGCCCCATCGGGGGTGCTAAAGTCATCAGTGGGGTCTCCATTGTAGTTGCCACAAAGACCGCAAACATTTTCAGAAAAGCTGCTGGAGAGCTTCACCACCAGGTAGGTGTTCCAGTCATAGGAGACCTTCAGGGAGAAATCTGTCTCAATGAAGACAGAGCTCCCACTCTGGTAGAGACGGAGTTTCCCTTCATTCAGGGAGATGGGCAGGCGGAAACTCTGGTCATTCACCTGAAGAGAGAAATCAGATTCAACCAACAGTGGAACAACACAGTGGATTGTATTCAATGTCAGTCAGACTCAGAGTAGACCTGTTGAAAATAATGCACATACGTTGGGTCTACTCAGACTAAAACTTCGATACAACCAACTTTTTTTGTTATTTATTCTATTCAGCAAGGTGGACATAAAATGATGATGATTGTAAAAAGACCAACACACACATGCAATAATAAAGGTAGATTGATTCAACAGGAATGTGCAGAATTTGCAGAGTCCATACTTCAATGGTGGACCATATGTTTTGCAGCTCATGGAGTGCATCTCAGTAGCAGAGCACACGCTTTGCAAAAGGTTCCAGGTTTAATCTCTGGCAGCTCCAGTAAGGGCTGTGAAAGCTTCCTGCCTGAAATCCTTGAGACCCACAGCCAGTCTGTAAAGACAATATTGAGCTGGAATGGACCAATGGTCTAAGCATAAAACATCTTTCTATGTTCTTATCTTCCTGAAGAGTTTTGATAAATCTCACCAAAACTTCTCTTGCTTTCTTTTAAAATACCTTTGAAGTTTTTCACAAACAGTAATACCGAAACTCCTTAAAAAAAAAAAATTCTCACTGCCAGTCGTATTTAGGGAGAACTCATTTAAATTAAAAATGGTGAGAAGCCCCCAAAGCCTCAGCTATTTGGGCAGTGCTATCGTTCCCAGTGCCCAGTGGCAGGCGGATACAGCCAACCGCAAAGTCGGTATGGCATAAAATGAAAACAGCTCCTCCTCAAACATTAAATAAGTGGGGCACAGGCTGGCAGGGGGAAGGGCAGGAGGAGGGAGCAGGGGTGGTGGCCAGAGATCAGTCCATGTTAGCAAGAAGGGGGCAGGGAAACTTTGCCAGATCTTCTGTTTCACATGCCTACATTACAGTTTGCAAGCAAGACAAGGTGCAAGCAGAGTAGATTGTGATGTACTCTTGGGAAAAATAGGTTGCTTTTTTTAAGCCAGAGAGAAATAGAAATATGGTCATCTTTCGTCCTCACCCTCACAAAGCCTTGCTCATTTCTGACCACCTTGATGATGGTGTTATAGACTGTGACTGTCACAGAGCCAACATACGAAACACGAGTATTTCCCCTGTTCTCATTCTTGGCTTCAACACTGAAGGAAGGAAGAGTGGCATCTGAGCCGCAAGTCTTGGCAATAGTGTAGGTACAGGTGCCCATGAAGTCAAATTTCTTCCCATCAAAGGTGTGATAATGAGGATCTCCCTGGGCCCAACAGCTGGATTCAGACTCTGGCACACACACTGGATCACCTCCTATGATTTCACACTTCTCCTTCTTTCTGCACTGGATCAAGCTGCATGGAGACACTGGTTTGTCTGGAATGGAACAATGGTAGTGTCATTGCAAAAGCAAGCATTGTTAGTAACTAGTGGAGGATGTGGCAGATAGACAAAACAAGGCAAGAAAAACAAACAGGCTTCTGAATAGCCACTTAATCTGGTTGCCTCATGGACATTCCGATTGCTCAGGGAATAAGGCAATCAAGATGGTGGGAAGCTGAATTTCACATACTGATTTGAACCAGTCAGACTGTTACTGCAGTCTAGAACTTTGTAGGTCTCATGTCATGTCCCCTTCCCTCTGGAAAATGGGAAACTTGGGTCTCAATAAGATTTTCCGAACTTGGTACAAAAAGTAAAAATTCATCAAATCAGACCATTTTATAGTTCTTTAACCTGTATTATGATAAGTATTCCAGGCAGAATGGAATAGTGAAAACTAGGAGATGATTTTAGACCCTAAAATAGTGGCAGCTAAAGTTCCATTCCCATGTCCATTTTGATCTACTGTGGTCCTCCAGTTATCACCCATAAGGGGTCACTTTCTTTGACAATCTACAAATGAGCACACAGTAATGTTAAAACACAGCATCCAGTGCTGGAAAGCCAAAAAATGAAAAAACCACTGGGTTCTCAATAGGATGTAGCCAACTTTAATTATTTATTCAAAACCCTCATTTGTAGCATAAAAACCTAAAGTATATGCACAGATTCAGATACTTACTGCAAGAGCAAAGGGCCACAGAGCCAAAGCCATCAGCATGTACACCTCCAAGGATGAAGAGCCCAAAAGGAGCGCTGGGATGCTCTACAGAGAGGGCACTGGCTTCTTTGCCCAAGCTAAGTTGACTGAAAGAATACTCTGTTCCAGGGATGCGTGTCCACTTGGCATCTGTAATGGCTCTCTTCTCTAATGTGATCCCATTTGAATCTAAGGTTTTTGCTACAATGACAGCAAAATTATCAAATGCCTTAATCCCATCAATGTGATATGATGTGCAATAGCTTTTTAAAGCAGGAACGTTGATGAGGAAAGGGTCGTATTTCTTGCTGTTACCAGCAAAGAAGAAAAGGACCTGGATTCCTGCATTGGCAGAGAAGAAATAGGACTGAGCTGGCTGCATTTGAAACTGGATGACTTCCCCAGCCACCGCGCGGCGGGAGCTTGGAGTGGCCCCAGACTGGTACTGGATCAAAGTGTTATCTTGGGAAGCAACGACATACACAGTGTCAGTCTGAGTTTGGAAGGGCACTGGGGGAACTATGAAGGTGGTGCCCCAGCTGGAAACAGGCAAGAGCTGCTCAGCAACATGGTCGCAATATGAGAACTGCTTGGCACAGCTGTGCCCACTCAAAACAGCCACGGGCGCAACTGATTCAACCTTGGTGCCAGACAAATCAGCTGGGCTTTGCAGCTGGATTGCTTGGAAGGCTTTCAGGTCAACAACAAGCCTGCTCCCTGCAGCATAAACCTTCCCTTGGAATGTCACGGCCCCTTTCAGGTGAATAGTGACTTGAGTGTGAAACTGATAGGCTACAACTGCAAATTCCTTGAAAGTGTTTGCGTCATTCCCCACTGGGGTTACCACATAATATGATGTGCCCAGCTGCTGAACTGGGTACACAACTGTGGCGGCACTTGTGGAAAGCTTGTCGTTGTAAGAAAACACCGATATATCTTTGTCAGCTTGGATCCGCACAGTCTGATCAAAAATGTCGGTCCCCTTCATCTCTGAGGAGGCTGGGACCACAACTGACACGGTCTCCTTCTCATTGACAGAAACCGTTTTCCGAAATGTAGATTTGTTCACTGTGACTGTGATGGTGGTTGCAGGATGATATCCAGTGATAAGCAGATCAAGTTTAGGAGTGCCCTGACTTTTGAATGAGTTCTCCAGGAAGGCTGTGATAAATTCCGTCCCTCGGGAACTTGCTCCACAGTACCCTGCAAGGCAGAAGGAATGGATAATTAGTCAACTGCAAGTATCTCAGTGCTGGGCTTTAATCTCTTGATGTGGCAACGGTTAGAGTTTTTGTATAATGATCTGATTAGTTTATCTTACAGCAGTAAGAAAATGATTACTCAAAGGAACCTATTAATATTCCTGTTTGGTTGTATTAAGGAAGTGGTCTCTGAGGAACAAATGATTATTCATCTGTTAATACATCATGAACCCTCCCTTAAAAATATCCAGCTTTTCCTATGATAGCCTGCATCCCAGAAGGAAGTTTTGATTGTAGCCTGGAGAGGCTTCTAGTGAGACTCTGTTACCCAGACTGTCATGTTCCAAGCAGTTAGAGGTTGGTAGCTGTGTTGGTCTGCCATAGTCGAAACAAAATAAAAAAAATTCCTTCCAGTAGCACCTTAGAGACCAACTACGTTTGTTATTGGTATTAGCTTTCGTGTGCATGCTCCAAGCAAACACTGTTGTTACAAGCAAACACAGTTGAAAGAGCACCTGGTAGTTTTTTTCTCTCTTTGTTCAACTCCTCCTAGAAGTATTGAACCAAGATATGGTCATCTACATGCCACACCTTCCTTTCCCATTCCCTCACAATTACTGATCAGCATTTTGCAGCATGATAACAGAACCACTGGCGGAGGAACAGGGGTGCGGGGGAAGCGCACCGCTCCCGGCAGCACAATCCTGGTAGGGTGCCATCGCAGCTGGGGGGGCCTCCACACTGGGCGTCATGACCCCGGGACGTGCACCACACCCCCGGGATGCATGCCAGCCATGCCCCCACCTGCTCTCAGACCCTCCCCCTCCCTGCCAGAGCTTGAAGCTCCACCACTGAACAGAACAAGAGTGTTGGAGTGCAGATGCAGGAATGCAGGTGGTCCAAGTGAATGAGTGGGTGGTCTAGGAAGATGGCTGCGTGTGTGCATGGCTGAAGCTGACAGTGGGGAGCCCAAGCAAACAGAGATGGAGGCAGAGCAGGCAGTCCAGGCAAAACTGCAGAGGAACAATGAGGACAGACTGAGACAGCTCCCTGTGACTGTCTTGCCCACTTCAGCCTCAGCAGCTTCAGAAGCCAAGGAGGAGGGAAATGAATGTGGGTATGTGTCCCGGGTGAGGCACTGAGGAACAGGCAGGGCTGGGCAGGCAGCTCACCAGCAACAGTCCTGCTCTTCCACTGCTGCCCATGGCTTCCCTCGTCCTCACCCTCTGCAGTTAAGTATGAAATGGCCTTGGCAGCTGGGCGGGATGTCTAATGGGAGGGGACATAGTTCAGGTGAGCTCTGAGTGGAAGAAGGCACTGTGTTTGGGCAAGCTGTAAGGGGCAGTAGCAAGGTCAGTGAGAGTGCAGAGTTAGAAAGGTGGTGGAGTTGTAAAAGCAGGAGGAGAAGGGCTTGATAAGGTGTATAGGGAGGAGGAATGGGAATGGATGGGGTAAAGGAAAGGGAGTTTGACCAGGTGTTAAGGAATGGAATTGGTGAGGGGGTGGGGGATCTGTTAGGGTGAATGAGCAACAGCACAGCCCCTACCCCTACCCCTACCCTAGCTATATCGGCAAATTTGACTTATGTACTATATGAACAGATCATGTATTATTTTTTTCAAAAAAAGGAAAAGGATAAATAAAACTTTGAATTAATGAATCAAAGGTATTTCTCAGCTACCCCATAACAAATGTTCTCTAGGTACCTTACCAAATAATAGTTTAAAATATGATGATTAAATAAACAACAACGTAAGGTGCAACACAGCAAATAGGGTATGTAAGCAATAGGGTTAAATACAAACATGCCTTCAAAACTTTTCAAGCCCCAAAACCATTAAAAGCCAGGTGGAATTTTAAAAAGACGAAGGTGCTGCTGGATCTAGAAAGAATACATGGCAGGGGCCAGGCGGGACTCTCTGGGGAAGGTGCTACCGTAGACTGGGGTGCAGTCACTGAGAACAGCAACTGAATCTATGAATAAAGGCTTCAGTGTTTGAGGTCTGAACAGTGTGGAGAGAATGGAGAGAAAGAAGAACTGCTCCTTTGTTCATATATTAAGATTTTAGGTTGTTAGCAGAGTATTAGCTGAGCTGAGAAAAATAGACAGGCTTGCCTTTTGTAAGCTGCATTCTGTAAAACTTTGACTTTAGACATTCAGAATCAGTGCCCTCCAGATGTGGTTGGACTCCAGGTCCCATCATCGCTGACCATTATCTTTGATGTCTGGGGACGATGGGAGATGGAGTCCAACAACATCGGCCATGGGTTCCCCACAATGGTAGGGACTGGGCATGTGTTAACTCAGCCAACAATACATTGGGCTGGGTGCCAGATAGCCATAGACACAAAATGGAATTCTGGGTCAAGGAAAGTTTTGCCAGGCTGTGAGCAAGTGCCTGTTCTGTCAGCATCTGCATTTGCCCCACAGTGACAAATGTGCAGGGGCGCCGACTTATAAAAAATATTGGGGGGGCCCATACCGGGGTCCTGCCCCGGGAAGTTTTCTAAATTTTAGATGAAAATTAGTGAGTTTTAAAGTTTTTTAAAAGTATTTTAGAGTCATATGATCAACATTAGAACCCCGAAAACTCGACTCTCTATAACTCCACACTCCGGGAAACTCGACAAGCTTGAAACACTTTTTGGCTTTGAAAAAAGAAACAAAACATAAACACGCACGGTATTTTCGTAAAAAGCTAATTTAATTTACAGTAACAATTATGCTTATAGACTATTACAGACCAGTGAATATATAGCTCTGAAAAGACTGAAATGATATTTAAATAAATCCTAAACTATCATTAAAAGAATAAAACATAAAATATTGCTGTCGCACAGTAATAGCACTTTGATTAATAAGTGAAATAGCTAATTTAAGCTTACTTTGAATAAGGCTGAGGGTTCATTAAATAAAAATAATATCTCAAAGTTAATGCTTTAATACAGTTAATAAAGTTAATACAGTATGCCTAATACTGTATGTAAATACTGTAATACTGTATGTAAATAACGGGCTTTAATTGGGTCTTACACCCTAAAAATATTTAAGTATTTGAAAATAACTAATATAGTACTATAGTAATATAGAAATACAGTACTAAACTAGTACTAATATTTAGAAACTGAAAATTTAACATTCTGTATGTATTTAATTCTCTATTTTATAAAGATTTTTAATATCTGACAGTGAGTTTGGAGTAGCCCAATGCAAAAATCCTAAGGATCCATGTGGATCCGTGCTTTGTAACCACATTTTTGCACCACTGTGACCCTAGGCAACAGTGGGTGCGTGATTTTTTTGGTGCAAGATGTAGCCATGAACATGCTATGTGATCTGATGGTGAATTTGGGGTGACCCAATGCAAAAATCCTGAGGATCCATGTGGATCCGTACTTTGTAACCACGTTTTTGCACCATTGTGGCCCCAGGCCACAGTGGCTGCGTGATTTTTTTGGTGCAGGCTGTAGCCATGGACATGCTATGTTATCTGATGGTGAATTTGGGGTGACCCAATGCAAAGATCCTGTGGATCCATGCTTTGTAACCACGTTTTTGCACCATTGCAGCCCCAGGCAACAGTGGGTGCGTGATTTTTTTGGTACAGACTGTAGCCATGGACATGTAATGTGATCTGATGGTGAATTTGGAGTGACCCAATGCAAAAATCCTGAGGATCCATGTGGATCCGTGCTTTGTCAGCACGTTTTAAATGGGGAGGGAAGGAAAAACACAGAAGGGACAAGAAGCACAAGAGGGGTGTGTGGAGAAGCAGCTGGCTAAGAATGCAGGGGAGGAGTTTAACGGGGTGGGGGGGAGGAAAGGAAGGCAAAAGTCCCCGTCCCCCCAAGCCAGCCCTCTCTCTCTCTCCCACCTGTTTTTCGGCTGCCTGTGAGTCCCTAGAGCAGGAGGTGGTGGGCTGGAGCCTGCACGCAGTGTGACTAGGAAATAATTAGAAGGAAGGACTCGATCCTTTCCTTAACCCTCTGCTTGCCAAGAGGGCAGGGGATTCCCTGCTCTTTGTTGAGTTTGAGCAAACGCAGCAACAGAAGCGGGTGGGCAGTAAGACCCTGAGGCAGAATGCAGGAAAGCAGCAGCTTCCGCCTTCCCTCCGCCCTACCGCCCGATCTTATTTTTGCCTGATTTTTGCCTATTTTTGCCCCTGCACTCCGGCGAGTCAGCTCCAGGGACCACACATTCGCTCAATAACACGCACAGACATTTCCCCTTACTTTTTAGGAGAAAAAATCTGTGTGTTATAGAGCGAAATTTACGGTAATAATTTTCTTAAATTATTGGGGGGCAGAGCCCCCCCAAACGAATTTTTGAGGGGGCTCGGGCCCCCTCAGGCCCCATGGAGTCGGCGCCTATGCAAATGTGCAAGTAATGTCTCGCTTGTAGGGCCAACCTGCAGGTTACCGATTAGCACCAAACTCACCGAATAGGAGCGCCAGCCAGATCCAAGGCAGCAGCAGTCTCATTGCCATGGCTAAAAAAAACAGCAGAAGAAAGTAGTTCAAGTAATCTGCAGATCCAAGGTAAATTCCCATCCTCCGATCTGATCATGTGTCTCTGGAACATCTACAACATGCTTTCTAGAGTCTGCATAGCAACATATATGAATCGTGGCTCCCACAGCCCCTTTTACCTGGCTCAGCAAACTGTAACCATCTTTCTCAATTTCTTTCAAACTATGGTTGCATGAGACGTCTGATCAGTTTTGCCTTTGTCTCACAACTTTTCCCTGAGAAAACCCATTGTTTAACACGAAATTGGAACATATGTCAATCTGCAAAATACCGGATTGCTGTTGGCTCTGATTCAGTGCTAAACCACAGGTTTTCCCTCAGGGAAAGTGGATGGGTGGCTGAGCCTACAGATGATAATCAGAAATGACTGAAATCATTTTTTTTTTAAATGGATAAAGCCTTGTTGGCATAAAGCCATTTCCGAGATCTGGAGGAGAGGGGGTTGCGGGCAGAACCCCCTCCCACCCTCGCGGGGGCTGGCCCCTTGCCCCCGCGAGACCCAGGGAATTCCCGGGGCGGGCCTTCAAATCGGCCCGCCAATCTGTGGGCTGAGGAGGTGTGGCCAATTCATACTTAAGGCCAGGCATGCCCTGGGATCTCCCTCTTTGCCCCCCTTCACCAGCTGAGAGGTTTTCCCGTCCCACCCACCCTTAGGCTTAGTTAGGCATGACCTTGCTATGGACTCCGGTTGGTCGCCGCAAGGGGCCTGGTAGGAATTTTTCCAAGTTGGCACACTTGCAGCCTTTTGGTTTTTTCGCCTACCTCGTACCAATCGTCACAACTTCCTGGTATTGGCGGTTAGGCATTGGCAGGGGTTAATTGTTATGCAAATGGACGGGGGGGGGGAAGGAACTGCCATCACCTTCCCCCAATGGAAGGGGTAGTCCGTTAGAGGACTCCGGGGGCGTGGCCTTGTCCGCAACCTGGAAGGTAGGACCTCCGGCACGCGCCCGAGCGGTGACACCCTGGGATCCTAGTTGGCGTACTTCAACAGGACCCCCACGGCTTGTGGATAACCCTTCCCGGTCTCCATGCCGGGTAGTTGATAGGAGCCAATGCCTAAGGCCAATACCTTTCAATTCTGTAATCAATAAAGTTGTGGCCTTTTTAAGCCCATTAACCTTAATTAAAGTGTCCTTGTCTTTATTTCACATGGGGGGAGGGGACTTGCCACGCAAAAGGATATTCAAGACACATCTGAAAACTAACATCAAGAATCCCAGACAGATATCTGCTGTAAGAGAATTCCACAGCATGGGAATAAATGTCCAACTTCTAACTGAAGCCAGTCGGGCTTCTGATTCATGGGGGGCAACTAACAGTACTTGACAGACCAACATGATACTGATATCAATAAGGAACAGAAATGTTCTGTTACAGATCTTTAATTCGTCGTCTGCAAATTCTAACAATTCTGTTTCTAGATCCTGAAATTTTGTTGATTTATTTTCATTTGGTGCATATATCCCTACTAGAATTATTTTTTCTCCTTCAACTTTAATTTGTACCATTAATTTTCTCCCTTTCTCATCCTTTTGAATTAGTTGTGGTTCAAGTGCAGGTTTTATGTACAAAACAATTCCACATTTTTTGGAAACATCTGATGCAATGAAATGGCTCCCTAACCTCTTATTACTCAAAATTTTCTCATGTTTTCTTGCAACATGGGTCTCCTGTAAGCAAATTATATCCAAACTCTGTTTTAAAACTTCATGTCACACCCTGTTCCTTTTTATATTGTTGTTAAGGCCGTTAACATTCCAGGTTAATAATTTAAGATTTGCCATTATCTGATTCGTTTAAAAAAGATTTGCTTTTTTTGCCCTGCTCTTTCAGTCTTTTCCGATTCATCTCTTTGCATTTCATAAGGGGTTCTAGAACCTCTCCCCGAGCTTTGAAACTCTGGGTCTTTACCATGTTTTTCCAAAAATTCCTGTACCTGACTCTCTGAGACTAATCTAAATCTCTTTCTCCTGTAAGTAAAGGAAACTCCCTGCTCATCATTTGCCAATCTGGTGTCCTCCAGGTGTTTTGGACTATAGTTTTCCCCAGATGTGCTTACAGTCCAGAACATCTGAAAGGCATCCACAGCTTGTATAGTTGGACTGCTTATATTCCAAATGGCTTTTCTGCAGACCATAGGAAGCTGCCTTATACTAAGACCATTGGTTCGTCTTGCTCAGTATTGTCTTCACCAACCGACAGCAGCTCTCCAGGGTTTCAGGAAGCAGTCTCTCCCAACCCTACTTGAAGATGCTGGTGATTGAACCTGTGGCCTTCTACTTGCAAGGTAAAATGCTCCATCACTGAGCTACGGCCCTCACCAAGGAGATCCCGGCATGCAGGTTACTTACCTGTCCACATATCAAAGCATCACCAAGTCAACAAAAACAGGCAATGACCATGCTTACTTTCTGAAGGTATCTGGTTAGTTCAGCACTCAAAGTAGCTGGGCTTATATAGCAGCTTACTCTTTGGCCCAGCCAATGCTTTAAGGGGGCAGGGAAAAGGGCAATATCACTTTCTAAGCAGGAAATACTGATAACACGGTCACATAATCATCAGACCTAGTATGTGAATATGCAAAATCTATATTCTATAGCCCTCATTGTGGTTATAAGCAGGAAATTTGGAGGAAATTTGGCCATTTGACTGATCCAGATGGTTCTTATCTTCAGCAGGCTCTTATCTAAGTTATGCTGTCTGGTCAATATTTGGTTTCTCCTAGAACCTAATATTCAAATTGCCACACAAAACTTAGTAGCTTACATAGCTAGGACATGCGAAATAGGTTTTATTGTTTGGCAATTTCTGAAAGGTCAAAAATGATTGGTAGCAATATTAGATTCCCTTTGAGGGACCAAATTTGCAGTATAAGTGTGACCCTGAGCTCAGAGTTAGAGACAATCATAATCCTAAGGGCTATACTTGTGGTGTTTCAATGTATGTGAAACTAGGTGAAATAGTTGCAGGAACAGACAGGGAGAGTAGCAGGCTTTTAATCTCTGATTAATCTGCTCTTACTGTATTTAGTGTTTGGTGTGAATTACTCCGAATATTATTTATTTGTATGTATAGCCAAAGTCATTACAAAAGATAAAATACATAATAATAAAAACAGGATGAAATACATTTCACAGGTAAAATAATGATTAAAACCAAATGATCTATCAGGTAAGAGTTTGCTCCTCTGAAGAATTTATCTTATCATCCCCACCAGGGCTCGCTCTTTCTTTCTTTCTTTCTTTCTTTCTTTCTTTCTTTCTTTCTTTCTTTCTTTCTTTAGATTTTACATTATTTATTGAATTTTGAAGATACAAAGATTAGAAAAGAAGAAATACATAGACAAACAAAAAATAAACTGCTATTTACACAAACAAAGATCATATCCACCCCGTGACTACCCACCAACACACCCACGACTTCCTTCCACTCCATCTTGACTTCCATATAAATTTGATACAAAACATTGCAATCTTTTGAGTTATTGTGTTTTATTCGCTTTATAATATAATTTGTTAGCGAGTTCTATTTCACTTTACTCCTAGCATGTTCTTTTTGGAGCAGTGTTTATCTATATATTCTCTGAAACATTGCCATTCCTGTCTAAGCTTTTGATTTGACTGCATTCTTATAAATGCAGTTTTGTTGTTGTTTAGTCGTTTAGTCGTGTCCAACTCTTCGTGACCCCATGGACCAGAGCAAGCCAGGCACTCCTGTCTTCCACTGCCTCCCACAGTTTGGTCAAACTCATGCTGGTAGCTTCAAGAACACTGAACAACCATCTCGTCCTCTGTCATTCCCTTCTCCTTGTGCCCTCCATCTTTCCCAACATCAGGGTCTTTTCCAGGGAGTCTTCTCTTCTTATGAGGTGGCCAAAGTATTGGAGCCTTAGCTTGAGGATCTGTCCTTCCAGTGAACACTCAGGGCTGATTTCCTTCAGAATGGGTAGGTTTGATCTTCTGGCAGTCCATGGGACTCGCAAGAGTCTATAAATGCAGTTAGCTTTTCCATTTTCATAAACTTGCTTAATTTATATAGCCAGATAGCTTTTGTAGGTATTATCTCACTCTTCCATTTGCTGGCAAATACAATCCTGGCAGCTGCTGTAGCATATAGAAAAATTCATTTCTTATGCTGAGGTATGTCTTTTCCCAAAAGGCCTAATAAATATGCCTCTGGTTTCTTTGGTATAGATGCTTTTAGTACTTTTTTAAGTTCTTCGTGAATCACAGCCCACTATCCCTTTGATTTTTCGCATGTCCACCAGGCATGAAATAATGTTCCTTCTACATTTCCAGCATAGGTTGGACTTCTGCTTGTAGATTTTGGCTAACATGGATGGTATTAGGTACCACCTAAAAAACATTTTCTTAATATTCTCTTTTATTTCATATCAAGCAGTGAACCTAATGTCTATGCGCCAAAGCCTTTACCACGGGTCCACACAAACTTTTCCCCTTAACATTGCACTCTAAAGCAGGGGTCAGCAAACTTTTTCAGCAGAGGGCCGGTTCACTGTCCCTCAGACCTTGTGGGGGCTGGACTATATTTTTGGAGGGGAAATGAACAAATTCCTATGCCCCACAAATAACCCAGAGATGCATTTTAAATAAAAGCACACATTCTACTCTTGTAAAAACATGCTGATTCCTGGACTGTCTGTGGGCTGGATTTAGAAGGTGATTGGGCCAGATCCGGCCCCCAGGCCTTAGTTTGCCTACCCATGCTCTAAAGGGAAAATAGGCCACCTTTTCAGAAGTGTGAGGGACCTGTCCCCTAATAAAAAGTTAATCAAACACCCAATCAATCTCCTAACTGGGAGATTTAAATCTTTGAGCTATGCTGCTCTTCTCATTGATTGGGCAAACCAGTAAGTAGTGGGGTAAATCTTCAGGCACATTACCTCCACATGGGCAAACTCTTGCTACTTAAGGAATCTGCAATAATGATATTCTACTGTGGCAGAGTGTATAGACAGGAACTGAAGTGCTATAAAGGAACTAGGTATGTTTAGCCTGGAAAAAAGAAGACTGAGAGGAAATACAATAGCCATCTTCAAATATCTTCAGGGCTGTCACATGGAGGCGGGAGCATGCTTGTTTTCTCCTGCTCTGGAGCGTAAAACTTGAACCAATGGCTTCGAGTTGCAAGAAAAGTGATTCTGACTAAACATGCGGGAAAACATTCTGACAGTAAGAGCTGTCCAGCAGTGGAACAGACTCCCATGAGAGGTGGTGGACTCTCCTTCCTTGAAGGTTTTTAAACAGAGGTTGGATGGCCATCTGTCAGGGATGCTTTAGCTGAGATTCCTGCATTGCAGGGGTTGGGCTAGGTGACCGTTGGGGTCCCTTGCAACTCTAAGATTCTATGATTCTATATGTACAAGAAAATTGCAGTAAAATGCTGCTGAACTTTCACGAGGGTTTGTTTGTTTTTTTAATTGCAAACTGTTATAAACTTGAGACTGGAAAAATAAGAAACTCCTTCATTCATTCCCTCCTTGTTCCCAATGTATACTCTTTATACTCCCCTTGTTCCTGATGCAGATCTTCACTCACCCCTTCTTCCCTGGTTGGGTGGGGAAGGTGCCATTTTTGGTTCACCTCAGGTGCCAAATGTCTTGGGCCAGTGCTGGGGAGAAGACCGCCTTTCTAGAATTTCTCCTCCAACTCCCAGGCCCAGTAGCTCTCTATTCCATGGGTAGCAAACTATGGCCCAGGGACTGGATCCGGCCCAATCGCCTTCTCAATCCGGCCCGTGGACAGTCCGGGAATCAGCGTGTTCTTACATGAATAGAATGTGCCCTTTTATTTAAAACACATCTCTGGGTTATTTGTGGGGCATAGGAATTCGTTCATTCCCCCCCCAAAAAATATAGTCCAGCCCCCCACAAGGTCTGAGGGACAGTGAACCAGCCCTCTGCTGAAAAAGTTTGCTGACCCCTGCTCTATTCCCAGCCCCTTTCAGCAAATACCATTTTAGCTGATCTGGCACAGACTCAAATACATAGTCAAAAACAGAAAAATTTGTTTGGATTGCTGGGTGCGGGGAAAGGGAAAGTAAGGTTTATCAGCCTCACAAAAGGCAGCAATGCTTTCCCAGGAACCAGCAATCGACCAGCTGTTAAACGCTTAATGGCACATCCTTCACTGACTCTGAAATAAAAGGTCACACAATGATTTCATTGGGAGGAATTTGTTTTAAGGGAAAATGTTGGGCTTCTGCAGAATTACATGCAGACAGTGTGCATATGCAGGATGCTTTATGGGTGGTCACAAGTTACGGAGCTCTCCTGTCAAGGGACTGAGCTACAGCCTTGGGATGGATGGCGAAAATCAATAAAAGGCATTCTGCACCTGCATCAGAGGGAGCAAGTGGGTGAGATACAGAGAGCTGCTATTACCAGGGTCCAGGGTGAAAGCGGGAAGGGGGGAGGGAAGGAGGAGGTGTGGAATGGGCTTTGTGGCAATATTATCATAGAAGAGTAGGGGGTAGGCTCTCAAACCCTACACTTGGTAGGAGAGGTCTTCTTGATCATGCCACCACTAGGGTCTGCCTGATTGGCATTGACTTGTGACAGGGCCTTTTCTGTGATGGTTCCCCATCTGCTCTCTGATGAGCTGATCCTTTATCCGTCATTACTGAGTTTCAAGAGGAATTTCACCCACTCTCCTCACCACCATACTGCCCCTCCTTTTGAAGTCCATCCCCCATTTTGACCCAGATGGACTTATGTGCTTCAACCCAGTTTGACAGAATCCCAAATCAACTCAAATCAATCCCAATTAGTGAGATAGCATTTTCTCTGAGTGGCTGTGTAGCCCTGAGGGAACTTTCATGTGAGTATTAAGTTGAATCTACCCTTGTTGCGTACAAAACCTGTCCTAAAAGAGAAATCCTTTATGTACCTTTCTCCTCAAATTATATATTTTGTCCAGTTTGTTCAGTAAGGTGTTACCAGGATTTATCTCTGGACTCTATCTGCTTTATGTAAGTGGCTTTGCTAACATATGGAACAAAATACTGAGAAAAGTCCTAAGGGCTAAAGAAAGAAAACCTCTCCATTCTGAAGGAAATCAGCCCTGAGTGCTCACTGGAAGGACAGATCCTGAAGCTAAGGCTCCAATACTTTGGCCACCTTGTGAGAAGAGAAGACTTCCTGGAAAAGACCCTGATGTTGGGAAAGATGGAGGGCACAAGGAGAAGGGGACAACAGAAGACGAGATGGTTGGAGAGTGTTCTCGAAGCTACCAGCATGAGTTTGACCAAACTGCAGGTGGCAGTGGAAGACAGGTGTCCATGGGGTCACAAAAAGTCAGACACGACTAAACAACTAAACAACAAGGTACAGACAAAATATCTAGGATGATAGTTGTCAGTCCTGCTCCCCTGTGGGAGAAGAATAGACTTTGAAGGTTAAATCATAATCTGAGAGCTAGTAGTTCCTTGTATTTTTCTCTCAGAGAGCTAGTGTGGTGTAGTGGTTAATCTGGTGAACCAGGTTCGCGTCTCCGCTCCTCCACATGCAGCTGCTGGGTGACCTTGGGCTAGTCACACTTCTTTGAAGTCTCTCAGCCCCACTCACCTCACAGAGTGTTTGTTGTGGGGGAGGAAGGGAAAAGAGAATGTTAGCCGCTTTGAGAATCCTTCGGGTAGCGATAAAGCAGGATATCAAATCCAAACTCTTCTTCTTCTTCAGTTAAAAGGCAATAGCAAGGGAATAAGAGTTATTACCAGCTTGATTACTGAAACAGATATTTTGAGACTCCACCCCTACGCCCAGCCCAGGATTCATTCTTCAACCATCATGCAAATATTTGTACAAGTATTTGTGCAAATAAATTATGTCTATATGGAAGGCACTTTGTTTTATGGTGGGTTTTTAAGGGATGTTGACAGTAGCCTTGTAAAATAGGGCAGAACTCATTTTGCAGAAACGGAAATCGATTCAGATATGAAATATTACAAATCCAGAGCAACTCCGGTGATGTTGTTCAGAAGGCAGAGCCTAAAGCAGGCTTCCTCAGACTCAACCCTCCAGATGTTTTTGGCCTACAACTCCCATGATCCCTAGCTAGCAGGACCAGTGGTCAGGGATGATGGGAACTATAGTCTCAAAACATCTGGAGGGCCGAGTCTGAGGAAGCCTGGCCTAAAGCCTATCCCAACCTTCATTTGCCACCAAGTCTGCCCATTAAGCCATGCAAATCCTACATATCAGGCTCTCCTTTTCTATTTCTCTCCCTTTCTCATGTTGTTGTTGTTTAGTCGTGTCCAACTCTTTGTGACCCCCTGGACCAGAGCACGCCACGCACTCCTGTCTTCCACTGCCTCCCGCAGTTTGGTCAGACTCATGCTGGTAGCTTCGAGAACACTGCCCAACCATCTTGACCTCTGTCCTCCCCTTCTTCTTGTGCCCTCAATCTTTCCCAACATCGGGGTCTTTTCCAGGGAGTCTTCTCTTCTCATCTCCCTTTCTCATGTTTGCAATCTATCTTCAGTTCTCTACATTCCGTCTTCAGTTTGCTTTTTTAAAAAAATCATGAAAGTTCATTGCCATTTCAGTGTGAATTTCTCCTAATATACACATTTTGTAAGCAATATATGCTTTTTGGCAAGCATATGCATTTTAATGCACACTGATATGCCATTTTGTACATTTTACTTGGTTTGAGAACTGCCCTGCAAAATTTGGAGAAGTGGAAATTTTGATGGATGTTTTAGCTTGCATTTTGATTCAGGATGTATGAGTTCGGTAGATTTCCCTTTAAATGTGAACTGAATTTAACACACACACACACACACACACACACACACACACACACTGGGCATGCTTTTGTTTTTGAGCCCAGCTTGAGGACAAAATCAATTGCAAGCAGCCAGGGCCCCCTCTCTCACCTGCTGATTTCTCTCTTTCAAGTTTTCCCTATGTTGCAGGAATTTATGTATAGGTTGGGGGGGGGGGTTTGACCCTCCAGCAGATATCATGCACATGCAGCCCAATACCAAAATCACCACAATCACTTTTGTGGCTTTCGTGATTTGTCCCCACAAAACACTTCATCACAGTTTCTTCCTATCTATTCAAAGGGTCTTTGCTGCACAATACCAAATGTAACAATTCACTGATAAATGTATCTATGTACTGGCTCACTGGGAAAACTTCAGAAATTCATATAGAGGTGTGAGCTCAGCTACTCAACAGTCCCTCTGCCTGAGTGATAATTCCTGGCATCCTGATACCTGAGTGCCAGACAGATAGCCATTCCAGAAATAACAAACCCAGATGGAGGCAAAAGGGTGTGATTAACTTGGCTGGGAAACAGGGAAATGTAAATATTCCTTTTGTTACACTTGATGGGTGTTTGGTGAAGGGCAAGGGGAACCATGGGGCAAGGTCCAGGATGCTCAGATTACTGCCACCAGACCTGCACTTTCATGATGTAACCATGATGTACAGTGGTACCTCTGGTTACGTACTTACTTCGTTCCGGAGGTCCATTCTTAACCTGAAACTCTTCTTAACCTGAAGCACTACTTTAGCTAATGAGGCCTCCCACTACCGCCACACGATTTCTGTTCTCATCCTGAAGCAAAGTTCTTAACCCGAGGTACTATTTCTGGGCTAGTGGAGTCTGTAACCTGAAGCGTATGTAACCTGAAGTGTATGTAACCCGAGGTACCACTGTATTAGTGATGTAGTTGGGGGGGGGGGTAACATGGGGATTACCAGCTAATAAAATTTGAGTTCTCTTTTGTTCGGGGCTTCCATCTTGTTCCACCTTGTGGCAGGTGGGAGTCCTGTCACGACAGTCTTCAATAAAGACCAAGCCTTACTGGCTGCTGTTTTGCTCTGGTATTCCTGACTGCTGTCCTTATTTTTTGTCCAAGGGAGCCCTCAGATTTCTCTGTTAACACCTACCCGCTCCCATAAGAATATGAGGGACTGAGCACTGACTGGAGTCTAGTTCAAAATTCAGCATCCTTTGCCTCTCGAACATTGTTTGTCTAGGTTCCCAGATGTTGTTGGACTATAACTCCCATCGTCTCCAGCCCTCTTAGCCATTGGTCAGGGATGATGAGAATTGTTGTCAAACATCTGGAGGCTGAAGAAGATGGCTTCCTTGCCTCCTTGCTTGAACATAACCACCAGAGTTTCCCACCACCCATCCTATTTATTTGCATATCTACAGTATTAAAATCATGCTGACACAGTGAAGTCAGTGTAGAAAAGCTTTCCAAAAAAAAGAGAGGATTTATTGATTCTCAGGAAAAAGTGTCATCATTTTGTTTGGCAATCAGATAGCAGGTTGAAAAACATGAAGACGTGAAGCCATGGAATACTCTATGCAGAACAGTTTTGCTCCGAGGTCAGATGCAAATAGTTGACACCAACAGTTAAGCAGCAGGGAGAGTTGCTCGCTTTGGATCAGACATCACTGGAATAGAAAATTTTGAAGAAGTCAATATGATCTTGTTTATGTATCAGGGAGAAACTTCCCAATACTTCCCATGCAACTGTAGAATTTTATTGAATAGTAATGGCTCAGTTTATGTGTATTTTGCTCTCTGAATGTAACTCAACCTTCTAGTTTTACAATCTGCTGACTGCTGCCAGATGCTAGATGCTGTTTATAGGGAACAACTGACTGCCAGCCAGCCAGCTGTCTGAAGGAAGAACTTGTGGCATGAACTGCCTTGTCCTCCTGGCCTGGGCATTGGTTTACTTTTTCCCCCCTTTAAAAATAATAATCCTAGTAGCTTGGAACACCTAGCAAGCACAGCAAGTAATATGTGGCTATGAATAGGCGAGGGCAACTTCCCCTTGGAGGGGCAGTGCATCATGACTGACCAATGACATCCTGCCCTAGGGGACTTTGTATTGGTTGTGGTGGTGGGGAGATGGCTTCCCCCATGTGCTGATGGAGCACACAGATCCCTCCCCCATATCATGCGTAGATTTCCCCACAGCTCTGACGCTGCTGACTTTTCATCAGTCGGTGAAGATGCAACTCTTCAGCCTGGCCTCTGGGAGGCAGCTGAGAACTCAAAACTGTCACAAGCCACTCAGATAGAAGTTGTTTCTCTGTTGCTGAATTTTAAGGATGTTTTCATATATATGAGTATTGTTTAAACAGTTTGCTGTTGTTTTATTGCTGTATTTCTGCCCTGGGACCAGTTAGTGAAACATAGGGTTATAGCCAACTAAATTCTAGCCAGAGTAGAATTATAGGAATTTAATAATAATAATAATAATAATAATAATAATAATAATAATAATGTATTATTTATATCCCACCCATCTGGCTGGGTTTCCCCAGCAACTCTGGGTGGCTCCCAACAGAATATTTAAAACACAATAAAACATCAAACATTAAAAATTTCCCAAAACAGGGCTGCCTTCAGATGTCTTCTAAAAATCAGATAGTTGTTTATTTCCTTAAAATCTGATGGGAAGGTGTTCCACAGGGTGGGCGCCACTACCGAGAAGGTCCTTTGCCTGGTTCCCTCACAGTGAGGAAACTGCCAGAAGGCCCTCAGAGCTGGATGGAGTAATGTCCGTTAATTTCAGTGAGCCTGCTTTGGAAATGTCTAATGTTAGATGCAACTCAGAACAAAGAGACAGGTAGCAGAACACTTCAGGAGATTTGTCTGGGAGACAGGTTCCAGGGCAGGCCATGTTCCAACTTGCAATATGGGTTGGGGGCTTCAGAGCAGACTATGTTTAGTCCATGATGTGGACTCCTTGAACAACTCCTCAGTCCCTAAGAGGATCAAACAACAAAGTACTTCTTTTATCCTCTTTAGGCAAAAACCTCCCCCAGAGCCACTCACCAGCTAGTGAAGTCCCTGGCCTTCCAGGAATCAATGACCTCAGCAATATTTCCTGCTACGTTCCCATTGGGCAGCTTCAGGTCATCAATACCATTTCCATTGAAGTTGCCACAGGAGGCACAGAGTTTTCCTTCCAGGCTTTTGCTGACTTCCACTGTCATTTCCCCGCAGGCTCTGAGGAGAACTTTTACATCGGAGTCCAAATTAATCACGACGCCATCCTGAGAGACGCTTATGGAGACACCTGCAGATACCATTGCCGGGAGTGGCACTTGGTGCCCATTGACCTGAAATTCAGAAAAGGAGGGTGAAAGGTGTTGCGTTAATGGTTAGAGTAAGGGAGGGACCCTTTTTCAGCTCGAGGGCTGCATTCCCCGATGGACAACTTTCTGGGGTCCACGTGCCAGTGGTGGGTGAGACCAGAAGCCAAAGTGGATGGAGTAATGGGTGGACTGTTACTGTTGTACAGTAGGTGACCTTCCAGCCTCACAAAACCCAAAGGTTTCTGCACAGACATGGACAAACAACATTCCACCCTCCATCCATCCAGGCAAGCAAAAACATTATCACAGTTCAATAAAGCATCCCAGTCAGGCAAAAGCATGTGACGAGATATGGAGCAGGACTGGTAAGAGGTGTGCCCTAGGGGAAAGTCCCAAGGGCCAAAGGGAGAGGCCTGGAGGACTGCATCTGGCTCCTGGACTCGAGATTCCCCACCCTTGGTCAAGAGGAATTAGTATGCAGAGACAGCTTGCATATTCCTACTGATTCATCATATCCAAAATTACTCCAAATTCAGAAGCTATGTAACTGATTATCACACACTGAGCACAAACAACATGAAAGGCAAGCCTGTGTGTGTGTGTGTGTGTGTGTGTGTGTGTGTGTGTGTGAGTGAGTGAGTGAGTGTGTTTGGTGGACTAGAGAACCAATCCAAGAGCACAGCCTATTTTCTTATCTGGTCTTTTTTCTTTCCTGCAACAGATTAAAGTCTGACCAATTTGGGAATTTGGTGTGAGCCTCCATACTTGAACCCCTCAGGGACAATTTTCCTCCACAGAACACAGTACCCTTTTCAGTCTTTGCTTTTACAGCTGTATGACTTTGGTTTGTTCCGCCACCGTTTACTTCTCGATAGCTGGGCCCTGAACCACCTTCCTCTTTCTGTCCTCATATTGTCCATTATTCAGAATCCTTTAGAGCGAGGAATGCTTTTCTAGAGCCATATTCTTTCATGGCAGCATTCTGGGAGCTACATGGCAGCTAGTGCCATAGGAATAAAGTGGGCAGATCAATGCATGCAATTCTTACCTTTGTACGGTAGGATACATAGCAGCCCCACATAAGTAAGTCCTTTAAACATGCAAGCCTTTCTACCACTCGCCCAGGTGAGCAAGAGGTAGAATCACAGTTCAGAGGCACATTCCAACCAAGCAAAAGCACTAATGGGAATGGAATGGGGCAGACCAGTGAGGGGTGTGGCCTGGCTATGGGAGTAGCCTGGAGCAAGTACTAAGGGCCATACCAAGAGGCCTGGATGAGATATTGTCTCCGGGCCCCAGATTTTCCACTTCTGTTTTAGACCAGGGCCAGAGGCATACCTATTGTAGGCTCCCTTGCACCTTTGAGAAGGAGCTGCATTGCCACCTCCAAAGCCAGGAGAGACTATGGGTGAGGTAATTACAATGAAAGGTGATTTAGGCTTACTTTTGGGTTTTGGTTTTTTTTGCTGTCTTACGTAGTTATTGGTGTGATGTTTTCTTTTTCTTTTATTTGTTTTCTTTACCTCTATATTGTAAGCTACCTAGAGAATTTTAATGAAATTTCACTACATAAATGCACAAAATAAACAAACAATTAAATAATGGATTGTCACCAACTAGCATCTTCTCTGAGCAGACCCACTGAAATCAATGGGCTGACGTCAGTAATGTTTATTATGTATGACCTACACAGGAGATGACCCCAGAGCCTGCCTTCGGAACTTACCCATGCCTCCTTGTTTGTTTTTACAGTGATAAGCATCCTTTGGAAAAATACGTGTATTATCGACACTGATGGCAAATCCATTTCGTTGCATTTCTTGACCACTGCTATGATCCTGAACCAAAAGAGGTCATTTTCATTGCAAAGGGAAGCCACCTCATAAGCTCCTTCATAAAGGATTCCCCCAGAAACGCCATCAAAGGAGGTCAACCGTGCTCCAGGGACGATGATGCACTCGCCTTCCTGCCCCCTGCAACCACGCACACCATTGTGGAGGCGACAAATCTCTCCTAACTGGCAGCTAGTTCCCTCACAGACCAGTTGGCCTGTTGGGCGACAGGTGCAGCTGGTTGAACAACCTTCAAAAACAATAGTCTCGCCAGCCTGGAAGATTTATAACACATAAAAGGGAGAGGGAGATAAGAAAAGTGTGGTTAAATTAAAATTTTAAATGCACAATTATATATGATTGCTACTAGAATTCCATTTGCAAGCAAACATTCAGAATGTATATTTACAGAACCAAAGTATTTAAAACATGCAGCTATACGACTAATCCACCTTGCTGACAAAGGTCCGTATAGCTAAAGCTATGGTTTTCCCAGTAGTGAGGTATGGAAGTGAGAGCTGGACCATAAAGAAAGCTGATCACCAAAGAATTGATGCTTTTGAATTATGGTGCTGGAGGAGACTCTTGAGAGCCCCATGGACTGCAAGAAGATCAAACCTATCCATTCTGAAGGAAATCAGCCCTGAGTGCTCACTGGAAGGACAGATCGTGAAGCTGAGGCTCCAATACTCTGGCCACCTCATGAGAAGAGAAGACTCCCTGGAAAAGACCCTGATGTTGGGAAAGATGGAGGGCACAAGGAGAAGGGGACCACAGAAGACGAGATGGTTGGAGAGTGTTCTCGAAGCTACCAGCATGAGTTTGACCAAACTGCGGGAGGCAGTGGAAGACAGGATTGTCTGGTGTGTTCTGGTCCATAGGGTCACAAAGAGTCGGACATGACTAAACGACTAAACAACAACAACATACAACTATATCCATAAGGGTATGCCAATGCAACATAAATGATAAACAGATAATAAAATAGATACTAAAAGAGATCACATTTACTTGAATTAGCATTAAATCAATTTCAACCCTGACTATGCTATGTTCTCTCTTCATATATTGCACTTGTTTCCCTATGTCCCTTCCTGCTCTGCTCCATCAGCTTTGCTGGTCCAGAGGTTCCCCTCAACTTGTCTCATTCTCTCTCCATCACTCTGCAGGCTTGGCCTTTCTCAGCAACCCTTTCTCCTCATCTACTCTATGTGACCCTAGGGTGAGAATGAGAAGGTGCCACAGACATGTCTTCTTTTTCTGGTGGCCAATGCATGAGCGGCCATGTTAAGGAGGTAAGACAAACTAGCTCTTTGGGTTTGCTTAGAGTGTTATTCATGGACACCACCACTTTCACTGTACTTACCTTTATGTAGCGCCCATCATGCGAACAACCACAGTTCCCCACTGCCACACACCGGTCGCCGTCAAACAGGTAGCCATAATCACACTGGCAACCTTCAAAGCATTGTTTTGTGCATCGGCCTGGAGTGGATAAGCTGGTGCAAGTGAAATCACAGGTCTTTGTACACAACTCATAGTGGCTGTTGGGTGGGCAAGTGAGAGCTGAAAAGGAAGGGAGAGGAGACAAGTGATGAAAGGAGACAGTGATGGTTCAGACACATATAGAACATTAGCTAAGCAATCTTAAGTTAGGGGGCAGGGGAGAGATCACCTATGTTCATTGGGGTGTGTGATAAGGGCAAAATAAAATAGAAGTTCAATAAAACACCATTTTTAAAATTTGTGGAAACCTGCCCACCCATACATGCAGAAGCCCCACCTATGCCTGCCCCACACCTGATTTTGTATATGTAGGGTAGGCAAAGGTGGCTTGACCACAATGGCCTCACGGGCCAAATAGGAAGGGTGTTGGTGGACCTAATTTGACCTGCAGGCCGGAGGTTCTCCACCCTGATCTAAATGCTGAAGGTGAAACCATTTTCTATAGGCAATGCATCTTCACAAACAGAGGATGAAGAAATTAGCTTTTTATTTATTTAATTTTAAAGAAATAGCTTATTTTCTATGGGATCCAAATACAAATACCATTGAAGTATCTGTTGGCCAATATAACAGGACGGATGGATGGATGAGAGAGCCTTTTAAACTGTGGGGGGGCGGTATTGTCATTATTGGTTACTATGTTACATATTCTTGTGTTTTTATATTGTAAACCACCCTGTCATCCTCAGCTGAAGGGTGGTATAGAAATTTAATAAATAACAATAAATAACAATAACTGCAGATTCCTGTACAAACTTACGGCAGAAGTTGTTTGTTCTCCAGGCTCCAATTGTAACTCCTGCAGCCTGACATGCCGCTACGTAGGCCTGGATGCTCCTACAGAGAGTTTCTCCTGCACCATTGGCTGCACACATGTCATACAGACAGTGGTTGAAGAATTCAGTAGGGTCTACCAAGGAATGACAGCTCCTGAAGGGGCCGGATTGGGCTTGGATCATTCCGCAGGAACTCTCAGGTCGGTACGGCGCTGTCTTGGCTGCATCACAGATAGGGCATTTATCTCCACAACCATCAGAGCATCTGATACCATCAATGGGAACCTTCCAAGAGGCCCCAAACTCAATCACATTCTGGGTTCTTTCCCCCGTAGGTAGAGTAAAGTCATCAGTCTTGTCCTTATTGAAATTGCCACATAGGCCATTGACAAGTCCCTGATAGTTACTGGGGACAGACACCAGGACATATGAGGAGGTGTCAAAAAGGACTTGAAGACCCAAGTTGGACTGGACAATGATATTTTTGCCTTCCTGGTTGGCCCAGATTTTCCCATCGTTTGTCTTCATGGGCAGCGTATAGAGCTCTCCATTCACCTGCATTAACCACAGAGAAGGTGACCATGGACACAGTTTAAAATTGTCAGAATTTAATGGATTTAGATACCACTTTTCAGGCAAAGAATGTATTTTGTGGTTTTATATTCTGATTTTATTCTGTGAACCTCCCTGAGACCTGTCCATATAGGGTGGTATATTAATAATAATAAAATAAAAATAATAATAGAATGCCTCCCGAAGCTGTTTACAAATTAAGGGTTCCTCTAGACTCCCACTATTCTGGAAGGATTCAAACACACAGCAAAAATTTAGGTTTGTGCCATTCAAGTGGATTCAAGCACCCTGTCTCCTTAGGGCAACAAATCCACAGGCCTTTTTTACATAGAAGATAGAAATGTATTAGGATATACACTGTAAGATATAATATTAAAACCATTTTAAATATCAATTTCCTTCAAAAAGACAAAAGCAAGCATAAAACATACAATAAATACCAGCACAGCTAGTATCTCAGAGCCAGACCACACAACACCATTACTACAGGGCAAATCATAATTTGTTAGTCACTAAAGACCTAAAGACCAGTCAAAAGGGATCAAGGGTTTGCAACAGAACAGCCCTGCAGTGTTGCCAGTGGGTCTTACTCTCTGGTAGTTGCTGTCCAGTTGAGAGGGGACTTGGAATGCCCCAAAATGAATGCTTCAAAAGTTTTCTGAGCCGGTACCTAGCACTCATCAGTACCTAGCACTCATCAGTTCAAGTGGGTGGAGAAATCAGGGCTAGCTTCCAGCAGCAGCATCCTAGTCTAAGATCCAAGCAGCTTGCTTGTTTCTCTAGTGGACCCTCTAAACTCCCTAAAACCCTAAAAAATGAAATCAACACACCCTACATTTCCTATACAGTTCCCTTATCACTTGCATGTTTTAATTTCAAAATCATGTTTTATTGTTTAAAGTATTTATATAACAGGTTGCTGCAGAAAAAAATGGAGAATTGAATTGAATATTGGAAAAAATGAGAAACTGAGACAAACCCAGATTGTAAGATGGGGTGCAGTGGACATTGGGAGACGACGTTCTCCCAGGGACTCCTGCAATTGTAGAAACTGCTAGTGAATTTTGCTGGCATTTCTACTTCAAGAAGGCTAAACCCAGAACAGAACTTACCTTGACTTTCCACTTTATTGCCCTCTCAATGACAACGGTATATCCATGACAAGAGACCACAACCATCTTGGTAAAAGACTTTTCATTCTCCACCATCACTGAGAAGTTTGCCAGCTGAGAACCCACACCAACAACTTTAGCTAAAGTATAAGTGCAGGTTCCTTGGAAGTCGTAGGCACGTCCATCAAAAGTTAGGTAGTGGGAGCCTGCGGCCAAACTGCATGTGCCAGACCCTACAGGATGACAGCCGTGGACACCATCCTTTATCCTACATTCCTCATGGGGCCCACAGGAGAAGTCCACGCATTGGACAACTCCATTGTCTGCACATTGGCATCGTTTCTGGCAAGAGGAACCGGGGTAGAAAACCTCTCCCTTCTTGTAGTAGTTGCCCTGGTGCTCACAGCCACAATCGCCAATGGAGACACATTGGTCCCCACTCAAGATAAACCCTGGATTGCAATAGCATCCTTCTTTGCAGGACATCTCACAGCAATCAGGAGCCGAGAGACCATGACAAGTGGCAGGGCAGCCGTTTCCGCAGAGCTCGTAGTAAGAGTTGGGTGGGCAGGCAGGGCCTGGAAGAAAGGACAAAAACAGACTGTGGTGAATTTCAAGCTAGTATAGAGGTTGTTTCAGAGACATCGACAGGAAGAGGTCTGCAGGACTCTTTTGCCTATTCTGTTTATGCAGTGCCATCTACTGGTTAGTTTTTAGTGAAGGCTGTCATCTGAATTCATATTTAAATCCATTAATGGAATAGTTAGAGAATATAGAAGTATCTCATTGATCATCATCATCATATCGCTTTGCCCTGCAGCACTTGAAATTGCTGAATAAATTCAAAACGAAGCCTGTTAAAAGATGTTACAGCATTTTAAATGCCTGGATGGTTTAGACTAAGAATGATACTGCTTCCCTGCCCCTCTCCAGGATCAACATTTAAAATTGGATATATGTGAAACCCCGCTACTTGAATTATCAAGGTTGAAATGAATTTGACACTTAAATGTTCAATCTGAATGTGGAGATCAGTAAATGCAAAATGCTTCACATCTAATGTCAAAATTGCTATATGCAGATTGGATTCCAACTGAATTTTTCAGGAGAATCTTAGCTCTGATGTGACCTGTATGTATCAAGTCATAGATGTTGCTGACAAGTCAAGAGGCTTAAACAAAAAGATTCCAACTGGTCTTTCAAAATCTAAGGGTATTTAAAAAATAATAATCTTAAGCATTATGGGCTGTATCCAACTAAGTTTTACTCATTATAGAGCCATTGAAAGTAATAAAGCTAAGGTAGTCATGTTCATTCATTTCAACTGGTGTACTCTGAGCATGACTAACATTGAATAACAGACCATAAGAGTTAAGACCTTGTCTCTGCTGAGAAAGAGAGAGAAGCCTATTACTATTTGCTTTTATACAATGATCTGGTACCTATTCAAATACTCTGATGAATGCTGAAATACATTTAGGGAGAAAAGAATCTAATTGCAAACCTCACATTTCAAAATTTGATGAATGTCAAGTTTATGCAGCACTTCCCTTCAACTCATGCACATCCCTAAAGCTGAACTAGGGGAGGGAGTGCAGCTCAGTGGTGGATCACATGCTTTTCATGCAAATAACTGCTGGTTCAACCCCCAGCAGCCCCAGGTATGACTGGGAAAAGTCCCTGGCTGAGATCCTAGAGAACCAATGCCAGTCAGTGTCAACAATAGATGACGTGACTTATGGAAGCTTCGAGAGGCAACACTTACTGCAGAAAGAGTTTGATCTCCATTCTTCAATCTCAACATCCAGAGCCTGACATGCTGCCACGTAGACGCTGATGGCATCACACATAATTTTATGCTGACCATGATACTGGCAGGTGTCAAAGACGCAATCTGTGAAGTAGGGTGTTGGGTCAAGGACATCATGGCATCGCCAGAATGGCCCATCCTTTTTGATGAGGATGCCACAGTACTGGTTGCCCTTGTAGGTTTCTTTCTGCGCATCTCCACATGGCGGGCAATCGGTGGTGCAACCCGGTGTGCACCCAGGGGCCTCTCCAACTTTCCAGCTCTCTGCAAATTGGGAGATGCTGGATGCATGACTCCCATCCTTCATGGTCAAGTCATCATTGGGGTTCAAGTTGTTGTTGCCACAGAGGCCACAAACGGCATTGGCGTACGTACTGGGTACAGTGACTTTGGCATTGGTGTTCCAGTCAAAGGCTACCGTCAGGCCAAAATCAGTCTTGATGATGCCCTCATTCCCACTGATGTAAGCTTTTATCTTGTCTTCATGGTAGAAAGGCAGGTTCACAAAGACACCATTGACCTGGAATGTGATGCAACAGGAATTGTTACCGTAAAGCCAAGCCCGTAAAGCTAATGGAAGGCTACATTCACACCATGCATTTCAAGCAGTATGATAGCACATTAAACAATTGTAGCTTCTCCAATAGGATCCTGGAAGCCAGAGTTTGCAAAGTGTGCTGAGAGTTGTTGGGGAACCACTATACTCAGAGTTCTCTGTGAAGAAGGATTGACTGTTAAAGCACTCTTTCAGAGTAAAAGCAGGTTAACTGACCGTTGCTGAGCAGCTGGGGATCCTGCTCTCACTGACTACAAACCACCTTTGCCTAGTTCCATCTTCAGGAGCTGCAATTGACAGCCCTCAGTGGGCCACCAGCTGCATATAATCCACAATGAATTGTGATTGTAGCTGTGCAACATCTCTACATTACGTAGCCCATACTCTGCATAAGAAGAGCCCAGGTAGTTAAGGCTACAATGTCCAAAGATACAGAAACTATTCCAAGAGCCTCAGCCACCCTTCCAAGGGGTCCTGAAAGGACGCAAGGAACCTCCACATACATACATACATACATACATACATCAATTTCCTGTGTCAATACCTGGATCCTGCGCGGATGCTCCTGGCTCATAATCACGGTTACGTCATAGACCTTCAATGTCACCACTTTGGTGTAAGACACTTTTGGGTTGCCTCGGTTGTTGTTCTCTACATTGACAGTGAAAGGCCTGAGAGTCGGGTCCTTGGAGCAGAGCCCAACCAGCTGGTAGACACAGGTACCCATGAAGTCATATTTCTTCCCATCAAAAGTTGTATAGTGAGGGTCCCCAGTTGCTGAGCAAGTAGCGGTGCTTATGGGATAACAGCCCCGGACTCCATTGACCACAGTGCACTGCTCACTGGCTTTGCAGCCAGCTGGTTTGCACACCGCAAAGCCCAGGGTGGGATCACATGTGCAGCGGAAACCACAGGTCTCATCAGCCCAGAATTCCTCTCCGGGTTTGTAGTAGAGCCCATTGTAGGTGCAGCCACAGCTCCCAACAGGCACACACTTGTCGACACTGAGGACGTAGCCATCGTTGCACTGGCAGGTTTCCACGCATGGCTGCGTGCAGAAAGAGGGAGCCGTGCGGTCAGAGCAGCTGGCGGGGCAGGCATTGCCACAGAACTCATAGTGGCTATTCTGAGGGCACGGCAAGGCTGTAAGGAGAAGAACATCAGGAATTTAAGAACTGATAAAACGTGCTGAAGTCTCAACTTCGCAAGAGCTCTTGTTGCTGATATTGTATGTGGAAGCAGGAACACTGGGAGTTTAAAAGTGCACTTACATGAAAGATACTATCCTTTTCCCAGGGTAACATAAGGTCCAGCAGCCACATGGTCAGATGGATTAAACAATAATAGGATTAAACAAATTCATGGTGAATAGGTTGCTATGTTCTACCTTCACTGCGGGAGACAGAATGCCTCTGAATACCCTTTGCTGGGACTCTGAAGTAGGGAGAGTGCTGTTGCACTCATGGGCTGCTTGTGAATTTTCTATGGGCATCTGATGGGCTGCTGCGAAAACAGGATGCTAGACCTTGTGTTCTTATGACTCAGGTAGCAAAATGTCTTGGTCCAGCCATGCTTCTATTCATTCCAATAGCCAAAGAGATTCACGAAGCTCTGCTGCTAGAGGAGTGATGTAGTTCATGGATTTGTTTGCTTCAGATACAGCTATTCTCAACCACAAACTGATATACAAAGCAAGCAGGGTATCTCATTCAAGGTTTTCCTCTTGTTTATGCTTTTAGCAATGAAAAAGCATGCACTTAGTGGGCTATCTTGTGCACTGTGGCTTTCTTTCCCTGCCTCTTTGTGTGGCGTCAGATATTTGTGGAGGGTTGGAAGTTGAAGGCCTGTGAACTATTAATAATCACTGCTGCTCTAAGCCATAGGTGTCATTACATACATTGTGTGTCTAAAGGAAAAGTACTCACCACAGCCAGAGGCTGTCCTCCAATCGTATATGGTGGCACCCTCTTTCCTACAGGTTTTAGCATAGGCCTCCAAGGCTTGGCAAAGGATGTTCTTGGCTCCTCCATTGAGACACACATCATAAATGCAGCTGTCGAAGAAGTCATCTGGATTCACTATGGAATGGCATTCTCTGAAGGGGCCCCCCGAGGTTTTGCTGATCAGCCCACAGTACTCTTCCTTTCCATACAGCGCCCTCTTGCTCTCATCACATGTTGGGCAATTCCCTCGGCAGTAATCCCAGCAAAAGGGGTCCCGGTCCTTGACTTTCCAGCTGCTGGCCCAGCTTATGATGGAGGCAGCCTTGGTGCCATTGGGAAAGACCATGTCGTCTGCAGGGTTTTGGTTGAAGTTTCCACACAGGCCACAGATGGTCCCATAGTAGCTGCTGGGGAGAGTGATCACCAGGTGCCATTTCCAATCATACGTCACTTGGAGGCCGAAATCTGTTTGCAGGACAGCATTGGTGCCGCTTTGGTACAGCCTGATCTTGCCATATTCAAGAGTCAGTGGCAGGCTGACAATGTTGTCATTCAGCTAGAGGCAGAAAGGCAAGACAACACACATACAGGAATAATTCCTTTGATTTTCTTAGGCTTTTTGGAGATTGTGCCACACAATCCCATGTAGTCACAACTGCAGGAAACAGGGACAGCCAGGTTGATCCTAGCCTTATAACCCCACTTACTTGGCAGCAAGTCCCACTGGATTCAATCAGACTTGTATCTCAGCAGACATGGTTAGGAATTGTGTTGTTACCATTTAAGGAGTCGTGGCTCCCATCACCATCATTGTCATGGCTTTTCAAAAGGGGGAGAGGCAAGGCAGCAGTGAGGATGTAGTGAGGCAAACACACCAGCAGAGCCAACTCTGCTGATGCAATAATGGAATACTGAATGGTATAGTTTTTTGTAAAGTATGCAGGGATTTATGATATGTAAAATTAACCTTGGAACGATAAGGAGGGAAGTCAATGATATCTTAAGGATGTGAAATGAGTATTTTAAATTGTAAAACAGAAAATATAACAAAAATTATATACAAAAAAAAGGAAAATGGGATAGGACTCCTGGATAATGAGGGCCTTTTAGTTATGTAATAGCATGATGGTCATTACCTCAGTTATTCAGAGTGGTATAGCAATCTGATCTGCAATCATTTGTTTCTCTTCTCCATCCTGACATACATATATACTCTTTAATGCTATTTTAAACTTTGGGGCTCTGGCTATATATCAGAATGAATTCCATTACACTCAGTGGGGTCATCCCACCCTGACTATTTGACATACCCGGATTCTTCCAGTTTCCTGTTTGTGGATGGAGATCTTGTAGCCATAGACATAGATGTTGGTCAGACGCACGTAGGACACAGCTTGGTTTCCCCTGTTGTCATTCTTCTCATCGATAGTGAAAGGCACCAGCGTAGCATCGTTCCCACAGTACTTGGCAATAGTGTAAGAACAAGTGCCCTGGAAATCAAACTTCTTTTTGTCAAAGGTTTGGTAGTGTGGGTCCCCCCAGGCCCAGCAAATTCCTGAGAAGTTAGGGATGCATTTGGCCTGGCCGTTCACAATCCTGCATGTTTCTTTTTCTCGGCACTTCAGGGATTTACATGGATCTGGAATGAAAGGAGCGAAATGTAAGTGATTGCTAGATGCAATTCGGGGGGAATATCTAATTGTGTGCAGCCAGTACGGTGCCCTTCAGATGCTGTTGCCCTCCAGTTCCCATCAGCCTCAGCCAATATGGCAGATGGTCAGGACTGATGGGAGCTGTAGTCCAAGAACACATCGATAGTACCATGATAGCCTCACGGCAATAGGGGAAAACAAAAAAGGCAAGAGTAACACATAACCCTAACTTCCTGTCCCAGTTTTATTGGGCTGGAATATCTCCCTGAACTCTGATAATGCTTCTTGATTGTCTGGGTAGAGGACAGAGATGTGTGAGTGTGGATAAGTCAAAGAATCATAGAGTTGGAAGAGACCATAATGATCATCTAGTCCAACCCCCTGCAATGCAGGAATATGCAGCTGTCTCATACAGGATAGAACCTGCAACCTTGGCATTATAAGCACCATGCTCTAACCAATTGAGCTATCCATATCTTTCAAAAGCCACTACCTGGGCAGCAGGGCCATATTAAAGACAAAGGGAATCATATTACAAGCACCTCTGTGCCCTAGTCAATGGTCAGGGACAATGACATCACCTTGAAGGGTCACAGTTTCCTCATCTCGTCCTTTAATTAATCTCTCCTTACCCTTATTAATACAACCCATGACTCCATCTTGGATCTTGCACATCTCATCAGCAGCGCAGTTGTGGGCCTCACAAATCACTCCCAGGCCTGGGATGCAGTGGCAGATCTCCTGGCATGCATTCAGCAGAACCTTCTCATTGGGCTGGTGGGGAATTTGGAAAACAATAAGATATAGCAACAAAGAATTAGGGCAGAATCAGATCTACACTAAAGGTGTAGGTGAAGATGGCAAATAGCATCCAGCCAAGAGTTCTGAATGTGGTTCTCTGTTGCAACTGGACCTGAAGTCCATAACATTATTTACGAATACATGTCAGCTTCTAAATGCTCTGAAGCAACAAATGATGGCATGAAAACATTAATAGGTATCACATTTCAAGGAGAAACCCATTAATTGGTCGAGTCACCACGGCTGGTAGGGAAAGCGAGCTTCAGTTTAAGAATGGTTTCGGTTTGAGAACGGATTTCCAGAACAGATTAAGTTCATAATCAAGGTACTGCTGTAATAATAATGATGATGATAATGATGGTGGTGGTGATGGTGATGATGATGATGATGATGATGATGATGATGATGATGATGATGATATGTTATTATTTATACCCCGCCCATCTGACTGGGTTTCCCCAGCCACTCCGCAACTAAGGAAGAGGGCTATTGAGCTCATGCCCTGCTTCCAAGCACCCCATAAACAGTTATGTGTGTTGGAAGCTGCCCAGAGTGGCTAGGGCAACCCAGCCAGATGGGTGGGGTATAAATAATTATGTTATTATTATTATTATTATTATTATTATTATTAGCCTCTGTACTGAGAACAGAATGTTGGATTAGATAGGCTGTAGGTCTTGGCTCTTCTGCTTCATATATAAACATGGTGTTAGTAATTCTGTCATATCCTTACATTTAAAAATTCATTATTCTGCCATTTGCTACACCTCCTCATAACAAGGGCAGTTCATTTGTTAGGACTTCTGTTACTTCCAGATTACAAAAGAAAACCACACCTCAAGACACACACACACACAACTTGACTCAGTTATTCAAAGGTTGTGGAATTCCCTAAGTCCTAGAAATTATCACAACAGCTTGTGACTTGTGATTCGAAAGAATGTGAAACTGAGCAAGCACAGAGGTAAAAGCAGATAAAAACAACTTGATCCATAATGATTGGGGACAGTAAAAATAAAAGATGTAGTTTAATTTTAAAAAGAGGGGAGGAAAATCAGGTTCAGAAGACCATCTACCTTGTAGTAGCGTCCATTCTTTATGCACCCACAGTCTTTTGCAGGGACACAGCCAACACCATCAAAGAAGAAACCATCATTACACTGGCAGCCCTCAGCACAAGTCTTCGGACAGGGTGCAGGGTCTGTGATCTTGGCACAGGAGGTGGGGCAGAGCTGGGCGCAGATCTCATAGTGACTGTTGGCAGGGCAGCGCATAGCTAAATTGGAAAAGAAAAAAAGATATTAGACCAAAAGGATCCCGGTGCTTCTTAAAATGGTTGTGAAAGACAGCATGTGAAATCCAAAAGAGGGACTAGTTCTTTTTTTTGGCTAGAATGTATCTTTGAACTCTGATCATGCCAGTACGTTTCCGAGCACAATTCAAAGTGTTGGTGCTGACCTTTAAAGCCCTAAACGGCCTCGGTCCAGTATATCTGAATGAGCGTCTCCTCCCCCATCGTTCTGCTGAGGTCCAGCTCCGAGGGCCTTCTGGTGGTTCCCTCACTGTGAGAGGCCAAGTTACAAGGAACCAGGCAGAGGGCCTTCTCGGTAGTGGCGCCCGCCCTGTGGAACGCCCTCCCATCAGATGTCAAAGCGATAAACATCTACCTGACATTCAGAAGACATCTGAAGGCAGCCCTGTTCAGGGAAGTTTTTAATATGTGACATTTTAGTGTATCTTTCATCTTTGTTGGAGGCCGCCCAGAGTGGCTGGGGAAGCCCAACCAGATGGGCGGGGTACAAATAATAAATAATAATAATAATAATAATAATAATTATTATTATTATTATTATTATTATTATTATTATTATTATTATTATTAATTTCCTGGATAGAGGATAGAGAGGGGTATAAAAGATTGGGGGTAGATACTGGCCCACTGTACAAAAATAACAAATAACATCAATTGCTCCACCCATTTTTGCTCTGGCTTTGCTCACTATTGCCATATGGACCCAAAAAGGTTACCAAGAAGGAAACATGGTCCCAGGACTGAAAAATGGCTCCCCACCTCTACCTTAGACTTCTGGCTCTTGCAGGAACTCATTGCAAACAATTTTGTAGCTGGTGTGTCAGAAATAGTCAAGAGGGTGATCGTGTGTAATTGGAAAGGTCAAATGAATTCAGCCTTTGCAGAGCCTGAGACATTTTAGGGCTTTGCAAATGAGCACATCCCTCTAGTTTAGCCCCAAAGTGACAAGGAACCAGTTCAGATACTTCTCCCATTTCTCTTCTCCCATTTCACGTCCCCATGAACGTTCAATCCCCAGTACTTACGACAGAAGCAAGGGCTCCTCCAAGGCTCGACAGAGACCCCAGTTGCTTGGCAGGCAGATACGTAGCTCTGGATGCTGTTGCACAAGACCTGGCTGTCCCCATTGCCCATGCACAGGTCATAGATGCAGTCGTTGAAGTATACGTTGGCATCGACCTTTCCATGGCAAGCCCTGAAGGGGCCATCAGATGCAGTGAGGATCCCGCAGTAGTGGCGCTGTTTGAAGATCTCCTTCTTCCTTTCATCGCAGACTGGGCAGCTGTTCCCAGAGCATCCATCTGAGCAAGATCCAGCTGCCCCATGGACTGGAACCTTCCAGGAAGCACCAAAGTCACCTGCATTGGAAGTTGTGCTCCCATCGGGTAGCAGGAAGTCGTCATCCTTCTGCCCATTGTAGTTCCCACAAAGGCCTCGCATCTCACTCTGGTAAGTACTTGGGACTGTGACTGTCACACGGTAAACCAGGTCGTAGCTCACAATGAGACCAAAGTCAGTTTCTATCAGGATTTTTGTGCCATGTTGATAGGCTCTGATTCGCCCAGCAGACAAGGATATAGGGACGGTGTAAATCAAGCCATTCACCTGCAAGAAGGATTTCCTCTTTGAGAAAGGTTGGTTTTTTGAGGTCGCAGTGGAAAGATAACCATAAAAGCTCCTAGGAGGAACATATTTTATCCTAGCCCTCTCAGTGATGATAACCTGAAACAGGTGTGCTGAAAAGGGCATGTGAGGAAGAGTGTGTGTGCTTGAGGATGCTAGCTCTGCCCTCACCCCACCCTCATTGCTGTCACCCTTCTCAATCTCTAGATAGGAATGGGGGAGAAACTTGATGCGGTTTGCATTTAAAAGTGAATTTACATTTTCTGAAACCATATGAGAACCAAAACACCACTATCCTTGAAATTTTCTGAATTTTGCAATGCAATTTTCTGGCCAAGTAACATGTACAAAAATTGCATATACAGTAGCAAAGTAATGTTTGTATAAAAATGCATATATTAGTGAAAATGACATATAGCAAGGGTAGGCAACCTGAGGCCCATGGGCCACAAGCAGCCCACAGGGGTCATTTAACTGGCCCACAAGCCGCCCCCGAACCGAGCTGCCGCATGTTGCACTAAACCAGCGTGGCATGGCACGGTGACTCACTTCCAAGGCGCCGGAAATCATGTCTGTGCATGCTGGAAACACCACAAATCGTGTCTGTGCAGATGCAGACACGGGAAATCGTGGCCATGCACGCTCATGCATGCACGCTCCGACCCACGGAGGGATCTCTGCTGGAGTGAACCGGCCCAGGCGAGGTAAACCTTGCTGACCCCTGACATATAAGAATGCACTGAAGTAGGAAATATTACTTGCCACAGTATGTATATTAGGCAAAACTGCATGCAAAACTCAGTAGATTAGAATAAATTTGCAATAACAATTGCACTAAAATGTAGACAAATTTTCAGGACTCTCTTTTTTAAAAAAGAAAAATGTGGAAATAGGGGAAAACTGAAATTAGGGCTGGAAGAAAGAGAAACCAAACAAAAATTATCAGATCCATTTAGGACAAATTGAATGACTGAGCAAAGACAATGACTTAATGAGAGAGAGAAAAAAGATGAATGGCTAAAAATCATAGAATCACAGAGTTGCAAGGGACCCTGTGGATCATCTAGTCCAACCCCCTGCAATGCAGGAATCTTAACTAAAGCATCCATGACAGACGGCCATCCAATTGCCCATTCCTTATAGCTTGGACTCACCATCACTTGACCTTGCTTGTTCTGCAGTAATGTAAGTGTAATGCCGTAGACTGAGACAGAAACCATCTTGGTAACGGACACCTTCCCATTCCCCCAGGCCTCGTTTTCCACATTGACAGTAAAGGATCTCAAGAGCCGGTTGCCTGTGTTAACCGTAGCCAAGGTATAGGTGCAGGTGCCTTGGAAGTCAAAGGCCCGTCCATCGAAGGAGAGATAGTGAGGGTCACCCGAACCAGAACAGGTGGCATTGCCTACAGGGTAGCATTTCCGGACGCCATCTGACAACCGGCATTCCTGATTGGGGCCACAGGAGAATGAGACACACCCAATACTCCCCCCAGCGTGGCACATGCAACGCTCCTGACAGGTTGGATAGAAAGTCTCTCCTGCCGGGTAGTAGTGGCCTTGGTAGTGACAGCCGCACCGGGACGTGGGCACGCATTGATCGCCGCTCAGTAAAAAGCCCTCGTCACACACGCAGTCTTCGTGGCACGTAGCCGAACAAGGGACTGAAGCATAAAAGCTGCCGCAGGTCTGAGTACAGCCTCTCGCACAGAGCTCGTAGTGGCTATTCGGAGCGCAGGAAAGACCTGTCAATTGGAACCAGTAGAAAGAAACATTGAGAGGGAGGAAAGGGCCAGGATGTTCTAGGATAGCATGCTGAAAGGGGTTATTATAAGCATAAGGAAAGTTCTCCTGGATCACACGAAAGGCCTATGTAGTCCAGCATTCTGCTCTCAACCAGATACCTACATGAAGTCCACAAGTAGGACATGAACACAACAGCACTCTTCCACTCATGATTCCCAAATATGCCATGGACAGCTTTCCAACCGAGAGCTGGTCTTTGACCTATTCCTACACCTGTTTGGAATCCCCACTTTTCAATGGTAGCCTGGTGTGTGTGTGTGTGTGTGTTTACACTGCACACGCACACACCTGGTTTACAGAAGTCCCATCTTTCTTTGCCTCTGATCATACAAGAACTGAATGCTTAGACTGGGAGAAAACAGGAGTGTGGGAGAAATACAATTCGGCTCTCATTTAAAGGTGAAACTGCTTAATTCATAATTCCCAAAATTGCAATGCAATTCTCCAACCAACTAGTATTTCCAAAAATTGCCTATATTTGGTGGAAAATTGCCATTAAAATGAACATTTTAGTGAAAATAGCATACCAAAGCTATGGGGAAATTACTTGCAAAAATGTGTTCGTTAGTAGAAATTGGTACAAAAATGCTGACAAATTTTAATGGGGATTTCTCCCCCGCTTTCAAAAATTGCAGATTCCTTCTGAAATGTGGACAGCTGAATTTCAAATTAGAAAAACTAAGAAACAGAGAGAGTGGGCAGGTCTGTCCATCACTTGGGTGGGGGGGGGGACAATGAGACTTTCTCAGCTGGGAAAAGTTTTACATGAAGTTTTACCTGAAATGGTACAGAGACAAAATTTGAATATATACTTTAAGAAGAAAAATAAGCATTGATATATTTGCATGTCATTTTAGATAGTTTACCGTGTTCTCTGTAACTCGGAAAATCTGAGGAATTTCGGAAAACAGCTCACAGCATTAGCACTTACTGCAGAAGTTGTCCGATCTCCAAGGATAGATGGTCACCCCAGCTTCCTGGCACGCTGCAGCATAGCTGGCAATGACCTGGCAGATCACAGCTTGTTGGCCATCAAAGAAACAATAATCGTACACACAATCTTGGAAGTATCCTTCTGGATCCACTTTGCTGTGACATTCTCTGAAGGGGCCACTTTTGGCTAGGATGAGCCCACACTCCTTGTTGAGGTTTCGTTGATTCTTCTCAATGGCTGACAGAGCAGGGCATTCTTCCGTGCCCCCTTTGCTGCACCCTGGCACCTCTCGCACTTTCCAGCTCTGACCAAAGTCCGATGGGTGTGGAGCCACTGTGCCATCTTTCATGGTCAGATCGTCCTGCTTGTTGCCATTGAAGTTCCCACAGAGACCACACAGGGCACCACGGTAGCTGCTGGGCACAGACACAGTGACCCGGCTGATCCCATCAAAGATGACGGTCAGTTGGAAGTCTGTCTGGACCACTGCCCCTTGCCCTCTCCTGAATACGGAGATTCTGTTGATGTCGATGCTGTAGGGCAGGTTGGTCAGCAAGTCGTTCACCTAGAGCCCATTAAAAAGGGGGACATTTCAGAAGTGCCTTTGTAATCCATGATGTTTCCCCAACCTGGTGCTCTCCAGGTACTTTGGACTACAACTCCCAGCATCCCTGTCCCTTGACTGTGCTGGCCAGGACTAATGGGAGTTGGGAGACCAGTAACCCTTGGTATGCATAAGGCTGCTCCAGAGCACAGAGATCAGCAGCAAAACTTACCATTTGTGGGGAGGAGGGGAAATTTAACTCTTTTAAAATTCTCTGTTAGGTATCAAGTATCTCCCCACTAATAATTCACTTGCCAATCTTAGCTTTCTGTTTGGGGTGAAACTTCTGGTAACACACAATCTGGGAAATTTGCCCCTGCCTGTTTTGTTCCTCTCACCTCTGCAACCAAAAAAAAAAGGATAACCCTCTGTACTAGATTAGTGAAGTAAAGTCTCCCTTAAAAAAGATAATAATAATACTGGAAAATAGATTTCATATGATCACAAAATGGTTTCTTTTCAAAAACTATTGAAAATGGGCACAAGGCTGCCCACTTCCTCTTTCTTCTGGGCACTAGCCATGGAGAGGAAAGGAACCATGCCACGTACCTTCATTATCAGAATAATCCCCTCCCCAATTCTCAATAGTTTCCAACTGTGGTGTTCCAGATGAGAAGTGGGGAACTTTTTTCAGGCTGAGAGCCACATTCCCTTCCGGGCAACTTTCTGGGGGCCACATGCCACAGGTGGGAGGGGGCAGAAGCAAAAGTGGGCAGAGCAATGAATGTTAATTTTACCTATGTACAGTAGGCTAGTTTCACACATACTCATATATGCCTCTCTATCTTTCTTCCAGGCAAGCATGATCAGGGTTCAAAGGACACATTCAAGTCATGCAAAAGCACTCAAGGAGGGTTCAAAACAAGTCCAGGGTAGGAGATGCCTTGGGGAGAAGAATAGCAGGGCAGGGAGTGCAGTGTTGGGAGAGTCCTGAGGGCCAGGAAGGCTTGGTGGGCTGCATTTGGTCAGCAATGGGGAAGCCGCTTGGGCACCTGGGCGGCATGTCCAGGGGCAGGGCGAGCCACCCATAGGGGTGGCATGCACCGTGGGGCCTCTGGAGTCTGCCTGCCTCCTCCCACTCAGCTGCCCTACAGCTGGGGGGGAGGCAGTGGGCGGACCGTTTGGGCAGGAGAGATGCATGGCTCAGGTGTGCTGCAAGCCTCGTGATGAGTGCCACCCAGCATTTTGTCACCCCTCCCAGTGGTGACACCTGGGGTGGTCTGCACCCACCACACCCCCCTTCCTCCTCCCCTGCTTTTGGTTCCCCACCTCTATGATAAACTCACCGTGACTTTTGCGGGGTTCCCTCTGCTCATCACAATGGATGCCCCATAAACTTTCACCTCTACAGTCCGGGTATAGGACACAGACTGGCCGCCTCGCTGGTCATTTTCGACGAGGACCTGGAAATCGACCAGGTCTTCCCTCTTCTCACACAGCCCAGTGAACTGATACACGCAGGTGCCCTGGAAGTCAAACTTCCGGCCATCAAAGCTAATGTAGTGCGGGTCGCCAGAGGCAGAGCAGTTGCCAAAATCGGTTGGGTAGCAGTTCTGGATGCCACCCTCGACCCTACACTCTGTTCCCTTTCCGCAGCTCACTGCCTGACAGCTCACTTGTCTTGTCTGTGGGTCGCAGAAGCACCTTTTCGTACATGTCTTGTCTCCCCAGAAGTGCTCGCCGGGAAGCAAGTGCTTCCCCTCAAACACACAGCCACAGGCAGACTTGGGTATGCATTTCCCAGCATCCAACACAAAGCCCTCGTTACACTGGCAGCCTTCCACGCAACACATTGAGGAACAATTCTTGGGCCCAGCTTGGTCATTGCAGGTGGCAGGACATGGAGACCCACAGAGCTCATAATGGCTGTTCTCGGGGCAGGATACACCTGTCAAAAGAGACAAGATCCTTATCAATAGCACAAGATTAAAAGCTTAGAAGACAGCATGGGCCAGAAGCAAGGTGTTGTAAATTCTGCTAGCCTAAAATCCCTGCTAGAGCACTGCAGAAATAAAACAGGATAACCTCATATGCAATTATCACCTTGAAGTGTTCAATACAGGTGAAATAATGCATCCACCATTTGTATTCCTAGCCCATCCCTATTCAGCTGTTACATTGATCTGATTTTTTTAATTCTGCCTCTGTTGTCACACTCTATTCCTAGAGTTCCTTCAAATCATCTCTCTCTGTCATAGTGGGGACAAGAATCTTCCTTAATAGTGAATGCTGGGCTCAGTGAAAAAGTCTTCATGCAGAGATCTGCAGAACATGAAATGCCCTGGCTTGACAGTATGTACCTCATGACATAAGGGAGAACATAATTTTTAAGCCAAATAATGAAAATAAAATCTGCTGTGCTCTACTAAGCACCCAGGAACACTCACCGCAACCAGTGCGGGTCCTCCAGTCAGATATAGCAACTCCCTTTTCCTGGCAAGCAACTGCGTAGGTATTCAGCGCATCACAAAGAAGCTCCTTCAGCCCATCATTCAAGCAGAGGTCATAGACACAGTTCCCCAGATAGGGGTTGGGGTCGATCACAGCATGACACTTGCTGAATGGGCCATCTTCGCCTTTGATGAGCCAGCCACAGAATGGTTCACCTTCATACTTCTTGGCCATTTCTGGGGTGCAGGTTTTGCATTCCCCATGGCAATCATCCCAACACAACCTGTCGCCATCGTCTACTTTCCAGCTCTTTCCAAATTCATTGGGGTTGGGAGCCAAGGCCCCACTGGGGGTGCTGAAGTCATCAGCGGGGTCTCCATTGTAGTTGCCACAAAGTCCGCAGACATTTTCATAAAAGCTGCTAGAGAGCTTCACCACCAGGTAGGTGTTCCAGTCATAGGAAACCTTCAGGGAGAAATCTGTCTCAATGAAGACAGAGCTCCCACTCTGGTAGAGACGGAGTTTCCCTTCATTCAGGGAGATGGGCAGGCGGAACCGCAGGTTATCCACCTGCAAGAAAAAACACAGATGCAACCAACAGCAGAACAAGACTGTAGATTGTATCCAATGTCAGTCAGACTCAGAGGAGCCTGTTGAAATTAATGCACTAACTTGTGTCCATTAATTTCAGTAGGCGTGCCCAGAGTAGAACTTGGTTGGATACAACCTATTGGGTTTGTTACATCATATAGCCTGCTGAATGAGATGGATGTAAAATAGGAACGTATATGAAAAACACCAACACACACACTTTCCTTGGGGAAACCCACATTTTACTGCTGAATCAGAGCAAATGAAAAGCAAGTTTTCTGTCAATTGCTTTTTGATTCAGTGATAAAACACAGGTTTTCCCAGGGAAAGTTCCAGGGCAAAAGAAAAAGAAAAAATAACACTTGGACACACTTGGAATAATTGAAAATGCATTGCTAAGGAAACCATTACAGAGTTGGGGGACTTCTGTGGTCCTACAGATGTCGTTGGACTCTTCATTGGCCATGCTGGTTGGGCCTGATAAGGGCTGGGGTTTAGTAACATCTGGGGGGCCACAGGTTTTCCACCAGTGCTGTCACTAGAGTGGATTGCCAGGCAAATATCTGGAACCCTGTAATCCAAATCCCTCCCCCCTCCCCTGCAAAAAAAGATCTCATGAGCTAAGTGACAGAACAGGACCAAGCAGAGGTAGGTGCTGCTCCTGGGCACTCACTGGATCATTGATCCCAAAGATGGCATCTCGCCAGATCAGTTTACTGAGCCATCTAGGCTTGTAGCTAATTCTGTCTCACTACCGCTCTTATTTTGAGAGAACTCGTTTAAATTAAAAATGGTGAGAAGCCCCCGAAGCCTCAGCTATTTGGGCTGTACTATCGTTCCCAGTGCCCAATGGCAGGCGGATACAGCCAACTGTAAAGTAGGTATGGCATAAAAGGAAAACAGCTCCTCCTCAAACATTAAATAAGTGGCACACTGGCTGGTGGGGGGTGCAGAAGGAGGGAGCAGGGGTGGTGGCCAGAGATCAGTCCAGGTTAGCAAACTGGGGCAGGGAGACTTTGCCAGATCTTCTGTTCCACATGCCTGCATTACATTACAATACAAGACAAGAAGCAAGCAGAGTAGATTCTGTTGGACTCTTGGGGAAAATAGGTTGCTTTTTTAAAGAAATAGAAATATTTCTTTCGTCCTCACCCTCACAAAGCCTTTCTCATTTCTGACCACCTTGATGATGGTGTTATAGACTGTGACTGTCACAGAGCCAATGTACGAAACACGAGTATTTCCTCCCCTGTTCTCATTCTTGGCTTCAACACTGAAGGAAGGAAGAGTGGCATCTGAGCCGCAAGTCTTGGCAATAGTGTAGGTACAGGTGCCCATGAAGTCAAATTTCTTCCCATCGAAAGTGTGATAATGAGGATCTCCTTGGGCCCAGCAGTTGGATTCAGACTCTGGCACACACACTGGATCACCTCCTATGATTTCACACTTCTCCTTCTTCCTGCACTGGATCAAGCTGCACGGAGACACTGGTTTGTCTGGAACAGAACAATGGTGGTGTCATTGCAAAAGCAAGCATCATTAGTAACTAGGGGAGGATGCTGCAGACAGACAAAACAAGGGAAACGGGCTTCTGAATAGCCACTTATCTGGTTGCCTTATGAACATTCTGATTGCTCAGGCAATAAGGCAATCAATATGGTTTAAATTTGCCTTCTCGGGAAGAAAGGAAAGCTGTGAGTACACTGAAATTAAGATCCAAGTGGAGAGTAGGTTTCTCAGAGAGCCTGAGGGGCAGAAGGAGGCCATGGGAGACAGTGAAACATGAGGAGCAGGGAAATACAAGATGGCTGCAGGGATGGTACAGATTAGGTGATGGAGTTAGAAAGAGGAGACAAATGAAGAAGAGGCTGGAGGACACAGGCAAGGAGATGGAACCTGTGACAAAAGGGGGCAGATTTGAGAGTAGGAGGCAGAAAATCAAAATTCATCAAATTAGACCATTTTACAGTCCTTTATTCTATATATGGAAAGTATACTGGAAACTTGGACACTGAAATAGTGGCAGCTAAAGTTCCATTCCAATGTCCATTGAGATTTACTGTGGTCCTCCAGTTACCGCTCATAAGGGGCCACTTTCTTTCACAATCTACAAATGAGCAATCAGTAATGTTAAAACACAGCATCCAATGCTGGAAGGCAAAAAGATGAAAATATTGGAAGTGGAAGAAACCACAAATAAGGATGGGGATATTCATTAAGATGTAACAAATTATAATTATATAGTCTAACGTCTCATTTGTAGCAAACAAACAAACAAACAAAAACACCTTAAACCATATGCACAGATCTGGATACTTACCACAAGAGCAAATGGCCATGGAGCCATAACCATTGCTTTTGGCACCTCCAAGGATGAAGAGCCCAAAAGGAGTGGTGGGATGTTCTACAGAGAGGGCACTGGTTTCTTTGCCCAAGCTGAGTAGAGCAAATGAATATTCTGTTCCAGGGACTGGTGCCCATTCAACATTGGTAATGGCTTTTTTCTCCAATGTGATCCCACCAGAAACTGAGCTTTTGGCCATGATGACAGCAAAATTATCAAAGTCCCTAATCCCATCAATGTGATATGACGTGCAATAGCTTGTTAAGGCTGGAACATTGATGAGGAATGGATCGTACTGGCAATTTCCATTATTGGTACCAGTGTAGAAAAAAAGGACCTGGATTCCTACATCAGCAGAGAAGGAAAGGACCTGAGAGGGCTGCTTCTCAAACCGCATGATTTCTCCAGCCATTGCACGACGGGAACCTTGGTTGACCCCAGACTGGTATTGGATCAAAGTATTTTGGGAAGCAATGACATACACAATGTCTATTCTAGGTTGAAAAGACAGTGGAGGAACTATGAAGGTGGTGCCCCAGCTGGAAACAGGCAAGAGCTGCTCAACGACATGGTCACATTCTGAGAACTGTATGGCACAGCTGTGCCCACTCAAAACAGCCACGGGCGTATCTGATTCAACCTTGCTGCCAGACAAATCAACTGAGCTTTGCAGCTGGATTGCTTGGAAGGCTTTCAGGTCAACAACAAGCCTGCTCCCTGCAGCATAAACTTTCCCTTGGAATGTCACGGCCCCTTTCAGGTGAATAGTGACTTGAGTGGGAAACTGATAGGCTACAACTGCAAATTCCTTGAAAGTGTTTGAGAGATGCCCTTCTGGGGTTACCACATAATATTGTGTGCCCAGCTGATGAACTGGGTACACGACTGTGGCACCACTTGATGTAAGCTTGTAGTTGTAGGAAAAGACTAAGATATCTTTGTCAGCTTGGATCCTGACAACCCCATCAAAGATATTGTTCCCCGTCAACTCCAAAGAGGCCGGGACCACAACAGACACTGTCTCTTTCTCATAGACTAAAACCGTTTTCTGAAATGAAGATTTGTTCACTGTGACTGTGACAGTAGTTGCAGGATGATATCCGGTGATAAGTAGCTCAAGCCTAGGACTGTGTTGGCTTGCCAAGTAGTTCTGCAGGTAACATGTTACAAATTCCTTCCCACGGTAATCTGCTCCACAGAACCCTGAAAGGCAGAAGGAACAGATAATTAGTAAAGTGCAAGTATCTCGATGCTGTGCCCTAATCACATGAGGTGGCAGCAATTAGAGTTTTGTGTACTTTATTAACCTATCTTGCAACAGACAGAAAATTAAAGGAAGCCATTAATAATTCTATTTGGTTATATCAAGGAGGTGGCATCTGAGAAAGCTCAAGAAATGATTATTCATCTATGCTATGACATGCTATGAAGCATCCCTAAGAATATCCAGTTTTTCCTGTGATAGCCTGCATCCCAGAAGGAAGTTTCTCAATGCAAGTATCTCAATGCTGTGCTATAACTTGATGTGATAGCTTTTGGAATACTCTATACTGATCGGACTTTTGCATCTTCTTCCAAAAAAAAATCTCTCTTGATAATTGACAGAAAATTATCAGAGGGACTTTTTAAGAACTCTATTTGGTCATATCAAGGAAAACGTATCTCAGGAAGATCAGGAATATTCATCTGTGGGAGAGGCTCACATGAGTTTGCCAAATACAGGGGAAAATGAGAATCACCTAAATCAGAAATCTGACTGATTAAAGTTTAGGATATAGTACAGGTGAGGATGACCTGTGGCCTGTGTTAGCACAGACTCAGCCAACAATGCATTGGGCTGTGTGTCTGATAGCCACAGTGTGGGATTTTTGGTCAAAGAGAAATTTGCCAGGCTCTGAGTGAGTCCCTGTTCTGTCAGCATCTTCAGTTGCTCCATGGAGACAAAATTCAAGAAGTGTCTCCCTTGTGGGGCCAACCTGCAGGTTAATTAAGTACCAAACTCACCAGATAGGAGCGCCAGTCCGGTCAAAAGCAGCAGCAGCCTCTTGGCCATGGCTACAAAACAGTAAAAGAAAGAAGTTCAGGTCATCTGCAGATTCTGTGTGAGTGTGTGCATGAATTTTCTTTTCTTTTGTTTAACTTTTCTGCTCTGATCATTTGTCTCACCTGGGTAGGGATGGGGAGAAAATTGATTTTCACAAGGAACTGTGGAAGTCACACAATTCAAACCAATACACAATATGGAATGCAGCTGTTATTCAAAATTCACACTTCTCCAGATCTTTCAACGTAGTTTCGCAACCCAACAATGCGTACATTAGGTGAAAATGTGTGAAACAATGGGAAGATTTGTGAAAATAACACACCAGAAGCATTGTATTTGCAAAAATGGGCAAATTATTGAAAACAGGGCTTTTTTTGCAGCCGGAACTTACTGGAATTGAGTTCTTGCACCTCTTTGGTGCATTCCTGCTGTGCAACGAAGTCAGAAGGGGTGTGCCCCCTAAAAAAGGTCAGCAAGTTCTGGCACCTCTTTTTCTAGGAAAAAAAGACCTATGTATACTGTCAGGGTACTGCCATTGGAACAGGGTAGGGAAGCAGAGGGGCAGTTGGGTTACAGGGAACCTCCAAAATTCTTGTGAAGCAGTTCCTCTTCTTGTGGTGAGGAAAGCCACACCTCCAGTGGGGAAGAGGGGAAGGGACCATATGATGCTGCTGGGAGCCTCAGCACCGCTCCTGGCCAAGCCGGCAAGGAGGGCAGCATGCCTCTTCCGTTGCCCACCCTGCACAGAGGTGTAAAACAAAAAGAAGGAAGGAAAAGGCTGGGGGTGACTAAGCTATTATGTTGGGGGAGGACCCGGAAACGACTGCTCCCAGATTCTGCTAGCGATTGAGGCAGACATGAACTTGTGGCTCTGCACTGTAAATAGTTTTGCACCAAAATAAAACCTGTAAAAGACAAGTCGGAGTCCTGACTGGTTACTCATGAGCAACCACCATTGCCATCTGACATATACCATTGCAGGAAGCTGGTGAAAGGTAAGCCAAGATAAAGTTGCACCAGCTCCAAACCCTGTCCAAACCACAAAAACAACAGTTTTAAGGGGGGGGGGTGTAAAAGCAATAAAAATATTCATTAAAAAATGGCAGGCTCGCCTTAAGACAATTTGGACTGAATAGAGGGTCCTGTTGGCATGTAAAGGTCTTCAAGAAGCCCAAAAATGGAAGCAAGAAGAATTACCGACGAAAGAAGAATGGAGGATGAAATTAATGGATTATGCAGAACTGGATAAACCAACAGGAAGGATTCAAAATCGGCGGGACCAGAAATTCACAGAAGACTGGAGTAAATTTACGGATTATTTGAAAAGTATTTGTGAAGATCAGATGACGTTTGTAGGTTTGCAAGAAGTTTTGTGAGGAGTACTATTGGAATTATTGCAAAAATGGGTAAGGGGGAGGATGATTAGTTAAGATATTTAAAAGTAATATAAATTTAAGAAATGCATAAGAAGTGGTTAAAACGGTGGATCATCAGACGTGCTGATGGAAGTCCAAAATGATTATATAAGTGACAAAGTTTTGTGGTACGTGTTATAACTTATATGTTAAAATTAATAAAAATGTGTTATAAAAAAGAAAAGAAAAGGTCTTCAAGAAACATATGAAAACCAACAGCAAGGAGGCTTGCCGAATCTCTGCTGAAAGAGTTCTGCATTCCATAGCATGGAACTGGTGCCACTAAATGCCTGATTTCTGGTTGAAGGCAGCTGGACTTCTGAAACACAAGGGCTACCTAACAGCATTTGATAAGACCAGCATTGGGTCAGAAATAGAATTTTCATGCTAAAAAACATGCCCACCCCTTTCTGCAGCCATTGCATGCCCTCCAACATTTCTCTGATGAAAATAAGGAAAAGTGAAGCATCCCAGGATCAAATTAGAAACAGGAACGCCTTCTATAAATCCGGGACTGTCCCTGGAAAATAGGGACTTACTGGAGTGTCTGCAATTGCTAACCAGGTATGCTTCCCAGCTGCACGCAAGGGGTATATGGTTAAGCTTGCTTTCATTCCCAATGGCTTTTCTGCTGACATACAGGTTACTTATCTCTCCCCATATAAAAGCATTGCTCAGTCGGCAAAGAATAGAAAAAGGATCTCGCTTACCTGCTGAAGGCACCAAACTAGTTCAGCTCACCAAGTAGCTGGGCTTATATAAGCAGCTTACTCTCTAGTGGCTTTCTGTGCCCTAAAAGTGGGCAGGGGAAAGGGCAGCATTTTGCCTGATCTTTCTTGGCAGCAAGCACTGATAACACTATTTATCAAAGAACTGACAGCCCTGGTATGATGATAATTAAAATCTATAATATATAACCTACATTGTGGAAGTGAAATGAGGGCAGAGGTCAGGGAGGAGGGAAGCTTTAAGAAACCAGGCAAGTCTGAGGTTTTGGTGGGTTTTTGGTGAGGCAGAGATGGAGAAATATGTCAATTTCGACTTCTCTCTTAAATCTTAAATGCAGTTAGTCCTATTTTGAAATTTTAGGGATTTTCTTTTAAAGGACAAACAAACCACCTGCATGGTAATTCTTATTCATTGTCATGCACACCTCTAATAATATATGCAATTTTTAAAAGAGAATTTTGCCTAATATATGCATTTCTGCAAGTTCCTTTCTCTAACATGTTGCGCTTTTGTGCGTTGTTTTCCTGAATATATGCACATGTGTGTGTTTAGGTAGTGAACTGCATCTCAAATCCTGGTAAAACTTTTGATACCATCCTCCTGCTTTGCTTTGGGAAAGGAGAGATGCCAGACCACCCCTGGAGGACCCTGGACCCACCCACCACTGATTTGCAACAGCTGGTGTCAGAGTTGCCTCTAGGTCCCAGCTCACAGAGGACCAACGCTAGTCAGTAATAACGTATAAAAGTCTTTATTGAAGATTAGTTTCCATTTCCAAACCGCAGCGTGCAACTCTACGTCTTAGAACCTAGACCGGCGAAGCTCCATCTGAGTCTCCGCCTCCTAGACACCAGTTTAAGACTCTAGCCTTACTCCACCTCTTCCGTTGTTCTTTCCTCCTCTGGGTCCTTCTGCCCCCTGGGGCTTCCTCCTTTCTGGACTCTTCTGACGCTGACCCCCCTGAGTCTTGCCCCTCCTTCTGGCGGGCTTTAGGACCTGGCTCCCTATCCGGGCTACCTGCTGTGCCGCTCGCCTGTACATTTGAACTTGGCGCGCGCGCCCAGCCGGTAACTTTCCTCTTGACCGTTTCCCCGCTCTCCGATGGAGGCGTGGTCAATCCTGACTCATCTCCTCTCGCTGGTGGTGAGAACACTGGTCCCGATGCCTGGGACTCCTCCCCCCCCACTGCGCTCTGGTGGGGAAGCTGGTCCTGATTTCCAACTGCTGCTCTGGGAGTCCCCGCTGGCCCCTTCCTTCTGGGGTTTCCCCCTTGGCACCCCCCTTGCCCTGGCCATCGGCGCTCCCTTCTGTGAATCTTCCGATTCGCTGGAGAGGCTCATGGAATCCCTCTGACCACTGTCACCGCCTACGCTCCCCTCGGATTCCTCCCCCTCGCTCTCCATTTCCTCCCTCTCCTGTGCCTCTGCTCCTGAGCCCCTGACAGCTGGCCTTGACATCTAGTGGAAAGATGTCAGGCAGATATGCCTCTGCTCTGCACCCCCACCAGCTGCAGGAGAGGAGCAGTTATTATTATTATTATTATTATTATTAATACCCCACCCATCTGGCTGGGTTTCCCCAGCCACTCTGGGCAGCTTCCAACAGAATATTAAAATACAGTAATGCATCAAACATTAAAAGCTTCCCTAAACAGGGCTGCCTTCAGATGTCTTCTAAAAGTCTGGTAGTTGTTTTTCTCTTTGACATCTGGTGGGAGGGCATTCCACAGGGTGGGTGCCACTACCGAGAAGGCCCTCTGCCTTTTTTTTTTTTACTGTAAGTCACTTGGAGACCTTTGGGTGACAAGCGACAGATAAGTCTAATAAATGAAATGAAAACCAAGAGAAAGGTAAATGTCAAAGCTGTGTTTCACTTTGAGTATTTGGTTTGCGTTTTGCGAAGGTGGGCTCCCAAAGGAGCCCAAGGCAGCAAACATACAAGTGATTCAACCATTAAATGCAGAGTGAATTTGCTGACTGGGAATATAAGGGTTGAGTCTATCTTTTAGGTAGGCCCCCTAATTAAGCTAGATGTATTGTTAATTGCATTATGCAGTTGAGGTTTTTTGTTATATAAATGCCTGGTGGAGCCAGGCCTTGAGCAGCCTTGAAACTATGAGGAGGTTTTTTCTTTTTTTCTTTTTTGTCTCCCTGCCATTTTTCTGACAAAAACCACTTTTTTGAAGCTGTTATCTGCATTTCAACAGAAGCCTCCACTGGGACTGCCTCCTGAAATCATCATAATTTAAATTGCTATAGCTATCAGCCAACAAACTGGGCAGTTTGAGAGCTAAGAGTTCCTTGTGTTATCTCAGATACAATTAAAAGGTGAATCAGAGGTAATCAGAGGTTTATTACCTACTTGATTAGTATCTGGTCAAACATTTAGAGGCTCCACCCCTCATCCCAACTCAGGGAATGCCCATTTAAATCATTGTGCAAATATTTGTGCAAATAAACAATCTCCATATGGAAGGCACTTGGACTCGTAAGGGATATTGACAGAAGCCTTGTAAAACAGGGCAGAACTTGTTGTACTGAGATAGAAATGGGCTCAGCTGTGCAAAAGTGCAAATCCAGAAAAACTAAGATGTTCAATGGGCAGAACTTAGAAGGTTATCCAAAATCTGCATTTGTCAAGGTAAAGGAAATGCAGGCATAGGGGCGAGGCCAGTGGCGTAGCGTGGGTTGTCAGCACCCGGGGCAAGGCAAGTGATTTGCGCCCCCTAACCCGTGGAGCCAGGTAGCGGCAGAGAGCTGCGAGTGCGAGCGCCCCCCAGATGTTGCGCCCAGTGCGGCCGGGCCCCCCTGCACCCCCCACGCTACACCACTGGGTGAGGCCCAGGGAAGAATTGATGCAACAACCGCCAATTCTGCCAGGTAAATCCTTCCTCTCATATGATCCCCCCCACATACATGTGCTTGTCTCTGGCTTGCCCACGTGTAGAGACACGCACATGTAGAAACCTTTGACCTTTGCTGCTATGCAAAGATAAGAACAACATTCATTCAGTGGTAGCTGATGCTCACTGGAACTTATGGAACAGAAAGCAAGAAGCCCAGTAATGGGGGAACCAGAGCCCATGAACCAGGAAAGCCAACTAATTCTTGTTTTGTCCTCTTCTTCTCAGCAGAGTTCTACAAGGGGCAACACTGAGACTAAGGGGGAGAAAGCTGATAGGCAGGGCCACTCCCCGGCAAGCGGGGCTGGCTGAGCGGAGACTGAGTGTGGTGGGGTAGGGCCCCATTTCGTAGAAATATGGAATTGTAGAGTTGGAAGGCACCTTCAGAGTTATGTAGTCCACCACCACCCCACAATGCAGGAATCTCAACTAAAGGATCCATGACAGGTGGCCATCCAACCTCTGCTCAAAAACCTCCGAGGAAGGAGAGTCAAATGGACTCTCCTTCAAATGCCCTAATGGACTGGCCTCCACAGATAACAGAATGGGGTCTTTATACTGATAAATGTATACTCTGCCCTTGGTTGGCTTCGTTCAGCAGATGTGGCTGACAATGAGGAACCCCAGGGAAGTCTCTTACCTTCAGCGCTTGAGTCGACCTGTCACGGCCCAAGAGAGGAGAGCAAAGGTGGGTTCTGCCCACCCACCTCACTGCTTCTCTGCTGTCCTTTCCCTTTTTATAGGGTCAATGAGTCTTATGCAAATCAAGTTCCATCAAACCGTCCAGGAAATGTCCACTCTTTAGAAATGGTAGTTGGGCACGGTGGAAGTCAGATAACACAAGATTAGAGAGCGTGAACACAGAGTGACATGTTTCTCAACTGAATTGCAAAATATAGGTGATCCTTGTCACCCCCCCCCCCCAAATGTTCTCTTCCTCTCCTTTCAACTACCACCCCCAGCTTCTAATTTCAGTAGCTTGGTTATGTTCTTTTGCACAACTTGCTATTTTTCATATATTGTTTATTTTAGGCTTTTGCTTCTTAGCTGCCTTGGCAGGACCTGGGACACAAAGCTTCAAATCTCCACTCAGAAATAAAGTAACAATCGCTTGAGCAGAGAATGACTAATATGTAATTGGGGGGGGGGGGATTCCTAAGAATGCATACCCAGTTCCTATATGGTGTGCACTTTGTCGAAGGGAAACTCCCCACCAGAGTAGAAATAATATATCAAACAAATGGAAAGCTCTTTAATCTGAGCAGGCTGAAAGCAAAGATTAAGGTTACCGTAACTTCCGTCATAGAGCTTCGTATGCTGATGACAGCGTAGTGTGTGCACACTCAGAGAATGACCTCCAAACAATTCTAAATATCTTCGCAGAAGCTTACGAAAAGTTTGGCCTATCGCTCAACATCTAAAAAACCAAAGTGCTGCACCAGCAAGTACAAAATAACCCCTCTGCAGCACCACAAATCCAACTCAGTGGTGTAACGTTGGAAAATGTCAATCACTTCTCCTACCTGGGCAGTTCTCTTTCCACAAGGGCCGACACTGATGCCAAAATCCAGCATTGCCTGAGCTCTGCGAGTGCTGCTTTCTCCCAATTGAAGTGCAGAGTGTTTGAGGACCGGGACATTCGCAGGGAAACCAAAATGCTTGTTTACAAAGCTATTGTACTACCAACCTTACTGTATGCTTGTGAAACATGGACCATTTATAAACCCCATCTCCAACTCCTCGAAAGATTCCATCAACAGTGCCTCCAAAAAAATGTACATTTCACTTGGGAAGACAGGTGAACTAATACCAGTGTACTGGAAGAAGCAGAAATCACCAGTGTTGAAGCAATGATTCTTCAACATCAACTTCATTGGACTGTCATGTTGTGTGGATGCCTGATTATCATCTTCCAAAGCAACTACTCTATTCCAAACTTAAAAATGGAAACATCATGCTGGTGGTCAACAAAAGAGGTTTAAAGACTATCTCAAGGCAAATCTAAAAAAATGTAGTATAAACACCAACAATTGGGAAACACTGGCCTGTGGGCGCTCCAATTGGAGAACAGCCTTTACCAAAGGTGTCAGGGGCTTTGAAGACCCTCAGCTTTGGGATCTGTCCTTCCAGTGAGCACTCAGGGCTGATTTCCTTCAGAATGGATGGGTTGGATCTTCTTGCATTCCATGGGACTCTCAAGAATCTCCTCCAGCACCATAATTCAAAAGCATCAATTCTTTGGTGATCAGCCTTCTTTATAGTCCAGCTCTCACTTCCATACATCAATCACCACTGGGAAAACCATAGCTTTAAATATGCGGACCTTTGTTGGCAAGGTGATGTCTCTGCTTTTTAAGATGCTGTCTAGGTTTGTCATCACCTTTCTCCCAAGAAGCAGGAGTCTTTTAATTTCGTGACTGCTGTCACCATCTGCAGTGATCATGGAGCCCAAGAAAGTAAAATATCTCTCTGCCTCCATTTCTTCCCCTTCTATTTGCCAGGAGGTGATGGGACCAGTGGCCATGATCTTAGTTTTTTTTTTTATGTTGAGCTTCAGACCATATTTTGCACTCTTCTCTTTCACCCTCATTAAAAGGTTCTTTAATTCCTCCTCACTTTCTGCCATCAAAGTTGTGTCATCTGCATATCTGAGGTTGTTGATATTGTAGCCATCAGTGCCCTTTAATGAGGAGCTTTAGGCTTTGTGGTATTATTATTATTATTATTATTATTATTATTACTTCTACTACTACTACTACTACTACTACTACTACTACTACTACTACTATATATTCCAAGTGTTGTCTGATGAGGGCAGAATAGTGTGGTACTGTTACTTCCCTTGATCTGGACACTATACTTCTGTTGATGCAGCCTAGAATAGCATTAGCTTTTTTTGCTGCTGCATCACACTGTTGACTCAAGTGAAGCTTGTGGTCCACCAAGACCCCTAGATCCTTTTCACATGAACTGCTAGTAGGCCAGGTGTCCCCCATCCTAGATTTGTGCATCTGGTTCTTCCTGCCTAAGTGCAGAATCTTATATTTGTCCCTATTGAAATTCATTTTGTTAGCTTGTGCCCAGTTCTCCAATCTGTTAAGATCATTTTGAATTCTTATACTGTCTTCTGTGGCATTAGCTACCCCTCCCAGTTGAGTATCATCCTTTATAACAGCTGGAACATCTGAAGTATGCAGCTCAGAAATGTTTACACACCTTTGCTCCTCCCTAGCAACTATTGTCTATTTTGTTGCATTTTAACTTTGTTGAGTTGGTAAGGCGCTAATATTCCAAATAAATGAACACATAAATTTAGTTTGCAATCAAAAGTCGTTGCATTTTTGTTTCATTCACTGTCATAATTTAAGAGGGATTTCTGCAGTTTAGAGTAACATGCCCAATTCCATGGCTCTGTTGCGGCACTGGAGTTTGTACTTTTTCCTCTTTCCTTTCAAAAGGCGATGTGGCACTTTGGGGGAAGGTTGGAGATGACTCAACTTTAAGTGCAATTCGTTTAGGATGTGGCCATCATTTCAGGTATTTGCTGTCATAACAGGAAACTGCAATTGATCACGAGGAAATGAGAGGCGTGCAGCTTGAGATTTGGATGGCTATTAATTCTAAATAATGTGAATTCCACCCCTGCTGGTGCCTGGTTAAGTGGTGGTGCTGAGGAAATAATAAACGCTATTGATTTTTATCCTCCCTGTCCCCAGCCAGCTGACATCAGGAAGGTCTGGAGTTCTTTTTTCTTCTTTTTTGCCAGAAGTACAGTGGTACCTCGGGTTACAAACACCTCAGGTTACAAACACTTCGGGTTACAAACTCCGCTAACCTGGAAGTAGTACTGTAGTAAAGTAGGAATATTTAGAAAATTATTCTTTGGCCAAGCAAAAGAGAGTGAGGCCTTGTGGGAGTTTCATCAGCCACGAGGACCCTGGGAAAGGAATTGTGTATCTTTAAAATTCTAGACAACTGACTCCTCAGCTGAAAGGTTTATTAGAACCCAGGATGTCTTGATTAATGAAGGATCTAACACCTGAGTTCAATGATGTAAACATCCCCCCTCCCAGTGTTGTTATCTGCCCTTGAATTGCCTGGGAATGTGTCTCTGGCGGAAGGGAGGAAACCCTTTGATTTAAAAGTTTGAATTCCAAATTGGCCCAGCTGTCAAGAGGTAAATTGATAGACTAGCAAGCCGATCATTGGTGCATTCAAAAAATAATTTGAGTTTATGATTGGCTTGAAAGTTACGACGCAGGTTGCGAATTGGAAATAAAAGATCAGAGAATCCTCTGCTCTTGGTCTCTCTGCCTTTGCCCTGCAAATCGCAAAGATGCCCGGCTCTATGGTTCCAGCTTAATAGGCCGCTATTCATCTTTTGAAATGGAGATCTTCGATCGTCTTCTACTTGCAGAGGCTTAAAGAACAGCAACTAGCCTATCTTTGTGTTAGAGTTGTAAGTATGTAATCTTAGTTAGTCTATGTAGCTTTGTTGTTTTCTTACCCGTAACGTTCTAAAAGATGTGCCTGCTATTTTAGCATGTTTCTTATGTTATTTTAAAATAAACATTTTAAAGATGAAACTGTTTTAGTTGTGTGCCTTTCCAAAAGGGAATAGCTAAGTCCTAGCCTTACGCTTAGTTACGCTATACCGTAGAACTTCTGCCTGCAAGTCTGTGGATACAGCTTGTAGAGAAGGGGACAGCCAGGCTAATGGGTCACGGCCTTCTCCCTGGGTTGTGATTCTGGATCCCCTGGATTAGAGGGAGTGGTGGCAGCCCTACCAGGTTTTGTTTGTTCTGTTTTGCAAAAACGTAGTGTTCGTCCGCCAACCCTGTCCTGGGCGTCCTGGTCTGGCCGGAGAGCAGAGACAGGAGAAGGGAGGGGCAAGAGGTTGGGGACGAGCATTACTACATGGTGGCAGCGGTGGGATTGGACTTCCCGTGGAAAGGCACTTTGATTTTTTAAACTTGGCACGAATCTTTTGTGGGTTACAGGTGGTTTGTTTTTTTTTGGATAGTGATAGTTAGGAGCATGGAGGACAGTTCCGCAACTTCGCAGCAGCAATCGTTGCAAACTTTAGATCAATGGGGAGGAGAGGGAGAAGACAGCTCTCTCCCGGTGGAAACCGAACCCCCTAAAGCTGTGAGTCCTGGAGTGAAATCCGCTTCCTGGTTTTCAAATGACTCGGAAACAGGGTCAGAGGAAGAACTGGTGGATGCCAGCGTGATCCGGAAGGGTCAGAGAGAGTCCTGCATTGTGGACGGAGGGAGGGGCACTCCCGGTAAACAAAAGTTATCTCCTCGTGAGGAGGTGGAGGCGGTGAGGGCCTCCACCCGCCCTAGGAAGAACTATTCTGTTTATGCAGAACCCAGAGGGATGGATGTCTCGGAGAGTTATGATGTTGAGTGGGTTCGTGATCCGGTGAACGGTGGATTCCGCTGCCGGGAGAAGTTTCCCCAGATGGGCTACTTCATGAGACCAAGAGTTAGCCGGATGGCACCTGACTATCAAGAATTGCCACAGCAGTCCCAGGATGTGACTGTGGGAGACTGCCGTCGGGAACAGCTTGCGCCTGACGCCCGTCGGAAGGTGAGACAGCGCTCATTCAGCCCAGGCAGAGTCTACTCGCCGGTTGCGGCTCGAGAGGTGCGCGTGCCGGCGCGAAGGTACGTGGCAGAGGAGGAGGAGGAGGAGTACTTCCAGAGACCCCTGCGTGGATACGCAACAACGGCAGCGGAGCAGCTACGTGCCGAGGGGCAACCGCCTCCTGTGCCTGCGCCGAGGTATGGACTGGTCCCGAGAAGGGGGGGAGATCAAAACCAACGGTCCCCTCCAGGACTGACTTTAAGTAATCTCAACTGGAAGGTGTTCCAGAAATACCACCCCCCCACTGATGTCCTTAGTTACCTAAATTTGTTTGAGGTGACGTGCCGGGACATGGGTGTAGCCCCAGAACTTTACATGGCTGTGCTTCGGCCCCTAGTTTGTGGTGATTTGTCAGAACTTATGGGACATCTCCCTTTGGAAGAAATAAATGACTATGAAAGCTTCAAGAGGCTAGTCATGCAGCGGCATGGCTTGCACCCTGAACATTATCGTAAAGCTTTCAGGAAAGTGGAAAAGGGGGGGCTTACTGACAACATTGCGGTTTTTTCTGCAAAAATGGCCCAAAATTTCGAACTGTGGCTGGCGGCTGAAGGGGTGGAGGATGTGAAAGAAATCAAACAGCTGATGCTGATTGAACAACTAATGCGCTCCCTGCCCCCTGAAATTGTTAGCCTGGTGGCTGATAAAAAACCAAAGACACTAGCAGAAGCTACTGCTCTTGCCGAATCTTTTTGGCTGAACCGCACCCATCTTGTTAATAAAGGACAGAGTAATATGTATAAAGCTACAGTGTCATCGGGAAGGACCGCCCCCCCCATTAAAGAATCCAGCAAGGGATTGTCTACACCTGCTAAAGACTCTGTTGCAGCTGGGGGAGAGCGTGCTAAAGTGCCCCCGAGTTCTGGACTGTGTTTCTTTTGCAAAAAACCGGGGCACATGAAAGCAGCATGTCCCCAGTTGGCTGGGAAAAAGTCCACCGTCCTTACCTCCACGCCTGCTGTTCGCATGATACAGCAGCAGGAAGAAGATTGGGAGGAGGGGCCGGCCAAATCTGGAGTGGTGGAGAGCTTGGCTCCGGAGGAGGAGGGTGAGGTGACCCCTGTTGGGAACAAACCTGAAAAAACTAGTATCACCGTGGGTCCTGTTTGCACCCGGGGAACTCGAAAATCACCCCATGTGAATTGGGCGAACTTGGAGTTTTCTGCTCCTATTGAAATCAATAAAACTGTTGTGAACTCGTACCGGGACACTGGGTCTGACATCACTAGTGTCTCAAAAGATTTGGTTTTGCCTAGTCAGATGCAGGAAAGACCCTTAAAAATCAGTCCTTATGGGGTAGAAGAAATTTTGCAGCCCACAGCAATAGTCCCCCTTAAATACAAAGGTTACAGTGGGGACCATCTGGTAATTGTTCATGATCCAGAAGTTTGCAAAAGCCCAGTTTTGGTTGGGAATGATCTTGGGTTTCAAGTTTACTTGCAACAACAGCTAAATGGGGAATCGGTAACTGTAGCAACCTCCCCCACCCCGGCAGGGAAGGATGTGGTGGAGTCTGAGACTGGGTTGAATGAAAAACCCGGAGGGGAGGGAGAGTTACCTGCCTTGGATGAGGATGCCAAGAAGGACCTTGGTGGTTCTATTGAACTGGGAGATCTGGGAGAGTTTGCTGCTGAACAAAGGGCTGACCCCTCCTTGCAGGGATGTCGGGAGGTGGTTGGAGCCCCTCTTCGAGGATCAAAGAAGGCCCAATTTGTGTATAAAAAGGGACTTTTGTATCGGCAATTTGTACCAAAAAAGGTGAAAGACAAGGATTTTGTTTTGCAGCTAGTGGTTCCAGAGAAGAAGCGATCTACTGTTCTTAGCTTAGCCCATGAAGACGGCTTAGCAGGTCATATGGGACTGCAAAAGACTTTAGAAAGACTTACTCGTTATTTTTACTGGCCTGAGGTGTATCAAACAACTAAAGCATTTGTACGTTCTTGTGTGATTTGCCAGAAGGTGGGGAATGACCGTGATAACTTGCCCAATGAGTTACAGAGTGTCCCCTTAGAAGCAAATGTTTTGGAAAAATGGGGAATTGATCTAGTGGGCCCCTTACCAAAAACCCGCTCAGGAAAGCAGTATCTATGCGTGATCATTGATTATGCCTCTCGTTATGTGTATGCCACAAGTTTGACCAATACCTCTGCTAATAGTCTGGTTAAGGCTTTAATTTCTGCCTTTTGTTCCCTAGGAATTCCTAAGGTTTTGGTGAGCGATTTGGGAACTAATTTTATGGCTAAGGTCACCCAAGAGGTTTTGCGTTTGTCGGAGGTGCGCCATCATACCTCTATTGCTTATCAACATCAAGGAAATGGGTTGGTGGAAAGAGTGCAAAAGACCTTGGTTCAAATGCTGCGCAAGTATGCCCTGGCCCATGGTTCCAGTTGGGACCAAGATTTGCCTTTGGTGGTGGCTGCTTACAATGATGCCCATCAAAGAAGCCTTGGGTTTGCACCTAACCAGCTAATTTTTGGAAGGCTTCTGAATACCCCCCTCTCAATGCTTCGAAGAGAGTGGGAAGGTTCAGAAGAAGAGATAAAACTGCCTTCTGTCAGTGAGTACTTTGCTCAACTAAAAGGAACTCTAGCCGACGTTTGGCAATTGGCCAAAGAGAATTTAGAGAATGCCCGATTAGAACAAAAAAGAGTACATGATGCCAGAGCGGTGTGCAAACAGTTTGAGGTGGGAGATCAAGTATGGATTTTAAGACCGTCTCGCCCCCACAAGTTAGATGTGAAATGGCAAGGTCCTGGTGTTGTGGAAGCAAGGCTGAGTCCTGTGCGTTACCTTGTAAGTTGCAAGGAATTGCACCCTACTGCTCGCGAGTATCATGTTAATTCCTTGAAAGAATGTGTTGAACAAAAGATCTCTGTACTGGCCATTACGCGTAGTCAGGAAGAGGTGCCTGCTTCGCCTGTGGATCTTTTAACTGAGTACAAACAGGCTGGAAGCCTTTCTGATGTATTGCAGTTGCCGAGTTTAAGTGAGACTCAGGCTAAAGAGCTTTATGAGGCACTGCAACCCTATAGCAACACTTTCAGCACCAAACCTGGTAAGACTCATCTGGCTCAGCATCATTTTGTCACGGGGGACGCCCCCCCTATTTCCTCACGTCCTTATCGGGTCGGTGAGGCACATGCGCAGAATATTGAAACTGAGCTGAAAGAAATGCTGGAGTTGGGAGTTATAGAACCTAGTAAAAGTGCTTGGGCTTCGCCCATAGTGCTGGTTCCAAAACCCGACGGATCCATTCGTTTTTGCGTGGACTATCGGAAAATTAATTTAGTCACTGTTCCTGATGTGTTTCCTTTGCCTAGAATTGACACATTGATTGAGAAGCTGGGACGGGCGAAATTCATCACAGTCATGGATTTGACGAAAGGTTATTGGCAAATCCCGCTGTCCCCAGAAGCTTCTGAGAAGTCTGCCTTTGTCACTCATGTAGGCTTGTACCAGTTCAAAGTGTTGCCGTTTGGATTGCGAAATGCTCCCGCAGCCTTCCAAAGGCTAATTAATTCCTTGATTCATGACCTAAATGAGTTTTGCTGTGCTTATTTGGATGACCTGGCAATATTTTCTGAGACGTGGCCAGAACACCTTAAGCATGTGCAGAGAGTTTTGGCCCGGTTGCAGGAGGCAAACCTGACTGTTAAAATATCTAAATGTCAGTTTGCCCAAGGAGAAGTGGTGTATTTGGGATTCAGAGTGGGGTCGGGAAACATCAAGACCTTAGAGGCCAAAGTGCAGTGCATTCAAGAATGGCCTCGCCCCATCGTGAAAAAGGATGTACAGTCTTTTATAGGGTTGGTGAATTATTACAGGCGCTTCGTTAATCACTTCTCAACTCTAGCTGCGCCTCTTACTAACCTTTGTAAGAAATCCCTGCCAGTCAAAGTAAATTGGACTGAGGAGTGTCAGAGGGCTTTTGATTTGTTAAAGCACGCCCTTATGAGCTCCCAAGTCATGCTGGCTCCTGATCAGAGACGTCCGTTTGTAGTGCAAACTGATGCCAGTCAAACAGGGCTAGGAGCAGTTTTGCTTCAAGAAGATGAAGAAGGGAATTGGCGTCCTGTGGTTTACTTAAGTAAAAAGTTGTCCACTGCTGAACAAAATTATTCAACCATAGAGAAAGAGTGTCTTGCTTTGGTCTGGGCCCTAACCAAACTGCGGCCTTATCTGTGGGGTAACACCTTTGAGGTTCAAACGGACCATTCTCCCCTGTGTTGGTTGGAAAGGGTAAAATCATCCAATCAGAAACTGCTTAGGTGGAGTATGGCCCTTCAAGATTTTCAGTTTAATGTCACTCACATTGCAGGAAAGAACAACGTTGTTGCTGATACTTTGTCTAGAATGTACCAATCTGTGCCATGAAACTGTGTAAATATCGGATTAAGGGGGTGCTGCTAGTGATGTATGGTTTTAAAAGCTGCTAAAGCCCCCTGGACTGGATGATCTACCTCAGTGTGTAAATAATTTTCTTTGATGAAATTAGGGGACTTTACCCTTAATTTCATTCTAGAGGGGAGGGTGTAGTAAAGTAGGAATATTTAGAAAATTATTCTTTGGCCAAGCAAAAGAGAGTGAGGCCTTGTGGGAGTTTCATCAGCCACGAGGACCCTGGGAAAGGAATTGTGTATCTTTAAAATTCTAGACAACTGACTCCTCAGCTGAAAGGTTTATTAGAACCCAGGATGTCTTGATTAATGAAGGATCTAACACCTGAGTTCAATGATGTAAACATCCCCCCTCCCAGTGTTGTTATCTGCCCTTGAATTGCCTGGGAATGTGTCTCTGGCGGAAGGGAGGAAACCCTTTGATTTAAAAGTTTGAATTCCAAATTGGCCCAGCTGTCAAGAGGTAAATTGATAGACTAGCAAGCCGATCATTGGTGCATTCAAAAAATAATTTGAGTTTATGATTGGCTTGAAAGTTACGACGCAGGTTGCGAATTGGAAATAAAAGATCAGAGAATCCTCTGCTCTTGGCCTCTCTGCCTTTGCCCTGCAAATCGCAAAGATGCCCGGCTCTATGGTTCCAGCTTAATAGGCCGCTATTCATCTTTTGAAATGGAGATCTTCGATCGTCTTCTACTTGCAGAGGCTTAAAGAACAGCAACTAGCCTATCTTTGTGTTAGAGTTGTAAGTATGTAATCTTAGTTAGTCTATGTAGCTTTGTTGTTTTCTTACCCGTAACGTTCTAAAAGATGTGCCTGCTATTTTAGCATGTTTCTTATGTTATTTTAAAATAAACATTTTAAAGATGAAACTGTTTTAGTTGTGTGCCTTTCCAAAAGGGAATAGCTAAGTCCTAGCCTTACGCTTAGTTACGCTATACCGTAGAACTTCTGCCTGCAAGTCTGTGGATACAGCTTGTAGAGAAGGGGACAGCCAGGCTAATGGGTCACGGCCTTCTCCCTGGGTTGTGATTCTGGATCCCCTGGATTAGAGGGAGTGGTGGCAGCCCTACCGGGTTTTGTTTGTTCTGTTTTGCAAAAACGTATGTTCGTCCGCCAACCCTGTCCTGGGCGTCCTGGTCTGGCCGGAGAGCAGAGACAGGAGAAGGGAGGGGCAAGAGGTTGGGGACGAGCATTACTACAAGTACCTTGGGTCACGAAATTTGCCCCAGGATGAGAATGGAAATTGCACGCTGGTGGCGCAGCATCAACGAGAGGCCCCATTAGCGAAAGCGTGCCTCAGTTTAAGAATGGTTTTGGGTTAAGAACAAACCTCCAGAACGAATTAAGTTCATAACCTGAGCAGTGGCGTAGTGTGGGCGGTGCAGGGGGGGCCGGCTGCACCGGGCGCAACATCTGGGGGTTAGGGGGCGCAAATTACTTGCCTTGCCCCGGGTGCTGACAACCCACGCTACGCCACTGAACCTGAGGTACCACTGTAGTCAGTTCTGTGGCAGCACCTTGGCTATGTTAATCTGCTGCCATCTGTGCTTCACTGCAGGTGTGGCTGCAGTTGGCTCAGCAAACACTTTGCTGAGTATGGGAGGCAGAGGCAAAATTTGATTTTGTTTTCATTTCAATGAGAAGCTACCTAATTTTCACTTCTTGAACCATTATGCAAGTTGAAACACAGCTGTATTTCAAAACTGGCACTTCTCCAAACAGGGCAATGCAGTTCTCCAGTCAACTGATGTGTAAAAAGATTCATATGTTAGAGGAAAGTATACCCTCCCCTCAAGAATCCAGATATTTGGGAAACAACATACAAATAAGCATTAGGGGAAACTGCTTGCAAAATGTGTATATTAGTCAAAACTGCATGTACATTAGGATAAATTAGCATGAGTATTCTGAAAAGGACAGTTCTCAAACCATTGTAGAAAAGTGGAGAACTGAATTTCAGACTGGGAAAATGAGAAACCAGAAGTGACAGATTCATCCACCACTAGTAGAAAGCACCACTTACCGCTGAAGAAAACTGATCTCCATGGACCAACCTGCATGCCCTGAACTTGACAGGTGACCACATAGGCTCTAATGTCCCTGCACAGAATGTCATGGTGACCTTTGTAGTGACAAGTGTCAAGAACACAGGCATCCAAGTAGAAAGTTGGGTCCATGGCCTCATGACACTGCCTGCATGGCCCATCTTTTCTGATGAAGATGCCACAGTACTGGTCCCCCTCTGTTTCTCTGTCTCACTGTATCCTGCAGAGCATCCTGGGACCTCCTCCAATTTCCAGCTGCCTGCAAACGGGATTTATTCCTTGCCTGAGTTCCATCCTTCATAGCGAAGCCATCACTGTTATTCTGACTGGCATTGCCGCAAGGTCAACAGACAGCATTGGCACAAGTGTTGGAAATAATGACCCTGGCATAGCTGCACCAGTCAAAGCAGACTCTCAGATCAAAATCTGTTTTGAGGAAGCTGTGGAATCCGCTGATGTAAACCTTCAGTTTATTTTCAATAGGAGAGAGGCAGATCCACGAAGATTCTGTTGACATGGAAAGCATGTGAAAGGGACTACCAAGGGTTTTCAGTGAATTCAGTAAGGGATGTGTGTTGGTTAGAATAAACTGGTGAACTAGTTATGCCGTATGGAATGCACTTCCAAAAACCATCCACTTAGTTATGCTCTTCCTTATGAAATTGTGTGGATTTATAAATGCAGCTCATGTCATTAATATGATAAACTTATCAGGGTTGAGCTTTTTTGCCTGCTCTTTGCATAAAGTGAAAATACTGCATTCAAAGCAGCAGCCCTCTGGTGGACGTTTTTAAAACCAGACTTTCACATGCTATGTTGCAGTCATCAAACACATGCAAAACTTGTAAATCAGGCTGAAATTAAGTGGTACTGTTTTTACAGGAATCCAGAGGAGCAGGGAAGGTTCTTAGAACGCAGCCAAATCCTTCTGAAAATTAGGTGAACATTCGATCTAACTGGGTTAAAAACAGAACTTTATTTAACTTTTAAAAAATAATAGAACAGAATAAAGAAGTTTGATACATATTTTTAAACATCATTATTTATGACTATATCATAAGCATCAATGCTTCTAACAAAGATTAATTTACTAGGGACTCAGCTACACAGCTGCAAATAAAACATTTAAAATGTGCTGCAATAGACAAATGAGACACTAGATGGTGACAGTGAGCTATGCAAAATTCAATGTATTTTTCAAAACTTTTAAAAAACACACACACAAAAAACCCCACAGCATTTTTTATATGTGTGTTGATTCCAGCTAGGCTCCCAGATACTCAGGTTAACCCATTGCTTCTGTTTATTAGGGATGCCAGCTTACTAAAACCATGTTCAAAGATACAAAATGCATTTTAATTGTGACACCATCTCCCACTATCTTTCCCCCTTAATATGAGCAGGGCTGGCATGTGACAAGGGCTAAATGGCAATACTGAGAACTAGACTTTAAAGAATTAATGAAATGGAGAAGGATAGCGGCTCTGAAGTGTCCTCCTCTTAGCGATGCTTGTTGGAAACAGACTGGGAAAGGCTGAATCTGTCTATTGTCATTTCTCTAATTTTCCAGTTGCTAGTTCAGTTCTCCCCATTTCCAAATCAGTTTGTGATTTTCTTAAAAATCAAAGTCTCATGGAAATTCACTTCTGGGTTGTCGGTGTTCAGGTTCCAAATTGTTCGGCTTCCAAAGCATTCGACAACAGAGGTTCCACTGTATTGCCCTTCATTTTACAGCCATACCTCGGGCTACAGACGCTTCAGGTTGTGCGTTTCCGGGTTGTGCACCTCGCCGAACCCAGAAGTACCGAAATGGGTTACTTCCAAGTTTCAGCGCTTGCGCATGCGCAGAAGACCAAATTGCAACCCGCGCATGCGCACAGCGCTGTGGGTTGTGAGTGCTGTGGGTTGCAAACGTGCCTCCCACATGGATTACATTCGCAACCCGAGCGTCCACTGTATTTATATATTGTTTTTATTCTTACATTTCAGTTACTTCTGAGTTGATGTGATTTTATTATTTTCTGCAGTGATTTAAATAAATTTTTATGACATATCATTCTTACTTTTGTCCTGACTCAGTGCCTTTCTTGTTACCACTGCTAACTCACCCAAGGCCGAGGCAGAAATTTGATTCAGTCACATTTAAAGCTGAATTTATCAAATCCACACTTTATGAAACAATATGAGAACCAAGAAACAACTGTCCTTCAAAATTCACACTTAACCAAATTTGGCAACGCAGTTCATACACGCACCAATGTTAATAAAAATGCATACATTAGGGCAAATTGTGCATAAAAATGAATATATTTGTGAAAATAACATACAAAATGCATTATACTATGGGGAAATGCTTGCAAAAATGTGACACCAGTCAAAAGTCTATATTAAAATCTGTTTTAGGAGAAATTCACACTAAAATGCTGAAGCAAGCTCAATAGAGCTAAATATAGGGTTTCTAAAAAATAAATAAACATTTGAATGGTTTAAAATGGAGGTGCTCCTTTGTAGACAAAAGTGCCACACAGAAAAACATGATCTTTGTGACCCATGTGTGCAATAACATACTGTGTATATACAGCTTTAGTCTTTAAGGTACCACAAAACTGTTTCCCCACACTGCCATGGATAATAATTTTATATCTGATGTTCACTATTTTTCAGTTGATAATATTACAGTGTTCATCATAAACAGTGCAATTAAGTATTAATGTAACTAATGGGTCACTGAAGAGTCAGCCTTGTTATTGTCAGCTCAGGATTGCTTCTACAAATATAATTTTACAAAATCCATTTTTGTGTTTTTTGTTGTTGTTTTCCAAAGGAGAAACTATGGTGTAATTGCCTACATCTCTGCTCAGAAATAAGTTGAAAATAAGCAGATCTGCAGTCCTTGTGCATTAAGAAAGACCAGCCGCCCACAGAGAAATATGTTCCTTTTAGAAGTCTCTGGCCTCCCAGGCATGTAGGACCTCAGCAATGTTTGTTTCCACCTTCCCGCTGGGCATCTTCAGATCATCAGAGCTGTCATCATTGAAGTTTCCACATGGGGCACACAGCTTCCCTGTGAGGGATTTCCTGACTTTCACTCTCACCTCTCCACTGGGATGAAGGAGAACCTGCACCTGAGGGGCCTGGTCAATCTGCATCCCATTGTGAACTTTGCTCACAGACACCTCTTTAGAGACCTTGTATGGCAGGCTTACTGGACGTCCATTTACCTGGAACACATAAAGATTGGGGCATGAGATCTTGTTTTGATGAAGGCCAAGAAGCCAGCAAGAACCTCAGAATTCACACCAACTAATAAAGGCAAAAGCCAATTAACATGTAGAATACACCAGAGGCTAACTTTGCATTAAGCATCTAAAGTCAAGAAAACATTAGAACCAACTCTAAATAAACTTAAGCTACATCTACTAAATAACAACACCAAGTCAACTTCACAATTCATATATTAGTAACTCCCTAGGTATTCACAACCAGAGCAGGTGGCGCTGTGGGTTAAAGCCTCAGCGCCTAGGACTTGCTGATTGAAAGGTCGGCGGTTCGAATCCCTGCGGCGGGGTGCGCTCCCACTGCTCGGTCCCAGCGCCTGCCAACCTAGCAGTTCGAAAGCACCTCCGGGTGCAAGTAGATAAATAGGGACCGCTTACCAGCGGGAAGGTAAACGGCATTTCCGTGTGCGGCTCTGGCTCGCCAGAGCAGCGATGTCACGCTGGCCACGTGACCCAGAAGTGTCTCCGGACAGCGCTGGCCCCTGGCCTCTTAAGTGAGATGGGCGCACAACCCCAGAGTCTGTCAAGACTGGCCCGTACGGGCAGGGGTACCTTTACCTTTACCTTTAAAGGGCTCCATGATCACTGCAGATGCCTGCTTCTTGGGGGAAAAGCAATGGCAAACCTAGACAGCATCTTAAAAAGCAGAGACATCACCTTGCCGACAAAGGGCCATATAGTTAAAGCTATGGTTTTCCCAGTAGTGATGTATGGAAGTGAGAGCTGGACCATAAAGAAGGCTGATCGCTGAAGAATTGATGCTTTTGAATTATGGTGCTGGAGGAGACTCTTGAGAGTCCCATGGACTGCAAGAAGATCAAACCTATCCATTCTTAAGGAAATCAGCCCTGAGTGCTCACTGGAAGGACAGATCATGAAGCTGAGGCTCCAATACTTTGGCAACCTCATGAGAAGAGAAGACTCCCTGGAAAAGACCCTGATGTTGGGAAAGATGGAGGGCACAAGGAGAAGGAGACGATGGAGGACGAGATGGTTGGACAGTGTTCTCAAAGCTATGAACATGAGTTTAACCAAGCTGCGGGAGGCAGTGGAAGACAGGTGTGCCTGGCGTGCTCTGGTCCATGGGGTCACAAAGAGTCGGACACTATTAAACGACTAAACAACAACAAAAGGATAGATTGCCCCAACTTTTTGACTGACAGGAGTGCAGGTATTCTTATAGCGAATGAGAGCACAGAACTGGGGACAAGTAGTTATTCTGCAGTTGTCCATTAATCTTGATTAAAAGAACACAAAGGTATATGTGGAGAAGCCGAATTTCATCCACCGTTGAAGAGCAAAGGGATCAGCAAAGAAATCATCATAACCCTATGGCCTTTCAGATGCTGGCCTTCAACTTCCATCAGCCCAAGCCAGCATGGCCAATGAATCATGAGAGCTACAGTACAAGAACATCTGGAAGCTATCTTTGCTTTAGCCTTCCACTGTTGAATGAGATAGAAGATTTCTTGAGAAATACGCCCTTTTGGTTGAATTAGGCCCTGTGCCTTAACAGCTGCTAAGCAAGCAAAAATGGATGAAAAATGTAATCTTCCATCAAGGAGGTGCAGTGATGGAAAACCTCTGCCTATCCAAAAATGATGGTTTCCTGTCATAAACCATGAGATTGCCCCCATTACTCTTCAGTATCATATTATTAAAAATGAGCAGGCATTTCATTTTTCGCGTTGGCAGGGGACTCTGTCTTGTGAGTGCCTCTATAAACAGTCTTGGAAGGATCAGAGGCAATTATTTAAGAGGACCTACCTTAATCTTCCAGCTAGTCGGACTGCGCAACTTTAAATTATTTCCATGGATTAATTACTGTATATTTCCCCAACCAAGCAAATGCCAATTAGTATATAAAAAGTCCAGAGAATCTATTTTATGATAGGAAGCAGCCAATCCACTTGGTAACATAGGAAGTTGACTTAGACCAAGTCAGGCCATTGGGTACATCTAGTTCATTATTGTCCACAATGAGTAGCAGAAGCTCTCCAGGGTTTCAGGCAGGGAATATTCCCAGTTCTAGCTGGGACTGGACCTGGGACATTTTGCATGCAAAGCAAATGTTCTGCCACTGTCACTGAAGAGGAGGGGAAATGGTGGAGATCTCCGCCCCCCCCCCTTCTCCTGTAACTTCCAGGGAGGAGGAAGGCAGCCTTGAATTACAGCAGGGCTTTGAGGAAGATAGCAGCTCAGAGACAGAGTTATGTTGTGTTAGGAGAAGGAGGAATGGAGGCAGAGAAACTACCTGACACGTCACTGGACAGCATACCCAAAGCCCACTTCTCCCAAAATGCAGCTTTTGTTAAGAGCGCTAGAACAAAGAGCACATAGACAATTGTCCATGGACAGACATCGTAGAAGCAGGTGTTGTTGCTAGAGAGGGAAGGGGGAGGAGCTCAGTGTGAGCAGCTCCATTATGGCCGAAATTCTTTGTCTTTTATCGTGATGACTGAATAAATAATACGTAAGAACTTTATTTCCTGCCTCTTGGTGCCATCGGGGGGAGGGGAGGATTCCTCAAACCTGACAGCCACTGAGCTGTGGTCCTGCACTTTATTGTGAAGGAAGCCTCAAGTAGGATTATTGTAAACAAGGACTACTTTGAATAATCTATGGCTATTTCAGGGGTTGTGGCTTCACAGGTATACCACGTGACAATTGGCTCAGGTCATTTTGAAAATACTGTGAATTTCCTGTAAGTTCTAAACTCCCCAATATAGTCAAACTATTGTGGATATGTCCCAGGGGTGGGGACCCTGTGAACAACCCATCAACCCCAACTAACAAAGCCAATGGTCAGGGATGATGCGAGTTGTCATCCCATAACATCTGGAGGGCCACAGAACTACCATCCCTGATGTATACTTTCAGACTTCACAAACAATCAGAGTTGAACAACTGACTTTTAAAAACTAAAACATTTAGGGGGGGGTCCAAGTTATTTGGGGGCTTCTTCCTCTCTGTTCATTTAAAAGCCCTGGGATGTGGGTGGCGCTGTGGGTTAAACCACAGAGCCTAGGACTTGCCGATCAGAAGGTTGGTGGTTCAAATCCCTGCAACGGGGTGAGCTCCCATTGCTTGATCCCTGCATCTGCCAACATAGCAGTTATAAAGCACGTCAAAGTGCAAGTAGATAAATAGGTACCGCTGTGGCGGGAAGGTAAACGGCGTTTCTGTGCATTGCTCTGGTTTGCCAGAAGCGGCTTAGTCATGCTGGCCACATGACCCGGAAGCTGTACACCGGCTCCCTCGGCCAATAAAGCGAGATGAGCGCCGCAACCCCAGAGTCGGCCACGACTGGACCTAATGGTCAGGGGTCCCTTTACCTTTTATGATAAGCCCACACATCACGTAAGCAAATAATAAGCTGCAGTGACTAGTGATGAAATCATAGACAAGTCATAAGAAGATATATATATTATTAGGAACTAGATATATTTTTCCCCATGGCATACTCCATCCTGAACTCTACTTACCCATGTCCTGTTGTTCTTTTTGACAGTGATGGATGCCTCAGGGAAGAAAACATAGACTGCTCTCCCAGCTACCAAGCCATCCTCATTGTCCTTTCCAATGCTGACAGACACCCTGAACCAGAAGGGGGCACTTTCGTCACAAACAGAGGCCAAGTCATAAACTCCATCGCAGAAGTACTTCCCTGAGGCACCATCAAATGAACTGAGCTGGGCTCCAGGGGTGAGTTTGCACTCGCCCTCCAGTCGTTCCATGCTCTCACAGGCACGATGACCATCCTTAAGTGTGCAGGTGTCTATTTGGCAGCTGCTGTTAACGCAGGTAAGTTTGCCCAAGTCACCGCAAGTGCATTTCTCCATGCAATTGCTTGAGAAGATGCTCTCTCCAGCCTGTTGGGAAATTCCCGGATGAAGAAAGAAAGTTAGGGGAGCTGGAAAATAATGCAAACATTCCAACAGCAATTTCTTTTTATTTAATGGTGTTAGCTTATTTAGAATGTTCACATGCTGATTCCCCATGTAAAAGATGCACAAGTTTATTTCTGACCTAAGGAAAACTAACCCAGTGTACGTTACCCCATTCCAAACTCCACTCAGTAGCAAGGCTACTGATGGCTGAGCTGGCCTGAGACTGGCAGAGAGAAAACAAGACTTTGAAGCAGAGTTTCATTTACACCACCCTTTTTGTCAATGTTAAGTTGCACAGGGTTACACTAGTCATGTGACTGACCAAGTGGCGCTGGGAAGTTTTATCTTAAGCAGCAAAATGTCCTAGCCAGCCCTGGGCTTAGCTGAGGCTCAGCTGGAGATCTGCCTATTCCAAATTCACTCATCCAAATGGATCCTGGGTTTAGATTGTGCCTTGAAGAGGGTTTTCAGCATTGGATCCACAGCTACCTCCTTCAGACCAGTAACAACTACTTCATCTTATAAAAATGTGTTTTATTTATTTAAGAATGTAAGATCACTACTAGATTAAAGGACTATCTCGTCCAGTATTCTGTTCTCACAGTGGCCAACCAAATGCCCACAGGAAGGCCATAAGCATGACATGAGTGCAGTCGCATTATCCCTTCCATTAGAGGTATGTGTGTTATTTGTAAAATCATATCCTTCGTTGTTGATCAATCTGTTTTGGTTTCTCTCCATTTCCCTATCAGTTCTCCACATTTCCACATCACTTTGTGAATGTTTATTATAAAAGTCCTTGTGAAAATTCATCAGCGTTTTAGTGAAAATTTCTTCTTATACATTTTTAACACAGTTTTGCCTAATATATACAACTTTGCAAAGCACACATCTTGCATGTTGTTTTCAAAAATATATGCATTTCTATACACACATTACTTGGCTGGAGAACTACATTCAGAGAAGTGCGAAATTCAAAAGATGGCAATGTTTCAGTTCTCGCATTGTCTTGGAAAGTAGGTTCACCTTTATATGTGAACTGAATCAAATTTCTCTCCCATCCTTATAAACCACTTGTGCTGGCCCCTCTATATGGGAACCCCAATAACTGGGATACAAAGACTTACTTTGAGGTAGAGACCATCATGCACGCAGCCACATTTGTTTGTAGGCACACATGTATCTCCATCAAATAAGTAGCCATCATCACATTGACAACCTTCAAAGCATTTTCTGGTGCACTGGAGTGGAGTGGACAAGCTGGCACAGCTGAAATCGCAAACTGGTTTTGTGCATGTCTCATAGTGACTATTGGCTGGGCAGGTGAGGGCTACAGAGAGAGAGAGAGAGAGCAGAAAAAGTAATGTTTGACAAGCATGGAATAGGGAGGCTTTCAAAAATGAAAACAACTATTTTCAACTATTTTGCTTCATCAGTATTATGGCACAGAAGCTTCTGACACTACAGCTGACTTGGAAATGTTCGCAAACATTCCAACCTCTCAGGGACTAAATATGTAAATCATAAATATTGGTAATATTAGGTAATTGTTGTTTTGAGGTATCCTATGTTGGCTTGAGATATCCCATGCCAGGCAGAGTGGCAATGTGCATTACTTAACAATGTAAACCAGATCTGCTGCATTCATAGGCCCTCTTACTAAGAGTCAAGAAAGATTGCAAAATAAGGCAGTGGGTTGAAAAACAGGAACCCCGTAGAAAGATAAGAGGGAGAAAAAGGTTGAGGAAAAAGGTGAGAGAACACGTGATTGCATAGCACTGAAACTTACATAACTCAACCAGTAGCTCAGATTACTTTGGGTTTGGGGGAGGCTCACTACTGAAAAGGCAGAGATGAAGAAACCTTTTCATCCAACTTACGACAGAAGGACTTTGTTCTCCAGGCTCCAATCTTGACTCCAGCAGACTGGCACGCAGCTGCATAGGCTTGAAGGCTCCGGCAGAGATACTCCTCCTCCCCTTTGGCCGCAGTCAAGTCATACAGGCATTGCTCAAGATAATCCGAGGGGCTTACTAATGAGGAGCAGTCTTTGAATGGTCCTGTCTCAGACGTGATCATTCCACAGGAGTCATCGTTCTCATACGGTGCTGTCTGGGCTGTATCATAAGTGGGACATTCCTCACCACAGCCATTAGAGCAGATGGCACCATCCAGAGGGACCTGCCAGGAGGCCCCAAACTCATCCACTGTTTGTGCAGATTCCCCACTAGGCAGCATGAAATCATCCCTCTCGTCACCATTGAAATTGCCACCCAAACCACACATGTGTCCCTGGTAAGTACTGGGGACAGTCACACGGACATAGGAAGAGGTATCATAAAGAACTGTGAGGCCAAAGGATGCATGGACAATTATATTGATTCCCTCCTGAGTGATCCAGAGTTTCCCCTCGTCTCTATTCACTGGCAAAGTGCAGAATTCTCCATCCACCTGCCTCAGCAAAGAAGAAAGAAGCATATTCATGGGGGTCAGCTCTGAGCACACACAAATTCTCAAGCACACACAAATACAAAAGACACACACATCCTTTTGCACATGCTGTTTTTCATTCCAGTGATCTAAAGAAATGTCATCATTTTTTAAAATAAAATAACCCCATTTAATTATTACACCAAATGGGTTTCCTGTAATTTTATGACTACAAGCTGCCCTGGACTCTCTTTGCATAAGAAGGACATGTTATTAATTTGAAATAATAGGTAAAGGTAAAGGACCCCTAGACGGTTGAGTGCAGTCAAAGGTGACTATGGGGTGTGGCGCTCATCTTGCTTTCAGTCCAAGGGAGCTGGCGTTTGTCCACGGACAGCTTTCCGGGTCATGTGACCAGCATGACTAAACTGCTTCTGGCACAACTGGAAACTGTGACGGAAACCAGAGCACACAGAAACGCCGTTTACCTATTTGCACTGTGTACTTTCGAACTGTTAGGCTGGCAGGAGTTGGGACAGAGCAACAGAAGCCCACTCCACCAAGCAGATTCAAACCGCTGCCCTTCCAATCGGCAAGCCCAAGAGCCTCAGTGGTTTAGACCTCAGCGCCACCCGCGTCCCTTTTATTTGAAATAATATGATATTAGTAGTCCATACATACCATAGCTATCCATTTCCTTCCCCTTTCAAGGACAATAGTGTGCTGATGAACAGAGACCACAACCTTCCTTATCTGAGCAAGGTGTCCATTTCCAAGCTTCTCATTCTCCACCAAAATGGAGAAATTCTGTAGCCGAGGGTCTGTGCTGCAGACTTTGGCTAAGGTGTAAGTGCAGGAGCCATGGAAGTGAAAACTTTGTCCATCAAAGGAAATATAAAGAGGGTCACCAAGTGCTATAGCTGTACCATATCCTGCAGGGTGACAGCCTTGGATGCCGTTCTCCACCCTGCACTCCTCATGCGCTCCACAGGAGAACTGCTGGCACTTGGTGGCTCCATTGTCCAGGCAGCGGCACTTCTCCTGGCAGGAGCTACTGGGATAAAACTCCTCTCCCTTTTTGTAGTATCTGCCCTGGTGCACACAGCCACAATCTGCAAGACGCACACACTGATCCCCACTGAGCACGAATCCAGGATCACAAAAGCATCCTTCAGTACATGGTGCATCGCATGGTGCACCACACTTTATGGTGGAGGAACGGTTCTGGCATGTGCTGGGACAACCGCTTCCACAGAGCTCATAGTGGGAATTGGGTTGACAGGGAAGTCCTGGAATTAAAGAATAAAGACAATTATACCAGCCTTTGGAATATAACTAAGACTCAGCAAAAGCACCACCAAAGTGTTATTATGTGAAGACTTTTGGGCACCATGTGATTCAAAATGTCCTCTTAACACACACACCACAAAAAATACCTGTGGTTTGCTTATTCTAGTGCTTATTCTGTTGCATCTCCCCCATCGTTCAGACTAGACACTGAGATCCAGCACCGAGGGCCTTCTGGCGGTTCCCTCATTGCAAGAAGTGAGGTTACAGGGAACCAGACAGAGGGCCTTCTCGGTAGTGGAACCCCCCTTGTGGAATGCCCTCCCTTTAGATGTCAAGGAAATAAGCAGCTATCTTCTTTTTAAAAGACATCTGAAGGCAGCCCTGTTTAGGGAAGTTTTTAATATTTAATGCTGTATTGTTTTTAACACTTGACTGGAAGCAGCCCAGAGTGGCTGGGGAAACTTAGCCAGATGGGTGGGCTATAAATAAATAAATTATTATTATTATTATTATTATTATTATTATTATTATTATTATTATTATTATCTGAGTCAGGAGGGGCTGTGACTGTTCTGAACTGGTGCCTAGATTCAGTGGTTGGCTGGATGAGGGACAAAAAACTTAGGTTTGTCATGAAGAAGTGATCCTGTGAGCAAGTATCTCTGGGTGGGGCCCCTCAGGAAGGTGGTAACAATTAGTTCCCAAAGTGGGAGCAGTTGAAGGGGCTGGCTTCTTGCCAGCATTCCCCAACCCCTATAAATCTTCGAGCTAACCTTCTGGCTAAGGGAGAGAACATGCCATGTTTTCAACTTGCTGTTTGATGTTCTGTGGCTGGTGCCAGAGAAGAAGTCAATAAAGCTTGGCAACCTGTTCAGTGCCTGCGTGTGATTGATTAGTAGCTTGGAGGGAGGACTTAGGAAAGTGACCCCCTCCTTGACACTCATTTCTGGAGATGAGTGGAAATGAAGCACCCCTATGTATTTGGGGGAATGGTAACTGCTAATTTAACAATGCAATGCCTTCTTTGTGCTCATGCAGCAGTTCAAGAAATCTTTCATTTTTTAAAAAAACATACTTCCATTCAATTTGGTGTTGGAAAATAATGTGCACAAATTGGGCATCTTGGGATGTGCAGAACTAAAGCAACGTTCTAGTGCAATGCCTGCTAGGACAATGGGACTTTTCTTCATTCTCTTCCCTCTGCATGCCACCACACTCCCCCCAAATCTTTTCTAGGGAGTTGGGAGAACCCTGGGGCAAAGAAGGGAGATCATACCATCAGGCTGATGGGACAGTCTCCTTAATGCTATGTGGAATACGGCCCCATGTCTGTGAGGCACTACAGGAAAAAACCAAAGCACAGGGAGTCATTCCACCTAGTATTCCTGCAGAGTTGCAACTCTCTAAGCAATCCTTGATACAATGTTGGCTTTTACACAGTACCCTGAAATCCTTATCAAATGATTCATGGTGGGTTGGTTTTTTTTCTTCCAAATGCTAAGACTGCATTGCGACAATCAACACCCAATATTTAACTGAACTCAGATCCAGATTCAGAAAGTAATACAGTACTTACTGCAGAAAGAGGCTGATCTCCATTTCTCAACCTCAATGTCCAAAGATTGGCAGGCTGTCACATAGGCACTGATGGCACTGCAGAGAGTGTCATGATGACCCTTGTATTGGCAGGTGTCGAAAACGCAATCATCAAAGTAGGGTGTTGGGTCAATGGTCTCATGGCACTGCCTGAACGGCCCATCCCTTCTCTTGAGGATCCCACAGAACTGGTCCCCCTTGTAGGTCTGCTTCTCTGCCTCACTGCATACTGGGCAGTCACTGCATCCTGCAGAGCATCCTGGGACCTCCTTCAACTTCCAGCTGTCTGCAAACTGGATTTCATCTGTCGTCTGAGCTCCATCCTTCATGACAAAATCATCACTGGGGTCCTGGTTGGCATTGCCACACAGTCCGCACACAGCATTGGCATAAGTGCTGGGAATAATGACCCTGGCATAACTGTACCAGTCAAAGCTGACTCTCAGATCAAAGTCTGTTTTGATGAAGCCATGGACTCCGCTGATGTAGACCTTCAGTTTATTTCCGTAGGAGAACGGCAGGTCCACAAAGACTCCATTCACCTGGAAAATATATGGAAGTGACCGTCACACTGGGAGTTCAGTAAATTCGGGGGGGGGGGGCAACTTGCACATGTTTTCACTGGTGAGAGGCACAATCTGTGCTGTATGCCAGGCTGGGGAGCATGGGGCCTCAGCCAGCATTGCCAGTGGTAAGGAATGATGGGGGATGTAGTTCAGCAACACTTGGCAGGCTACGTATTTTCCACCCTTGCTATATGTTGTATAATCTATGAGTTTTATTCACTTTTGCTGGCCCAACAATGAGAAAGAAATGACTTGCCCCCGTATGACATCATCAGAACCCTGAGGCTAAGAAAGAAAACTGCTTCTACTATGGAATGTTCAAACAGGAATTTGTCATTTAGAGATACAGTGGTACCTCAGATTAAGAACTTAATTCGTTCTGGAGGTCCGTTCTTAACCTGAAACTGTTCTTAACCTGAGGTACCACTTTAGCTAATGGGGCCTCCCGCTGCCACCGCACAATTTCTGTTCTCATCCTGAGGTAAAGTTCTTAACCCGAGGTACTATTTCTGGGTTTGCAGAGTCTGTAACCTGAAACATCTATGACCTGAAGCGTCTGCAACCCGAGGTACTACTGTAAACCCTCTGTGTTCTATTGCACTGTGCTGGTTCCAGGCTCTACAGGCTCTTAGGCAAAATGGCTTCCTCACACCCCTCTCCCTCAGTGTGTCCTACTTCAATGAGTCTTTGACCTGATCTCCGTTCACTTCCGGAGGCGGCGCGAAGGGTAATGGCTGCCCTTTCCTAACCGGGAAGGGAGCTCCGCGCGAAAACGGGTCGTCCGCTACGGCGAAGCGGAGACCCACATCGGAAAACCGCAGGCGGCAGAAGCCTGCGGTCTTGGGACCCGGCGGGCGCCAGAAGCAGCCCCCAAGACGCAGAAGGAACCCCGTAAGGGGCTCTGGATCGTGGAGGAGGCTGCGGCGCTGAGGGTCGTTCCGCAATCGGCGGAGTGAAGCCGCAAAGCCGTTGCCGGTGAGCGCTGACCTTTCTTCCTTGAATTGGCACCTTGGAAAGCAGCAACCCGTGAGTAATAAGGACTTTTAATTAAGCTTAAAGATCAAAGCTTAAAGATCAAAGCTCCTGAATTTGGCTGAAAGCGGAGGACGTAAAAAAAGGAAGTCACACTAAACTTCAAAGCAAAGAGCAGGAGGAGTGGAGGCAGTGAATGAACTCTTTTACAATTTGGATTTGAGCATTCAGTGCATCACTTTAATGCAGAAAAGGATTTTAAGCATTGGATTTATGCTAAGATTTGGACTGTAGGATCTTTCTCTGAGGAATCTACATTTTAAAAAAGGAAACCCAGGTGCTGGAACTGCCTGGCAACAGTAGCAGTCAGCCTGCAGACATAAATACTTTGAAACAAAATTTGGAAAAAATCTGAGGGGCTTGGACTTTGCTACTTTGACATCTTATGAGGTACCAGCAAGCACGGCTTGAAACATTGTGTTTTTGTAAAACCAACTCTGCTGAAGATTTAGCATTTGAAGGCTTTTGGATATGGGTTTTGTTTTCTCTGTGAACTGTATTCATTGATTCCCTTCTGAAAGACTTTTTAAGCTCCCCCTAGAGGTTTTGGACTTTACAGCAGTGACATCCTCATACTTTCTGTTTCCCGGTCTCCTGGTTGAATGTTACCATCTGGGCTGTCTTTTTCTCATGGGAACAACTCAGCTTGACCTTGAGCCTTAGATAAATTTGGAATGAGTGGCGCAAAGAAAAAGGAGCCAAAAGAAAAGGAAAAAGAACAAAGACCGCGAACTAGACAAACAACTTTAGCCTCAGCCTTGCAGCAACGCAGATCTTCGGTACCCACTGTGCTCTCTGAGGAAGCAGCAGCTTCTCTGCCACGTGCAGGGGAAGGAGAAACAGAGGAACTACAATTGGAAGATATGGCCTCAGGAACAGCTGCCTCCATTTTAGAAAAAATATATGAAAAATTGGAATCTTTGGATAAGAAAGTGGAATCCTTGGATAAAAAAGCTGATGAGCAAACTTTTAAAATAGACCAAAACACCGAATGTTTAAATAAATTAGCTGGACAAGTGGCACAGAACGTGGAAACAATTGCAGAATTGAAGGGAGCTACAGGGGAGAACAGAAAATTGGTTGAAGACACCAGCCAAAGGCTGGGAAAGTTAGAAAAAGAGGTGAGGCCACTCAACAAACAAGTTGGTGAACATCAGACCTATCTCTCGATGATTGAACTGAGAAGTAGGGAGACCAACTTAAGGATTAGATCGATACCCGAAGTGGAAGAGGACAACCTGGCTGAGTTTCTGACCAAAATATTTTCCAAGCACTGGAACCTAGAAGAGACGGACTTTAAGATTACATCAGCTTTCAGACTTGGAAGACTGACAAAAAAAGACAAGCCCAGAGACTGTTTGATATCACTGAGATCAAAGGAGGAGAGGGACAATATTTTGGGCCTACACTACGGAAAGTCACTGGACATTTTAGATAAGAGGATTGAGTTATACAAGGACGTTCCCAAACAGCTTTTGGATTTGAGATCGGAATATTTGGAATTAGCAAGACTTTTGAGGAGTAACGCCATCATCTTTAGGTGGGATTTTCCACAAGGACTATCTTTTACTTTCAGAGGGAGGAAGATCAAAATTAGAACATTGGAAGACAGAGACAAATTTCTGAACCAATACGGAGAGGACCTTCATAAAAAACTTGGATTACCATCGGAGCTCGAAACACCAGAGGTACCTGCACCCTTGGATTCTGAAGATTCAGCGAAAAAGGTACCACCCCCAGAAAAATAACCAGATCTATCCAGGATGTCTCTGCAACTTCTGAGTTGGAATATAAATGGCTGCAACATTCCGGAGAAAAGGAGGAAAATTTTTCACATATTAAAAAAGGAACAATTGGACATTATTTGCCTGCAAGAAACCCACGTGACTAGGCTCCACAGAAAAGTGCTGATAAATAAGAGACTTGGCCAAGAATTTATATCTTCAGACATAGTGAAGAAGAGAGGAGTGGTGATATATGCAAAAGAGAGCCTTTCACCTAAATTCTTATTTAAAGATGAACATGGCAGAATTTTGGCAATTGAAATACAATATCAAGGAGAAAAAATTTTGATATTAGGAATCTATGCACCAAATGATGGGAAATCGGAATTTTATAAGAAGTTGCATGAAAGCATGCTGGAATATCTGGACTATGACAACATCATAATGATGGGAGATATGAATGGGATTGTATCAACTAACATGGATAAGTCGCAAAGTCAAAAAGTTATCAAAGATGGCAGACTACCAAAGACCTTTTTTGAAATGACAGAAAATATGGGCTGGATTGACATATGGAGAATCAAGAACCCCCTAGGAAAAGAAGGAACATTTTTCTCTGAGGCTCAACTGACTTGGACAAGAATCGACCAAATTTGGATTACTAGAGGTCTGGCACCTAAGGTCAGGAAAGTGGAAATCTGCCCAAAAACCTGCTCCGACCATAATGCCTTGAAAATGGACATGACATTATTACCAACCGGCTCCTTTAGATGGAAGATGAATGACAATTTGTTTAGAAATCAGGAGATCATTAAGAAGGCCCAAAAAGTTATAAAGGACTATTTTGAAATAAACCTGAACACCGCGGTGGAAAAAAGAACAATTTGGGACGCAAGCAAAGCTGTGATGAGAGGGTTCTTGATACAACAGAATGCCATAAGGAAAAGGACACAAAATGAAAAGAAAGACAAGATTCTGGAGAAAATTAAAGAACTAGAGAAGAAGCTAAGAGCCAATCCGAAGTCACAGCCGATTTTGAGAGAAATTAAACTTCATCAGGCACAATATTCAAAACTGATAAACCAGGAAATAGAATGGAAGATTAAATCAATGAAACAAAAAACGTTTGAATCGGCAAATAAATGTGGGAAACTGCTGGCCTGGCAGTTGAAGAAGAGACAAAAATTGAACATAGTAACAAATCTGGAAATTGAAGGAAGAAGTATACAGAACCCCGTGGAGATTAGAAAGTGTTTTCAAAAATATTTTAAAAAATTATATACTCAAGGGCCGCAGAATGAAGTTGAGATTGAACAATTTTTGAGGAAAAACGGATTGAAAAAATTGTCACAAGAAAATAGATTACTCCTGAACAGCAAAATAACACGACAAGAGATTGAACATGCCATTCAGAACTTGAAATTGGGCAAATCTCCAGGGCCAGACGGCTTGACCTCCAAGTACTATATGACCTGATCTCCGTTGTTGCCAACTGCTGCTCCTCTCCCTTGCTTGTCTGACAGAGAGCCAGTGAGCAATCAGGCAATGGTGGTGTCTACTGCTCCTCTTAATAATCACCACTATTGTCTCGGCCAGATACACAGTGAGGTGGGTGTACAAGTAGGTAGCCATTGTGAGGAGGTGGAGCAGGTCCAGGAGGCAGCTGTCAGTGGACCCAGGCTGGGTTGTGGGTCATCAACAGATGCCAATCCCTTGTTGCTGATATCACTTTGCCACTGACTTTTAGAAAGCTTGAACTCCCCCAACCCAAGATTATCTACTGCTCTTCTCTAGTACCTTGGAAAAAAACGTCCCACTTAAGACAGATTTACAGGGCAAAATTTGTCATATGGCAATTTCAAGAAGCCATGGAATGGCCTGCCTATTAAGAACATGCACCGAAAACAGATTTTATGTATAATGCCTTTTCAGCTTGGGAAAGTAGCATGCATGCTTGAGGCAGAAAGCCGATATGTCTCTCACATTATAATCACCATATGAAGGAGTCATTTAAAATCAGCAATTTCTACAAGAGATGGGACAGATAGATAGATAGATAGATAGATAGATAGATAGATAGATAGATTCTTTATTGTCATTACACAAGTGCAACATTGCACAAGTGCAACGAAATTGGATGCTATCCCTTAAAAACAACAAAAGCAACACAACAACAACAACCAAACAAACCACATTCCAGCCACACCCACACCCACACCCATCAAACTCCCAGGTCACACTATCGAGTTACTGCATTTAAGAAGGCCACAGCTCTTGGATAGAAACTATTTTTCAGTCTATTTGTCCTTGACTTGATGTTTATGTATCTCCTGCCAGAAGGCAGTAGTACAAACAGACTGTGTCCCGGGTGAGATGCATCCTGCAGGATATTGTTTGCTTTCCTAAGACAACGGGAACCGTACAGTTCTTCCAAAGATGGGAGGGGATGACCAATAATCCTTTGGGCTGTGGTTATGACCTTCTGGAGCACCTTCCTCTTCCTAGCTGTACAGCTGGAGAACCAGGCACAAATACAGTATGTGAGAATGCTCTCTATGGAGCCTCGGTAGAAGGACACCAGCAGTCTCTCACTCAGATTGTTCTTCTTTAAAAGTCTGAGGAAATAAATTCTCTGCTGGGCCTTCTTCACCAGAGCAGTGGTATTTGCGCTCCAAGTCATGCCCTGATCGATAGTCACTCCCAAAAACCTGAATTCCGCCACCCTCTCCACCCGTTCCCCGTTGATATACAAGGGCTGAATGTCCGCCTTTTTTTTCCCTGTAATCCACCACCAATTCCTTGGTCTTAGTCGTATTAAGAGCCAGATTGTTCTCTCCACACCAAGCACAAAGCCGCTCCACCTCGTCCCGATAGGCGGACTCATCCCCTCCTGAAATGAGCCCCACCACCGTAGTGTCATCAGCAAACTTGATGATTTTGTTGCTGGAATAAATGGCTGTACAATCATACGTATAGAGAGTATAGAGCAGGGGACTCAACACACAACCCTGTGGTGAGCCGGTGTTAAGGCTAAGGGCTGTGGACATATGTGACCCTACTCTAACCCTCTGAGAACGTTCTGACAAAAAGTCCAAAACCCAGAGACAGGTGGAGTTGGAGAGTCCAATCGCCTCTAGCTTGGACACCAGTCTATGGGGGAGGATAGTGTTAAAAGCAGAGCTAAAATCCACAAACAGCAGCCTCACATAACTCCCCGGCTGCTCCAGATGGAACAGAGCAGCATGGAGAGTGGTAGTGATAGCGTCTTCCGTGGATCTATTTGCCCTGTATGCAAACTGGTAGTTGTCAAAAGTTGATGGAAGACAGGAAATAATGTGACGGCGCACCAGTTTCTCAAAACACTTCATGATGATTGGAGTCAGTGCAACTGGTCTGTAGTCATTCAGACTACTGATTGTGGATTTTTTAGGCAACAACCAGAGGTGCCGATTTGCATGTCTGAGCTGAACTTGAGACCAGCAGCTTATAAATTGCTTTGTTAGATCTGGGGTAGTTCAGTCGGTTCAAGCTGCACATTTGGCAAAAGATTCCAGCATTGCATGGGGGTTAGGCCAGATGACCTTGGTGGTTCCTTCCAGCTATATCATTCTATGAATCTATGAATCACATCAGTGAAATGATATTAATCATAGTTCCCTCCTCACACAACTTTTTGGCCCTCATTACATCTGCAGGGTTAGCATGCCAAGTTCTCTACATTTCTGCAGCAACTTGTGGTCTTTAAAGAAAAAGCTAATTTACGTGCCAACTTCTCCCAATAAACACATTTTTGTTTGCAGTTTTGAATAATGTACACAGTTTCAAGTAATTTTCCCTAATATGATGTGTTTCCATATGTTATTTTCAATACTATCTGCATTTACATTCCCCTACTAAATGCATTTTTAAAGACATTATATGGTTGGAGAAGTGTGAATTCTGAAGGATGGCTGTGCTTCAGTTTGCATATTGTTTCGGAAACTGCTAATTTGGTAAGGTAAAGGTAAGAGACCCCTGACCATTAGGTCCAGTCGTGACTGACTCTAGGGTTGCGGCACTCATCTCACTTTATTGGCCGAGGGAGCCGGCGTACAGCTTCTGGGTCATATGGCCAGCATGACTAAGCCACTTCTGGCGAACCAGAGCAGTGCACGGAAATGCCGTTTACCTTCCCGCCACAGCGGTACCTATTTATCTACTTGCGTTTTGAAGTGCTTTCAAACTGCTAGGTTGGCAGGAGCAGGGACCAAGCAACGAGAGCTCACCCCGTCACGGGGATTCGAACCGCTGACCTTCTGATCGGCAAGTCCTCGGCTCTGTGGTTTAACCCACAGCGCCACCCGCGTCCCTAATTTGGTATTCACCTTTAAATGTGAACTAATTCAAAACATTTCTGCATCCCTAGGTGCTACTGCCTTGTATCTTTCTGCTTTGTTGCTGGTATCCAGTATAACACAATACAGAACACAATTTCCTCATTCAGCACATTTTCCTGTCCTAGCCTCACATCCTTTAGCCTTGTAAACCACAACAGAAAGACTATTGACATTCTAACATTAAGAATCAGGTGCAATGGCCCTGCCTGAGGACTTCATTGCACATTGAAGAGCTGGTTGAACCAAAAATCAAATGCTGAATTTAAATCTGCCCCAATCTTCTTATCACCCGGCATATGTACCTTAATCTTCTGTGGATGTTCTTGGCTCAGACTGATGGTCATGTTGTAGACCTCTAGTGTCACCACTTTGGTGAAGGACACCGCTTTGCTGCCTCGGTTGTTGTTCTCCACCGTGACAAAAAATGGGGTGAGAGTGGGGTCCTTGGAGCAGACTCCGGCCATTTGATAAATGCAGGTTCCCATGAAGTCAAATTTCTTTCCATCAAAGGTGGTGTAGTGAGGGTCTCCAGTTCCTATGCAGGTGGAATAGCTGATGGGATGACAGCCCCAAATGCCATTCACCAGGGCACATTTCTCGTTGGCCTTACAGGAGGACTTGGTGCACGTAACCTTTCCTAATTTGGAGTCACACTTGCAGTGAGTATGACAGCCTTCATCAGCCCAGAACTCCTCTCCTGCACTGTAGCTCACCCCTTTGTAAATGCAAGGGCACTTCTCCACTGAGATGCAGGCTTCAGCACTAAGGACGTAGCCCTCATCACACTGACAGGCCGCCACACAGGTATCATTGCACGTTTCGGGAGCAGTTTTGTCGGAACAGGTAGCTGGGCATGGAGTTCCACAGGACACAAAGTAGCTGTTTTCAGGGCAGGGTACTGGGGCTGAGGTGGGAACTGGAGGAATAAGAACGATCAAAGCTGGTCAGGTGTGATAAAAAACAAAGTTAAGGAAAAACAAAGCTTATTCAAGGCTGCATTCAGGAATGAAATTGTTCTGGGGCACACTCTCTGCAGCAAATTTCCAAGTCAAACCTTTTATTATACAGTCATACCTTGGATCCCGAACGCCTTGCGAATTGAACTTTTTGGCTCCTGAATGCTGAAAACCCAGAATTGAGTGTTCCGGTTTGCAAATGTTATTTGTGACCTGAATGTCTGATGTGGCTTCCACAGCTTCCGACTGTGTGCAGAAAGCTCCTGCAGCCAATCAGAAGCTGCACCTCGGTTGTCGAACATTTTCAGAAGTCGAACAGACTTCTGGAATGGATTCTGTTCCACAACCAAGGTACAACTGTACTGCAATCATCTAGGGCCTTCTTCCAAGTCCCTTAAAGCTCCATTAGTAGGGTCTTTTTTGTTGTGGCACCTGCCTTATTAAATGGCTTGTCGAGGAAGTTCCATTAGGTCCCATCGCTCTACTGTGTCAGGCAAGAGGTAAGAACCTGGCTTTTATATTAGGCCATTGAAAATACTACATAAAATTTCCTAGCACCATTCTACATTGTTTTGGGGTTATTGAGATTTGTTAAAAGGGTTGCTAATTTATTAACTGGAATGAATATTAGGAATTTTGTTCTGCTCTGTTTCTTGTATTGTTTCTTAGGCTTCTTGGGTCTCTTTGGAGAAATAGGTGGGATAGATTTTTAATGCATAATAGTGTTCTAGTTGCCGTGTCACAAAAGGGCCATCCTGGAGCAAGGAAAAGGACAAAAAGCGGCAGCTGAAACGGTTGAACTGTCAGAAGTGCAGTGGTACCTCGGGTTAAGTACTTAATTCGTTCCGGAGGTCCGTTCTTAACCTGAAACTGTTCTTAACCTGAAGCACCACTTTAGCTAATGGGGTCTCCTGCTGCCGCCGCGCTGCCGGAGCACGATTTCTGTTCTCATCCTGAAGCAAAGTTCTTAACCCGAGGTACTATTTTTGGGTTAGCGGAGTCTGTAACCTGAAGCGTATGTAACCCAAGGTACCACTGGACCTTGCATATGAGGACATGATATATTTGCTATTTTTAAAATGCAGGGAAAGTGGGGAGAAAAAAATATCTCCCATGTTAGTGAAACTAGGCCTTCTCAATGAAATTGATTTGCATGTGGCTCAGGACTGTAAAAAAAAAAAAAACAATTAGATTTAGGCAGGGATGGTGGAATGCCTATTGCTTTATTCCCCTGTGGTCACAGAACACCACAATCTCCATGCATCAGACAGATGTTCATACCTTACTCATGGAGGTTGGGGACAGGGGAAGCCATGTGACCTCAGGGACAGGGGCATGAGTTGACATCTTCCCAAAATGAAGCCTGTTGACCTTGGAAGGAGATGGGATTTGTAAGAAAAGGTTGCATCTTCACCCACAGAATGACCTCAAAGTTGATTCCTTTTTGCCACCCGCAAAACCCTTGCATGCAGTTGCTGCTCTAATTAAGGATGGCAGGGTGAAAAAGTCTTTTGTGTCTTGGTCCGCGAGGCAGCAACTGAGTTGAAAACGTGAGAGCCACTGGTATCAAGCTAAATTGCAGGCTAGGCTTGACACCCGCAAGGGCTCAAATTGGCCTCACTTGATTCTTTGAACACCTCCATATGCGCCTCTCCTAACCCAGCTCTGGCAGCAGAGCTACTTCTGAATGCTCACAGCATCCATCCCCTACAGTGCCTGAGGCTTTTCTTCTTGGCCTCACAAAAAGTCTTTCTGCACACAACCGTCTCTAATTTGAGGTAGCAATTGCAAACAATGTGACAGTCTTCATCAGCCCAGAACTCTTGCCCTGCATTGCAGTCCATACCTGTCAAAGTGCTGGGGCAGCTCTTGACTGGGACGCATTTCTCATCATTAAGGATGTATCCCTCATCGCACTGGCATATTTCCACACAGGCATCTGTGCATTCATTGGGAGCAGTTCTGTCTGAACAAGTGGCTGGGCAGGGATTCCCACAGGTCTCGAAGTGGCTGTTCTCAGGACAGTCTATTGGGGGGTCAGTGGGACCTGAAGGAACGCAATGTTCAAAAGTAGTCAGGTGTGATTACATATTTTAAAAATCAAGAAAAGCAAAGTAATTCAAGGCTCCAGTAAGGACGGAAAAGATTGAGGGAGTAAAAGCCCCTCTTTCCTTCCAGTCAATAATTGTTGTTGTTGTTGTTTATACACCCCACCCATCTAAGTGGGTTGCCCCAGCCACTCTGGGCAGCTTCCAGCATATATAAAAACATACCGTATTTTTCACTCTATAAGACCCACCAGACCACAAGACGCACCTAGTTTTTGGAGGAGGAAAACAAGAAAAAAAAATATTCTGAATCTCAGAAGCCAGAACAGCAAGAGGGATTGCTATGATGTGAAAGCAGCAATCCCTCTTGCTGTTTGGGCTTCTGTGATAGCTGCACAGCCTGCATTCGCTCCATAAGATGCACACACATTTCCCCTTACTTTTCAGGAGGGAAAAAGTGAGTCTTATAGAGCAAAAAATACGGTAGTTAAACATTAAACCTTTAAAAGCTTCCCTATACAGGGCTGCCTCCAGATGTTTCCTAAATGTTATGCAATTGCTCATCCCCTTAACATCAGATGGGAGGGCATTCCACAGGGCGGGCGCCACCACTGAGAAGGCCCTCTACCTGGTTCCCTGTAAGCTTCATTTCTTGCAGTGAGGGAACTGCCAGAAGGCCCTTGGAGCTGGACCTTAGTGTCCAGGCTGATCAATGGGGGTGGAGACACTCCTTCAGGTATACAGGGATGTGGCTGTTTAGGGCTTTAAAGGTCAGCACCAACACTTTGAATTGTGCTAGGAAATGTACTGGGAGCCAATGTAGGTCTTTCAAAGACTGGTGTTATATGGTCTCAGCAGTCAAATATTATACTCCCTATGTAATTTGGCATAACGCTTACAGAGAGTCTGGCTGTCTTCATGAGCCCAGCACTCCCGCCCTGCATTGCAGTTCATACCCATAGAAGTGTTGGTGCAGCTCTCCACTGGGATGCACTTCTCAGCACTGAGGACGTAGCCTCTATTGCACTGGCAGATTTCCACACAGGTCTCTGTGCACTCAGAGGGAGCAGCTCTGTGAGAGCAGGTGGCTGGGCAGGCACTTCCACAGGCCTCAAAGTGGCTGTTCTCAGGGCAGGATAATGGAGCCACGGTTGTGTCTGGATCAAACACTGATAAAAAAAAGTCAGGATTGTTCTCAGGTCAATTAATGATTCAAAATTCCTTCACTTCTGAGGAACATTTTTCTATTGACATAGTGGCTTGTACAGTGGTACCTCGGGATGCGAACATGATCCGTTCTGGAGCCCCATTCACATCCAGAAGCAAACGTAACTAGTGACGGTACGTCTGCGCACGCGCGTGTTGCTTTTCGCCACTTCTGCGCATGCGCGTGATGTCGTTTTGAGTGTCTACACATGCGTGAGCGGTGAAACCCGGAAGTAACGCGCTCCGTTACTTCCAGGTTGCAGCAGAGCGTAACTTGAACACGCTCAACATGAAGCATATTCAACCAAGGTATGACTGTAGTTTTGTGCCCCAGCACTTTAATTCATTGTAGCCCAGTGGCACAGGAAATAAACTGGGTACAAACAGGAACTGCCAGATGGGTTCCAATTAGCAGTCATCAAATGTGACATTGGCCTTATTTTTATGTCATTTGTGCTTTTGTGGCATGGGAATATTTGTGGCAACTGTTTGGACAGCTCACTGTACATTTTTCACCCTTAGTATTATTTTGTAAATTTGGTCACATTTTCCACAGAACCTAGCTACAAACGAAGGTTTCGGGAATGATACTGTATCACCAAAAGCATGTGTACACTTCTGTGTACAGTTAACCCTATGCATTTTTGTAAACATGTGTTGGTTGGGGGACTGCAATGCAAAATCTGAAGAAGTGTGAATTTCAATGGGTAGTTGTGTTTTGGTTCATGTATTGTTCCGGAAAGTGTAAATTATGTGGGTTCATCTTTGAGTGTGATCAAATTGAATTTCTCCCCCCATCCCTAGTTCAAATGTGGCAATAATTTCATGTGTGGGATTCCAAAGTGAAGGAGCCACATACAGATTACAGTCAAGAATAGGGCAGGAAAAGAAAAGAGTTGCAGTAGAAGGGAGAAGCAGTGGCTGTGGGGGGCATTTCTGAGGCAGAAAAACAATGCAGAATTTTTTGCAAGTCCACCTATCCAAGAGTCATGACCAGGCTTCCTCAACCTCAGCCCTCCAGATATTTTGAGACTACAATTCCCATCATCCCTGTCCACTGGTCCTGCTAGCTAGGAATCATGGGAGTTGTAGGCCAAAACATCTGAAGGGCCAAGGTTGAAGAAGCCTGGTCAAGACTATTGTCAACTATTTGTTCATTCCCTAATAGCCTATTCAATACTTACCAGATGAGCAAAGGGCTATGGAGCCATAGCCATCGCGGAATGAGCCTCCAAAAATGAAGAGTCCAAAAGGAGTGCTGGGGTGCTCCAGGGAGAGGGAACTAGCTTTTCTGCCCAAGCTGAGCTGAGCAGAGGAGTATTCTGTGGCCGGGATTGGTCTCCACTGGATGTTTTCAATAGCCCTCTTCTCTAATGTGATCTCGTTGGTTTCTGAGGTTTTGGCTATAATAACTGCATAATTATCAAATCCGGCCATTCCCTCAATGCGGTATGACCTACAGTAGCTTGTCAGTGGAGGAATATTGATGAGGAATGGGTCATAGATCGTGCTTCCTCTTGATGCACCAGCAAAGAAGAAAAGGACTTGGATTCCTCTGTCGGCTGAGATGTAAAGTGCCCGAGAGGGTTGGACGCTCAACTGAATAGCTTCTCCAGCTCTCATATTATAGTTTCCTGCTGTGGGTCCAGATTGATATGTGACTGAAGTGTTTTGGGATGCAACGATATACGCCATATCATATCTGCTCTGGAAGGACACTGGGGGCACAAGGAAGGCGGCACCCCAGCGTGAAACGGGCAGGAGCTGCTCAACAACATGGTCACAGTGTGTGTGGTTCTTGGCACAGCTGTGCCCACTCAAGACAGCCACAGGTCCACTTGATTCAACCTTGGTGCCAGATAGATCCTGCAAGCTTTGCAGCTGGATTGCTTGGAAGGCCTTGAGGTTAACAACCAGAATGCTCCCGGCGGGATAAACACGTCCTTTGAATGTCACAGACCCCGTCAAATGGATGTTGACCCTAGTGGCTGCTTGATAGGCCACAACCGCAAACTCCTTGAAAGTGTCTGCCATTTCACCCACTGGGGTTACCACATAATACAACGTGCCCAGTTGCTCGACTGGGTACACTACCATGGCACCAGTTGAATAGTCCTTGTGGCTGCGGGAAAAGACAGAGATGTCATGGTTTGCTCGGATCACCACAGCCCTGTCAAAGGTGTCCGTCCCCACCATCTCTGCGGAAGCTGGAAGCTCAATGGACACAGTTTCCCCTTCATTGACAGGAACGGTTTTCTGGAATGTAGCTTTGTTTGATGTGACCGTGACGGTGGTTGCAGGATGGTACCCAGTGATGAGCAACTCAAGCTTAGTATTGCGTCGATTCTGTTTGATGTTGAGCATGAAGGCTGTGACAAATTCCTTTCCTTGGGAACTTGCTGTACATGGCCCTGAGAGGAGGAAAATAGAAACAGATTGAAAATAGTATCGCAAGTATCGTTCACAAATATATATGGAATGGTGTGGCCACATTTGGAATAATATATACTGGGGAAGAACCCCATACAGCTATGAGCATCTGAATAATCACATGGAGAAAGAGGATAGTGAAATTTACTTCCATCTCTCATAAAATTAGAACACAGGCTTGTCGTGAGAGATAGCTCAGTTGGTAGAGTGCGAGACTCTTAATCTCAGGACCATGGGTTTGAGCCCCACGTTGGCAGCCAGTATTCCCCTCATGGTGCAACAAATTAGTATAAACAATAAGAGGGGACAGTTCATGCAAATGTCTTTCAATGATGACTGTGTAGCTCTATATAAGAAATATTTTTTAAAAAAAATAAATAACTTTTAAGGAAGTGGCTCATACTGAACGTATACCAGCATCCCCTTTTCACATCCATTTGTGTAGTAAATTTTCTCCATGCCAGGCCATGTGAAAGCGCATGCTCCCTTACTGGCCATCCCCAAAATGAGGAGGTGGCCTTTGTTCCAGTTTACTTACCACTCAATAGTGTCAGACCGGTCAAGAGGAACAATAACCTCATTGCCATAGCTGCAAAAGAATATAGGAAAGAACTAAGACAGATTGTTTTATGCAACTCTAAATACAAACCCAACCACGTTGCCTTTCCTACAACATGAAACGCAGGGCAGTTTCCAAAGCACTTCCTCCGTCGCCACACGGATTTATGTTTGTGCAACCAAACTCTCCCCTCCTCCCCACAAATCTGCCCTAGAGATTGGATGAATGCCTAGAACAGATTTGTGAGAGATGGGGCAGGGGCAGGAGAGGGGGAGAATGTTCCCTTGCACAAGCAGAAAGCCTTGCACTGATAGGATATTCACGTAACACTGCTTTGAATTCTACTGGGAACTCCCAACTATGCAGTCGCAACAATAACTTTTCAGAAACTTGACAAGAGTGTGAACTGTCCTTTAACAGTCCTTTTTCAGAACACTATCCGCCAGGCGTTCATTCAGTGGCAAACTTTGGGCTCTCAAATTTCAGCGGCGCCCTTTGTAGTGCTAAGATTCGGTGCCCCCCATCTCTCATGCTCAATTTGACATCCTTGTTGCGGATCCATGCCCGCCCCCCCACCCCCGTGGCACCTGCAACCCAGTGCATCCAAACTGGTTGTACCGCCCTAAAACTGCCTCTGATTCATTAACCTACTGAATCAGATTGCATGAAGGGAACTGGAGTTGGTTCAAAATTAAGCCACCATGCTCAGCAGATGGCAACCTTTTGTGGCTGTGTGTAAACAATCACTGTGGCTCCCAGTCTGGTTTGTGGCATAATTCCAGTAGTGAAGCTTGCCTTTAAAGCACCAAGCAGTTTGGAACCTAGAGGCATTCCTGAAAGACTACTTTGCCCAACTTTGTTTTGCCTCTTCACAGATACAGTCTTCTAAGCCCTCACTATCTGTGCTAAAGCAAATGGTGACTAGAGAAAAGTTTTCTTGGTGGTTCACCCCAGAGAAGCTTGCACCCAGACATCATTTAAAATAAAATTAGAAGCAGAAAGCTTGGTTTAAGAGAGAAACCAATCAGGAGAAAATCAAAGGGACGAGATCACATGAATAGCAAAGCAGAAGATACAGCAATCAGAGCTGGCAGATCTTATTTCCCCTAAAGCAGCTTTTTGCAGGCCCGCCCACCCACTGCAGCCCCTCTTCAGTTAAATGTCTTCTGTACTAACTAGTACTAGTGCAGGGATGGAGGAGAAATTCCATTCAGTTCTCATTTACGGGTGACTAAATTGACACTCTCCAAATCAATACATGAACCAAAGCACAACCATTCTTTGAATTTTGCACTTCTCTAGCTAAGGGGCATGTACAAAAATGCATATACTTGGATAAAGTGTACATAAGAATAGCATATATTAGTGAAAATAAGATACAAAAGTGCACTGCATTAAGGGAAATGTATATGAGGCAGAACTGCATTCAAGCATATGTATATTCGAGGGAAATTGCATTAAAATAAAACCTTTCATGAAGATTTTTTTAAAAAGAAAGGAAAGAGAAACAAAAATTGAGAGATTCATCCAACACTATACTAGTGGCACCAAACACACAAAGGGCAAGAAGGATCCTTGTTTATCTCAGACAGATCCTTCCCTTGATCAGCAGCTGATTAGAATCACAAGGCACTGTTCAAAACAATATCTTACCTTGTGCCCCTAAGTAAGCTTGTCTTGGCTGGATGAAGAAGAATTTGGTCCTCTCTCCTTTTCTCTCAGCTGCTCTTTCCCTTTTTATAGGCGGAAGGAGTCAAAGCCCATCTCCCGATTAACTATTAGGAAAGCAGCAACAGTCCATAAGGGCTGGGCTTTGGGAAAATGCAAGAGTCAAATAAAAAAACAGAGAACCTTTGCCTATCCTCTCAGCCCCAGAAAAACATTGCAACTGACTGGATTGGGCAATGTGCCTTATAGGTTAGCATTTAACAAATGTTTCTAAAATGTATTTGAATATTGAAATAGGTGAAGCCAAACTTTTCCTCCTGTTTGCTGCTGTTGTTCTTAATAATTAGCAGGACATCAATGAAAGAGGCAGCTTTATCTAGACATTATTCTGTAAGAATTATGGTACTTGCTATCAACAAAATCTGGCAAGCTAGACAGCAAGCTTTTTTCTGTTTGTGCAGTTCTGCTGCTCAGGGGTAGAAGACCGAAGTGTCCTTGACCTGACTTGTTGTTTGGATAGGAAACTAACATGTTGTGGATCTTACTGCCAGGCAGATGTATTAGCAAGTTCCAGAGAAGTAGAGTTTGGCCTCTGGGAATTTTCTTCATAATCAGAAAAAAGAAAGTGAAACTGACCTTGGAATGCTCTTCTCGGCCAAAATCCAGAGAGCTAGTTTAGGGAACAGTTCAATGGGACATTTTAGTTTCCCGCTTTGAACAGCTTATCTCCATATCCGAGACTGCTTTTGAAACTTCTCTGAGTTGGGAACTGGAAACTGCTGTTTGCAAAAGAGGAAGGCCAATGCACCACTGGGCATGTGGAGCTAACTGCATGTTCTCTGGGCCATGCCCAGTTCAGTTTAAGGCTGTCCGGGAAGCCTGGGTTAAAATCAGTGCTATTTACTAGCAGGGATAGTTTGCATGACGCAGAATGAAGCATGCTGCTTCAGTGGCAGATCTAGACCCCCTGCGAGTGGCGGCGGATCCACCCATTGCTGCCTCTGCCATAGCTGCCTCTTCCTCTGTCTGTGAGCTCTCCTGTGCACATCCTTTACTGCTTGCCTACTCCCTGCCTGTCAGCTGCCTCTCTTGTTGCTCAGGGGAGAGAAGCAGCTCATGGAGAGGGTCCCTTCGCTTGCACATTTCCCCCCCTATCAATAATCATGTGGCCTAGGTTAGGCTGAGGCTGCAATTGGCTCAAGGCGACCATGTGAGCTTTACAAGCTGGGATTTGAACCTGATATCTGAGCGTGTTATTGGGTGCATTGGGTAGGTGGGGTGGGTCTGAAAATTGGAATGCTAAAAGCAGGTGACTTCTTGAAAGTTCCTGAGGGCACGAAACACTACAGCTTGACTTTTGTGTGCTTCATTGTGTGCTGGCTACAGAGTGGTGTGCACTGGAGTTGTGCTCAGAAGTCTGGCTTTGTACTTTTTTCAGATAAAGCAAATTTCTTCCACACCATCACCTGCATCTCACCCTAACATACTTGTCAATATTTCCCTTTTTTAAAGGGAAATTCCCTTGTTCCAAATAGAATTCCTCGCAAGAAAAGGGAAAAGTTGACAACTATGCATCCTAAACTGAGGGGTGGGAGAGGCATGATTCTGTAGTTCGCCTCAGGTGCCAAAATGTATTGGGCCTGCCTGTTGGAGAAATCTGACAAAAATTGAAATGGCAGTTGAAATTGCTAATTTTCGGCTATTCATCCTATATCCATCAACCATCCTAGCTGTGAGTCCTGGAAGATCTGTTCCCTGCCTTGCTAGCCTTTTCTCACCTGGTCTGGGAGGACAGGGCATTGACTGACTGCAGCTACAAAAGCTGAGGTTGCTCAACACACTCTTGGGCTGGGGTATTACTGAGGGAGTTATTAATATATTGTTGTTATTTATATATATTCTTTTATTTTTAAGTGTTGTTTTGATTTATATGGAAATGGTTTGATTTTGCTGTGTACCTTTTGATGTGTCTTATTTATTTTATGGCTACTTTTGTAATTATGTAAATCTTTTTCTGCTGTAAGCCACCTTCAACATAGCTTTGTTGTTGTTGTTGTTTAGTCATTTAGTCGTGTCCAACTCTTTGTGACCCCATGGACCAAAGAACACCAGGCACTCCTATCTTCCACTGCCTCCCACAGTTTGGTCAAACTCATGCTGGTAGTTTCGAGAACACTGTCCAACCATCTCGTCCTCTGTCGTCCCCTTCTCCTTGTGCCCTCCATCTTTCCCAACATCAGGGTCTTTTCCAGGGAGTCTTCTCTTCTCATGAGGTGGCCAAAGTATTGGAGCCTCAGCTTCACGATCTGTCCTTCCAGTGAGCACTGAGGGCTGATTTCCTTCAGAATGGATAGGTTTGATCTTCTTGCAGTCCATGGGACTCTCAAGAGTCTCCTCCAGCACCATAATTCAAAAGCATCAATTCTTCGGCGATCTGCCTTCTTTATGGTCCAGCTCTCACTTCCATACATCACTACTGGGAAAACAATGGCTTTAACTATACGGACCTTTGTTGGCAAGGTGATGTCTCTGCTTTTTAAGATGCTGTCTAGGTTTGCCATCGCCTTTCTCCCAAGGAGCAGGCGTCTTTTAATTTTGTGACTGCTGTCACCATCTGCAGTGATCATGGAGCCCAAAAAAGTAAGATCTGTCACTGCCTCCATTTCTTCCCCTTCTATTTGCCAGGAGGTGATGGGACCAGTGGCCATGATCTTAGTTTTTTTTTTATGTTGAGCTTCAGACCATATTTTGCACTCTCCTCTTTCACCCTCATTAAAAGGTTCTTTAATTCCTCCTCACTTTCTGCCATCAAGGTTGTGTCATCTGCATATCTGAGGTTGTTGATATTTCTTCCGGCAATCTTAATTCCGGGTAGGGATTCATCCAGCCCAGCCTTTCGCATGATGAATTCTGCATATAAGTTAAATAAGCAGGGAGACAATATACAGCCTTGCCGTACTCCTTTCCCAATTTTGAACCAATCAGTTGTTCCATATCCAGTTTTAACTGTAGCTTCTTGTCCCACATAGAGATTTCTCAGGAGACAGATGAGGTGATCAGGCACTCCCATTTCTTTAAGAACTTGCCATAGTTTGCTGTGGTCGACACAGTCAAAGGCTTTTGCATAGTCAATGAAGCAGAAGTAGATGTCTTTCTGGAACTCTCTAGCTTTAGCAATGGAAAAGCAGCTTATAAAGAAAACGATGGTGATAGCTGGAAGAGAAATCAATCCAGCAAACATGACTTGTATTTGCTGCTGCTGTTGCTTTGAGTCTGAGAGTGATATATAATTGATTGTGTATTTTCCCCCATTTGCATTGCCTTTCTTTTCATTGAATGGACTTTGATAAGGTAATTACAAAGTAACTTCCATAATTATGTAAGACAAATTACAGGGCTTTTGTGCAGGGCTTTTTTCCAGTCTGAACTCAAGTTCTGGCACCTCTCAGGTGGGCACCATTGCCATTATGCCACTACCGATCCTCAGGAGGGGGTGGAGTTGCGGGCTCACGACCCCTCCCACACTCCCGCGGGGCTGAGGTCAGCCTCGCGGGATTACAGGGTTTCCCCAGTCACCCCCCACGTTCCGGCGAGGCTGAGGTCAGCCTCGCGCGATTCAGGGATTCCCCAGTCACACCCCCGCGCGCCAGCCAACCGGCTGGCGGCAGGGGCGGGCCTCCTAGAGGCCACATAAGGTCGGGGCAGCCACTGGCTCGCCCCTTTTCTCCCTGGCAGCGAGCGCAAATACTTGGATCGTCTTCTTAGCGCGGCTGCCTTAATTTGGATTCCCTCTTCCGTGTGCCTCGGCTGGGATTCAGGAGACTCTCCTTCGACCTCTAGCCCCCCCGCGCCTCCTTCAAATCGTCGACGCTACTCTCCCCCTTACCAGCACAGCTACTCCTCCTCCGGGGAGCATCGCCAAGGACCGTCGAGCAGCGAGCCGCTTCAGCGCTTGCTTGAGGTTTTTTCTGGCGGAAAAAGGGAGCTTCGGTGGGCGCCTTTGGGGGGGTGTTTGGGCGCTGTGCTAGAGGCGGCATCTGCAACCCCTGTATACTGCATGCAGCCGGTCGTCAGCGCTTTGGGGGAGGGTCTCTGCCCATTGCCGGTTGCCTGAGGAGCGTCTCAGTTCTGAACCACGTGGTGAAGGCAGGGAAGCCATTTTAAGTGAGGGCAGAGTAGCGTTTTGCCAGTCGCCATCTTGGGAGGCCTCAAGCGAAGCTACGGCAGCCATTTTGTTTAAGGGGGAGGGGCCTGGCAATTGCATTTGAAACGTTTTTTCTATATTCTTGACTTCTGTTTAGGAATTTACTTATATTGCTGTGGTTCTGCCTGAATTAATTACTGTGATTTCCTAGCTGCACGCCCCCTAGCCCCAACTGGGGACGCTCTCCCAGCATCTTGGGAGGCCTCAGGAGAAGCTACGGCAGCCATTTTGTTTAAGGGAGAGGGGTCTGGCAATTGCATTTAGAACGTTTTTTCTATATTCTTGCCTTTTGTTTAGGAATTTACTTATATTGCTGTGGTTCTGCCTGAATTATTACTGTGATTTCCTAGCTGCACGCCCCCTAGCCCCAACTGGGGACGCTCTCCCAGCGCGGCTAGCCGGGAGCTGGGCAGCCTTATTCCTACACCCCTAGCTGTTAATTTATATTAAGCTGATACACAATTCATATTGCATCGCTTCTGCATTTGCCAGTTACTGTTATTTAGTGTGGTGTGTGCTTTAAATTTTATTTTATGTGGCGTGCTGAGACTTAAGCTCCAGTTTCTTGCGGGGGTTTTACCAAACTCTTGGCGGACACTGCCATCTAGCGGCAGAAAATATAATTGCAGCCCTTTTCTCTAGCTCAATTTAGATCCTTATTTTCAGTTGCAGCCACTGATCGCTGGTAGACGCAATTTTTTCAAATTGTCATTGCTGGGGCTTGATTATAAAAATAGGTAAATAAATAAATAAATAAAACTAATAAAAAATAAAATAAAATAAATAAAAAATAGAGATATAATAAAATAAATAAATACAATAAATAAATAAATAAATAAAAATTTAAAAAAAAATTACAATAATATATATATATATATATATATATATATATATATATATATATATATAAAATAAAATAAAAATAAATAAATAATAATAATAATAATAATAAAAAAATAAAAAAATAAAAAAAAAATAAATTTATATATATTGATATTCCTTTTACCTTTATTTTGTACTATATCACTTTAAGATAGGCCAAGTGGACAAGCACGCCCCGTCACGTTTTCGAGCCTGAAACAATCAGCTTGAGATTCTTTCTAAATATCGTTCTGCCTCTGGTGGTGTGCTAATCTAACCCGGCGCGCCGCGCAGCCTTTTGGCTTTTGCCTTCCTGTTTGCAATGGAGGGCAACAGTAACCCTCAGGCACCTCAGCCCGGTAATGTCCTGGTGCCAACAGGTCCGGGCAATCCTCAGGCCATAGCCCAGTTACTTTCCGCTCTGCAATCCTTTTATGCCCAGTGTAGGGCACCCATCACTCCCTCTCCAAACATTGTTGAGGTGACTCAGGATATTATCCCGGATACTCTCCCCAGTCAGCAGGATCAGGATGGGCCATCTACCAGCGCAGCTTCCACGGCCCAGCAGGTCCCTAGCAGGCCTCGTACACGTCAACAAACTGCGCGTACTCAAAAGCCTAAGTCTGGCCAGCAAAAAGGCAAGGCACCTGCTCAGAGGCCTAGGGCTAAGCCAAGACCCCCGGCTGCCACCTCTGCAGGTCCAAGTCAGGAGATAATGGATGTGCCTAGTGTTTTCCAGGACAACCAAGTGCGGCAGAGCTCCTCGGAGGGTTCGTCATCGGACGAGGAGATACTGCCACAGCAGGCGACCCAGGTCACCAATGACCCCGCCCCGAGCGATGGGGTCTCACGGAATCGTAAACGGAAGTCGAAGAGGAAGCATCGGTCGAAGAAGAGCAGGAAGGGAGAGACTTCAGATTCTGACGATGGGACTGGCACTTCTTCTCCGGAAGGGGATAGTGATGGGGTCTCACGGAACCGTAAACGGAAGTCGAAGAGGAAGCATCGGTCGAAGAAGAGCAGGAAGGAAGATACTTCAGATTCTGACGATGAGACAGGTACTTCTTCTTCGGAAGGGGATAGTGATGCTCCCTTGGAGACATATTGGGGGGAGGGCGAAGACACAGGTCTTCCACGGTGGATGCATGAAAGGAGGGCCAATTCTCACAGAAAAGCCTTTAACGGCACCCTTGACTGGAAGGATGGCGCTCTGGTCCAGGACGTTAAAGTCTCAACCCATGCAGCCACAGACTTTGTTCTGGGGAATCTCCTCTCTAAGAGGAAGCGGAATAAGATATTGAATGGCGATTACGTTGACATGTTTTCATTGGTACCCCCAGCTCAAGTTAAGGGTAAGGGTGAGAAAAGAAGGTATTACGGTAAAAAGAGGTACAGGGCTCCTCGGGTTGAACGAACGTTCGAGAATTGGCTTAACGGGTATCAAGTTTTTATGGCAGTAGTGGCTGGTTGTTATCCGAAGCGAGGCATGCACCTCGCGGCTTATCTCGCGCACGTCAGGCGGGCTCGGGAGTTGGCAGGCGATGAGGCCGCCTTGGCGTATGATGAGGAATTCCGGAGGAACGCCTCAACGCTCTCCTCGACGCGCTGGGACCAAAAGGACAACAACTGCTGGTTGGAGCATGTGGGACCGAACATCGAAAAGAAATCCTCTGGGCAGCCGAAGTCCGGTAAGGTTGAGTCGCAACGCCGTAGACAGTGTTGGGACTTCAACAAGGGTACCTGCCTGCGCACAGCTTGTAAGTACATGCACGAATGTGACAAGTGCTTGGGCAGCCACCCTGCAATCAACTGCTACAAAGGGAGGCAGCAGCCCTTTCGTGGAGGCAGGGGTCACCTCACACGGGGTAATCGAGGTGCCCCCGCGGGACCTGCTGGTACCGCACAAGGACCATCTGGGGCCCGGTACTAACGTTTCCCTCAGCCTGGCGTACTCCCCGATAAAATTACAGCCCCTGAGAGCACTGTTAAAGCTTTACCCAGATAGACAAGCGGCCTGCTTGTTAGATGAAGGGTTCTCTAAGGGGTTTAGAATCCCAGTTACCTTCACCCCTAACGCTAGTTGTCCTCCCAACAACGCTAGTTGTCCTCCCAACCAGAAGTCTGTGCTTGAACGACCCAACATTGCCGCAAAAAAGATCCAAAAAGAGATCGCGGCTGGGAGGGTGGCCGGTCCCTTTTCTTCCCCTCCCATTGAAGGTTTGCATATTTCTCCCCTCGGTATTGTCCCTAAGAAGGCTCCCGGCGAATTTCGAATGATACATAACTTGTCTTATCCTAAGGGTGCCTCAGTCAATGACGCCATCCCCCAAGAAATGTGTGAAGTATGCATCTTTCGATCAAGCTGTGCGGTTGGTGAGGAGTTTTGGTACGGGCGCCTTTATGGCAAAATGCGACATTGAGTCGGCATTTCGCCTTCTCCCAGTTCACCCAGATGACTACCGCTGGTTGGGATTCAAGTTCCAGGGTGATTTCTTCATCGACAAAGCCATGCCTATGGGTTGTTCTATTGCCTGTGCTTCATTTGAGACCTTTAGTACATTTTTAGAATGGGCTTTGAAGTTCAGGACTGGCTCCGAAGGGGTAGGGCACTACCTCGATGATTTTATTCTGGTGGCAAGGAGCACCGGTGAGTGCGGGACCCTGCTCCATGCTTTTGAAGCCCTAGCCAGCGAATTGGATGTCCCCCTGGCGAACGAAAAAACAGAGGGCCCAGTCACGACCATGACTTATTTGGGGATCGAACTGGATACATTGGCCCAAACTTCGCGGCTACCATCCGAGAAGTTGGCTGCCTTAAAAGAACTTATTGGCCAAATGCTCCCCTTAAAGAAGGTCACCTTGAGGCAAATTCAATCCCTTTTGGGGCACCTCAACCTTGCCTGCCGTGTGGTTTCCCCTGGCCGCCCCTTTTGCGGCCGTCTAGCTAAGCTGTCAGCGGGTTTACGGTCTCCGCATCATAGGGTTCGCCTTTCTAAGGCTGTGAAGTCTGACCTGCAAGTCTGGTTGCAATTCCTAGATGGTTTTAATGGCATATCTTTATGGCAGGATACTTTGGTGCTGCAATCGGACTTTCAGGTACATTCGGATGCAGCCGGGTCCCTAGGTTTTGGCGTTTACTTCAGGGGTCAGTGGTGCGCCCAGCGCTGGCCTCCCTCGTGGCAAGGTAAACCAATACTGCGCGATTTGACATTCCTGGAATTCTTCCCAATAGTTGTCGCAATCCACATCTGGGAAGAGCAGTTTAGAAATCATAGAGTTTGTTTCTGGACGGACAACCAGGCGGTGGTCTCGGTCTTAAATAGGCAATCCGCGCATTCCCCAAGGGTTGCTTCGCTTTTGCGGTATTTCGTTCTTTCATGCCTGCGGTTGAACCTCCACGCTTCCGCCAAATTCGTTCCTGGTATAGACAATAACATTGCGGATGCTCTATCTCGTTTCCAGATGGAACGCTTTCGCTCATTGGCGCCGGATGCGCAGCAGCAGCCGCAACCGTTTCCGGAGCACCTCTGGAGTATTGGGAACGAGAAGCAATAAAGGGAGTATTGTCTGCGCTGGCGCCTTCCACCCTTAAATCTTACAATAAGGCATGGCTAGACTTTACGTCTTTCCGCAGGAAGAAGGAGAGGTTTAGGCCTGGCAGGCCGCCATCTAAGTCAGAAGTCATCGAGTATATGGTTAAGCTTCGCGATCTGGGTCGGGCCCCCAAAACCCTCAACATCCATTCGGCAGCGATATCTTTCTTTTCTAAAGCTTTATTCTCTGTTGATCCCTGTTCACATTTTGTAGTTTGCAAAATGCTGGAGGGCTGGTGCAGGGCCAGACCGCAGGGCCAAGATGGTAGAAGGCCCATAACGCTTGACATACTTACCCAAATACGCAGGAAGCTTAGGGTCCTTTGTTGGTCTAGGTATGAGGCCAGATTATTCTCCGCAGCATTTTCCTTCGCATTTTTCGGGGCGTTACGCATTGGCGAGGTGGTCTGCGAACACCTTACAGCCAATAGGGGCCTGTTGTTGGGGGACGTAACAGTTGCCAGCTCGCACGTGTTGCTAAAAATCCGCAGTTCCAAAACCGATCAGCTTGGCAGGGGAACCTTGATCCGCCTCCAGGCAACCCAGAGGGCTGGCCCTTGCCCAGTAAAAGATGCTAGAAAATATCTGTGCGTGAGACCGAATTTTAATGGCCCTTTCTTCGTTCATGCTGATGGCTCCTTTCTTTCCAAACATCAGTTCACGAGAGTCATGCGTAAGGCAGTGGCAGCCATTGGTCTTCCACAGGAGGAGTACGCCGCACACTCCTTTCGCATTGGGGCAGCGACTACCGCCGTACATATGGGCTTCCCTGCTGAGAGGATTATGGAAATGGGGCGCTGGAAATCCAACGCATATAAGGGCTACATTCGTAAGCCCTTTTAATTCCCCGCTAGTCTTTACTCTCCCCTTACCCGGCTCTCTTATTCTATTCTTCCAGGTGCTGCCTTGGTGCAACTGTGGATTATCGGTCACAGTATCGTTCATTGGGCGAAACGCCGAGCGGAATTTAGGCGTTGGGACGCTGACCTCAAGCTACCTAACTATGTTAAAGTTTCATGGATCTCTAGGCGGGGTATGCGTTGGGAAGAATTCTTCCCAGTCATATCCCAAAAAATCGCGGATGAGGGTGCCCCGGATGCCTTGGTCATACAACTGGGTGAGAACGACCTGGCATATAGGAAAGGGGTGAACTTAATGTGGAACATTATAAATGATTTGGAACGGTTACAGGCGTCTCACGCTAACACTACATTATTTTGGTCTTCCTTGTTGGAAAGGCGGCATTGGCGGGATGCGGTGAAACCCGCTGCGGTGGATAAAGCCAGGCGAATCGTGGAGCGCAACGTCGGGCGCAGGGTGGCCGCGTTGGGCGGACGAGTTATCAAACACCCCGAAATTCAATATTGCAAAGATACGCTTTATCGCTGGGATGGCGTGCATTTATCTGATGCCGGCAACGATATCTGGCTTGCGGACATTTTTAGGGGAATTAGGGATTGGTTACAGGTCTGAGGGTATTGGCGGCGAGCCTGCTTAATGCGGCTCGTGTGGCGGTAGGCATTGGCCGGGGTATTGTCATGCAAATGAGGTCGGGGGGGAGGAGCGCCATCACCTCCCCCAATGATTGAAGGGTAGTTCGTTAAAGGACTCCGAGGGGCGACGCCTCGTCCGAAACCTACGGAGGCTAGGGCCTAAAGCGCGCCCCCGAGCGGTAACCCCTCGGGGAGCGCCTAGGGATACGCATCTCAGGTAGCTCCCCCTGTTGGTGTTTAACCCTTCCCGGTTAGACCGGATAGTCGGTTAGGGGCCAATGCCTAAAGCCAATACCTCTCTTACCTGTAATCAATAAAGTTGTGGCCATTTTCGCCCATTAACTTAAATTCTTGTGTCCTGTGTCTTTATTCTTTACACCTGTGGGGGGGGGAGGGAATAGCCACGCAATGCTTTTATTTTACTTAGTGTATGTGTGGGGTTTTGTGTCAGCGTCACTTGTGTGGATTCTCTTTACTATTTGCTTGTTGTATTTCTTTGGTGATGAGAGAGGTTGAGGGTGGCCTAGGCCTAGAGTGTGGTTGGTTGTCTTTGATTGGCTGTAGTGAAATTTGTTTTCATGTTTGTGTGTTTGGATCAGTTTAGCCAGATTGATTTGTATGCTGTTGGTGGTTTCTTGTTGTCTTGTTGTCTATTTGTCCCCGTGTCAGTTTCAGTTTGTTGGTAAGTTTTTCTAATAAGGCTGTTTCTATGTGATACCATTGGTCTGATCCATGCTTACTCCTGACAGGTCTCTCCAGTGTCTGGCTATGATGCTTCTGAGTGCTGAGATGTTTAGTAGGGCCAGTTCTGGGGTGATTTCTAATACTTGCTTAGTTATTTTGCATATTTCTTGTATGATTGATGGCCGGAAGAGTTGGATTTTGGGGCACTCCCACCACATGTGGAGGTATTCACAACACATTTGTTGAATTAAGAATGTGCCTCCAATTAATCATGCCATTAAAAAAAGAGTTTAAAATGTTAATTATTTTTAATCTAAGTCCAATAAATCTATGGGTGGCAGACATAGCCTCAGTAGAGGTCTGCCTGCTTCTCCCAGATGGAAGGGAATACCTCTTTTGAGGTCCATGCATCTTCTGAAACTAAAACACCTTTTAAAACTATCTGTTGTTTCTTGTATGCAAATACAGTTAATAAAAATGATAAAGTTTTTAGCAATGATTTTTTAAAAATGGAATTACAGTCTGTTTGCAAACAGTGGTAATTATTTAGCAGGCAATTTGTGGCATGGGTTATTTTGGTGGAAAATCAGAACAATGCAGCTGAAGGCCTTGGGGCCCCAAGATGACCCAAAACATTAAAAGTTGGAAAGATGACAAGGTCCCTACAGAGTGGATTGGCAGACTAAACTACTGGACTATGGAGAGATGGTGAGAATGACTGGGAAAATCAGAAACCAGGAGGGTCAAAACTTCAATAAAGAATGGGAGAAATTTACATTATATTTGACAGACTACTGTAAATATCTGAACTCTTTGGAAGGCCTTAAATAACTCTTGTAATGTTACATAGTCTTTGGATACAATGGAGGCCTGAAATTTAGGAGGATTTATGGTATGCAGTTGAAAAAGTTAACCAAAGAACCCATGAAGGGGAGGGGGGAAGTCCCGAGATCCAGAAGAATCTTGTGTAATTTTCATTATTTTTTATTTTGGATGTGAATGAATTTGTAAAATCAAATAACAATTATTTTTTTTAAAAAAACAGCACAAAACATTAAAGGTCTTTGCAGTTTTCTGCACTGCTACTAATAGCTCCAGACTATTTTATTTCTGTTGTTTGGAGGCTAACTTTTCTCCTTTATTGCATTCAGATATTTGCTGTTGCCCTTGAAATGCCATAATGTTCCAGAAATGATGCTCTTGGGACAAAATTATCCATTCCAGTGGATGGCTGGTAAGTTCACAGTTTGAGAACTTTATGGCTTCTGATATTTTCTTCTTCAGTTTGCAGGAGCATTAATAATCTTCTTTTTCCATCCAGCAGCATCCAGGGGGCTGAGGCGAGCAAGAATGTGATGATTACTGGTTTAGAATAATTTCCCTGCTCCTGTGATTATGCTGAACAAAATGGCGTCCCTTCACTCTGCTTTGTGTGTTGGACTCAGGAGATAGGTCCAGGTCAGAGAAGAGGGTGGGAAATGAGTATGGAATCATTCCAGGATGCAACAGTTCTGGAATTTACAAAGAAAGGAGATTTTAAAAGGCTTACAGCTTGATCCTATACGCTGGCTTACACTGCCTATACTGTTTTGGCTTATACTGCCCAAAAGCAAAGGTTGTCTTCATGCTGACATGTCTGCACAACTTTGAAGGTGGGCAGTGTTGGGACCAGACCACGGGCCAGGCTAGTAAACTGGCAGCTGGGTGGGCTACAATGGGGCTGCCAACCAATAACCTGTGGACATTTGTTAGGGGTCAGGCCCAGCTGGCCAATGAGTACTGGCTGGGCCCACTCCCGGGGGAATACATTGTGGCCGATACCTTGTGGCTGTAGAAACCAATGCGGGAGAGACATTACACATCATAGTACATTGTGAGCAAGTGGTGTTCTGGTGCCCAATTGCTCCAACTTTACCCTCTGCTGGCTTGAGCAGGATACGGTAAATAAACCAGGAAACTTTGACTTCCTATAACATCCAATTCAGCTGTCATCGTTTGTTGTTCTCCAGTAAGCCACAACCACTAGCCAAACACAAACCATGACTTGCCGTTCTCTTACTAAGTGTGGGAGCAACAAACCACAATCCCTGATTTGAACGTTAATAGGAAGCCCAGATTTTCTGGCTGGTTTACCCCATTCTCACCAGTGGAAAAGCAAAGCAGGAGTGACTGGGCCATGGGCACCCACATCCTCTTTTTGGTCTAAACCACCACAAGCCAGAAATTCAGACGTATTGTGATGTGCAAGCTCTGCCACTCTAAACATACATAGGTGAAAGCAACTCCAGCTGAAATCATTCTGAATAAACATGACTAGGCTTGGGCTATGAAACAGCCTCCTCCAGTAGATGATGTATGGATGAAAGCAGGAAAGGGGCAAGAGAGAGAGAGAGAGAGAGAGAGAGAGAGAGAGAGAGAGAGAGAGCACACTCAGACTTGGAGCTTTAAAGCACAGAGCTGTACCTGGAAAGCACAAGGCAAAAGGTAAGCGTGGCTCAGTCCTTCCCCTCTGTTGCCCAGTAAGGGAATTAAGATCAACAAATGGAACTTGTCTAGCTCAGTAATTATCAGCTTGTGATGACTAGGAGGTGGGTTTCACTGGCTGCATTGGCATTGTGGAATGAACTCCCTGCTTAAATATGACAGACCCAATTGTCCTGGCACTCTGCCAGCTTTTCAAAAGACACCTGTTTACATGGGCATTCCCTTGACCTCTTCGCCTGGGCCTCCTGCTTTAATTGCTGCGTTGTTTTAATGTGTTTGCCTCGCTGCATATGCATACTGTTCATTTTTTTCATTTCAAAAACCGGGACACACATCTTCCGGGACACACTCCCAGGTGAGTCACTTGACCCTTGCCACAACTTCACCTTGGAAAAAGCAGGGCAGGGACCGAAAGATGGGAGCTCACCCCGCGGGGATTCGAACCGCCAACCTTGCGATCAGCAAGTCCTAGGCACTGAGGTTTTACCCACAGCGCCACCCGCGTTCCTAATTAAAATATAATAATAATAATAATAATAATAATAATAATACAGTTACAGCGATCTTACTAATATTAGAAGTCTTTGGCCTCCCAGGCATGTAGGAGCTCAGCAGTGTTTGTCTCGACCATCCCATTGGGCAGCTTCACGTCATCAGAGCTGTTGCCATTGAAGTTTCCGCATGGGGCACACAGCTTTCCTGCGAGGGTCTTCTTGACTCCCACCGTCACCTCCCCATCAGAGCGAAGGTGAACCTGCACCTGAGAGGCCTGGTTAATTAGGATCCCGTCCTGAGTTTTGCTCACAGATATGGTTTGGGAAATCCTGTATGGCAGCCTTACCAGGCGTCCATTTACCTGGAACACATAAAGAATGGGACATGAGATCTGGCGCCGAGTAAATGCCAAGAAGCCAGCAGCAGCCTGAGAACCAAAATCCACGCCAACCCCACATGCTACCACATGCTATCAGATGGAACACCCCAGAGGCTGTCAAACTTTGCAACTGGAAGTCAAAAAACAGGGGAGCCTGTTATGAATAAACGGAAGTTGCATGCTCTAGCTCAGGTAATATTAAATGAATACAATGAAGAGAAACTGCCAATGGATGCTGCCTTTGAATTCCCACAGAAGTTGGTCTTGGAGAGATGAGGTGAAAAGTTCTGAGAACAAAAGTCTTATATGATTATGAATTCTCCCCATCGATTCGCTTTAGCACTGCTGCAGAGCAAAAGAGCTAATGTCAACGATGCAGAGATCCTTCCACAGAATCATAGGGCAACTCTGAGGCACAGAATCTGCTGGTGCCCCATCAGTCCATGCATTGGATGAAGAAGCAAGCACAACACTTGATTACAATAAAGAAGAAATGCTTCTTTAAAAAACGAGGGTTTCTCAGCGGTTCTGAATCTACAGCCCTGGCATAAACTATCAGGAGATTCCTCCCACACTGGACCAGTTCCCATGTAATACTAAACTGTGCTCAGATCTTTTAAGCCTCATGTTGAAGTGTTACCCTCTTCTCCCCACATTCATTCAGGAGAAGGAATAAATTCACCTGCAATTTTCACTACCAGGAATTGAGATTCATTAAACAAGCCAGCTTCATCATCCATTGTTTGAAATTGGCATGTTTTGCAATTGCCAAGAATCTTTTTCTTCAGCAAAAATATATTGATCCCCAATTAGTACATAATGAGAGGCCAGGCACAGCAGGACATACAACTGAATCAAGGTTTATTCCTCTTCCTGGCTGTGCAGGAACGGGAGGGAACAGCAATCGAGCCCAATACTTTACTAATGGCTCCCAGAGCTTAACACACTGTTCCTTCTGTCTTTCTCTTACCCATGTCCTGTGGTCCCTTTTAAGAGTGATGGATGCATTCTGGAAGAAAACATGGACCGCTCTCCCAACTACCAAGACACCGTCGCTGTCCTTTCCGATGCTCACTGACACCCTGAACCAGTAGGGGACACTTTCATCACAAACGGTGGCAATGTCATAAACCCCACTGCAGAGGTACTTGCGCAAAGCACCATCGAAGGTAGAGAGTTGGGCTCCTGGAGTGAGTTTGCACTGGTATTCCTTGCTTTCACAGCTGCGCACACCATTTCTAAGCGTGCATATCTCTTCAGCCTGGCATCTGGTTTTCTCATAAACAAGTTGACCTGTGGCATTGCAAGTTATTTTTTCCGTGCAGTTGCTTGAGAAGATGTCCTCTCCAACCTGTAGGGAAATCCCAGAACAAGGGACATAGCTGTGAGATCTGGAAAAGAGACTGAACATTCAAATACACTGCTTTTTTGTTGTTGTTTATTTTATTTATTTGTGATCCTTCCAAGATCTACATGTAGGAATAGGAAGAGACAGTGATCTAATTCCAGCAAATGCTTGTACCATAGGCACACCAGTTTTCTTTCAACATTCATGATGCTCCACCAGCAAAGCTGGCCTTACCTTAATGTACAGACCATTATGCACGCAGCCGCATTTGTTCATAGGCACACATGCATCCCCATCAGACACATAGCCATCATTGCACTGGCAGCCTTCAAAGCAGTTCTTTGAGCATTGCACAACAGTGGACAAGCTGGCACAGGTGAAATCGCAAGATCCAGCGCAAGTCTCATAGTGGCTGTTGGCTGGGCAGGTGAGGGCTGAGAAGACAAATCAAAGCCATGTTTACCAGACATTCTTCATTACATAAAATAGGAAAGAGTCTTCTTAAGAAGCAGGTTTTCTTTTCAGCTATTTTCTATTCTCTGTATTGTGTTGTTATACATGCACACACCACTTCCCCAAGTTATGAGAAGTTCCAGGAACAGCAGGTTTCCTTTGGAGGAGAGGTCACCAAATATTTATGGCTTTTAAATAATAGTTGGGTTTCTTTACAAATATGCATGTCAAGCATAGGTGAAGTCAGAGACAGAAAAGTCTTTGTAAAAAGCTGGAAGTCCACTGCCCTCATCAGATACCCAGTGAGGTACGCAATCCCTGCAAGATGTCTCTAGACTTCCAAACCTCAAAGCTCTGTCTCTCACTTTTCCTTCCTCCTTTGTTGCTTCTTATCAGGGATGGGGAACCTTCTCCAGATGTTGCTCCACTACAATGCCCATCAGACACAGAAAGGATGGCCAATACATGGGGATGGTGGGAGATGTAGTCCAGCAACATCTTGAGAACTTAATATTCCTCACATCGGGTTTTAATATATTCATCTATTTTGTGTCTTCTCCATGGATGGAAAGATAAGAGGGAGAGAAAGGCTTGAGGAAACAATGCAGAAGACAAGTAAACTCATAGCACTGAAACCAACATAGCTCAATCAAAGGCTCATACTACTATAGGTATTGGAGAGACTCACTACCAAAAAGGCAGAGATGAAGAAACCTTTTCATCCAACTTACGACAGAAGGACTTTGTTCTCCAGGCTCCAATCTTGACTCCAGCAGACTGGCATGCAGCTGCATAGGCTTGAAGGCTCCGGCAGAGATACTCCTGCTCCCCTTTGGCCGCAGTCAAGTCATACAGGCATTGCTCAAGGTAATCTGAGGGGCTTACTAATGAGGAGCAGTCTTTGAATGGTCCTGTCTCAGACGTGATCATTCCACAGGAGTCATCGTTCTCATACGGTGCTGTCTGGACTGTATCAAAAGTGGGGCATTCCTCACCACAGCCATTGGAGCAGATGGCACCATCCAGAGGGACCTGCCAGGAGGCCCCAAACTCATCCACCGTTTGTGCAGACTCCCCATTAGGCAGCATGAAATCGTCCCTCTTGTCACCATTGAAATTGCCACCCAGACCACACATGTGTCCCTGGTAGGTGCTGGGGACAGACACATGGACGTAGGAAGAGGTATCATAAAGAACTGTGAGGCCAAAGGATGCCTGGACAATTATATTGATCCCCTCCTGAGTGATCCAGAGTTTCCCCTCATCTCTATTCACTGGCAAAGTGCAGAATTCTTCATCCACCTGCATGAGCCAAGAAGAAAGAAGCAAATTCATGGGGTCAGCTCTGAGCACACGCAAATTCTCATGCACACACATATACAAAAGACACACACATTTCCTTTTGCACATGCTGTTTTTCATTCCAGTGATCTAAAGAAATGTCATCATTACTTAAAAGCAATTTAATTATTATACCAAATGGTTTTCCTGTAATTTTATGACTGCAAGCTGCCCTGGACTCTCTTTGCATAAGAAGGAAATGTTATTCATTTGAAATAATAGGTAAAAGGTAAAGGACCCCTGGACGGTTGAGTGCAACCAAAGGCGACAATGGGGTGTGGCGCTCATTTCGCTTTCAGGCCGAGGGAGCCAGAGTTTGTCCACAGACTGCTTTCTGGGTCATGTGGCCAGCATGACTAAACCACTTCTGGCACAACAGGACACCATGATGGAAACCAGAGCACACAGAAACGCCATTTACCTTCCTGCCTATTTATCTACTTGCACTGGCGTGCTTTCGAACTGCTAGGTTGGCAGGAGCTGGGACAGAGCAATGGGAGCTCACCCCGTCGCGGGGATTCAAACCGCCAATCTTCCAATCAGCAAGCCAAGAGGCTCAGTGGTTTAGACCTCAGCACCATCCGCATCCCTTTTATTTCAAATAGTAATAATAATCTGATATGTGTGGCCCATACATACCATAGCTATCCATTTCCTTCCCCTTTCGAGGACGATAGTGTGCTGATGAACAGAGACCACAACCTTCCTTATCTGAGCAAGGTGTCCATTTCCAAGCTTCTCGTTCTCCACCAAAATGGAGAAATTCTGTAGCCGAGGGTCTGTGCTGCAGACTTTGACAAAAGTGTAAGTGCAGGAGCCATGGAAGCGAAAGCTTTGTCCATCAAAGGAAATATAAAAGGGGTCACCAAGTGCTATAGCTGTACCATATCCCACAGGGTGACAGCCTTGGATGCCGTTCTCCACCCTGCACTCCTCATGCGCTCCACAGGAGAACGGCTGGCACTTGGTGGCTCCATTGTCCAGGCAGCGGCACTTCTCTTGGCAGGAGCTACTGGGATAAAACTCTTCTCCCTTTTTGTAGTATCTGCCCTGGTGCATACAGCCACACTCTGCAAGATAGACGCACTGATTTCCACTGAGCACGAATCCAGGATCACAGGCACACCCTTCGGTACATGCAGCATCACACATTATTGGGGAGGAGACGCTCCCACATGTATCAGAGCAGGCATTTCCACAGAGTTCATAGTGGGAATTGCGTGGACAGGTAAAGCCTGGAAGGAGAGAATGAGTAGAGAGGTGTATTATTTTCTTTCCCCCTGACCATTGTAATATACAGTGGTACCTCTGGATGCGAACAGGATCCGTTCCAGAGCCCTGTTCGCATCCTGAAGCGAATGCAATCTGTGTATGCACGTGACATCATTTTGAGCGTCTGCGCATGCGCGAGCGGCGAAACCCAGAAGTAACACACTCTGTTACTTCCGGGTCACCGCAGAGCGCAACCTGGAAATGCTCAACCTGAAGCTACTTCAACCCGAGGTATGACTGTAATACAAACTGCCTCGTATCTGCCAAGCCATGGCTACTAAGCACTGTGGCTCTATTGTACCTCTACTGTCAGAGTGTCGGGATACTGTCAGCGGCTCCCAGCAGGCTGCTCAGGAAGGTATAAAGGAAAGGAAAGGTATCCTACCGTCCTTTTTATTTCACTATTACACAGAGCTGCTATAAAGCCCAGCCGCTTGGATAATGCTGTTGTCCTGAGTGAATCTCCCCCCTCCCCCCCACCTCTCCCACTTCCTCATTTGTCACTTCTATGGGTGCTGCTACATGCCCTCTGTCTTTGAGCTCTTTGCTCTCCTACTTTTAAGGCTTGCTGGGTTCTGGGAGATTGGGGGGGGGGGTGGTAGTCTCCACCATTTCTCCTCTGCCCAGTCCCTGACACAGAGACAGTGTACATTGCTGGGAATCACAAGTAGGGAGATGCTATTGCATTCAAGTCCTACTTTAGAGTGTCCCATAGGTGCATGACTGCAAAAACAGGAAGCTGGACTGGATGGGCCATTGGCCGGCTCCATCATGCTCTTCTTACATTCCTATGAGCCAGTCCACTGATCCATCTAGCTCTGCAGTGTCTACCCGGACTGGCAAAAATACTCTAGGATTTCAAGCACGGTTCTCCCCCAGTGGTACCTGGAGATGCTGGGAATTGAACCTGGGATCTTCTCTATACAAAGGACAAGCTCTACTGTGGAGCTACAGTCCTTTTCCAAGAGCTTAGGGAGCTAGACAAGCCATTAATTTTACCCCGCTCTCACAGTAGCCACTTGAAGAAAGCTCCCCACGTAGAAGGAGCAACAGGATGATTCTGCTTGCCCAATTTCTGGTGTCGTCTGGGTCCCTTGAAATGCCCTGAAATCCATGAATTCTGTCTATGCAGAATATCTGCACAGAGGATGCCCACACTCATTTCTGGAGCAAAAATGAAACTGAGATTCAGGAAGTAATACTTACTGCAGAAAGAGTCTGATCTCCATTTCTCAACCTCGATGCCCAGAGCTTGGCAAGCTGTCACATAGGCACTGATGGCACTGCAGAGAGTGTCATGATGACCCTTGTATTGGCAGGTGTCAAAAACGCAATCATCGAAGTAAGGTGTTGGGTCAATGGTCTCATGGCACTGCCTGAACGGCCCATCCCTTCTCTTGAGGATCCCACAGAACTGGTCCCCCTTGTAGGTCTGCTTCTCTGCCTCACTGCATACTGGGCAGTCACTGCATCCTGCAGAGCATCCTGGGACCTCCTTCAACTTCCAGCTGTCTGCAAACTGGATTTCATCTGTCGTCTGAGCTCCATCCTTCATAGCAAAGTCATCGCTGGGGTCCTGGTTGGCATTGCCACACAGTCCGCACACAGCATTGGCATAAGTGCTGGGAATAATGACCCTGGCATAACTGTACCAGTCAAAGCTGACTCTCAGATCAAAGTCTGTTTTGATGAAGCCATGGACTCCGCTGATGTAGACCTTCAGTTTCTTTCCGTAGGAGAACGGCAGGTCCACAAAGACTCCATTCACCTGGAAAACATGGAAGTGACCATCCAGGGATTTTCAGTTAAATCAGAAAAGGATGGTGATTAACTGATATACAAATGTAGAATTATGTTATACAGGGTTTCAAACCTGGTGAAAGAGATTAGTTGCCAGATGAGAGGGCTAAAATTATGGGCACAAGGAAAAACACATTTCTCCTATGGACAGTTAAAACAAATCTATTGCATGAAGGCAGCGCCTCTATGTTCCACTGGCTTTTAGGCGGACTTGGCCATCTCTTCCTAAATCCTCTACTGTGCTCCCCTCGGGTCTGGCTCTGCACCAGATGCCAGGGGTGGTAGCTATCCTACCTACAGCCCAAACAGCATTGCCATTTCGGCCACTCAGCTGCATTGCAGCTGCAAAGTCCTCTCACTCATCCTCCTCCCCTCTTGGTCCTATGCTCACTCATCCTCTTGGTCCTTGCTCACTCATACTCCTCCCCTCTTGGTCCTATGTAGATGGCTGTAGAGACACTTTTAGATAGGAGCTGAGTGACATCCAGCATTGCATGTGTATGAGATATAACATAGCAGCCACTCAGCACAGAGTAATTCTTCAGCTCCCATCCCTAAACTGTTGCCAGGGAAACAAGTCTGCAAGGGTGGAGGGAGGAGAATGATTGGTGATGAATGATTGACTCCCTACCCTTGTACCAGCTGGTCCTCTCACAGCAAAGTATGTAATCAACAGTTCCCCCAATCTTCTCTTGTCGCCTAGCATATATACCTTAATCTTGCGTGGATGCTCTTGGCTCAGGCTGATGGTCATGCCATAGACCTCTAATGTCACCACTTTGGTGAAGGACACCGCCTTGCTGCCTCGGTTGTTGTTCTCCACCGTGACCAAAAACGGGGTGAGAGTGGGGTCCTTGGAGCATACTCCAGCCATTTGATAAATGCAGGTTCCCATGAAGTCAAATCTCTTTCCATCAAAAGTGGTGTAGTGAGGGTCTCCAGTTCCTATGCAGGTGGAATAGCTGATGGTATGACACCCCCAGTTCCCATTAACTAGGGCACATCTCTCTCTGGCCTTACAGGAATCCTGCAGGCACACAGCCCTCCCTAATGTGGGGTTACATTTGCAGCGACTACGGCAGCTTTCATCAGTCCAAAACTCCTCCCCAGGACCATAGATCTTGTCGTTATAGGTACAGTTGCAATTCTCCACTGGGATGCACATTTCATCACTGACGATGTAGCCCTCGTCACACTGGCAGATCGGCACACAGGTGTCATCACACGTTTCGGGAGCGGTTCGGTCAGAACAGGTGGCTGGGCAGGCATTTCCGCAGGACTCATAGTGGCTGTTCTCAGGGCAGGATATTGGAGCCAGTTCAGAATCTGATTGAAACAAGGATTAAAACCCATTCAAGTCATTTCTCAGGTCTATAGGTCTATCAATATATCTTTGCTAACTGAGATAAGTAAAGGGAAAAGGTAAGCGACCCCTGGATGGTTAAGTCCAGTCAAAGGTGACTATGGAGTTCCAGCGCTCATCTAGCTTTCAGGCCAAGGGACCCAGCATTTGTCCGGGTCACGTGGCCAGCATGACTGAACTGCATCTGGTGCAACGAGACACCATGATGAAAACCAGAGCGCATGGAAACACCATTTACCTGTATCTACTTGCACTTTTTTGGTGTACTTTCAAACTGCTAGGTTGGCAGGAGCTGGGACAGAGCAACAGGAGCTCATCCCATTGTGGGGATTTGAACCGCCAACCTTCTGATCGGCAAGCCCAAGAGGTTCAGTGACTTAGACCGCAGAGGCACCCACATCCTGAGATAAATGCACTTAAAGAGGGAATGAGTTGTTTTATTGTCAGCTGACTTGGAATTAAATGATAGGACCATCAAATGGGACGTCAGGCCAACATGGCTACCCACAGGCCCTTCTGATAATTTGCTATCCTTTTATGGCTTCATTTTATGTATGGTTGCCGTTACGTATACTGCTTCAAAATACCAAGAATTAAGTGGAATAGAAATGCATCAAATAAATAAAATCACTGAAAAGCAATCTTATTGTAAACACTCCCATCCCAAGAACTTTGGAGAGTCACGTATGCTTTGATACATCTGTGTCAGAGGACTCATTTGTTTTCCCACCTGTGACAGAAATAAAATTGCTAGGCATATGGGGCAGGGTCTTCTTGGTGGTGGCCACACATCAGTGGAATTTGCTTCCAAGTGAGATCCCTGCAATTTTTTCAGGGATTTTTTCAGTGGGCCCTAGAGGTACATATCACTTTTATGGGGTGATTTTAAGCAGGTTATTGGCTTGCAGCTGCTACTGCTTTTATTCTGTTGATAATTGTGATTTTATGACAGATCATTGTTTCTAATTCTAATGTATTTAGGGGTGTTTTTTTTAAGTGCGATGTTTTAAATTACCTTATGCTACATTTGCTATGTGACGCGTTTTTCCTAAAAAGTAAAATTTTAGAAAAACTATTCTAAATATACAAACAAATTTGCAATGTTACAGTTAGGCAATCAAGAAGAAAGAAGTGGGGAGGGGGGGATAGCAAAACTGCCAGATTATGATGAGCTTTTCTGGAGGAGACGCAAATATACACATTCACCCCTGCATGGAGATAGATGTGGGAGGGACCTGTCTATAGTGATGCTTTATGATTGGCTGTGTTGTGCAAAGAGATGATTGGCCATAGCACTGGAGATCTCTGTAAAAGGAACTTATACTGGATAGGTGGCAAATACAGATTAAGGATCTCCTGGAGAAATTATCCTTGCAAGCTGGTTTCCCACAAACCCCAATACATCTACATAGGATGTAAACCCAACATGAAACTTAAATTACCTGATAAGACAAAAGGTGGTGGAGCAAAGCCATAGCCTTCATAGTTTCGGCCACCAAAGACCAAGACGCCAAAAGGAGTTTGAGGATGTGCTACAGAGATGGACTGATGCCTGGGGCCCAAGTTGTATACAGCCCATGAATAAGGTGAGCTGGGAATCATTCTCCATTGAACGCCTGTGATAGCGGTCTCATCTCGGGTAATCCTTTGGGTTTCAGAGCTTTTTGCTATGATAACGACATAGTTCTCAAAATTCTTTATCCCATCAACGTGGTAGGATAGGCCATAAGCTGTTATGGCTGGGATGTTGATGAGGAATGGGTCATAGCCTGTGTTTCCCGACTTGAGGCCAGTGAAGAAGAAGAGGACCTGGATCCCAGCATTAGCAGAGATGTAAAAGGCATTAGGGAGCTGGATCTCAAACTGTCTAACTTCGCCAGCCACCATATCTTGAGAGCCTTTCTGTGCTCCCAGCTGATAGTCAACATGAGTGTCCTGGGAAGCCACCACATACACAATGTCAGGATTGGTCTGGAAAAACACCGGGGGGACGACAAAGGTGCTGCCCCAACTGGAGACCGGCAGCAGCTGCTCAACAACATGGTCACACTGGTAGTTTTGCACCACACAGACATGCCCACTCAAGACGGCCACGGGTGTTGATGACTCGATCCTGGTGCCCGACAAATCATTTGAGCTTTGCAGCTGGGCAACCTGGAATGCCCGGAGATAAACTGTGATTCTTGTCCCCGCGGCGTATGATGTCCCACCAAAGATCACATTCCCTTTTAGGTAAATACGAACTGTGGCAGGAGACTGTGAAGCAATGACTGCGAATTCTTTTAAGTAGATGGGTGGTTTGGTACTTGACGGGGTTACGACGTAATAGGTTGTGCCAAGCTCATGGGATGGATACAGAGCTGTGGTTGCCACGGAATACAACTTCCGGTACAGTAAGACAGCAGAAATGTCCTTGTCAGCCTGAATCAGAACAGACTGATCGAATGTGGTGCTGCCTTTCATCTCTGCAGTCGCTGGGATCTGAACAGGCACCATTTCACCTTCTGCAACTGAATAACTTTTCCGGAAGGCCGATCGACTCACTGACACAGTTACTTCAGTCAGATTGTGGTGGCCAGTGAGGAGCAGCTGAAAGTTTGATTCGGAGGCTCGGCTCGTCTCAAAATTTTGCATGAAGGCCGTGACAAATTGTTTCCCATAGTACCTTGCGCTGGCGTGACCTGAAGAGGTTAGGACATAAAATTCACAAAGAGATTTTGGAAAATGATAGCAATGAAATATTGGCGTAAACATCAGTGTGTGAGGACATACTGCAAATAACAGACTTAATAGCTGAAAAAAAAAAAGGAGAGTCATATAAAGTTCACACAGAAGTATATTATTGTTCACTTCAACTCGCCTGTGGAAATAACTCAGAGGCCATGAAAAAAGGAGGATAACAACAGGAGGATTTAAACAAAGGACTATTGGAAACTCAAGGCAGTAAAAAGATAAGATGACTGGACCCCACTGAACTTGAAGCATGGGAAGCCCCAACAAAAAAATTATAATTTGGCAAAATATTTGGACTTTATGATATGTATTTGTATAATCTGGAATATTTAATGTGATCTAATTGGATTGTTAAAATGGAAAACTTAATAAAAATTATTATTAAAAAAAACAATAGCAATGAAATATCAAAGCAAAAAAGAAATCAGATGAAAAGAAAACTTATTATATATCAAGGATGCTGTTGGACTGCAGTTCCCATCGCCCCTGACGATTAGACATGCTGGCTGGGTTTGGATGGGAATTTGAGCCCAACAGCATTTGAAAAGACACAGGCTCCCCACCTTTGGTTTAAGCACAAAACATTTGACCTACAATCTGCTCCACGGCACCACATTCTGCTTTGCAGCAAAACCTCCCTGGTTCTGCTTGGTTTTCTTTGTGTCTAGTCTTTGGATTAGGAGAAAACCCATATGCCAATCATATGATGTCATTATGACATCACCATTGGCAGGCGAGTTGTCCTGCCCATCTGTCAAAATCCCTTGCACAGGGGTCTGAAGCGTCCATGCGCATGGGGAGTGCAGTGAAAGCGGCATTGCCAACCCTATGCTCAGTGCTTTGCAAAATGCCCAGCATGGGACTGGAAAAGTGATTCTTTCTTACCTCCTCATCAACTGATGTGGGCGGGGGGGGGGGGAGGAAAAACCCTGCTATTTGTGAGAACTCATTCTTTCAGCCAATGCATATGGAAAAACATCTCTGCTTCCTTTGGTTGCACTCGCCTGTTCCTGGTTTGTTTTAAGTGTTTTAATGTTGAATTTTAGATTCTTACAACCTGCCCTGGGACCCGCTGGTGAAAGGCAGGCTATAAATTGCATTGTTGTTGTCGCTTGTCTTTTTAAAAATAGGGTGCAGATTCAGAAATAAATGCATCCCCAGTCTGGATATGAATGTTCTGTATGTGCATCATCAGCACATGAGAAAGAAGCAGGAGCAATAAGACTTCCGGAGGCGGCGCAAAACAGCAATGGCGGTCCTCTTTACTCAGTGAAGAGGGGCTCCGCGAAAAAGGGTCGTCCGCTACGGCAAAGCGGAGACCCATTAAGAAAAACCTCAGGCAGAGCGAGCCTGCGGCCGTGGGACTCGGCGGGCGCCCAAAGCCCCCCCGGAAACGAAGAAGGAGCTCCGTAAGGGGCTCCGGAACGCGAAAGGGGGAGCGGCGCTGTGAGTTCATCGCTCTTTTCGTGGACGCAAAGCCGCGCTGCTGCTGCTGATGAGCGCCGACCTTTCTTCTTGAAAACATGAAAATTGGCTGCTACATACCCGTGAGTAAGGGGAGTTAAACATCGGAAAAATTTGGGAATTTGGTTGAAATTCGGCTGAAAACGGGAGGTGAGTAACAGGAAGTCCGCCTCCCGATCCTGCTAACCAGATTAAAGCAATTGCGCAGAAGAGCGCTGAAGCGCTTAAAAGGGACTGTAAAAGTAAAACGAGGGTGCATTTGACAGAAGTGAAAAGATAAGCTGGAAATCTTTCCAAAAGTTGGGGATCTTATTTTTGGGACCTTCTTCCTAATTTTGAGCTATGTGGAGTTAAAAGGGACAACCCAGCTATCGGGCTGTCAGTGTGCAAAAGAGAACTGTCAAACTGCTGATACTGTTATTGGAGCTTAAACTGATACATTGACTGAGACACTAGAGTTTAAACATTGTTGCTGGGACCTTTCTTGACACCTTGTGGCCTTTCTTCAAGAAAAAGAAAGCCTGGGGAAACTTCCTTTTGTGCTCTGGAACTACTAAAGATTTAACATAGGGAATATAAGAACTTCAATGGCGGACAAGAGCTCTCTCCTTCCTTGAAACTTTGAAATACCCCCACCTAGAGGATTGTGGAGATATAGAGGCCTGGGAACTGTACTTTATTGTGATTCTCTGTGGTTAAATTGTTTACACTCTGGTCTTGTCTAACTTATGAAACAAAAGAAAATTTGACCTTGAACAGAGGCAGGTGTGGAATGAGCGGCACAGGGAGAACAAGAGCAGCTAAAGCTAAAGAAAAAGAAAAGAAACCAGGGCAACTTGTTCAAACAACCCTATCTCATCAACGAAGATCATCCGTCCCAACTGTGCTGACAGCATAGGAGGTGGAAATTGAAGAGCCTGCTGTAGAGCCTGCTGCAGAAGATATGGCAACTGGAGGATCTGAAATAGTCCTGAAACAAATCTTGGAACAATTGGCAATTTTAAACCAAAAAGTGGACAATCAATCATCAAAAATTGACCAAGCTACATCCTCTATTACTAAATTATCCGAGCAAGTTTCTCATCACACTCAGGCAATTGAAAAATTGCAAGGGGCAACGACTGAAAATTATAAACTTGCTGTGGAAGCTAGTCAAAAAGCAGAACAGGCGAACAAAAAGGTTGATGAGATTAGGGGGGAAGTAAGGCCTCTGAAAAGACAGGTAGGGGAACAACAAGCCTACCTGTCATTGGTTGAATTGAAAAGTAAGGAAAATAATCTCAGATTAAGGGCTATCCCAGAACTGGAGGAAGGAAATCTACAGGGATTTTTAACACTTTTGTTCTCCAAATTCTGGGGGATTGAGGAAGATAAGGATTTTAAAATTGTGACTGCCTTTAGACTGGGAAAATTGATAAAGAAGGACAAGTCCAGAGACTGTTTGGTTATTCTGAGATCGAGAGAGGAAAGAGACAAGATACTAGGCCTACATTTCAAAAAATCTTTGGAGATAGAAGGTAAAAAGGCTGAAATTTACAGAGACATACCTAAACACCTTTTGGATCTTAGGACTACTTATACAGATTTGACCAAACTGCTGAGATACAACACAAGGACTATCATTTACCTACAAAGGAAGGAAAGTAAGAATTAAAACACCGGAGGACCAACAGAAGTTCCTACACGACCATGAGGAGGACCTCCAGAAAGGAGCTGCAGCTTCTTGGCCTCCACCACCACCGGGACCATCTCCAAAGCCTACACCGTCTGGATCTGGACCAGCATTACCACCTCCGGGATCGGAGGGAAACCTAGACACCCCATTGTAGACCCACCAATTAGACCAGGATGTCGCTGCAGCTTCTTAGTTGGAATATAAATGGCGGAAATTCTCCGGAAAAAAGAAGAAAAGTATTTCATATTTTGAAAAAAGAACAATTGGACATTATTTGCCTGCAAGAAACGCATGTGACAAGGCTCCACAGAAAAGTGCTAATTAATAAAAGACTAGGCCAAGAATTTATCTCTTCGGACAAAGTGAAGAAAAGAGGAGTGGTGATATATGCAAAGGAGAGCCTGTCACCGAAATTCTTATTTAAAGATGAACACGGCAGAATTTTGGCGATTGAAATTCAGACACAAGGAGAAAAAATTTTGATATTAGGAATATATGCCCCAAATGAAGGAAAATCGGAATTTTTCAGGAAGCTGCATGAGATTATGCTGGATTACTTAGACTACAACAACATCATCATGATGGGTGATATGAATGGGGTTGTGTCTGTAAATATGGATAAGTCGCAAAGTGCTAACATAACGAAAGATGGCAGACTACCTAAAACTTTTTTTGAAATGACTGACAATGTGGATTTAATTGACATATGGAGGGTTAAGAACCCCCTAGGAAAAGAAGGGACTTTCTTTTCTGAAGCTCATCTGACATGGACACGAATCGACCAAATATGGATAACTAGAGGACTGGCACCCAAGACTAGAAAGGTGGAAATCTGCCCAAAAACCTGCTCCGACCATAATGCTTTGAAAATGGAATTGAGACTAAATACAACCGGATCCTTCAGATGGAAAATGAATGACACCTTATTAAGGGACGAGAAGATTGTTAAAAAGGCCAAAAAAACTTTGAAGGACTATTTTGAGATAAATTTAAATACCACTGTGGAAAAAAGAACAATCTGGGACGCAAGTAAAGCAGTCATGAGAGGGTTTCTAATACAACAAAATACGATCAAGAAAAAACTCTGGAATGAAAAGAAGGAGAAGATATTGGAAAAAATAAGAGATGGAGAGAAAAAACTAAGATCCAGGCCTAAGTCGAAGGAGGTGCTGAGAGAAGTGAAATTTTTCCAAGCACAATATTTGAAACTGATAAATCAAGAGGTGGAATGGAAAATTAAACAAATGAAACAAAGATCTTTTGAATCAGCAAATAAGTGTGGGAAACTGCTAGCATGGCAGTTGAAAAAGAGACAAAAACTTAATACTGTTACAAATCTAGAGATTGAAGGGAGAATGGTTCAGAAACCCGAGGAAATTAGAAAGTGCTTCCAGAGATATTTCAAAGAACTTTATTCACAAGGGCCACAGAAAGATTCGGAGGTGGACCAATTTCTCAAAACCAATGGATTACAGAAAATACCTCAGGAAATGAGAACAATCCTGAATAGTAATATCACACAGCAAGAAATTGAAAGCGCCATTCAGAACCTCCAATTAGGCAAATCTCCAGGCCCGGATGGACTTACCTCCAAATACTATAAGGTTCTGAAAGACTATTTGATACAACCTTTGTTGGAGGTCTGTAACCAGATTATGGAGGGGAGGAAGGCACCGGAAACGTGGAAAGAAGCCTTCATCACATTGATACCCAAACTAGAAACTGAGAAGACCCAGCTTAAGAACTACCGCCCCATCTCACTCCTAAATGTGGATTACAAAATTTTTGCAGACATTTTGGCAAGTAGGTTTAAAAAAGTGCTTAATGAAGTGATCCATAAGGACCAGGCAGGCTTTCTCCCTGGTAGGCATTTGTTTGACAACACAAGAAACATCATCGACATTTTGGAACTTTTACAAACAAAGCTTAACACTAGAGCGGTGTTAATCTTTATCGATGCGGAGAAAGCCTTTGACAACATTTCTTGGATGTTTATGAAGAAAAATTTGGAAGGGATGGGAGTGGGGCGGGGGTTTGAAAATGGAATAGAAGCAATATATTCAGAACAAAAAGCTAAATTGATAGTAAACAATGTGGTGACAGAGGAGTTTAAAATTGAAAAAGGGACACGACAGGGGTGCCCTCTATCCCCTCTATTGTTTATTTCAGTTCTGGAGGTGCTATTGAACATGATTAGAAAGGACCGGTTGGTACAGGGAATTGAGGTCGGAGTGAAACAATACAAATTGAAAGCATTTGCAGATGACCTGGTATTAACATTACAGGAGCCAGTCTCTAGTACTAAAAGAGTGCTAGAATTAATTTCTGACTTTGGTCGGGTGGCGGGATTCAAGTTGAACAAGCAAAAAACTAAGGTTTTAGCAAAAAATTTGACAACTGCAGAAACAGATGAGTTCCTGAAAGAAACAGAATTAAATGTGGTTAAAAAAGTAAAATACCTAGGGGTGTATCTGACCTCCAAAAATTTGAATTTGTTTAAAGACAACTATGAGAAATGTTGGTCAGAAATCAAAAGAGATTTGGAAACGTGGTCAAGATTGAAACTTTCCTTGTTGGGCCGAATAGCAGCTATAAAGATGAATGTATTGCCAAAAATGTTATTTTTGTTTCAGACCCTACAGATCGTGGACAAGGTGGAATGCTTTGGAAGGTGGCAGAAGGATATCACTAAGTTTGTTTGGCAGGGCAAAAAGCCCCGAATAAAGTTTAAGATATTAACTGATGCGAAAGAAAGAGGGGGATTTGCCCTGCCAGACTTGAGGTTATATTATGAATCCGCAGCCTTCTGCTGGTTGAAAGATTGGATCTTACTGGAAAACACTGATGTCCTAGATCTGGAAGGGTTTGACAACGCTTTTGGGTGGCATGCATATTTGTGGTATGACAAGGTTAAAGTGCACAAACTGTTTAAAAACCACATTGTCAGGAGAGCAATTTTAATGGTCTGGACAAAATATAAAGACTTATTGGAGAGTAAGACTCCGAGGTGGCTCTCACCGGTGGAGGCCAAGGCACGTAAGAGACCTAATATGGAAGCCAATTGGCCTAAATATGAGGAAATTATTGAAAAGATTGGAGACAATTGGAGGTTGCAGAGCTTGGAAAAACTAAAAAACAAGGTGCGAGATTGGTTGCATTATGCACAAATTCAAGAGGTCTTTAAAGTAGATAAGAAGGTTGGATTCCAGGTGGAAAAATCGAAACTAGAGACAGAACTGTTAGAACCAAAAAGTAAACTACTTTCGAGAATGTATAACCTGCTGCTTAAATGGAATACTCAGGATGAGACAGTCAAATCCGCCATGATAAAGTGGGCGCAGGATTTGGGGCATAACATTATGTTTGAAGACTGGGAAAGGTTATGGAACACCGGAATGAAATTTACGGCATGTAGTGCCTTGAAGGAAAACATTATGAAAATGATATACCGGTGGTACATGACCCCAGTCAAGCTTGCTAAGATATATCACCTGTCTGATAATAAATGCTGGAAATGTAAAGAGGCGGAAGGGACATTCTTTCACCTCTGGTGGACCTGCCCGAAAGTGAAGGCCTTTTGGGAAATGATTCATAATGAACTAAAAAAGGTACTTAGATTTACCTTACCCAAGAAACCAGAGGCCTTCCTCCTGGGCATGGTGGACCAGAGAGTGCTTAAGAAGGACAGAACTTTTTTTATGTACGCTACTACAGCAGCAAGGATCCTGATTGCAAAACATTGGAAGACACAAGATTTACCCACACTGGAGGAATGGCACACGCAGTTGATGGACTACATGGAACTGGCCGAAATGACTGGCAGAATCCGAGACTTGGGAGAAGAAACAATTGAGGAGGACTGGAAAAAATTTAAAGACTATTTGGAAAAATATTATAAGTTGTATGAATGTTAAAAAACACACCTTTTAGGAAATTCTAGCTTCAGTAATGTTAAATTAAAGAAACGGAAATTAAGGTACAAGAAGTCAGAGATAGAATAATGAAACAACTTTATTGTGTTAAAATGAAAACGTACATGATTTGGGTCATAATATATTTGAAATTGGGTAACATGATAAAATGGAAGATACAATAAGTATTGAAACAAGTTAACAAATTGCAGATGTTATGTATCACAGAGAATGCAGGGTTGGGAGGACGCGGGGAAGTCCAGTAGATTTGGAAAAAAGAACAAGAAAACTTGTAACTTTCTTTCTCTACTTTTATAATATGCTCTTTATTCTTTTTTCTGTATTTCATAAAACTAATAAAAAATATTATAAAAAAAAGAAGCAGGAGCAATATGGGTGCTCTATGTGCAGTTTCCTAAGCTATAGAAAAGAGAGAGAGAGAGAGAGAGAAAACACCCAGCAGCTGAAGTGAGGAATGCATATACATCTTAATTGCTTTTGTACTAATGTCGGTCACCCCTTTTGCAAAAACAAGGGGGGGGGGGTGGCTGGGCATTGACTGACTAGATTCTGTCCTCGTGATTTCTTCCTCTAAAAAAGTGCATGATGTGGAATTGAAAGTCCGGCATGCTTCAGCTGCGCCTCAGCTCTGCTCCTGACGTATAGCAGAGTGTTGCGATCAGCGGTGTGTGTTTTGTGTGGAGGAATCTCAGGCCTGCAGAAAAACACTCCGTACACAGCTTCTTTCTAATCTAAGAAGCTTTATTTATAGCAGAGAAAATAAATCAGCAGTCCGGGTGAGCGAGCAGACATGCTGTCTCTCCCCTCATAGCAAAAACTAAAGTAATCTCAGCTCACATAACAAAGCGTCAAAACCCCATATGTGCGCACCCCCATGGACAGGACATCACTCCATGAGCTATTAACCCTGTGAGCTTTGGTTCTCCTCACACACGACTGTGCATGCACTGCTGCTGGGTACAATGGAAGGTTCTCCCTCTCCCCCCCCCTCCCAAACCTCACCTAAATTTGTTAGGGGCTCCCTGAACTCTCCTGAGCAGATTTGGGGAAGGCACAGGTTCAGAGCAAGGAGAGAGGGGGTGTTTCAATGCACAAGGGTAAACCTTGCACTAATGGAATGAGTGAATTGGATGCCATCCAGGGGATGTTAGTGGGCCAAACCAGTGTAGCCTTATGTATTGTCTCCCCCTCAGCCCATCATTGTGGTCTGCGAGAGGAAACCTCCTGCAGAGAAGATCTCACCAGAAGCTCTGCACCACGTAATATAGGAAGTGGGCATTTGCTGTGTTGGCACCAACCCCCTTGAACTCACTCCTGTTACCTATCAGAAAGACATCATCTCTATTATCAATTTGGGAAGAGCTTCTTGTTCCAGCACGTTTTTCCAGTGCAGTCTCTCCATCCACCCCATTGCAATCTGTCTCTGTACTGGACTTGAAATTGTTGCTGCTTATTATTGTTAAATCACCGTGGAGTGTTTATGGGAAGTGAAGTAAACAAAACAGGCCACTGCTGTATGTGCTTAAGTTGTGGCCAGATTCAGGTACATCCAGTGGCTGCAGCGGATTACTCAGTGCCGGGAAACTGTTCAAAGGTTTTCAGTGGAAGAATAGATTTCACAATATTTGCAGAAATCTGGTAGTGATTAAACAAATGCCTTCAGCAGAGATAAGGGTGATGTAGGGAGGGAGGCATCTTGATGAAACTGCTTCTTTCTACAAAATATTTTGATTCTCATTGTGGTGCATCTGTTTTTACTAATTGCAGTGGAGGCCATAGCTTGCTTTTTTCTGAGTTAATGTGTAATACTGTATTTAATGTGGGATGTAATTTAGCCATTAGGTCTAGGCAACCTGTGACCCCTCTAGACGTTACTGGACTCCTATTCCCATCAGCCTCAGCCAGCATGGCAAATGGTGAGAGATGATGGGAGTTGTATATGGAGGGTGATCAGGTTCCTCATTGCTGTGCTGCCTAACAATGCATACTGATAACTGCATGTGTAACCTGAAGAGGAAAAGGGATCTGATCCCAGGTTACTCACCGCTCAGGAGCATCAAACCAGCCAGAAGGGTGAGGAGCCTCAGCATCGCCATGGCTGCAAAACAAGGAATTTTGGAATAAATATTAAACATGATTTCAGGACCGGGGTTTTCTCGATTCAGAAAGCTATGGTAGCAATGATGGAGATTTTTGAAGAAACATAACCTTTGAGCTGAAGTAGGCACTACACCTATAACAAAAATCAACAGCAGCAGCTTTTCCCAGTATGGAGGTGCAGTGATGGAAAAGGACTTTGTTTCTTGCAAGAACTCCAAAGGCCCATAGAGCAGCAGTGGACCAAAAAAGGTAGATCTCTGCCAGATATGCAGTGGAGGAGCAAGGGGCTCCTCTCTTCTAATTGCTTAACTGCAATAACAAAATAATTTCCCACCCATCCCTAGATGGGCTGCTGAAATGAAGAAAGATAGCCAGGAGGGGACTTCCGCCAGAAAGGACTGTGAGCTCAGCTCAGTTCAGGTACTGAAAACAAATCCCTAGGTTCATAATGTGCTTATACAGTAAGCACCCTGTTCTTTTAATTCTGTCTGTATGTCTTTTGCAGCTGGCTGTGGTTGGTGTAGCTTGAGGTTCTATTAAAAACTGGGTGGTGGTCAGGCAAGGGTACTTAAGTCTAAGTGTAGGAGTGGCCAATTGTTGCTCCAACACCAGAGCATAAGCCCAGGGAGGTGTGACAGCTACTTAGGTACCAGAAGTGTTTGTGGTTCATTATGCATGCGTGTGTGTGTATGTGCGCTTAGTGCACCTCAGGAGCTACTGTAAGTTCGTGGTTAGTCGATAAAGAATTAAAGAATTAAACTACCAGCCATTTGTCCTCCTGGAGCTGGGTATGCTCAGGCCAGTTAAATACCTGAAAAGACTTTTAGGAAGGCAAATTGTTATCAGATGGAGACCTGAACTGGCCACTAGATTGGAAACTAGATTGGAGGGGGAAATTAAGGCGCTCCTCTGTATACAATCCAAGTAATTTAGAATGTCTTTTGAACCTTGCTAAATCCACTAGAGGATTCTTTTTCTTTCTTTTCAAACCGTAATAGCTCATATAATAGAACTGGTTATTTAATAATTTCATTGGATTTTATTGCAAATATTAAGCAGGTTTCAATGGGACCAATAGTAATCTCGGGTCCCAGTACCCTAGATGCTACCCTGCACTACCAACTAGAAACAAAACAGAGATCTACTTGGAGACTTAACCCACTCCTACTCCAAAAGAGAGAGATACTAGACAGAATCAAACTAAAAAATGGGGAATTCTATGTACATAATGACCCCTTACAACATGCAGAGGCTCTATTATGTTGACATACTAAAGGCAGATGCAAATTTATTAGTCAAAACAGCTAGTGCAGAATTCAGTGGCGAAGTTGCTCACTGGGGCAAGACTGCTCATTTTGACTGAACAGGCATGCACAGCCAAACTTCCTTCTTCCTGCCCAATGCCTTGACCCTTGACAGCCTCAAATCACTCTGGGAGGCTCAGCCAAGGGGGGCTGTTTGATGTGACCAAAGTACAGATCTCACCAAATTGGCCTGATTCAGTTCAAGCGTCAGACTTCAGACTTCTGCCAAATCCAGTGTACAGCCCTATTTTTGATGTGAACCTGCCTAATTTGCACTTCCCCTAAATAATCAAATCACAGCTCCCTGTTGAAATTTGTACCTCTGAATTTTGCATTGAAGTTCTCCAACCAAACAAAGTGTAATAAAAAAATGCATATGTTAGGAGAATTGCATATATTAGTGAAAATAACATGCAAAAATGTATTATATATGGGGAAACTGCATGCAAAACGGTGTATAAAAAATTGCACTGAAATGCTGCCGAATTTTCATGGGAACTTACAAAAAATAAACTAAAATTGCACACTGCTGCAGAAATGTGGAGAACAGAAGACCAGAAAACTAAGAGAAACCAGAATTGACAGATTCATCCACCCCTAGAAAGATGCACTCTGCCAAACCCACCTCACAGGATTGTAGTGAGGGTAAAATGGGACGGTGGAGAAGAATAAGGTACCTGAGCTCCTTAGATGAATAACAGGGGAGAAATGGAAGAAAATGATCACAATAAAAACACTCTGAATCGAAAGAAACCTCTTACCTTCCAATTTTCAGCAATTCTAACTTGGCTTGCTGTAGGAGAGAGGAAAACTCTTTCTCTGCTGCTGTTCCCCTTTATATAGAGAGAAGGGCTCAAAAAGTGAAATTCCACAGAACTGGTCTGAAAGCTCTGTCTGTGCCAGGAAGGCAGCTGCAGTTATTTTATCTGTTTTGTTTTGTTTGATTTTCTCCCCCACTCTCCCTCCCAAAGGAGCCAAGCGAGAGACGGTGAGCTACAACTATATAAATCTGTATTTCTGGCTCCTCTGATTGATTTATGCAACTCTCAAGAACAGCTTGAGAGTTTTGAAAGACTGAAGTCCTCCAGATTCCACCTGACTGTAAGTTCTTGAAGAACCGCCTCCCTGCTCCTCCATCCACCTCATCCGTCTGACCTAAACACATGCAGGCCCTGCGTGATTCCAGCTTCAAGAAGTCACTTCTTCTCCAGAAGAAGGGTGCCAGGAGCCAGCAGCCTGTCAAGAGATAAGCTGCTCAGTTTTAATTTAAACAGCCAACCTCTTGGAAAGCTTATCCCAATACAATATAGTGGTACCTCGACTTACATACGCTTCAGGTTACAGACACTGCTAACCCAGAAATAGTACCTCGGGTTAAGAACTTTACTTCAGGATGAGAACAGAAATCGCGCAGCGGCAACGCGGTGGCAGCAGGAGGCCCCATTAGCTAAAGTGGTATCTCAGGTTAAGAACAGTTTCAGGTTAAGAACGGACCTCCGGAACAAATTAAGTTCTTAACCAGAGGTACCACTGCATGTTGTTGTTGTTGTTTAGTCATTTAGTCGTGTCCGACTCTTCGTGACCCCATGGACCAGAGCACGCTAGGCACTTCTGTCTTCCACTGTCTCCCGCAGTTTGGTCAGACTCATGCTTGTAGCTTCGAGAACACTGTCCAACCATCTCGTCCTCTGTCGTCGCCTTCTCCTTGTGCCCTCTATCTTTCCCAACATCAGGGTCTTTTCCAGGGAGTCTTCTCTTCTCATGAGGTGGCCAAAGTATTGGAGCCTCAGCTTCATGATCTGTCCTTCCAGTGAGCACTCAGGGCTGACCACTGCATATCATAGTGTATATATTTGATGACAACAACAACAAGGTCTTCTGTGGTTGCAGATTCTAAACCATTCACCATGGCGGCCAACCTCTCACAAAACACATCTTCAGGGCCGAAAATGATCTTGTGTATGTTTAGTCCAAGGTAAATACCTGCAGATCACTATTCAGATGTTAGCAGAAGCATTCTGATTTGCAGGCTGTTATACATCTTAGAGATCTAATTTATGCATTTATAAAACAGTAACTCTCTTGTAAGGTTAAAAAAAAAAGAAAGATAAAAGACCCCTGGACAGTTAAGTCCAGTCAAAGGTGACTATGGTGTTGTGGCGCTCATCTCGCTTTCAGGTCAAGGGGGCCGGTGTTTGTCCACAGACAGCTTTCTGGGTTATGTAGCCAGCATGACTAAAACATTTCTGGTGCAACGGAACACTGTGATGGAAACCAGAGCACATGGAAACACTGTTTACCTTCCTGCACTGGCACCTATTTATCTACTTGCACTGGTGTGCTTTTGAACTCCTAGGTTGGCAGGAACTGGGACAGAGCAATGGGAGCTCACCCCGTCATGGGGATTCAAACCTCCGACCTTCTGATCAGCAAGCCCAAGAGCTCAGTGGTTTAGACCTCAGCATCACCTGCATCTCTCTCTTGTAAGGGCCAACCCTGTGTGTGTGTGTGTGTGTGTGTGTGTGTGTGTGTGTGTGGTCAACCTGCATACTTCCATCTGCAAAACAGGAAACTAAACAATGCCACCTGAAAGAAGAGAGATCATAGCAACACTGGTAGCAACACTCCAGGCTAGATCCACACTAAGTTCATTGAGCTTTGTTCCCGTTGCAACATATGGTGCTTTTGTCATGACTCACTTACCATATCAATTACAGTGGGAACTGAGTTCAACTTTTGGTGAACCAGGAAGCTGCCTTACACCAAGACAGGCCTACCTGAAGCTGCTGGAGTCTGAACCTGGGTCCTTTGTCATGGAAATCAGCTGCTCTACCTCTAAATGATTACCCTTCCTCTTAATCTGGATCCAACCCTCCTACAGCACCCATAGCAAGTCTGTCATAAGGCACTAGCCATTGTTTTGCACCCTCACACTATGCATGCATGGGAGTCACTGAAGCGCGCACTGGTAGCTAAACAATCCTGACGTCACCTTTCACTGGCTTTCCAGATGTTTGCAACTATAACTCACATAATCTCTGGCCATGGGCTGTGTCCTGTCCTATACAGTGGTACCTAGGGTTAAGAACTTAATTCGTTCTGGAGGTCCATTCTTAACCTGAAACTGTTCTTAACCTGAAGCACCACTTTAGCTAATGGGGCCTCCTGCTGCTGCTGCACCACCAGAGCACGATTTCTGTTCTCATCCTGAAGCAAAGTTCTTAACCCGAGGTACTATTTCTGGATTAGCAGAGTCTGTAACCTGAAACCTATGTAACCTGAAGCGTATGTAACCCGAGGTACCACTGTATTGTACACTTAACACGATTTCCTGGACGGCAAATGAGCAATAAGGCACCAGGTTAGAATTTCAAGTACCTGAATGCATGTCATATTGCCAATATAGGCAATAAAAGACATGTTGAGCATTCAGAAGCAACGCAAAGCTACAATATCAAGCACACTTGGCAAACTACAATTCCTAAGATTCTCTGGGGAAAATAAGTGCTTTAAAAGTGCACTGGGCATGCTTTAAATGGATCATGCAGATGGTGTAAAAAAAACCAAAAAACAGTGGGGAAATAATAAAGACAGAAGAGGGAGAGGGAGAGGAGCTTAATGGAAACCAAGAAAAAACATTTTTTTTTACCAGCCTCCTTCAGGTTTGATCCAGAGTCAGTAGAAAGGAGCTATTGCTCAAGAGGTGCGAAGTGGACCTCAACCGAGATCTCTCGAACATAAGAATGTGGGGATTTGACTGGGAGGGTGGGAAATGGAAGAGGGGCTCTTATGAAGGGCAAGCAGGAACTTTGGAGGTGAAAAATAACAAAGGGGAATTCTTGTGCAACAAAGCAGTTGTTGAGATTAGAGTACAAATCTTTAAGTGGTCCTTGGTGGGGGATTTCCCAGCTGCTTAATAGGAAAGCTTTTGTTTTTCCCCTTGGCAAATAGCAGGAGTTTCTCAGGAATTGTAGTGTTTCCCTTTCCCCACCATGGGTGTTGAGTACAAATGTATGTGGGGTCAGGCACGGAAAAGAGGGGTTATGGTGTATCCTTTTTCGGGGGGCATGACCTTAATATAGGGGTACAGAACTCTTTTTCATCCTGAGTGCCACATTCCATCACAGGCAGATGGGAATGCACTGGCAAAGCAGCACTCAGCAGGACTGAACCTCCTGCTCTCCACAGTACATTTGATGGGCTGGGGGACCATACATCTGACAAACCGTTAGAGCTGTGTGCCGGAATTGCCCGAGGCCCAAACCAAATCAGGCAGGTTTGGGGTGATCTGGGTGTTGGCCAACTCAGACTGAGACAGCCCTGGAGCACTGTAGGTCAGGCTGGGTACCCAGAGTGATCTGGGACTCTCATAAGGCAGGAAGGAGAAGTTAGGAAGAAAGGAGAAACCACAAGAGGTCAGCTGTGTCTTCTCTGGAGGTGGGTTGAGACGGGTGGCGGTGGATGCTTTAGATATGGGAGGCAGGGTGCTCTCTTCCGCCTGACCTCTCCTTTTTCCTGCCTGATGCCACTAGAAACTCCTTCCTCCGCAATGCCCCACCCCTGAAGCAGCACCTATTGGCCTTGATGCCTCTGCACAACAGCTGCTGGACAGGGTAGAAGAAAAAGAAGAAGAAGAAGAGTTTGGACTTGATGTCCCGCTTTATCACTACCCTAAGGAGTCTCAAAGTGGCTAACATTCTCCTTTTCCCTTCCTCCCCCACAACAAACACTCTGTGAGGTGAGTGGGGCTGAGAGACTTCAGAGAAGTGTGACTGGCCCAAGGTCACCCAGCAGCTGCATATGAAGGAGCGGGGAATCAAACCCAGTTCACCAGATTACGAGTCCACTGCTCTTAACCACTACACCACACTGGCACACAGGGTATTCAACACTGCAGGAATGAACTTTCCAACCCTGCTCTCAAGTTGATGGGAGACTGGCCCACCCTCACCGGCAGAGGAAGGGGGTGAAGTCGGTGTGGCCTGCCCCGAGTGTCATTAGCCCCTCCCCCACAGATGGCTAGCCCCACCCCGGGTGCACCACTCCAGGTGCCAGAGCAGTTAGCTTCGCTTCTGCTCACCCATTTGTCAATGCCATGCATATAGTGTCAGGTGTCAAGGGATGGACTTAGGAATAATGGTGGGGACCACCCTCCTCCTCCTGAACCTTCCTGAAAACAGGAGGACAGTATAGATTTAGAACAGTGGTTTGCAGAAGGGCATAGTTCAGAGGCTGCAGAGGGGAGGAGCTGGGAAATATTTGGAGAGCAGCAGGAAGGAGGAGACCAGGGGAGACACAGCTAAAAGACTCAGTGTCTCTTGAAAGCATTCCTGATGCTCCCCCCTCCCAGAACAAGGCGTGACTTGAGAGTAACAGAACAGAAAACTCAGAGGCAGAAAGCACAGATCAGCCAGTGCAGGGGTGATGTAGAATAGGAGGGATGGAGAGGGTAGGACTTTACTTGGAGCAACGCCATTATCTAAGAGAGACAGCATTTCTTCATATCTCTCTCTCTGTGAATATTGAATAAACTACATGGTAAGAACTCTTCTTGTTATTCTGCTTCTTGGCATCCCACCGTGAGAGGGATAGGGTCTCCTGAAGCCTTGATATCAGGTGAGTCGACTTCAAAGGAAGCATCAGGTGCGGACTCCAGCTGCACTCCGAATTCTGCCTTTGCAGTCCTGGCTTGAAGTCAAGCTGTGGCAGCATAGATTCCTGATGAAAGCAGGGCATCAGTTGCACTGTGCAGCAATGGGCTCCACTTGGAAGTTCCAATTGGGAATTTCTAGCTCCCCTTGGTATCTGTTGAACTACAACGCTCCCTGGCCCCAGCCAGCATGGCCAATTGTAAGGCACGACAGGCCTTGTCATCCACAAGATCTGGAGGACAATATATTCATGCCCCACCCCCCAGATTTGTGCACATGTCAATAAAAGAGTCGTGCCATTTTACTGCAGATTGCGAGGTAGGATTTGCATAGGCACAAGTCCCTAGGACACAGTGTGCATTGGAAAACACCTCTGATTTCAGTTATTTGCAACATCGGGGGTTGCTCAATCCATTGCTTGAAAAGGACTGGCATGGTTTTAGGGAACTGTACATTATGGAGATGAAGCAACTTTAGGCAGCTGTGGTTCATTTCGACCTGTGGTTCAATTTTGGGGAACTGTGGTGTCCGTTTCAGGAGTGTGTTGCAATGGATTGTGGTTGTGCTTCTCCACGGCACGGCACATGCTTAGCATGCAGAAAGTCCCAGGTTCCGTTCATGATATCACCACATAGGGTGGAAAGAGACACCCCGCCTGACAGGAGCGACTCCCTGTCAGTGTGATCAATACTGAGCCATATGGACTAATGGCCTGACTGAGTATAAAGCATCTTCCTATGTTACAAAACTATTTTCTGGTACCTGCTTTGATTGTGGTCCCTACTTTGTCTTTGCCTGTGCATATTGACCTAGCAGTGTTTCATTTGCTGGAGATGTGAGGAGGAGGGAGACAGACTCAAAGACTGAGGTTGCCCTCAGTCCTCTTCCACTGTTGCTTCAGAGCTCTGCTGTGCAACTAAATATTCTGTTTATCATCCTTAATTTTTTAAAATGAGATGCTTCTCATTAGCATCTGCAGTGCAGGACAGTGCAGGACCTGGGGTTGCAGGCAAAAGCAATACAGAATTTGAATTTGCATGTTTTCATATGGTGCTTAACAGCAGGGTGAACCGTAGGGCATTGTGTAGTTCAAGTAAATGTTTCAGATTCCGTTGGCCTCTTGCAACATCAGAGTTTGTGCAAGTCCCTGTAAAGGGGCTGGAGCAGTCTTAGGGGACCACGTCTCTCATGCAAAAGGGCTGATTCAGTTTTTGGCATTGTGCAACACCTTCAGAAGTGTGGTGTGGTTTGGGGAACGTGCTCTATCCAGTTCAGAGGACTACTGCGTTATCGGGAACCTTTGCCATTTCTTAGGAAGAGACCAGGGACCTGAAGCCAAAGTTCTGGATGGTTAGTTCAAATCAAGATTAATTGTTGCATGATTATTTAAATTTGTATCCCAGCCTGACTCTCCCCAAGGCACATAACAATTAAACTACATAAAAGCAAGTAGTGTGTTTTTGGATGTGTTAAACTTGCATCCTGGTCAGCACATTCCAGTTCGTTTATTTCTTGCATTTCCATCTCAGCTTTTTCTCCAAAGAGCTCAATATGGTGTACATAGTTCTCCCCCTCTTCATTTGATCCCCACAGCAACCCTGTGAGGTAGTTTAGGCTGAGAGGCAGAGACTGGCCCAGTGTCACCCAGGGAGCTTCATGGCTGAGTGGGGATTTTTTTTTAATTAATTTTTATTCAAATTTCCAATAACCATTCCATTTATAATTTAACATCCAATTTAACTTATACAACTTTTAGACTTCCATCAGCCTATCTGACAATTTTCATATTTATCACAACTTCTCACATTTCCTAAATTTATGTTGCACTTTAACAATCCTTATTTTATCTTCTCTTTTAAGCGACATTCCTATCTATTCTTTTCACAGAGCTTCCTGAAATCCAACAAGCGCTATTTCCTGATCACACACAGTTTTGATATACTCTGTAAATTTATTCCAGTCCTCGGTGAATCTCTGATCGCGTTGGTTTCGAATTTTCCCTGTTAATTTGTCCATTTCTGCATATTCCATCAGTTTCATTCTCCATTCTTCCCTCGTTGGCATTTCTTCCTGTTTCCATTTTTGGGCCAACAAAATTCTGGCTGCTGTAACTGCATATCTAAATAACTTCACATCTTTCTTTTCAACATCGTTCCCTAATATACCTAGTAACAATGCTTCTGGTTTCTTAACAAAGGTATATCTCAACATTTTTTTCATCTCATTATAAATCATTTCCCAAAAGCATTTCACTTTCTTACATTCCCACCACATGTGATAAAATGTTCCTTCTTTCTCCTGACATTTCCAACATTTATTACTAACTTTAAACTTCTTTCCAAGTTTCACTGGAGTTATATACCATCTATATATCATTTTCATAACATTTTCTTTTATCGGGCTGAGTGGGGATTTGAACCCTGGACTCCCAGGTTCTAAGCCAACACTCTAACCACACCGCCACACTGGCCAATGCAAGGGTGAGAAGCCTCAGGCTTTGGGTACCTATGCAGCCTTCTAGGCCTCTCATTCTGGCTCTATAGACTCTCCCCAAGTCACTTCCCTCACTGATTGTGCTTTATCTGCCTCCATTTCTTTTGCTTGGCTGGAACGTGTCCGTTGTAATAGTGCCTCTTACCTACATGGATGGCTGCGCATATTGATGCCTCCAACTCTTGTGTGGCTGGTCTTCTGCATTAAAAGTTGCATCCATTGCCAACACACACCCAGAAGGTTGCCCATGAGAAAACACAGCCCTCAGGCTGAGGATGTTCCCCCGTCCTTGCTGTGCCATACTGCAAAGAGCAGTTCATAGTGCAAAACCTTCATTAAAGTATCTTCCAGAAGCCTGGACAAATACAAAAATGTCTTGGCAGCTCTCCTGAGTGCAGTTAAAGAGGAGGACTGCCAGGTTTCCCCTGGGAAGGAGCTCCATAATACGTTTCCCAAAGCATCATCAAGACATCATAGATATGTCACAGAACAGCTGTGGTCTAAGGTAGAACCTGAGCTCCAGGCATGCCCCTGTCACTCAAATATAGTCTTTCACATGTACTCCATCACAGTATAGTTGTACCTTGAACGCCCTATGAGTCGAACATTTTGGCTCCCGAACGTCACAAACCCAGAAGTGACTGTTCTGGTTTGTGGACGTTATTTGGAACCCAAACATCCGAAGCAGCTTCCAATTGGCTGCAGGAGCGTTGGTTTCCAACTGTTTTGGAAGTTGAACGGACTTCTGGAACAGATTCCGTCCAACTTCCAAGGTACCACTGTACAAAGGAAATCAATTACAGTTCCCTGGTCCCTGACTGGGTAGGCATTGTGATTGAGATGGTTGTCTGTCTGACACTCTTGGGGCAGGATATCACCGGACATGACTCCTTAGGAAGGCCCTGCCAAAGTGACTGTACATCTCAGGGATCATGGTGGGATCACTCACCCCTCCCCTTATACCTCACTTCCCTGGGTCCTAAATGCCATTGGAACTGAGATGATTGACACAACAATGTGATTTCTTATAAAAATAAAAATAAATTGTCCAGTAGCACCTTGGAGACCAACTAAGTTTGTTCTGGGTATAAGCTTTCGTTTGCATGCACACTTCTTCAGATACTTTCAGATTTCTTATGAATTTCTAAAGTTTTCGCATTGAGCCAGTACATAGACACTTTTATCAGTGAATTGCTACATTTGGCAATGTGCAGCAGAGGCTCTTTGCCTTTGACTCATAGTGTGGAGAGGCAAGGCACGGGGAGGGGTGGAGATCTCTCACCCTTCCTTCCAATTTCACGGTAACAGTTTCTCTTTTTCGTTTCTTTTTAGGAAGGCTCCTGTAAAAAACCACTATCTGTACTTTTCAGCAGTTCATCTCCTTCTGACCATCCCATGCACACTCTGTATATGTGCGCTTGTTTTGCAACTCAGGATCGTGCTTCATGCATCTGATTAAATCCTCTGCAGTTGTTGAAAGCTTACACCATTATAACTTTGTCGGTCTTTAAGGTGCCACTAGGGATAGAGGAATAGGTTGGTTTTTGTTTTTCTTATTTTTCAGCCTAAGTCCTCACCGAAATTTGTCAGTATTTGTTGACAAATTTGTTTTCCCCCCCCCTTTTATTTCCTTTTTGCAAACTGGCCTAAGTTTCCCTAATATAATAGGGATATAGGCATTTTTATGTGCACTTTCCCCTAATATACTGTTATAAGTTTGCAGGGGTGCCCTAAACCCTAGAAATTAATAAATGGTAGGATTTTGATTATTTGGGATGTGAAGGGAGAAATGAAAGTAGGAATTCCTGGGCTAGCCTATGCAAAAAAAAAATTTAAAATGACCTGGCCAAGCTAAACCCAGTAAGAAACAATATAGGGCCACTGAGGGCCATTGGCAATACAAAAGAACTGTCCTCGCCCCTCCCCCTTGCCCTGAGGTGTGAACAGAGATAGGGGGTTTAGAAGATTGTCAGGGTAACTGGGCGTGAGGTGGCAGGAAAAAGAAGGTCATTCGGAAGGTGTGCTGGGAAGAAAAAGAGTTGAGAGCAACGACTGAGATCCATTTTGGGCAGGTTGGCTGAAGACTGTCTGGTAGAGATGCCTTGGACTCCAGTGCTGTGGGGAACGAAACCATGCTGTAAGATCTGGACTCCCCTCCATCTAAACTCAGGTGTAACTACGTGAATAAATCCTATTTCTTAAATGTACGACAGCCTCCACCACATCTTCATTTCTCTAAAGGACCACAGTCCCTGGTTGAGAGCCAAGACCCCTGGAATCCCATGCTTGGCTTGGCAGGGATAGGGGTCACTAGTCAAAATACTCATTTGCATATGCTTTCTTTGTTTGGAGAACTGCATCCCCCCAAAAAATGTTTACCTATTCATATCTCGAAAGATAGCTGTGTTTAAGTTTGCGTATTGTTTCCAGGCTTGCAGATTAGGTAGGTTTGCATAAAAATGCAAACCAAACCAACTCTCTTTCCCCTGCCCACGTCCCGCAAATGCTGTAGGACTCTCTGTTGGTTTTGCTGCAAGAGGCAAGCATGACAACCGGACAGAACAAAGGCTTGCAAGTTAACACAGAAATCTCAGGAGGAAAAGGAAGCAGGTGGGACAGATGGAGAGATAAGCTTGACAAAGTGGTGACGTTATAAGGAGTCTTTTATATCCCCTTATGGCCACTAGGCTCATCTTCTGATACTGGAGGTCTTGCTTGCCTTGTGGCTGTGGGCAGAGACTAGAGCTTTGGGGGGGAGGGACTTTTTCATCCCATGATCCAAATGAAAAACTGAGGGGGGGGGGACACTTGCCAGTGGTCCCAGAGGTGTGGCTAGAGGCAAAGTGGGTGAAGCAATGAATGGGACTTTTTTTTCCCTTTGAGGAGTGGGCTATGTTCCAGCCAGGAACAAGCCGAGCTTTCTCTTTCCCATCACACACTTAACTTCACTCCACCCTCTGCCAGGGCAAGCGAGAGGCTTTATCATAATTTGAGGATACATTCCATGAAGGCCAAAGAATTCAAGGATGCACAGAGCATGTCTGGGGAAGGGAGGGGTCTGGACAGAAATCAAAATGACTAGATAGAGAGGTCAGGAGTTCCCATCCCTGGACTAGCGGGCACTTTCTCTTCTTCCATCAAGTTTTGTTTTCTGGTAGCGAGAGCAGAACTGGGAGGAAGAGAGAGGGGGGGGGAGGGAGGGAGGGAGGGAGAGAGAAGGTCCCTGCAGCTGATCCTTTTAAAAGTGACATCTTAAATTTATATTCCACCTTTCTTCTAGATGGTTTCTCATGACTCCCAGCCAACTAGTCTCTCCTTTGGCATGTTCTCCCTAGGAGCCGAGGTATATTGACTCCAGTAGCACCAATTTGAGTTAAATATTGGGGGGGGCTGCAATCCTGCCACCCCAGCCCGAAGGTCACTGGAAGTACAGATGGAGAGAGCAAATCCAGAGGGCCCCTGGCCCGGCGGAGGCTGCATCACTTTCCTCCCTCGTCTAGTGATTCTGAGGCCCAAGCAGTAGCGTCTGGGCACAGGAGGTGATGCTTCCTGGGCTGGGTTCAGTGCTGAGGGGCTGATCCAGGGGGCTCAGATGATGGCAGGCCCAGCCCCCACATTGCCCTTCCTCTTCCTGCCCAGATGCCAGCAGGTGGTGGCAGCCAAGTCCCTTCCTTGGTGGGCTTGCAGGGTTTCAGATCCAGGCGAAGGCCACTTGAGGGGAGGAGAAGAGTGGGAGCACCCCAAGAGAGAGGGAGGCGGGTGGCTGATCGGGAGTCTTACCTGCGCTCCCTTGCAGCAGTGGCTGAAGGCTGGGGGGTTGGCACAGTCAATTTGGGGCGAAGAGGACTGAGCCCCTTGGAGTTGACTCCTATCACTGACTCCCAGCTGGAATCTAGTCACATATAAAAAATGTTGCGAATATGTTTTTTTTTTTTTAAAAAAAAAAGGTTTGAAAAATACAGTAGTACCTCGGGTTACATACACTTCAAGATACATACGCTTCAGGTTACAGACTCCGCTAACCCAGAAATAGTACCTCAGGTTAAGAACTTTGCTTCAGGATGAGAACAGAAATGGTGCTCCGTTGGTGCGGCGGCAGCAGGAGGCCCCATTAGCTAAAGTGGTGCTTCAGGTTAAGAACAGTTTCAGGTTAAGAACGGACCTCCAGAACGAATTAAGTACTTATTTTTTTTTAATAAATATTTATTAAAGTTTTTGAATACAAATGCATAAATAATAAACAACATTACTTATATCATAACATAATTTCGTCACTTCTTTGGACTTCCTCACGTCTCCCGCTCCCACTTACATCGTTAAAAAAAAATTTTTCCAAGCAAATTACCATCTTGTTTACAATCTTATATCCGCTCATTTAAATAAGATCTAGCAGTTCTCCAAAAGATTTATATTTTCCTTAATCTCACTTATCGTCGAATTCAGATCTAATTCAGTGGTGGACAATTATTTGTGATCTAGCATCCTTCTTAACATTCAACCAAATTACAATATTTTTGTAAATAAATCTTAAATTTCTTCCAGTCTTCTTCAACCCTCTCTTCTCCCAGGTCTCGGATTCTGCCAGTCATCTCGGCCAATTGCATATAGTCCATCAGCTGCATCTGCCACTCTTCCAGTGTGGGTAGATCTTGAGTTTTCCAACTCTTAGCGATGAGTATCCTTGCTGCCGTTGTTGCATACATAAAGAATGTTCGGTCCTTCTTTAGCACCTTCTGGCCGACAATACCCAGAAGGAAGGCCTCTGGTTTCTTAGTAAAGGTATACTTAAATACCTTTTTCAACTCATTATATATCATTTCCCAGAAGGCCTTCACTTTAGGGCAGGTCCACCAGAGGTGAAAGAATGTTCCTTCATTTTCTTTGCATTTCCAACATTTATTATCAGACAAATGGTATATTTTGGCAAGTTTAACTGGGGTCATGTACCATCTATATATCATTTTCATTACATTTTCCTTCAGAGCATTACATGCAGTGAAGTTCAGCCCAGTGGTCCACAACCTTTCCCAGTCCTCAAACATAATGTTATGCCCAATGTCCTGAGCCCACTTTATCATAGCCGATTTAACCATTTCGTCTTGTGTATTCCATTTTAACAGCAGGTTATACATTCTTGATAAAACCTTAGTCTTTGGTTCTAACAATTCTGTTTCCAACTTCGATTTCTCCACCTGGAACCCTAACTTTTTATCATTTTTAAAGACTTCTTTAATCTGAGCGTAATGTAACCAGTCTCGCACTTTATCCTTCATTTTTTCCAAGCTCTGCAATTTCCAATTGTCTCCATCTTTTTCTAATATTTCCCAATATTTTGGCCATTTGACCTCCATATTGGGTCTTTTTCGGGCCTTAGCTTCCAGAGGTGAAAGCCACCTCGGAGTTTTGTTTTCCAATAAGTCTTTGTATTTTGTCCAGACATTAAATACTGCTTTCCTGACAATATGGTTCTTAAAGGCCTTATTGACCTTAACCTTATCATACCATAAATATGCATGCCAACCAAAAGCATTGTTAAAACCTTCCAGGTCCAGTACATCAGTGTCTTCGAGAAGTAGCCAGTCTTTTAGCCAGCAGAAAGCTGCGGCTTCATAGTACAGCTTTAAGTCTGGCAGGGCAAAGCCCCCTCTTTCTTTCGCATCAGTTAGTATCTTAAACTTAATTCTGGGCTTTTTGCCCTGCCAGACAAATTTAGATATATCTCTCTGCCACTTCCGGAAGCACTCCGTCTTGTCCACAATCTGCTTGAAACAAATATGTTTGAAACAAAAACAACATCTTTGGCAATACATTCATCTTAATAGCAGCAATTCGGCCTAACAAAGAAAGCTTCAATTTTGTCCAACTGTCCAAGTCTCTCTTAATTTCAGACCAACATTTTTCATAGTTATCCTTAAATAGACTCAGATTTTTTGCTGTTATATTTACCCCTAGGTACTTTACTTTTTTAACCACAGTTAGTTCTGTTTCTCTCTGAAACCGTTCCGACTCTGTATCTGTCAGATTTTTTCCCAACACCTTAGTTTTCTGTTTATTTAGTTTAAATCCCGCCACCCGACCAAAATCTTGAATCAATTGTAATACTCTTTTTGTACTAGATTCTGGCTCCTGCAGGGTCAAAACTAGGTCATCTGCAAAAGCTTTAAGTTCGAATTAAGTACTTAACTCGAGGTACCACTGTATATTGAATTTGCAATAGCTCACCATCACCATCTAGTGTCACATTTGTATAATGCACTTTACAAACACATTTAAAATGTTCTATTTGCATATTGCTGGGTCTCCAGTGGCCCCTGCTGCCCTGGTCACTTGCAGAGGGCAGAGTGTGTCTCCCTTTGGTTCTGCAGTCCAAAGGCAGTTGGCCTTTCTGCAGAATTCTTCTGATTTGTGCTACTTTTCACTTTTATTTTGTCTGTTTCTGAACAGAGTGCCTGCAAAAGCTTGTTGCTTGCAATTAACATTCCTGTAGGCCCGAAGTTTCTCAGGACATGAAAAAAATGGACTTGAAGCAGCCAGGAGAGAGGAGAGATTTGCTGGAATAGTGCCATAGGTATATAAAAATGCAAATTTGGTAGATGCACCTTTGAATGCAAACTAAAACAAATTCCTTCCCCTTCACTTGTTATAAAGGTAAAGGGTAAAGGGACCCCTGACCATTAGGTCCAGTTGTAACCAACTCTGGGGTTGCAGTACTCATCTCGCTTTATTGGCCGAGAGAGCCAGCGTACAGCTTCCGGGTCATGTGGCCAGCATGACTAAGCCACTTCTGGCAAACCAGAGCAGTGCACGGAAACGCCATTTACCTTCCCGCCGGAGCGGTACCTATTTATCTACTTGCACTTTGACGTGCTTTCGAACTGCTAGGTTGGCAGGAGCAGGGACCGAGCAATGGGAGCTCACCCCGTCGTGGGGATTCGAACCGCCAACCTTCTGATCGGCAAGTCCTAGGCTCTGTGGTTTAACCCACAGTGCCACCACGTCCCTTCACTGGTTATAGATAGGGACAATTTTGAGATTTTGCTCAAAACAGGACCTATAAGATCAACTGTTCTGGAACTCTACTGCACAAATATAAGAGGAGGGGACACCTGGCTTACTGGTAGTTCATGTGAAAGGATCTGGGGGTCTTAGTGGACCACAAGCTTCACATGAGTCAACAGTGTGATGAAGCAGCAAAAAAAGCTAATGCTATTCTAGTCCGCATCAAAAAGTATAGTGTCCAGATCAAGAGAAGTAATAGTCCCACTCTATTTTGCCTTAGTCAGACCACACCTGGAGTACTGTGTCTATTTCTGGGTACCACAATTTAAGAAGGATGTTGACAAGCTGGAATGTGTGCAGAGAAAGGCAACCAAGATGACCAAGGGTCTGGAAACCAAGCCTTATGAGGAGCACTTGAAGGAGAGGGGTATGTTTAGCCTGGAAAAGAGGAGACTGAGAGGAGATATGATAGCCATCTTCAAATATCAAATATCTCAAAGACTGTCACATGGAAGAGGGAACAAACTTGTTTTCTCCTTCTCTTGAGGGTAGGACTTGAACCAATGGCTTCAAGTTACAAGAAGCTGTTTGGCAGTGGAACCATTTCCCTTGGGCTGTTGTGGACTCTCCTTCCTTGGAGGTTTTTAAGCAGAGGTTGGAAGGCCATCTGTTGTGAATGATTCATTTTAGGTTCCTGCATTGCAGAGGGTTGGACTCGATGACCCTTGGTATCCCTTCCAACGCTACAATTCTATGATTCTGTAAAATGGATCTATTCATCCTTCCCAGTTCCTGATATGTAGTGGTGCATATGGTGCAAGAACATCTATGAAGTACACCTACAATTTGAAGGATGTGGTTTTCAAATTGCAAATATGGTAAAATGCAACATAAGAAATAAAAGAAGAAAGAGAAACACCATTAAAGATCATACAGCATCAAGCAGAGTGTGCCACAATTGCTACAACAGGCAGGACTGTCAAGGCACTCTGCAATTTTCAAGTAGCCTTGAAATTACAGGTTTTACTACTGACTGGTGCAACGGCACTTTTTCCCCTGGCACCCTTGGGCCCACCCTCACTTAAATATAGTGCACCCACCTCACAGAACACCAATTCCACCAATTCCCACAAAGTACCCCAGATTATCTTGTGGGGGACTTGTGTGAGGGGAAACTTAATAATTTGGAGTCTCAGGCAGGATATGATCAAATAAACAATAAATATTTTATTTAACAAAGGAAGTTTATGACACAAGTGGGTAAAACATAGGATACTTCAGATTATAATGTTATTTCACGTCAGCACTTTCTCAGTTGTTGCACAGCTGTTGCCACTTAATACTTTGGTTCTTAAACAAGGTGTTACTTCCTGTCAGTTACACACCCCTTAGACCAGTGTTTCCCAACCTTGGGCCTCCAGATGTTTTTGGCCTACAACTCCCATCATCCCTAGCTAGCAAGACCAGTGGTCAGGGATGATGGGAATTGTAGTTCAAAAACAGCTGGAGGCCCAAGGTTGGGAAACACTGCCTTAGACAACCCTACTCCTGAGGTACTCCAAGTAACAGGCCCAAGGGATCACTGGTTTGGGAGTCTTCTCTTTTTGTAGAAGAATCTCTCCCCTCTTACATAGTACTGTAGAGTTGTAAGGGACCCAGAGGATCATCTAGTCCAACCCCTTGACTGGAATGAGACCTAAGTAGATTGTATCTTTCCAGCTTCTACTTCTCCTGGCTCATGCTCAGCCTCCCAGTTAATTCCTGGTCTAATTACCCTAATAGGACACCACACACTGTCCTTCACACTAAGCTCAGAGACTCCTTTCTCTAGCTTGTGATATATTCCTCAGAGTGGATGCTTCTACCCAGAACCAACTCTCTGTATCTCCCAACCTACAAAACTGTCTCTCAAAATCCTCTCCTTTTCAATTCCCCCTCCTGGAACCCCGCTCAATCATAAGCTGCCATTCGTGAATGATTTGCTGGCAGGGAAAAAGAAAAAGAAAGGTGTTATGTACTGAGTTGAATAGGATCCAAAATGCAGCAATCTGATTGGTCCTAGAAAAATAGGATCCAAAATGAAGCAGTCTGATTGGTCCTAGAACAATAGGATTCAGAATGCAGCAGTCTGATTGGTCCTAGAACAATGCAGCAGTATGATTGGTCCGCAGGAGCCACCCAGTCCAGCTCCAGGGGGAAGTGAATCCACAACCTGATTGGCCTACAGGAGAATTCCGGAATTAGCCAATCACGTGAAGCCCATTGTGTAATTAATGTATATAAAGCAGATATTTGGGGAAAACATTCATTCCTCCTCACCACTATGAGCTGAATAAAGAGCATGAAATCCACTCTCGACTCTGAGTACAGTGGTACCTCAGGTTAAGTACTTAATTCGTTCCGGAGGTCCATACGTAACCTGAAACCGTTCTTAACCTAAAGCACCACTTTAGCTAATGGGGCCTCCTGCTGCCGCCGCACCGCCGGAGCACGATTTGTGTTCTCATCCTGAAGCAAAGTTCTTAACCTGAAGCACTATTTCTGGGTTAGCGGAGTCTGTAACCTGAAGCGTATGTAACCTGAGGTACCACTGTATATTTCAAAAACACTTTGTGAACCAACCTGCCCAGCAAAAACAAACTTTTCCATCACAACTGGTAGCAGCTCTGTGGGGTTTTTGACAAGAACCTTCCTCAACCTAACCTGGTGATGTCATTTACTGGACTCTCTGCATGCAAAACCTCCTATGACTCGGGCAAGGAGACATCATGGCATTTGGGGGATAAAGGCACATCTATCACCCTGCAAGAATTAGGGAAATGTTGGTTAATATTAGCATAAAGGTTTTGAGGCTCAGCTGAGATAAGGTCCACTGATTTTCATGGTGTTCAATTGGATTTGCATTAAGGGCTAACCGAAGAACAAGCTGGGGATTGAAGTCCAGGTGTCAGGTGAGACATGAGGACAAAAACTTCACTGATGACTAAGAATGTGTCAACACATGCGATGACATGATCAAACAAGCTTCATTTTTCTTTCTTTTGAAAAGAAAGCAGGCAAATTTGCTTTCCTGGCACACAGATCCAGATGATAGAAACGACTAGACAGGATCCTCAAATGTAAAGATCTAGGCTGATGATAAATAAAGATAAAACTCTTTGCATTACCAAACCTGCTAGCTGTTTCACAAATTTGCATGGGTTTTGTTTGTTTTTTGTTGTTGTTGTTTTTAGTAAATTTAGGGTCATTTTGCATTTGGATGTTGACTCCATTGCAGTGCTACAGAAGCAGAAGAACAAAGGTCCATGACTTTTTTCCAAGCAGGAGTGATGTTGTCATCTGCTTTTGCTCCAGTATTTGGGAGATGTTCTGGCACGTGAATGAGGTACCGTGGCTTTCATGTTTCACCAATACCCTTCCAAGTGTCCCTATTTTCCAGGGACAGTCCCAGAATTACAGAAGCCGTCCTCGTTTCTGATTTCATCCTGGAATGTCTGGGTTTTTTTTTCCTTTTTCCTCCCCTCCACGTTTTGGAGAACAATTAAAAGTGGTATGTGGAGGTGCAAAAGTGGAGTCCTGATTTTACTGAAAATAAAATACTTGCAATGAATGAAGGAATTAGTGAAGCTGGCGCAGAAAGCCCTTCCAATCATTTTGAAGGAAAACATCACCAATCCACTTTAAATTCTCTAATTGCAATGCTTCAGTGGCCAGCAATCTTTTAGGAAACACGTGGAGTGTTGATTCCTTTCTTGTAAATGGAGTCTTACACTGTCTACTCAGAAGGAAGCCCAACTGTATTCAATGTAGTTTACTGCCAGGTAACTGCATAAAGACTAGGCAGCCTGCTTACACAGCAATCCTAAGCATTTTTACTCAGAACTAAGTCCCACTGAGTTCAATAGGATTTACTCTCTAGTTTGTTCCTGATCATGCTCCCAGTTTCTATTATTATTGTTGTTGTTATTATTATTATTATTATTATTATTATTATTATTATTATTATTCCGCCTTTTTCCCTGACAGGGACTCAAGATAGCTTACAGCTAAAAAAATTATTTCATTCCATTTATCTGTCAAAGGTGTTGAGCATTATCCCTTTCCGTTCATATTCTTTTCTTTACAACAATTCTACGAGGTAAGGGAGGCAGAGAGGTTGTCATTGGCTCAAGGTGACATTTATATGACATGTATGTGTGCAGCAAGATCAAACTCAGGAGAAGCTTCCTGGTGTGGAATAGGATATCCCTATCTTCATCGGAGAAATGTTGGAGAGTATGGTTTCACTATGGTTTAGGTAAAAAAAGGTAAAGGACCCCTGGACAGTTAAGTCCTGTCAAAGGCAACTATGGGACTGTGGCGCTCATCTCGCTTTCAGGCCGAGGGAGCCAGCATTTGTCCACAGACAGATTTCCGGGTCATGAGGCCAGCATGACTAAACTGCGTCTGGCACAATGGAACAGTGACGAAAATCAGAACACACAGAAACACCGTTTACCTTCCCGCCACAGCTGAACCTATTTATCTACTTGCACTGGCGTGCTTTCGAACTGCTAGGTTGGCAGGCACTGGGACGGAGCAGCAGGAGCTCACCCTGTCATGGGGATTTGAACCGCTGACCTTGCGTTCGGCAAGCCCAAGAGGCTCAGTGGTTTGGACCACAGCACCACCCACTAAACCTGTGGTTTAGGGCAGATTAGTGTAGAGGAAGTCAGAGAATTGAGAAAACACATTCAAATAACCCATATGTTGAGCCTCCAAACTTAGCTGGGATGGGATGTAGGTCTGTGTGGCATCCATGTTCCAAACACTACCTCACCCCCCATCATTATTCTGCCCATCAAAAATAAACCGGATGCTCAAATGCTCTGCATCATTTTGCCACACTGAGTAGCACCTAGAACATTCTTGGTGCTAGGTTTGTTTGCCTATGCACACAATTGTGAACGTATCCCACTCCCCCCACTCCGACTCCACCCAGGAGACTATTGTGCCTTTTGTGGTGTTGGCCCATTTCTCACAAAAAAACAAGTTGTGCAAAGAAATTCAATGGGATTAGACTGTTGAAACGGCCTGCTATTTGATTAAGGTCCCCTTTCCTTATGAGAACTGTTTGTTCTCTTTTTGTCAAGCTAGGTGTGGAAGGCAGGGTCAAGATAAATATCAGGTGTAGATCCACCCCACACATCCTTTCTTGGCTGGAGGAGGCATAGAAGGCACCTGAAATACGCTTAAGACGCTGCAGTTCCAGGGCAAAGGAGCGGCCAGGATGGAAACTATATCTGTTTTCCTTCTGCTGGCAGTAGGTAAGTAGGAGACGCAGAAGCCAGCTCTTTGCTTTGGGCTGCTTTCTCCATTAATGGCAGATCAAGCCTCATCTTAACTTATTGTAAAAGTAGGTTCAATTTTGTGTTGACTTGACCTGGCAGGAGTCTACTACAGCTACCTTCACAATGCGTGGAGGAGTTTTAAAAGTTTGTTGTTTCGTTCAACGTTTCTGCCGTACTTTTCAGTTAAAAATAGACCAGGTGACTTATAACTATCAATTTATTTTTAGAAGAACCATTTTACAAAAAGGAAATGCAGCAATTGTGGAAGTGGCTGGGGGTGGGGGTGGGGATATTGTACAAAATCAGGAGTACAGAAACCAAGTTGTGGGGGACTTTTTCAGCCCGGTGGGCCAATTCCTTAGCTCCCCCACTCCTGGTGGGCCACTTTGACAGGTGGAATGCATGACAGACACCTAAGGTCACCAAAATGTCCAGTGAGACATTTCTTCCTTTGCAGTGTGGTGGAGCAGTTGATCCCAGTGGAGCTCGACGACCCAGTGGGTCTAGAAGCTGGCATTAAATTCAAACCATGCTTTTATGGCAGGGATCATCTCCACTCCAGAGCTCTGATCAGAAGCTCCCAAGTGTGGAATCAATCCCGGTTGGCCTTGAAATTGGCGCCAGACTTAAAAGGACTTGAATACAAGCCCTGATTTTCATGGAACTATTGGGAACACATTTCAAGTCTCCTGGTTGTTCTTTCCTATCTGCATCTTTACTTGCCCCACCCGCAGGGGGCCAAGGTGTCGTTAGCCTCCTTAAAATCTCTGGGCAAGGGGCTGGGCCTTCTCAATGTCTGTCAGCCTTCCTGACTGCTGACTTTCTCCATGAACCCAGAGCACCAGTGCCAGATGCAAAGGCATGTTGTGCTCATCAGCAGGATTGAGCCAAGGTGCTGGACTTTCGGCACTCTGGTGTGATCCTGCTGACGAGCCCATATAGTTTTGTGTCTCAGATCAAATCATTTGATAAAGGTAGGTCTTCTTCAAACCCTGTGAAGGGTGGGGCTCTTCTTATCATTTCATTTTATAGAATCGAACCATTGGAAGGGACTGCGAGGGTCACCAGCTCCCTGCAACACAGGACTCTTTTTGCCCAATGTGGGGCTCAGATTTACAATCCCGAGATTAACAGTCTCATGCTGTACGGACTGAGCTATCCCTTCCAATACAACATCCCCAAAAGGTTTAACCACAAAAACTTCATCAATAATAAATATACATATAAACACTATTTTAAAACCGTGGTAAGAATTTACAGATACATTCTTATCACAAAATTAAGACAGGGTAGAAATAGCCATTGAAAAATCTTGCTGGGAAAGGGTCGAAAAGACAATTAACAACAGCATCTGTCTGATGGGAGTTCCAATAGGTAGGTGAAACTGCACTAAAGACCAATTCCTAACTATTATGGAATGGGCTTCCTGATGAGATAATATTTGCAAATGCCCTCTCCTGCAAAGTACAGAGGCCAGTTTGGGTATATAAGGGGTGAGGCAATGTTTTAGGTATCTGAATCATATGTCCCACAGTTGTGAAGTACGCTGAAAATGTTCTCTTGCCAGCCATGGTAGCTTGGGCTTCACTGATTTGTTACAGGGTATACGTGTGGCTAGATGGCTGCGTTGTCTTCTAGCAAGCTTTGGATGAGATAGCATATTCAGTAGTGGGGGCATCAATCTTATTGCTACTGTTTACCAGCAGAGAGAGGAAGAGGAGGAACAGGGGGGCAGAAAGGTCAGGGTGGTGGAAATGCACCAGCAGACGCACAGTACAATCTAGATAGCATTGGGGCTCTCTCTCTTTCGCTGCCGCATCACCCTGTTGACTCATGTTACGTTTGTGGTCAACTAAGACCCCCTAGATCAAATCTCGATTTGAAACTCAATGGGACACTTCTGGAATCTGCATTAAAAACTCTTGTCTCTCCCTGTGTATGCCTGTAAACATGAAACAGATCTGATGGTTTCTCTCTTGCTTCTCTTTAGGGTCAACCCTGACCTCTCCAGCCGATGCCTCCAGTGGTAAGATCCATTTGACTCATGAGCCTGAATGTGGGCTGAGGAATTGCCTTGAACAAATGAATGGCAGGGCACTTATAAAACATCCAGGCATTACTCCACCAAACATTGCAAGAATGTGTGGTGGAGGATTCCAGGCACCTTAAGACCTCCACCCCCACTGATTCCACCCCCAATTCCCATGTTCAATGGGAAGGTTTGAAGAAGAATTTTGCTGGCTTCCTTACCCTGGGGGAGATCCTAAGCATTTTCTTATAAAGGACACATTCAGGCGGTATACATGCCGTATGTTAAAGCACATGGTTTCCCCCAAAGAATCCTGGGAATGGCAGTTCACCCCATTGCAGGGCTAGTTCCCAGCACCCTTAACAAACCATAGTTCCCAAGATCCTTTGGGTGACGTTTGTGCGCTTTATGCAGCCTCAGACCCAGATAGAGGGAGGAGAGGTTGCCAAACACATAGCCCTCCCTCCTCCCCAGGGGGCCTTCTGTAAAATGAGTTGCTGGCTTGGGCTCTAACAAGATGCTCCCTTCTCCTCTAGAATCTTTGATGTACCCTTATGGGACTGCACAGGGTGACACAAAGAACCCCAAGTCAGATGATGGGACATCTACAAAGATCATCACTGCAGTGCCCTTCAGCTTCTATGGCAAAAAGTACAGCTCACTCTACGTACGTAATGCCTGGCCAAAGCCCCAGTCTACATGTTTCTTGACCAGAAGAGTGGGTGGTGCAGATCTATGCCCACCTGTCATTTGGATCTAGCAGGCTGCCTTGTACTGGCCCATCTTCAGTCTTGCTATCTAATCTAGTTGTCCATCTATGCATCCATCCATTGCTGGTTCCAGGTTTCAAGGAACCTTCAGCAAGGTTCTACCTCCTCACCATCACTGTTGCCCCCTACTGATTCTCTTCATTTCTGAGGTCAGTGTTGGCAGGTGTTCAGTCAACCAACCAGGGGTGCCAACTTGAATAAAATGTTGGGGGGGGGGGAGTAAGCCCCATCCTGCATGATAAATCACATGATGTCACATACACACACACACCATTTGAATGGCAATGTCCATCAACTTTGGGGGAGCCCAAGCCCCTCAAATATCTTAATGGGGGGCTGAAGGGACCTCAGATTCTAGGAGTTGGCTCCTATGACGCCAACCCTATATCTCTCAGTCTACCTACCTGCTGTCATTCACACCTGTATCTCTCTCCTTTCTTCAGGTCAACAACAACGGGGTGGTCTCCTTTGGTGTGAATGTCTCACAGTACACACCCGACCCTTTCCCTCTGGATTTGGGGTCGCCCTTTGTCGCCCCCTATTGGGGGGATGTTGACAATACTAGAGGCGGGGATGTCCTCTGGAGACAGACTCAGGACTCTGCAGTGCTTAGCCGCTGCACCGCAGATATCAACCAGTACTTCCCAGAGATGTCTTTCACGGCTGTCTGGGCCTTGGTTGCTACCTGGGACCGTGTCGCCTACTTTGGAAGTGCTTCAAAAAAGGTAGGCCTCTCCCTGACCTAGGGTAGCCAGCCGCAGGAGATGATAGGGCCCTGGGTGGTGCAGAAAAGGGACTTTCAGCAGATGAAACTTACAAGCAACACTTGCCAAAAATGCCTCTACTCTCCCTGACCACTCAGCATTGTCCCACCACCATCCCTCTGACCCTTTTCAGCTTGGGGGTTCCCCATCTGGTGCCTCCTACCATTCCTCTGCATCCAGCCAGCCCATGACACATCCACACAAAAGTCAGAGGTTTGTAACGTTCAGTCCCTGGGTCTGAGGTCCCCCCCCCGCCCTAGCCCTTAATATGCAATGTGAAAATGTGGTAACAAGAGGAACTTATGGGAAACCTGTTGTTGGGCTCCAGCCACCATCATCCACAGCCAGTGTGGTCAATGGGGTGGCAACATCTGGAAAGCCACAGGTTCCTCTGTCCCTAATCTACATGGTTTCCCTATCATTCTCAATGAAGAGCAGGACTCCCCCATGGCGCCCTCCTACTTTGTGTTCCCCAGAGACAGAGCTGCATCTCTTTGTACTGTCCGTAGCTCCACAGTCCCATGTCTCTTTCCTTTTTGCTGCAGACCAACACTTTCCAGGCTGTCTTGACCACCAATAACGAAATAGCTTTCATCGTTTTGAATTATGCTGATATCCAGTGGACAACCGGGATAGCAAGTGGTGGGCATCCCAGGACAGGCCTTGGGGGAACCCCTGCACAGGTATTTGATCTGAATAGGAACACTGAGGGAATCTGACCTTTGCAGATTCCGATATGAAACTGACCTGGTCTCTGACCTGCCAGACCAGCATGTGGTTCGGAACATCCTTTGGGTTTCAAGCTTCTCCAGAGCTTTTGGCCAAAACCAAAAGTATCAAAATAGGTGTTTTAAATTGAGATTAAAACAAAACAAAAGGTGTTTGGGATAATCATTATGGGCTGTATCCAATGTTCTCTGTCTGCACAAGCAGGTGGACGAGTTTTCATTCTGTGCGATGGAGGACTCTGCAACACAAGGGAGAACTCCAGTGCAACAGTTGCGTTAGTGAGAACTTGTTGCTCAGCAAAATTACCAGCAACTTGCTTCTGTGTTCTCTTGTGCAACAATTTCTCGCTGCTGCAAAATATTTTGCCTGGGGAACAAGTATACAGCCAAGTGACTTTGACTTGGATACAACCCTTAAGTATGAATGGAGGGGGGTCAGATTTTTCTTCTTCTTTTTCTTAATGGACAGATTAAGAGCTCGTCCGCATTCCTGCTTCTCCCATGCCTAGGAAGCATGGGTCTGAGCTGTTTTCTGCTCATCTCTCATTTTCTAGGCATGCATCTAAGTGGTTGTGCCTTTGCCCCAAACCTCCCCCCGCCCCCAAGAAAACCCTGTATTTAGCACTAAATCTGAACAAACAGCAATCCATGGAAAACCTGCCATTTGTTCCAATTCAGCAGTAGAGTAAACGGAGGTGTGGCTAAGCCCTTAGCATGTAACTTTAGAATCATAGAATTGTAGAGTTGGAAGGGACCCAACTCCCTGCAAAGGATGCTTCACCATGATATCCAGATATGCTTTGTATGCATCTGAGCTTTGTAAGTGATCAGATGGGAGAAACCACCTGAGGGTGATGGGTATAAGCTGCCTTGCTGAAATCAGAAACAGCAGGCTATCCATGTACAGAGTTAAACTGCCACGTGAACAGTCCAACAGATCAATATTTCCATCCCGAGTGATTTCATGAATGTTGAAATTGTACTGTAAAGTGCAATGCATAACCTACAGCAGCTTTCTGTCAACTTGGTGTCCTCCGCGTACCACTAGACTACAGCTCCCATCATCCCTGATCACTGGCCATGTGGCCTGGGGCTGATGGGAGTTGCGATCCAAAAGCAGCTGGAGGGCACCAGGTTAAGGAAGGCTGTCTTAAAATACTATCTGAATGTCAGCCCATTAACTCACTAATTGGAAAGAAATTGGAGGTGTTATTGTATTTTTGTTCCAGTTATATCAGCAGTTATGGCAAAGATTGGCCCAGCACTAATTGCTGATATCTGGGGGGCGGGTCCTGGATTTTCATTGTGATGGGTTTTTTGGCAAAGGAGGGGTCTCTACTGCCAGGGCTTTACTTTTCCTGTGCTAAGTCCAATAACTATTTTGCACCCCAAATGCTGTGGCAATGAACTTGGATTCCACAACCCAATTTTAATTACGCAGAATGAGGGAAATTGCATGCTCCTCTTATCCATGAATTTATTCTGAAGGTTTTGCTTTTTCATATATTCTGCTTCTGCAACTCGAGGGAGGAACGTGGCACTGGCATTTCATTTCTGACCTCTGATCGCTGGAAATCTGATTCATTAATGCTTCTAGCTTTTGAAATGTGCAAAGCTTTGCTTGAACAATTTCAGGAAGCAGGCATCCAACAATAAGGGAAGTTGAGGGTTTGCTTGTGGTGTTTCTATGTTTTCTAAATGAAAGCTGAAATTCTCGGTAACCGAATTCTGCAGCTAGTTCCATATTCCTGTGGCTATAACGTGCTTTAGGGCTATTGCACAGCAACCACACAATCACATCTGGCTATTGCTAAATCAGCTTTCAGTTGCCAGTGCAAAAACAAACAAACCTAAAAACCCACTCTTGAAGATTCTGCTGCAGTTATCCCGCCGTCATACAGATATCTGCCCTGATCTGGAGCCTGGGTGGTTGTTATTTACATATATGTCCTGCCCTTCTCCCAAGCTGCTCAACATGACATTCCAGATTCTCTATCCCTCCCTGTTTGAGGCAATGATGGCCACCAACTTTGATGGCTTTCAAAGAGTGTCTAATCCTCATTCTTTTGAGGACCCCTCAATATTTTTTTTAAAAATTCAGGGGCTGAGGGAGGCCAGTCGTGTCTCCTCCTCCTCCTTTTTAAAAAGAAATTTTATTTTTCAATTTTTGAAATTGTTAACAATCATACAATCATACAAATTAAATAAGTTTTCCAATAAAAACACATAGTATGACTTCCCTCCCCACTCCTTCTGTGGTTTCTTATGCTTTAATTTTCATTACTGCACCTCCCAATTGTTGTTGTTGTTTAGTCGTTTAGTCGTGTCCGACTCTTCGTGACCCCATGGACCAGAGCACGCCAGAGTCTTCCACTGCCTCCCACAGTTTAGTCAAACTCATGCTGGTACCATGCACCTCCCAATTAATTCTATTGATTAGTTACTCCCTGTGTTTTCCTTAACAAATACATCCACCCCCATTGTTCTGACTGGACACTGAGGGCTTTCTGACGGTTCCCTCTCCATGAGAAGCCAAATTACAGGGAACCAGGCAGAGGGCCTTCTTGGTTGTGGCACCCACCCTGTGGAACGCCCTCCCACCAGATGTAAAGAGAAAAACAACTATCAGACTTTTTAAAGGCATCTGAAGGCAGCCCTGTTTAGGGAAGCTTTTAATATTTAATAGGTCATTGTATTTTAATATTCTGTTGCAAGCCGTCCAAAGTAGCTGGGGACACCCAGCCAGATGGGTGGGGTATAAATAATAAATTATTATTATATATTATTATTATTTAACAGCTTGTTTTAGATTAATCCTGCTAATGAGCTTTGTTGTTTACAAAGGTTTTTCAGATAGTCCATGAATCTTCCCCATTCTTTATTAAAAGTTGTTTCTCCGTGGTTTTCTTATTCTTCCAGTAAATTTTGTCATTTCAGCATAATCCATTAATTTAATCTGCCACTCCTCTTTGGTTGGGACTCTTCTCCTCCTGCTGCTGCAGAGGAGGAGGAGAAGGTGGGGGGAAGCAGCCCCCAGCCACTGGCGGCAGTCGGAAGAGGAGGAGGAGGCTGAGCACCAGAGAGGAGGAGCCACTGGCCAGTGAGGCCACACTGCCGCCACATTCAGCTCCACCTCCTAGCTCCTCCCAACATCCTGACATCACATGCATGCGTCATCGCCCCCCTCCAAATCTCCTCCACAAGTTGGCCTCTGATGGAGAGCAAAGCCATCAGCAACTCTCCTAAGCCTGATGCCTATTTTCTACCTCCACTTCATGCTTCCAAAGACCAGTTTGTGGGAACTGCAGGTGCTGTGTGCTGAGGACCTGCTTGCTGGCTTCCCATAGACATCTGGTTGGCCAGTGTGATAACATTTTGCTGGACTTGATGAGCCACTGACCTTACATTCTTATGCATACGGGTAGCCAGTATGGTGTAGTGGTTAAGAGCGGTAGTCTCGTAATCTGGGGAACCGGGTTCGCGTCTCCGCTCCTCCACATGCAGCTTCTGGGTGACCTTGGGCCAGTCACACTTCTTTGAAGTCTCTCAGCCCCACTCACCTCACAGAGTGTTTGTTGTGGTGGAGGAAGGGAAAGGAGAATGTTAGCCGCTTTGAGACTCCTTAAAGGGAGTGAAAGGCGGGATATCAAATCCAAACTCTTCTTCTTCTTCTTCTAGTACGTCTGAGCCGTGAGGCGGGAAAAAGGCAGCATCAGGGGTTAACAGTTTAAAATATATATATATACATTTGGTTTTTCAACTTAAAATTTTACAAAAATATATCAAACATAAAAACCAGATTCCCAGGAATCTCCTGGACTTCCATCCTCCCCTTGGTGGGTCCTATTATTAATCCTTTCCTCCCATATCTTTTATGATAAGCCAAATCTTTTACCTCTCCATTATGTGCAGCATTCAACCTTAAACTACAAGTGATATTCCAATCCTACTAACGACTTTAACTGTTTACAATGGTCTTTAAGATAAGTTATAAATTATCCCAATTTCTTATTGAAAATTTTGTCTTCCTGATTTCTGACTCTTTCCGCATTTTAGCCATTTCAGCATAGTCCATTAACTTCATCTACCATTCTTCTCTGGTAGGAACTTTATCTCTGTTCCATCTCTGGGCCAGTAACATCCGCACAACCATGGCCGCATACATAAATAGCCTTTTCTGCTCCTGTGGGACTTCAGCACCTAGAATTCCTAAAAGGAAGGCTTCAGGCTTTTTTAACAAAGGGTTTTTTTAAAAAAAATCCAACTCATTATATATCGTTTTCCAAAATCCCTTTGCTACCTTACAATTCCACCACATATGATAAAAGGTGCTTTCTTTTTACTTACATTTCCAGCAAACATTTGAGCATGTTTTATACATTTTCGTGAATTTACTAGGAGTTAAAGCCAACCAAACATTTCCACACATACATGAATATACAGAAAGGGATCGAGACTGAGGAGAATGTTTCCTATTCTGTGGGGTTGGACAGTACAGTATGTTGCTTTTATCCTTTCTCCACTCCCTAGGCTGGATTTGACAGTGGAGACAAGAAAAACTTTTACAACATCCCAGCATCACGCACCCCCAGTGTCCTCAATATCACACAAACCACCAACGTGCAGTTTCCGGGGCGATGGGTGTTCCAAGTGGATGAGATTGTGATCGGAGACACAACGGAGAAGAGCAAATGCTTGGAGTAAGTGCCAGAGTGTCCTTTGAGAGGGGTGTTTTTGTGTGGATTATTTTAATAATACTGGGTCTGATTTAGGCTTGATGAGGCCCTAAGCTACTGAAGGTAATGGGGTCCTTTATATGTGCAGCTGTCCTTTGTCAACAACAAATTGTTGCTGTTTTTTGTTGTTTTTGTTGAATATATGCTATATGGTAATTTGTGGACCTAATAGGTATCTAAAGCCATTTGCACATAACAAAGTTTATCAAAGTAATTGCTGAACTGAAATACAATTAAGAAGAAGCATTTTAATAGTGAAATACAATTAAGAAGTATGTTAACAGTGAAATAATTATGAAGCTCTAACTTAAAACGATTTTTTTATTCATAACAAACTTAAAAATGCAAACACACTGGCATTTGGCAATAACAAAAGTTCCTTTAGAAACACAGTTTACAAAGACTCATAATCAAGTCGCTAGAAACTTGCTATAACATGAAATAAATATATGATCCAAACTACTAATAATTATAAATAGCAGAATGTAGGCACCCTATATATAGAAATGAGTGACATTTTAGGGAGCAGGCTAGCAAGCGGGGCCCATTACTTACATCACAGGAGCCTACACAACACAAAAGACTGTTGCTGTATGTAGGTTTTATTTTATTTGTTGTTTATCTTATATTTTGGAAATGTACATCCAGTTTTTTCCCCTTTTATTTTTTAGGGGGTCCCCAAGAGAGTGGAATCCTAAGCTATAGCTTGTTTTGCTTATACGTAATTCCGGCACTGTATTACATTTTTTAAAAGATCCCTACACACATGCACTGTTCTTTATGGACAAGGATACTGGAAGCTGCCTCTACCGGGTCAGGTGACATGCTCATTCTAGGCTGGTGTTTTAATCTTTCAAGCTGTCACAATGTTCCCTTAATAATGTGTGGGTGGGGATGTGGCAGAGGCTGTTAAGAAAAAATTAGCAAGTTGCTAAAACGGGCAGGAGTAGGGATCTGCTGTTCAGTACAAATGTTTCTGTCTCTTTTTGCTAGATGAGACCACCTGCAACTCAAGAGAGCCCCCTCCTCATCCACCGGTGTCAAGATAGGATGTACTCAAATCTTTGCAAAGATCCCTCTGCTGCCCCCTATAGGCTTGGAGCCATGGCTGATAATGGCGTACCAATAAAATGGCTGTGCTCTCGTTGCTACTCTCCTTTGTCTGTTCCCTGAGTGACTGGAGCTGAACGTGCTTTTTGAAGTCAAGAAATGCAGGGATGTGTGTGTGCATGTGTGTGTGCATATGTGCCTTTGATGAACAGAGGGTCTAAGGCTTAATCTTACATGAAAGTCATGCCTTCTGAATCTTGACCCCCTTCACTGTCACAGTGGAAAGCAAAGACTCTTCTGGCAGTGCCCTGATGCCTCAAGCAGCAGCAGCCTCAGCAATACAGAAATACAGACCATGGCACTTTCCTCTCAACACTGCTATGCATATTTTCCATGTGTGGGGGAAGTTGCACCTGTTGAGCTTCTGCCTGTCATGCAGAGCAGACAAGGCCATTTGGGGTGTGAAAGACCCAGTTCCTTCCAGGTTATGAACTCTGGCTTCGAAAACTGGTTCCAGGTGCTGAGTCAGCCCCACCAGCATCTGCAAACTCAAATCATTGTGCTCCAGTTGAATTGGATGTGTGGCCTCTGTGTGTGTTTTAAAGTCACCAGTGTGCTAACATTTACATTGCAGAGCATGTAAAGATTAAGCAGGATGTGCAACCGCTGTGCAAAGACCAGAGACGAGGTGCATGAGATAAAAAATGAGCCACACCTCACATGTTTAAAGCCAGTGGCAGATATTATGTTGTCAGCTGCTGTTCTCTGCAAAGAGAGTCTGTTGTTGTTGTTGTTAATAATAATAATAATAATAATAATAATAATAATAATAATAATGCATTTTTGCAAGTTCAAGAAACACCAAACAATATTCATCATTATCTCTTATCCTCAGACCTTCCAATCCATCTCTCCGTGGCATTCTGGGTAGCCTTTTGTCTGCTGCATAATCTATTATTCTACCCATTTTCATCTCAAATCCTCCTCTATTTAATGTTATCTGCTGCTCACATGTTCATTCCTACTTGTAGGTTAAATGACTATTATACCCTCTGAGATACTCTTCAAAACACTTCCACTCATCTCTGATCCGTGACTCATCCTTATTTCTTAGCAAAGAGAGTCTTTTGGAGAACCACTTTGTTGCACAAGACCTCCCCATCAACTCTAATTCTGTGGCCAAATACATACCATATTTTTCTTCCATTTGCCATTATGTGATTGAATCCCACCCCAAAATAGTGACAGTCTGAATGGAAGCACCTACAACAGGGGTCGGCAAGGCTTACTGGGCATGAAACAGATCATTCCCGCAGAGATCCTCTGTGGGCCGGGCCAGCACAGCATGACACCAGAAATCGCGTGCTCTGGTCCATGGGATCACGAAGAGTCGGACACAACTAAATGACTAAACAACAACAAGGTGCTGCTGGAAGGAATTTTTAAAATTTTGTTCCAGCTACAATCTATCTGTGATGCAACAGCGCCACTGCCTGGGTGCCGGTGAGAAATACACTGTGGGAAATGGGAAGCGTCATGTGATCTTGATTGGTTGCCACACAAGGCAATGTTGGTAACGTTTTGCCCTGATCATCCCAGGCAGAAGTCCACACTTTAACACTCCATGTCCAAGCATTCAGACCCAGACCCAGGTCCCGCTTTTAACCCATACATAGATTTCCCATATTTCAAAAGATAAAAATCCAGATCCCACCACAAATTTGTTGAGCTTTTCTTTTTTTTCTTCTTTTTTTAAAAATAATTTTTATTAATTTTCCACACAAATAAAAACAAAACAGTCAACACACACAAACAAACACCAACATATAAACATGTATAATTTCAAATCTTTTTTTTTTCATAACCTTACTTCTCGGACTTCCCCCTCCCTCCCCTTCTCTGCTTCCCTATTTTAAATGTATCTTCAACAGCCCTTCAGATCGGTTAATTAATCACTTATTGTCTTTTTAAATTTCTTCTGGTAATTAATCTATCAGTCAATTACAGCTGTAATTCCATATTTTCCTTTACCTTGACATTTTAACATTCATCAATATTACAACAGTTCTTAAGATATACTTTAAACTTCTTCCAATCTTCTTCCACCGTCTCTTTCTCTTGGTCACGAATTCTGCCAGTCATCTCTGCCAGTCCCATATAGTCAATCACCTTCGCCTGCCATTCTTCCAGCGTGGGTAGTTCTTGTGTCTTCCAATACTTTGCTAGGAGAATCCTTGCTGCTGTGATGGCATACATAAAGAACGTCCTATCCTTCCTTGGCACCAATTGGCCGACCATGCCCAGGAGAAATGCCTCTGGTTTCTTATGGAAAGTATATTTAAGTACCTTTTTAATTTCATTATAAATCATTTCCCAGAAGGCCTTAATCCTCGGGCAAGTCCACCAAATGTGAGGGCGATCTGGCTGCGACATCTGTCACCCCATTGATCGCCAGGGTTGATTCGGTTGTTGAGCTTTTCTTAGGAGGCCCACCCCAAAAAGTTGTTCAGACTAACCCCCGCACCACCGCCAATTGCGCCACCAACACAGCACCCAAACCCAGACATTAGCTACAGTTTTATTTTTTAAAAAACCACCCCCCAAAAGGAACCAAATTCAGGACTCCCCTGGGATTTCCCAGATATATGGCAACCCTACCCAAACATGCACTTGGGGACCCAATTCTTAACCTTTTACCCTATATTCACATGGTGGTAGTGCTCCAGCCATGTTGCAAACCAACTTGGATAAGACTGTTGTCAGGGGCTCAGGAGCAGAGGCACAGGAGAGGGAGGAAATGGAGAGCGAGGGGGAGGAATCCGAGGGGAGCGTAGGCGGTGACAGTGATCAGAGGGATTCCATGAGCCTCTCCAGCGAATCGGAAGATTCACAGAAGGGAGCGCCGATGGCCAGGGCAAGGGGGGTGCCAAGGGGGAAACCCCAGAAGGAAGGGGCCAGCGGGGACTCCCAGAGCAGCAGTTGGAAATCAGGACCAGCTTCCCCACCAGAGCGCAGTGGGGGGGAGGAGTCCCAGGCATCGGGACCAGTGTTTTCACCACCAGCGAGAGGAAATGAGTCAGGATTGACCACGCCTCCATCGGAGAGCAGGAAAACGGTCAAGAGGAAAGTTACCGGCTGGGCGCGCGCGCCAAGTTCAAATGTACAGGCGAGCAGCACAGCAGGTAGCCCGGATAGGGAGCCAGGTCCTAAAGCCCGCCGGAAGGAGGGGCAAGACTCAGGGGGGTCAGCGTCAGAAGAGTCCAGGAAGGAGGAAACCCCAGGGGGCAGAAGGATCCAGAGGAGGAAAGAACAACGGAAGAGGTGGAGTAAGGCTAGAGTCTTAAACTGGTGTCTAGGAGGCGGAGACTCAGATGGAGCTTCGCCGGTCTAGGTTCTAAGACGTAGAGTTGCACGCTGCGGTTTGGAAATGGAAACTAATCTTCAATAAAGACTTTTATACGTTATTACTGACTAGCATTGGTCCTCTGTGAGCTGGGACCTGGAGGCAACTCTGACAACTGTGATGTTCTAGTGGGTTCCAATCCATCAGCTGAAGACCAGTGCTTGAGGGGCAGCCATGATTGTTTGAAGTGCTGTGATACTGCTTTAAATGCATAGTTCTGATGGGACCACACACTTCTCCCACCAGGCAAATAAGAGGCATTATCGAAGTTCAGAGACACATTCCAGCCAGGCTAAAAGACCTTGCAAGGCAGGACTGGTGATTGGCATGATGCAGGAGGAGGGTAGTAGCCTGGAAAAACTCTTGAGGGCCAGTTTCAAAGCCCTGGGGGGCCACATCAGGCTACAGACCAGACATTCCTCACCTCTGATCTAGCATGTCAGAAGCCCTGGAAACGCACTAAGCTATATGAAAACAGAAGACCAGAAATTTTGAGTAATGTATAATATCGTTATATAATATTTATTGTATTGCATTCATATCTTGCTGAAAGATATCTAGTGCAATTAGGGGGATCTTTATTGGTCCAGTCAACCCACATCCTGCTTGCAGTTTTTCTTTTTCTTATTCTCATGTAAGGCCTAGTTCAGCAACATTATATTTGCTATGCAGTCAAGTCATACCTCGGGTTACACACGCTTCAGGTTGTGCGTTTTTGGGTTGTACACCATGCCAAACCCAGAAATACCAGAACAGGTTACTTCCTGGTTTCGGCGCTTTGCACATGCGCAGAAACGCCAAATTGTGACCCGCGCGTGTGCAGACATGGCGCTGCGGGTTGCAAACGCTGCAGGTTGTGAACGTGCCTCCCGCACGAATCACGTTCGCAACCTGAGCATCCATTGTAGTTTCTTTTGGAAATCTATTTCATTATTTTTGTTCAAAATGGTCCTATTCATTTTCAGGGCTTCCATTGATTGGCTTCTTACATTTCCCCGATCTACTTTTAAAACGTTGCTCTTAAGTTAAAAGTTGCCAGTCTTCCCAACAAACAACAGGCCACACTGCCTTATCAAAATCCCAGTGTTTTATTTGTATGGGTAATGACAGACATAGATTTCTTCAAAGATGATCTAGGATGAGCCAAGAAACCTCCTTGGTGCCTAAGTGCACATTTAGTATTTTTTACCCATAACATTGGAAATGGCAGTCAAGGAGGATGGGATGAAGGAACAGCGTCAGAGAGATCTGGCATCCTTGCAAGCATCTGGAAGAGCAACAGAGTCGCCTGGGCTCACGTTCTGGTAAACCACCACAACCTGCAGGAAAAGAACACCCCAGGAGAAAAAATCAGTCTTGCTGTGCGTTTACAGTGCTGCTCAGCTCCTGAGCAACTAACTCTGCTTGCTATCAGTATTAAGGGATGAGCTCTAGACCATTGAACTTAGAGGGAGACTTCTAGGCCCAAGGTGAAATGCTGTTTTGACAACAAACACCTTATTTGGGGAGCAAGGAAGCAGGCCCCACCCCAGAATATCTTTGTCTACCATGGTCACCAAACTCCACTCTCTTCAGTGTTACCGTTTCAGTGTAGTTGTCCTGGCAAACAGTCTTGCACCCGAACGCAGCGGTGGAAATAGTGATGCAAAACTCAAGGACGTTGAATACCAGGAAGACAGCCGTGATTCCATACAATATGCCCTGTCAATGAAGCAGAGAGCCCAGCAAAGGGGATTACTCTCCATTTATAAATGTGTGTGCATGTGAGAAGAACAGAGTTTGAATCAGACCAGTGGACCAGATAGTCCAGCCCCCTGTTCCCATTGCTGACAACCAGATGCCTCTTTGGGTTGTTGTGAGGATGCAAAACAACATAATAATGCACACAGACACCCAGTGCCCCTTGGACACTGGGGGACCAGGCAGAGCTGCCTAACTTGGCTGCCCCCCTGAAGTGTTCAAGGGCTCCCCTTGCTTAAAAGACCTTCAGTCAAAGCCAGGGGTCAGCATACTTACTGTGCCTTGGGCTGGTGTCTCCAGCGCTGATTGCGTGGAGGGCCGGAGGGCAGGGGAGCACGTGCCCATACACATGTGCACACATTATTTCTAGTGTACTTCTGGGTCAGAGGAGCACCGGAAATAGCTTGTGTGCATGTGAATGGGCCTCCTCCGACCCAATGTGCACCGGAAATAACGTTTGCACATTCGCAATTAACACTAGCTCATGTGCACAAGCTATTTCCAGTGCTCCTCCAACCAGGAAGTGGGCAGCGGCGCAGCGCTGGTAAGAGCAGGCGATGGCAGTAGGAGATGGGGGTCTCTGCAGGCTGGATAAACGAGTCCCTCAGGCCTTATCGGGCCTGCGAGCCTTAGTTTGGGGACCCCTGGTCAAAGCCAAACGCAGCAGACTTAAGCAATTCAAGTAATCCCATAATTGCTCTGTTTATGTCAAAGCATCACTCTGCTCACACCATGACTTGCTCTGTTCATCCTTCCATCCTGTCCTGCCAAGGTTGTCTAAACACACTTTCTGCTGCATTTTCCAGTCATTTTCCTTATCCAAAAAGGGTCTGTTTTCGGCAGGAGATTGGTGTTTCTTGCACAAGGGCGTATCGAATCCACTTTAATCTCACAATCTGGATTTGCCAGGATGCAACTGGAATCCCGCCCCAAAATAGCAACAGTCTGGAAGAGCCCTCCCTATGATGAGACCAGCACTTACCCAAGGGAACAATGGGGATTTATTACACCCACTATACTTTTTCGGATGATGCTCATTGCAGCTCTCTCACCTGCCTATGCAAATGGTAGCTATCCAGTGAAAAACAGAGGAAAATTATTCCAATGCCGGCCGCTACAGAACTCACGACGTTCATTCCCAGCATCCCTTTCACCTAACAGTGGGGACAAACAATCAGATATCATGCCTTCATTGAGCAATCCTGAAGCAACTGCCTGGTATAAACCTCCCCAGGAGCTGTAATTCTGTGAGAGGAATAGAGGTCTCCTAACATCTCTCAGCACCCTGGATGACAGTTCTCATGTGTCTTTGGAGAGAAGTCATAATTGTCTAAAGTGCTTTGATGCAGCTTTAAATGTATAGTGCAGAACGGGCTTCTGGGGACATCCAATAATGTCATAATAAACAGAGGCAGAGCACCACCCCTTGAGTTTCACAAATTCAAGCTATATATAGAGTTAAATAACTATTGGATTCTAACCAGCCATATCTGAATTGATGCATGATTTTGGACATGGTAGCTGCAGACCAATATGGTTCTTGAGTTGAGATGATAAACCCCATAAGAGATACACAGAACTTCCTCTGGAAAATGCATGAAGTTGGACAAGGTAACTTCAGACTAGGAATTCTAGGAGGGACCCTTAAATGGCAAGCAGCAGGCGCCATGAATTCTGTGCTCCATCTTTCATCGCAATTTCCCAACAAGCAAATTAGTTACCATTGGTATTTTGGGGTTCCTGGCAGCTGCCACAGAGAGGGACCCTGAAATGATGTACTGTAAGAGAAGGAAAAGGAAGTCAGAAGCTAGGAACAAGATTCCAAGGGATTTTTCTCACCTCTTGCCTTCCAGTCCATTAGGTCATAACCAGAAAACGATATTAATGGAGCATTACTTGATGTTTCTCAAGCAAAAGTACTGAAGCAAAGATACCCTTTCTGCTGGACAGCTCCACAACTATCGTGGGATTTGTCCATACAAATTCTGCCCAACAGACTCTCTTTGAGGGAGGAGGTCCAGGGCACAAGGGGCCTCCAAGGCTGGATCTGGCACTGTTGCTGCGCCTTCCCTGCTCCCTAGAATGGTCACCCCATCACAACCACCTCCAAGGCCCCATGTCAGCACTGCATATACACTCTGAAATAGGATCCAAGGGTGTGCAAGGTTGCACAGACAGTTAGCTTCCACAAGCAATGTGGAAGGGCAAAGGCCTATGCAGAGCAATGAAGCCCCCATCCCATAATGACTGGAACACCTCTTCAGCCATTCTCCAGCTTCTGACATTTTCACCAGCTACCCCACATACATGCCATCTTCATGTCTCCTGAAGATGAGAAACTGTCTATCCCCCCCCTCCCAAAAAAGCTGAACTTCTCAATAGTAGTGCCTGGTGGGAAGTGGCAGGACTGTACTTGATTTCCTGGCAAAGGAGTCCTTGCCTCTTACTGGAAGAGTGAGGTCAGGTGGTATAGAGATTGGCACTGTGCAGAGCCAATCCTGTGCTCCTGGCGTTGCACCCACATGCCACTAACACCCCAGAACACACGCTCAATTAAGCAGTACTGACTCTCTGCCCACAGGTCAGGTGTGTGGTTTCCCCCTCCCCAGTGGCTTCTATTTTCCACTTAATTCATGAGGCATAATTCTGAGTCCCCCCCTTTACACAGTAGCAGTTGTGGGATCTTTGAGTGATGCTCAGCCTTGGTCGGTGTTGCCTTCTGGTATTCAACTGTTGCAGAGCTTTGGGATCTTCAGCCCTAGAGATTTTGCTGAACTACAACTCCAATCACCCCTGAACTTTAGCCAGGCAGGCAGGGGCTGATGGGAGTTGCAGTCCAATCACCCAGGGACATTCCCAACCTCTCCATCTCTCCCTTAGTCTAAGCTGAATCCCAAAGGAACTTTTTCTTTTTTTACACAAAGATGTGTGTTGGATTACCAAGATTCCGCTCCAGATTGGTACTTCAATTACAATGTAAGAGTAATAATAATAATAAGGCACAGTGTGAAAGGCAGCTCCCAGACCAACTTGCATAATTCCGATGAGTATCTGCGTGATCTGCAAAGACAGCATAAAACCAGGTCTCATTATCACCACACATTCTAGCTGCAGACCAACTGAAAGTTACTTCAAACATGGTGGGGGTGGGCACATGTTGAGGTGAGCAGGGCTGAAGGCCTAAATGGGTGGAGCCAATGCAATGCTATCCAATAGTAAACCATTGCTATGCTCAGGACCAGATTTAGGTTTGATGAGGCCCAAAGCTACTGAAGGTAATGGGGCCCTTTATATGTCCAGCTGTCCTTTGTCAACAACACTTTGCCACTAGGTTTTTTTTGTGTTTAATATATGCTATATGGTAATTTATAGACCTAATAGGTATCTAAAGCCATTTGCACATAACAAGATATGTATTTTATCAAAGTAATTGTTTAACTGAAATACAGTCAAGATGTAGTATATTAATAATGAAATACAATTAAGAAGAAGTATATTAATAGTGAAATAATTATTAAGCTCTAGCTTAAAATTTTTTTTATTCATAACAAACTTAATAATGCAAACACATTGGAAATAACAAAAGTTCCTTTAGAAACACAGTTTGCAAAGACTCATAATCTAGTCTCTAGGAACTTGCTATAACATGAAATACGGTAATAATAGGTGTGAATATATGGTGCAAACTGCTAATAATTATAATTATATGATGCAAACTGTTAATAATAATAGCTTTATTAATATGAAATTAGGTGTTTTAACCTGTACAATGCAATTGTAGTTAATACAATGCATTTTTAATATAATATCAATATCCCCATAGTAGTCCACACTGTTCATTGGGACCGCAGACCTTTGTACCCTGTTACACTTAGTGAGTGTAAAAGACGGTATTTATTTATTTCTTTCGGTATAATGGGGGGAGAGAGAGAGTGGGGCCCTGAGCTATAGCTTGTTTACCTTATACGTAAATCGGCACTGGATATGCTCAAGGTCTTGCCTCCAGGAAAGAAGCAAAGGAAACCAATGTATGCAGAGATGTCGGGCAAGGTTATGGCTGTGCACAGCCATTCAACATACAAGCTGTGAGTATGTGGAGTGTTGTTTATTTCTCGGCTGCAGGGCTTTTTGTCAAGGGAAACTCATAGGAACTGAGGTATTCATGGTGAGTTCTGGAAGTTATTTTTCTAGAAAAACAGCACTGCTGGGCTGCATGTCCTTAGAACATGGCAGACATGCATCTTGCTGCAATTGTTGACGCTTGCTTATTTTTCAGAATATCTCCAGAGAGAGAATAAGAGGCAGAGAATATAGTCTGCGGTCTGAACCTCAGATGAAGAAGAAGAGGAGGAGGAGGAGTTTGGAGTTGATATCCTGCCTTTAACTCCCCCTTAAGGAGTCTCAAAGCGGATAACCATCTCCTTTCCCTTCCTCTCCCACAACAAACACTCTGTGAGGTGAGTGAGGCTGAGAGACTTCAGAGAAGTGTGACTAGCCCAAGGTCACCCAGCAGCTGCATGTGGAGGAGCAGGGAAGCAAACCCAGTTCACCAGATTACGAGTCCACCACTCTTAACCATTATACCATGCAAGGTATCATCCCAACTTCTTTAAAAATCTCTTTGGATAGGCATAGGAAAGGCAGGAAGAGTGTGGCTAGCCGTCTCCTCATAGCAGTGGTTCTGCCTTCCCTGGGGACCCTGACAAACTTAACTTATTTATGTTATTTAAAATACTTGTATGTGGGAGGGCAGGAGATAGGGACCTGTCTTGCGCAACTCTACGCACATCCACTCAAAAGCCATTCCCACTGAGTTCAGTGAGATTTACTCCTATGTATACAAACTGAATTTTCTTCCTACAGTATAGAACTTTTTTTAAAAAAATGAATAGAATAGATCATGATGCAGTCAACATTTAAGCACTTCAAAAATCCAAAGGTTTCATTCAGAAAGATGAGTATGTATTTCGCTGAAACCGATCAGGCATTAGAATGTAGGATGCTAAACTCCAGACATTGCTGAACTACAACTCCCACGTTGGCTGGGGCTACTCTAGGTGCAGAAGAGAAGACAGAACTGACTTCAGAAGCAGGGCTGGGAAGCTGAGAAGAGGGCGTTGCAGTTGCCTAAGGGTAGGCAGGTCTAAAATGTTATGAGGAAGGAAGTGGGAGGGCTCTCAAATAGAGCAGGCAGGGGAACACAGACCCTCTAGGTTTCCCCTATATTCCATACTCACCCCCAGTGCCAATGGCTCAGCCCGATAAAACTTCTTCATTGCTTTTGGCATGTAAGCATCTGACTCATCTCTCGAGAAGGATCGGGGGGTCATTGGTGCGATCGGATTGGAATCCATGATGGCGTTTGGGGAGTGGTTTTGTAAAACAGCAACTGTATCGGGAAGAGGAGATCTAAATGGGACAAGGGAAATAGTGTGGGGATGTGTATAGAAATTAGGAAAGGATATATTACCCTTCCTTACACTCGTTTGTGAGTTTAGCAGAGCACAACCCTTTTGCGACAAAACTAGGAAGCTGCTGTTTCAGCTTGTTCAGCCTTTTTGATGAAGCAATCCAGGATGCCTTGATGTGTAGACTGGGTTTTCCTGGTGTTTCCCCCTTTTATCCCCCTTAAAACAACAGCAGCACATACAAAAACCAGTCTTCTTTGAAAAAAATACAGTTTACTCACAGTTCACATGCAGTAGCAATCTGGAGGCAGTCTTAGGCTGCAGTTACAGGTGCATTTGTATGTACAAAAGGACCATGGAGTCTGAGGCTGAATCTAGACACATCAAAGAAGCGTTTCAGTTAAAGGCCTGGTAAATTTAAACAGGGAAAACAGGTAAAGAAATAAACGGGAGTACACAGCACCATCTGGTGGCACAATGTTATATCACCTATAAAAAGGTAAAGGGACCCCTGGCCATTAGGTCCAGTCGTGACCGACTCTGGGGTTGCGGCGCTCATCTCACTTTATTGGCCGAGGGAGCTGGCATACAGCTTCCGGGTCATGTGGCCAGCATGACTAAGCCGCTACTGGTGAACCAGAGCAGCGCACGGAAACACCATTTACCTTCCTGTTGGAGCGGTGCCTATTAATCTTACTTGCACTGTGATGTGTTTTCGAACTGCTAGGTGGGCAGGAGCAGGGACCGAGCAACGGGTCGTGGGGATTCGAACCGCTGACCTTCTGATCAGCAAGTCCTAGGCTCTGTGGTTTAACCCACAGCGCCACCCACGTTGTATACAACACATATAAATCGCTTTTTCTCTACCAATCTAGCTGAGTCCTGAGACTTTGGACTTCAGACTCAACAACTCGCTACATCTCTGCAGAGTAGAGTTGCAGTGGTAGAAGATGCACGGCGATGGCAAGTCAGCAAGCTGGAGTAAGTGAGAGATGCGGATGTGATCAGTATCACAGTTTACAGGTAAATTATGCCCAGAAGTCCTCCCTGCTAGATCCACATTTCGCTGGGTGCCCATTCCAGCAAACAGAAAATGTTGAAGCTGACTCCTCTTTCTGGATTTCCCACAAAGAGGGGAGGGAGAGGGGGGAGTGTGAATTATTGCCCCCTTTTGGAAGGAAAGGACATCCCAACTCTGTTGACCACTTGCAGACTGTCCTTATTTTCTGGGTGGGCTTCCAGGACATACTTGCAAATTTCAGTAATGGAATTAAACTGGGTTTGGCAAGCTTGCCCAAGAAAACTGATTTCAGATCATAAGAATCTTACATTTCACAGTAAGGAAAGTGACGGAAAATGCACTGGAAAGTCCAGAGTAACAACTGCAAAATTATTTGTGGGGAGTTCATACAAGAGAGTGGGAATGATTGCTAAACAGCAGGCATCTGACTCCTTTGAAAACTTGGTGCAATCAAATCAGGATGAAATCTCGAGAAATAGGTCAGCTGGGAATAAACTAATTAGGGAACTGTCCTAGAGGAAGACGCACAGGGATGTAGGATCCAGAGGATCCCTGGTTGTTCTGCCAACTTCCCAGCACACCTGGGCTATGCTCCCAAAGTAAGAGAAATGGAGGTGCCTTGAAACTGAACGAGAGAATCCAAACGCCACAATATAGCAATAACTTTGTTACTTTGTACCAAGCAAAATGTCCCAAAGTTTGTGAGCAAACTTTTGAGTTCCACAGAATTCTTTCTCAGGCTGAATGAGGTTGGTGTGGCAGGAACAATTGGGGCTAATGAATAGGCTTGCAGATTATTAAAAAAAATAAAAATAAAAACTTTTCAGAGGGTGTCCGCAGTGGCGTAGCGTGGGGGGTGCAGGGGGGCCGGGCGCAACATCTGGGGGTTAGGGTTAGGGGGCGCAAAGGGTTAGGGGACGCAAATTACTTGCCTTGCCCCGGGTGCTGACAACCCACGCTACGCTACTGAGTGTCCGGCGAGGGCACCAGTGGCTCATGTTGCTTTTAGCATCTCACGCAGGGTGGGTTGAAGTCGTGCTGCGCACTCGGCTTCAGATCCCAGTTGTGAGAGCGCCCTGCCAGCCGGGGCAGAGTGTCGTGTGTGCGCGCGCAGCCATTGCCTAACCTTCGCGCACGAGCTTTGTGCAAACGCATCAGGATTTGTGCTCCATAAAACGACTCGTTCAGAAGTGACCTTTAACGGCTCGTGCTGAATTTACGACAGGCTGAAAACTGTGCCTTCAAATCAGGATGATTTCTCAGTCAACAGCTGGAAAGGACCTCAAGAGGAAGCTATCCTGCAGAAAGACGAGCCGCCGCCTCTCGGGATGAGCAGGGTTATGAACCAGAAGATTTCGCATTGCGCTGGAGATTTCCCTAAATTTACGACAGTTGAAAATAGTGGCAGGCTGGAAGTGTCCTAATTGGCATCCCAATGGCGAGGGATGGAAACAGGAGACGTTCTCCCTCCCTTCCCTTGCAGGAGAGCGGAGAGACTGAGAGCAGCAGGCGCACTTGGCAAAGCTAACATAAATCCTGGCTACGCCCATGACAACTAACCCGGGACTCCAAACTGCCCGTCCTCCTCCTCAGCGACAGGTTCTTCCTTCTGCCTCGGAGAAAAAGGAGTGGGAAAGAGCTGGTTCCTCTGGCTGGGACCCGGTTCCCCTCTAGGCAAAGGCAACCACCCGTCAAGGCTGTCACGCAGAATACAGACCGTGGTGCATGGATCCTTCGCCTCCTCTGGCCCCAAGAGCGCGAAAAGACGTCCCTGCGCCGCTGGGATCTGCGGGATGGTCGAGGAGTCCCGGCCAAACGGGATGATGGTTAACTAGCGGGGCTGAACTTTGGGGAGAAGATTGGGGAGGGGAGGGGGGAATGGGGGGAAGTGCGAACTTGTCACGGACCTGCTCAGAAAGAGATCTCGCTTGCAATTCTTGCTTCTCAGCTGCCGCTCCTTTCCTGACGGTGCAATCCTAGGGGTGCTTACTCGAAAGAAGTGTCAGCTGATCTCATCAGAGCTTCAGAAATGGATGCGGACAGATATTGGGTAACAGTTTAGATTTTGCTGAATTCCAGTTTGATGAGAACGCGGGCTTTTAATTGGCTCTGTTTGTTCACGTCAACGTTTCCTCTCCGGATACTCCGACTCCGCCCCACTCTCTCCCAGTTGCATCACACATCAAGATTCAAAACACTTTGCACTTGTCCAGTTAAGGGTTATAAGGGTCTCCCCTATTTTGCTCGATTTTGCCACTTACCCGCCCCATTTTTCATCGTTTAGTCCGGTTTTGTTAGCTGTGGGGAGGAAAGGGGTCTGCGGAACTCTGAGGTCCTGTTCCCCAACTACAGGAAAAGTTAGAGGGGCCACCCTTCTGGTTTCTGAAGATTCCTCCTGTATTGGCTGCACTCCACCCAGTCTCTCTCTCTCTCTCTCTCTCTCTCTCTCTCTCTCTCTCTGCCAACAAAACAAGAAGCTCGCTTTTCATTTTCAAAAAGGAAGAAGGCAATATTCTTAGGAAGGTGTATTTCATGCACAAGACCACATTCAATACCCTTATGCTATTTGGGAGAACATAGCATCTTGCTTAATTCTAAAAATGTGGTCAGAACGTGGTATCAGATTTTATATGGGATGAGGGAATTAGAACTCCAAATATAATTCAGAACAAAGGAAGGAAGGTAGATATAGTATCTATTCCCAACATTAACATTCCTTAGTAATAGCAGCTTATTCACCCTATTTAAGTGCATGTTGTTGTTGTTGTTGTTGTTGTTGTTTAGTCGTTTGGTTGTGTCCGACTCTTCGTGACCCCATGGACCAGAGCACGCCAGGCACTCCTGCATGTTCAGAAGGAGCTTGTGGCTTTGGTTTCAGGTACCCCATCCCCACTTGTGTGGCAGGAGGCAGATGGTGATAGTGTTGGAGATAAGCAGTGTCCAGTGCACAGCGGAATGATGAAAAGTACGTGCCAACATGCTCTATATTACTTTATTTACACTTCAAAGCTGGTAATTTACAGAAAAACATCTTCCCTCTGCCGGAGCAGAGAAAGGCATCCTCTCTCCTCTAAAGCACGGAGAGAATCACGCTGAACTGCAAAGAACAGTGAAAAACAGGAAACCAGTGTACGTCACATCCAGTCTCCTTTCCCGTGAGAAAACCCAACAGCACTTGACTGTGGAATGTAAACATTGTCTTGTGACAAGCACTTCGCTGCTCAGTGAAGGAAGCAGAAACCAACATCCTCCCCCTTTCTGTGAACATCACTGGGCAGCGTGTTCGTACAATATCAGTACAAACCCAACTTCTGCACATAGGTACAGTGTTGATCCCTTGATACAATCTTGGACAATACATCAGCAGGAATTTCATTACCTGGCATATAGGACACCGTTACGAGTCCCTTTTGAATACGTTCCCTAGCATGTTGCAACTTTAATTGCAAGTGCTTCGTGCTTTGCTTACAACCTTCAGAATTCAGCAAAGCCAAACATGCTTTGTTGTCCTGGTAAACCTGGATTGGACATTTGACAGGAATTTTCATGTCTTTGCACAATTGTAACAACCATTCACAATCCTTAAGTGAATAAGACAGTGCATTCAGTTCAGCTTCACAAGTACTTAAGCTAACTGTTGTTTGCTTCTTGCATGACCAATCAAATAGACCCTGATTGTACTTATAGCAAACTCCAGACGTACTTTTCCTGTCTGTAGTGTCACTTCCAAAACTTGCATCTGCAAATATCTCAAGACCACCAGACTTCTGATTGTTAAATCTCAGTCTGTAATGCATAGTGCCTTTCAAATACCGCGCTATGCGTTTCAGAGCTTTCCAATCCTTAACAGTAGGATTGTTGACTTGTCTGCTTAGCAAATTACAGCTAACAGCAATGTCTGGTCTTGAACATCTGGCAATGAAGTTTAGCTTGCCTAGCACACTTCTGTACAGTGTAGTGTCAGAAAATGCTTCTCCAGTGTCATCTACCTGATAACCTGTTGTCATCGGTGTGTCTACAGGGTTAGCATCCATCAGGTTTAGTTTTCTTAACACATCAGCAATTTTACGTGACTGGTGTACTAGAATGTTACCATCTTGATCTCTCTCTATTTCCAGAGATAGGTAGTTGTTTACCTCACCAAGATCTTTCATGTCAAAGTGCTCTTTCAATTGAGCTAGGGCATTATTGTACATTGTGACATCCTTCCAAAAGAATAAAAGATCATCAACATAAAACAAACAATACAGTTTCTTTTGCTCCTCCTCTTTGACAAATACACATGGATCAGCTTTCCCTTGCTTAAAACCTAGAGAAAACAATACTTCAGTGAGTTTTGTGTGCCAACACCGTGCACTTTGTTTGAGACCATAAAGGGACTTCTTCAGAGCACAAACAAATCCCTGTTTTACCTGTACGCCATCAGGTGGAAGCATATAAAGTGATTCATCTAGAGATCCGTACAGAAAAGCTGTATTCACATCATGGTGACTAATGTGTAGATTCTCTTCTGCAGCTAGCTTGAGCATAAGCCTAATGCTCTCATACCTCACGGTGGGTGAGTAGGTCTCGTGATAGTCTTCACCTGGTACCTGTGCAAAACCTCTGGCTACCAATCTGGCTTTGTGTCTGACTATCTTGCCATTTTGATCAGCCTTCGCTTTGAAGACCCATTTGCTTCCAAGCAGTTTCATTCCTGGAACTACTGGAACAAGGTCCCATGTTTTGTTCCTTTCCAAGGAATCAAGCTCAGCCTTCATGGCATTTAACCATGGCTCAGCTTCCTTTGAATCCAAATCCTGGATTTCTTGGAAACTTGAAGGTTCAAACACCTTCTTGGAGCTTTTAACAGCTGTTACTGCTATCTTAGCAAACTCATCAGCAAATCTCTTTGGAGGTCTGCCTTTTGTTGCTCTCTGTGACCTGCGAATTAGCCTTAAGTCTTCAATACTCTCCTCTTCCTTCTTAGGAGAAAAGTGACCTATTGTGAACAATGGTTCCTCTAATTCTTGATCAGAGCTTTCAGAGGGTCGCATAGAGGCTTTCGCACTCTTGAAATCCTCTGAATCACCCGATTCAGTTTCAGACTCAGAATCAGAACCTTCATCAGTGGGTGTGGGTTGTTGCGGTTGCTTTTGACTATCCTCAGTTTCATCACTGTCATCAGGATAACATTGGAAAATTCCCACATTCTCCCCCCACTTGGCATTGTACTCAACACTTCTTGTGAGCTTAATTGTCTTAGAGTCAGTCATCATTATTCTGTAAGACCCTTTCTGATAACCTAGAAAGATACCATGCAATCCACGCTTGTCTAACTTGGAGTTTTGTGGTGAGTGAACCCACATGTCAGAACCAAAAATTTTCATGTGTTTGATGTATGGCTTCTTGCCAAACATCTTCTCATAGGGGGTACAACCAATCGCTGAAGATAACCTGCGATTATAACTGTAAACAAAACACGAGAGAGATTCGGCCCAATAACTCTCTGGAAGATTGGCATCATGCAGCAAGGTTTTTAACCCTTGAAGCAATGTCTGATTTGCTCGTTCCGCAAGTCCATTCTGCCATGGCGAGCGAGGACTAGACAAATCGTGTTGAATTCCTTTCTCAGTCAGAAAAGCTTCAAACTGCTGAGAAGTGAATTCTCCCCCGCGATCAGTGAAAAGAATTTTTATCTTCTTACCATGCACATTTTCCAACCAAGCACAGAATTCCTTGAACCTTGGAAAAGCCTCTGATTTCTGCTTGAGATTGTACACATAAATATACCTGGAAAATGCATCAATGAGAACCATGAAGTACCTGTTTCCACCCAAAGAGGGCGCTAGTGGTCCAACCAAATCAGCATGAACAACCTGGTATGGTTCTGTAGCTTGCCTACTAGACACCTTACCTTTCGCAGCCATTTTTACCTTATTTGCTGCGCATGCCTTGCACTTCATGTGGTACCTGCAGGGTTTAATAGTCATACCTTCAACCAAGGCAGGCATTTTAGATACTGCCTCAAAATGCAAATGACCAAATTTTCGATGAAAATCGTGAATACATTCTGCATGCAAACTTTTGTTAGAACCTGCAATGCAACAAGTGTCATCCTGCACAACATCATCAAAATACAAAACATACAAACGATCAACATATTCAGCATGCAATACATAATCATTTTTCTTTGTGATGATGCACCTTTTGTTCTTAAAGGAAACGTCAATTTTCCGCTCATTCAGCTGTCCAACGCTGAGCAGATTATGCTTGGCATCTGGCACATAAAGCACATCCTGTATCGATAAGTCCAAACTGTGAAGAACAACAGTTCCGTAGCCTTTACTGGGAATTGTGTGGTCATCCGCCTGGTGAATCGCACCTTCCTGCGGTGTAAAAGACACGAACAGTCGCTTATCGTTGCACATGTGGTGGGTCGCCGCTGAATCAACAACGAAGAAAGATCTAGACGTCTTCTGGACCTCTGCAACCTTTGGAGTGAAGCGTGAGACCATTGCCTTGTGCTGCGTTGTCCTGGACACCGGACCTTTGCCTTTGCCTCGGCCTTTTCCACGCGATGAGCTTTCGCTGCGCTGCTCTGTCTTGGCCCTGGGATATCTGCATTCCCTCTTCATATGGCCTAGACGTCCACACGTGTAGCATTTCACTGCCTTCAAAGCTTTGGCGCCATCTGGTGGTTCCACTGCACTATGGGATGACGTCTGTGAAGTCTCCCCCTTGTTGATGCAGCTAGCACCCCGGCGATCCGCTTCATTCAATATCACGGCAGTATCACTGGCTACTGTGAGTTGAGCATTTGGCTGATTGGCATCAAATTCCCCACTTGCCTCATCCAGCCTTCTGCAGCTAGCCATCATGACTTTGGCATTAGCCTTCTGCGTCATCTCTGCTGCTTTAAATCAGGCTGCTTTATACATGCTGCGTCTGTGTACAGCTGCTTCAATCCAAAAGCAAATTCAAAACAGCCTCTGCCTGTGAACCTGTGCCTTTCTGCTTAACTGCTTTGCTTATCTGCAGCTGCTTCAAACCGCATTCCAAAGGCAAGTTCAAAAGTGAAAGTTCTCTCTGCTGTCTTAAATTCATGCTGCGACACTGCTGCAGCTGCTTTACTTTCGATTTCCCCCAGCATAGGAAAAATTTATCCTTCTAGCCTTTTGCCTGTGCCACGGCAAAACCGGCTATAAAAGTTCAAAGTCCAGCCATAAAGCCATTAATTAGAAGCTGGCAGGCTGCCCGGAGCTGTAGCACATACCTCATCAAATCATCTTGACGCGCAGAGATATCGTCCGATCCGGCCCTCTGCATTCCGATCCTTTGCCGGCACTCCAATTCTTTGCTCCTTTGTTCCTTTGCCAGGAGCCCGACTTCTGGAGTCCATTCTCAAAACACTGCGTTTTTCTGGGCCCGGAACCAAATGTTGGAGATAAGCAGTGTCCAGTGCACAGCGGAATGATGAAAAGTACGTGCCAACATGCTCTATATTACTTTATTTACACTTCAAAGCTGGTAATTTACAGAAAAACATCTTCCCTCTGCCGGAGCAGAGAAAGGCATCCTCTCTCCTCTAAAGCACGGAGAGAATCACGCTGAACTGCAAAGAACAGTGAAAAACAGGAAACCAGTGTACGTCACATCCAGTCTCCTTTCCCGTGAGAAAACCCAACAGCACTTGACTGTGGAATGTAAACATTGTCTTGTGACAAGCACTTCGCTGCTCAGTGAAGGAAGCAGAAACCAACAGATAGAACCACAACTGAGTCTTTTTTGCCTTCCACAGGTAAGTTTTGTTTGTTTAGTCATTTAGTCGTGTCCGACTTTTCGTGACCCCATGGACCAGAGCACGCCGGGCACTCATGTCTTCCACTGCCTCCTGCAGTTTGGTCAAGCTGGTAGCTTCGAGAACACTGTCCAGCCATCTCGTCCTCTGTCGTCCCCTTCTCCTTGTGCCCTCCATCTTTCCCAAGGCAGTCTTCTCTTCTCATGAGGTGGCCAAAGTATTGGAGCCTCAGCTTCAGGATCTGTCCTGAATGCATGGATAAGTTAAATAGATTTCCTAAGCCAAAGCTGCTGCGTTATTTTAGAATCACAGAGAGAGAAGAAACAGCACGACTGGCACGTCAACATACCTACCGAGGACATGTTTAGAAAATATTTGCTAAGCTCCCGCACAGCCACCTCAGATTGGTTCTTAGGACTTAGCCCACATTGTTATTCAGCCTGAGGGCTGCATTTCATGGTGGGGAATCTTCCAGGGGCCTCCTGCCCATTGTGGGCGGGGCCAGACCCAAAAATGGGCAGACTTCCTTGTGGCCCTGCAAATGCTGGAGCTTTCCATGTGCACATACACCTCCCTTTCCTCGTCCTCCATCCAGTCAAGCTACAGAAATTGTTACAATCAAATCTGCTGTGAGCCAGGCAAAGACACTCAAGGAGAGTGGAGAACACAGCTCCTAACCACTGCTCTCTGGGATGAGGCATGGATGCTTAAACCCCTCTGGGAATTGTAGCTCAGACCCAAACATGCATCTGGGGACCAATTTCTGAATCTTGTTTACCATATTGTTATAGATTTAGGGCAAGCCCTAGAAATTAATAAATGCTAGGTGTTTTGCCAGTTAACACTGCAGGTTCTTTAAAAGGTAGAAAATATATGAGGGGAAAGGTATTTTTATCTGAACAACAAAACCCAAACAGTAAACCTTCTTAAACAGCAATAAAAAACCCTATAACACTGAGAAATAACCCCAAAGGAACAATTCCAAAGACACAATTCCTCCACCAGAACTTCACCCACATACAGCACCAGATTCAGCCATAGGGAGCCTCAACAGCATTTGGGCCATCATCCTCTCTGACTACTTTGTACCTGCCCCAAGCAGATGGGGCTGGATGTCTCCCTAGCCACCACCTGTGCAAATTAGGGCTCCTAATCTGGACAGTCGAGCCGCAGCTGGGCCTCCCTCAAGGGCAGGGGTGCTCCAGCGAGGACTCACAGGAAGGGTTGACTGTGCAAGACCAAATCTGTGATTTCGGTTATTTGTGATATGAAAGGAGAATGCAAGCTGCAAAGGAATTCCTGTGGCTGAGCTATAAATGATAGGGAGCAATTGAGGGACATTAACAATACAAGGAAATTCCTTCCCCTCTTGCTCCAGGTGTGAACAGAGACTGGGGATTCGGGAGGTGGCCTGGGTAACCGCTCTAGGGGAGGGGGTTTGGGGGAAGAAGAAGGGGTAGGGAGAGCAGAGGTAGATCATAGGAGAGGCTGCCTGCAGTCAGCTTACACTGATGCCTCTTGGAATGACTGTGCCATAAGATCTGGACTAGCTCCATGCACACTGAAGGTGTAAATAGGTGAATGAAGCAAATTTCTTAAAGCCAAAATGGTCTCTGTTGCATCTTCCATTCTCCAAAGGGACATAGACCCTGTGTGGGTGCCTGGGCTCTATGGGCTTTTGCCACTGCTAGGCAGAAAGAGGGGCACCCAACTTTGGGAACAATATATTTGCATGGTGGTAGCAGGCTGCAAAGTGCTACTTGTAGAATGGTTTCTTTAAAGGTAAAGGTTCATCATTGTTCCACCCGATGTGTATGTCTTTATGGGGCCAGAGCAAGGGCCAGAGCAAACTAACGAAACCCAGCTTTACAGCTGTGAAACATAGCAGGTGCTGCTGAGTTGTGTTGATTAAGCTGTGTCAGCAATTGGGTGTAGTATATAAGGAGCAGCACCCAGCTCGCCCATTACCCTGGAGGATGGGTTGGTGGTTGGGTCTGGTTTGTTGATATGTTTAGTGTATAAGGAGTTTTTGTTATTGTTGTTAAAACCTTGTTTAAGTTATTTTTGAGTCCCTTTTTAATGCATGATCTCCCCAGCAAGCTCTCTGCAGCGCTACCATACTGCAAATAGACAACACTACTATGCTCCATTAAATAAATAGTGTAGACGGGTAAAGGTAAAGGGACCCCTGACCATTAGGTCCAGTTGTGACCGACTCTGGGGTTGCGGCGCTCATCTCGCTTTATTGGCCGAGGGAGCCAGCATACAGCTTCCGGGTCACGTGGCCAGCATGACTAAGCCGCTTCTGGTGAACCAGAGCAGCGCACGAAAACACCATTTACCTTCCCACCGGAGCGGTACCTATTTATCTACTTGCACTTTGACATGCTTTCGAACTGCTAGGTTGGCAGGAGCAGGGACCGAGCAACGGGAGCTCACCCTGTCACAGGGATTTGAACCGCTGACCTTCTGATCGGCAAGTCCTAGGCTCTGTGGTTTAACCCACAACGCCACCCACGTCCATGTGTAGATGGGATCACACACCAAAGAGGCACTAACAAAGCTCCAAGGCAGAGGTCGGCAACCTAAGGCCCATGGGCCGGAAGCAGCCTATGAGGGTCGCTTAACCGGCCTGTGAGCCACCCCTGAACTGAGCTGCCCGCTCGGTGAGTCTCACATGCTGCACTAAACCGGCGCAGCATGGCGTGGGGACTCTCTTCCGCAGCTCCGGAAATCACTTTTGCGCATGCCCAGACACCGGAAACGTGTCTGTGCATGTTCGTGGTGCTGGAAATAGCTTCTGCATATGCTCAGATGCCGAAAATCACTTCTGTGCAGGCATAGTTTTTGGTGTCTGGGCATGTGCAGAAGCTATTTCTGGTGCCACAGACATGCACAGACGCAATTTCTGGTCTTGCACTGCACTGGTCCGGCCCATGGAGGATCTCTGTGAGAGTGATCTGGCCCATGACCGGTAAGCCTTGCCGACCCCTGCTGTCACATTCCAGCCAGACAAAAACACTCTGCAAGGCTGGGCTGAAGCTGAGGGTGCTGTAGGAAGAGAGGAGGGGAGGAGTAGCCTGGGGAAAGTCCTGAGGGCCAGATTCAAAGCTCTGGTGGGCCACATCAGCCTATAGACCAGAGCTTCCACACCTCTGTTCTAGCATGTCGGAATCCCTGTGTTAGATGCTGGGAACACACAAAGTTATCTGAAAACAGAAGACCAGAAACAGTGAACAAAGCATAATACGTTTGTATAATATTTCCTTTTTCCATTCATATCTTGCTGCAAGATATCTAGTGCAATTTCAATGATATTTATTTGTCCAATCAGCCCACATCTTATTTGCAATATTTCTTCTCCTCCTCAGGTGATGGATAGTTAGGCAATGCAACATTCGCTATAGTTTGTTTTGAAAATCCTTGCTACTGTATTTGTTAAAAATGACCCCATTTGTTTTAAGGGCTCCCATTGATCGGTTTCTTATAGTCTTATCAAAATAGTTCCATTGTATTCCTCTGGTTACGAAGACAATCTTCGTTCAGCCAGTAAAGCTGCTTGGCGCATAAGTACACATTGATCCTTTTTTTGCTCTTAACATTGCAGAAGGAGATGGCAGTCAAGGAGGGTGGAAGAGGAAGCAAATCAGGGGGAATCGGGATCCTTGCAAGCAGCTGGAAGACCAAGAGCATCGCCTGGGGTCGCATTCTGGTAAACCACCACAACCTGCAGAAAAGAACACCCCAGGAGTAAAATCAGCCTTGCTGTGCATGTACTGTGATGCTCAGCTTCTGAATAACAACAACAAAGTTTGGTTCTTGATAAATAAGGGAAGGGCTGGGGGGGGTTGGACTTGGGACCTCCTAGATGCCAAGCAGATGCTATATCACTGAGCCACAGCCCTTCCACCCACAATTAGCACCTAGGGAGGCTGTCAGGGTGAGTCTGCTAGCTCAGCCCTCAGCTCCATTGCTGTTTCAGCTGCCTTCAAGGTAACCATCTGCAGCAGGAAGTCTTTTGCATCCTTGGAGGCTCCCCGGGTATTTCAGGATCCTGATGGTGCAGCTAGGTGGTTTTCTAATCCATAGTGCTGACAGCAAACCAATTCTTTCTAGCTAGATACATCTGTTTCACCCTGCAATGGGAGCTTAGGAGCTGTTATGTACTAAGCTTGGATCCTAGAACAATAGGCAAGTAGGATCCTAGAATGCAACAACTGATTGGCTTGCAGGAGAAGACCAATCAGGCTCCAGGAGGGAAGCAGAATCAGCCAATCAGACGGGACTCATTGTGTAAATAATGTATATAAAAGCCTGAGGTTTGGGGGGCAATTCAATCACTCTGCAAGCTTTATTGCAAGCTCTGCAATAAAGAGCTTGTAAAATCACTACAGGACTCTGAGTATATTTCAGGAAATGAGCTAAGAGTTTTAGTGGCAGACTTCCAGCCCCAATGTGGAATATCGTTATTCTACAATACCCCTTTTTTTAGGCCCCTGTCCCTGAATCTCTTTGCCTGCTCTGGTTACCAAACCCCACTCTCTTTTCAATGTTACCGTCTCGGTGTAGTTGTCCTGGCAAACAGTCTTGCACCCGAATGCAGCGGTGGAGATGGCGATGCAAAACTCAAGGATGTTGAATACCAGCAAGACAGCCAGGATTCCATACAGCATGTTCTGTCGATGAAGCAGAGAGCCCAGCAAAGGGAATTACCCTCCAGCAAGGTGTATGCTTGTCTATAGGTGTATTTCAAAGAGTCTCGGGCTAGGACCTGGCAGTCCAGGGTTCAAATCCCCACTTGCCAGGTGCCTTTGGGCAAGTCATCTCTTTCAGCCCAGCCCTTCAACCCCACAGGGTTGTTGTGAGGATGTAGACCACCTCAAGCTCCTTGGAGACCTGAAGGAGTGTCTCCACCTCCATCGTTCTGCCCAAACACTGAGGTCCAGCGCCGAGGGCCTTCTGGCAGTTCCCTCCCTGTGAGAAGCCAAGTTACAGGGAACCAGGCAGAAGACCTTCTCGGTAGTGGCACCCAAAATGTGGAACGCCCACATTTTTCTCAAAGAGAAAAATAACTACCAAACTTTTAGAAGACTTCTGAAGGCAGCCCTGTTTAGGGAAGTTTTTAATGTTTAATAGGTTGTGGTACGGTATTTTAGTGTTTTGTTGGAAGCCGCCCAGTAAGATGGGCGGGGTATAAATAATTAATTATTATTATTATTATTGTTATTATTAGTGATCAGGTGGGATACAAGAGCAAAAATAATAATGCACACAGATACCCAGTGCCCCCGGACACCGGGGGGCAGCAGACTAACTTGGCTGCCTAACTTGGCTGCCTACCTCAAGAACCCACAAGGCTTGCAATTGCTTAAGTGTTGCTGGGACAATGCAAAATGCACCAAACGTACGTAATTCCAAAATCAAAGTAATCACTATTCCCCATCTGTTGTTCTGGTTATTTCAAAGCCAGTGCTGTAGCTACAGGGCGGTAAGCCAGGTTTTTTGAAGCCACCAGAGGCTCCCAGCCTGTGTGTGTAAACAAATGCATGTGGGGTCTGTGTGTGCCAAACTGGGTCTTTGACCTGGGTGAAAGAAAGCCTAGTTTCACTTCTGCTAATGATTACGAGAGATTATATTAGTGACACAAATTACTTCCTCTCTTCATGGACAGGACCCTCCAGGAGCTAAGGCACCCTGTTTCACCCTGTTCTGTGTCCCTCCTCCTCCCTTTGCAGGGAGATTGGACAATGTTGGCCATTTATTCAGCATTCACTCAAACTTTGCCTCAAGCAAGTGTTTCCCCACACTTCCCAGTACGTTTATCCATTGCTTTCCTTCTTGCAAAGTATCATCTTTAGAGGAAGTGGGTTTGTGGCCTGTGAACTCTAAATCCACTTTAATGGTACAACCTCAATTGGCCGGGGTGCTCCTGGAATATCGCCCCAAAATAACAACAGTTTGCTAGCACCCTCAGTATTGGTGAGACCTGCACTTACCCAAGGGAGTATGTGAGTTTTAATGCACTCTGACAGTGTATTATTGCCTGAATACTCATAATGGCAAAAGTATTCTGCTTCCCATCCTGGTGAATAAAATTCCAATTGGAAACAGAGCGACACAATTCCAATGCCGGCTGCCACAGAACTCACCACGTTCATTCCAAGCATGCCTTTCACCTAAAAATGGTGACATATAACATTATTTCATTAAGCAATGATATAACATTATTTAATTAAGCCAAGAGTCCCTCAGACCATGTGGTGGGCCGGACTATATTTTGCTGTGGGAAAGAGAACGAATTCCTATGCCCCACAAATAACCCAGAGATGCATTTTAAATAAAAGGACACATTCTACTCATGTAACAACACACTGATTCCCGGACAATCCGCGGGCTGGATTTAAAAGGCGATTGGGCCGCATCGGGCCCCTGGACCTTAGGTTGCCTACTCCTGCATTAAGCAATTCTAGCTCTGTTGACCTCTACAATGGTGACAATAGCCCTGAGAGGCTCCAATACTTTGGCCACCTCATGAGAAGAGAAGACTCCCTGGAAAAGACCCTGATGTTGGGAAAGATTGAGGGCACAAGGAGAAGGGGATGACAGAGGATGAGCTGGTTGGACAGTGTTCTCGAAGCTACCAGCATGAGTTTGACCAAACTGCAGGAGGCAGTGGAAGACAGGAATGCCTGGCGTGCTCTGGTCCATGGGGTCACGAAGAGTCGGACACGACTAAATGACTAAACAACAATCTGCCTGGTATTATATCTCCTCTTATCCAGACTAAACACACCCAACTCCCTCAAAAGACTTGGTTTCCAGACCCTTGATCATCTTGGTTGCCCTCCTCTGCACATGTTCCAGCTTGTCAATATCCTTCTTAAATTGTGGTGCCCAGAACAGGACCCAGATGGGGCTTCTGGGGACATCCTATGGTGTTGCAATACACTGATGCAGAGCCCCACCCCTTGAGTTTCACATAAGGTGGGGAGGGCAGGTTCCATTGTGGGACAATAGCACCCATTTCAGCTTTGGACTTATATGGGTAAATATCCTTTGCTTTGGAAATATCCCACAATATTTTTTTTTTAAATGTTAAAAACTATCAGATTCTAACCAGCTGCAGCTGACCAGCTATGAGTTGTCTGAGATCGGGGCAGGATTTCATTTTTTAAGTGTGTAGTTGAACCCAAAATATGGAGTAGAGGGAAATCATTGTTTGTGATTGAAAAGCTGATAATGTCCTAATATCTTCATCTTTATGCACATTCTCCTAATAAATGCATTTTCGTAAACACTGGGTGGTTGGAGAAGCGCATTGCAAAATTCAACTAAGTGCAGATTTAAAAGGATATCTGTAGCTTTCAAATGCATATCATTTCAGAAAGTGCCGATTTTATACATTCAGCTTTTGGTGCATACTGAATCAAATTTCCTCTCCGTTTCTAACGTTGTGTCAATCCAATCTGACGCTTGGCCTGAGCCAAGATCCTAAACCTCATAAAGTAATCCACAGAACTTCCTCGGGGAAAACGCATGAGGTTGGGCATGATAGCTTCAGATCAGGAATTCCAGGAGGGAGCCTTAAATGGCAAGCAGAAGACGTCACCAACTGTGTGCTTCACCTCCCGTCATGTCACACAGATGTGCGTGCCCGAAAACAAATTAGTTACCATTGGCACTTTGGGGTTCCTGGCAGCTGCCACAGACAGAGATCCCGAAATGATGTACTGTAAGACATGGGAGAGGAAGACAGAAACAATGAACAAGATTACAAGGCATTTTCTCATATGTAGAAGGTACCGGTAAGTTGAATGCAAACCACAGTTTCCCAGTCTTAGTGTAACACACTAATCACTGTGGCAGGGAGGCTCTTGTAGTTTGCAGTTCTCCATTCTCTTCCAATCTCTCTCTGCCTCTAACTCAGCACACTTCCTTACACGGCAGGCATCAATAGTTGGTATCAAGGGTTGGCAAGTTCAGGCATCTTCCAAGAGCTCTTATCTTAGCAGGGGTCATGTCGGAACAAGGCCCCTGGACCTCCTCCTCCTCACCACTGCTGCATCCAGCTACCTGCCACACTGGACCAAACAACGGAGAGTGGGAGAGGGTGGAGCACCAGATGCCACTGCCTGCTTCTACATTGGGTCCCTGCCTAGAAAGCAAGATGTAAGTTACCAAACAAACCCATGTGTTGCAAAGAGAACGTCAGCAATGTCTAGGCAACACAATGACCATGTACATACGCATTAGTCAATCTTTTATAGAATTCCTTCAAACCATAACAAGTCCAAAATGAAATCTTTAGTCTCAAAGTCTCTGAAAACCTTTAAATGAAGCGAAGAACAGTGATTCCGGATACTGACTACTGTTTCGTAGAATTCTTCGTCAGCATGGTGGGAAGATATAGAATTGCTTCATAAACCCAACTTATTTCGAATGAATATGTAAATGAAAATATCAAATGCTGTGGAACAGTGCTCATGTAATAATGTAGTCACTGATATTTTCATCTCTGCCTTACTCTCGGGTGAATCCTGAAGGAACTGTTTTGCTTTTTTAGGTTGCTGGGGGGGGGGGGGTTAACACAGAGAGATATTATATGTAGAATTACCAAGATTCCAGCCCAGAGTGGTTGTTCTATAGCAATGTAAGATCCTCTGTGATCGCCCATTAGGTTAAACACAGCTCCAAATGCAATGTGCGTGATTCCGAGGAGGATCTGTGTGATCTGCAAAGAAAACATAAAACCAGGCTTTAGCATCACCACACTTTCTACCCACAGAGCAAATAAAGATCACATCAGATCTTGATGTTTTTCTGGCATGAATGCCTTCTCCAAGGGGTGCAGAAGAGGTGTGAATCTTCTTCTTTGTGAATGCTACCTGTTTGCTGCCCATAGGATAACTAACCTACAGGGTGCCTATAAACATCAATGGACTCCAGCAATATCCTTATAATCATCACATATCTACAACTAAGAGCTTCCAAGGGCCAAACCAGAGGCAGCCCGCAAAGGATGCTGCAACAATAACAAGCCATGGAAGATGAGAGGCAGCAGGGAGCTGAATTTTAGCATTGCGCGACATTGGGCAACACTGAAATTTTAAAGGCCAAAGTTTGCCACTGGATAAACTTAACATAACGTGTAAGGTAGTCTTGAGTCTTTAGAACAAAACAGAAATGCTCAAAGGAGCCACCTACAGTTCATGGCCAGGGAAATCAGGACCAAGGTCTGCAATCCTCAATGCACTTACTTGGGAGGAAGTCCCTCTGAACTCAGTCTGAGGAGACAGGCAGTAGATTTTTTGGACTTCCTGGTGGTTGCAGTTCAAACATCAGACAGGGGAAGGCAAATAAACAGGCTCACGGGGACAGCTCTGGGGTGTGGTGGTTGGTAGGTGGTTGGTAGGGCAGAAGGTGGAAAGGCCACAGCAGGTGAAGGCAGGATCACAGAATTGTAGCGTTGGAAGGGAGCCTGAAAGTCATCTATTCCAACCTTGCACAGAGCCAATGGCAGGCAGAGCCAACTCATTCCAGATTGGGTTTTTAGGGGGTATCCTAAACCCTTAAAATGTCACAAGTTGCTTACTAAGACACACAGGTTGCCAGTCCACTGTCCATCAGACCTTGAGGGGGGCCAGACTATATTTTTTTTTGGGGGGGTGAATGAATTCCTATGCACCACAAATAACCCAGAGATGCATTTTAAATAAAAGCACATATTCTACTCATGTAAAAACACCAGAGAGGCCCCACAAATAATCCAGAGATGCATTTTAAATCAAAGGACACATTCTACTCATGTAAAAACACACTGATTCCCGGACCATCCACGGGCCAGATTGAGAAGGTGAGTGGGCCGGATCCGGCCCCCAGGCCTTAGTTTGCCTACCCATGATTTAGGCAGCCACTGGCTCCAGGCTTCAAATTACCCCTTGTACTGATGTTAGCCTTGAAGATGAGGGGAGTGGTGGAGATGCAAATTTCCGATCATGCAGGGTTACCCTTGGTAGCAGCTGCCCCAAAGCCAAAAAGGGAGGGAGGGAAGCGTTTGGTGGCTGTGTGGAGCAAAAGACAGGAAGATAAGGATGGAATTTCCACTCAGAAACGGAAACAGAGGCACTGGTCTAATAGCCAGGGTGGCAGGGCTGAGCGCTCTTTCGAGCTTTGCCAAATTAGGAACAGGACTGTCTCAGACATTGGCTGAATTTCTGGGGCAGTTACTGAGGTCACAGGTCCAGTACAAACCCACCAGTGTTTCACCTAAGTTTGACCCCTGCCTGTCCTTCAGTATTTTTAAGCTTCATTAAGTCTTTTGTGCTTCATTATGCAGCAGTGGACAGTCGTCAGCTGTAACTGTGGTCATAGCATGGCCTTTTAACGAAATGTACCAGGGTCGGGGCAGAATTATTATTATTATTATTATTATTATTATTATTATTATTATTAGCAACATATACAGCAACTGCAGTGGAGCACCTTTCTAGCCCATTTCTCAGACTCAGGTTCTCGATTGACTCGTTACATGGAAGGATTATTCGTTCCGGCATAAAGAAGCACCGTACATTTGAAGCCAAGTTGAAGAGTGCAGGGAATTATAGTTCTGTGACAGCGTTCAAAGCTCCCATTGTTCTAGGCGCATTCCGTGACATGGAATTTCATTAGCATGAGCAGTTTCTGAGCTCTGGGCACAGTATCGTGCCTAAAATATCGGATTAAAACTGCAAAGTGGAAGCAAAGGAGGAGCTTTTTCTGCCTCCCCACTTCCAGCTACTGCACTCTCTGAAGACTGGGGAAGAGACTCTCTTAAGAATATCAGGGTGGTGGGAAGAAGGGGAAGGACTAGACCATGTGAAAAATGAGCACAAAATTTTAGCTGCAGTTCATCTTTGGCTTTGAATTCTTGTTATAAAAAAGGCATCTAGGCATTTCATTCTTGCGTCCATAACCTAGGTTTAAGGTGCCATTTAGCGCCTTGCTTTCATATCTCAGTTTCTAATGCTGTTCTGTGAGAGGTAAACTACATTTCTCAGGATTTTTTTTTTTTGGGGGGGGGGGGGGAGAACAATGGCACTAGTGGAAGCCAGTGCAGGGACTCCCACGAATACAATGGGGTTTTCTCCTGCCCACTCAGATGATAATAATAATAATAATACCCCCGCCCATCTGACTGGGCTTCCCCAGCCACTCTGGGCGGCTTCCAACAAAATATCAAAATGCAGTAATGCATCAGATTGGGAAGAGTGCAGTGCTGCATTGTCCCATAAATGCACAATGTGTATTTAACCACATAGACCAAATAGTGCCACATCTCTGCGTTTAAAGAAGGGGTGGGTCTATTCATGTATGCCTCAACTGCAGCAAGGATTCTAATAGCAAGAGGACGGAAAAGTGACATCATCCCCTCAAAGATCGAATGGCAAGCCAAATTGATAGAGTACTTACAATTAGCAAGGAGAACGGGCTCAGTAAGAGGAAACACAATACAAGAAGTAAATAAGGGTTGGTTTATAATTAAGGAGTATCTCAAAGGGTACTGCAATAGTAAAAGTTTTCTGGCAGATACTGAATGAGCCTTGTAATCCAAAGTACATGTTAGATATAGTTAAATTAAGTTAACGAAAAACAGTGTTGTGTAACTGTGTAAATAAAAGTTTATTTGAAAATTAGTACAATGGCAGGAGCCAGACACTAGTACAAAAAGAGTTTTAGAACTAATCCGAGTTTTTGGTCAGGTAGCAGGATTTAAATTGAATAAACAAAAAACCAAGAAAATTAGTACAATGGGTATAGTCGGAAGTTTCTTTTCTTTGCTGACTGAAATATGAGATATTACTATGTTTTTTACTCTATTCATACTTTTATTCTTCTTTCTTTTCTTTTTCTTTCTTTCTCTCCCTCCCTTTTTCTTTTTTGCTTTATTTTTGTTCTTTTGTATGTATACTCTCAATAATTTCTATGTTTGCTGGTATTGCATGTATTTTAAGACACCGCTTGTTCAATTAAATTTTTTTTAAAAAGCAGGAGTGGGGAACCCTATAAACTTTTATGTTGCCTCAGGATTAATATGCCTAAGGAAGGCTTATGTCAAAACAATATCTTTCTTCTTTTTAATGTTCATGTAGGCTGCAGTCCAATCCCCATTTACCTGTGAGCATGTCACGTAGAACTCAGCAGACGTTAATTTTTGTTAATAATCTTTGTTAATAACTGCATAAGAAATAGCATAAACATAGCTGAAGCTTAAGGTTTATAACTATGTAAGAAAAGACAAGTATATGTTTTGTGTGTGCGCGCGCGCACGCATGTATATGATTGAAATCTCAACTCTATGAGATATACTATATATATGTACAGTCATACCTCGGTTTGCAGACACTTCAGGTTGTGTTTTTTCAGGTTGCGGACTGCTGAAACCCGGAAATACTGGAATGGGTTACTTCCGGGTTTCGGTGGTCCCACATGCGCAAAAGCGCTAAATCACGCTTTGCGCATACGCAGAAGCACCGAATCGCAACTCAGGGGTGCGCAGACGCGGGTTGCGACTGCTGCGGGTTGTGGACATCCACTGTAATGTATTGTAAGACTATTAATAAAGCTTATTACATTGCAAAAAAAAAAGAAAGAACTCAGCAAACTTTTGTGTAGACAGCAACTCATACAACAACAACAGGACTTCTGATATGGCATGTGGAAGGAAGTGCCAAAGGAGGCAGGCAGTCATTAACTAGCCATTGTATATTCAAATATGATCTCCCCACCCATCCACCCGCTATATTCTGTACTCACCCCCAGTGCCAATGGCTCACCCCGATAAAACTTCTTCACTGATTTTGGCACAGAAGCATCAGACTCATCCCTCGAGGAGGAGGGCCATGGTGGCGCAGTCAGAGTTGAATCCATGATGGTGTTTGGGGAGTGGGCTTCTGTAGACTTTCAAAACAGCAACTGTGTCGGGAAGAGGAGATCAAAAGGGAGAAAGAGAAAATAAGAGAGGGAGAGCGGGGAGTGAATTATTGCCCCCTTTTGGAATAATAATAATAATAATAATAATAATAATAATAATAATAATGGAGAGCAGTGATAACAAGAGCATCAACTGAACTTAGCACTCTCCTCCCAAGCAAACTGGGGGGTCCAAACTGCCCATTATCCTTCTGCTCTTAATGCTCAAAAAAAGGATATTCATTCTGCTTGGGGTGAGGGCAGGGGGTGCTGAATGATAAAGGCTTTGTGATATTGCAGATTTGGAATTCTCCCATTCTGTTTCCAGGCACCTGACTTGGATGCAATCCTACACACCAGAAGCTGGAGTAATCAAGCTGGTGTTTAAGTTCTCTGGGATCCAAAATGAAGAAGCAAACAGGGCGGGCAGAGACTCCTCTTGGCAAAACCACCCACCTGCCTCCCCCCGCAGCCAAGGCACTGTTTTGCCAACCCTACCAATGCCGACACAAAAACACACACACACACACCCCTCAAGCTGATCCCATACCTCTTTCTGGATTACACCCAGGGGCACCAATTGTGTCATAGGACACCAGGAATGCTGTGATCAATGTAAAAGGAGTCCTGGCCAAGTGGGCTGCTGGTTAGCTAGCAGGACTGAACGTGAAGAAGAAGAAGGGGGGAAAGGGAAGTGAAAGGGAGCCCAGAGCAACATTTCCCCTAGCACGAGACAAAAGAGCTATACAGCAGCTCACATCCAGAAGCTTGCAATTCTTGGAAATGAAAAGCTCCATCAAGGGCAGCAGCAATTCTTAGAAATGAAAAGGGCCATCGAGGGCAACCAGTTTTGGCTCCTTATCTTCTGCCTGCCAGTCCCACAGCTTGACTGAAGCTGGTGGCACAGTCCTATGGGTGCCTACTCAAAAGGAAGTCGCAAGTAAGCCCCTCGGAGCTTACAGACCAGATCCGGACAGATGTTGAGCAATAGTGCAGATTTTGCTCAGTTCAGATTTCATAGAATATAATCATAGAATCTGTAGTCCAACCCGGAGGAATATCAGATACAGCATCCATGACAGATGGCTATCCAACTTCTGCTGGTTGGAAGGAGAGTCCACCACCTCTTGTGGGAGTCTGTTCCACTGTCGAACAGCTCTTGATGTCAAAAGGTGCAAGGGGGGTGGTAGCTGGGTACACTTGCCCTGGGCTTTGGAGGGCCAAACCAGCAAGGGACTATCTGCTTTTTTGTTTGAGTTTATAACTTTATTCTAATAAGACCCCACCCACCTCAGGCCTCACACAAGCTCTACACAGGCCTAGCACTGGATTGAAAATGGCTCTTGTTTATTGAATCAAACATATACCCATGGGACATGAGCAGACACTGGCTTATTCTCCTGTTTAACTATCCCAGCTGCATCACATTAAGATGCAACATTCTTTTCACTGTTCCAGTTCATTGAAACCTTAACTTCTATAAGGGTCTCCCTTATTTTGCACGATTTGCCACCCACCCACAGCATTTTGCATCATTCATTCTGGTTTTTGTCAGTTGTGGGAAGGAGAAAGGGTCTTCGGGACTCCAAGGTCCTGTTCCACAGCTGCAGGAAACGTGAGAGAACCCACCCTTCTGGTTTCAGCTGTTATTGGCAGCACATCACCCAGTCTCTCTCTCTCTCTCTCTCTCTCTCTCTCTCTCTCTCTCTCTGTGTGTGTGTGTGTGTCTGTCTCAGCGTCAGCCAACAGAACTAGAAGCTTCTTCCTCTTTACCCGGAAAAGAACAATGTGTAAAATTATTGCGAAGGTTCATTTGTGCACAACACTATATTCGGGACTCTTGTGTAATTTGGGCTTACATAGCATCGTGCTTCAATCCCAAAATGTGGCCAGCTGTGTGTCATGTTGCAACCAACTTTCCATTAGAAATACAGAAGTGAAACCAGGGACAAGGGGTCGAGGGAAAGAATCTAGAGTTTGGGAGGCAAAGCAAAATTGGACCGATTGTGGTGGAGCCATCTGCTTTGCATAGAATCATAGATCTGTAGAGCTGGAAGGGACCCCAGGATCATCTAGTCCAACCCCCTGCAATATATGCAGAATGTCCCGGATTCAATCCTTGACCACTCCATGTAAGGCTGAGAGATCCCTGTCGGAAACCCATTGAGAACCACTGGCAATCTCTTCTGGTCTCTGCTCATCTGACTCAGTATAAGGCAGTTATAAGAAGAGGCTGTTGTATTGGGCCAATGGCCTATCCGATCCAGCATCCTGCTCTTGCAGTGGCCAACCAGGTGGGAGCAGGATTCAAGCACAAGAGCACTTCACCCTCCTGTGGTTTCCAGCCACTGGTATTCAGAAGCTTTGCTACTACAGTGGTACCTCGGGTTACAGACGCTTCAGGTTACAAACTCCGCTATCCAGGAAGTGGTTGCTCCAGGTTAAGAACTTTGCCCCAGGATAAGAACGGAAATCGTACGGCAGCAGCACAGCGGCAGCAGGAGGCCCCATTAGCAAAAGCACACTTCAGGTTAAGAACCATTTCAGGTTAAGAACGGACCTCTGGAATGAATTAAGTTCTTAACCCGAGGTACCACTGTATAGCAATTGTGGTTAGGAGCAATTGATAGAGCTCTCCCTCCACGAATTTGCCCCCTGCAAGAATGTTACTTGCCCACAAGTGGAAAGAAGCAGGTGTCCCAGTAAAGGAAGAATGGATACAAAAACTTATGGAATATGCAGAAATGGCAAAAACTTACTGGAAGAATAAGAAATCAAGATAACAAATTGTTTATAAAAGAATGGAAATGGCTTATTGAATATTTACAAACAAATTGTAAACAGATAAAAACAGGGTTATTGTAATATCCTGTAGTTTTATAAGAGTATCTATTTACAGTAGATAATTAAATGAGCGAGTTAAATTAATTTGGATATGCAGAAGACATTAAAAAATAAATTTAAGGAACCACAGAAAGAGAGGGAGGGAAGTCAAATTTTGAAATGTTAAATTGATTGTAAAATTAATGAAATGTATAAACTTGAAAGGGGGACATGGGTAGCGCTGTGGGTTAAACCAAAGAGCCTAGGACTTGCCGATCAGAAGGTTGGCGGTTCGAATCCCTGCGATGGGGTAAGCTCCCATTGCTCAGTCCCTGTTCCTGCCAACCTAGCAGTTCGAAAGCACGTCAAAGTGCAAGTAGATAAATAGGTACCGCTCCAGTAGGAAGGTAAACAGCATTTCCGTGCGCTGCTCTAGTTTGCCAGAAGCAGCTTAGTCATTCTGGCCACATGACCCGGAAGCTGTACGCCGGCTCCCTCGGCCAGTAAAGCAAGATGAGCACCACAACCCCAGAGTCGTCCATTACTGGACCTAATGGTCAGGGGTCCCTTTACCTTTACCTTTTATAAACTTGAAAAATATAAATAAAAACATTTAAAAAAAGAATTTTCCCTCTGTTCCTGGCAGTCATCCCACTGGTCCTTGTATCTGAGGAATGGGGCAACTGTTCCTGTCTGCCCCCCCCCCCCCGGTGCTGCTGGACTAGAACCTCCATCCCACCTGACCAATGAGCATGTTACCTGGGACTGGGGAGAGCTGGAGTCCAGCAACAGGTGAGCCAGACAAATGGTGCTAGTAAGAACTGCCTTGGTGCTCACTGCAAATTACTTGCCAGGTAGAGTCTGCAGGCAGCTGGAGGAGGATAGGACACTGGAGGAAGAAAGAGCTGTGAGTGGAAGGGGGACCTCTTCCCATCCTTCTTACTCCCTGAAAAACAAACCTGCCACACCTAGAACTGGGTGTTGAGGGTACAGCTGAATGGGGCACAGCTGTGGGCCAGCTAAGGAAGTACCTTCCACCTTTGGACTGCCCATAAAAATGCACTGTTTCCAGTAGCAATTCTCATTGTGAGACTTGTGGGTGAGCTGAGAGTTTGTTTGGAGCCTGAGTGAGAACCCAGAGGCCAAGGGAGAGGATGTGTGTCAGAAGGAAAATGAATATATGTTAGTAACTTGCCAATCAGAAGGTTGGCGGTTTGAATCCCCCCGATGGGGTGAGTTCCTGTTGCTCGGTCCCTGCTCCTGCCAACCTAGCAGTTTGAAAGCATGTAAAAGTGCAAGTAGATAAATAGGTACCGCTCCAGTGGGAAAGTAAACGGCGTTTCTGTGCACTGCTCTGGTTCACCAGAAGCGGCTTAGTCATGCTGGCCACATGACCCAGAGCTGTACGCTGGTACCCTCGGCCAATAAAGCAAGAGTTGGCCACGACTGGACCTAATGGTCAGGGGTCCCTTTACCTTTATACCTAACTGCATTTTTGTAATATCTTAAGTTGTCTGTTGCTGCTTCCGTTTTCTGTACATCGCTTATAGGTATATTTTTTACTAATTAAGTTGCATAGAAATGGATTATTTGATGGCCTTCAGCCTGGAGAGCTCAGTTAGTAGAGCATGGTGCTGATGACACCAAGGTTGTAGGTTCGAGCCCCATATGGGACAAACTGCAAATTCCTGTATTTCAGGGGACTGGACTAATTGATCCTCAGGGCCCCTTCCAACTCTACAATTCTATGATTATTTGTTCAATCAACTCCTGGAGGGCCACAGGTCAATCATTACTGTTGGGGAGGGGGGAAGATGCCATCAAAGACAGCTGCATCTGCAGAACTAGCAAGGGGTGGGTGATTCCCATCATCCCTGGCCATTCCTGTTGTTGGCATCTATCTGTCTCAGGAGACAATGGAAGGGTGTACCTTTGAGGATGAAGCTGGAGAGTTACAATGCCTGCTGTGGCTGTAGAGACCAAAACAGGAAAGACCTATTTCATTGCAGGTGAGGCAAATGAAGGTGTCCAATTCTGCTGCTACAGGTGCCTTCTGGACTCCTCCCAGCCTTTGTTCCTCTGCTGTGGATATATGACCTGAATGTCTCCACTTCCAGTCCTACCCCTGGTCTAATGATTTATCACAGCGATGGGGTAAAAATGAAGAGGGGGGCGGGGAGAAGCCGACGAAACGCAAACCAACAAAACTATGGTTGAGGTCAAAATCACAGGGGCCAGAACAAAAAGTTGGCAACTATGTTGGTCGTCCTGGTAACTGGGAGGCCAGAGATTTTCCCCTGGCAAGGCTAAGTGTAGAAACGGGCAGGAGGAGAGATGCTGTCCTTGTTTTTTCCTCCGGCTGGTGGGAGGATTCAGACGGGAGAAGGGAAATCGGGGATGGGCTTACCCACCCCCAGCCCTGCTGCCAGCTGCAAAGCCGACTCACCGCTCCGCAAGCCCCCACCCCCTTTGCACGCACCTCCCAGCCCTCCTCTGAGCCGGACCCCACCGGAGAACGAGGATGATTGACAGAATAGAGGTCTGATCTGCTTCTCCGCCCGCGACGCCCATGGTCAAGCACACGTCACGCGGGCGGAGGACCCGGAGCGCAAGAGCTGCGGCTGCTACTCTTCTGCCAGCACATTCCTCCTGGCAAGTGGGCATTATTATTAACCGATTCGTTGCCGGAAGAAATCGTAGGCGGCATAGTAAATCGGGAGCTGGTCAGGAGGTGAAGGGTGGGAGGGAAATCCCCATCCAGGGTTTAGGACGACCCCTGTGCAATTTGAGACAGGTCGCAGCAAAAGTTGCCGGGCCCCTTGTGCCCAACAGCAGCAGCAGCAGCAATGGTCCCACCTCGCCACTGAAAACTAAGCAGCTCAAAAGAGGAGATTGTGGGGGGACGAGACTGGTTTTCTGCGTGGGAGAACTCTGAACGGAGTTTTGCAAACGAACAGGTTCTAAGGGTACCGTTTACATTAGCAGCTTAAAAGGTCGTGGACCCCCCTGCTTCTGTTTAAAATACTGCATCTGCACGGTGTTATTCACATCAGAGGGGGAGTGGGGATGGCTTCACCTGACCCGTGTGACCTTTTTGGATTCTGGGCCCTGCAATGCCCACCCCACCCCCAAAAAACTCCTTTTCATGAAGCTGTCTGCCCCTGACTCAGATGTCATTCTTAGGAAGTGTTCACATCACAGTTTACTTCGCATCCAGTTTCCTAGTCAGACTGATGTTTTGAGGTGGAGGGACGGGGGGGGGGGGGAGAGAGAGAAAGAAAGAGACAGGATCAGACAGAAGTCTTTGTGAAGAAACTACAGGATCACTATGATGACTGTAACCAGAATGATGGGAATGTGATTTCAAAAATCAACAGCAGGAGAACATTGGATGCGGAATAAATGGTAACGTGAACACACTTTCATATAACATTTTAAAAAAACAAAAAAAACCGCCAAGCAGTATATATAGATTTTATGAAATGAATAAATGCACCCCGAGAATTAAGGGATATAGTACTTTTTCATTTGCTCTGGCTCAATTCTCTCCCCAACCTGCATCATCACAATGTTTTCTCAAAGCAACCTCATGCTGCCCTTGCCTTTAGAATCGTGAAAAACAGCCAATGAAAACAGAGTGGTGACACCTTCCAATTTTATTATATAGTAAGATATGATATGCAACTTATTCACAATATTTGAGTGGATAAATAAAATCATATACAGAAATAAATCCTCTCCGTCAAATCTACAGGGGGGGTTTTAGTATCAAACATAGAGAAAGAAGAAATGACAGCAATGACATATTAGCAAATTTACTGGGGTCATAGGCTTGTTAACAGTTTGTGAGTAAGGCTTCTCAACAATGGTAACCCTCAAAAAACACCTCCCTGCAATGGAATTTGGAAGAAGAAACATGCCCAAGTGTCCCAATGAAATTGTGATTGAGACTTTATAAAATATAGCAGTGGTGTCAAGGTGACACTATGTATATTCCTCATAATTACCATCTTCAGATTAGTAATGTCAGTAATTAGCACTACTGAGAATCTATCAAAAGTCAATTGCTAAGGGTTCCAGACAGCTTGCAAAACAGAAAACCACTTTTGCCTAGATCCCTTTGGTAGATATGAATTGATTTTAAAGATTCCCATTCATCCCTAGTTGGGCTTTAGGCATGTCATATATCACACCAAGATTTTGATCCAAAATTCTAAAGTTCTGCTGGCTCAAGGCCATTCCCCATTGTCATCAGGATTCTCCATGCCTATTTATCTTAGTTCATGGTATATGTTGTCTTGGGCAGGTTATCCTTTTCATTGGAGATCTGTTAAGAAACCTGTTTGGAATATATGTACATATGGATGAAGAAGTCTAAATCTTTCTGCTCTTGATTTTGAGGCAGGACTCCAGGACCATTGCATGGAGGAAGCGACAATTCAGGTGTTCTCTGCATCTTTGCCAGAAGCCGGGAGATTGACAGCATTAGCACTGTCCAGAATCGTGTTCTGGTAAACCACCACAACCTGAAGAAAGGAAGAAAATCAGCCTGGGAGAGTGTCGGTCTGCCGCTCAGCTTGTGAATAAAGGGGCAGAGTTTGGTAAACTATCTAAGGATAACAGGGTTGCTTAGTAGGGGCAGGGGCAGGCTATGTAGCCCAAATAGTGTCGGGGACCATGCTGAGGAGGTCTGTACTGAGGAGATATGGTGGAAGCATCCCCCTGCTCCTGATCCGGATCCTGAATCTTCCCAAGAGCAGGAGGACAGAATAGATTTGGAACAGTGGTTTGCAGAGGGACATAGTTCAGAAGGCAGAAGCTGGGAAATACTGGATGGGGAAGAGCTAGGAGAAAAAACACTGGGGGGGGGGAGAGACAGAGTTAACAGATTCACTGTCCCTGGAAAGCATTCCTCCGCTCAGCCCAAGGTCAAGAAGAGCTAAGAAAGTGGCAGAGCAGAAAGCACACAAAGCACGGAGGGTGCAAGATCAGATTACAAGAAGTAGAAGTGACGTGGTTTAATAGGGATGAAAGGGGGTGGGATCCTTAATTGGGAGCACCACCATTTCTAGGAGATGGGATTTTTGTTCTCTCGCTGTGATTATTAAAGTTTCTAACTGGTAAGAAGACTCATTTCCCTTTGTTCTGCTTATCTACTGCCAAGGTGGAGAGGAAGCTGATTCCCTGAAGGCTGACAAATAGCTATGTCCTCCAATACCTCACTGTCACCTGCCAGCCCTGAATATCATATTTGACATCATGTGTAAATCTCAGAGCTGGTATCCAGACTATGGACTCTGCCATTTTGCCCCCTAAAAGGTCTAAATTCTGAATTACAGATAGGTAGCCGTGTTGGTCTGCCATAGTCAAAACAAAAAATTCCTTCCAGTAGCACCTTAAAGACCAACTATATAGAAGGGTCTGGTGACTTCTGCTTCAGTGTATCTGAAGAAGTGTGCATGCACACGAAAGCTCATACCTAGAACTAACTTAGTTGGTCTTTAAGGTGCTACTGGAAGGAATTTTTTGTTTTAAATTCTGAATGACGATGTTGCACACTTTCTTAGGTTTTGCATAGTATTGTGCAGTTTTCCATAATTTTTGCTATTCATGGGGAGAGGCAAGGAACTAGGGAGGGTATCCCACCTCTGAACACCAGAAATGTTGTTGAACCTCATTTCTGGCCTCAACATTTTTTTAAAGCATTACTCACACACCATCAGTCTTATCTAAGCAGCTTTATGAGCTAAAAAAGGGGTGACAAACTGCATCCTTATCTCTCCTGCCCCATTGGGCAGAGTTTGACAGGTGAGCGAGGTAACCCACCTGTCAATGGCATGATGTCAAAATGTCAGGTGACCCATTTTTGCCTGCTTGGACAATCAGCTGATCATGAAGATTTGCAAAGCTCTGCATGTGGAACTGTTCAAGCCCAACAATCAACTGATTGCCCAGAATAGCAACAGCCTAGAAAGCTGCCTGCAGAGGAGTCATTCACTCAGAGGTTTGGCTCAAATATTATTTCCCCTACAATGAGGAACTGGGAAGTGCAATCTGAAATGCCTTCATTTTAACTGAGCACTTGTCGTTTCCAAAATGTGTGCAAATAGACACATGTCCCAGAGTACAGGTGGGAGGATTTAAGTTCCACAGTTCTGAGAATAAAGTCATTAATTTCTGGTTAAATGCTAGCTTCTCCACAGTGGCAAGCTGGTTGTGAGCATCCCAGATGAAGAATTGCAACCCTGATGTGGAATACTATTTGGACAACAACCTCTACCCCTTACGAGACAGGAGAGCAAGAAATCCCACCTCCAGAATCCCCACTCGTTTGCTTGGATTGCCAAACTCCACTCCCTTTCTAATGTTACCGTTTCTGTGTGGGTTTTCAAGCACACCGTCTTGCACCCAAAGGCAGCAGTGGAGATGGAGATGCAGAATTCGAGGATGGTGAATGCCAGGTGAACAGCCATCATTCCAGACAGTATATTCTGTGAATGAAAGATATGTCCCGATCGTAAGAAATTGCTCTTCTTTACCACATATATCTATGTAAATAAGGAGGCAGGCAGGTGGAGGCTGGCTGAGGGCAAAGTCAGGCTGGTGGGCCAATGCTTTGTTCCACATAATGGAGCAGCTTCCATTGATCCCCCACTTGCTCCTCGGCCATGTTACTGTGAGTTTTTGAACTAGAAACGCCATATTGAATGCTTGTTGTTCCACCTCGGCCCCTTTCTTTCAGGGTGCAAATGGCCTGCAAGTGGTTCTAAAGTTTTTAATATTTGATGTTTTATCTCATTTTTAACATTCTGTTGGGAGCCTCCCAGAGTGACTGGGGAAACACAGACAGATGGGCATGGTATCAATATATTATTATTATTATTATTAATTTATTTTCATCATCATCATCTTGCCAGGATGTGTCCTCACCTCAGGGATGACTTTGGTTTCGTAACACCTACGAGCCAGTTTTGTATCAAGGTTCCTGCACCAATACCTGCCATGAAACTCCAGGCCTGAAATAGCCAAAGATGAAGAAAGGATGATAATCCCAAGGCCAGCAGCTATGGCACTCACCACATTCAACCCCAGCATGCTCTTCACCTACAGATGGAGAAGAAAAACCATTGTGTCTCTGGCCAAAGACCCTGATGAGAGTGAGCACCTTTAAGAACAGCCTTCAAGATGAGGTCCCCACTGTGCCCTCAAGACACCTGCCAAGGCCCCCTGTCCTTTCCAGATTGTATTTTTTTTACAGTTAGGTTCTTTGGCCTATTGTTCACTGAGGGATGGAACAGGGCTGTCTGTTCCCCCCAGCACTCACTGTTTTATTTGTTTGCAGGGTATACATACACTGACTGTTGTTTAGGGCCTTCTCAGTAGTGGCACCCTCCCTGTGGAACGCCCTCCCTTCGGATGCCAAGGAGATAAATGATTACACAACTTTTAGAAGACATCTGAAGGCAACGCTGTATCGGGAGGTTTTTAATGCTTGATGTTAATATTGTGTTTGTAGACATGCTGTAAGCCACCCAGGGTGGCTGGGGAAACCCAGCCAGATGGGCGGGGTCTAAATAATGAAATTGTTGTCGTTGTTGTTTAGGGCCAGAATTCTGAGCATCACCAGCGTTTCTGTGAAATGGGTACTTTGTGGTGTTCACGACAGTTTCTTGTATTTTCAAGTGTGCTCCCAGGCCCCAAAAAAGGTTGGCAACCCAAGCCTTAAGGTACTTAACCCAGGCTCATTCTTTGTGTGTACCAGGAGGATTTCAAAGAAGATCCCTCTGGTTCCTGGCTTATAAAAACTTGGGGGAGATCTTTTGGCATCTGAACCCTTTAAACTGGTTTTCTTATATAGCCAGCCTATTTACACATGCATGAACACGAGTCTTTATCTGGAACAATCTCTGGGTGTTCTGTATGTCACAGTGGGGGAGGATAATATGTTGTCACTCAATGCAACACATCACTCCTGATGAGTGGCTATTGGGCTGATGGCAGTTGAAGTCCAGCAACATTGGGGGTGGAGGCACAGATTCCCCATCCTTGACCTGTATAACTCCAACATGTCTCTTTGGCCCACCCCAAAGAGCCAGGCCCCATTAAGATAGCAACCTCTAAGCAATGAACTACGTTTTACAAGGCAGCCTCAGAACCCCAAGTCTAGGAAGTGTCCTTAAACGGCAAGCAACACAGGTCACAAATTCTCTATTTCTTTTTCATCAGACTCCTCACATCACACCATCCCATAAGAGGTTAGTCACCAGCGGCTTCTTGGGGTTGCTAGCAGCTGCCACAGACAGGGATCCTGAAATGACGTACTGCAAGAGACAGACGCAGAGACAGAGAGAAATAAGGGGCAATGAACGAATCTCAAATGGACTACCTGTCTGGTTCTGTCTACTAGATCATAATCAGAGGCACTTGCAGAAGAAGGGGTGCGGTGGGTGCGGTCCACCCTGGGTGTCATCCCTGGGGGGGGTACATCGCCATGCCGCCACCCCTAGGATGCTCGCCCCGCCCCTGGGTGCACAACATGCACGCTGCTCCGGGTACCAGAGCAGCTAGCTCCGCCTCTGATCAGAGGACTGTTAGATTGGGCATCATCTGACTTTCTTCAAATGAAAAGCACTGTTTGGGTGAACAGATCCACTTAAATCAGGAGATTTTTCCATCAGGGGTCTGTGTTCAACAAAACAACTGCTTCCATGCTCTCTGGTAACTGCTGCAATGCTTGTGAAAGCCTGGCAGAAACTTCAGCTGTTCTAAAAGAATGTTGTTCTGATGCTGGATGGTTGACCAGGACTAGCCAAACAGAACATATTGCACCCTTCTTAACAAGCTGTGGATCTACACACGGGGCGAGGGGGTGCCATAAATATATTTCGCCCTATAGGACGCACTTTTCCCCCTCCAAAAATGAAGGGGAAATGTGTGTGCGTCCTATGGGCCAATGCAGGCTTTCGCTGAAGCACCGACCCCTCTCGCTCTCCAGGCTTCAGGAAGCTATCCGCAAGCCGGGCGCGCAAGGCTTGCGGGCAGCAGCCTGCAGCCCAAAGCACAGGGCAAGCTGTGGAGCCCCCCCCCCCCCCCGTGCTTCGGGCAGATGTCGGCAACCTTGTGCGCCAGACTCACAAGGCTTGCAGGCAGCAGCCTGTTCTGGGGGCTGGGGTCGGGGGAAGCTCGGCCTGGGGGGGGGGGATTAAAAAAAAAATTCTTTATTTCTCCCCCCAAAAGCTAGGTGTGTCCTATGGGGCGAAAAATACAGTAAGTCAGAAATCACAGGGGCCTGCAAACTTTTTCAGCAGGGGGCCAGCCCACTGTTCCTCAGACCTAGTGGGGGCCCAGACCATATGGGGGGGATGAACGAATTCCTATGCCCCACAAATAACCCAGAGATGCATTTTAAATAAAAACACACATTCTACTCATATGAAAACACACTGATTCCCGGACCGTCCGCGGGCCGGATTTAGAAGGCGATTGGGCCGCATCCAGCTCCCAGGCTTTAGTTTGCCTATCCATGAATTAGATCATTATAACAAGGGGGGAGGACTATGGAAAATCATATTTAAATATTTCCTGCTCTCTGTCACCATCTGGTGCTGAATGTTTATAGCGCATTCAAATCATTGTTTCTCTACTAATATAGCTGAGTTCAATGACCAAGCACAGTTTGAAGCGTTGGTTCTTAAGGCCCTAATGGTTTGGGACTCAAGCATCCAACAGCCATTGCCTCCATGACTTGCTTGCAGGCTTCCCAGAGGCATCTTGTTGGCCAGTGTGGCAAACAGGACACTGGACTGGATAGGCTTTCGGTCTGACCCAGCACACTCTTCCTATGTCCTTAGTTAGACCTGCCTGCTTTGGGCAGCCATTCAGCAAATGCGGAGCAGAAGGCAGGTTTCAAAACACAGCACTAGCACAGGAATTATTTGACAGAGCAAAGGCGAATCCTGTCAAACTTCTCTTAGGCACAAATATGAAGAATTACCGGGATTCCTGTCCAATACGGGGTCATTATGACTGCATAAAGCAAGAAGTCATTAGACGCAACATTCATCACAAGCCCAAAAGCCATTCCTGTGATGCCTATGAGTATCTGAGTGATCTGCAAAGAGAGAATTAAACATGATGTTACCCTGATCTTGTTCATCCTTGATGATATAAGTACAATTTGCCCATGACAAGTTCCCTAAATGATGATAAACTTCAGCAGGTGGGGGGGAGGTGGGTGACATTTTCCCTTTTGAAATATGGAAACATTTTTTGACTAGTGGAACCTTAAAGGCTCAGCACTTTTATTATGGCATAGGGTTTAATCCACGGAAGTCTTGTGCCATAATAAACGTGTCTTACAAATGCCGCAAGACTCTCATTTTTGCTGCAATAGTTTTAATGCAACTGCCCCTCTGAAAATGATCTGATTTGCTGCAAGAAAACAGATTCAGATCCTGCACAGGTTTAGGAGGGCGTTAGCAGCAGGTCACCTTAACCGAGGTCTGTTTCATGCATTTTGTTACCTATCACAGTGGATATGTGGATGTTCATCTAAGCCTATACTCACACAACAATTGCTCACCAATTGTCCCAGTGGCATATTAGCTGCTTGGCTACAGTCAAGGTACTGATACCAGGACACCTAAAAGATTGCCCCGCCCATTATATACCAAACCAATCACTGCATTCTGCTCCTGCAAGTACCATCACACCTGGAGATCTTCCAAATTATGTACAGATCAAAGCTTTAGTGTGTCGGCACTTCCGTTTGGAACTTCCTCCCATTAAATATCAGTCGGGCACCATCCCTAGGGCCTTTTCAGGAGCTTCTGAGGACCTTCATTTCCCTTTTTTAATTTTTAGTTTCGTTTTCCAACAAACCTTTTAGAATGAGATTCCCTTTACTTAATTCGTTCCAGAGCTCCGCTCTTAACCTGAAACTGATCTTAACCTGAGGTACCACTTTAGCTAATGGGGCCTCCCGCTGCCACCACGCTGCTAGCTCACAATTTCTGTTCTCATCCTGAGGTAAAGTTCTTAACCCGAGGTACTACTTCTGGGTTAGCAGAGTCTGTAACCTGAAGTGTCTGTAACCCGAAGCGTTTGTAACCCGAGGTACCACTGTATCTGTATTGCATTTGGAATTGCTTTAAAATGTTTTGCTGCCCTTTTTTTTTTGATGATTTTATTATCCATCGCTTTGGGATATTTCATGGGAAATGATGATAATTTATTACTTGTACCCTGCCCATCAGACTGGGTTGCCCCAGCCGCTGTGGGCAATGCCACCATGGACAAAACCAAATAAATAAAATGCACACATTGGAAACCAAATTGAGGATTGTGCATTTGACAGTCTGAATATTGGGCAAAGGAAGCAAAGGAGCACAGCCATGTTGTTCGCCTTCCACCTTGTTCTCTCACCCCCTTGGGTGAACAGGCATATTTTCATGGGGCTCCACCCCAACCTTCAAATTTAGTACAGTCATACCTCTTGTTACGTTTGCTTCAGGTTAAATCTCTGCAGGTTGCATACCGCAGCAACCCAGAAGTACCGGAAAGGGTTACTTCCGGGTTTCACCACTCACACATGCACAGACGCTCAAAATGAAGTCACGCGCATGCACAGAAGCAGCGAATCGCGACCTGCGCAGATGCGGGTTGTGTTCTGTTCATGTTGCAAACGGGGCTCCGGAACGGATCCTGTTCGCAACCAGAGGTACCACTGTATTTTGCCCCACAGACAGATAACTCTGCAAGCTCTGTTCCCACAACTCTCAGCCCACCCCTTTACGGAACCCTAAAACTTATAAGGAGTGGGAATAATTGGCTCCATTCCCTAAGCCGGAGGGCTATTGCCCCTGCTGATGCCAAAATGTTCCTTTTCATGAATGGGCAGGCCCACCTCTTAGCAGTGCCCTCATTGCATGTTGGGATGCACATGCTTCCCTTCCATTAAGTCAAGGCTGGGAAACCTGCAGCCCTCCAGACATTGCTGGACTCTAACACCCATCAGCATGTCAGCATGACCAATAGCCAGAATAATGGAAGTTCCAGTCCAGCAAAATCTGGATGGTCCACAATCCAGTTTTACACATTCTCAGCAGTGCTGCAAGCTAATTCACCATTCTGATCTTACTCCAGAGGAACCCAAAGGTGCCCTGGATACTGAGAAGCATCGCTCTCAAGCTGATTGGGGAAGAAAGCCCCCCAAAGAGACAGTTATTGGCGCAGGGCAGACATGGTGGACTCAAACACTGCCGCTCCTGTTTGTTTGCACTCACCCCCAGTGCCAGCGGCTCCCCGGCATAAAATTTCTTCAGTGGCCTCTGCAGAGAAGGACTGGCCCCAACGCTGGAGAAAATCTGAGGTTGTTGGGTCACAATCTGAGTCGGAGGCCCTGCTCCAGAGTCCTCTGGACCTATCGGTGTCTCAGAAAGCTTGTGGGGCACGATCTGAGTTGAAATAATAGTTCCCGAGCCCCCGGGGTCCATGGAGGCCACTTTCTAGTCTTAACTGCCTCTCTGGGAAACAGAGAAGATAAAGAGACATGAGGATAGAGTGGGAAAGGAGATCAAGGCACACAGAAAGAAATGGTGAAGAGTCACATTTTGGAAGCAGTAGAGTATTTAGAGCCTGGATCTAGAAAAGCAGTGGTTCAGCTTTTCTCCGGATGGAGATGCAAAGTGCATCATTACGGCTTCTGGAAATGTTTCTAGAACAATTTGTACCTAGGTCCCAGCTTTCCTCCTAGGCCCACATGAACTACTACTACAGTGGTACCTCGGGTTAAGTACTTAATTCATTCCGAAGGTCCATTCTTAACCTGAAACTGTTCTTAACCTGAAGCACCACTTTAGCTAATGGGGCCTCCTGCTGTTGCCGTGCCATCGGAGCACGATTTCTGTTCTCATCCTGAAGCAAAGTTCTTAACCTGAGGTACTATTTCTGGGCTGGCGGAGTCTGTAACCTGAAGCGTATGTAACCCGAGGTACCACCGTACTACTACTACTACTACTACTACTATTACTATACCACACCCACCTGACTTGTTTCTCACGGATTTGCATTTTCAAAGAATCATAGATTTGTTGAGTTGGAAGGGACCCGAGGGTCATCTAGTCCAACCCCAGCAATAAATTTGTTCCGATTTAGAGCTAAAGAGCCGGTTTTCCCTGGGAAAGGAGCAGGGCAAGGGGGAAACCATTCTTTCTAGTCATTTGCATCATTTAAAAAAGTGCGCCTCAAATCATCTACACGCTGAGCAAAGATTGAGGTGGCTGCTTGGCAACCCCGGATGTTTGAGAGTTTCGTAGAAACAGGGAGGGCGTGGCTTTCGTCTCCCCCGCCCCAAAGCCGGCACAAATCACCCCAGCCTCCGGCACCTTCCTCTTTCCCCCTAGTAAGCCCCAAGGCTTCTGTAGCGCCTCCCTTAACTGTGCGTTACTCCTTTTGCCAGAAGATGGGGCTGAGAAGCAAGCGGGATTATGGAAGAGAATCCGGGAGACAGTTCCTTCATCTTGCAAAAGCCAGGGACGAAACCCCTACAAATTGCACCCCGGCGCGCCCTGAGCTTTGGGCACCCCGTTCCCTTCCCTTACCACCTCCGGGTCGTGTCAGCAGGCGCGGATCTTGGAGAGGCTGCACGAAGCGAGCGAGCTGAAGAGCTGCCTCGGCCAAATAAGCTGTTGCTGGCTGAACGTTGCAACAGCAGAGACAGAAAGACAGGATCAACATCTTAGCCACCTCCCTTGAAAGCATGTAGTTAGGGAATTTAAGCGTCTGCCTTTAATGGCTTTGTAGATGATACAGGGATGGCCCCCAGAGGCGCGCGTAGCCTGTATGGGAATAGAGGCTTTTAGTGTTGGTGCTCCAGCTCTCTGGAATGAATTGCCAGCCAAAATCCTCATAAGGCTTGGTTTCCAGACCCTTGATTATCTTCGTCACCCTTCTCTGTACACATTCCAGTTTGTCAACATCCTTCTTAAATTGTGGTGCCCAGAATTGGACACAGTATTCCAGGTTTGGTCTGACCAAGGCAGAATAAAGTGGTACTATTAGTTCCCTTGATCTGGACACTACAGTGGTACCTCGGGTTAAGAACTTAATTCGTTCCAGAGGTCTGTTCTTAACCTGAAACTGTTCTTAACCTGAGGTACCACTTTAACTAATCGGGCCTCCCGCTGCTGCCGCACCGCCACCACACGATTTCTGTTCTCATCCTGAAGCAAACTTCTTAACCCAAGGTACTATTTCTGGGTTAGTGGAGTCTGTAACCTGAAGCGTCTGTAATCTGAAGCATCTGTAACCCGAGGTACCACTGTATACTTCTGTTGATGCAGCCTAGAATAGCATTAGGTTTTTTTGCTGCTGTATTGACTCTTGTTAAGCTTGTGGTCTATTAAGACCACTAGGTACTTTTCATTACAGTACTGGCATTCTAGGTATCCCCATCTTATATTTGTGCAGCTGCTTATTCCTGCCTAAGTGTAGAAATTTAACATTTGTTCCTGTTGAAATTCATTTAGTTAGTTTTGCCCTGTTCTTCAATCTGTTAAGGTTATCTTGAATCCCGATTCTGTCTTCTGTGGCATTAGCTACCCCTCCCAGTTTGGGAGTCAACAATGGATTTACTTGGTCAGATTATTCTTAAAATAAAATAAGCCCTACCCTTTTCACAGGCAGTAAAGCGAGCAAATTTTCTGCACAAAGTCCTGCCTTTGCTACTAACTTTGAAGGATGGGCTAAAATCCTTCTTTTCTTCTTTTCTTTTCTTTTCTTTTCTTTTCTTTTTTCTTTTCTTTTCTTTTCCAGTTTCATTTTGCTTTATTATACTTACTTACAACTGTACAACATAAAGTTGAGTTCATTGTCACCAATAAACTGATACAAAAAACCCTAACATTTTAACAATAAATTTTTGTCTGAAGAGTCAGACTTCCCGTCTTTTCCATATTTTGTTCTATTGAAACCTATCGCACAAATTTGTCCATTTGTTTAATGTTAAATTACAGGCAATTATATCATTCTCTTTTTGTATGAATTGTTTACAGAGGTTATTCAAAGGCTATTACAGAATTTAAATGACAACAAATGTTCTCAAGATATTTCTTGAGAACTCCCCAATCCTTTCTCCTTTTCTTGCTCCCACCAGGGGGAGACAAAAAGGTGTCAAGTAACCAAAATATCCCATCTTTTCGCAAGGAATTACCGGTATCACTATTTTTCAAGTTGTGCTTTCCCAAGCAGCCTCGAGAGGGAGTGCTCCAGTCAGAATGGATGCATTTTCCTGCATCAACCCCCCCCCCCCATAGTCAGTTGCCTTCTTTCTTCAGCTCCTTTGCTCACAGCCTTGAATGTTTACAGCACTGGATGAAGAAGGGGGAGACTAAGGTTCAAATCCCCACTCGGGATCAACCCACTGGGTGATATTGGGCTAGTAGCTGTCTCTCAGCCTCATCTGCTTTACATAGTTGTTATGAGAATGATCTAGATGCCACCTAGAGCTCTGGGGAGGATAGAAATGCAGTAATAATGCGAGACTGGTTACATTACGCCCAGATTAAAGAAGTTTTTAAAAATGACAAAAAACTAGGGTTCCAGGTGGAGAAATCGAAGTTGGAGACAGAACTGTTAGAACCAAAGACTAAGGTACTATCAAGAATGTATAACCTGCTGTTAAAATGGAATACACAAGACAAACTGGTTAAATCTGCTATGATAAAGTGGGCACAGGATATCGGGCATAACATTATGTTTGAGGACTGGGAAAGGTTGTGGACCACTGGGCTGAACTTCACTGCATGTAATGCTTTGAAGGAAAATGTAATGAAAATGATATATAGATGGTACATGACCCCAGTTAAACTTGCCAAAATATACCATTCATCTGATAATAAATGTTGGAAATGTAAGGAAAATGAAGGAACATTCTTTCACCTCTGGTGGACCTGCCCTAAAGTGAAGGCCTTCTGGGAAATGATATATAATGAGCTGAAAAAGGTATTTAAGTATACCTTCACCAAGAAACCAGAGGCCTTCCTCTTGGGTATTGTCGGCCAGGGGGTGTTAAAGAAGGACCGAACATTTTTTATGTACGCAACAACAGCAGCAAGGATACTCATTGCCAAGAATTGGAAGACTCAAGATCTACCCACACTGGAAGAATGGCAGATGCAGCTGATAGACTATATGCAACTGGCAGAGATGACCGGCAGAATCCGAGACCTGGGAGAAGAAAGGATGGAAGAAGATTGGAAGAAATTTAAAACTTATTTACAAAAATATTGTAATTTGATTGAATGTTAAGAAGGATGCTTGATCATAAATAATTGGCCACCACTAAACTAGATTGAAATTAGATGATAAGTGAGATTAAGGAAAAGACAAATCCTTTGGGAGAACTATCAGATTATATTTAAACGAGTGGATATAAGATTGTAAACAATATGATAATTTGCTTGAAAAAAAATTTTTAACAATGTAAGTGGGAGCGGGAGACGTGAGGAAGTCCAAACAAGTTATGAAATTTTGTGTATGACATAAGCAATGTTGTTTGTTATTTATGCTTTTTTCTTATAAAAATTCTTAATAAATATTTATAAAAAAAAAAGAAATGCAGTAATAATGGAAGCGAATAAATAATAAAAGTAAGTGATTAAGAAAGCAAACACAAACAGCAGCATATTTTATCATATGTGGTGGAACTGTTAAGTGATAAAGGAATTCTGGGAAATTATATAGAATGAACTGGGGGGGGGGTGTTTAAAATAACTTTTGTTAAAAAGCCAGAAGCCTTTTTGTTAGGAATTATAGGTGCAGAGATACTGGAGGAACTAAACTAAAAAGACTGTTTATGTACGCTACAACAACCACAAGGATGATTCTTGCCCAGAGTTGGAAAGACAAGAAGATATCTACTAGGGCGGACTGGCAGATGAAATTATTGGACTATGCAGAGATGACAAGATTAACTGGGAAAATCAGAAATCAGGAGAATCAAGATTTCAATAAGGAATGGAACAAATTTATATTGCATTTGAAAGACCACTGTAAACACTTGAACTCTTTGGCAGGCTTTAAATAACGCTTGCAATGATACAGAGATTTTGGGTATAATGGAGGATGGTAAATTAGATGGACTTATAATGTACAGGTGTCAGAGCTGCCCCTAGGTCCCAGCTCACAGAGGACCAACGCCAGGCTGTCGTTATGTACAAAAGTCTTTATTGAAGTTCAGTTTCCATTTCAAAGCCGCAGCGCGCAGCTCTACGTCTTAAACCCTAGACCGGCGAAGCTCCGTCTGAATCTCCTCCCCTCTGACACCAGTTTAAGATCCTAGCCCTGCTCCACCTCTTCCTCTCCTCTCTCCTCCTCTGGGTCCTCCTGCCCGCTGGGGCATTCACCATTCTGGACTCTTCTGATGCTGAGTCGCCTGACTCCTCCCCCTGCCTCCTGCGGGCTTTAGGACCTGATTCCCAATCCTCGTTCTCTGCTGTCCCGCACTCCTGTACATTTGAACTTGGCTCTCGCGCCAACCCCGTGATCCTCCTCCTGACCGTTACACTGCTTCTATCACTGCTTCCTTCCTTCTGGAAGATGGCTGGACGTGACCTCCCCTCCGTTGCCTGACTCTCCGATGTAGGCGTGGTCAACCCTGACTCATCTTCTCTCCCTGGTGGTGAATACGCTGGCCCCGATACCTGGGACTCCTCCCCCCCACTACGCTCTGGTGGGGAAGCTGGTCCTGATCTCCAACTGCTGCTCTGGGAGTCCCCGCTGGCCCCTTGTTTCTGGATTGTCCCCCTTGGGCCCCCCCTTGCCCTGGACACCGGCGCCCCCTTCTGTGAATCTTCCAATTCGCTGGAGAGGCTCATGGAATCTCTCGGGCTACTGTCCTCTTCTCCTACGCTGCCCTCGGATTGCTCCCCCTCGCTCTCCATCTCCTCCCTTCCCTGTGCTCCCGCTCTTGAGTCCCTGACAACAGGTTGTTGATGTTTTTTTAAAAAAAAGTTATTTAAAGAACCCATGGAGCAAAGGAGGGAAGTCTTGAGATTCAGAAGAATCATATGCAAATTTTAATACTTGTAATGATATTATTGTGTGAATCATTTTGTAAAATCAAATAAAATCTATTTAAAATAAACAATATCTCTCTCTCTCTCCAAAGAACAAAAAACAAAAAAAAGCAGCAGCAATGTAATGTTGGTCTTTACAAAGCCAGGAAATTGGGTCCTCACAAGTAAATGGAGCCAGTTGCAACACCATGAATATTTTGCTGACAGTTCATGGCACCGGGGGCAGCAATATCCCTCTGGCATGATGACCTCTCTTAGAACATGACTGCATATAAGACGCCAGCGAAAGCATGAAATCAAATATAGCCAGCAAACGTAGAAAAAACAAGCCACACCAAAAATTTATTGCAAGTACAGAATTTGAGACTTCTTGGCGCAGATGGAGGACTGTAGGGTTTTTCTTGGCCTGGAGTGTCAACAGCCAGGCCCTCAGATCCAGGCAGCATCTCCCTCCCCGGCCTCAGGATGCAAAAGGGAAAGAACAAAGAATTCACAAATGTTCTTGTTCTACAGCGAGGCTGGTTTAATGTAATGAAAACACAACTTTTGTTGCAGTTGTAACACGAGAAAAGGCAACGCTTCTTGTAGGCCAAGAAAAATGGACGGAGGTTGTGGGAGCAAATGGAGGACAAACCAGGATGTGTCAGGCAGAGGATGGATGGATTTGGGGTGGGGGGGCTAAGGGAGTGCTCCCCTATTGGGGGATAACAGGTTACATTACGATCTGTCAAAGCAGATCTGTCAATCAAAGCAGCCCCACCCACCCCGCCCTGCTCCTCCCAATCAGTGCAGTCCTCCAGAGGATAGGAGATGGCTTCAGGCTGGTGTCACGTCGTAGTTCCTGTAAAGAAAGGAAACAGGGATCAGGGCAAGGAAAATGAGAATACACGTTAGGCTCCTTGTGGTGATCTATTTACTGAGTATTCATCCTGATTCTCTTGCACAAAGCATACGCAGAGGTTCAGGCACTTTCAAGCAGTAATTTCATTGAACATGCCTCCTGATTTGTTTACAGGGAGATGAGATGGCATTGGCTATTTAATGAGCTTTTGTTCTGATCTGTGTGCAGCAATGTTAGATAATGTTGCGCCCATTGGTTATGGGTGTCCATTGGGACTGGGGGAGCAGAAAGCAGGGAGTCCAACTTTAGGTTGCCCCACAGCTAATGACAGGCCAAGCCAACTCATTCTAGAATTAATGGAGACCAAGGGCTTGTCTTTTCTGCAAAATCCACACACAATCTAGATCGATTGCGGATTTCTTTGCGCTTCTTGAGATACTGCTTTCATTCTGAAAATAAAAGCTTGTTGCAGACTGATTTTTCACTTCCTGTTCATTTAAAAAAACAGATGCAGATGGTTCCAGCAACGGGGAGATGGGTGTCTCTCCCCCCCCCCCCCGCACCCGACCAATGACAGTGTTGGTGGACCAGAGTGAACATGATAACAATCACCAGTTTCTTCTTTTTTCACCTGGGGTATGGGCAGGGAGAAAAGGCTTGGATAACCTAATGAAGGGGAGAGTTTTCAAATGCATATCAAGTAGCCACAACTACCCTTGTAGATCTAGACTCAAACTAGATAAATATAAGATTAGTGTGTAGGCAGCCCCAAAGTTCCAGTATGCATTATGATCCCTCCCACAAATAGTGACACCTTAATTACAAATATGTAGGCTGCATTCATATTCCAGCATCTGGACTTTCACAAGATGGAATTAAATAGAGATAAGGAAACAGGAATGGGTGGGTGGGAAGGTGTTGCTCACCTTGTCCGCTTCTTCCCTCTGCATCGAGATTTTCCATGTTTACCACCTGGAAGTGGAGAGAGAACAAACCGTTTTCTGAACTCTTCCTCCTAGAGTAAAGGCCCATTTTCTGAACCCAGCCCTTCAGCCTCCCCTCTCTAGCCCCCTCCTAAGATCCACCAGATCCTGCTGTCAGATAAAAAGGCATACTATTAGAATGGGGGCGGGCAGGGCTGGAGGAAGCACAGTGCCTCTAAGCAGTTGTTGAGTGCAGGATTTGCTTAGAGTTTTGCAGATCCCAATTATCAATCGTGCACTTATTACTTAGGGCTTGTCCACACTTCAACTTCCCCCACCACTTTCCCCTTAGGAAACCTGCTCTTTACTGCTGAATCGAAGCAAACGTCCGTCAGGTTTTCTGTGGATTGATATTTGCTCCGATTCAGTGGTAAAGAGCAGGTTTTCTCACGGAAGGCAGCAGGGCGAACAGAAAACCACTTGGACCCATGTCTAGAAAGAATGGGACATGCAGAAAACTGTGTGGTCTTCTGCTTTCTAGGCTTGGGTGTGGATGAGCCCTTAATAAGATCTCAGATGAGGAGAGGAGAGATTATGTGAATAGGTAAAGGTAATGGGGCCCCTGACCATTAGGTCCAGTCGTGACCAACTCTGGGGTTGTGGTGCTCATCTTGCTTTACTGGTCGAGGGAGCCGGCGTACAGCTTCCGGGTCATGTGGCCAGCATGACTAAGCCGCTTCTGGCGAACTAGAGCAGCGCACGGAAATGCCGTTTACCTTCCCACTAGAGTGGTATCTATTTATCTACTTGCACTTTGAGGTACTTTCAAACTGCTAGGTTGGCAGGAGCAGGGACCGAACAACGGGAGCTCACCCCATCGCGGGGATTCGAACTGCCGACCTTCTGATTGGCAAGCCCTAGACTCTGTGGTTTAACCCACAGTGCCACCCGTGTCCCTTACGATTATGTGAATATCCAGGCACAATTATACTTCTACTTTGTAGGAAAGTTTATTCCAACCCAACACTACTTCTCCACTCTTTTGCCACCCACATTTCGGGAGAGAACTCAAAGCAGCTCCACTCATCCCAGTTGCTCATACTTACAGGTGAGAATGAGAATGCCAAGGATGAAGAGGATGGCAGCAGCTATCAAGCCCCCTTTGCGCAGGGAATAGTAATCTGCAAGAGTATGGAGAAAAGCAGACATTTAATGCAAGCCTGAAGTACACACTAAAGCTGTGTACAAATTAGCAGCTCAAAATACAGCAAGGTTGTTCTTTTTCTCAATTAAGATCAAAGCTGGTGGGGGGCAGGAAGGAACCAAAATATGGTACAACAGCAGTGCTCCCCCCCCCCTGAAAAAGAAGTGCTGGAACTCACCATGGAATCCTCCCTAGTTCTACTGAGTTCCTGTGAGTTCCCCCTGAAAAAGCCATGTGCAACAGTGTACACACTCCTGTTTAATCTGCAGCCAGACCTTTCCGATTCTTTTGGGAAATGGTGTACACACAATGTAAGCCAAAGTAGCAGTGGGAGTGCACTGGGTGTAAACAGGAATGGGTACATCGCCATACCTTCACTCTGTTTCCAGAGTTCAGAGATGAGTGTTGTTCCTTTAAGTAGCCAAAACTGCACTAGCCACAAACAAGAGGATGAAGGAGGTTTGGGAGAACCCCCAAGGTTTCCATAAATACAAAAAGAACGTAGGGGTAAACAGACCAGTGAAAAACCGAGCATGCTCAGTGACCATGGAATGTTGGCTACAGCTGTGTGCAAACTATTCTTCTAAGGAAATTTCAAAGCACATTCTTTCCCTCAAAGAATTCTGGGCACCATAATTCAACTGTCACAGAGTTGCAGTTCCCAGCAACCCTTGACAAACTGGTACCCATAATTATCTGAGGCGCGGAAATGTACTTGAATGTGTTGCAAAGGTGTACTGTGTACACAACCAGATAATGGAATTTAAGAGAGCTCAAAGGAGAGAGGCACCTCTTCCTATGGTGTACACCCCTATTTCTTTTGTCCCACTGTCTCCTCTGTTCAGATGAGTTGTGCAAGTTTTCCAAAGGTGAGAAAGTCTGCATTACCTCTTAATGGATGACAATAGTGGGATGAGTAAACATCTCAGGAGAAACCAACTTTCATTGAAAGCCCCTTTTAAGTATCTGAAAATGTATCTATTGTTATGAGTTTGAGGGGGAGGAAGTAGGTTGTCTGCGAGATCCTTCTAACCCCTGGATTCAGCAAGTGTTAATATATAAGCCAGGCTGGCTTCCTGTGTTGGGGTGATCACCTGGGTGATGGGCCATTAAGAGAACAAAAGAAGGGGGCTCTTTGTGAGAAGACAAACGGGTGATATCAGAGATAGATAGTTAGTTAGAAAGTTAGATAGAAAGTTAGAAAGACAAAGCCTGAGTCTGGAGTTGAGTTTGCAGTGATGTAACCTCCCTCCAGTTTGTAAAGCAACAAACTGGAGGGAGGATCAGAGGGAAATGTTTCATTTCTGTTTAAATCGAAGGCTGTGGCCATAGGAGAAACAAGACCCTTCCGGGCTGTTAATGCTCTGAACCCTTCCAGTGTAGGCTCAGGTTGTATACATGTGTAAGCAAACCATATATGATAAAGACACCACAGTTTCTGTTGTGCATCATTCCCAAAAGGAAACACAAGTCCTGGATTAACACCTGGAACCCCCAGAATCCCCACCGCTTGGAGATGGAGGTGGCATGCAACACAATGGTCTGTTTCCAGTTTGTTGAGACTCACCATAATGGAAAACTTTCTCTTGGTAATCTACCTTCCAAACATCTGTTAAAAAAGAAGGAATGTGAGGTAGTTGAGAAATATGCCCAGCTTGCCACTATGAGGAAGAAGAGGTCATGTCTGATCCTTCTGCTACAGCAGAGGTGGGGAAACTCAGACCTACAGGCTAAACGTGCCCCTCCAAGCCCCTCAATCTGGCCCTCTCCTAGGCCACACCCCGGCCCGCCCCTGCTCTGCACCCTGCATAAGTACTTTTGTACGCTTCAGATTGTCTGTCCTTGAAATGTGATAATGTCTCTTGCTTGCCTGGTGGAAGGATGGAGAAAAGTGTTTGCAGTGCATGAGGAAATCTCTAGCTTTTGTGTGGCTGGGCTATAGCCTTCTGTATGGAAGTGAGAGTCACACCCGTGACAGCCCACTTTTGCTTCTGGCCCCACCCACTTTTAACTCCAGCCCTGCCCATCGCTGGCCTGCAGTTCCTTGAAGGCATTGGTTTCGTCTTGGCGAAATCCCTGATATTTGCAGAAGTTTGTGTACTTAAAAGTTATATTCCTGTAATATGGGGATTAACGGCAGGAGAGCAGAATGAGGGGACTGCTCAAGCAGCAAATACTGGCAAAGGGCACCTTCCTGAACCACTGGCCATAGCCTTTGGTTGGGGGACAGAACTGTGTGTGCCACATAGCCTGTCCTGCACCCTCATAATTATCCTGCTGCCCTCACTTAAAGGACACTATTCTGTTGGTGTTGAATTAAGGTTCATCTTCCAGTCCCTCAACTTCTGTACACGGAACATGGATTTGTCTTTTGCCTTCTACATACCTGTTCTCCTCCTCTGGTCTACAGATGGCTGTTGAGCTTGGGTAACTTCTGGAAAAGAAAACGCAGGAGACAGGTGAGCTGGTTCCATTCTTTTGGATGTGGCAAAGCAAATTCTTTCTGATTGTTCCCTCTCTCTGCCCACCTCCCCTTATGGGTGGTCGGTCCATGGTTCTTATGCTCACCTGCAGCACTGGTGAAGCTCACACTGCTAGGGGCGGTGCCTTTAGTTGTCTCCACTTCAGCTACAGATGTCTCTTCTACTGCATATTAAGAAAAGAGTGTTACATTGGACCTAGGATGAAATCCCTTGTAGATAATTTCAGTCTCCTGGCCCTACAACTTTCCTGCCAGTTCTGATGCTGCTAGCTTCCTCATGAGACCAGTCTGGCAATGGCTCACTGGGGGTGGGTCATGAAGAACCAAAAGGCTGATAATGGCCTGGTTTGTTTGATAATGGTGAGACATTGGCAAAACATAAGACCCTTTGCCCAGCAGCTTTTTGGGGTAAATGGTCACCCTACCCCAAAAGCTATTGGGAAGAATGTCTTATGCCTTATTCGATGGGCTTGAGGAACTGAGGTTGCCAGGGACAGGTTGGGAATGTTGTTTGAACTGTTGGGAGAATTCTGCCCCATCCATGGAGAATTGTCAAGTTGGAAGGGACCCAAAGGGCCATCTAGCTCAACCCCTTGCAATGCAGGAATCTTTTTGCCCAACGTGCTCAAACCCATGACCCTGAGATTCTCGTGCTCTACCGACTGAAATATCCCCCCTCTGCTCAGGACAAGGGTGGAGAATTTGGGTAGGCCATTTTCACTATTATGTCATGATTTACAACTCTCACACAGGCTGTGGGAATGGTGAGCCTGAACCCACCCTGACCAGTTGTTGGACTACAACAACAACAACAACAACAACAACAAAATAATAATAATAATAATAATAATAATAATAATAATAATAATAATAATAATAATTTATTTATACCCTGCCCATCTGATTGGGTTTCCCCAGCCACTCTGGGCGGCTTCCAACAGAACACTAAAATACAATAACCTATAAAACATTAAAAGCTTCCCTAAGCAGGGCTGCCTTCAGATGTCTTCTAAAAGTTTGGCAGTTATTTTTCTCTTTGACATCTGGTGGGAGGGTGTTCCACAGGGCGGGTGCCACTACCAAGAAGGCCCTCTGCCTGGTTCCCTGTAACCTGGCTTCTCGCAGTGAGGGATGTGGATGGTTTCAGAACTCACAGGGTTAAAGAGTTCTGGATGACGTCTCTCCACTCCTGAGGCGTGACTGAGGGAGTGGTTTGATTCCACTGCCTGTTTGGTCTCTGTTTCCGAAGGAGAAGGAAGCAGCCATGAGCGCTAGCAGTCCAGGGAAAGTCTGAAGAGTTCTGTTTTATTGTTTTACTGCTTGAATAAACACTGAGAAAATAAACACACTAATGTCTGGGTGTGTTTGATCTTCTAAACACCGAGGAGCAATAGCACGCTGTGTTTTACTCTGCATTCGTGGCGAACAGAGGGTCGGAGCAGCAGGAGGCGCAGCTAGAGGGAAACGTGCCGGGCTGCAGTTCGTTTAAGCTACAGCTAATTGGGGTCGTAAACCAATTAGCTACGCCACGCCTAATGGAAGTTCTCAGCCACATACCTCCTAGTGATGCATTCTCTCGTTGCTGGAAATTCAGAGGGCTTGCCGTCATACTTTCAGCCTCTGGCTCCTCTGCTATAGAAGACCAGGATATAGAGAAGAAACGTTGGGTTAGAAAGATCTGCAAGTCCTCTCCCTTGAGTGCTACACTGCTACTACCAATTGCAGGTGGCCAGCTGTCAACATGGAGGGCAGAACTCCTGTGTCTTTATAAAAACAAATTGAAGCTGGTGGTTTTTACACACATCCCATTTATGCCTCTGGCCAAACAAGTTCTGCAGACTTTAATAGTGTTTCAAGAACCTTCCAAAAACCGCCAGGCCCACAGCGACAATGGGATGGGCGAATATGGCATTTTTCAGGTTCTCCTGGTGTCTTATTTTCCAAATCTTAAGTTCAGTTCTTCCACATTTCCACAATACCTTGCAATTTGTTTTCTGCATGAATCCCAGGCTTCGGTTATGGGAGAAGCAATATCTTCTTGGGGTGTAAATGCCACGATCCCCTCCATCATAGGCTCAGGTTGTCAATATGTGTAAATAAACCATGTCTTCTAAAGACTGTCCCTCATTTTAAGGAAACCAGTTGGGGTTGCGTGCAACAATAAATACGTTGTTATAAATTAGGTATGTTTTGCAAGTTGCGAGTCCACAGTAAGAATCAACAAGCAGCCGTAACAAAGTTGACAAGCAATTGAAACAAAATGTACCAAGGTATTTTCCTCTTGAAGTGCAAATCAGTTATGCAACCAAGACTTGTAACATTCCAAATTTCACTTTCTTTACATGTAAACAAACCCACAAAGCTTTAGGAGGATGGGGAAACATTGTAAATTGCATTTGGTATATATGCAAGGTAATGAAATGATAAAAGCAAGTATAAGCAATAAAATTAATTCTAACCAAACTGGTCAACAACAAATTTGTTGTCTGTGTTTTTTCAGTTGATTTAGGACAAATCTGATGCGCTGAATCCAAAAATCACATTGGTTTTGCTCAATCAGGTCAGGTTTTTGAGCTATGGCCGCATGTCTTTTTTTACGTTTTTGTTCACATGTACGCTTGTGTGGAGCATTTTAGAAGAAGTTGGTGGGGGTAAAATGCCATGTCAAATAATTGTTTTGACTGGAAATGATTATTTTAATGACAAGAAGTATTCAGGTCCGATAGTTCTGGGTGATTATGTCAAAAAGGGATCAGTTTGAAGTCATAAAACCTCGAAATCTTCCATAAATTGGTGCGGCAAAGCATAAAGTTGGGGGATCAAAACTAAGTTAATGGGGCAGCCGCCCCATGAAGTGTATAGGAAACTCCACCTGTGCATGCACCAACTTATGACTAATTTGTACCTAGTTTTGTTTTGCAGGTGAATGAGATGACTTCGGCCAGAAGATCGTGCAGAAATAAGCCTGACGTGTTCTGCTACATATGTGGAGAATACACCATTACTCCTAATAGGAAGCCAGTCACAAGTTTCATAAGGCATGCTTACCATGCTTATTTTGGTATTAAACCAGGATAAAGCTTGGGCGCCACACATGGTGTGCAAGGCATGCACCAAGACTCTACGTGGGTGAACCAATGGCAAGAGGAGTCTGAACTTTGGAATTCCCATGGTTTGGAGGGAGCCGACAAACCATGTCACTGACTGCTACTTCTGTGCTGTTGATGTGACTGGGATCAACAGAAAGAACCAGAGCACCCTCAAGTATCCTGATCTTCAATCAGCACGTCGTCCTGTAGCTCATTGTGATGAAATTCCAGTGCCTATCTTCGGAGAACTTCCTGACATTAGTGACAAAGATGCCTCCAGTGTTGAAGAACATGAAGAAGAAGAAGTGGTTCTTGAAGATGATGCTCCACATCCATTTTCCCAAAAGGAGTTGAATGATCTAGTTCGCGACCTCAGCTTGTCAAAGGACTCTGCCGAACTGTTGGCATCCAGATCGAAGGAAAAAAACCTCCTCTCTGACAGTGCTCGCATCAGCTTCTTCCGCAACAGGCATCAAGAGTACCTCCATTTTTTCTTGGAAGAGAAGGACTTGGTGTACTGTGCAGATATTGCGCAGCTTCTGCTTAAGCTTGGAGTGCCACAGTACGAACCCAAAGATTGGAGACTGTTCATTGACAGCAGCAAGCGATCACTGAAATGTGTTCTGCTACACAACGGCAACCAGTTTGCCTCTATACTCCTGGCTCACTCGAGTACACTGAAGGAGAACTATGAAGCGGTGAAGTATGTGCTGGAGAAAATTGGTTATGATCAGCATAAGTGGTTTATTTGTGTTGACCTGAAGATGGTGAACTTTTTGTTGGGACAACAGTCTGGCTTCACCAAGTACCCATGTTTTCTGTGCATGTGGGATAGTAGGGACCATGCTCAGCATTACATGAAGAAGGACTGGCCTGTGCGGGAGGAATTGGTGCCTTGCAGAAAAAGGAACGTCATCAACGACCCTCTGGTGGACAGAGACAGAATACTCTTCCCACCGCAGCACATCAAGCTCGGCTTAATCAAGCAGTTCACCAAGGCTCTGGACAAGGACGGTGACTGCTTCACTTACTTGTGCCAGGCTTTTCCAGGATTGACCATGGAGAAGTTGAAAGCTGGCATCTTTGACAGTCCTCAGATCCGTCAGCTCATCAGAGATCCAGAGTTCGGAAACTCAATGAACGAAATGGAACTGGAAGCGTGGAAGGCATTTGTTCTGGTAGTGAAGAACTTTCTTGGCAACAATAAGGCCAGAAACTACGCAGAACTTGGCAACAACATGCTGACTGCTTTCAGAAACCTGGGCTGCAACATGAGTGTCAAGATGCACTACCTATTTTCACATCTGGACCCGTTTCCTGAGAACCTGGGTTCAATGAGTGACGAGCAGGGGGAGAGATTCCATCAGGACATGAAAGAGATGGAGACCAGGTATCAGGGTCACTGGGACGCAGTCATGATGGCTGAGTACTGTTGGACTCTGAAGAGAGACCTCCCTGCCGCTGAGCATTCCAGGAGTTCCAAGAAACGGAAGTTCAAGCCCTGAAGTCTGAAAAATGGTGAATCAACATGCAATTTACGCGTACTTACCTTTATCAATGCCCACCATTCAGTTTACAGTAATCGATGTTTCTATCAGATAATCAATATATGTTGCTGGAAAAACATTTTTTCTCTTAAAAACATATTTAGGATGATATGTGTCGACAAAAATCAGCTGATAATGCCACAAAAATGTAATCAATTTTGTCACAAGATCTGATTTTTTTCAAATCAACATAACACAAAAACCTGACCTGATGGAGAGAAACGGATGCCATTTCCTGATTCAGCAGTGCAAAAATACCCTAAATCAGTTGTAGAAATCTAGACAACATTCAAAAAGTAAAAAAATGTTGCCCAGTGAATCAGAAAAATCCAAATAGTCAATCATTTCAATACTTCCTAAAGCCATGGTATGTATTTGGGAACAGCAAGTTTTTCTTACTGTGCTCAGTAAAGGAGGTCAAGTTTCTTATTACTTACCATCTCCCCTTCCTGCCTTCGGCTCTAATATAAAGTATTAACTAACTTAACCCTTGAAACGAACACCTACACTTCCTCCTTATCTATTTATCTATGCTTTTACATGATGGGACTGTAATGGCTGGTAATAAATGTAATAGAAGAAGAAGAAGAAGAAGAAGAAGAAGAAGAAGAAGAAGAAGAGGAGGAGGAGGAGGTCATCCTCAGAAGACTATTTAGTCAAGAGTCTAAAATTACAACACTGCACCATTGTTGGTTGCATTTATTTATTTATTTATTTATTTATTTATTTATTTAACATGCAAAGCAGCTTTGGGAGAGGGGAATTTAGAATGGAGAAGGAGCTTCGGAAGGGAGCCTTTAACCCTTGCCCTGCCTGCTATTTTTCTCTGTTCAAAGTCACACATACTACATTAGCTTTATTTCCCTCCCAGGGGCAGGGGGTTCAAAACTGATACTGCTGACCTTTAACTAATAAAGAACATAAGTGCTTTTGAAGGGGCAGGCAGATGTTGGCAGCAAAGTGATTTGCTGTTTGTTTGTTTTTTTGGCTGCATTGTGAATGCATCACCATGCCTTTTGGGAAGGTTCAGGTATGGCTAGTCATTTGCAGAACTGTAAAACTCACTGTCCTATCCTATCAAACCTATCCACTCTTCAGGAAATAGCCCTGAGTGCTTGCTGGAAGGACAGATCCTGAAGCTGAGGCTCCAATGCTTTGGCCACCTCATGACAAGAGAAGACTCCCTGGAAAAGACCCTGATGTTGGGAAAGATGGAGGGTACAAGGAGAAGGGGGCGACAGAGGATGAGATGGTTGGACAGTGTTCTCGAAGATACCAACGTGAGTCTGACCAAACTGCAGGAGGCAGTGGAAGACAGGAGTGCCTGGCGTGCTCTGGTCCATGGGGTCACAAAGAGTCAGACACAACTAAATGACTAAACAAACAAAACTTACCCGTGGAAGGCAAAAAGGACTCAGTTGTGGTTCTATCCTTGCCATCTGCCTCCTGCCCCACAAGTGGGGATGAGGTACCTGAAACCAAAGCCACAAGCTCACATAAATATCCTTCTGAGCAAGCACAGATAGCCTGATGATGTGTCAGCATAGCTAGGGAATCTGGGGTCCCTCCAGATGTTGTTCAATTCCAACTCCCATCATCCACAGTCAGCATGGTCAAAGGTCAGGGATGATGGGAGTTGGAGTCCAACCAACTGGCTGACATCAGTTTAAGTAAAATCTAAAGTCTTAAGGGCCAATGGCTGTGTTCAACAAAACAAAGACTGGTTTTCAGACTTCAAGTTGTTGATGACCGACCAAAAGGGAAATGCACAAATTTTTGTTTGAAAGTGCATGCTTCTCAGCAAAATCCAAACCCAAGATCCATTTCATTTGCTGGAATGAAAGCAAGAATGCAGTGGGTTGAAGTCCTTTCCGTGCATGAACAGCAAAATCTTTATTTTGTACATGTTTATCCCAGGCTTTCTGCAAGAAGCTCGCAGAAGTGGTTTCCCCACCCCCGCACTCCATTTTATCCTTGCAACATCCTTGTGAGGTAGACTAAGTGACTGGTCCAGTATCATCCAGCAGGCTTCTATGCTGAGATTTTTGTACATGATACTTGGCTGGAAAACTGTGTTGCAAAATCAAGAGAAATGTGAATTTTGAAAGATGGTTGTGTTTTGGTTCCCTTATTGTTTCAGAAAATATGAATCAGTTAAGTTTGCTAAAGACCAAAAGTTCATCGAGGACTGGGTAAAATTGGTGGATTATCTGAAAAACATTTGTGATATAAATACAACGTTAGTGGGATTTCAAGAGGCACTGTAAAAATACAAATAAGTATTGTTTATCAAAAAAAAAATGGGAGTAAGGAGGAATAATGGCAATATGAAAAAAGGGAATGTGTATCAAAGGTATAAATACGGATGATTGTCAGAGGTGCTGAAGGAAGTTCAAAACAGGTATAATATGTTGTATTTGGTTTAAAATGTATAACTGGGTGAAAATCAATAAATTTATTTATAAAAATAAATTAAAAAAAAAAGTTTGCCTGCAAACTGAATCCAGCTTCTCCCTGCTCTCTAGGCAGAAGCCAGCCATGGTCTGGACCCTCCAGGTGTTTTTCGGCAATGTTTTCAAGTCAGCCCATGCAATTGAACATGGCAAGGCATTGCTATATCTCTCTGCTTTCCTCACTGCAAACACTTTGCAACAATAATAAATAAAGGTGCTTGATTGGTTTCAAAATAGCATAAAGTAACAGCTACAAGATAAAACTTAAGAACTAAAACAGGGGTATCCAACATTTTTGGACTACAATCCCCATCAGCCAACATGGCCAGTGGTGGGCACTGATGGGAGGTGCAATCCCAAATTTCAGATGGGCACCATATTGGTGTGTGAATGTTGAGGAAAGGTAGGAGAAGATATGTTGTTTAAATATTATCTCTCCTCACTCACGTTTGTGAGTAAGTAGCAGAGCATGTTCCCTTGCACATTGCTGGAAGCTAGCTGATGGATTTGTGAGAATCATTTGAGTTAAGCAATCCAGTCTGGGTTGTTCCTGGTCAGTTTCCTCTTATGTTTCCCTCTTAAAACAATAATACAACAGTCTTCATTAAAGGTAACAGTAAAGTTTGCTTACATTCAGTTCACAGTATTGTCCTGAAAGCAGGCTTTATCTTGTAGTTACATTTACAGTTGTAGAGAAAAGAAGTCTGAGCTAGGCCTCAGACTTTCCACCTAGTGGCTTACATCTTCTGAAAGGATGAGCCACTTGCTGCTGGCTAAGAGCCAGCAGAAGATGGTAAAAGAGCAAAAGAGAAGCAAAGGAGCAAAACAGCCAAAAGAGGAAGATGGCTACGTGACTAGCCCTTTTATAGGGTCTGCCAGGGTCACACCCATCTACCTGGTCACACAGGTGTGACAGGAAGTCCTCCTGGCTGGAGCAACATTCTCCTGTGTGTCCATTCTGGGCAAACAGGAAATGTTGTATTTGACTGCTTCAGTTATGTTACACCCCACAATTGGCATTCCCTGAACTTTAATGATTTGTTCTCACACGTCATTTATTTAATAATAATAATAAATAAATTTTTATTTATACCCTGCCCTTCCCAGTTCAGAAAACTGGGCTCAGGGCAGCTAACAACAAATTTAAAACACTTAATTGATGCAACAAAAAAACAGCATAAAATGCAGTATAAAACATGAATCACAATAAATTCAGAATTCAAAAATCAATTTAGGGGGGGAATCCATCCAATAAACAATAGATGATCACCAGGGCTAGCTGGCTAAATGAGTCCTATTTGGGCCAGTGAGGAGACCAGGGGAGAATAAGATGTGGGATCTAGAGTGGGTAATCTTCATGAAAAGGGGAGGGGAGGGAAGATTAGCTTTTGTTCTCCCTCACCCTGGATTACAGAACTCGAAAACCGCCAGGAGCACCATCTGAGGAGGTCCTTCCAGAAGGAGCAGTGCCTACTTCAAGGCCCAAACCTAGCTTGGAGCACCTTTATTGACACATTCAGATAATGGAAGCTAAGCTTAGAGGAAGTCGTCGCTCTTGGCAGTTCCCTTAAGCAGCTTGTTGCAATTTGCAGCGACTGAAAGCGCCCAAGCAGCTGGAGGGTCTGTTGCTCTGCCTCCGCAGCACATGCAGGAAGGGATGACTGGGCTGAGAAACAGTCGCCATGGCATTTCTGGATTCTCGGAAATGCCGGCATATGTTTTGCCTTATTTGAGGATAATTATTTTTAATTGGCAGGGGAAAATATTTCACAACAGTATTTCTTCGCTACGTTTGCCCAAATGTCCCAGTCATTTGTCTCCAAAAGATAGGGGTGGCACTAATGTTGAAATCTGCTGGCTGATGGGCCAAGTGGGAAAGGATGTCTTCCATATTCTAGGAGGCCACTTGTGTCTCCAGACCAGGGGTAGGCAACGGGGTGCTCTGTAGGTGCTTTTGGACCTCAGCTCCCATAAGCCCCAACCAATGTAGGCAATGGGCAGAAATGATGGATTTGCTAAACCATAACTCCAGATGACTTGTGCACTTCTGCTAGGGCAGCCTTCCCCAATCTGATGCCCTCCATATAATGTTGAACTACAGCTCCCTTCTTCTTTGGCCATACTAGTTGGGGATGGTGGGAACTGCAGTTCAAAACACCTAGAGGACACTAGGTGCTAAGGTGGAAAGACTGCAGCTCATAGAGAACTTTGGGGGTGTGAACTCACAACTGGTTAATGTCATGGAGGCAGGAGTTTGAATGCACACCTGGACTAACACACTGAAGAGGGAGAATCTTACCTTGAGCATTCACAGGACCACTGAGGCTCACACAGACAAGCAGCAGAAAGACAAAGAGCTGGAAAAGACACAAATTCAGCCATCATGACCCTAGTTCAGATTGTGCCCCATAGAGCCAACACTGAATGCTCTGAGTAGCAACTACTTCTCCACGGTGTGAACCAAAACAGGACAAAGTCACAGCTGGAACCGAGACACAGATCCCTCAGCCAACAAAACGCTGAATCAATTACCCTTACAGAAGCCAAGGAAACCATACCAGTGTTTGAGAGGCATGTGTCTGGGCACGTGCGTTCATTGCTCTTGTGGTGAGGCTTGATTGATGGACTGTAGAAGATTCAATGCTGCTGCTACTACTACTACTATGCATTTAGCATTCCAATGAACCAGGATCTAATTCTATAAAAAGCACACAGCCTTCTCTAGATCAATTGCCATTTATTTTCATTATTTTCACTGCTGGCCATAGCTTCTTTAAGCCATAGAATCAGACTCAGGGTTCTGTCGTTTCCCCAACTTAACATCAACTGCCACATTATTTTTCATACAACAGAGATAAATATAGCAACCAACCAGGGGGGGAAATGATACAACGCTGGGCGTTGCAGTGGCTTAACAGGCAACTTATGCTGTGCACTCTCTATACCTATAAAATGACTTTGGAAGATGTACTTTCCTTCAAAGAGTTTTGAGCACTGTAGTTTACGGTAGTCACAGAGTTGCAATCCCAGCACCCCTTAGCAAACTACAGTGGCCAGAAATCTTTGAGGGAAAGAAAGTGCTTCAAACAGGCTTTAAAGGGAGAGTGTGTACACATTCATAATTTCACATTAGAATTGTCCACACTATCTTTCAGGCAGCAAGTTAGAACTGTTTCATTTCAGGAGGTTTTTGCACTATGAGTGTTGTTCTGATGCTTGCTCCTCCAACGCTTCTAAACTACGTTTTGAAGTTTGTAGATCTTACATTTTTATTCTGTACAACCTGCTTTGAGACCCAGATGAAGTGAAAAGCAGAGTATATGTTTCTTTAAACAAATAAATGCCATCTTGTGTGTGTTTAAAACTGATTTATTGTTATTTCTTTCCTCTGCTAATTTATACAGCACTTCATATTTCAAAGATACAGTGGTACCTCGGGTTACATACGCTTCAGGTTACATATGCTTCAGGATACAGACTCCGCTAACCCAGAAATAGTGCTTCAGGTTAAGAACTTTGCTTCAGGATGAGAACAGAAATCGTGCTCTGGTGGCATGGCAGCACCTGAAGTGGTGCTTCAGGTTAAGAACAGTTTCAGGTTAAGAACCGACCTCCAGAATGAAGTAAATACTTAACCCGAGGTACCACTGTAATTGCTAAGTGCGTCACAACAGCCCACAAATATAAACGTCCATTACAAAAGATACCGTTTTTTTTAAAAAAAAAAACCTCACATTTTAGACCAGCACTGATAACAATTAGATACATCAATATAAACGTTAGCAACTTCAGCAATATAAACTTTAACATTTATATTGATAACGGCAATTTAGATCTCTCAGTAAAACAGCCATAGAGTATAGGGGAAATGTATTCCCCTGTAACAGCATAAACAAATTCAATTATCTCTCCCTCCTGCCCAGTTTTTAAGATTTCACTGCAGCAGCACCAAATACAAGTGAAATGTCCTGAGCCACGGCACACGTCCATTATTTTGAAAATAATTGATTAAAAGGCCTTAGGGAATAAAACAACAACACAAACACCACACCCAGAGGGAGAGAAAGAACCCTACATGTTGTCCGCCACTGTTTTAGATTCAGAAGCTCTGCTGAGGTTTTGAGGCCTCTCAACATCCCGTCTGTGGAGCTGGAAATATACAGGCATTTCCCCTCAGTGGAAGGTACAGTTTTTTCACTCCAACTGCCGAAGACCTTGTGGCTTGTGCTCACGCTGCTCCAAAGGATGAGAAAGCCATGATGCAGCCGTCTGAGGAGGCAGCTCTGAGCTGTCAGCCCGCCAACATCCTACAGAGGAGCCTATTGGGTGTTTACCAAAAACCTAGCGGGGGGGGGGGGCTCTCACTCCATCTGCGTCCCAAGCCTGGCTTGGGCTGTTTGTTTTTGAAACCTCTCCCCCTGGATCCTTTCCAATCCACTGTAGTCCCAACATCACCGAAACAGACAACCTTCCCCACGCTTTCAGCTTTGTCTTGGGGAAGCCTAATTCTTTTTTTGTTTGCTTGTTTCTCTCCGGCAGTCACGCACGGACACATGCCAAAACTCCAAAAGTCTGATGCTTTCTGGCTGGTCTCAAACTTCTGCTTCTGAGAACCACGGCTTTGAAAGCCAAACATCCCTGGCCACACAGGCAGGCAGCTTGCTAACTATATAAGGCAAAGTCCGTAGAGCAAAGAAGTTTTTTTAAAAATAAATAAACCCTTCCTGAGATGCAAACAAAGATGGAGTGAAAAAGGCAAACTGGTGAAAACTAGGAAAAGGTGTCTGCTTGCCTGTCTGGATTCTGGACTATATATCCCAAGCCTTTCGCTGACCGCTGAGACCATCTCCCTTCCTCCTGACTCTGTTTTTTTTGCCATGTGGCTTTCATTTCCCCTGAGCCAGAGGGTCTGGTTTTTCTGGCATCTCCAACACCCCAAAGGGTTAATCCCTGGTAGGAAAAATTTTTCTGGCCGGCAAATTGCTCCAGAGACAGGATGCAGGGGGAGAGAAGGTTCTTATGACAAAAAAAGAGGAGAGCTGGGTGGTCTATGCTGGAGAGTTGGAGGGGGGGGGGAATCACTTACCTTCATGGCGGATGCTACAGTCCACCAGGCGTTCCGTTTGCCGGGCATCTGCAAGCGAGCGAAAGGCCCCAATAGTCATTTCCTCCTCTTGCCACTTCCTGGCCCTGGGGAGCGGTGTGAGTCATGAGCACGTGTTCCTACATTTCTGAGTGTGTGGGTATATATACGTTGAGTCCATCGGTGTGTGTGTTTGTGTGTGTGTGTGTTTCAAACTTTGATGGCGAACTCCCTTAGAAGTAACAGGCTCCTCTGTAAAATGACGACACGGTAACCGAACCCAGAGCAGCAAATGAGGAACGAAAGAAACCACAACCCAGACTTTTATTTTTATTTTTTTTGTTCTGCACGGCTAGGAGAGCGGTGAGACAAAGGCCGTGGCTCCTTCACGGACATTAATTCACATAATTTGCCCAGAATATTGTGCCAACTTGGCGGGGCAGAAAGTTTCAAAGAGGAACTTGAGAACACTGAGAACAGTTAGCCTGGCAGAGAAATTCTTAGGTTCTCTTTTTTGAAATGGGCGTTGGACACTCATGGCAGGAAAAGTATAGAAAAGGTAACAAAGGTCCCAGGTTTGGTCCCCGGCAACTTCTGGCAGAGCTAGGACAGGAGAGGCCCATGGCTGAAATCCTCTGTCAGGCAATGAAAGCAATACTGAGCAAGTTATGTATTGCTATAAGTTTGTAGGTGCGAATTCCTGATCAAGCTAGGGTTAGAATTCAACTAAGGTCTGCTGTGTGTCAGACTCATGTTAGAATCTAATCAAGATGTGCAGACCCTCCAAGTGTCCCTGTTTTCCGGGGACAGTCCTGGACTTATAGAAGCTGTCCTGGTTTCTGATTTTATCCTGGAATGTCCCACTTGAGAGGTCCCTATTTAATGTTGGAGGGTAAGCCGTTATGCAACCCCTGAACCAAGGAGATAATAACTATACAGTACAACCTTTAGAAGACATCTGAAGGCAGTCCTGTATAGGGAAGATTTTAAATGTTTAATGTTTTATTATATTTTTATATGTGTACCATATTTTTCCGTGTATAAGACGCCCCCGTGTATAAAACAACCCCTATTTTTGAGCCCCAAACTAAGAAATAATTAATTGCTACATTCCGTGTATAAGACGACCCCCCAATTTTAAACTTTAGAAATGTGGGGAAAATATAGTCTTATACACAGAAAAATACAGTATGTTGGAAGCTGCCCAGATTGGCTGGGGCAACCCAGTCAGATGGGTGACCTATTAATATTACTATTATTATTATTATATAAAAGGTAAAAGTAAAGGACCCTTGACCATTAAATCTAGTCATGGACGACTCTGGGGTTGCGGTGCTCATCTCGCTTTACTGGCCGAGGGAGCTGGCGTTTGTCCGCAGACAGCTTCCGGGTCATGTGGCCAGCATGACTAAGCCGCTTCTGGCAAAACCAGAGCAGTGCACGGAGATGCCATTTACTTTCCCACCAGAGCAGTACCTATTTATCTACTTGCACTTTGAGGTGCTTTCGAACTGCTAGGTTGGCAGGACCTGGGACCGAACAACGGGAGCTCACCCCATCATGGGGATTCGAACCACCGACCTTCTGATCGGCAAGCCCTAGGCTCTGTGGTTTAGACCACAGCACCACCAGTGTCCCTATTATTATTAAATAGGACATCCCTATTTTCACTGGAGAAATATCGGAGGGTATGGACCCTTGTATATTAAGCTGTGCATCAGACACCTCTTTAATCCTAGGGAATCATCATGTTTTAATAGCTAATTAAGTCAGGCTAATTTCCTTTTGAAGCGATTGCCTGGGGATGAGCCTTTAGGACAACACAAAGGATCAAGGGCAAATCTTATCTGCAAAGGAGTGTGCGCCCTCAACTGAGAGTTGGCTTAAAAGACATTGCAAGTGTTTTAGTTTAGAGTTTTAGGATTGCAGTTAGGAGTTTGCAACAGAGTTAATAAGCAGAGTAATGTTTGAGAGCAACAGCCGAGGTCTGCTTAATACCATGGCTGCTGTGGCAATGGGAGAAGCCAGAACCTCTTGAGGTGTTCATGCTGTGAACCCTGCCATTGTAGGCTCAAGTTGTTGTTGTTGTTTAGTCATTTAGTCGTGTCCGACTCTTCGTGACCCCATGGACCAGAACACGCCAGGCACTCCTGTCTTCCACTGCCTGCCACAGTTTGGTCAAACTCATGCTGGTAGCTTCGAGAACACTGTCCAGCCATCTCATCCTCTCTTGTCCCCTTCTCCTTGTGCCCTCCATCTTTCCCAACATCAGGGTCTTTTCCAGGGAGTCTTCTCTTGTCATGAGGTGGCCAAAGTATTGGAGCCTCAACTTCACAATCTGTCCTTCTAGTGAGCACTCAGGGCTGATTTCCTTCAGAATGGATAGGTTTGATCTTCTTGCAGTCCATAGGACTCTCAAGAGTCTCCTCCAGCACCATAATTCAAAAGCATCAATTCTTTGGCAATCAGCCTTCTTTATGGTCCAGGTCACACTTCCATACATCACTACTGGGAAAACCATAGCTTTAACTCTACAGGTTAATTCTACAGGTTGTAGAAATGTGTAAATAAACCATATATCATAAAGACACTGCAGTCTCTGCTGTGACTCATTTCCCAAAACCTCGCTACAGGTGTATTTGACAGAGGCAACCCTCAGTTTGGCAGCTAGCTGACACAACACAGACCCGGGAACCTTCTGGTAGGCTGCCCTGATCCAACACCGCGCAGTGACCTTCCCCAGGCTGCTCCAGTCCATGCGATCCGTGCGGTGTCTCTAGAGGAGCAGGAGACGGAAGACAACAAAGGTATGAGGGGGAGGGGCATGCAAGCAGCTTGCAGTGGGGAGCAAGCAGGTGAGAGAGGAAGGGGTCGGCAGCAAGGGGGGTGCGAGTGACAGGGTCAGCAATTGATTGCAGGGTCAGTCCGCCCTCAAGAGCAGATGGGGTTAGAAGTTCCCTTGAAAACGAAGCAGTGGAGTCTGATGTCCTGTCGCCACTGCAATTGTGAGCTGGGTTGGCTTTTGAGCACAGAATGGGAAAGGACGCCATCTCGTGGGCAAAATAGCCCCCGGATTTATTTGCATCTGTGTGTCATCTATATACAGTATGTTGCGAACTGCCTTGGCAGAGTGTGTGTGCGTGTGCTTGGGCGCAGCCAGGATTTTGTGGGAGGAGGCAGAACTTCAGTTAGTTATGTATTCTTATTGATTATTGGGGGCATCTCTCTGCCCCCCCCCCCGCTACGCCCGTGTATGCGTGTTGCTGTTATATAGCCTAAATGTGTGGGATACTAGTCTGCTAAATAACTAAATATAAATGAGGCACAGCATGTAGCGGCAGCTTTAAAAACAGGAAAGCAGGGCTGGGGTACCTGTTGCCCTCTCGTTGTTGCTGAGCCCCTAACTCCCTCCCAGCAACCTCACCCAGCAAAGCCAATAACCAGGGGTGATGGGAATTGTAGTCTAGCAACGCTTTTTCGGGCCACAATCCCGCGCTCCCTGCAATAAAGACTCCGGCACCCCATGAATCTGGTGTTGGCTGAAAAGAAGTAACCCAATAAACAAAGCTGTAAAGCGGGGGGGGGGGGGAGGCATAGATGCTCCTGCCCGAGGCTAGGAAAGAAGCGTGGGGGCGGAGGAGAGCAAAACAGGACATCTCAAATTTCCAGCCAGCGCCACGTGCTCCTCCGGGGCGACTGAAAGGCGAGGAGAAAGATCTCAACCTCCGGCGCCCGTGCAGGTCGCCAAAGGCGTTGCACTGGAAAAGGAGAGAGATTCCCGTCCTTGCAATGGGTTCAGAGCGCGGCTGGGAAGCCAGAACCCCTGTTGCAGGTTATGATCTCTCTCTCCCGCTTCCCCTCCTCTTTGTTCCAGGACTTTAAACAAGGGAATGTGGAAGCTGCATCACCGCAGCGCTCCCCCGTATCTGCGCGGGGAGCTCCAATGGCGCAGAAGAACTTTGCACGTATTGCTCCTCCTAGTCCCGGGACTTCCAGAGGAGGAGATCCACCCATCACTCGCTCTCCCAGTTCTGGGCTTCCTGATTGTCCCGGAGAAGGATCCTCTGCGGTGGGATTTCGGGCGAGGAGACGACGGTCGAAAAAGGTCGGCGGGGGTGCCTTTTGCTCCAAGAAATCGGCACTCGCCCAGGTTGGTGCGTCTTGGCTGGGGAATCTTTTGGGATAGGATCCAAACCAGGGTTTCCAGCTGTTTTTGGACTACAACTCCCATCATCCGTAGCTAGCAGAACCAGTGGATGATGGGAATTGTAGTCCCAAAACAGGTGGCGACGCAAGTTTAGGAAGCCCTGATCCAATCGACAACTTCCCCCAAAGGATCATTGGAATTGTAGTTTGTGAGGGGTGATGAGAGTTGTGAGGAAGAGAGTACTATAGTCTTCACACTCTGGGAATGGTAGCTGGGCAGGGGAGTGGAGGTGGGGACTGGGGTCTCCTCACAACTCTCAGGACCTGCCACAAACTACGGTGCCCAGGAATCTTAGAAGGAAGCCGGGAATGTTTAAAGTGGTGTTTTAAAGTGCATAGTGCACAAAGGGCCAGAGAAAGAAATGACTTGTGCACTATCTTCCAGCCTGCCTTGAAACGGAGAAATGGACCCTCTTGGCAACTGGATTGATTTGAAACTCTCTTGATGATGCAAATGGAAGGGGAACCTGGATGCTCCAGATATTGCTGGAGTCCAATTCCCATCAACCCCAGACAGTGCAGACAATGGTCAGGAATTACGGGAGCACTCACAGTGTTTCTCAACCTGTGGGTCCCCAGATGTTGTTGGACTACAACTCCCATCATTCCTAGCCAGCATGACCAGTGGTCAGGCATGATGGGAGTTGTAGTCCAACAACATCTGGGGACCCACAGGTTGATCACTGAAAAGGCCACTGAAATTGGAGATGCCAAGGTCTGCCACTGATCACAGGCTCCCCTTTTCTCCCTAAATTGTTTCAGGTTTCATCGGGAGGTTCTGCTACTGTGCCCTGTTTCAAAATTTGCTTGCACTTTACCCGCACAACCAATGAGCAAGGGATGAAGCTAGATACAGTAGTACCTCTGGTTATGTACTTAATTCGTTCCGGAGGTCCGTTCTTAACCTGAAACTGTTCTTAACCTGAAGCACCACTTTAGCTAATGGGACCTCCTGCTGCTGCCACGCCACCGGAGCACAATTTTTGTTCTCATCCTGAAGCAAATTTCTTAACCTGAGGTACTATTTCTGGGTTAGCGGAGTCTGTAACCTGAAGCGTGTGTAACCTGAGGTACCGCTGTACCTGCCACATAGAGGATGAAGCAAGCTTGTTTTCTCCTGCTCTGGAGGGTAGGAATATCTTTCTGACAGTAAGAGCTTTTGACAGTGGAATGGTCTCCCTCAGAAGACTGTGGCCTCTCCTTCCTTGGAGGTTTTTAAGCAGAGGTTGGATGGCCATCTGTCATGGATGCTTTAGAGAGCCAGTGTGGTGTAGTGGTTAAGAGCGGTAGTCTCGTAATCTGGTGAACTGGGTTCGATTCCCTGCTCCCCCACATGCAGCTGCTGGGTGACGTTGGGCTAGGCACACTTCTCTGAAGTCTCTCAGCCCCACTCACCTCACAGGGTGTCTGTTGTGGGGGAGGAAGGGAACAGAGAATGTTAGCCGCTTTGAGACTCCTTCGGGTAGTGATAAAGCGGGATATCAAATCCAAACTCTTCTTCTTCTTAGCTGAGATTTCTTCATTGCAGGGGGTTGGACTAGATGACTCTGAGGATCCCTTCCAATTCTACAATTATATTATTTAGAATTCTATATAAACACTGTGCAGGCTGATTAGAATGAAGGCTCCCTGATGTGTAACCTCTCCACAAACAAGTCAGAACAAATGCCCAATACGAACCAGGAATTGTATAATTTCTGTGTGAGCTTCGTGCAAGGAAATCAGGATGAATGCACAAGAAACAAAGCCCTATAGCACATGAATTTAAGTGGACTAGCCATTTTCCCCATGCTGTTTTCCCACTAAAAATCTCTCCCCCTTTTGAAGGTATGGGTTCTTTTGCAGCAGATAGTGTTTGGAAGAGGGGGGAGCCCACAGTGGTTTGTGTTGATTATTCACAGGAAAGCAGTGGGGGGGGGGGGCGGTGTGATCCAGATTGGGTGCTTTTGCTATCGGAAGACACATGACAACTTCATAAGCACTTTAGTTAAAAGCACATTTAATAATACGATGGTGTGTAAGGCACCTTGTTGTGTTCTTATAAGGTTCTGAGTAACTCCCAACTTTTTTGGAGTTGTTCTGCCCTCTGGTGGCTAAAAGCTGGAACAAATCTTTATCACAGCAAGGAAGACATTCCCCTCCTCCCCGAATCTGATCCCTATTCCTGGACTACTATGGGGAGGGGTGGTCCATCCCATTTCTCCACCTGAGGTGAAACACTTGCACTTCCACCACCTGAGACGGGTGCTTCACCCTACCTAATCAGTGGGCCGGCTCTGGGGAGTATAAACGTATTATGAGGGCACCTTTGATCGCTCCCCTTCCCTGATGCGGCAGAAGTTTCTGCAGCCCTTTCTGTATCAGCACCAGAGATCAGCAAGCCGCTGGGGCAGGAAGCATTTGGGGACACAGCAGGGGTGAAGACCTCAGGCCCAGGAGATAGATATGGCCCTCCAGGCCCCACTACCTGGCCCTCAGGATGCTCCCCAAGCCATACCCCTCACTGGCCCTGCTTAGGCCACTCCTTGAGTGTTTTTGCCTGGCTGGAATGTGCCCCATGCTTTTTGCTTGCCTGGATAGAAGGCAGAGAGCTGTGTGTGTGTGTGTGTGTGTGTGTACAGAAAGTTGCCTACTGTACAAAGGTGACATTTTAATCTGTTGCTCCGCCCACTCTTGCCTCTGCCCTCCCCTTTGCTGAATGGTCCCAGGACAGGTTTCGAAAAAATGAAATGAAAATATGGTTCAAGGAAAACAAAAAGAACGGGCATAGCCCGTGTGAGAATAACCAAACAGCAGCACAGAACTGCAGTGTGCAGCAATGCACAGCAATGGGTAAATGCACTAAAAATGCATTGAGCGCAGGATTAACAGAAAGATGTATAAAAACCCAGCAAGCAAATCAGAATGAATTTGTCTGGATGAATGAATGCTCACTGAACAGGTCATCTGTCGATGCCATATGTGTGGCATCATTTATTTTTTTTAATGCAGAAGTCTCCCACAAGAATCTGCCCATTTTTTCTTGCTTCTCCTTAAGCCTGGAACGTCTTCCCAGAAAGGACACAGAGAGCCCTGCCTGCTTTCCTTCTTCCAAAACTCAGCTGAGCTGAAAAGGGGACGCTATGTGCTTAGGGTGGCCAATTATGAGGATTTGAATCACCAGCCACAAGGACAAAAGAGAGTGCCCATTTGCATAATATCTGCACGTGGTAATTTACATGCAAATATTTAAATTTAAGAAACAATGGCTGTGCTTTCACGAGAAGCAGAGTGCATCCCGCCATAGCGAGGGGGGGCACCAGGGGACGTTTGCACCTGCCTCTTTGGTCTGTTGACCAGGATGGGAAACTTCAAAGACCCTTCTGCTCCCCTTTGGGTGGCTCCTTATTTTTAAACTAGTCTTGGGCTCGGCAGCCCTCAAACGGAGGAGATCTTCAAGCAAAGGACTGCCTCTAACAGCCCTCCAAAATGTTGCGAGAATGTCTAGTAGGATTAGTATTGGTTTCAGCTGAACATAAAATTGGGGAAAGTTTGGGTCATAGTGATTTGACTGAGGGCTTTGCTTCCAAGAAGGCTCAAAAAAGTTCGTTTCATTAAATAGGGAACTAGAGAATTTACAGTGGTACTTCGGGTTAAGTACTTAATTCGTTCCGGAGGTCCATTCTTAACCTGAAACTGTTCTTAACCTGAAGCACCACTTAGCTAATGGGGCCTCCTGCTGCCGCTGCGCTTCCAGTGCACGATTTCTGTTCTTATTCTGAAGCAAAGTTTTTAACCCAAGGTAATATTTCTGGGTTAGCGAAGTATTTAACCTGAAGCATCTGTAACCTGAAGCGTCTGTAACCTGAGGTACCACTGTACTCGTATAGGATTAATCACTATGGCAATTTTTATCAGTGAACTGGTTATCACCAACTCACCATATGCTCCTCCTATGCTTTTTTAAGAGGTTTGGGTTTTTGGGGGGGCTGTTTCTGTTTATGTACGAGTACCACATGCAAAGGTCACAGCTTGCTTCTTTTCGTGACTTGCATTCATGTATTCAGAGTACATTAAGTGATATTCTCCACCCTGGCTGTAATAAAAAATTGACCATGATGGAACGTATTGTGATACAATCACCCCTACTTTCCTTTTAACTTCCTGTATAGAAATAAGTGAAATGTTAATGCGTGTCTTATTTTCGTACGTTTAAAGGGGACCCAAACGACATTCCTGCCCATGGTCCCCCAAACCAGAGAGGGCCCCCACTGCCCCATAGCTCCCCACTTCAGAACAAGAGAACAGATGCTGGCTAAGGCTGGTGGGAGTTGTGGTCCAGAACAGCTGGAGGGCACCAGCGTGGGGAAAGGAAGACTAGCCAATCAGGTCTAATAAAGCTAATTCAAAAAGGAGGCAAATTCTGTTTGGCCTCAGGGTCATCCTGCAGCCAAATCTGATTGGCTAGGTAATGACCTGCTGGTTCACTATAGGCTGATGGGGAGGATGGGGTTGCTAGGTTGAGAGGCAGTGGCATTTGGAGGGGTCTGGGAAAGTCCCCTTTGCACAATGTGAGCTTGCAAAACTTGGACACCTGCGATGGCATTAGGGTAGAATTACGTGGTGCTTCTTTGCATGTGATGATCCTCACCGGTACAGAAGACCATTGTTTCTTTTCTTGCTACCCATGGCAACTCTTGTGTGTGGGCACCCATGGCGCTTTTATCAAGATATGTGTACCAGCATCTCATATTTCTACTCCCCCAAAATTACGTGTTATCTTGGCAGCCACGGCTGCATTCACAACGTGGGTTTCTCCGCTTGGCTCAGCAGGTGAGATCATTCAGAATATGGAGCATTAGCTTTATTGGATTTGTGAATTACTTCCCATCATATAAAGCCCCAAGTATAGTCGGAATTTGGTACCTAAAGGGAAGCAAGCGAGACCCTGCGTTTTCCCTGGTCGCTAAAGAGAGCACCACATTTTTCTTGCAATCTCAGGGGAGGAGGCCCCACAACGCTGGATATATTTAGAGGCATGGCTCAGCCCCTGGATCCAGGTTTTTTTACAGACTGAGGGCTCATCCCCACTACTCTCCTCCCCACTGGGAAAACCTGCTCTTTTTTGCTGAACTGGAGTAAATGTCCATTGGGTTTCCCCACAGATTGCTGTTTGTTCTGATTTAGCACTAAAGAGCAGGTTTCCAGTGGGAAAGTGGCAGGGCAAAGGCAAAACCACTCAGTTGGTGCTGAGCATGGTGCTGATAACGCCAAGCTTGGAGGTTCGCTCCCTGCATATTCCTGCATTGCAGGGGATGGACTAGATGACCCTAAGGGTCCCTTCCGACTCTACAATTCTATTATTCTATTTTAGGCAAATTGCATAGAGACCTGTGCCTAGGAAGTACGGAACAAGCAGGAAACTGCTCAGATCCTTGTTTTCTAGGCACAAGACAAGCGGAAGTGTGGATTGGCCCTTGTTGGCAGCGCGGCAGCCACACGCACCCTCTCAATTTGCCTCTTTCTGTATGTGTTGTGTTCCTCTTTCTTCTGATCATGGCAATTTACCAGGCCGTGGCCCAGGCAGCTGCTCATTCATCCCTTCCTTAGTTAAGGACGCCAGCGTTCCAAGAATCGCTGGTGGGTTTTTTCCGCCTCCCCCATCGCCACAATAACGCTGATTAGATGGTCCAGGGTTGCCAACTGGCCGCAAATACAAAAACCCCTGTGCTGTTCTTCTGCAGCCTAAGATGCAGCCAGTTGGCAGGTGAAGCATTTCACACCGTGGAGAGGAGCACATTCAGCTGCTGGTTTCTGCTGACCAAGCCAGTGTTAAAAGCCAGCGGAAAAACAAAAACAAAAAGAAGGCAACTCAATAAGAAGATCAAGGCCTTTTCTTTTCAGAAGGGCCTGACTAAACATTGCAATTAAACGCATTATTGCATTTAACATATCTGGGCTGTGTTTTTTATTTTATTTTATTTTTTCAAAAATAGCAGCTGTCATGGCACACCGTAACTTTATTTAACGTTCTCCATTCTCGGGCTGAGATCTGCCTTCTCCACCAGCTCTTACCTGTATCAGGAAGGAAGACACATTTGGGGCCAATTGCAGCTTCCCCTCCACACATGGCAAGTAGCAGCTTTGAGAAGTGGGGGGCAGTTTTTCATCAAATTAACACATCCCTTCTCATGGCCTTGATTCCGGTCGGAAGATCTGTGGTTCAAATCCACGCAACGGGATGAGCTCCTGTTACTTCTGCCAACCTAGCAGTTTAAAGCCATGCGAGTGCAAGTAGATAAATAAGTACCACTGCGGCGGGAAGGTAAACAGTGTTTCTGTGAGCTCTGGCACTTGTCACGGTGTTCCATTGCACCAGAAGCAGGTTAGTCATGCTGGCCACACGACCCGGAAAACTGTCTGCGGACAAATGCCGGCTCCGACACCTGAAAGTGAGATGAGCGCCGCAACCTTTGACTGGACTTAACCATCCAGGGGTACTTTACCTTTTCTGCCTGACCCTAATCAGCCCCTCCCAAAGCCACCATTTTAAAAGGCATCATAAGTGCAACTCCACATTTAATACAAAGGATTGTTTCCAACAATAGGCCCACTGGGATTAATTAGCATGAGAAATTTACGTCCATTAATTTCTATGAGTGCACTCCACATAGAACTTAGCTGCCTACAACCTGGAGTGTAGCTTATTCCTTAGTTCTAGTGCATTATTATTATTATTATTATTATTATTATTATTATTATTAATGCCCCGCCCATCTGGCTGGGTTTCCCCAGCCATTCTGGGTGGCTCCCAACAGAGATTAAAAACAGAATAAAACACCAGACATTAAAAACTTCCCTAAACAGGGCTTCCTTCAGATGTCTTCTAAAAGTCAGGTAGTTGTTTATTTCCTTGACATTCGGTGGGAGGGCGTTCCACAGGGCAGGCGCCACTACTGAGAAGGCCCCCTGCCTGGTTCCCTGTAACCTCACTTCTCGCAGGAGTGGAAGATCAGTAAAAAAAAGAGGGGTAGAGTTCAGCTCTTTTAGAGTCCAGCTCTTTTAGAGCCAACTCCTGCCCCTTATCCTGCAAGTTCAGAATTGCAGATCCCAAGACAGCTTGGAATCATAGACTTGTAGAGTTGGGAAGGAACTTGAGGATCATCTAAGTCTAACCCCCCTGCAATGCAGGAATATGCATTTGTCCCACACGGGGAATCAAACCTGCAACCTTGGTGTTATCGGCACCATGCTCTACCCCACTGAGCTACCCAGTGGTGAGATGGAACTTTTGAGCCCATTAGGGTAACAACAAACAAAACAAAGCAAGCGAGTCTAGTTAGAAAAAAACAACCCACGTTTATTGATTGGTCAAAGTTTGCTCCATGCTTGGATGAGAGACACGGAGATGTGGATGGTACAGCAAGAAGAAGCTGTGAGCAGCGCCCCCTGGGGGAAGTGGAGTGTATGCCACAAAAGCAAGCCCTCCCTCACTCCTTTTTATTCCTTCGGCTGGCCCTATCCTTGGCTTCACAGGTGGCCCAACACCACCACCCCACCCCCAAAAAAGCGTCCTAGTTTCTAGCACTGGGGCAGATTGGCTCTTGGGTAGAATCCCCGTCCCCCTTGTGGCTATCGTGGTCATTGGACTTCTTTTTTTTCTCACAGCGTAGCGGGAGGCACAGAAAGCAAAGCAGCAGCAGCTATGGGGGGGTTAATATGCCCAGAAGCAAGGGGGCATCGCTGGGGGGGCATGGCATGGGGTGGGGTGGGTGTTTCCCAGAGGGTGGCAGCAGGCAGCGTTATTGCAGTTTAAAGGGACCCTGTTTGAGGGGTTATGGGTAGCAGCCCCCAGCGGGGTGGGTGCCAGCTGAAATAGACAGGCAGAGGGACTTTGCTACCTCATGGCCTGTGTAGCACCCCCAACCCCGCCCAGGTGCCCGCCCCCGTCATGCAATGGAAGCGCAAGAGCTAACTGGTTATAAAATTGCCCCTCCCTTGTCGAGGATAGAACGGAGAGCCCCTCCCCCTCCCGGGCAGTCGGTGCCAAGGTGCCAAGGTCTCAGGAGAAATGTTCCTGGGCGCAGTTCATCCCCCAGCCAGTCGGGAGCAACAGAGATTGGCGAGGGCACCTACACACCACCGGCTGGAGCTGGAAGAGAGAAGAAGAAGGAGAGAGGGAGAGTCTGAGAGAAGAGTGGCAGTGGCCGTGGCAAGATGGAGAGAAGCGAATCCTAGCATTCGGGAGCCCTGGCAAACAATGTCTCCCTGTAGGCTTCCCAGCTGCTGCAGGAATCGTGCTCTCCGTTGCCATGGCGTCACCATAGAGTCCTCAGCATCCCCTCCGACGTCAGCAAACTCCATGGTAACGGAAGGTGGGCGGGAGGTTACCTCAGGTGTGGGAGCTTCAAGCCGCCCTCCCTCTTGCAATTTCCTCAATGCCTCCGTAAGGAGAAGGTGAAGGGGGCAGAGAAGCAGGCACCTTCGCATGTGCACAAACTCAGATCGGCGGGAAGGGGGCTGTTTTCGAAACACCCTGGGCAGTTTGAGGCGGTAGCTGTTCTTACGGGGGTCCGACCGCATCCTGGCAAATCCAGCTTGCACCACTGAAATGGATTCGGCCCTCTTTTGCAACAGGGCCCATTCCCCCTCCCCCCAAAATATTTATTTTTATTAATTTATTTTCGCAGTAAGGAAAGGGATGTGCTGGAAACTGAGGTAATGGCTGCTTTTGAAGCAACGTTGTCTAACCTCTCTGGGAAGAAATCAGAATGAATGTCTAATAAACGTGACCTCACTTATGGGTAAAATATGGCGGTTCAGGTGGACCCCTGGCAGTGGAGGCTGGTCTGTTAGGGCATACATATGAAGTACTGCCCTGCCAACCTCAGTCTGCCCCTCAGACAGCCCCCTTCTGCCTGCCTTGGCACCCAGTCCCGAGTTCAGGGAAGGGCTCTGGCTGTCAGCTTCCTCCTCCTTAGTCTCACATACCCGTCAACTGTCCTGGAAAAAACAGGACATCCCTTTTCTTTTTACGAGAGGCCCAGATGGCCATCATGATCTCACCCTATTTCAGGCTGCACCATTTTGGGGCATGGCGCACAGAAATTTGCATTTCAAGGCACCCCAAAACTCATGTTTTTGGGTGCTGTGCTGGAAAACAGTGCTTTGGGAGGGGGGCTGCAATCTCACGCAGGTCACGTGACTCGCTCGAGACCCAGAAGATGACGTCCCAGATTTGGGCCATGCCGTGCTGGAAGGTATGGTCTCAGTGTTGCATTTGTAGAACTCAACAAGGAAGAAGATGAGGATAAAACGAGAATTAGTTGGCTTCGCTTGTCATTGGCTCTGGCTTCACCTGTTGGTGTCTCTGGCGCCCCCTACTGTTGGCCTCCGTACTGCCTACCGTACCAGTCCCAATGCACCAGCCACCACTGACCCCTGGTCTGGTTTTAAGTCGATTGAAAATAGAGAGAGAGAGGTTGTGTTGCCTGTTAAGTTTGCACAAGGCTACACACACAAACAGGCCCATGAGATACCACTTGCCCTCTGCCTCCCTCCCTCCCTCCCTCCCAAGGCCACATCACACTTACTAGGAGTCTTGCCCGATGCCCTGGGGTCCGACAGGCTGCAGAGATGAAGACACAGAAAAGGGAACAAGTGAATAGGGATGAAGGGCACAATGTTTGAGGAGGGAGGTCAAGTGGGGGGCGTTGCAGAGTTCAGGTCAGGGATGAAGACAAGAGAGAAAGTGGTCAGGAAGCACCTACCTGGGGTCAGTTTTTTTGCACTTGAACTTTTTACCTGCAGCAGGAGGAAAAAAAGAGCAAAGTATGAATGGAAGGGAAGGGCTGGGAGGCTGCAACAACGATCCTGTCTTGCTATCTGGTGGGACGAAGTGTCATTCATAAATAAATAAAAATACTACTGGGGCCTGTAACAAAAGGTTGCAGCGTAACCTCACCCTCTTATTCAGGGCTGCTGCCCAGCTGGAAAAGGAGCCATGTAGTGCTGTTCAGAGCTCTCAGCATGAGGATAGCATAGTCTAGAGTGGAGGAAAGGACCACCCCCCAAAAAAAACAACAACACCACACCACACGGTACGCCCATTGGCCTCAGCTGTACTTTGTAGTGAAATGTGTCTCTGATTTAGGACTGGAGCATTCAGATGAGCTGAACTTGGGCATTTTGTAGCTCTATAGTGAAAGGTGGGTGAGTGTCTTGATAATGAGAAAGGGGAAGGGTACCCTTTTTCACTCCTGAAAGATCTGTGCACAATGTAGGCAAACTAGCTTGTTAACTTTACAGCATGCATCACCCCCCCCCCCCGCCCACCATCTATCACCTTGTCTAGATAAAACTAATAAGGGCTTTAGCAAGGCAATTAACTCTTCTCTCATTATCCCAGTTTCCTTCCTTCCTCCACCGCTGCCACTCTTTCGACTGCCACTTCAATATTCAGCACAGTCCTGAAAGGTCACACAGGTCCTTAACAAGCTGCTAATAAAAAGTATTTCCCTTTTCATATTTTGTTTGTTTATGAAAAGATTACAGCTGTGTCATAAAATATCAGGGTATTGCTCGACAATAAAACGTAAAACGCTATTTAAATACAGTACAAAATAATCATTAAGGTGATTGGGTAATCAATAATGTCTTTAATGGCTGCAAAGGCCTGTCAGCCTAAAACGATCTTCCTCAATCACTACTGGAGGAGAAACTAAATGGCTGACATCTAGGTAAGGCCAGTCAGGGGTCTGTAACTAACAGAGCTCCTCTGGATGGCTTCAGTGACAAATGTATATATACACCTTCCACATATACCTAGGGAGATCCCTTGGTTAACCCTTTCCCTCCCAATGAAACCCCCCTGAAGCTGCTATTTGCCCTGGAAGTTGAGAAGTCACTGCTCCAGGCCCATCGCATACAGCTGTAACTTGCATTTCTGTATCTCACAATGGATAAGATTGTCTATGCTCTGGGATGAAAATAATAAGTGTCCAGAAAAGCTGAATTCTTTGCACTCGTGTCCCAAAAGCAGGTTTCCCATAGGCATCTGGTTGGCTATTGTAAGAACAGAATGTTGGACCTTTGGTCTGACCCAGCAAAGCTCTTCTTAAGTTGTTATGTATAAGCATGATGCAGAATATGACTAAATTTGCTTGTTACATTATTTTATCTATCGTGTGTGCCCCACCCTTCTTCCATGAAGCTTAGAGTATTGCTGGGGATTCACCACACAACAACAACAACCCTGTGAGTTATGAGGGAAGGGCCATGACAAGGACCAACACCATCGGTTCAGTGGAACAGCTCATGCCTTGATGACTGAAGGTCCCAACATTCAATCTCCAGTATATCTACTTTAAAAGATCAAGTAACAGGAGATGGGAAAGACATCTCCATGAGTTTCTGGAGAGCTGCTTCCAACCAAGGGAGACAACCCTGGAATGCATAAGAGTCTTGACTTGATATAAGGTACCTTCCCATGACTGGTCAAAAATCAACCAGTGAGCTTTGTGGCTGAACAGGGATATGGATGTTGGTCAGAGTTCAATGTGCTAGCCACTGCATCACTGTGGCATCTCATTTATGTTGCTTCTACTAGTCACTGGAGGGGATGAGCAGAGAGCTATTGTGGGCCCCTAATCCTGGCACCTCTGGCATCAAAAGTTTCCTGAGAGTTACTTCTGCATTTTATTTGTTGAGCAACTTTAAGGACTAGAACCTTATAGACAGGAAGGAAGGAAGGAAGGAAGGAAGGAAGGAAGGAAGGAAGGAAGGAAGGAAGGAAGGAAGGACAGATTCTTCAGTAGCTGCTGATTCCTTTGGCTAATACAGGTATCTGCATTTGGGTGGTTTGTCTGTATAATAGGGCACATATTGGACCCAAGTAAAATATCAGAACTGGGAGCTGAGGGAACCAGACAGGGAGGCCAGTGTAGGAGCCAAGAGAGGAATAAAGGAAGCATACATCAATAAAAAAAGAAGTGACTCACTCAGTGCTATCAAGATTCCCAGCACAAACATGACGATGGCCAAGACCAGTCCCACCGTGCGCAGCGTATCATAGTCTGGAAGGATAATGGAGCCGGTAAGAATGTACGATGTTCATGGTCACCCAAGCACCCAAACCAAGATGCCTTAGATGCCATATCTGCCACCCAGAGACATGCCCCGCCTCTCCCTGTAAAACCCAATCACTGCCACCCTTGCAGCCCAACATCTTAACACCGCCCCCACCTAGAGTTGAAAGGGACCCCCGAGGGGCAGCCAACTCCCTACAATATCTCTTCCTTCTCATGTGGGGCAAAAGGATCTTCAGGTAAATTCTTCTCAGAGCAGATCCCATTGACAATAGTGGACCCAAGTTAGCCATGCTCAGTAATTTCAGTGGGTCTACTTTGGGTATGACACAACCCTCAGACCCAGCGACTGTGCTGCATTTCTACAACATTACTCACCATAGGTGAAGGGATCCATGTGGCTGCTGTTATCTGGGGAGAAAACAGAGAGTGAGAGTACAGTGAGCAACCAGGCCTATTGCACATTTCATTTCATTGGCTGGTAAATCATTGTCTTGGGTAATGTCGTACCCAATATGGTTCACTACAAAAGAATGGCTTAAATAAATGTTGTATAGTTCATTCCTGCATCCACTATGTGGATAGTGTCATTATACTCATTAGTCACTAGGTGGCGCTGGGCTTAGTTGTACCTGGGTATTGCCATGCATTTCCTGTTGCTGTCCTGTTCTTATTTAAGAGAGATGTTAAAGGTTATTGCCTAGCTTCTTCTAAGTATCCTCTAAGCCTTCCATGATGATCCTTCTACATTTCTCAGTTTAGGGAGCACAATCTGGTGAATCTGAAGCCACTGGTTCCCTTCAAACCATTTGATACAGGATGTGCCATGAAGTGAGAGTCCAGCATTGACCAGGACACTGAGTTGGAGGCTAAAGCATCACTGCCCAAGGAGCTGCACCAGGATCCTGGCTGGTGCTTAAGAAGGTGCTGAAACCCAAAGCTACCAGGCAGGAACCCACATAAGAAGAGACCTGCTGGGTCAGGCCAAAGGCCCATTTAGTCTAGCATCCTGTTCTCACAGTGGCCAACCAGATGCCTGTGGAAGCCCCCAAGCAGGATATGAATGTAGTAGCCCCCTCCCCACTTGTGATTTGGGAATGCTGCCTCCAGCAGTAAAGGCAGAACATAGCCAGAATGTCTAGTAGACACTGATGGCCTCACCATCCATGAATTTGTCTAATCCTCTTTGAAAACCATCACGCTTGGTGGTCATCGCTACATCTAAATCAGGTGTCGTAGAACCAGAACCAGGACTCTCACAAGCAATTTGCCCTGGGCTTGTGGAACAAACTGACTCCCACACTACCTCACCCTAGTTCAGGGCTTGGGAACATTTTTCAGGCCAAAGTTCTCATTGCCTTCCGGGACAGTGGTAGGAGAGGCCAGAGGCAAACGTGGGTGGAGCGTTAAACGTGGGTGAATGTGCATGTTACCTTGGAATAGTAGACTACTTCCTATACGCACATGCACACACTCTTCTCTTTCATCCAGGCAAGAAAGAGGCAGGATCAAAGCTTAAGGACAAATTCCAGACAGGCAAAAGCATCCAAGGAAGGTGCAAAGTAGGGCTGGTGAGGTATCTGTCCTGGAGAGAGAGTGTGGCATGGGGAGAGTCCCAAGGACCAGAGAAAGAGGCTTGGAGGAGTGCATTTGCCCCACCCCTGTTCTTCAAAAGGAGTGGACTGGAGAAAGAAGCTCAAAGGGCCCCTTCCACACCTTGTCACTGGGAGCTCTCCTTGGTGCTGTTGGAGCAAATTGCTTCCTAAGAGCTCTCCCTGGTGGTGTTAACAACTAATCTGCTTTACTGCCTTGTGTAGATCAAGACAGGATTCGAGCGTGGCATGAGTGGGTTCAAATAGGATTGCCAGGTATCATTCTTCTAACTTCATAAGATCTAAAGCAATGAGTGATGATATAATAGCTGGGTTTTTGACCATGGTCCTCCACTCACTAAGCTCTTCTACCCTACCTGTTATTCAGCAAAAATATGAGTTGTCCTTGATACAGTAAGTGGGAAAGGAGGGGAGGTAGTGGGACCAATGGGCAGTGGGTTGAGAGGTGCAGCGACTGCAGCTGCTTTCAACCTTTTAAAGATAGCAGGTATGAATTGACACCTACTGCTGCTTCCAGGCCAGGATGGGATTTCTGCCATTGTAGAATGAAGAACACATTTTTTCCTAAGAATTGACCATTAAGTGCCTGCCTCTGCATGCATATATAGCAACTCTGGTTGGGAGTGCTTTGCTTCTGATCCTAAGATGTTTTGATACCTGATTGGAAAATTCAAATGGTGTCCCCTCCCCATGGTAAAAAAAAAAAAAGTGAATAGCTGGCAGTTTGACATCCTTTAGTATTGCCTACAATTTAAGGCAACTGCCTTAATCTTCCTAAATTTATTTATTTGTGTTCATTTCTTTACAATGATGTATTGTGTTTCTTCCATCATTGAACCCTTCCAGAAATGAACCAGACTTGGACCTGTCTAACTTCAGTAAGGCGGTGGGCCCACATTCCTTCAGACTATATCTTGGCATCTATTGGAAGGGCAGGCCCTAGTTCTCCAAACAGTGGTCTTCATCCACATCGGGTAGCATCTTTTAACAATGCAATTCTGGATGCTGCCTCTGAGCTGGGAATGTGCTTCTGGTCTTGTGCAGTCCCCCAAAAGGTGTGCAATTGGAGGGAAATAAATCTTGCAAAAGAGTACCTCTTTCTTGAATGGTACAGAAAGCGTTTTGCTTGTTGTGCAAGTGGTCCCTTGAAGAAGGCAAAGATGGGAGATCCAACAGTACTGCAACCTGCCATCTAATCTAATCTTACTTTCAGTGGATCATGAAGGCCCTTATAGGTTCCTGCCCTTTGGTGTTCTGGGTATGCAGAGCCTATATACTTAAACCAGTTTCTAAACCTCTTTAGTGGCTGAAGTTCCCGACTAAGGAACTCTGTGAACTCTTGTTCTGGCGAAGGGTCTGGTCTCTCTTAATGCAAACTTCCCAGTATCTTCCAAAAATGCCAGTTCCCATGATCCTTCAGAAGAGACTTGGAGAGTAAAACCAGTTTCAAATTGGTTTAAATTTTGCGTTGTAGACATGCCCTGATAATGATTCAAGCAGTACTGTCAAAACAGGACAGAGTGACACTGACTCATCAGGGAGTCTGGGGTGCTTACAGGCAATGGTGGATCCTTTTAACTCTGTGTCAAGGCACCTGCATTGAAGGCAGAAGGCCACAGGATCAATCCCTGCTATCGCCAGTTAAAAGGATTTACCAGCAGGTGATGGGGGAGACCTCTCTGCCTGTGAGGAACATCGTTGACAGCTCCTTGCAAGTGATGGGGAGGTGATGGGGATGGTGATGGGGAGTGTGGTGGATCACATTCCACATAGAGGGCAAATCTAAGTTGCACCAGCAATTAGCCACAGAGGCTATTTTCAGAATGCCAGGGCCATAGAACAAGGAACACCATCAAGAGTGACTCTGGGCATATACAGAGTACCTTTCCCTCACCAGTAACGAATTACACACAGCCATCCATCTAGGCTTCAGTGGAAGAGGTTCTAGGCCAGAGGTTATGACTTCAAACACATTTCCAGCGAACATGACATCCCACAGGTGTTTGGCCAACAGAGGTCTAGACACATCACATTGGGATGGTGTTCATTCTCCTCACCACCAATGGTGTCTTGGCCGCTTGATGTAATTTCAGCCATATTTGCAGGAAAGGCAGACTGATGCAGCTCTCCCATATCCTCCAGCTTCTTACAACCCATACAGGGGTCAAACACCCCTCAACTTGAGAAAATCCTTGGGAAGACAGTGTGGTGCAATGGTTAGAGTGTTGGACTAGGATCTGGGAAATTTGGATTCGAAGCCCCATTCACCCATGAAGCTCCCTGGGTGAGCTTTAGCGAGTCACTGTCTCTCAGCCCAGCCTACCTCACAGGGTTGTTGTGAGGATGGAACGGGGAGGCAAAAGAAGCACCTGGGCCATCTTGAGCTCCTTCGAGGAAAAAGTGGGATAAATTAATACATTTTTTAAAAAATCATCTGCATAGCCAAAGATAACCCAGCTACACAAATATACACACCTGCCCACTCTGACATCTCTTCCACCTTTTTGTAAAGGCCACTCACCTCACACACGGAATGGCATTTGACCACATTTTTCCCCCCCCATAAAAACCCTCCCCAATTCTCTGCACCATCAACCTCTCCCTCTATCCATCCCTTTTGGTGCAAAACCTGATATGCCCCCGATTTCCAAATGGAACTGCTATGTCTTTTAGGAGCAACACCAAAAGAGAAAATACCAGCTGCTGCAACTTCTCCCGATATATATTTATACTTCAGGCAGCAGGCAGCTTTCTCTGCTACGGCTGGAAGTGATGTTAAAATCGAGAGTTAACAGCACACACGCACACCAGTTTTCACTTGCTCCCTTCCCCCATTCTCAAAAGTGCCCCCTCCCACTGCCCCCCTAAGTCAAAATGCCACCTATGCCCCTCCTCTAAGAGCAGGTCTCGGCTCCATCATTCTGGGTTATTGGGAGAAAGGCCTGCTTCCTAGTGCCCCTACCTCTTATTAAACAAACCCACCCTACCCATCCCGGTCACCTGCATAAGTGATTCCTTCTCTCTCCCCCCTCCCCCCTCCCCCCCCCCAAACCTATCTGCAGAATATAGGTATGGAGAGGGCTCCAAAGTGCTTGATGCAAGATTGAGGGCGGTTGCTGCTGCAGCGCAGGGACTGCGGATGAATAATGCAAACTCCAATGCAGGGGATGGGGAGTTGCCATGGAGACAGGACACCGCATAGCCGGGCGCAGTGTCTTAATCCGCTGCCAGGGCTAGGAGGGGGCAGCTGAGGAGACAGGATGCTCGCTTGGGGAGCCACGCAGCTGGCGCCTTGCCAGCTGTCGACGGGAAACTTTCCTGGCTGGGACTCCTCCTGCTCCCCACCACGAAACAAGCACCCCTCGTTTTTTTAAACCCACAACTGCCCTGCCAGTGGAGGGCTGGCGAATGAAAACGACCACCCGTGTCCTCAGATCCCCTCTTGCACTCCCAAGAGTCCCATCTCTCACCCTTCCTGCTTCCCCCTGCCCCTCCTGTAGCCCCTGCAGCCTGTCCAGGAATCCAAGGGGCCAGACAGGAGGCTGGCCTGTGGGTCCAGCTCCCCCACCGCTGAGTCAGCAGGTTTCCCAGAAAGTTCTGGAAGCCGGCCAGGGAAACACCCTGCAGACAGCAATAACCAGGGCAGCCGCAGAGATAAAGGGAGAGGCGCTTCGCAGAGATGCTTATTAAATGGAGAAGCATTTCTTTCTCTCTCTCCTTCTCCCCACAACACCTCCTGCCACAATCAGGCTGAGAATGTCCTCGTCTGCCCACCAAAATCAAAGCAGCCTATGAGGCTGATGCTCTGCAGTGCTGAAGATGCCTAGGAATTCTGTTTAAAGTGCTGACCCTGTTCAGAATTTGGGATTCGGGGTTGGAAGGTGGAGGTGGGGTGTGTGTGGCTCCAGGCCAGCCCCTCAGAAGTCCTTGAAGTAAAACAGCATTTCTTTGGCTGGCAGATTCTTGCTGGGCAGGGGCCCAGGATAATGCCAGTGGTAGGTTAAGGACTGTGAGCCTTTGGAAAGGTACTTCTGCATTTGAAAACTGCCTGAGGCAGGAACTCTTAATAGGCAACAATATCTGCTCTGATAGAATAAGCATTAGTGGTGCGTTGACCACAGGCAGTTTCATTCTGGGCTAAACGGCTCCAGTAATTAAGTCACAGAGCCTGTTCTCAGGATGCCAGAGCTCGGCCCTAGAAATGCAATTAAGATCAGTGGCCTAAGCATGTGCAGAGTGCCTTTTCCTCATCAGTGACTCAGCCTGCCATCTAGGCTTAAGTAGAAGAGTTCCAAGTTGGCGGGGGCGTGGTATGATTTCAGACACAATTTGCACACTACAAATCTAAACTGAGCAGTAACTAATGTAGTAACTAATGTAGCAGTAACTAAGCAGTGACTAATGTAGGATTCTGGGAATTGCAGTTTTGTGAGTGTGCAAAGAACCCCCTTTTAGGGGCCCCAATGCGTCTTCACATTATAGTTCCAGAGTTATTGGTTGGTAATCATGACAGCTAAGCTTGAAACCAGTTTACATGTGTAGTCCATATTTTAGTCTGGCCCCTCTTTAAAAATTAAGCTCTGATCACAAGTCTGTCCTGTGCATGGGAACTAGCTTTGGGTGATGGTGATGAGTCTTATTATTGTTGCTATTGCAAATACTGTTTAAAGGTTCGTTGTGGAGCAGAAACAAATGTTGGAGAGGACTTTAGTCTCCAGCAGATTCTAATCTGAATTTGTTTATAAAACCTGCCCATCAGATTGTTTTTCACTACATCCAGCTATGGAGACTGTTGGATACTTAGTTTTTAAGGTGCAGAGATGTTGACTTTTGCAAGAATACTTAATATTGCCTTAAAACTCACCTACAAAAATTAGTTCATGTTCTTTTAAATATCATAATCATTTGAATTTCAGAAGCAAAACTGGATCGTCTGAACTTTTTTAAAAAAATCAAATCTGAATATGGAGGTGTTAATGAATTCCAAATTTGTGTGAATTTCATTTCATCTGTTACTCTAATGCAAAGTCGTCAATGGGCTCAGAGGGTGGTCCTAGACAACTCACTATGGTTTAACTTGACTTCTCCATCTCTGAAATGGAAGTAATAAAGCAGGAGCCTACAGGCTTCTTATGAGGCTCAGTGAGATAAGGACTGTAAAATACTTCAAATGAGAAGTAATACATTAATTATGAGTCACCAATATTATTCTGCAAAGTAGTATCTCCTTAAAATTGTGGATAGGCAGGCAAGAGCTTTGATGGAGGAACTGTCTCATTTATCATGGTATGAGCAAGACAGCCAGTTTTTACTGGATAGGTTCTGGAGAGGATCAGCTATGGAACAGATTTTGGGAGATTGGGCTCTAGGTGCATAGGAGGACTCAAGCTTCAAGGTGACACAGAACTCTTCAGCACGCAAATCGAAGAGTTCTGTCACACAGTTAAAAACTTGCACACTCGTCCAATAGGTCCCTCTATTTGTCAGGAGCCTTTCAGCAAACAATGGAGCTTTTCACCTCAAATAATTCTCCATCGGGCACAAATAGCAGCCACTTCTCATGAATATGCAAACATCCAGCACTACACATAAGTGACAGCTCTTAGGTTTCTCTGCTGGTGAAAAATAGCAGCAGAAATATCAGAGGAAGTCTCTGTTGGTGTCACAAGACATGTCCTCATGATCAACTACCACAGATTTCTGAAATCTTTAATATCCTTTAAACCATTCTGTTTGACCACAAAATCAAGGTGGCTGAGAATGCCCTCCCCCCCACCTGAATTCAAATTACGTACTGTATTCAGTGGCTATTGATGACTGCAGAAACAAACCTAGCAGTTCAGCCCTACACATTCCAAGCCTATAATCAGAAATAAACCCCACTGAGTTCACCCCCCAAGTAAATGTGCCCAGGACTGCAGCCTAAATGTTTCCACATTCAGTAACTTGTTGGTTAAAAACCAACAATACATGTGATTCTGTGAATAATACCCCAGGAGAGTATTCCCTAAGGAGGTTAGTGCACCCGTGGGTATCTGAATTCACATGGAATTTACTTCCTACCTGTTTTCCCTAGTAAATCTGAGGCCCTTTTTCATGTACCTCCTCTATGAGAGGTTCTGAGGCTGGCAACAACACAAGAATTGGCCTTTTCTGCAGTGGCTCCCCGTTTGTGGCAAGCTCTCCCCAGGGAGGTTCATGAGGCATCTTCATTATATATATTTTAAGGCACCAGGCAAAAACATTCCTCTTCAACCAGGCCTTTGGCTGAGTAATATTCTGCAGCCTTCTAAATGTGTTTGTGCGAGGTGGGGTTATTAATAATGATGATGATGACGATGATGATTATATTATTTATACCCCACCCATCTGGCTAAGTTGTTTTGTTGCTTCTGTTTTAACTATTTCTTTTTGCTCTTATCTTGTATTGTTATCTTGTGAGCTGCCCTGAGATCTTTTGATGAAGGGAAGTATATCTATCTATATCTATCTATATCTATCATCTATCTATCTATATCTATCTATCATCTATCTATATCTATCTATCTATCTATCTATCTATCTATCTATCTATCTATATCTATCTATATCTATCTATCTATCTATCATCTATCAAGCAAACAAATATGTGGGTAAATCTATGGCTGTACGGTTTTGCAGCTGTCCAAACTTGCCAAGGGAAGCTTCCTCCTAGAGGCTGAGAGGGGAAAGGCTTTCTCAAACGTTACACAAGTGATTTTCAAAGGATAGGTAGCCTGGGAATGCATGAGTTCCAAAAGGGGATACAGTATTTATTTAACTTACTGGTTTGGGGTGGGGAGAGGACTTTACCAATGGACAAACAGCAACCACACTTCTAGCAGGGCATACATGAAAAATGCAAACAGATGTGCAGGTAAGTAACAAACAGCCAGTGCTCATATTCAGGAATCTGGTAGGTGCTTATCACAAGCCATTTAGGGACTACTGTGCCGGGTATATTTATTTTAGCCCTGAGCAAATTGCTGTAAGCGTACACCTAAACATCTAAAGAATGAATGCAACCAGGGCCGGATTTAGGTTTGATGAGGCCCTGAGCTACTGAAGGTAATTGGGCCCTTTATGTGTCCAGCTGTCCTTTGTCAACAACAAATTGTCGCTGTTTCTTGTGTTGAATATATGCTATATGGTAATTTATGGACCTAATAGGTATCTAAAGCCATTTGCACATAACAAAATATGTATTTTATCAAAGTAATTGATATAGAAATGAGCAAACCAGGCTAGGGAGCAGCTAGCAGGAGGGGCCTATTACTTACATCATAGGAGCCTACACAACACAAAACACTATTGATGTATGTAGGTTTTATTTTATTTGTTTTTTATCTTATATTTTGGAGATGTACATCCAGGTTGTTTTTTCCTTTAATTTTTTTGGGGGGCCCATGGAGGGTGGGGCCCTAGACTATGGCTTGTTTAGCTTATACGTAAATCCAGCACTGAATGCAACAAACTTTTTCATCATACAAGCACACTTGGCAAGGAGCTGCGATTGTCTGGATCTCCCTGTTGACTGCTGCAGAGTACACAAACTTAAGTTTGCTACTGCAAATGGCCCTGAGCAGCTAAGTTACTAAGCAGCCACATAACCTCTGTGGCTGGGATCGATGCATATAGCAAACAATAACCTTTCCTGACTCCCTCCAACTTCCCAGCCTGCGTGCAGGAAAGCACATCACCTTGGCCTGGGCAGAGAGGGCAGTTCCATCACGATGAGGAGGAGGGGAACTGTTGCAGACTGCTGGATGCATGCATGCATGCACGAACACACACAAAAGCACACCCTGTATTCTCGCCTTCCCTAGTAAACAGACGTACACCTTTCCTAGAACGCCTGCAGACTGGCGGCTGGTACAGAAGTCCCTCCCAAGCAACGCCTTATTCACCAACATATCCTGCCACAGGGTCACATTTCCAGAGTGTATTACAACCACACTTCAAACAGGGGAGATGGTTGCACACATTTTGAGCATTATGTGTAATAGAGGCTTGTTCCCCTGCTTCGTACCTGGCGAACATCCATTTATGAAACTGCAGGTTGTTGATTCACATGGAGGGGGGGAATAGGAAGCTGCCTTCTACAGAGTGATGCCACTGTTCCGTTTAGCTCAGGGGTCAGCAACCTTTTTCAGCCGTGGGTCGGTCCACCATCCTCCAGACCATGTGATGGGCCGGATTATATGGGGGGGGGGGATGAACGATTTCCTATGCCCCATAAATAACCCATGGATGCATTTTAAATAAAAGCACACATGCTGCTCATGTAAAAACAGCAGGTAGACCCCACAAATAAACCAGAGATGCATTTTAAACAAAAGGACACATTCTACTCGTGTAAAAACACGCTGATTCCCGAACCATCCATGGGTCAGATTGAGAAGGCAATTGAGCTGCATCCAGCCCCTGGGCCTTAGGTTGCCTACCCCTGGTCTACACTGACTGGCAGCAGCTCTCCAGGATTTCAAGCAGGGAGCCTCTTCTACCTGGAAATACTGGGGACTAAACCTGAAACCTCCTGCATTTGAAGCAGATCCTCTACCACTTAGATATGGTCTTTCCCCAAGGGCTACATAGACCCTCCAGCAACAATCTACACATTCTAAGTTAGCTCTATGCACATGCCCCCCCCCCCCGTGTTAAATGAATGTATGGAGAAGGAGAGATAGTGTGCTCTTGACCCCACCAGCCTGTCACCCCAATGGTCAAGCATTCAACATCACTACGAACCACGCATGTCCACAGCTGCAACAGCCTTAACAGCTACAAACTGGATCAAGCAAATGAAAAGAGCTTAGATTTGATTAGGGAGCCAGATAATACTCAGCATAAACCATAATTTAATACTTAAAACACAGTCTGCAAAATATTCCAGAATAACTATCCACATTTGCGGGGGGAAATGTATATACGGGAGGTTGTGGTTGTTTTTTGCAGACGATGGAAGTAACTATTCCCCATGGACTCTGCCTACTGCATTGATTCAGTTGCAAGCTTTAAGACCAATAAAACAAGATACGTACTGGTAACATTTTCTTGTCTTAAAACCAAGATGATTGGTAATGAAAAGAACCAGGGAAGGGAGTCCTAAAACTGGAGAACCAGAAATCCAGGCATATCGTCCAAAAATAGGCAGTGCTTCAATTGCAGGGAGAGAGCCTGTCCCCCTTAGCCTTTTCGACGGCCATTTCAGCTTCTGTTTTTAGAAATCTATTGAGGGGGTATGATTTAGCTGAAATTGGAGGAACTCCGCAGTGGGGCTTGTAGGTTTCCTTAAGGGTACTCCAACCCTATACAACATTTAGAAGACACCTGAAAGCAGCCCTGTATAGGGAGGTTGTGAAGGTTTAATGTTTTCTATGTGTTGGAAGCTGCTCAGGGTGGCTGGGGCAACCCAGAAAATATTTGTTGTTGTTGTTGTTGTTGTTGTTGTTGTTGTTGTTACTACTGCTACTCCCTACTCAATTGAGTAGAAGAACCTTATGCATGTACATGCACAGCACATGTAATACCATATGTGTGACCACTAGGTGACAGCGTGGCTGGCAGACAAATGGAGTATGTGGTGTGGGGTGTTCAATGGGGAGATGGAATGTATTCATGCCCCTATTGTCAATTGTTGTCTCATCCTTAGCACCTAACTCCTATGTATGTTTACCTGCCAATTGCCTTCCTGATTCCTCATGGGAACTAGGAACATCCATCACTACCAGGCCCCAAATGTACAGGACAAACTTAGATACCATGGCCATGCACTCAAATGCCCAGAATTGCAGATCTCGCGCTCTTGCAAACACCCACTCAATACAACATGCACACCCAGGAGAAAATGCCATTCATGCACGCACACAAAACTAGCAGATGGTACAGCATACACACACAATCACACCATCTGCACCTAGCCTGAAACTTCACACACACAATGGTAACATGGCATTCATAGAATCAGCTCAAGCATGCACCCTAACACACCCAGGACAACATCATTTATACAATTAAGCCAAGAGGATAAGCATCTGTTTTTGCTCCTGTCTACAATTGCATCCTAACCGAGACAACTTTTATATAGAGGGGATACTCCATTTAAATGAGCTATCCAGGCACATCAATGTAATGGATGTAAATTAGGGAGAGTGAGATGTCAAGAAGGCTGTGTCTCTTCAGACTTCATGCCAAACCATGGTTTGCACCAGCCATCACTTAGATCCCCAACCAGCTTGTGTTTTCAAACGTACAGCAGGCAAACCGTGGTTCAGAGTGGCTCGCTTGCTTTCCTTTTTCTGTCTGCTCAGCACTCTCTTTTCTGGGTGTACCAGCCCTTGGAGGTGGAACAGCAACTGTAATTGCAATTCATCCATTCAGATGCCACACCAAGCTACAGTTACTGCAAATCATAGTTTAAAAACCCATTACAAACCATGGTTTCTGATTCTGGTCCACGCAACACGGTTTCTCTGTGTGGGTTTCACAGGGAAACTATGGCAAAGGTTCTCTAACCACGGTTTGGCATTGTGTCCGAAGAAGTGAATCTTAGCATGTGTGGGCTGGAGGGGCCAAAGTTCAGGCAGGGAGCCAATGCTTTGCATTCAGAAAGTCCTGAGTTCGGATTCCAATATTACCAGTTAAAAAGGGTCAGGCAGTGGGGCAGGGGACCCTCTGTCTGAGATCTTGGAGATCTGCTGCTGGTCAGTTTACTGGACTGGGTGGACAAACAGTCTGATATGGTATGAAGCATCATAGATGTGAGTGATATCATCTACAACAATTTCTGCAAAGAATCGATCTCTCTCTCTCTCTCTCTCTCTCTCTCACACACACACACACACACTCCTCTGCACCACAAGCAGCTCTCAACACTGTCGAAGCCGGGAAAAGTAAACAGGGCATGTACACTGTGTACACAGCACACAAGCACAACTGACTGGGCATTCAGAGCTCTGCACAAACTCTTCCTCTCCCACCCCGCTGCCAACCCCCGCCATCAAAACAACCGCAGCATCCCTGCTTCTGCAAAGTTGCACATTCCATCCAAGCATCCAACCCCCTTGATGCACAGAGGCTGCCGCCGCTGCCGCTGGGCAGCATCCTGGTCCTCCCCGTGCTGTCAGTCAAACAGCAGCTGCAGAAGCTGATGACTTCAGGCTTCCCAGGACTGCAGTGAGCCGGGCAACATGCTATGTGACTGCAAACACACACACAGAGCTCACATATTTAGCCCCTGCAGCGACTCCTCCCTGGGGAATTCTGCGGGGGGGGGGGGGAGAAGAGGAGGAGAGGCGAGGAAGCAAGCAAGCAAGCAAGCAAGCAAGCAGGAAGGCAACAGCTTAACACCTGCCTCTGCAGTCTCCAGTTAAGCAACAGCCACACAGAGAGAAATGCCAGGGCAAAAGGTGCTCGCTCGCACACGGAGCACCTGCCGGTTCCCAACAAACTGCCAACAACCCCAAGCCAGCCAAGGTTTCCTGGGGATGGTCCTGCAGCCCCCGCGGAGTTCATTCCGTGGGACCGTCTCCCCATCGCAGCTGCTCCCCGGTGCCTCAAAGTTGCAGAAGCACAAGCGCTGCCCGCCCCACTCCACCCAGCAACACACACACACACACACACACACACACACACACACACACACACACTCCTCCCTCCTGATGTAAGGAATTGCAGGGAAAGGGGGGAGCGGGGCAGTTCAGTGCAGCCAGGGTTAGCGCAGTTTTCGACACGCAAATCGGAAGTTCTTCCGTCCGCTCCGGAGCGACTCCGGAGCCATTCCGGAGCAGGAGCACCAGCTCCGCATTCCCGGCTCCTTCAAAGGAAATCTGCCGGTTCGTTTTTGCCCGGAGAAGCGAGTCTCGTTTGAACCAAGCGGGGCTTCCTTTTTTGCACGCGCAAAGCAGTGGGTTTTGTGCGGGGTCTCCCATCAGCGCCCCACTCCTCCAATTTTTCTCTGCTTCTGGAAGGAAGCGGGTGGCTAAAACTCGGGCTCCCTCAAAAAATAGTAATGTGGCAGGCAAATAGCTAAACTACCCCCCAACCCAGAAAACTCATTGCCTCTGATTTCCAAGAAGGCTTCCTCCTGCCCCGCAATATCTAGTCTTGGGCAAAGCTGGGAGATTGGGGGCTGGACTAGATGAGCTTGTGGGGTGCCCCGCTCGGAAGCCCCCCTCACCCAGCCCTTGCCCCGTCTCCCCGGAGGTGGGAGGGGGGCGAATCTCACCATGCAGGGGCGTCGGGGGGGTAGCCATGGTGGTGGTGGTGGTGGTCGATGCGGTGACGCAGCTGCTCCTCTTCGCGGGTCCGATCCGTAGCCAAGAGCGAATGCGGCACAGCCCAGCTGGGAGGGAGAAGCGCTAAGACTGGCGTGAAGATGCGGGGCTGGCGGGTGTTTTCCCCCTCTCTTCCTCCCCCCCCCTTCGTTCCACGTGGGGAGGGAGGGGCCAGTGGAAAGTGGAAGGAATCGAGGAAGGAGGAGGTGGAAACCTCAGACCTTGGACTTGCTTCTTACCGCCCCACGCGCTCCATCCCAGGACCCTTAGGAAAGAGAACCCAGGAATCCTGCATGTGGTTCCTAGACACACACACACACACACACACACACACACACACAAGTTCCCAGCTCCCAAAAATCACACCTCCTCTTCTCCCCCACCCCCAAACAAGATGTAGTGGTAGCCACTGGTTTAAAGGGTTTGAGTGGTGGGGGGGGGGGACGACAAATAACTTTTTTAAAGCCTTTATTCGTTTAACGGATATGCCACTTTCCCTCAGTGTCCAAAGCAGTTCACAAGAGACATCAGCTACTTTTTATTTATTTCTGATTTTTAAAATAAAAAAATCCTTCAAAAATGCACTGCGCAACTGAAAACAAGTACGTAAGGCAAAGTCAACGGATCAAATTTAATATTAGAATGAAATAATACAAGCAAATGCAAGGTCAACGTTAATAGGGAAAAAGAACACAATTCTCCATGACCACATCCAGGTACATCAACAGCACAAAAAGTCAAAACAAAAAACATTCCTTCCAGTAGCACCTTAAAGACCAACTAAGTTAGTTCTTGGTATGAGCTTTCGTGTGCATGCACACTTCTTGCATGCACACGAAAGCTCATACCAAGAACTAACTTAGTTGGTCTTTAAGGTGCTACTGGAAGGAATTTGTTTTGTTTTGACTATGGCAGACCAACACGGCTACCTATCTGTAGCACAAAAAGTGTGAGAGCCGGCAGGGTGTGACTGGTGCCGTTGTTTTTTTTAATGCTATGATGCTTCCAGCTGGACTGAAAGGAAGCAAGGTGGACTGGGAGTGTTAAACAGCAGGGTGGCTGGAGGCCCAGTGCTCTCTTTTTCTCACATTGTGGCAGCATGAAAGGGGAAGGGGTCTGCAAGAGAGAAAGAAGAAAAGAAGGGTGCTGCAGGATCAGGCCAGGGGCCCATCTAGTTCAGCATCCTGTTCTCACTGTGGGCAACCAGATGCCCATATGAAGTCCACAAGCTGGACCTGAATGCAACAGCACCTCTTGCGTCCAGTGTGGTGCAGTGGTTAAGAGCGGTAGACTCGTAATCTGGTGAACTGGGTTCGCTTCCCTGCTCCTCCACAAGCAGCTGCTGGGTGACCTTGGGCCAGTCACACTTCTCTGAAATCTCTCAGCCTCACTCACCTCACAGAGTGTTTTTTGTGGGGGAGGAAGGGAAAAGGAGAATGTTAGCCGCTTTGAGACTCCTTTGGGTAGTGATAAAGTGGGATATCAAATCCAAACTCCTCCTCCTCCTCCTCTTCTCCTGCAATTGCTGGTATCCACTTCTGAATTCTGGATGTCAGCCCTTAATAGTCTTAACTTCCATGAATTTAGTTCTTCCTTCAAGCCATCCAAGCCAGTGTCCATCACCACCTCTTGTGGCAGCAAATTCCAAATTTTAACTCTATGCTGTGTGAAGAAAGACCTTCTTTTGTCTGTTCCGAATCGTCCAAGATTCAACTTCCTTGGACGGCCCCAAGCTCTGGTATTATAATCCACTTTCTCCACACGGTGCCTGATTTTGTAGACTTCTATCATTGCTTTCTCTTGCTATTTTTCTAAACAGAAAAGTGCAGTCGAGAGCAAAGTCTAGACTGGATTGGTGAAGCAAATCTGACAGTGGAAAGTCTTACCTCCATGAAGAAGGAGGCCAATAAGAGAAGCTTGAGACAAGGGCTGGGAGAGTCAGGAGAATTCAGGGTTTGCACACCCTCTGGAGAGCCAGAAAGGAAGCAATATTATGAGAGAGATGCAAAGGCAGGCAGAGATAGAGGCAGGCTCATTTCAATGTTATGTGCAAATATTCTGGAAGCAAATAACATGGAAAGGAGCACCCAACTTGTGCTACATTCTGCTATATTTTCGGAAGTGTCTTTTATGTTGCGTGAAAGCTAAACTGTAACGCAGAATTAACAGGGAAACATCGGCAAAATGGAATAACCTGCCATGTGAATGCAGCCAGAGTCTGATCTTTATTTATTACCCTGATTTGTTTGCAGACAGATTGCATGCCTTCCTCTCTCATTCATTCGTCCCACCCTTTTCAAGGCGTTTCCATGTCACTTTCCAACCTGCAGAAGGTCCATTTAAAAGAAGAGAAAGAAGCTGATTTATTTATCCAAGGCAAGAGAGTGCTTTAATCCACTTTTAACTGCGCAAACCTAATGTTCTGGTCTGGCAGTCTGGAGGCGCCCTGCAGCTAAAGAGCCTGCAGGGCTTGGGAAAATTAAAACCCTGTTGCGGTTGGTGGCTTCCATTGGTGGTTTTTGCAGGATAGCACCGATAAATGCACAAAGCTGTAGACTAGAGTGGGGGGAAGATCTATGCTATGAGCAGCGAGATCCAGCTTTCTGTTACCACAAGGGAGAAAGAATTTAAAAAACCATTCACTCTCTCAAAGGAAACAAAGTCAGGATGATTAGAACCAGCAGCGAAAGAAAGGGCTTCTTTAACAGAGAACATAACTAGCTTAGAGAACGAGGGGTCGCATGACTACAATGTGATGGGTACTGGCTGCAGTGGAGCGCTTAGGTATATTTAGTCTCTGGGCTTTATGGGAAGAAGACATCTTTTTGAAGGAGGGATAGTGATGTTGCTTCATTCCTTTCCAAATGTAGCAAACCAGCCCTTTGGCGATAGAATCGTAGGGTCGAAAGGGACCACGAGGGTCATCTAGTCCAACCCTCTGCAACACAGGAATCTTTTGCCCAGCATGGGGCTCAAACCCATGACCCTGAGATTAAAAGTCTTGTGCTCTACTGTCTGAACTATCCCAGATTAACTGAGTTGGGGGGCCTTCCTCCTCATTCTGCTGGACATCTGGCTGAAAGTCCTGCCCTGATGGTACCTTTGCTATAGCACAACTTATTTTTAAAGGGGGTTGGCCAAATGGATGGAGGATAGACTAGTGGGAGATGGTACATCAAGACAACTGGGGCATTGCCTTCAACAACTTCTGCCTTCCTTCCTACTGACAACCAGTCCTCAGTCTCAGCCCTGGTAGAACACAACAGAAAAGAACAGGGGACAAAAGTATTACAGTGGTACTTTGGTTCTCAAACTTAATCCATTACAGAGGTCCGTTCCAAAACCAAAGTGCTCCAAAACCAAGGCGCGCTTTCCCATAGAAAGTAATGCAAAACAGATTAATGCTATCCAGACTTTTAAAAACAACCCCTAAAACAGCAATTTAACATGAATTTTACTATCTAACAAGACCATTGACCCATAAAATGAAAGCAATGATCAATGTACTGTACTATAAAATAAATAAGACAGTATTGTCTTTTTCCCTCCTGCACTGATGATAGTCATTGTTTGGATGGGGGGCTTTTATCCATTTCCGCAGTCACACAATCAATCAGTCAGTAGCTGAATTGGGTTCCACATAGGACAGGCACAAAAACAAATTAACCGAAAAAGCCTCAAAAACAAAAACGCAAAATAAATAGCAAAAACAAAAGCGCCAAACTTAATCCGTTCTGGAAGTCCATTTGACTTTCGAAATCTTCGAAAACCAAAGCGCAGCTTCTGATTGGTGAAGGTGCCCCACAAACAGTAGCTGACAGCCGCATCGGACATTTGGCTTCTGAAATACACTCAGAAACCAGAACACTTACTTCTAGGTTTTTGGTGTTTGAGAACCAAGGCGTTTGAGTACCAAGGCATTTGAGAACCAAGGTACCACTGTAATCCTTTGGCTCTGCCTGTCAGCTGGCTCTGGCTCCACCTACTGTTTGGATACCTGCTTTCTGCCCTACCAGTCACAATGAGCACCAGCTACCACTGGGGTAGACCTAGTCAAACAGCTCTCCCCACCCTCTCTCTCCCCTCTGAAGTGGTACCATTCAGGATCCCATAACCTCCGTCTACTTAGGGGTGGGGGAAAATATATTTTTCAGCCAGGAAGCCACATGCCCTCATTCAGGGCATATTCCAGTGGTAGGCAGGGGGGCAGGCGCAGAGGGGAAAAGTGGTCTAAGCAACAGATGCTAGTGACAAAAGCAGTAGCTTACATTGCAGCCTTGCTAAAGCCAGAGGTTAGGAAAATAGGAAGATGCCTTATATGGAGTCCAAGCAGGGGAGCAGAACTTTTGTACTCAAGCCCCCATGATCTGCATCCAGCATGGCCAATTTTTAAAAATGTATTTATGTATTTATTAAATTTCTATACCACCCTCCCTCCAAGGATCACAGGGCAGTTTACAATATAAAAACACAAAAATGCATAACATAGCAAGAAAGCTGTAGCCCGGAAACATCTGCAGGGCCACACATTCCCCATTGATGCCCCACTGCATACATAAGTCCAGGGGGTTCAGCAGAGCCTGCTGCCATTATTATTATTATTATTATTATTATTATTATTATTATTATTAAAATTTGCATACCACCCTATACCCACAGGTCTCAGGGTAGTTACAGCATAAAATCACAATATAAAAACACAAAATACATAATAAGAATAAAAACAAAAACCACCCAATTACTCCCCTCCCAAATACATGTTTAAATAGCATTGCAGTTCTCCTTGCTTTCATTGTACCATATCAACTTTTGAGACGCGGGTGTCGAAATCAAATGCCAATTCATCAGATATTTTTATTTGTTGTTTATTATGTTTATTTACCATTTATATAGAACCACCAATGTGTACAAGTGCTTTAAAGAGGAACAACATGACAGGCCCCTGCCCTGAGGAGCTTACATTTGGAAAAAACAACAACTTGCCTTTCTGGCTGCTAAGTCTTTTTACCTCTTGGTCCATCACATTACTAAACTATTTGTGAAGCCATGGGGGGCTAAAACCCTTTTTAAACCATTATTATCTATTGGGAGGATATGTCGAGACTTTCAGGATTCTAACGAGACTCCTTGAGTCATGGGAAACGAGGTCGCATGTGGCTCACAGCCGTCCCCGTTCCTCGTTAAGTCTTTCCATCCCCTAATGAAGCCAGTCTGTGATTTAAGGCGGAATTAGTTTTATGCAAGAACTAATTAACATTTTGCTGAGCCATCTTGCCCAAGGTCAAGTACACATAGTGTTGATGGAATCGCTTTTCTCATCCAGCTCGCTCTATTGACAAGCCTCATAAAAACACAAAACAGAAGATCACAAGCTCATAAGAATGACAGCGCTGCTGGAGCACAGCCCATTAGGCTCTCTAATCCCATCAACTCCCCGAAGGCAGCAAGACACATTATCCCCAATAGATAATGTCTGTCGCAAGCCTTTCTCTTTACAGTCGCAACCTGCCCCAGCAGCCTATTCTGTTACTGATAAGTGCTTACTGTTCAAAGGAGTGCACACACTTTCCCCTTTCCTTCAAAGAATTCTGGGCATTGTAGTTTTTAAAGGGTTGCTGGGAATTGTAACTCTATGAGGGGTAAACTCCAGTTCCCAGAATTCTTTGAGGGAAAGCATGTGCTTTGAATGTGATTTAAAGGGACAGTGTGCTGCATGGCTGATATTGAATCAGACCATAGCTGATTTAGCTCCATAGCTCCGTCGGTAGAGCACGAGACTCTTCATCTCAGCGTCATGGGCTTGAGCCCCATGTTGGGTGAAAGATTCCATGTGAATGGGTCTTTTGATGAACTGAGTGGAAGACCATGAGTCATGGGGGTGGCGAGAGGGTGTATATGAATTCAGCAGGGCTTAGTTTGTTTTTGGTTGTTAGTTTGTTAATGTTGTTAATATTGTTTTGTAGAGTGCTACAATGCTTTGTGAATTTTATAATATGATTTTTCTTGTAGTTGTGCTGTTTAGCCTTTTTTTTGTCAAAGAAGGTGATTATTTTACTGATGATTTGATAATTACCGTGTTTTTTGCTCTATGACTCACTTTTTCCCTCCTAAAAAGTAAGGGGAAATGTGTGTGCATCTTATGGAGCGAATGCAGGCTGTGCAGCTATCCCAGAAGCCAGAACAGCAAGAGGGATTGCTGCTTTCACTGCTCAGTGATCCCTCTTGCTGTTCTGGCTTCTGAGATTCAGATATTTTTTTTCTTGTTTTCCTCCTCCAAAAACTAGGTGCGTCTTGTGGTCTGGTGTGTCTTATAGAGCAAAAAATACGGTATTTTATATGATCTATGTTGTAACTGTGATGTTCTGTTCTGTTGTTATTTATTGCATGTAAGCCGCTTTGTGACCCACTTGCAGACTTCCCATAGACATTTGGTTGCCCACTATGAGAGCAGAGTTCTGGAGTTGATGGGTTTGGGGCCTGATCCAGCAGGTCTCTTTTCATGATAACAGAAGCACAGAGAAAGCTGCCGTTGACTGACTCACAGTACCTTTTGTTCTTACGCTTTTGAGTAAGGTTTCAAAAATCAGACACAAAGAGTTTCTTACATTTCCAGAGCATATTGGCTGCAACCTGCCAAATGGCATTAGATACTCGCTGTGCCATCCTGAGCACAGTCGCTCAGAAATAAGCCCCACCGTGTTCAGTGGAATTTACACCCTACGAAGAGCGTTTACAGGGACACGGGTGGCGCTGTGGGTTAAACCACAGAGCCTAGGACTTGCCGATCAGAAGGTCGGTGGTTTGAATCCCTGCGACGGGGTGAGCTCCCGTTGCTCGGTCCCTGCTCCTGCCAACCTAGCAGTTCAAAAGCATGTCAAAGTGCAAGTAGATAAATAGGTACCATTCCAGCGGGAAGGTAAATGGTGTTTCCTTGTGCTGCTCTGGTTCGCCAGAAGGGGCTTAGTCATGCTGGCTCAGCCAATAAAGTGAGATGAGAGCCGCAACCCCAGAGTTGGCCATGACTGGACCTAATGGTCAGGGGTCCCTTTACCTTTTTAGGAGCGTTTACAGATTGAAGACTGTGGATGGAACAGGAGCCTCATAGAATCATAGAATCATAGCACTGTAGCGTTGGAAGGGACCCTGAGGATCATCTAGTCCAACCCCCTGCAATACAGGAATATGCAGCTGGTCCATACAGGGATTGAACCTGCAACCTTGAGTGTTATCAGCACCATGGCCTCAGTTTCCCTTTTTTAAATAATCTGATTGCATGTTCACATTGCATAAGAACATAAGAACAGCCTGCCCCATCAGGCCAAAAAGCCCCTTTTGTTGAGCATCCTGTTATCATAGGGACCAACCAGATGTCTACAGGAAGTCTGCAAGCAGGATCACGGTGGCAATAGTTTGTCAACCCAGCAACTGGTATTCACTGTAAGTAGTTCATAGCCATCATGGCTAATAAGTTAACGGTAAAGGTAAAGGACTCCTGACAGTTAAGTCCAGTCGCAGACGACTCTAGGCTTGTGGCGTTCATCTCGCTTTACAGCCCGAGGGAGCTGGCGTTTGTCCACAGACAGTTTTTCTGGGTCTTGTGGCCAGCATGACGTAGCCGCTTCTGGTGCAACCATGATGGAAACCAGAGAGCAGCGCATGGAAACGCCGTTTACCTTCCCGCTGGAGTGGAACCTATTTATCTACTTGCAATTTTTGGCGTGGTTTTGAACTGCTAGGTTGGCAGGAGCTGGGACTGAGCAACGGGAGCTCACCACATCATGGGGATTCGAACCGCCGACCTTCTGATCGGCAAGCCCAAGAGGCTCAGTGGTTTAGACCACAGCGCCACCCACACAACCCATCATGGCTAATAGCAATGGATAAAAAGGGATAAAGGTAAAGGTACCCCTGCCCGTACGGGCCAGTCTTGACAGACTCTGGGGTTGTGCGCCCATCTCACTCAAGAGGCCAGGGGCCAGCGCTGTCCGGAGACACTTCCGGGTCACGTGGCCAGCGTGACATCGCTGCTCTGGCGAGCCAGAGCCGCACACGGAAACGCCGTTTACCTTCCTGCTGGTAAGCGGTCCCTATTTATCTACTTGCACCCGGAGGTGCTTTCGAACTGCTAGGTTGGCAGGCGCTGGGACCGAGCAGCGGGAGCGCACCCCGCCGCAGGGATTCGAACCGCCAATCTTTCGATCGGCAAGTCCTAGGCGCTGAGGCTTTAACCCACAGCGCCACCTGCGTCATAAAAAGGGATGCCTCTCCCCAATTCCATGGAAATATTTGGGTTCAGAGTGACTGTCTCTGGAGATGCAGGGCAGTGGATCTGCTGCAAGGATGTCAGTGGACTACACAAACAAATGGCCATTGCAGCTGGGGCTGATGGGAGTTGGAGTCCAGCAACATCTGCAGGGTACCACATTGGAAAGGCCTTGATTTGTAGCACACTAGGAGTGTTTATGCCACTTGTCTCCTCTTGTCCACACAGGGCATGTAGCAGTATCTTACAACTCCCCTTTTATGGTAGGTATAAATAAGGATGGAAGGAGCTGTAATTTTCAATTCTCTCTGTTTCTCTTTTTTTCAGTCTTAAATTCAGTTTGTGTAGGAATCTGCATTTATTTTAAAAACCCTCATGAAAATTCACCATCCTGTTAGTGTGCATTTCTCCTCATAAATTTTGTACACAGCTCTGACAAATGTACAAATTTGTACAAGCAATGAAATCCCAATATAACACATCTTAGCACGTTATATTCCTTTTTAAAATCACACTTTCCCCAAATAGATGTGTTTTTGAAAACACTGGCTGGAGAACTGCATCGCAAAATTCGGATAGGCGGCTTTCAAAGGCTAGCTGTGTTTAGATTCTCATCTTGTTTCAGAAAGAGCGGATTTGAGAAGTTCGGGTTTAAACGCGAAATCAAATTTCTCCATCTCTAGCACAAACCCCAGCTGTTATGATTGTGTCTTTGTCGTCCAAGTATACACTCACGGTGTTTGGTTTTGGAGAAATCCATCTGCTGATGAGTGTTGGCATATGTGTCAGAAAGGGTGCCCAAATGTCTGTGATCTCTTCATTCGATTTGCATAAGAGTCCTCTGGCCCATTGAACGTGTTCAGTCACTGCCATTGCCCTCACGTCGTGGGCTATGAATAGCTTTGATGCAGCCACTGGGATGCACTGACTCCATATGAATATATGAGGCTTCGGTGATGTGATTCATTTGTGCTGGGCCATTTGGTGATGGTCCCCGGAGACCACTGAATAAGCAATCAATCATCCTTGGTGTAATGCATTTCCAGGGCCGTTCGAACCTAAAGAGTCAGCCTAAGCAAACTGTGCCCTGAGTTTGCGCAGGGACGGCAGCAGAGAGCAAAGCAGGTCTCTGAATTATTTCCGTCAATTTCAAGAAAACCAAAGAGGGGAAAGCTGCAACGGGCCCCAAATCGCTTGCCCCTTGCCCCTTCTCTGTGTGTATATAGTGTGTTGTTGTTGTTTTAAAGTTTTTATTTATGATTTTCAGTTTTATACATTTCAGTAATTTTACAATCATTTTAACATTTCAAAACTTGACTTCCTTCCCCCTCTTTCTGCGGTTCCTTAAATTTATTTTTAATATTTTCTGCATATCCAAATCAACTTAATTTGCTCATTTATTCATCTACTTTAAATATATACTTGTGTAAAACTGCAGATTATTACAATAATCCTGCCAATGTTCTTTTCTGTTTACAATCTGTTTGTAAATATTCAATAAACCATTTCCATTCTTTTTTTATAAAAAGTTTGTTGTCTTGATTTCTCCCCCCCCCCCCCCGGTATGTTTCACTGTTTCTGCATACAGTCGTACCTTGGTTTAAGAACAGCTTAGTTTGTGAACATCTTGGATTAAAAAAGCTGGTGTTTTGGTTTGTGAACTGTTCCTTGGAATGAGAACATGTTTTGCTTCCAGCTGAGTGTGTTCCATTTGTAAAATGAGGCCGCCACTGCTATGGGAAAGCACGCCTTGGTTTAAGAACGCTTTGGTTTAAGAACGGACTTCAGGAACGGATTAAGTTCGTAAACCAAGGTACCACTGTATTCCATATCCATTCTTCTTTTGCTGGGACTTCTTCTTTCTCCTCTTCCCCTAATTTTTGCAAAAGGTTCTTATGTGGGTGGTCACAGGCTAGATCCAGGCTAGCATCTCTAGGTAGGGCTGGAAATATCTCCTGCTGGAAACCCTGGAGAACCAGTGCCATTGCATGTAGACAATACTGAGCCAGATGGACCAGTCTCTGACTCTGTATAAGACAGCTTCTGTGTTCCTGCATGCTGTGGGCGCTACTTATGGGTTAACATGCTTAGTACAGGCAACTCCCTATTTACATGGGGGTTGCATTCCAAGGCACCATGTGTTTAAGTGAAATAGTGTATGTTGGGAACACCATTGAAAAAGGTCAACAACCTTTTTCAGCCATGGGCCGGTCCACCGTCCCTCAGACCATGTGGTGGGCCGAACTATATTTTGGAGAGAAAACATGAATTCCTATGCCCCACAAATAACCCAGAGATGCATTTTAAATAAAAGCACACATTCTTCTCATGCAAAAACATGCTGATTCCTGGACAGTCCGCGGGCTGGATTGAGAAGGCGATTGGGCCACATCTGGCCCATGGGCCTTAGGTTGCCTACGCCTGCTCTAGACCCTTGAAAAACCCTTGAATTTTATTTTTAAAATCCACCAAACTCCACCACAACCGCACCCTCTAAACCTCCTTGCTCAAATTCCAAGTCTCCACAGGCTTCAAAGGCTCATGGGATTGCATTTGCAAAGGCTTGTGGGATTGCTAGATGCAGTTTTTGTGCCATTTTCGCAAAAATGTGCCATTTTGGGCTGTTTTTGCCTCTTTTTGTGCCACTTTTGTGGCGATGCACACATGCACGGTTGCACAAGCCTTGAGCATACGTAAACGGGGAGTTGCCTGTGCTGCATTGTAAATGTCCCAGCCGTGCCCTTCATAAATCCAGGCACTTTCTAGGCACTCCAAAAAGGAAGCCCAGTAAGGGACAGGTGACTGGAGTATACTGACCTTCAGTAACACCAAATTTACAGGCGACACCTTGTTCCCAAAAGCCACGTGATGGCCAAGAGCAGAGCAAGCAAAGAGAGGTTATCTTTCAGGTAAGGCTACTGATGAGAAGCTGTTGATGGAAAGGATCAGGCTGCTTCGAACTGGCCAAGTCTGATGTTGTGTTAATTAAGTTACTTTTTTCAGAAGAGACTACCTGGGATCTAGGACAGGGAGTGCCTGAAAGAGAGGTCTCTTCAGAGTCAACCACGAGACAAGCCGTTCAGGTGCCTACCTTGGAAGTTGCCACGGAAATAACTCAAGTGGGGGATGAAAGAGGAAGTCAAAGAGGGGTGGAGGACCTGTATGGTGGACATCCATTGAAGCTGCACATTGGAAGCTTCAGAAGCTCATTTCTGCATCACAGGGGGTTGGTCTAGATGACCCACAGGGTCCCGTCCAACTCTACAATTCTATGATTCTAGGACTGATGAAAGAATTAGCTTCTTCACACTGTGGGATTTGATCCCACAAGGAACCGTGATGGAAACCAGCTTGCATGGCTTTAGAAGAGTAGACAAATTTAAGAGGGATGAGGTTAGCAGTGGCCACTAGTCGTGATAATTATGTTCTACATTCAGGATGCTTCTGAAGGCCAGTTGTCGGGAATCACAATTGGAGAGAGTTGGGAGCAAAGGTTGGGTGGCCACCTGTCATGGATGCTTTAGCCGAGATTCCTGCATTGCAGGGGGTCGATCTAGATGGCCCTTGGGGTCCCTTCCAACTCTATGGTTCTGTGATTCCATGCGAGTGCTGTTATGCTCATGTCCTGCTTTGTAGGCTTCACAGAAGCATCCGATTGGTCACTATGAGAACAAGATGTGAGACTATTTAGGCCGTTGGCCTGATCCAACTCTTATACACAGGCGTCCCCCACTTACACGCAATTAATTCACATGCAACCACATATACACGCAGCGCCTGGAAATAGATAGAATCAAACCAGGAAATGGCAGGAGACAGCTGGAGAGTCCTCATGGCTTGAGAGGAGACCCTCCCCAGACCCTGAAAAGAGCTTTAGTAAGGGCGGAGTGCAGAGACCTGAAGTGCAGAGAGGCTTTGTTTAGGCTGCTCAGCCTCCCCACCTAGCAGCTGACATGAGCAGTAGTGCAGCAGGTGTTTTCCTGCGCATCCTCCAGCTAGCTTCAACTCTAGTTGAAGAGAGAGTTGTGTGGAGAGAGAGAGAGAGAGAGAGAGAGAGCAGGAGAGAGCAGGGGAGCAGGGGGGGGGCAAAATGGGCATTGAGAGGTTTTTTCAGAGGCTGCTCCCCACTTGCCCAATTTTCCTAATGCATGTAGACCCAGAACGTAGCCCCCACATAAATGGGGGACGCCTGTATACACATACACAGCTGAGGACAATGCTTTATATTGGCTTAATGATGGAGTTAGATCCACAGCAGCTTTGCCACACCTAATCTATTAGCTTTTCAGGCATCAAAAACCTCTGTTGTTTCTGCTGTGGCAGATTAACATGATTACCTCTTTGGAAGCTGAAACCCAGCTTTGGAGATCCGAGCCCCGGGGAAATGGAAACCTTACATTCCCCTGGAGATTTTTGTTATTTTCCACTCAAGTCACAGAGACAAAGCAGCGTTCAAGGAAGCTGTACAGGGAGCCCCCGAGGGGCAGCTTATTTAAGACTTTGGGGACTTGCGCCAGTCCCTGAGCAAGGCCTAGAGGGACAAGTGGAAGGCAGAGAAGAAAACAGTTTTGATTTTCATGTAAGACGTGTGGCTGTTTGATGAAACCGTCTCCCTGTCAACCATCAAGCCTTGTGTGCAAGCTCATGTAGGACTCCTGCCTTCCCCATCCTGGTGCTCTCTACTTGTCTGCAACTACAGCTCCCATCGCCATGCTGGCTTGGGTTGATGGGAATTGTAGTCAGAAACATCAAGAGGGCATCAGTATGAGGGAGGTGGCATCAAACAATTCCTTACTTGCAGGCACTTGTGGCCTGGACCTGTCACATTTGTGCCTTGCAGATTGCTGGTGAATAGTCCCACACGACCAGCTGAGGTTTTGTCAACGAGAGCTCATGGTTTAGAGATGGTCTCCTGCCTGCTGAGGCTCTCTCCGCGTTTTTGAATGAGATACCCAACGGGCCTCAGCAAAGGTGATGCCATTCCAGCCGAGGAAGTTGGTGTGCGTCAGTGCACACACAAGTGTGGAAGGCAGGTAGCGAGCGAAAGCTTGGGAAGAGATAAAGGAAGTGGAGCTTCCCCCAAAACTTCTTATGGCTCATGGAAGTAGGGGGCACACAACAGATGCACGTCTGTGAGGCTCAGTGTTTTTTACACGGAAACAATCTGTCATCTGAATATAGCAGGCTCCTTTGGAACTGGAGTCCATAGATGGTGCAGATAACCAAGACAATACTTGGTTCTGAACCTAGGGCACTCTTTCCTTACACACAAAAAACACTGACTCTTTCTCAGCAGGTCGTGCTTTTAACTAAGGCTATGTGCACATTACCAGCTCAAAACACAGCTAGGCATTTCTTTTCCCCCAATAAGCCCATCCTCAGCTGATCCAAAGGAAGAACAGGACCTGTGAAAGCTCTGTTGGTATGAGCCTCTTCATCTCAGGGGCATGGGTTCAAATCCCACTTTAGACAAAAAGATTCCTGTGTTTCAGAGGAACGGACTAGATGGTCCTTGGGGGTCCCTTCTAATTCTACAGTTCTGTGATTCTGGAAGACAGAAGTCACGCTATACTGAGTCAGGGACAACTGGTCCATCTAGCTCAGCACCATCTACAGCGCCTAGCAGAAACTTTCCAGCTTTTCACATAGGGTGTCTCACCTAGCCTTGCTTGGAGTAGGTGAGGAATGAGCCAGAAAAATTCTGCATGCAAAACAGGGGCTCTGGTCGGCAGAGGAGCAGGGTTATTGTTCATCAAATGATCAATGTGATGACCACAGTGGGGGTGACTTGCAGTCCTATGATGGCACTCATAGAAGCAGAGAATTGTAGAGCTGGAAGGGGCCACAAATGTCATCTAGTCCACCCCCTGCAATCTAGGAACCTTTTAGCTAATGTGGGGCTCAAATCCATGACCCTAGGATCAAGTCTCATGCTCTACCGACTGAGCTATCCAGCCTGTGAACCCTAATTTATATTACAGTGGACGCTCAGGTCACGAACGTGGTCCGTGCGGGAGGCATGTTTGCAACCCGCAGCATTTGCAACCCGCAGCACCGCGGGTTGTGATTCGGTGCTTCTGTGCATGAGCAAAGTGTGATTTAGCACTTCTGCGCATGCACGACCGCCGAAACCCGGAAGTAACCCGTTCTGGTACTTCTGGGTTTCAGCGCATCCGTAACCTGAAAAAACACAACCTGAAGCATCTGTAACCAGAGGTATGACTGTATTTTTGTTGCTGCTGTCGAAATTGAGGGGGTGGGGGTGGAATTGTTGCAGGAGCTGGATTAGGCCCCCAGCCTAGGTGGCAAGTCACTCCTGCCTTAGGGGAAGCTAAGGCAATTAAACTCACAATGGGGAAATGTGGAGCTCTCCTCCAATCCCTCCACAGCTGTTATTTGGTGAAGGAGATAGTTCTAAGTCCGATCAAGGCACCTGGGAGTTTGTGTGTGGAAATTCCCGAAAATACCACCCCTGTCTTACTGCTCTCAAGCTCGTTCATGCACAAGCACACAGACACACACAGAGAGCAAAGTCTGACATTTCACCGCAGCTGGAGAAAGTAGCATTTTAATGTCGTGGAAGAGACTTGGCAGACATAAAAGGTCAGAAACACAGAACGGGGTCAGCGAAACCAGGGGAACGGGGCTCAGTGGAGAGCTTTCCTAAGGGCCAGCAGCACAAAGAGCATCAGGCATTAAGCTTTGACAGGTGCCACCCACACCTGCTCCTCCTACGCAGCCTAGACAGAACAGAAGCAGGTGGATGTTATGGCACTGCCCTCTGCTGGAAAGAAACCACACTGCGACAGAATACAGGTAACCTCAAATGATACCACACGCAGCAAGGTTAGCCTATAACTGAGAGTCATTTTTCCAAGCAGGTGAAGGCAGTATAACAGGAGAACTAGCGTACACACTCATTTATTGCATCCTACACACCCAACACTCAGGGCAAAGGCGGGAATTGCTTTCTGCCTCCAGGTTTTATTATTTGAAGCATCGGCACTTGGGAGTAGATTTCCAGTTCTGGTCTGGATTTTCAGAGCCAGTTTGCATTGCTATGCCACAGGCAAAGATTTAGGCTAAGGATGGGGAAGCCGTGGTCCTCTAATTTGGTGCTGGACTCCCATCAGCCAGTTACCATAGGCAATTGAGTTGAGAGTCCTATCACATCTGGAAGGGCTACGGCTTCTGCATCCCTAGTTGGTTAGACCCAGCCAGCTTGCTGAGCCCAACAGCTGGATACTCTGCACTGACTGTAGGAAGTTCTTGGCAAAAAAGCAAGCTTGTAATAAGGCCAGAACTTCTTCTTCCTGTCGAAACTGTCACTATTTTTTGTTCAAGAAAGAAAGGCCTCAATTTACTCTCATAAAAAAAAGAAAGATCTCATACTCCCTTCCCATTTATAAGAGTGTATTATTGTGCATTTGGCAGGGCTGGGAACTCGCACTCCACCAGACAGGAACAAAATGAACATTCCCCGCTACGTCTTGTGGCTGCAGCTGCTAAATACAACAAATAGGCTCTGGGGGAATTGCAAAATCCTGTTTAGGGAGCCTCACGGTTAGGGCTGCATTATTCATCACCCTCTTCCTGGGGGTGGGGTGGGGTGTTAGGAGAGGGGTAGTACCTCTGATGGGGGACACATTGTACTCCTTCTGGGGTAGTTTGTTCAGCTTCGGGCCCCACCCTGCACTCAGCTCTCACACCTGTGGCTCCTAGAAGCTGTCAGCATATGACAGCAGCCACACTCTGGTAAGTGGCTTAAAGTGGCCGGGCTAAACCAGGCAAGGGTAGCCGATGGGTCTCAAGCCCTTGATGAGTTAAGGACCTCCCTTGTATATGAAGATAGGCTCCAGCAGATGGAGTGGATGAGACCAATAGTGGGCCCAATGGTCAAGAAGGCGATTTCTGAACATCCTGCAGAGGGAAGTGAGGGGCAAATGGGGCTCCTCATCATCTAGGAGAAGGAAGACTCAGATCCTAGACCTCTGCTGCCTTGAGGGATATCTTCAGTAGAAAACTAGCCTAAGGAGTAAACCCTACACAAATCTGCAGTTCTCAAGGTGGTTGGGTGGTGCCTTGGACGCCTCCGTCCAGCAACTCCTACAGCCAAGCTGCTGTCAAAAACATTGCTCTGCTTTCCTTTGGGCCACATCAGCAAGGCTGAGAGAGGGGTCTTGCCATCTGGGCAGCTCGGGACCTCCATACACACTGCCCAGGCTTGCGCCCCAGGGAAGTCACTCTGGTGCTCCAAACACAGCAATTAGACTTCACCCACCGAGGCGCACTCCATTGTCTCTTGAGACAGACAGGTGTCAACAACTTCTGGAGACAGTGTTCGCCTTCAGCTTTCCCCAAAACAGTGCCATCCAATTGTCGTCGGGACTGCAACTCCCTTCCTCTCTGGCCATTGGGCACGCTGGCCAGGTTTGATGGGAATTGGGAGTCCAACGAGATCTGGAACGCACCAAGTCAGAAAAGGCTGCCTTGCACTCCGCACTTGCACTGAGTAACTGAGATTGCATCAAGTGACAATCTGGAAGGCCAAGGAAGCAACCCCCCACTTTGGATGAGCTCCTAGCTTCTCTGGAAGAAGAACACCCCTTCTGTTTTCTTTTCAAGGACAGAGCTGACATCCTTTATGCATAGATATGTCTGAAAAGCATTTCTACCACCGCTCTTGGGAAGTCTCATCGTAACCGTTTGAGCACCAGGAAGGCAGATTTAGTACCCCCCATCGCCTAGGATGAGGACTAAGCTTGAGCCAAATGTGCCGGACGACAACCCCTTTGTCTCAGAGTCTCGCAGCAAGCTAAGCACTTCCAAGTTAGGCTGGGATCACCACAAAGACAGCAGGCCTGGCATTTTGCCAGGTTTGGTGCAACAGGCAGGCGGCTTGCTGGGGAGCAGGGAGGCGAGGGCTGTGTGCAGTGCAGAGACAGGAACACTCTGGATCATGGGGGGAACGACATGTCAGGAGCAGCCTGGGAGGAGAAAAAGAAAAGTCAGGCGCAGAAGGAGTTAAGTTCAAAATAAATCCAGAAAGGCAGAAGGCCAACAGATGCCCCCCCAAAAGCCTCGATAAGGTCACAGTTTCTCCAGATGGTTCTCCACGACATACTGCTCTGTGAGGTGTCCCACAGTCAATTTAGAAGAAAGGACTGTAGCTCAGTAGGAGAGCATGTGTTTGGCATGCAGAAGGTCTCAAGGTGAATCCCATCAGCGCCAGATAGGTCTGGGAGAGACTCTTGCCTGAATCCTGGAGAGCTGCTGACTTAGGAAAAGGCAGCTTCTTGTGTACTTGCCTTCCAGGCCTCTCTGTAATTGCAAGCCTGGAGGTGCCTGGCTAAATTAAAAGGGACAGGGTTCAACTTTAAAAGCCCTGGGCAGCTCAGGTCCTGGGTACCTCAAGGACTGCCTCTGCCAGGCCCAGAGTTGGCACCCAGGATTCCTGGGCAGCTCCAAGTAGTTGTTGGCCGGTGCCTCTTAGAACTGGTAGGTTTTAAGGCAGGGAGACTGACAGTAGGTGGCGCTAGAGACAATGTCTGGCAGAGGCAACTAATTATTATTTTCTCTCCATTGGCCTCTTCCCTGCTGAGGATAGGGGGCAGGAAGATGGTAGGTAGTGCCAACCCCTGGCTGGAAGTAAGAAGGCAGGCAGGCTGAGTTGATTGAGCTTGGCAAGGGAATGCCCATTCACCCCAATGGATGAGCCTCCACCGGCTGCCAGGGGTCCAGCAGACCCTGCCCTACTGATGGCTGCCCCACAGCCCCCTCTTTAACCCCTCTAGTGTTCCAATCAGCATTATTGGCAGGGTGTACGAGCCGCCATTCAGCGTTTCCCACAATACCCCTGGATTGAACCCTGGCCACGCAGGTCCTAGGCCCAAAGTCTAACCACTGTGACACACTGCCCATTCAGTAGTGTTCACTGGAAAGTTCTATCATCACTTTCAATTTCAATATAGTGTAAACTATGAGCAAAGCTGTTGACTTGATTTTCAGAGCATGCTAGCGGGACCCGGAGCCCAACCAGTCTGTCCCAACCAGCGGTCCATCTCCCCAGTCATGCGGTATATGTAACTCACCAGTTTCAGGCTTCTTCTATCTCATCCTTGTGGATAAACCTAGCAAGGAGAGTCAGAAAGAGACAGTTTTTAAAAAGCGGTTGTTTCCCTAAAAGGCTTTAAGCTTTCTTTCCCTAATCCACCCCAGGCAGGAACAGTTTGCCCCAGCAGTGTGTCCTGTTATACGACAAATCAAAGCAGTCCCAAAACACATTCTCCCCCATAGCACAGGATCTAGCAGAGGGGTGGGGAACCTGAGGTCTGGGGATGGAATGAGGCCCTCCAGACATCTCAGTCTGGCCCTCCTCAGGCCACAGCCTCCTCACAGGCCTTTCTTTGTGCCTCAAGTTTTTTTTGCCTGGCTGGATCCTGTCAAAGAGGTACAATTCCCAAAGTTCTTCTCCCAAAGAAGAATTGATTGTTAATCCACTCTGGAAACTGCTGCTCTGTGAGGTGAATAGGGGGTCTCCTAACAGCCCTCAGCACCCTTAACAAACTACAGCTCCCAGGATTCTTTGGGGGAGGCCATAGGTGTTTAAAGTGGTATGATACTGCTTTAAATGTGTGGTGTAGATGGGACGCAGGTTGAACACACAGTCCTACCACACAAAAGTCCTTTCTTTATTTCAGCCGCTCAATTAAGGTGGGCAAAGTCATATCCTGGTTGCTATTGTTAATCACCTGAGCCAGGAGTCCTTGCCAATCTATTCCAACGCACCTAGAAATCCTACCGGAGCCCTGTTCGCATCTAGAGGTAAACGTAACTAGTGACAGCACGTCTGCACACTCGCGCGTCGCTTTTCGCCGCTTCTGCGCATGCGCATGACGTCATTTTGAGCGTCTGCGCATGCGCAAGCGGCGAAACCCGGAAGTAACGCGCTCCGTTACTTCTGGGTTGCCATGGAGCACAACTCGAACACGCTCAACTCGAAGCGTATTCAACCCGAGGTATGACTGCAAAAGCTTTTGTTTTGTTTTTGCAATCAAGCAGTGTATAATTTTTACGAAATAAACAAATTAAAAGTTTTTAATGAAATGAATAAATCTGACGTAGGCACAAGGCTGAGCTCCTCAGTTTTCTTTTTATAGTTTCTAGTCCTCAAATATGAGGAAAAGAAGGGCGCAGCAGGGGAACGTGAAGGATAACTCAATTAGGCTGAATCTTACGCCGAATCGAGCTGCGCAGGGGCCCCTCCTCCTCGTCAGGTTCACCCGTCCTGTAAATAGAAAAAAAAATTTGTCATGCTGCACTTAACAAAAATGCCTTGCTCTCTTCATATCCTGCAGCGATTTCTGTTTTTTAAAAACCACGGTGTTTTGTACAAGAGCAAAGCAATAGCTCCTCCTGTTGACAGATAAAATAACTACTCAGGGCACCCATAGAAATGGTTAATTAAGGTGATGCGAGCCAATGAGCCTTGCCAACTATGGATTTATTCACATTTCCATGGGTCCCAAAAGGGTTGACTACCCGTGTTTTGGATTGTGACAGGCTCTGCTCTGCTGTTTGGAGGGCTGGTGGTCTGACTCCTACTGCCAAGGACCCCTCCTTCCAACCCAACTATTGTTGTGGGGGAGCAGTGGCGTAGCGTGGGGTGACTGCTCCGGGTGCAAAATTGTTAAGGCCGCCAAATTTCAACACCTGGTGCTGTCTCAATACAGTTACGCGATTCCATTGCTGGGCTCTGTTGAAAACAGCCTCTCCATGAGAACCTGTCCGGGCAATGGAACGACTCTTCTTTTCTTATCTCTACAGCTGCAATCTCTTGGGTGCCGCTGATGCTGTTAGGCAGCTGAATGCGCATGCGTTCTCTGTCTTTGTCTGTTTCCCTCCTTCTCACCCTCGCTCCTCCAGGTAGCCCGGAGTGCTGGCAACCCACGCTATGCCACTGGCAGGGAAGGAGAAGTTTGCATTTACTTTTCCAAAGCCCCAAGTTTAACAATTTGCTGTCTTGCTACCAGGCCAGATTCAAGTTACTTGTGTTCATTCATAAAGCCCTAAACAACTTGAGGTCCAAATACCTTAAGGACTGCCTGATTCCTTTTGGTCCACCTCAACCACTAAGACTGTCTGATGGATGACTTCTGGCTGGTTCCCAATGCTGCTAAGGTTGGGTTGGTCTAAACTAGGGACTGAGCCTTGAGTGGGGTTATGCCCTGCCCTGCGGAACTCCCTGCCACTAGAGTTCGGCAGGAACCATCCCTTCCTTCTTTAAGATGTCTTTTGAAAACTATATTGTCACGAACCATCTCTTTTTAAGCAATCACTATGTTTTACTGATGTATTTATGGATGCTTTTGGCTGATTTTATCCTTATATGTTGCATACCACCTGGATATGTTTTTATGAAAGTGCCGGCTATAAATATATATATAAAGAAATAAATAAACAAAATCTTGTGAAAGCTCCTTAAGAAAACAAAGGAGGTAGCTTAACAACTGTGCAGTCTTAGCACATGGGGAAGCTTTTGGAAATGAGTGAAGCCAAATGTCCAAGTGTAAATAGTTTTTATCTGGAGGAAAGGGTGTGTGGGAAGATCTTTTTCCGATTGTACTTCTGGTTGTTTTGTACCAAACTGTTTTACTGTACACCTTGGTACTGTTTTAATGAGAAGTGGTATACAAATATTTAATAAAGGGAAGGCAACAAAATCATACACAAGACTTGCAAAGAAAAAGAAAAATCAGCCTGACCTAGTTACATTTTACCTGCTTAAGCAAAGTCTTGGATTTCAGAGCATGTCCAAAGTTCCTTATAGAAGAGAATTTCTGAACGAGAGAATATCTTTGGCCTCCTGATTGGATGGTTCCAAGAAGACAAAGACAGAGCGCAAAGCCTGTTTGTTCACACAGGCAGATCGGTTTTGGGCCTATTTGCATAACAGACTACTGGCACATGAGATAAAGTATATTTTGCCAATCAGAATTTCTTTAGAGGTTGATTCCACCTCCTTGATGATTCATTAAAACTTATATTATAAGAAGGCTTAGCTGTTTTTGATTAGATGAGGTACTGCAATAAATGATTATCAACCTCAGAATGCATACTGAAGAATAGAAGACAGGATATCAGTTTGTTGCAGACTTCCGGAGGAATGGTCTGATCACAGATGCTCTAGAGGGCGCTGTTGTCCTGTTCAGGTTATAATGTCACATTCTCCAAGACTCATAATTTGAGTGTGCTACTTTTTTCTCTCCTTGCTAGGTCACCTGTCTGCATCTGCCGTATATAATAGCCCCTCCATCCTAGCTCACCCATTTAAGCTTTTCAGGAGAAAGGCATTACCTCTGTTGCTGGTTGAACTTGCAGCGACAACGTCGACCTGGGAAAGAGAGACAGAAATCCCAAACAGTGAAAGAAAATCAGTACGCGGACAGACGAGAAGCAAAGACTCTGGGATTGCCAGCATTCTTTTGGGAAGGGAGTGTTGCCCAGTGGTTGGAAGAGAAAGCAGCTCACTCTAATTTAAGGTTACCAGACATCCCCGTTTCCCCGGGACAGTCCCGGGATTTACACATCAGTCCCCATACAAAATCCATTGAAGTTGATAAGTGTCCCCAGATTCATTGAAAAAAATCTGGTAATCTTACATTAGAGGGAGCCCGCAGGTCAGTGGCAGAATGCATAGAGACAGTCCCAACTCCAATCCACAAAATATCTAAAGATAGGATGGGAAAGACTAAACTTAAGAGCACTGAAGCCAGCCAGTCTTGAGCTAAATAGATCAACAGCCTGAGGTCCACATGGGGCTCAGAGACTACAAGTGAGACCTGCAACAAAATGTTGCACAGAGTGCGGCTGCTTGGGGTTCCAGCCAGCCATGCCCTCCTCCCGAAAACTCCATTCCAAACATCCTCTCAACGGCATTCTGAGGACACAAGCAGCTTTCATTGGGTTGCTCTTTTGGTTGGAGAAGATTCCTCCCCTTCGGGTTTTCCCTTGGTGTGTTTTCCTTTTGCAAACCTCAAGATTCCCCCAAGTATGCCAACACACCCTCCTGTATCTCAGAGGCTCCAATTTATCTACAAGCCTGGTGACACTTAGCAGCTGCATGTGTTGTTAACATGCTGCAGAAGACCACCAGAAGGTGGCAGTAGAAAGTTTTGGCAGAGCACGTAACTTTGCCTGTGAAAGGCCCCAAATTCAATCCCCGGTGTCTCCAGGGATGTGAGCGATGGGAAAGACATCTGCTGGGGTCCCTGTAGAGCCACTTCCAGTCAGAGGAAGCAATCGTGGACAAGGCAGACCAAATGCCTGACTCTGTAAAAGACAGCTTCATATATAAAATCATAGAATTCTAGAGTTGGAAGGGACCACAAGGGTCATCAAGTCCAACCACCTGCAATGCGGGATTTTTATTTTTATTTTTCCCCAATGTGAGCCTCAAACCCACAACCCTGATATTAAGAGTCTCATGCTCTACTGACTGAGCCATACGTCCACATGGGCTCCTTGATCCATTTCCCTTCAGTAGTTTCCCCCCTCCTACCCCGTCCCCACCAGCTGCTTTTCACTCCTCGAAAGAAAAGGTACAAGTACAGTGGTACCTCGGGTTAAGTACTTAATTCGTTCCGGAGGTCCGTACTTAACCTGAAACTGTTCTTAACCTGAAGCACCACTTTAGCTAATGGGGCCTTCTACTGCTGCCATGCCGCCGGAGCACAATTTCTGTTCTCATCCTGAAGCAAAGTTCTTAACCTGAAGCACTATTTCTGGGTTAGCGAAGTCTGGAACCTGAAGCGTCTGTAACCTGAGGTACCACTGTATCCGGTATCTGAGACAGGGTGTGCAACTGAGCCCCGCTGTGTGGGCCTTAAGAGGAGAAAAAAATAACAACTGGACAGTGGTGGCTGGTTCCCATTTGGAACTGGCGAGGCAGGAGGCAGGGAGGTCAACAGTAGGTGGCACCAGAGCACGCTAATTCTAGTTTTGTCCACACCCGCTTCCCTGATGACTCCTATGACACTGAGATTGAGGACAAGGATAGCCAGTAATACCATGTATGCTGGATGTAAGTAAGACAGCAAAGTTGGGTCTGGCAGAGGGCAAGCTGAGAGTTGGTGAGGCAGTGTCCCTTTCGCCCTGAGTGATCAGCCCTCAACTAAACAGGTGTGTGAAAGGAGCCCTTCCTCCCCACACCTGCAGCTTCTGCAGTCGCAATGTTGGGGAAATTCAGCAGGTGCCATGGCTCAGCTTGGCTCATTATAAGGCAGGGAAATGCGGTGTGGGGGGGGGAGAGAAAAGGAGAGAATCTACTCACTGAGCACAATGAGAATGCCAAGCAGGAACAGGACGACAGCAAAAATCAGCCCCCCAATTCTCAGTGAGTGGTAATCTGAGAAGGAAGGAGAAGGAAGAAGTGGTCATTTCCAGCTGGGAACACATCCCTGACTTGGAATGAGGGGATGCTCTTGTGATGCTTTGCATCAGTGTTCCCCAACCCGTTGCTCTCCGGATCAGTAACAGCTGGTGCCCATCGGGATGGGTAGGGCAAAATTCTGGTAGCCCAAACCATAGGCGGAGCTCTCAAGCCAATGATAGCTAAAGTTACCCCTGACTGTTCGGTCCAGTCGCAGACGGCTCTGGGGTTGCGGCGTGCATCTCGCTCTGTAGGCCGAAGGAGCCAGCGTTTGTCCTCAGACAGCTTCCAGGTCATGTGGCTAGCATGACTAAGCCGCTTCTGGCGAACCAGAGCAGCGCACGGAAACACCGTTTACCTTCCCGCCAGAGCGGTACCTATTTATCTACTTGTACTTTTATGTGCTTTCGAACTGCTAGGTGGGACCGAACAATGGGAATTCACTCCATTTCCGATCGGCAAGCCCTAGGCTTAGTGGTTTAGATCCACATCCCCAAGCCAATGATAGCAAACGCCAACTAAGGAAAGGAGGCCCCATTCTCCTCGCAGAGCTTCAATTACCACAGTTCCCTGTGGAGAGGGATTGACTGCGAAACCACTCTGGGTCTCCTAAGAACTCTCAGAACAGCTCCCAGAGTTCGGGGGGGGGGGGAGAGAGAGAGACGACTGTTTAAAGCAGTATCACAGCACTTTTAAGGCACGGTGTAAATGTGGCACAGGTTTCCTCCTCCCTGCTGAGTCCTAGAAGGCCAGCACTGAGAATAAGGAATAGGAAGCTGACAGCCAGAGGTAGGCAGACATGTGAGGGCTGGCTGGGGACAGACTGGTCTTGGTGAGGCAGTGCCCCACTTGCTCAAATGGATGGGTCTCCACTGTGGGAAGCAAGGGAGACAGAGGCTGAGGAAAATAGCCTCCACAGGTGGTGACAGAAGGTTAAAAAACACAAAAAGCCCTCTCCTTTGCATCAGTGCTGCGCTCCAAGTCAGAGTCATCCGCACCTCTTTTAAAGTTGTAGTTTTTTTAATTTCAAAAACGAGGAGATTGGACAACACATTTTTTGTTTCCAAAAGTCTGTTAGGGGGTCTCTGCCCTTGCCATCTATATCCTGACCCCAGATAGTAACAACTGGCTCACCATAATTGAATGGGTCGTGTGGAATGTCCTTGGGTTGTGGTGGTTCTGAAAGAGGCAAACAAACACACACACATAGAGAGAGGAGATTAATAATACGGTTATCCTTAAATCTTCCCTCCCCCCCCCCGCCCCCATTAATCAATCACTTTATACTAAACAACTTAGCATTATAATCTTGATAAACCCGATTTGGGGGGAAATGTTTTGTTTTTATTATTTATTTTTATTTATACCCCACTGTTCCTCCTCTTTAAATTGCATTTCCAATCCTACCTGGCAACTAAGCAGCACATAAATTAAGAAATAACAACAAAAACAACACTGAAAAGGCTTGAATATATAAGGGGCCCTTTCAGACACCTGCTATTTTTGGGTGACATTCAAGCACGTACTGGCAAGTTCAAGTTTATTTATTTGATTTATTATATTTTTGTCCTACCTTCTGCCACCCCCACCCCCCACAAGAGGTTTGAGGTAGTGTATATGGTTTTCCCCTTCCCCATTTCATCCCCACAACAATCCTGTGAAGTAGGCTGAGAGGCAGTGACTAGACCAAGGTCACCCAGTGACATAGCTGTCAACGTTTTTCTTTTTTTAAGGGAAATTCCCTTATGCTGAATAAGAAAAGGAAAAAGTTGACAGGTATGCCCAGTGAGTGTGGATTTGAGCCCTGGTCTCCCAGGTCCTAGTCCAAGATTTTAACCGCTACACCACCTTGGCTCACCAAGATCCTTTTTTACTATAAGGTGCAGTACATTTTTGAACTGGATTTTCTTTTTGCGCAGAGTACAAAATGCCCAAATGTCAGCAGACGTTCTCAGCCGTTTCTCCTCCTCCCCTGCCCCCCCCCCAAGCTTACCTGCTACTGCAGATCCTATCAAGATCCCACACAGAGGCAGAAGGAACCACAACTCCATGACTGTTCTGGGGAGATATAAAAGCAACGAATAGTCAGATTCCTGGCTTGAGCAATGTGCAGGATGTAATATGCTTTAGCTAAGATTCCTGCATTGAAAGGGTTGGACTAGATGACCCTTGGGGTCCCTTCCAATTCTATGATTCTGGGGTTCGATCTGCCCACCATCCAGGCAAGAAAGGATTATAAGAATTCAAGGACGCATTCCAGCAAGGCAAAAACTCCCAGGAAGAGCACAAAGCAAGGCTGGTGAGGTGTGCAGCCTGGAGGGAAAGGGGGTGTGGCCTGGTGAAAGGGGGCGTTGCCTGGAGAGAGACTGAGGACCACACAGAGAGTCCTGGAAGGTTGCATTTAGCCCTGAGGTTCTGTACTACGGGGTCCAACTACACATTGTGTTAAGCACACTTTCTAAAAAGTGTACAGTGGTACCTTGGGTTACAGGCGCTTCAGGTTACGGATGCTTCAGGTTACAGACTCCACTAATCCAGAAATAGTACCTCGGGTTAAGGACTTTGCTTCAGGATGAGAACAGAAATTGAGTGGCAGCAGCAGGAGTTCCCATTAGCTAAAGTGGTACCTCAGGTTAAGAACAGTTTCAGGTTAAGAACAGAATTAAATTCTTAACCCGAGGTACCACTGTACTTAGCCCCAGCATGCAAAGAGAACCCTATTGGGGTCCGTCTGGATCCCAGTGCAAGAGGAAGGGGCTAAACCTTTCTCCCCTATCCTGTTTTTCCACTAAAAACAGCTGCCATGAGCTACAAATTCCACCTTTTCAGACATGTTCTTCTTCAGGGCATTTCCTCTCTTCATTCCCCCTTCTCCCTCCTCCACCCTTTTCTCCCAACAGCAGTGCTCAGCAAGGTAGTTGCCTTTCCCTCTTGAGAGGGTTCCTGCACTGTCAAGGGACGCACCAATCTGAGGCAACCAACAGAAATTCAACAGGTAACGTTTCCCACCTCACTCGGCATTGCCCTGAAGAAAGAACGCAGCCTGTTGGGGAGTTCCCACTGAACAAGCAGGAACCCTGAGAGAACACAAAGTCGGCTTCTCTTAAAGACGGAAAAGTAAACAGCAAGTCCACCGGGAGCCAGGGGGGTACGGTTAAAAATAGAGCTTTGCTGAGAAATGTTCCAGAATTAGAGAACATCCCTCAAAACGCAAGCAGGAAACAAAAGATGGCTGAGAAGTGTCAGCAAGACGGCTGTGGGGAGAGGGGCGGTTTGGGAGGGGGGTTCAGATCAGCCAGGTGGAAAGGGAAATGGACTGGGAGAGGAGAGGAAATGGTTCCTCAAACAGCTGGGGCTGGACCCATTATTTCACATCCTGAAATGGCCTCAGTGGCCCTGTGGAAGGGAGGGCAAAGGCCTGTAACTATGGCAATAGGCTTTTTTGCAGCCACCGAAAACTGCTTTGCAATGTTTGCAAATGATAACCTGTCTCTCGGGTGCTCAGGGACATTTCAGGGTTTCCCATCTGCCTGCCCTGGCAGGCAATTAAGCTCGCAACCTTCCGGCAGAGAAAGGTCCTGTCGTGCTCTTAACCAGAACATGCGGATCAAAGTGCATTTAACAAGAGGGAGAATTCAGCTAAAATTCAGAGTCTCTGTTTGCAAGTGCCCATGGCCGAAGAGGCACTTACGGAAAACAACTGAGGCTTGCAACAAAATGCTGCAGTATATATCAGGCCTCCAACCTGCTCAGCCCTGTTCCAGGATACACTGGTACCTCAGGTTAAGTACTTACCGTATTTTTCGCCCCATAGGGCGCACCAGCCCATAGGGCGCACCTAGTTTTCTTTGGGGGGGGGATAAATAAAAAAAATTATTTCCCCCCCCCCCGGCGCGGGGCTGGGGCAAGGGAAGCCCGAGCTTCCCCCAACCCCAGCCCCCAAAACAGGCTGCTATCCGCAAGCCTAGGGAGCCCGGCGGGAAGTCGCGCCGGTCTCCCCCGGCTTGCGGAGAGCTGCCCGAAGCCCAGGGCACACTGCACAGCGCACCCCAGGCTTCGGGATGCAGGCAGCTCTCCGCAAGGCTCGGGAGATCAGCTCCCAAGGCTTGCGGAAAGCTTCCTGAAGCCTGGAGAGCGAGAGGGGTCGGTGCGCACTGACCCCTCTCGCTCTCCAGGCTTCAGCAGAAGCCTGCATTCGCCCCATAGGACGAACGCACATTTCCCCTTCATTTTTGGAGGGGGGAAAGTGCGTCCTATAGGGCGAAAAATACGGCAATTCGTTCTGGAGGTCTGTTCTTAACCTGAAACTGTTCTTAACCTGAAGCACCACTTCAGCTAATGGGGCCTCCTGCTGCCGCTGCACCGCCGCTGTGCGATTTCTGTTCTCATCCTGAAGCAAAGTTCTTAACCTGAGGTAATATTTCTGGGTTAGCGGAGTCTGTAACCTGAAACATATGTAACCTGAAGCATATGTAACCCGAGATACCACTGTACTCCATTTTGTACCCCTCTCCCCCACCCGTTCCTCAGAGGTCCCATTTGCCTCAATTTGCGTCGGCACTCATCACGTGCCTTCGCTGCTAGGCACCGGTTCAAAAACAACCACCACCATCGGACTAATGCTGGAAGGCACACACCCAATTGCCTGGGAGGGAGGCCGGCCCCTACTTCCTCGCTTCCTACCCCAGCCCCATAGTGCTCAGACAAACAGATCCTTTCCACAAACATCCTTCTGGCTTGTATGTTTGGCTGCTGCTATCACTAACCGAGCAGGAAAGGGGAATAGGAACACTCCCATGCCTTGGCTCACTCTCTGCCAGAAAGGCCACGCTTCCAGCTGCAAACATCAGCCAAGAGAGAAGAGAGTTTGGATTTGAAGAGTTTTGGATTTGATATCCCGCTTTATCACTACCCGAAGGAGTCTCAAAGCGGCTAACATTCCCCTTTCCCTTCCTCCCCCACAACAAACACTCTGTGAGGTGAGTGGGGCTGAGAGACTTCAAAGAAGTGTGACTGGCCCAAGGTCACCCAGCAGCTGCATGTGGAGGAGCGGAGACGCGAACCCGGTTCCCCAGATTACGAGTCCACCGCTCTTAACCACTACACCAGACTGGCTCTCTGAGATTTCTCGGTGCAACAAAGAACGCCCCAGCGCACACATTTGGAGCTGCTCTTAACATTAGGTACCACTTTGCTCTCAAAAAAATGGGTTTTCAAGGTACTGTGCCACGTGTTTGCACTTGCTCTGCCACCGAGCTACAACACTTCCTTCTGGAATCAGCCGGATTTGCAGCTAGGCAAAGATGCCGGCATCGACTGAGAGAGGTGGTGTGGGTAGAAGCAGGGACCTGTCAACCACCTGTCAATCAATGAGCATGGGAGGTGCTGCAAAGAAGCAGGGGACCTCCTCCTCTGCTAGGACGACGCTGGGGACCTCACAACCACGGCACAAGACCAAAAATGTGGAAGCCAGGCTCTGGCAGGGAGCAGAGTGTCGCCAAAGCCTTGTGGAATGTGCAGGAGATGTTTGGGCCTGCCCAGGCAGCTCGTAATTTTGAGAGCCATTGGACAAGGGTACAAAAGCTTCTCTCCATGCTGGGGAGATTGAAATGGGGGGGGGGACGCAGACGGTTAGGCTGGCTGGACAATCCAGGGACGGCCAGGTTTGGAGCTGCCTGAATGTTCTTTTGTCGGTTCCTTGTAGCCTTAATTTCCCACACACACACACCCTATTGTTTGTTGCTGTAGCTGCAAAGCAACACCCGCCTGCCTTTCCCTGCTGCTCAGTAACTGCACCCCAGCAGGGAGCACATTCCTGGAAGAAAGCGAGTTGGCGGCTGGGGTTGCCTCCAGCCGGGCTAGCAATGCTACTGGGCAACAGGAGAAACAGTATGCCTGTGGCAGTCAATTTTGAACCCCACTATGGGGGCAATAGGGACGCGGGTGGAGCTGTGGTCTAAACCACTGAGCCTAGGGCTTGCAGATCGGAAGATGGGCGGTTCGAATCCCCGCCGCGGGGTGAGCTCCCATTGTTCGGTCCCAGCTCCTGCCAACCTAGCAGTTCGAAAGCACGTCAAAGTGCAAGTAGATAAATAGGTACCACTCCAGCGGGAAGGTAAATGGTGTTTCCGTGCGCTGCTCTGGTTTCGCCAGAAGCGGCTTAGTCATGCTGGCCACATGACCCGGAAAAAACTATCTGCGGCCAAACGTCGGCTTCCTTGGTCAGTAAAGCAAGATGAGCGCTGCAACCCCAGAGTCGTTTGCGACTGGACCTAATGGTCAGGGGTCCCTTTAACTTTTTTATGGGGGCAATACATCTGTCGCCTCTGGGCTGCCTGTGTTTTGCGGGAGGGATTCGGGCACAGAAAGAAATTTAGGCTTGCAGAATTCCAGTGGGTAAAAGTGCCTAGCTGTTGTTCTGCAACTACAAATCCTAGGTGGAGCAGGGCGGACAACAAACCTTTTTTGTGGTTAGGAAAGCAACAGGGAGACCAGGGTTCAAATCCCCAGGCAGACCTGATGCTCGCTAGGTGATCTGGGGCCAGCCACAGTCTCCCAACCTAAACAACCTCACAGGGTTGTTGTGAAGTTAAAAATGGAGACAGGAGATAACCATGCGCACCACCCTGAGCTCCTCGGAGGAAAGGGGGAGTATAAAAGCAATAAGATATATATAAAAATTAAAGCTAGATATTGCCTAACCTCTGTGTAAGCTGTGCGCAAGCGAATCCACATAAATGCTCAAGAAACAGATCTGCAGGAGCCCAATATTTATGTAGGTTATTCTGCCAAGCTTTTTGGTGTTGTTTAGTCGTGTGCGACTCTTCGTGACCCCATGGACCAGAGCACGCCAGGCACTCCTGTCTTCCACTGCCTCCTGCAGTTTGGTCAAACTCATGCTGGTAGCTTCGAGAACACTGTCCAACCATCTCGTCCTCTGTCATTCCCTTCTCCTTGTGCCCTCAATCTTTCCCAACATCAGGGTCTTTTCCAGGGAGTCTTCTCTTCTCATGAAGTGGCCCAAGTTGGAGCCTGAGCTTCAGGATCTGTCCTTCTAGTGAGCACTCAGAGCTGATTTCCTTAAGAATGGAGAGGTTTGATCTTCTTGCAGTCCATGGGACTCTCAAGAGTCTCCTCCAGCACCATAATTCAAAAGCATCATTTCTTCGGCGATCAGCCTTCTTTATGGTCCAGCTCTCACTTCCATACATCACTTCTGGGAAAACCATAGCTTTAACTATACGGACCTTTGTTGACAAGGTGATGTCGCTGCTTTTTAGGATGCTGTCTAGATTTGACATTGCTTTTCTCCCAAGAGGCAGGCATCTTTTAATTTTGTGACTGCTGTCACCATCTTGCACCTTCTCAAGCTTTGCCACCCCCTAATATCCGGCGGGCCAGAGGGGCTGCAAAAACAGGAGGTCCGATGCATGTGCCAATCTGTTGCCATTAATGAAGCCAATTGCATTATTGTTAATTTGCCCTGATGGGAGCATGATGCAGACAATTTCGGGTTCAAGCACCCAAACGCCTTGGACAATCTCAGCATTGCAGTGCTGAGTTTCAGAGGAAAGGGGGCAGAGAGAGAAAAGAGCCCCCTCATACCCACTGGTGGATCCAGTTAACACTGACTGTACCTCAACTGGATCAGACCTTTCCTTGGGGGCTGCATGCCCACCAGTGCCAAGGGGGTGCGTGAGGGGGAGGAGATTCCGTCGCGCAACCTTTTTGCTGGCAGAATCTTAGCACTATGTTGAACACAAGCCTGTACCCTTAAAGCCCCTTTCCCTCCCCACAAAGAATCCTGGCAACTTTAAATTAGCAAGGGCGTTGGGAACTGTAGTTCCCAGGGTTCTTTGCAAGGCTGCTTTAAATGCAGCAAGGACGGCCGGACCTTCACAGGGTGAGGCTAGACATCATCATGGGAGCATGTCACATCCACACCAAAGGTTTATTTCATTTTTTTGTTTCCATAAGATTTTATTTATATATTTCAAAGAGAAAGTTGAAGCAACATTTGCCAATGTACAATCATATTTTTCTAATTTATGCTGCATGCTAGTTATTCCATATCTTACCTTTTCCACAGTATTTTCAAATCTGTATTTTACTGCTGTTTTTACTCTAAAGCCGCTTGCGTTTTAGCATGTGTACAATAGGTTTTTTTAAAAAAAAAATCTACAAACTTTCTCCAATCCTCCTTGAATTCTACCTCATCTTGATTTCTGATTTCGCTAGATAAACTTGCCATTTCTGCATATTCCGTCAATGTGAAAAATCACAACGTATGTTTAAAGCACATTAAAAACACATGGCTTGCCCCACCACAGAAACCTGGGAACTGCATTTTGTTAAAAAAAAACTGGCTTTCCAAGCATTGCTACACAATAGAGAAAAACACTTGCCCCCTGATTCTGCCTTGCCCCATTCCAAAAAGCCTACAAAACCACTCGGTTGACAGCTCCATTACAGCCCCTGACACAGCTGTCCCTGTTCCTCTGCAGAGAGGTGCCCATTCTGCTGGGTTCTGGCACGCAAGGGTGTTATATTATCCCACCCATAGGCTCACCCTCGCAGGAAACTCACCCTGCTCAACAGCAGTGCCCTTGGGGTCGTGTGGTCTCCTTTCCCCAGATAAAGAGTGGGGAAATTGCTTCGCTACCTGCCCCGTGCAGCCCCTCGCACCTACCCCTCAGGATCCGTACTGCTGGGCCTCCCTGGCCTTTCAGGAGGAGATAAGGACTGGTTGGAGCTGAGGGAAAGGAACAAACTTCTTTTTTTTTAAAAAAAAGGAAGGTACTGGCTAGTGGCAGAGAGGGAAAGATTAGGGGAGCTAAATTAAGTCTGCCTTGGCTCCAGGACAAAGGCTGCAGGGGAACAGCAGCGTGTGCTGCTGACCAGAAGGTGCGAAAGAAAAGAAAAAAACCCACAGGCAGCACAGCAGAGGAGGCAACCCGGCTGTGCATGCACCATTCACTTAAAATCACATGGCTTTTAAAAAGCCTGGGAACTGTAGTTTGCCCTTCACAGAAATACAGTTCCCAGAACCCTTAACAAACCGTGGTTCCCAGGATGCTTTGGGCCAGGGTTTCTGAAACACTAGTCTCTGGCTGTTTTTGGACTACAGTTCCCATCATCCCTGACCACTGGTCCTGTTAGCTAAGGATGATGGGAGTTGTAGTCCCAAAAGCCCTGCTTTGGGGAAAGCAATGTGCTTTATATGTATGGGATGCACTCAGCCATAGAGGGAGAAGGAGTTGGATCAGGCTAGACTGCCACCCCCAAACTATGGGACGGACTACCAAGCAGGTCAGGATGCGGGTGGCGCTGTGGGTTAAACCACAGAGCCTAGGACTTGCCGATCAGAAGGTTCGAAATCCAAGCTCCCTTTGCTCAGTAACTGCACCCCAGCAGGGAACACATTCCTGGAAGAAAGCGAGTTGGCCGCTGGGGTTGCCTCCAGCCGGGCTAGCAATGCTACTGGGCAACAGGAGAAACAGTATGCCTCTGGCAGCCAATTTTGAACCCCACTATGGGAATGTGGGTGGAGCTGTGGTCTAAACCACTGAGCCTAGGGCTTGCAGATCGGAAGGTGGGCGGTTCGATTCCCCACCACAGGGTGAGCTCCCATTGTTCGGTCCCAGCTCCTGCCAACCTAGCAGTTCGAAAGCACGTCAAAGTGCAAGTAGATAAATAGGTTCCGCTCCAGCGGGAAGGTAAAACAGCGTTTCCGTGAGCTGCTCTGGTTTGCCAGAAGCAGCTTAGCCATGCTGGCCACATGACCCGGAAGCTATACGCCGGCTCCCTCGGCCAATAAAACAAGATGAGCGCCGCAACCCCAGAGTCGGCCATGACTGGACCTAATGGTCAGGGGTCCCTTTACCTTTACCTTTCCCTTGCAGGTCTACAGAAGAGAGTGGCCCTACAATTCATGCATTTGTATACTGTGTGTGTGTGTGTGTGTGTGTTTTGAGAATATATACCACAGGAAAGCAAGCTACAAGGACATCAAAATACCTGCGCCAATGCAGTATTATTGTTCTTTAATGTTGCAACTGACTGAATCTGACATTCTGCCGAGGACAATCTGTTAACCAAGGGTACATCAGGTTTGGAAACCTTGAAATGAAACCAGCCCTTTTGTTTTCCCCTCTGCGGGGCTGCCTGCAAGCTTTGCCGTGACTCATGATTCATTCCTTTTAACTAGCTAGATTGCCCACACAAACTGATGCCACGCTCTTTGGAGAGAGAATGAAGCACCTCTCTTCCCTTTTGCAGACTTACCTGGAGGGGATGCACTTGAGGCTAAACCCCTGCATATAATTTATCGCATTTATATCCCACCTTTTCCTCCAAGGAGATCAAGGCAGTGCACATGGTTTTCCCCTCCCTATTTAATTCCCACAACAACCCTGCAAGGTAGGTTGGGCTGAGAGGCAGTGACTGGCCCAAGTGAGCTTCATCTGGAGAGCGGCAACATGAGAACGGGGCCTTTTCTGCAGTGGCTCCCTGTTTGTGGAATGCTCTCCCCAAGGAGGCTCAACTGGCACATTCTCTACATATCTTTAGGCACCAGGTTAAAACAGTCTTCTTCACCCATGCCTTTGACTAATTAATCTATGGCTTTTAAAACTAAGTATAGGATGTGTGTGTTATTGTTTTATTATGCTATATATTTTTGTGTTTATATACTGTAAACCATCCTGTGATCTTCGGATTAAGGGTGGTATATAAATTTAATAAATAATACTGGCCAAATGGCAATTTGAACCCCGGTCTCCCAGGTCCTAGTCTGGCCCTCTAACCACTACACCACACTGTCTCTCCCCTAGGCTGCCTTTGATTTCCAAGGCAGGAGTGGGATGGGAGGGGTAGGACTGGGAATGGGGAGTGCAAAGGTTTAACCCTTTCTCTGCGTGCTAGTTAACTCACCCCGCCCGCCCACTCCGTTGCTTCTTATCCTTATCTCACGCAAACACACACGCCTGCTATCTTAAGAAGAAGAAAATACACAACAGCAGACTACACATTTAATGTAGACTGCAGTTTGTCTGTTCCCTAGCATAGTTAACTAGACTTTTTGCTGTATGGGGCTATTGGGTCAGTGGTTTGATCCAGGTTGGTACATTGGGTATCAGAAACCAAAAAAAAATGGCCCCAGAACCCGCTGAGAGGCATCCTTTTATCATTATTTTTGGTGGAAACATCAATGCACGTCTCTTTGCACTTGGAATGGGGAGCATACGGCTTTCCTGATATGGATTAACTCCCAGCATGCAGCAAGGCCAATGGTCAGAGATAAAAGCCAAAGGTTCTCCAACCTTACTTCACTTTAATATACTCAAAACAAAGGAGCGAAAGGAAGACAGATCTCTGCCCCAAGAAGCTGGAAATCTAAATTCCAGCAGTAAGGGAGAATAATGAAGGCAGCCAGGGACACCGACTCTATAAGGCCAAGCTGTCTATGCCCCCCCCCACCGCAACATTACCTGTTGGGAACAGGCCAAGGTCTTTTTGTCCAACCCCCTGCAATGAGGGAATCTCTTTTCTTGTAACTTGAAGCCATTGGTTCAGGTACTACCCTCTGGAGCAAGAGAAAACAAGCTGCTTGCTCCATCTTCCACGCAACAGCCTTGTATATATTTGAAAATGGCTATCCTATCTCCTTTCAGTCTCCTCTTTTCTAGGCTAAATACTCAGCTCCTTCAACTGTTCCTCATAAGGCTTGGTTTCGAGACCCTTGGTCATCTCAATTGCCCTCCTCTGCACATGTTCCAGCTTGTCAATAGCCTTCTTAAATTGCAACACCCAGAACTGGACACAGTAAGTATTCCAGGTGTGGTCTGCCCAAGGCAGGACAGAGTGGTACTATGACTTCCCTTGACTTGGGCACTATACTTTTGCTGATGCTGCCTAGAATGGCATTAGCATTTTTTTGCTGCTGCATCACACTGTTGTCTCGTGTGAAGCAGGATGGGGATGCTTAGGAGATACAGACAGAAAGGGAGGTTTGGTTTCGGCCTAGGACTCGGCCATTCATTGGCTCATCGCTTTTGTAGGTTAGTATTGTGAGAGCTGGACCATAAAGAAGGCTGATTGCCAAAGAATTGATGCTTTTGAATTATGGTGCTGGAGGAGACTCTTGAGAGTCCCATGGACTTCAAAAAGATGAAACCTATCCATTCTGAAGGAAATCAGCCCTGAATGCTCACTGGAAGGACAGATCCTGAAGCTGAGGCTCCAATACTTGGGCCACTTCATGAGAAGAGAAGACTCCCTGGAAAAGACCCTGATGTTGGGAAAGATTGAGGGCACAAGGAGAAGGGGAAGACAGAGGACGAGATGGTTGGACAGTGTTCTCAAAGCTACCAATGTGAGTTTGACCAAACTGCGGGAGGCAGTGGAAGACAGGAGTGCCTGGCGTGCTCTGGTCCATGGGGTCACGAAGAGTCGGACATGACTAAACAACAACGACAACAAAACTGCGAGAGGCAGGGGAAGAAGCGACCCAGCAAGAAAAATTCCTCTTGGGTGTAGCACACGGGAGTTCAGTTAAGCCCTTTGGCCAAGCCATCTCCCCTGACTTGTTGTTTGGCAGCTCTGTCTAAATATACCCAGGCTAGCAGGATGCTGGAGTTATAAATATCCCCCATACTCGACCCCCATGGCATCCAGCTTCACAGCTCTGCTTGGGTTCATTTCAGTACCAAGCCCTTCCAAAGACGATAAGTAGCAACAGCATTCCACCTTTGCCGCAAGTCTGTTCTCCATTTGCACAAAACTCACAGGCCTGGAGACGATTGTCTTGGGTTTGTGGGTGGGGAGCAGCAGTTAATATCTCCATGCATTGCACCCTGGCCTTGATCCTGAGAAGGGTTGTCAGAGCGGCTCACAATTAAAACTATCCATTTAAAATGACAGGTGGCTGCATTTTAAAAAAAGAAGCAGAACATTAAAAACTCGGGCAAATTATAAAACTTTAAAACCCACGTCAGTAGTGTTATATTGTTTAATTATTATTTTTACTGTTTTAATAGTTATAACTTTTTGATGAACTTGTCTTACATTTTTAATAACAAATGTCTTCAACTTTTGGATGAAATTGCATTATTGTGCATTTTAAACACGTCTGGATATATTTGTTGCCGTTTATACTTGTAAAGTGGTTAGAAGCCTTTTTGGCAACTCAGCGGTATATAAATAAATAAATAGCTAACAACAACTGTGGGAAATTGCAGTCAAATATAAATAGCAAGCCTAGGGCTAGTTAATGCATGAAGGAGTTAAAACCACAGAATTGTATTCCTAGACTCAGTTAGTTCATGCCCCTTCACCTCTGGTGAAGGAGGATATGCTTAACGTACAAGGAAGATCTAGTAGGAAAGGGGTAATTAATTACACCGTCTCCTCCAAGTTGGTCTCGTATGTTAAAGTAATTAAAAAGACTAAGATTTTTCTTGTTCCTGCCTGCAGAGATTAGGAAACTAGGAAATTTCCCGGACTTGGCTAAAGACACCAGGCTAAAGGTAGAAGATAGGTCCACTAGCATGCAACCTTTTAGAACATAGACAAGCACTTTAAAAATTGTACTGTGATTTTCGCTCACAATAAAAAACCCCCTGAAAAGTACCATATTTTTCGCTCTATAACACACACCCGACCATAACACGCACGTAGTTTTTAGAGGAGGAAAATCCGTAGGCATGCCACCTGTAGGCATTTCCTCCATAGCACGCACAGACATTTCCCCTTACTTTCTAGGAGGAAAAAAGTGAGTGTTATGGTGCAAAAAATACGGTAAGTTGCTATTGTTCCCCTTCTACAGATGGAAAAACCGAACAAGGGGAACGTGTGCTACGTGGAGCCAGTGCCTTGATCCATCTGGCTCAGAAACACCTCCACCAACTTCCGCTGCCTGGTGCAGGCATCTCAGAGGCATCTGGTTGGCCAAGAACAAGAAGCTAGGGTTTTCAGAACCATTAGCCTGATCCTGCAGGTTCTACTTACATTGTGCAGATGCCTGATTATCGTCTTCCAAAGCAACTACTCTATTCCGAACTTAAAAATGGAAATCGTAATGCTGGTGGTCAACAAAAGGGGTTTAAAGGCAAATCTCAAGGCAAATCTAAACAAATGTAGTATAAACACCGACAACTGGGAAACACTGGCCTGCGAGCGATTCAGTTGTAGTACAGACTTTACCAAAGGGGTCATGGACTTTGAAGACACTCGAACTCAGGATGCAAGGGAGAAACGTGCTAAGAGGAAGGCTTGGCAAATCCACACTGTGAGCAACTCCCGCCTGGGAACCAATGTCCCCACTATGGAAGGACGTGTGGGTCCAGAATTGGCCTCCACAGTCACTTACGGACTCATTGTTAAAACCGTGTTTATGGAAGACAATCTTACTCGGCTACAAGCAATCGCCAGAGAAGAAGACTTATGCTATTATGGTGCTCTCCAGATTATTTGGACTGCAATCATTCCTGAGTGTAACAAACAGGCTGGTAGAAATGAGAACCACAGAGCACATAAGAAGAGCCCTTGGGGGATTAGTTCGAACAGCATCCTAGAAAGGCTGTACTTCAGCAGTTGAGCAGCTCCTTTGCCTGCAAAAGGTCTCAGGGTAAATCCCTGGCATCTCCAGGTAAGGCTGGGGAAAAAACTCCTGCTGGGTGTCAGCTAGATGGTATAAGAAGGCAACTTCCTGCATTTCCCCCAGTGGCCAGCCAGACACGACAGCATTAAGCCCCTTCCCCAGCAACTCATCCTTAAGAGGCAGGCTGCCTTTGACCTGGCAGTTTGCATGTAGCCCTTCATAAGACACACCCTCCATCCATTTGCCTAACGCCCCCTTCCGGGCCATCTCAGCACACCAAGTTCCATGAAGAAATTCTGTAATTTGCAAAACACTAACGCAGCATTCTCACAAGCCCAGAGCGTTTCCCTTAGGAATGTTGCTAAAGGCAGTCAAAGAAATGGGCCATTCTTTGTCCCTTGAAGCCAAGCAAATATTTCTAGTCAACATGAGTCGATCGGGTCACTTGCCATGCTCACCTAACACAAGCCTCCCATTCAACCACCTTCCTCTGGAAATATTTCCAAGCCTTTCCCACTTAGGGTTGCCTGCCAGCCACCTCCACCGCCAGCACCTAGGCTCCTGTCTCTTTTTCAAACTGAGCGGCATGCAAAACTTCAACAGGAGAAGCCTTCCCTGCCAATAACGTGATGTGGGGGGAGGGAGAGGTTTCCCCTGTTGAACATGTGCCTGTTTGCACCACTGGGGGAGACACAGAAGCTTTTCTAATAAGAGTCATGCGGCTCTTCGGAGTTATCCTCCCAAACCCCTGGGATTATTCCAAAATAGCGGGTCTTTCCCGCAGATTTCAAGATCACCCCGATGACCTTTGCAGGAGGACGGCCTCCTTCGTACGCTGTTAAATTTTCAGAGACCACAACTAATGCAGAGAAACCCAGGCACACGCTCTTCCACATTATCCAGCTGTTTCATGGGGCTTGGGGAAGGAAAACTGTTTATTTGCCCCGTCAACTGAGCACCGAGAGGCACGCATACCAGGAGGTAAAGGACCGCAATAACCAGGGGCAGCAACGTCAAGGAGAAGAGTCCTGGCTCAGTTGTAGAACATCTGCTTTGAGTGCAGAAGGTTCCAGGTCCAATCCGTGGCTTCTGCAAGTTAGGGGTTGGGGAATTCTCCAGATTGAAACCCTGGAGAAACAGCTGTCAATCAGTGTGGACAACACAGAACTAGAGGGCCAGCTCGTCTGCTTCCACTCTTCTTAAGTTGGCAAAGGTCAGAGCCCCACCCCCACCCCACCCCAGACCCTAGCACACTAACAAGAGCCCCCTAGACCTGCCACAGTGAGGGGAAAGACTCACCAAGAGGAGTGGGACCATGGAGGGTATCCTGCCCTCCAAAAACCTGGAGCTGACTTTGCTAGTAGCTCCCAACTTAGATTTAATAGTGAACTAATGACGGGTGACCACCAGTATTAGCACTTTCCAGGAGGCAAAGTCACGCACAAAAAGAAACCCGACCTCCAAAAGGAGGCGATTTCGTGCCCCTTATCCAGATTCTGGCGTCTCTGTTCACTCCGGATCGCACCCACCTCGAAATCAACCCACAACAGCAGACCGTTGCCTTGAACTTACTTGGCAAAGCGCTTTCCCAGAAGTTCAGAGACGCACACAAACACCGGTTGCTTTCTGTCGCCCCCACCTCTTCCTACCCGTCCCCGCTGCTTGCCACGCGGTTCCGGGCCCGATCGGTGGTCCCGACCTTGGCGCGCTTCCCTTGCCGAGCGTCGGAAAGCAGCCTCGTCGCCGGCGCGAACCCGGGTGGGTGTGGGAGGCGCTGCGGGGGCCGGCGGGGCCTGGGCGGGGCGCGGAGCTCGGCGGGGCCGGCCGGGGGTCAGCAGCCGGAGGAAAAGGCCGGAGGAGAAAAAGGGAGGCTGGCAGGCTGCCGTCGTGTTGGCGTGCGCGCACAGCTAGCGCGCCTTGCAGTTGCGTGTGGATGGCGCACGCGGCAGATCCGGGCGTGTGGCTGCTTGACGCGCGCGGACACGCGTGTAGTGAATGAGATCCGTGCCGAAGACCGTTCATGGCAGGCGTCGATTTCTCTTCCCCTCGTTTTTTTACGCGTGTTTCTGAAAAGTGACTCTGAGGAATGCGTGGACGCTCCTCTCTGTCGGGCACACACGCCCCGCCCCCTTAATCACGTTTTTTTCTGGCCGCCCCCCACCCACTCATCCCACGATCGTCCTTTTTCTTTGCTTTCTCGCATTCCTGCAGACTTTGCCCACCCTCGGTAACTACACGGTGGTGTGTCCTCGTGGGTTGGTGTGCGCGTGCGCGCATAGCAACGCTGGGAAGTCCGGGATCAAATTGCAGGGGGTTGAACTGGATTACCCTTAAGGTCCCTTCCAACTTTACAATTCTATTATTCTATGAAATTTCCACGAAGATCACTTGGATGATCTTAGGCCTATCACCGCCTCTCAACCTAACTTACATCGCAGGGTTGTTGTGAGGAACGATGGATGGGGACAGAACGACATATGTCAAAGTGAATTTCTTAGAGGAATAGTGGGGATATAAATGTCATAATAAATAAATGCATTGAAGAAAAGCAACATACGTATCGGGCCACGCCTTACTTTCTGGGCAAGCTTTTATATGAACTCACTAACACGCATTCTTGGACTCTGAACGCCACTTGGCAGCTCTTTCATTCCAGAGTTTAGAGCGCACAGAAGCGAGCGCCTATTCACACGGCCAATATACAGACAGCTCAAAATAAAAAAATTCCTTCCAGTAGCACCTTAAAGACCAACTAAGTTAGTTCTTGGTATGAGCTTTCGTGTGCATGCACACTTCTTCAGATACACTGAAACAGAAGTCACCAGACCCTTCTATATAGTGAGAAGGTGGGGAGGGGTATTACTCAAAAGGGTGGTGGGAATGGGTGATTGGCAGATAGCTGTGATGAGCCTGTTGACGACTCTTAACGACTGCAATAGGTCTTACAGGAAAAAGCAAGGGGTGAGAAGGTGAAAAATGGCTTTGTCATGTATAATGAGATAAGAATCCAATGTCTTTGTTCAGACCAGGTCTCTCCATGGTTTTAAGTTTGGTAATAAGTTGCAATTCAGCAGCTTCTCTTTCCAGTCTATTTCTGAAATTCCTTTGTAATAGAACAGCTACTTTGAGATCTTGTATAGAATGTCCTGGGAGATTGACGTGTTCTCCTACTGGTTTCTCTGTCTTGTGATTCCTGATGTCAGATTTATGTCCGTTTATCCTTTGGCGTAAGGTTTGGCCTGTTTGTCCAATATAGAGAGCTGAAGGACACTGTTGGCATTTAATGGCATACACAATGTTAGACGATGAGCAATTAAATAGTCCCGAGATGGTATGTGTGATGTTGTTGGGGCCAGTAATGGTGTTGTCCGGGTGTATGTGGCAGCAAAGTTGGCATCTGGGTTTATTGCAGGCTCTGGTGCCAGTGTCCGTGTTAAGTCTGGTTGTAGTATTATTGTGGGTTAGGAGTTAGACAGCTGTTCCGGGCTATTTAAATGCGACATTGCGACCGCTACACGCAAGGCCAACACGCTACTCGGCACTATTCAGACGTTACTTGGAGCGCCACGTCTGCACGTTCCCTTCCCTCCACCCACGCGATCAAAGTAAAAATCTGAACACTGATAAACCGCAGTTTGATAACCCACCGCATTGTTCTGTGCTCCGGATCCTTGCCATGTTTACTCGGGAGGCAGGGTCATCGATACAATTGCATTGCAGCCTCGCTGGAAGTCGCGAAACGGCTGAGATGGCGAACTTCTTTATTGGGCTAACGAAACCTGAGGTCAATTGACCTACCTGTGTGAGTGTTTAAGTGCCAAAAATTGCCCCCGCCTACATTGGCATGGATGCAAAACAGCTTGAGGAAAAAAGGTCACATAAGAGTTGCATATCTGTGAGGGGTGAGGAACGCAGAGCCCTCCAGATGTGGGTGGACTACAACTCCCATGACCCCTGACCAATAGCTCTGCTGGTTGGGTATGATGGAAGCTAGACTCCTAACATCATCTAGCTGCTCCCCATCTCTGCTATAGGTATCACCTGTTTCCATGGCAGGAAAAGTCCCAGACAGGGTTTTCCAAACATCGTTCTCTTCCAGTTGTTAGACTACAACTCCCATCATCCCTAGCTAGCAGAACCAGTGTTCAGGGATGATGGGAATTGCAGTCCAAAAACAGCTGGAGACCCAAGATAGGGAAACCCCTGTCTCAGAGCAAGATTTTTATGGGGCATAGAGTCTTAAAAGAACAGACCCTCTCTGAGTCAATTTAGCAACCTAAGCTGCATTTTTCTTGGGAGGAAAGCAATGACAAACCTAGACAGTATCTTAAAAAACAGATACATCACCTTGCCAACAAAGAGCCGTATAGTTAAAGCTATGGTTTTTCCAGTAGTGATGTATGAAAGTGAGAGCTGGACCATAAAGAAGGCTGATCGCCAAAGAATTGATGCTTTTGAATTTTGGTGCTGGAGGAGACTCTTGAGAGTCCCATGGACTGCAAGAAGATCAAACCTATCCACTTTTAAGGAAATCAGCCCTGAGTACTCACTGGAAGGACAGATCCTGAAGCTGGGGCTCCAATACTTTGGCCCACCTCATGAGAAGAGAAGACTCCCTGGAAAAGACCCTGACGTTGGGAAAGATTGAGGGCTCAAGAACAGTGGCGTAGCGTGGGTTGTCAGCACCCGGGGCAAGGCAAGTAATTTGCGCCCCCTAACCCATGGATTTGCGCCCCCTAACCCATGGATTTGCGCCCCCTAACCCTAACCCCCAGATGTTGCGCCCGGTGCGGCCGGGCCCCCCTGCACCCCCCACGCTACGCCACTGCTCAAGAAGAAGGGGACGACAGAGGACAAGATAGTTGGACAGTGTTCTTGAAGCTACCAGCATGAGTTTGACCAAACTGCGGGAGGCAGTGGAAGACAGGAGTGCCTGGCGTGCTCTGGTCCATGGAGTCATGAAGAGTCGGACATAACTAAACGACTAAACAACAACAAAGTTGCATTTTAAGCTGGTGTTGTACACCAAGTCCCTACTCACAGTCATTAAGATGCTGAAAGATGCAGGTGGGGATTGGCCTTTTAAAAACACCCTTTAGCCCCACTGATGGTTAGCATGACAGCAGGGATAAACAGTGTTCAAGGGCTAATTTGTAATATGCATCAAGTGACCTTGATCATGAGCTGGGCATCAGGCTAAATAGCCTACCAATTAACAAGCACATATCGAAGAGTGCTCTGCAGCTTATCAGATTCCCACATCAAATGTGAGCATTCATTTCTTTTGACACATGTTTAAATTTATCTGCAGGGAAAGCAGTGGGGGATGGGTGAAGAAATGTACCAAGCTTATCAGGATGTGAGTCTTTTAACTTCTGTGTCAAGCATGCAGACACAGTCTTAGCTGCTATTATAGTGGCGGACTGGGAAAGTAAATTAGCTCTGGAAAGGAAAATTAACACAGCTTCAGAAAAGGCCAGCCTTTCTCTCATAAGGACTGCACAACATTCAGTAGATATCCTGTACATATCATATATTTTGTATCTGTAAAGAGAGGAATGTAAGTTGAGCAGTAATGTGCATAACAACCAGCTATTGTGCATATTTCGCGGTCAATACACATAATCTCCAACAGGCCTTTGGAATTATGCATAAATCAATTAACTTTTATACATTCCCTGGCCAATATGCATAATCTCCAACAGCCAACAGGCCTTGGGGGATGCACATTTCTGCACATTCTGTGGGCAATATGCACATTCTCAAGTCAGTATGTATGGTCTCCATGCCTTTTTTATTTCTCTTATTCAGAAGGGGGGTTATTGTGTTTTTTTTTATTTTGATTATATATTTTGATTAATAATAATAAATATTATAATAAATATATATTGTGGTTTTCTGTTCTGGTTTTGCTCTATGAGCCACCCTGAGACCTCCATGTATAGGGTGGTATATAAATTCAATAAATAATAATAAAATAATAATAAAAGTGTGCAATCTAACCAACCAACTAACTGAGTCCTCGGACTCTGTGTCCCCTCTGCTGTCTCTTGCCTACAACATACCCTCCCAGCTCCCACAGAGCAGCAGGAAGAGGGGAGGTGAATTCATATTGACTGGGAAATGTGCACAATTCCCTGTTCAATGAAGGATTGTGTGCACATTCGCCACAAGGCCTGGTGAATGTGCACAAAGACCAGTTATGCACCTCAACCACTCAACTTACACTCACGTCTACTGGGTGATTTGACAAATTACCAGTAGGGGGCAACCGATTTCCAGCAATGGGACCCTAAAAGGTCTTTCCAGGAGATGGAGGCTGAGTCTCTAAAGATGCATTGTCTTCAGGAACAGTTGTAGAGAATTTGCTGGAGTTACTTCTAGAGTCTCCAACTTCCCCCGCCTGCCACCAGTAGTTCTGCTGTCTCTTTAAGGGCAGCCTAGTCCGTAGAAGTAGAGACATCACCTTGCCAACAAAGGTCTGTATAGTAAAAGCTATGGTTTTCCCAGTAGTGATGTATGGAAGTGAGAGCTGGACCATAAAGAAGGCTGATCGCCAAAGAATTGATGCTTTTGAATTTTGGTGCTGGAGAGGACTCTTAAGAGTCCCATGGACTGCAAGAAGATCAAACCTCTCCATTCTTAAGGAAATCAGCCCTGAGTGCTCACTAGAAGGACGGATCCTGAAGCTGGGGCTCCAATACTTGGGCCACCTCGTGGGAAGAGAAGACTCCCTGGAAAAGACCCTGATGTTGGGAAAGATTGAGGGCACAAGGAGAAGGGGACGACAGAGGATGAGATGGTTGGACAGTGTTCTCGAAGCTACCAGCATGAGTCTGACCAAACTGTGGGAGGCAGTGGAAGACAGAAGTGCCTGGCGTGCTCTGGTCCATGGGGTCACGAAGAGTCGGACACGACTAAATGACTAAACAACAACAACAAAGTCCGTAGAAACTTAGCATGTGGAACTTTTCCTGACATGAAAAAGAACTCATAAGAAAAGAGTCACCTTCTGAATTTCTGAGTGTCAGGATGTGGGCAAAGGCACTGAAGCAGGGCCAGTCGAAAACCTGGGAACGCTCGCTATTTCTGTGCTGTGACACAAATGCGTGGGAGAACCTGCCTCCCTTTCATCCATCATTCAAGCAGACACGCTCAAAGCACCAGTACAGGATAGTAGCATGATTACATTATTTAATGTACACTGTATTTCTCCATTCCTGCAACTAGATTCTCTGGAACAATCTGTGCTTAAGTACTGCTAAATCTTTGCAACAGGACTATGTTATGAGGCCACCAGAAAACATAAATGACAAAACATACAAAGGCATAACTGCAAAGGCTGATCTGACAGTTGGTAACCCGGAATGGCTCTCTCATACTTGGTTCCAAGTTTTCGATGGTTCTTGGGAAGATACCACACAAACAGACATCGCTTGCAGCACAGACTTCTCCTGTATGGAACACATGTTCTATGGCAGAGCCATTTTTTAGGGGCCTGTTTTGGGGTCTGTCGCAACTTGCAACCCTTGCAAGCAGTAAAATTGTCCAGGCTGGGTAGAATGTTTGTGATAAAGATGATGTTTCTACTCAAGCTGCCTTTGCTGATTCAGATGCTCCCAGTTGCAACACACAATTGGCAGGGAAAGATGTGGTAGATGTTCGCAGTGAGCTTTTGCAGAAAGGGCTAAAGGCGATGGAGAGACACAGCACTACAACCATTGGCACCGGAAAGTGGGTGGTGTTGATGGGAGTTGTAGTCAAAAACATTTGGTGGGCGAAGGTCAGTTTAGTATATTGCTTTTATTTTAACCACTAGGAGGTGGATTTCGATTTTCTGCTTGTGACTCAAAGATAGCCCAGCTTAGACTGTGTCTGTTTGTTTGGAAGAGCTAGACATTTCATTTTCTAAACTTTGCTTTTCCCCATGCTGTCTTTCTGTGTGTGCATGTGTGTGTGTGTGAGTGAGAGAGAGAGAGAGAGAGAGAGAGAGCGCCATTGTTTCAGCAGCGTTGCAAGGTCACCAAAAATTTGTCGTCTTCTTCCTTCACTCCTTTGGACAGCAATTTCAGAATGCAATTCTTGTTCCAGGCACTACAAGTTCTTCTGAGTGCTGACTGGATGGTTGTACCTACCCACAAAGACAGGCATGCAGAACAAGCCAGCATTATTCAGCCTTGGGTCCCTAGATGTTGTTAGTTAAGTTGGCTGGGGACGATGAGAGGGGCAGTCCTACATCACCTGGGGACTCAAGGTTGAACAGCACTCTTCTAACCAGAGCACTGTGCATTTTATATCAATGGAAATGAGGAAGGGCCACCCTGTCCCTTGCATCAGGCAGCAAATAGTTTTGGGTGGATTGGCACTTGGGAAGAGGGCAGATTTGACCCAAGGGATGCCAATTGCTGACTCCAAGTCCATTACATGCCTGAGGCAATGCAGAAGGTACTCCTGGCAAATGTATCCCACAAATCAGTAACCCCTCAAATTCTTCTCTGCTAACTCACTGAGACAGTGGTGGCATGATACCCATTGGAGCTGGCAGGGCAGAAGGAATGGAGGCCCAACAGTAGGCAAAGCCAGAGCCAATAACAGGCAGTGCCAACTAATTATAACTTTGCCCCCATCTTCCTCCTTGCCTGTGTTCTTTCTGCTGTAGCATTGAACCGTGCATGAGTGAGACCTGCAATAACTGTAAGTAAAGCATTTAAACTTACCAAAGTTTGTGGTCTATTCACTCCGAGAGGGGTAGAGGATGGGGGAGAAAATGGTAAGTGGGACACATCTCATGGTTTGGCAATCTGTATTTCCCACACTTTGCAAATGCTGCACAGATCTTTGCTTTGAACTCTGCTGGGAGCTGTTTTGGCTGAAGACTAAGTCAAACCCCCTGTGCTATTTTTTAATTCAGGCAGCCAGCCACTTTTCTTTTGCAGTTTCCCACACATGGGGGGACTTCAGGTCTAACTTGGTTTCTCCCAAGTTATTTCCCCAAGGACAGCACTCAGACTAAGAAGGAGTAAGAAGACAGGCAATGTCACCTCCTGAACCAGGTAGGGGCTGGCTAAGGCTGATGGGGGGGCAGTATCCTATTCACTCTAATGGATCAGTCTTCGCCCCTCCCCACAGACACTCATAAGGGGCTCACAGTGGCATCAATCATCAGAATCTTTGAAAACACTTCCCTCTTCCATTCTGCATTACTCAGGAGAAACTTGGCTGCTACACTACTGGGTGCAAAACAGGGAGGCCAACAGTAGGTGGCGTCAGAGCCAATAACAGGCAGAGCAAAGGCCAATGTCAAATCATTCTATTTTTGCCCCCATCCTTCCACTGCCTGTTCAGTTCTGCAAGGGCAACACTGAGTCTAAGGAGGAAGAAGCTGGCAGCCAGGGCCATCCGCTGGACTTGCAAATAATAGTAGTAGTAGTAGTAATAATAATAATAATAATAATAATAATAATATTTATTTATTTATGCCCTCCTCGGCCAGAGCTGACCTCAGGGCAGCTAACACCAACAAAATCACAGTAAAAACATAATGGGGGGGCACTTTAAAACACAGGTTAAAATGCAATTTAAAATGCAGCCTCATTTTTAAAGTAGCCGATAAATCAAGACCATAAGGGGAGGGAAACATAAGGGTCAGACTGAGTCCAAACCAAAGGCCAGGTGGAGCAGCTCTGTCTTGCCGGCCCTGCGGAAAGATGTCAAGTCCCGAAGGGCCCAAGTTTCTTGTGACAGAGCGTTCCACCAAGTCGGGGCCAGTACTGAAAAGGCCCTGGCCCTAGTTGAGACCAATCTAACCACCTTGCGACCTGGGACCTCCAAAATGTTGTCATTTGTGGACCTTAAGGTCCTCCGCGGGGCACACCAGGAAAGGCGGTCCCGTAGGTACGTGGGTCCTAGGCCGTACAGGGCTTTAAAGGTCAAAACCAGCACCTTAAACCTGACCCTGTATTCCACTGGGAGCCAGTAAAGCACTGTAAGAAGGCAGGTGCCTTTGGTTATAACCTGCATTCATCCTGAGCAATTGCCCCCCCCTCCAGCGGCAACCTCCTTTGCCCTCGCTTTGCTTTTGCCTCATTCTAAACAGCTGCTCTTTAAGTCCAGGTCTTCTCCATCCCCTCCCGAGAAGACTTTGGAAGAACAAAGCAGCGCTGTGTGAAGGGAAATGCCGAGGCCTGGGCGGGAATCCCAGCTCTTAGGGAACTTGGCCAAACAGCTGGACCCATTGTGCAAGTCGGGGGAGGGGGGAGGGCCCGGGATCCGCGCTGTGCTTTACAGCTTGGCATTTGGGATGGAGGGGTGGTGGTGAGAGAGAGCCAAAAGGCCGGCGCATCGGGGGAGTGGAAACTATTAGAGCTTGTTGGAGCTTGCCGGAGACTCCTGGGAGATGGAGAGAGGGCATCGACCCTGCAGGACTCGCCAGGTTTCTCAAAGAGCAGCTCTCATGTATTTTGACAAAAGGGGGGGGCTATTGAAGGGTAAAGTAGCCTGTCTTGGACCTGTCCTAAGATGCCAAAACTTCAGAGCAGCAGGCAAGCTGGGAATCAGACACAGACAGTCGTTTTGGATGGGAGTTCAACAAAGAGACACTAACTAAACATTTTAGCTAAAACAGAGGCGGAGTGAGACAGTTCTAAGGAGGGATGGACTGGTGCACAACACCAGTGCAGTTAGGGAAAATGTACATAACTAGTTCAAATATATGTTGGAAGTGTAAGGAAAAGGAGGGGATATTTTATCATATGTGGTGGGATTGTGAGGTAATTTAAAAAATTTGGGAAATGATATACAACGAATTGAAGAAAATGTTCCATTTAACATTTGTTAAAAAACCTGAAGAATTTTTATTAGGGATTGTAGGGAAAGATCTGCCAAAAAAGCTGAAAAACATCTTCATGTATGCGACAATGGCCGCGAGAGTTTTAAAAGCACAAGGATGGAAGACTGAAGAACCTCCAACCAAAAAATCATGGCAAGAAAAATTGATGGACTATGCAGAACTGGCAAACTGACATACAAGCTACAGGACAAGGATAACTGACTTTAAAGAATCATGGGAACCCTTTACAAAGTATTTGAAGACACAACAAAGTGAACTGGACTCCTTGGCTGGTTTTGAATAAACATTCCCGAACTTTTTATTGATAATAAGCAGCTAAATAGTTTGAGGATCTATACAACTGTGTAACATGCAGAAAACAGCATTTTTAGAGAAATCAAAGACTGGAACTGAGGGAAGCCGGGGGTGGGATTTGTGGGGGGGGGGGTGGGGGGAGGGAGGAAAAATGGGGGGAAAATAAGGATGATATGTTTCTGGATAATATGTTTTGTTTTAATTTTGAATAAAAAAGTTATTTAAAAATAAAATAAGGAGGGATGGAGAACTTCAGGTGCAGGGGCCCAGATGTGGCCCTCCATGCCTCTCTATCTGGACCTCAGGCCTTTCTCCAGGGTACATCCTTGCCCCAGTCATACCCCCTCTCCTGGGGCCACAACCCTCACTGGCCTTCCTTCACCCTGTCCCTGAGTGCTTTTGCCTGGCTGGAATGTGTCCCTGAGCTCTCAGTAATGCCTTTTGCTTGCTTGCTTGCTTGCTGGAGGACAAGGAGGGGGTGTGCATAGGAACTAGCCTGCTGTACAAAAGTAATATTTACATTCATTCCTCTGCCTGTGTTTGCCCACCCACTGCTGACATGTGGCCTCCAGAAAGTTGCCCAGAAGAGAACGTGGCCCTCAAGACTTAAAAAGGAGTTTCCTTAAATGTTGGACTTCATGTCTCTATAGAGAGCCACCTCTTCAGTTGGCAATGCAGATGGCTCTGCTTACTTCTCAAACTGTGACAAGCCAGCATGGCTGAGTTTAAGAATCCCCTCACTCATTCTGCTGAGTGGACCCATAATTTTACCCTGATGTCACCATTGCCTACAAGATCCCTGCATTTTAGAAGGGGCCCGAGGACTTGCAAGAGCACAGAAAACATTCTAAAAGCAGGAAAAAACCCACACACAAAAAAGTTGAGCATCCAGGATGTTTCTTGTATGCCGAGGTCTGCAGTGATTTTGCTTCGGGACTCCTTGCCAACCACATTTCTTTCCTAAGTTTGTAAATAAACAGTTTCACGCACAGGGAGAGAAACATGTCCATGTCGAAAACTCTCTCAATGAAAGCCATACTGTAGTGTCTAGGCTGCCAGACTCCGACTGGAGAGAGTGGGGTTGGACTCCCCAAATAGCTCTGAGGATAAATTGGATCAGAAGTGGCTTGTCAGATGGGGCAGGGTGGGCTGGAGCTGCTAAACTAGTTTATCCACAGATGGATGGCTGTTGCAGGCAGATTGGTGTGTTTGCACCATGCTGGCTTCCCTGCCACCCATCCCCTCCCTGGGAGCAACAGTGGCCCACCTGTTGGGAAGCTAGCATAGTAACTTCACAGCATAGTAACTTCACCCCACCCAATGAGCCACTTCTGACCAATCACAATCGCTCAGACTAACTGACCTCACAAGGTTGTTCTGCGTAGGGAATGGGTAAATCTCAAATTCAGGCCCTTCGGTTTCTCATCTTTTAAACCTTCAGTTCAGTTCTCCACTTTTCCACATCAGTTTGCAATGTAAAACAAAAACATGCCTATGTTTTAGTGCATTCCCCCCTAACGTATGCATGTTTGCATGCATACCTGCCTAACACGCACATTTTTGCAGTGCAATTTTATGCAGACTTCACCCCAGCATATGCATTTTAGCATGCATTACTTTGTTGAAGAACTGCACTGCAAAATTCAGAGAAGCATGAATTTTGAAAGATGACTAGGTTTTCATTCGCATATTGTTTCAGAAAATGTGAATTTAGTAAGTGCATTTCTAAATACAAACTAAATCAAACTTCCCCTCCATCCCTAATCATAACAAAGGATTCTGGAGCACACACTTGATTTTTTTTTAAATTGAGCTAGCCATATTAAAATAGGAAGTTGTCTTAGGTCAGGTCAGTCTATTTGTCAATCCCAGTATTGTTTCACGCTGGCGAACAACAGAGAGAATCATAGAACTGTAGAGTTGGAATAGACTCTGAGGGTCATCTGCCTGGAAATATTAAGGATCAAACCACCAAAACATGTGCTTCACCCTGAGCTGTGGTCCTTTCCAATGGCTGGAAGCTTCAAGAGAACCTAGACTTGTGTGCTGCTTCCAGGATGATGGTTATTCACAGATCTTGCCATGAGTTCTGTTCTGCGGAACTGACACAAAGATCTTCCTCAATGAGAAAGCAGCACCAGCAGAGGGCCTCCCTGCACCAGGAAAAATCATCCGGGGGCTTCCAGACTGTCACTGTTTTCGGGTTGGATTCAATCAGATACCAGCTAATTCATGTTATGCAATAACAGTTGCTTGGGAAGTCTTGCACAACAAAGCTGCTTCTTCTCCAAATATTGGCCTTTTTGCTGTAATGAATGTGATGGGGAAATGCACTGGGAAGTGAAGGGGTGACACTTGCTTTGGCTCAGTCTTGAGAAGAGTGCAGGTTTCTAGTCCTCATGCCTGCAAAATTTCAGAAGCCTGAAGAGGTTGGGCTGATCAGACGGGGTAAAAAAAAGAAGTGACGCTTCTGTGCTTTGCATAGTTTCTTTCCCTTTCCTGTGATTCTGTAGTTCCCACAGTGATTATAGAACAGTACGATCAATGTGGTATAAACACCAACAATTGAGAAACACTTGCCTGTGAGCACTCCAATTGGAGAACAGCTTTTACCAAAGGTGCCATGGGCTTTGAAGACACTCGAACTCAGGACGCAAGGGAGAAATGTGCTAAGAGGAAGGCGTACTTGGCAAATCCACATCATAATCAACTCCTGCCTGGAAACCTATGTCCCCACTGTGGAAGGACATGTGGATCCAGAATTGACCTCCACAGTCACTTACGGACTCATCGTTAAAACCGTGTTTATGGAAGACAATCTTGCTCGGCTACGAAGAATAATCCTATGACCTTTGCATTATCAACACCACTAACCAGCTGAGCTAACTGCCAAAGCAAAGGTGTTTATTCCTCATATATTTTCTAGATCATCGAACCCTATGCCCTCTTTGACATATAGAGCTAAACCACCCTCAATGCACTTGGATATTTCGGTAGAGTCTATATTCAGCTATAACAATACCCTGCTAATTTTCTCTATTCCACCAGGTTTCCAATAAACTCCCAAGATGCTTCTTCCATTAGTTGGCATTAGTTCATGAAGTGAGCATAGTTCAGTGGAAGTCCCAAATTCAGTTTAGGGACCGCTTACCAGCGGGAAGGTAAACGGCGTTTCCGTGTGCGGCTCTGGCTCGCCAGAGCAGCGATGTCACGCTGGCCACGTGACCCGGAAGTGTCTCCGGACAGCGCTGGCCCCTGGCCTCTTGAGTGAGATGGGCGCACAACCCCAGAGTCTGTCAAGACTGGCCCATACGGGCAGGGGTACCTTTACCTTTACCTTTACCCAACTTGAGTTCTACTCAGTGAAATGAATGGTCCTAAGTTAGTCATATACAATAATTTCAATGTATGTATCTTGAGTAGCATTGGATACAAATATTTGAATTTAATTTATATATGTATGTGTTGTTGTTTTAAATATACATACATACATAATTAGTTACTTACATACATACAGCACATACATGCATACATATTATTTTGTGTTGTTTTAACTGTTTTTCCATATATGCACCATTTCTGTATACATTAACTGTGAAATCTGTCCTACTGCTACCCCTATTTGAATCACTAAGAACGAGGGATAGGAGGTGGAATTTGGTTCAGTTTGAATTTTAGTGCAAACCTACGTAATTTGCACTTTCCAAAACAAAATGCAAACCAAAACACAGCCATTGTTTAATATTTGCACTTCTTTGTATAGAAAAATGCATACAATAGGAGAAAGATGCATAAAACTGTATATAATCGTGAAAATAGACAGGGGTGCCAACTTGAATAAAATATTGGGGAGCCCTGGTTACCCCATCCCAAATAATGAATCACAAGATGCTGTGAATACCCATCATTTGAATGGCAGTGCCCATCAACTTGGAGCGGGGGCTCAAATATTTTATTGGTGGGGGGCAAAGGGACCTTGGCCCCTAGGAGTTGGCTCCTAAGAAAATAGAACACACACAAACTGCTTTCAAAAATGAATACATTAGGAGAAATTTGCACTAAAATACTGAGAAATTATCATGAGGATTTTCAAAATGCAAACTGATGCAGAAATGTGGTGACCTGAAGACTGGGGGGGGGGGGAGAGAGAGAATCCAAAATTGATATATTCACACCCATCCCTACCTAGAACACACTAGAACATTTCTGCTAAACATTATAAATAACTTCCTGGTGGTACCAGGTCTTTGACTTGAAAGGTGGTGGACTCTCTGCTCATTCAAAAAAGTTAAGCAGACTCTAGATCAGGCATAGGCAAACTCAGCCCTCCAGATGTTTTCGGACTACAACTCCCATGATCCCTAGCTAACAGGACCAGTGGTCAGGGATGATGGGAATTGTAGTCCCAAAACATCTGGAGGGCCGAGTTTGCCTATGCCTGATCTAGATGGTCAGCTATCCTTCCAAATACTATGATTGCTTTCAGAATTGTTAAAGACTATATCTAGCTTCTTCTTCTTTTTTAAACCATGGAGTGTTGGACTTGACCTGAGAACAGGGCAGATTGGAGGAGACCCACGATAAAGTACCATTTGGTGGGGCTGTTCATATGCCAGCTGGTCCCCTATAGATTATCCAGGTGGAAGCAGGAGCATCAGGGATCTGGGTCTTGGAACCTTCATTTAATTTCCCATAATGCCCTTGTTGTAGCATCACTCCAAGGTACATGGTAGACTCAGCCACCTTTTGTAGAGTGGGAAGAGGTGAGTTCTTATGGGTCCCAGGCAGCTGCCTGGAGAGCATGCTAATGCCATGGCTGCCTGGGGAGACCTGGGTTCAAATCTTCATTAGTTTGGTGGGATAAGGTCAGTTGCTAGCCGTGTGTGTGTGTGTGTGTGTGTGTTAATCTGCCCTTCCGGTAGGGACTGTGAGATACAGACATGTGATTAACAGAATGAACATGGAACTCTTGTTCTGAGATCTAATCTCACACACAGGAAGATCAGTGTCACCCATATGATTTTTGTGAAGGCAACACCAGCTGTGCAGTTAGATAATATTACATTCTGGGGACTTAATGCTCTCTCTCTCTCTCTCCTGTTTTAGGTGGTAATATGTATTCAGAGGGCCAGCCCTACCATTAGGCAAAGTGAGGAGAATGCCCTCAGGTGGCAAATATTGGGGAGCAACAGCAGTTCCCTGCTTGTTCATCTTAAGCTCTAGGACCATCCTCCACTGTATATGCTACATGGCTTGCCCTGCACTGAGCTGCTGTCTTCAGGTGCTGTGTGGAGGACGCTATCCTGACACCAGTGCTGAAGATTCAGCAGCCAGGCTAGTCAGCATCTCAGCACAAGAGAGGCCCCTATGTTGTCCTTTGCTTCAGAGGGCAAAACAACTTGGGCCAACCCTGCAGCGGGGCCCCTCTCGCTCATTGCAGAAGAGCGTTAGAAGGGCCCTGCTTGGATCAGGCCCAAGGCCCAGCTTCTCCGTCATCCTATTCTGACACTGCCTGTGGGAAGTGGAGATGACACGCAGTCACGATGGCTAGTGCTAGCCATTATCCGCCATGAATTAGTCCAATCCCCTTTTGAGCTAGCGGCCATCACTACCTCTTGCGGAAGCAAATTCCAGAGTTTTGATGTGCTGGGTGACAATAATGATTCCCCATCTCCTCCTTTCCCTCCAATCTCATTTGCCTCCCCACTGTAGGTTGGTAGCTGTGCCAGACGGGAGCTTGCATTCCTATTGGTTGGCAGCTTTCTCTCGCTCTCTCTGGTTTGTGTGTGTGTGCGCGCGTGTGTGTACACGCGGCGGTGATGTATCTGCGGAGACAAGAGCGGAGCAGAGAGAAAGGGAGGAAGGAGCGGATAGGGAAACGGGTGCAACGGCAGCACGCACGTTAGAGGAAAAAGCTGTTTGGGGTTAGATCTTTCCTATCAGCTCCAAATCGATTAGCTGATCCTATTTCGTTTCCCTCCTAGGTGGAGAAGTCGATTGATTATCTATATATATATATATATACACATACACTTAGATCTTTATCAATCAGAGCAGCAGCAGCAGGCAAAGCGGATTGCAAGATTCGCAGGCGGCGGTAACCCGGGAGCCTCTGCGCCGCCGAAAGTGAGTCGAAAAGGGACCCATTGCCGGATCCAGGCGCAGGCTGCGGAGAAGGCGCCTTGCACGCCACCGCGGAGGCCGGCGAGACCATGACTGCGGGAGCGCGGAGCAAGGCGCTGCCGCCTCGGGATTAGGGCCCACGCGGGCGCGACCGGTCGCTTTGCGCGAGCGGGGAAAGCAGAGCCTCCGCCGCCGGGAAGGCGCTCCGCCGGCCGGGCTGCTCGCCTGGGGCCCCTGCGAGGCTGGAGGATGGGCTGGCGCCTGGGGCTCGGCGGCGCCGGCGCCCCGCTGCTGCTGCTGCTGCTCCTGGCCGGGCCGGGCAGCGGCGGCCGAAAGTACCCCAAGCGCAAGTGCCCGGGGGGCTGCACCTGCTTCAAGGACACGGCCATCTGCGAGAGGGTCAAGGAGATCCCACGAGACCTGCCCCAGAACCTCTTCTCCCTGTAAGCGAGCTTCTCTCCGGGGTGCGGGTGGGGGGATTAGAGGCGGTGGAGGGGCTCGGGGAATGTCGCCCCCCACTCCACGCAAAAACCCCGCTTCCCTTTCCCTTACACGCAGGCCGAATACAAGCATATTCTCCAGCACCCCTTGCTTGGAGAAGGTGGGCAGCAGGGGGTTAAAAAGGAGATAGATAGATGGATAGCTAGCTAGCTAGATATAGATGATAGATAGATGATAGATGATAGATAGATAGATAGATAGATAGATGATAGATAGATAGATAGATAGATAGATAGATAGATAGATGATAGATAGATAGATAGATAGATAGATAGATAGATAGATAGATATAGATAGATGATAGATAGATAGATAGATAGATAGATAGATAGATAGATAGATGATAGAGATAATTTGCTTAGGTTTACACTTGATTGGGGTGGCTCCGGTTCATTGAGGAGGGGCTGGGCTAGGGGGTTCATCTCCTAAAAGTTTGGGGTCAGGACTTGAATAATTTAGAGGAGGGGTGCTATCTACAGACCCCCTTGACTCCCCCACCCTCTCAATTTCACCCTGCTCTCCTGCCCCACCAGCCTTTGAAAAACAGCCCCTTAAGGATGGGTGAGGGACTCTCCCCAAAGGAAAGGTGAATGGCTCTTTTTTAACTGCCCTCCCCTCCCCACATCGGAACCCTGGACCTGGGGCCGCCACAGTGGGGAGGGTTATTGCCTGTGAGAATCAGCAACCAGCCCTTGGGGTGTGCTCTCCCACCCCCCTCCATTTCCCTCCCCGCCAATAGTTGTGGCTGGATGTCGGTTTCCCTGCTTGGCATCGTTTAGCACATTTATTCATTTCTAATTGCGAAATGATTTTTAGCAGCACGTAAAGGTGGATGCCGTGCTTCTCCCCTCCCCACATGGCTGTGTGGTGCAGTGATGGTGGATCCTTGGTGGTTAGCTGTGGGGAATCTGGAAGGTTTTGGAGACCCAGCGCTTTGAACTGTGCGGGGAAGAATAATCATCTCCTTCCCAAATTGTACTGGACTGGCGAGCCCAAGAATGTGTACTCAGGGCCTTAGATCCTTTGCGTGTTCCCTAGAGCAACACCTCTAGTGGCTGCTACACTGCCCAGCTGCTACCTCCAGCAGTGGCATCCAAGGGTCAGGACAAGTGTCTATCCTAGGTGTGCCTCAAGCGCCCGCCCCCCATAGACTGGAGAGATAACTTGCAGGTGAAAACACCTGCAGATCTCTCAGGAATTGCTCTGCTGTTGCAGAGATGCAGGCATGCAGCTCCCTGGAGACCCTTGGAAGTGAGTAGAGGAACCCTAGGTTGAAACACAATGTGTACTCCAGGAAAGCTTAGAGACATTCCACAGAAACGCACAACCACTCTAGCTGCTGCATGAAAAAAACAGAGGCGGATTTCAGCTCAGCTCTCTCTGTGCAGCAATGAAGGGGGTTTTATGGGTGGTGGTGGGAAGACAACAATGTTTGGGCTTTGAAAGGTTGGGGTTTTTTTGAGTTCTGTGGTCAGGATGCTTCGGGGTTTGAGCTCCTTCAAGTCTGGGCAGGCTCAGTTTGGGGCTGACTGTGCCATCCTTCATGGGGCTTGCTGGTGCTGCCAGGCTACCTGCAGCTGACGTCTTTCATCACATCATCCAATTTCCACCCCCCCTTCCTTTCTCTTTCCTCCCCCTCTCGCTCCTTCCTCTCTCTGCAGGTCTCTAATTCGCTCAGGATTCACCGAGATCTTAGCTGGCAGCTTTCAACAGGTGCCATCTCTCCAGCTGCTGTAAGGATTCCTGACACCTCGGTTGTGAGTGGTGTGTGTGGATAGACAATGCCTGGCATGCCTTTTGTTTTCTCCATGCGTGTGAGCTACATGAGAAGCTGTTCCCGTAAACCCTTTCAGCCTCTGTGTCGCCCAGTGACGGTGAATCTCCTTAGGTCAATTTGTACTATTTCGCTGCCTCTTGCTTTTGGATATGCACAGAGCAGGTGTGGGGAACTTTTGGCCCTCCAGATGTGACTGAGCTACAGCTGCCATAATCCCTGACCATGCTTGCTGTGTCTGATGGGAGTTGGCACTGTGGTCTAAACCATTGAGCCTCTTGGACTTGCCGATCAGAAGGTCAGTGGTTCGAATCCCCACGACGGGGTGAGTTCCTGTTGCTCTGTCCCAGCTCCTGCCAACCTAGCAGTTCGAAAGCATACCAGTGCAAGTAGATAAATAGGTACCACTGCGGTGAGAAGGCAAACAGCATTTTTGTGCTCTCTGGTTTCCATCACAGTGTTCAGTTGAGCCAGAAGTGGTTTAGTCATGCTGGCCACATGACCCAGAAAGCTGTCTGTGGACAAACGCCGGCTCCCTCGGCCTGAAAGCAAGATGAGCACTGCAATCCCATAGTTGCCCATAGCTCAGCCACATCTGCTGGGCCAAAAGTTCCCCAGAAGTATGTGAGTCTATCCACCTAGCTGCCTTCTCTAGCCCAACCTGGTGGCCTGCAAATGTTTTGCGCTCCAACTCCCATCATCCCTGACCATTGACCATGGTGATTGGGGGCTGATGGGACTTAGAGTCCAACAACATCTGGAGGACAACAGGTTTGGAAGGCTGGTTTGGTCAATTTGTCAGTTAGAAAGGTCATTGGAAAGGAGTAAAAGGTGTTCATGGAATTTGTTATACACATTTTTATTTTTATACAAGTAACATCGCAAAAGAGGCATTTCCTCCAGTGCAAGAGACATCAGGCGGAATGCCTCTCCAAAAACAATGTCTGTTGCAACAAATGTGTGCATTTGTCTTAAAAAATGCTTTACTTTGGAACAAAGATTATCTTTCTGCAAATTAATGCAGATTTCATCAACTCATCCATCAGTTAATTGGCTTAAATTTGAACCATTAATCAACAATAGCAGCCCTGAAATTGATCTGCCTTATCAGTGACTGTTTGCAGATGCTCCTGTGAGTGTGGATTTCAGGAGGGAACTTGTAACGTTTCAGGAGATCGGGCTTGTGGGTTAGTGCCGACACTTGATTTTGCGGGACATGTGATGGTGTCTGTTGGTGTGTCTGTGTGTGCCCCCCGTGAGCATGTCTCTCTCACATCTGTGCAATTGTATTTGTACATTTTCACGGATACTTGCTTGTGCCCTACTGCTGCTTAAGGGGTGGGTGAGAGAATCTCACGCACCGCAAGCAGAGCCAAGTGGGATGGAAATAGTGAGTAGAGGCCTTCGTTCCAATCTGTGCTGGTGCAGGGCGGAGGAAGTTTCTCATTGGCATGATGGCAGTGCTTAATGAGAGAGAGAGAGGTACCCGTATGAATCCAGAACTGGATTCCAACATCATAGGAAGTCTCCTAACTGCAGGTGTGTGGATAGAAATGGCCCACACATGTTCTACAAAGAAATGCATATTCTGTGCATGCTCCAAGTCACTGTTTTCCCTGTCATTTTGTCACATAGTCCAACCTTGATCCCTTGGGTTGAAGAACAGATTTGGGGGCCAAATCCTGCCAAGGCATGGGAGTAGCCAGGGGGCGCAAGAGGGGAAGCTCCCCCCCAATCAATTAAAACAATAGAAATACTTAACTAACTGACTAATCACGTCGGTTCTGCCCCCCCCCCATAAAAGTCCTACCCTACCCAACAAAAAATCCTGGCTATGTCCATGTGCTGAGCTCTAGCTAATGACAAGAGCGGGGGGGGGGTGCTGGTCCAGGGTGCTCTGGCATAATACTCTGGGCACCCCATTAGATCTCTCCATTACAGCTAAGGGGTGATTGGCAGGCCCCTTTCCTTCCTGTTGACCTTCCAGCTGTGGGTAGACCAAGGTCTTGGTACTAGTGAGATAGCTCCCCACTGAGTCCTCTTTCGCCCACCATAGGAACACCAGATTGTGAGTGTGATTTAACTCTTTTGGACGGTAGCGACAGTAAACCTTGTTACCATGCCCTCCCAAACCTAGAGGGCACCTTGATGCAAGATGCAGCGATTTGGGACGCAAGCCCTGCTCCCTCTCTTCCATCCCAGACTTGGTTACCGTCCCCGTCGTATGCCCCAGTGTCTGACCTGCCTGCTTCTTCCCCCAATCCCCCAACCCCTAGCTTGATCACTTACAACTCCCTGGAACTGATCGGGGACGACGCCTTTGTGGGACTCATACACCTGGAGTACTTGTGAGTGTGCAAGGGGAGGCGTCAGGGGAGGGTTGGGGGCAGCCATGCGCGTTGGGGTGGGGTGGAGTGGGGCGAGGCATAAATGACCCAGGAGGGTAAGGGGTTGGGATGGATATTTGGGGCAAGGTTGAGTCACTTTAGGAGGTGAATCCATATTAAGAGAAGACAGGCAACTTATTAAAGATCTCCCTAGTTGACTAATCTCCTAGGCTTTAATTTTGTTACTTAATCTTTGCTTAAATTTAAGTACACTTCCATAGACGACAACATCAGTGAATTTTTTTGAAAGGAAACATGCTGTTTTAAATGTGCATAATGGTCTGATTTAATAAATTAATAGAAATTATGCACATTTATATAAATAATAATAGGGTAATTAAACAAGCTATATGGCCTTTTAAACTGGGAGTGGTATTGGTTTTGTTTGTTGTTATGGTATGTATTTATGTGCTTTTATATTGTAAACTGCCCTGTGATCTTCGGATGAAGGGTGGTATAGAAACATCATCATCATCATCATCATCATCATAAATAATAGTGAAAGATAGGTTTGCAACCTCTTTCGGCTAGTTCAGATGTGACACCAAACCAGATGTGGTACCAAGAATCATGTAAATGAGCCTCTGTGCTCGCACATTCGCTACACCTTCCACACTACTCCTCACACTCTCTGGTTTCCTTCTGATGTAGCAGTAATCCACAGTTTGCTGTTACATCTGAACTGGGCAACCTGTGGTCTGGGGAAACCATGAATTCAACAAAACAGGTATATAAACCCAGTCCAAAACTGTGGTTTGTAGGAAAACTGTGGCATACACCAACCATGGATTGGCCTGGTTCAGGCCACTAAACTATGGTTTGCCACTAAGCCAAAAGCAAGAGAGGAATTCAGAGTGTGAGAGAGGTGAGATAGGAAGGTATGAGCTGCTGTGCCTGGATCCAACACATATAGCTTTTATAGATAAGTCTTGCCATTTCAGGCTTCTAACCCCCTTTGCCCCCCGTCCCTGCTCCATCCCTTGAAGCCATGAATATCACCATTAAACTTCTGAGACTGGCTACCTTGTTTCCCCTTTAGTTGTCCCTCCACTGCTGTCTTCCAAATTGTGACTTAATTGTTCTTTCCACTTGTAGGTTCATTGAGCAAAACAGGCTTGAAGCAATCTCTAAGAACGCCTTCCGAGGTCTCAAGAACCTCCTCTACCTGTGAGTGATTTTTTTGACCCACTCCTAATCCCAGTCTAGCCCTTAACACAGACCCAAACAATCTCACTTCCCAACATGGCATCCAGCCGCCCCACATCTCCATACTTGTCCTCTCTCTCCTTCTCTCCACCTTACACTTCCTTGCATTTCCTCCAAACACCAGATTTCCATATGATGTTGGATTCCAGCTTCCAGCATTCCCGGACTGTTCTCATCATCCCTCACTGCTCCCAGCATTACCAAATCCAACCCCCATCATTCCTGACCAGTAGCAAAACATCTTTTGCAGACCCTGTTGGTTCCTAATACACATCCCCTTTATTTAAACTGTGCTTACTTCACTTCCACCGCAATGTTCGCCTTCCCAGCCCCGCAAACTGAGGATGTGTACGTTGCCTTCCTTCTAAGTGCTTTCCCTGCCAGTGTGGTGTAGTGGTTAAGAGCGGTGGACTTGTAATCTGGTGAACTGGGTTCGCTTCCCTGCTCCTCCACATGCAGCTGCTGGGTGGCCTTGGGCTAGTCACACTTCTTTGATGTCTCTCAGCCCCACTCACCTCACAGAGTGTTTGTTGTGGGGGAGGAAGGGAAAGGAGGTTGTTAGCTGCTTTGAGACTCCTTAGGGTAGTGATAAAGCGGGATATCAAATCCAAACTCTTCTTCTTCTTCTTGCCCACAGGAATTTGGCTAACAATAACCTGCAGACCTTACCAAGGAACCTGTTCCAGGGCTTAGATGCTTTGACTTCAGTGTGAGTGTGGGGCTAAGGGGGGGGAGCGTTGTGGGTATGGAGTACATAGGGGATGTGGGGCACTTCCTGGCAGTCACTAATTTTGGGTGGGATTCAGTTGCTTCCTGGCAAAGTCAGGTTGCCACCATTAGAGTTGGTTGGGTGGTCTTGTGCTATTAACCCCCTTCCCTCAAAAGATCAGACGTCTTGCCATAATAAAAGTGAGGGGGGAATGCATGAGAAAGCACAGGACGATATTTGCTTTGGCACAAGTTCATCTAACCTCCTCACAAACAAGTCATAAGAAATGGTCTTGAAATAGCTAACGTTGTCTAACAGCTTAACATGAGTCGACAGTGTGATGCAGCAGCAAAACAAAACAAAACCCCTAATGCTATTTTAGGCTTCCTCATCAGAAGCATAGGGAAGTCATATTCTGCCACACCTGGAATACTGTGTCCAGTTCTGGGCGCCACAATTTAAAAAGGATATTGACAAGCTGGAATGTATACAGAGGAGGGTGACCAAGAAGATCGAGAGTCTGGAAACCAAGCCTTATGTGGAATGGTTGAAGGAGCTGGGTATGTTTAGTCTGGATAAGAGGAAATACGATAAGCGTCTTCAAATACATCAAGGGCTGTCATATGGAAGATGGAACAAGCTTGTTTTCTCCTGCTCTGGAGGCGGCACTCGCAACAGTGGCTTCAAAATAGAAGAAAGGAGATTCTGGCTAAACATTAGGAAGAACTTTCTGACAGTAAGAGCTGTTTGACAGTGGAACGGTCTTCCCCAGGAGGTTTTTAAGCAGAGGTTGGATGGCCATCTGCCATGGATGCTTCAGTGGAGATTCCTGCATTTCAGGGGGAATCCCGTCTAAAACTACAATTCTTGGATTCTAAGTGCCCATAGTGATTCAGTTACCTCTCCGCTGCTGGCAAGGAGTGCAGTCAAAAGTGCAATGGAGTCTCTTGCAAAGGAAAGCCAAAGGGGAGGACCGAATGTCACAAGCTCCGCGTGGGTGGAGATTAATTTGCTTGGCTAATTGTGGGCACAGTTGCTGAAGCAGCGACAGTTTTCAAAACACTGCCACCCCAAGCTATGTTCACCATCCTAACCTAATTACAAAAGGATGCAAAAATTGACTATGCTGTAAGTGGGGAGGGAGCAAGGCTGGGGCGGGGCAAGGGAAGAGGGCAGGGATAGCCAACAGAAGCTTTTGAACTGAAACTCCATAGAATTGTAGAATTGGAAGGGACCCTGAGGGTCATCTAGTCCAACCCCCAGCAATGCAGGAATCTAATCTAACAGTGATAACACTGGCTGGCCCTAGGTCCACATTTCAGCTGCCCTCAGCCTAGTGCTGGTCCCAAACTGGCTTCTTTCCTGGCAGGGACTTGCGGGGGAATGCTTTCCACTGCGACTGCAAACTCAAATGGCTGGTGGAGTGGCTGGGCGAGACCAACGCCCAGGTGGAGCCCATGGAGTGCAGGTCGCCGCCAGAGCTGAACCGCACCAAAATCAGCGACCTCCGCCCTGCAGGCTTCAACTGCATCACTACAGGTAGGTCATCGCTTTCTCCCCTGTGCTTCCCCCACCTGGAAGAGGATCCCCACCACCACCTTCACTCAAGGATGGCCGAAGACATTTTGTACAGAGGCGGAGGAAGGGGGCGCGGTGGGGGCAGGCCAGCCCAGGTGTCACCACTGAGGGGGGGGTGACAAAATGCTGGGCGGCACTCACTGCAGGGCCTGCAGTGTACTGGAGCCATGCACCTCTCCGGGGAGTGATGCGGTGGCTTGGGTGCCCGCAGGCTCCACGCTGCCCCAAATGGTTCGCTCGCCACCTTCCCCTCAGCTGTAGGGCAGCTGAGTGGGAGGAGGCAGGCAGACTCCTTGGAGGCCCCACGGAGTGTCCTGCCCCGGCTGGCCCCACCCCGCAGACGGCTGGCCCTGCCCCTGGGCACAGGGCACGTGCACCACCCCAGGGGCCCAATCAGCTTGCTCCGCCACTGATTTTGTAAACCACTTTTGGGTCTCGTCTGATGCAAAGCAATATATAAATATGCAAAATAAACAAGAACCCGCTCCTGCTACAGTTCTTTTGGGATTCCCTGTCCTCTTATTCCAACCCCTCCAGTCTGTTCTCTTCTGCCACTCTCCTGTCATTGTTTTCAACAGGAGTGCCAGCTTGGCTCCGTGACTTTGGGTACCCGGGGCCATTGATCGTGCAAGGCCCTGGCACCAAAATTTGTGGGTGCCGGGCACCTTCATGGGGAATTTTATGGGTGCTCAGGCACCCAGGGCCCCAGGGAGTTGGCACCGATGGTTTTCACATATAGCAGGTGTTTGCTGATTGAGGAGTCAGGTTGCCTGCCCATCAGATGCCAAGAAGATGAAGAACTACACATCTTTTAGAAGACATCTGAAGGCAGCCCTGTATCAGGAAGTTTTTAATGTTTGACATTTTATTATGTTTTTACTTTATATTTTGCTGGAAGCCGCCCAGCCAGATGGGTGGGGTATAAATGTTGTTGTTGTTGTTGTTGTTGTTATTGTTGTTGTCAGCTTCACCTTGCATTCAAGGCCCTGTTAGTGGGATTCTTAATGTCATCTATTTTGGGATACTGGACTCGAATACTTGAGGGGTTTGAACCTCATGAGGTTGGTGGACTCCAACTCCCATCAGCCCAGCCAGGATGGCCAGCAGTTAGGGATGATGGGATTTGTAGTCCAGGATCATCTGGAGAGTCACAGGTTCCTCACCCCTGAGATAAGCCTTTCGGTCTGATCTAGGATGACTCCTTTTATGGTTCTTAGGTTCTTCATGGGTGACAAACATGATCAAGAATATACATGGTGTAGGTGGAAAGAGGATAGAGGAGAAGCTTTTCTCCTTTCAAATGACTAGAACAGGGTTTCCCAGACTTGGGTCTCCAGCTGTTTTTGGATTACAGTTCCCATTATTCCAGGCCACTGGTCCTGTTAGCTTGGGATGATGGGAGTTGTAGTCCAAAAACGGCTGGAGACCCATGTTTGAGAAACCCTGCACCAGAAGTTGGGATTGTCCAATTGAATTTTTGGGGCATCAGTGCAGGGCAGACCAAAGGAAACACTTTTGTCACCTGGTGGGATTTGCCACCATGAGATGTGGTGGCCATGGCTCTAGATGTCTTTAAAAGTTGATTAGAGAGAGTTCTGAGACGCAGATAAAAAGGTGTCATTCAGCCCTTGTGCCTGAGGGTTTAAAAGCAGTACTGTAAATAAATACAGAGAGCCTGTGATGTGGGTGAGTGGGTGTTTAAGGCAAGCCTGGGAACATGCCCATATTGATTAATAGTGTTTCAGCCAGCTGAGTTGTCCCCACTCAGGACAGTTGAAGCAAATAGAAGCGGAGGAGGTCCTTTCCTGTTCTAGTTCTAACCTCCACCCTCTTTCCTGCAGACCTTGTTCTCTTCGACACGCTACCTGAGCAGTCGCTCTCGGTAGAAACCTTCATGAACAACAAGGAACAGAACTTGGTCATTGCCCAGCCCTTCACTGGCCGCTGCAGTTTCTTGGAGTGGGACCACGTGGCCGGGAAATTCCGCACCTATGCCAGCATTAACGGTGAGCTATGCACCCACTTCCTCTCCCGACTCTATTAGAGACCCTGTCTTACATCCTGGGAAGCAGAAGAGCTTTAGCCCAGTGGTAGGGCATCGGCTTTACATGCCGAAGGTCCCTGGTTCAATCCCCAGCATCTCCAGGTAGGACTGGGAAGGTTCCCTTGCCTGAATCCCTGGAGAGCTGCTGTCAATCATTGCAGACAATACTGGACTAGATGGTCAGAAAGTAAAAGCGGTTTTCTATGCTCCTTATTCGTGGGCAAGGTCAGCAGCAATACATGAGTGTGGGAGAAAGCTTGAGAGTTAATATTTGTAGGAAGGCTCATTGTGTCCCAGGTGCAGCAAGGGAAGAACCTCCTCTGATGTAGCTGCTAGTGTTAAATAGGCTGGCTGGGGTTTGAGGTGTGAGGCCAGGGATGGCGAGCCCGTTCACACCCCCCCCCCAGACATTGTTGGACTCCAATTCCCATAAGCCCTTGCCTGCATGGCCAATGGTCAGACATGGTGGGAGGTGTAGCCTAGCAACATCTGGGGGAACGCAAGTTCCCTACCTGTGTTCTACGGTTCACTTGTGTTTTTATCCTCTAAGAAACCGATAAGATCATTAGGGCTGGACGATATATCAATATATCATCCACTTTGAGGTCCGTATTGTGATATAGGCTTCATAATTTTTGACCTGCCAATATATCGCGAATCATGATGTTTGTGTGTGCACACCATGCAAAAATAGCAATGCAGGGGGAAACCGTGAAGCCAGCCGAATGTCTTTACATAGGTCCATCCTTATTTCAGACATCATGATAGATTAGATAGATAGATAGATAGATAGATAGATAGATATATCATGATGTTTAGCTGGCAATATATTGCGATGTTGAAAACCAGATATCATCCAGCCCTAAAGATCATTCATGTTTCCCTTCTTACGGAAGCCATGTCTCTGTAGTATGACACTGAACACTTGCCCACCCGTCCGCCATTTTGTCTGTGTTCCATTGGGCCTTCTCCATAGCTGCTGTTTCTTTCAACTGTAGCCTCTCTAACATCACGCAAAGGAGCAGGTCACCATTCGTTCTCTCCACACCGTCTCCACTTCCTAGGCTCATCCACGGTGGTCTGCAAACCCCTGGTGATCGACGGCCACCTCTTTGTGGTAGTGGCTCAGCTGTTCGGAGGCTCGCACATCTACAAGCGGCACGAAGCGGCGGCGGGGGGCTTCGTACACATGCAGGCCATTGACGGCTCCCGCATCCGCAAGCCCAACGACATCGAGGTCTTCCGCGTAGAGGGAGACTGGTATTTCATCATGGCCGACAGCTCCAAGGCCGGCTCCACTACCCTGTATCGCTGGAACGGGCATGGCTTCTACTCGCATCAGTCTCTGCACCCCTGGTATCGTGACACAGATGCCGAGTTCCTGGAGATTGCTGGCAAACCCCACCTCATCTTGGCCAGCAGCTCTCAGCGCCCCGTCGTCTACCAGTGGAATAAGCAGCAGTTTGTCCGCCGCACAGATATCCCTGACATGGACGATGTCTATGCCGTCAAGCACTTCAAAGTCAAGGAGGATGTCTACGTTTGCCTGACGCGATTCCTTGGTGACTCCAAGGTGAGGCTGGCGGAATCATCACCAAGTCCCAATTTGCTTCTCAGTAGGACAGGTGTGGGGAATCTTTGGCCTTCCAGATGTTGCTACAGCTACAGTTCCCATCAGCCCCAGCAAGCGTGGGCAATGGTGGTTGTGGTTGAACAATGCCTAGAGCAGGATTTCCCAACCTTGGATCTCCCAAGCTGTTGTTGGACTACAACTCCCATCATCCCTAGCTAACAGGGACCATGGTCAGGTAGGATGGGAATTGTGGTCCTAAAACAGCTGGAGACCCAAGTTTGGGTAACACTGGTCTAGAGGGCCAGGGTTTCTTCACGCCTGCAGTGGGGGAATGTGCTTATGCTCAGTGGAAAGGTGTTGAAACTGCCCTTGGTCCACTCTCATGTACAGCATTGCATGTTTCTGAATGTTGAGGTGTGGTGGGTGTTGAACCTGGCAGCCTAGAGGTAAAGGAAGCCCTGAGCAGGGAAGTAGATATGGAGTGCTCCTGAAGTCTGCTTTCAGACACATTAGGCTGCATTAGTAGAACCACAGTTTCCAAGCCACGGCAAAGAAATGCCACTTATTCCACATTAACCAGACCTTATCTGGTGTAAAGTGCCCATTTCTGGGTGCTGCACATTAAGAAAGTAGCAGACAAATTGGTTGCGGTTCAGGGGAGGGCAGTAAAGATGGTCCTGTGTTGAAGAAACTGAGTGTGTTTAGAATGGAGACTATGATATGGCAGCATCTTCAAGCACCTGTTGTGCTTTATACAGAAAAGGACAAAGAGTGGTTCTTTATGCAAGGGAGTAAGGAGCTACCCAGGCACAAGGCCTACCCTTGACCCAATAAACCATGGCTTATCAGTCCCAAACCCAACAGTTCCCTATGTGAGACTGCCCACATTCTAGTGACTGGTAAGAAATGAATGAATTTGTTATCCTGTCCTGGTCACGGTCTTTGTAAGTACATCAATCACCCAGTTCTTGGCTCAATTAGAAGTAGGATATGATAATATTATATATCATTAATGTTGTTGTTGTTTTATACTCCACTCATCTGGCTGGGTTTCCCCAGCCACGCTGGGCAGCTCCCAACAAAATATTAAAAATACAATAAAGCATCAAACATTAATGTTCCCGAAACAGGGCTGCCTTCAGATGTCTTTTAAAAGCCAGATAGTTGTTTATTTCCTTGACATCTGATGGGAGGGTGTTCCACAGGGCGGGCGCCACTACCAAGAAGGCCCTCTGCCTGGTTCCCTGTAAACTCACTTCTCACAGTTTGAGGGAACCACCAGAAGGCCCTCAGAGCTGGACCTCAGTGTCCAGGCTGAACGATGTGGGTGGAGATGCTCCTTCAGGTATCCTGGGCCGAGGCCGAGCATATCCAACCCTGTGTTGCACTTTGCTGGAGTCTCCATCTTCCCAAGGGCACCTGAGCTCACGTTCCTCTCTGCCACCCACAGGTGATGCACTGGGACGGCTCCATGTTCCGAGATGTCCAGCAGATGCCTTCCCGCGGCTCCATGGTCTTCCAGCCACTGAGCATCGCCGGTTACCGCTACGCCTTCCTAGGCAACGACTACTCCTTCAGCAAAGTGTACCTCTACGACCCTGTCACAGGGCTCTTCCAGCACTTCCAAGAGCTGAGCACCCAGGCCCCGCGCTCCTTCGCCCACCTCAGCATCGACAACCAGGACTTCCTCATCGCCTCCAGCTTCAAGGGCCAAACGCATATCTACCGGCATGTCATCAACGATCAGAGTGCCTGAGCCTGGCGGTGGTGGGGTTGGGGGTGTCAAGGATAAGAGGCAGCCACCATGGGGAGAGGAAGGGCAGGAGAGGAGCCAGCCCCTGGAGGAAGTGCAGTGCCAGAGGCAACTACTAGGAAGGCAGGACGGGAAGCAAGACGCTGCTGAGAGTGCAATTCTCCAGTGGCAGAGAAGGGTGGAGAGGACTGGGTAACAGCTAGCCAGTGGGTGGAAGGCAGGCAAACTGAACAGCCACAATTCACTAGCACGTGAAAGTAATGGCAACAGGAACAGTCCACAGAATGCTTTAAACAAAAACAACTGCTAGAACAAAGGATGCTGGAGATTGCAGGACCAAAAGCCCACAATACTTTGCAGTGGGGCTAAACTGAGCATCTTCACAGATGGGGGCGTGCAGATTTGGAGAGGCAAACTTTGCTTAAAATCAATCCGAATTTTGTTCCCGGTTGTTTCCCCCCGCTTAAAGCATGGATGCTCTCCATTTAAATACCGTCCCTCCTCACTAACGTGGATGAAGGCTTGTGTTTTCCCTCCCGAAGTCAACTTTTATTGTCTTTTTTAAAAAGGGTTCAGTGCAAACCGTTTCCCCGTGCTTATTTTCTCTGCTTGCTTGTTTTTACTACAAATTATTTCCCCTCCTTTTCAAATGCATGGTTGTTGTTTTCTAAATAAAATTTGTGCAATTCAGCAAAAGGTAAGCTGCAACCCTATACCCACTTATCTGGGAGCATGACCCGTGGAACTCAATGGGACCTACACCTGGGTCTAGGATTGCGCTATGTCATTGAAATCCCTGACATTTAATCGGCTGCTGCAAAGTCCCATTCTAGGTTTCCATTGAGACAAAATTGCAGAATTCCATGTATGGTTCTATGGAAGCAAGTGTCAATGGCATTCAATGAGACACCTGCAATTATTGACTGCTGGGTTGCAACAAATGTGTTTTTAATGGCTGTTTTCAGTCTTATGGTTTTTCTGAATATTTTTAGGCACTCCACAGTGTCTGGTTCTTAAAGCACAACTAAAGCACAAGCTTAGCTTTCAAGCACATGAGGTACCCCTGCTCCTTTTGATGTGGGTCAGGGGGAGAAAACCAAGGGGGCACAAGGTAGGCTGGACTCACTGATAGGATGGGTGGGCAAAGGAGACTACAGAACTGAGAAAGGCTCCAGGGAGATCTGCCATGCATCTTAAGTACAGCACTTATCCTTTTACCTGTAAATAACCAGCATGTTGTTCAAATCCATCAACCTTCTTCCAGTAGTGGGCAGCACTGGCCTGCAAGGAGTGCATGCTCTTACTGGAATCACAAGAATATTGAGCTGGCATCACCTGGGCAGAGGCTGTTTCTCCGACAGAGGCAGACCGCCACCGCCTTCTGTCTCCCATTCATGACGTGGGGGTCCCACAACATGCGACCAATGTAAATAATAATAAAAATAGTATATTGTTCATGGGCTTGTGAGTAGTATTGTTTGTTGTGCGCCTGCTTCCCAACTGCAACAACAGGTGGGTTGTGCCAGAAATCATATCAAGGAGAGGGGGTGCCCAGGCACAACTGTACTGTGCTGCCAGGTTTGTTGCATGCTAGACTCCATGGGGGGAGCAGGGGAGAAGTTACTCTGAAGAGAGTGCACTGCTGTGTTGCCACTGTTGCATTTTCCAGGAAACTTCCTGCAAGTTCAAGAACATGAGAGCCCTGCAGGATCAGGCCAAAGGCCCACCTAATCCCAATATTGTGTTCCCAAAGTGGCCAGCAAAATGCACTGGTTTCCAGCAAGACATGAGCACAAAAACACTGTCCAATCGTGATCCCTAGCCACTGGCACTGGTGCCTCTGCTACTGGGTACAGCAGGCATAAGAAACCTTTGGTCCTCCCCATGCTGCGGACGACTCACGTAATTCCTGGCTATGGATAGGCTCCCTGGGGCTGATGGGAGTTGCAGTTCAGCAACATCCAGAAGTCGCCATGTTGGCTGGAGGATGTACAAAGCTAGAACCAATTCTGAAACGGAAGGAGGAGGAGGAGTTTGAATTTGATATCCTGCTTTATCACTACCTGAAGGAGTCTCAAAGCGGCTAATATTCTCCTTTCCCTTCCTCCCCCACAACAAACACTCTGTGAGGTGAGTGAGGCTGAGAGACTTCAGAGAAGTGTGACTGGCCCAAGGTCACCCAGCAGCTGCATGTGGAGGAGCGGGGAAGCGAACCCGGTTCACCAGATTACGAGTCCACCGCTCTTAACCACTACACCACACTGGCTCTCAGCAGATGCTCATGTTTATTATCGTGATTAAAGTTCAAGGAGCAGTTGATACCTTAAGGTGGACCAAGATAAAAATCATAATCTTGGTTACGTAATTCCCAGCTTCACAAACCTGCAGTTTCATCACGCCTTGACCAAACTGGACAGAGAATCCATCCACAAGCCATGCCAAAGTTGCTGACGGCGCTGCTTCTTTTACTTGTGCAAGATCCATTCGAGGCCATCATTCTAGTGCCTCTGGATTTAATTCGTTGCAGGAATACACATGCTTCCCAAACCTTCATATTCAAGGATTTAAGAACCGCAGAGACGCATCCATAAATTGTCAAATGAAGAGAAAGCTGCAGAGATCTACTATACAAAACTATAAAGTCTGGGTCCTGTGATGTTAGCGTTGCTTTTCCTTCTACTGGGATCTTTCTCGTAGCCTCGCATGCATACAGGCAGCAATATAAAGGAGAGTTTGCTCTGTACAACATGCTTTATTATTATACACTTCATTTCTGGATAGCTGTATCTTGCCTTTTAGGACAAAACCCTCCCAAAGTGGCTTACAGCTCAAAGCAATTAAGCCAGAGTACATCACAGTAAGCAACATTTGGAAGCGTATCAGCTGTAAACATTCAGCCAGCAGAAAATTGTTCAAGAAATGCCTTGCAATTAAGAAACAAAAGTGTTTGGAACCAGTGTCCACAGACAGCAAGTCTAGTGGAGATCGCAAGGAAGTAAATTCCAGAGGTGCCATTGGGCTGCCACTAAGAGACACGGTGCCTTGGTGATGAACTACAAATCTGCAAAACTGTGAATTGTGTAAACCAGAAATGATTTCAGCTTCCAGGCTCCATGCAGCTTGTAAGACACTGAAACAGGGTGAGGCCCTACAGATGTGATCCTTTCAATTTAGGGAAGGGCTGTGGCTGAGCATCTGCTTTGCATGTTGAAGGTCACAGGTTCAATCGCTGTCATCTCTAGGTAGGACTGGGAGAAAGACTGTGTCTGAAACCCTGGACAGCTGCTAATGGAGCATAGACACTGCCAGCCTAGCTGGACCAATGGTCTGAATCTGTACAGGAGTTGTGAGTCCCAACAACAGCTGAAGGCCCATAGGTTCCCCACTCCTGTCTTAGAACATGGGATAGCACTCTTGGAAATGGCCCATGCTTCCTTGCAAGACACAAGCCTCCCTCCCTCCAGTCTCATGTCCTACATGCAACATCCTCACATGCTGACTAAATCGGTGGGAATTTCTACAGGCAAAGGCACCAACCTTTGAAGACTGGGCTTCCCCTCTTTCATGGTATAGCAACAACAGCTAAATTTACCGTATTTTTCGCTCTATAACACGCACCCGACCATAACACGCACATAGTATTTAGAGGAGGAAAATCCGTAGGCATGCCACCCGTAGGCATTCCCTCAATAACACGCACAGACATTTCCTCTTACTTTCTAGGAGGAAAAAAGTGAGTGTTATGGTGCAAAAAATACGGTAAGTGGTGTACTTCTGGTCTCTGGACATGCCACCTTGTGACTGGGCCTTAATTCAACCTGAGGGCCACCATATCCCCATTTGGGCAGCCTTCCAAGGATCACATGTCATATGGGACCAAGGATAAACATGGACACAACTTTTTTGTACAGTAGACTTCATACACTTCTTTTTGTCCTCCCCTCCAGGCTAGCAAGAGGCATTGTTCAAGTTCAAGGACATATTCCAGCCTGGCAAAAGCACACAAGGTGGATGTGAGGAAAGGCCGGGGAGTGGCCTTGGAGGAGCAGGTGGTCTGGGAATTGTCCCAAGGGCGAGAGAGAGAGAGAGAGAGAGAGAGAGAGAGAGAGAGGACCCTCATTGCTGCCTTAAATCAGAATCATCTTTGCATAGCCCAAGACCATCAATTTCAGGAAAAACACCAGAATTTTATTTTTTGTCTCTTTTTTTTTAAAAAAACCAACAAAACAAAACCTAATACAGGTGTGAGAGCCCAAAAAAAATTGAAAGATCCAGTGTGTTACATCAATTGAGAGAGGAGTCAGGTATGGCTGGTATGTTAGTGGGAGCAGTCATTATCTTCACTCAGCATTCACTGGTTTCTCCTACAGGAGAGAGAGACACAGAGAGAGGGAGAACGAGATAGCACAGCATATTTAAGATACCTTCCTCTTGCCAAAGCAGAATTCAGAACTGTCTACCTTCCTTTGCCCAAACCTGTGCTGAACAAAGTGTGCACATGAACACACACACACCATTTTTACTGGTGTTATTAACACACTTCCCTCAAAAGTTCAATGTTTTGCCTCACAAAAAACCTCCAAGTTTCACTTTAGTTGTGTGTGTGTGCGTGTGTGAATACAATCCTTGTAACTGGTTACCAGTTCACTTCTGTGCCCAATTCGCTGTGCTCACTGTAGTGTTTGAAGCCCCAAACGACTTAGGCCCCTAAATATCCAAAAGATGCCCTCCTTCCCTACAGACCCCCTCAGGTGTTAAGATCAGCAGAGGAGACCCTCTTGGTCATTCCATGGCCCTTAGATTTTTTTAAAAAAAAATTTGTTTGTGTGTCTTATGAGAAGGCATTCACCAGGGCAGCCCCTAAGTTGTGGAATTCCCTCCTCACAGAAGAGTGCCTGGCACCTTCATTATCCAGCCTTCATTGTAGGCTGAAGGCATCTCTTCACCCTTGCCTTTGGCACGATACATATATTTTGGGATCTCCTCTAGCTCAGACTGTAACTTTTTTTCAGAGTGTTTTTAATGTAAAGTGGTACCTTGGTTCTCAAATGCCTTGGTACTCAAACAACTTAGAACCCAAACACTGCAAACCCGGAAGTAAGTGTTCCGGTTTGTGAACTTTTTTCAGCCGAACATGCTCCATTTTGAGTATTACACTTCTGATTTGAGTCCCACACTTCCGTTTTGAGTGTTATGCTGAGATCTGTCTGTTTTTGCTATTTATTTTGCATTTTTGTTTTGCGGCTCATTTTTTTTGTGACTCTCTGGAACCTGGTTTAGCAACTGATTGATTGAATGATTGTGTGACTGCAGTACATTGTTTATTGCTTTCATTTTATGGATCAATGGTCTCATTAGATAGTAAAATTCATGATAAATTGCTGTTTTAGGGGTTGCTTTTAAAAGTCTGGAACAGATTCATCCTTTTTGCATTACTTTCTATGGGAAAGCGCGCCTTGGTTTTGGAATGCTTTGGTTTTGGAACGGACTTCTGAAATGGATTAAGTTTGAGAACCAAGGTACCACTGTAGTATTCTACATTGTTGTGACCCGCTCTGGAACTGTATGGCGATGGGTGGGTAATTATTTCCACAGCCGTTGCAAATGTACCTTGGGTTTTGCTTCAGGGCAAAGATCTGATGGCATCTTTCGCAAGCCAAAAAAAGCCTCCTGCTCAGGCAACACTGCAGCCAAGCCAACTCTGCAGCTACCACCAGAGGGCAAAATAGTTAAATGCACCCCTCTGCTCTCCCATCATCTCCCTCACAATACCCTTCTCACAGGGTGGATTCCAACAAGGGGCAGGGCACAGCACTTTTTTAAAACCGGCAACACAGGATTGGGATTCTTTACATGACAGTTCTGGAGGTAATGGCCATATGGTATTTCATGCCCAGATGCTGCAAGCATTTTCACGGTTCTCTTTTCTGCTGCAAAAACTATTCCCGCTTAGAAATTTCATTTGGGACCTCTGTTCTCCATTGGCCTGGTGCATGCGATGGAGGCCACTCAGGCTTCCAGGCTGAAGTTGCAGCAGCTTCGCATTCCACCCATGATCCGCTTCAAGAAATGCTAATCTTTGCAGTCCCCAGCAGGGGTGAATAATGGCATTTTCAGTAGACTCTCTCCCCCCCTCCAATCACTTCTCCATCCCCAAAGAGCAATTACCTGCAAGCGGGAGCTTTTGCATGGTGTGGACACTACAAAGGAAGAGGACAAGTTAATAAGGTTGAAGCCACAGACCATCATCAACATTCCTCCTTCCAGTTTTAAGATCGCTAGAATAGGACTTTACTTTCTTCAGAATCATACCCCTTCAAGTTTGCCACCTATTAATTTGCCACCCACAGTGCCTGCCACCTCCCTCCTGCTACCCTACGACCTATGGGAGCGATTTCATCATACCTGTTTTTCCTCTTAGGTTTGCATTTGCACTTTCCACCTGGGAAGAGAGAATGAAAAACAGCATAAGGATTTGGCAAATTAGCCATCAGCAGCGGCTGACAAAATGCAGGTGTCTTGCATAAGGTTTGCACGGGGAAGTGAGACCTGCCCCGGCCCTCTGGCATCTCAGGGAGCAGGGGTGGGCAGGGAAGACCGTGGCCTGAGATATTTGGAGAGCTGCAGCCACAGAGACTCTAGGCTAGCCTTCCCCAATTGGCTGCCTTTTGGATGTTTTCGACTACAACTTCCATCAGCCACAGTCAGTAGAGGGAAGGGGGGAGTTGTAGACCAGGGCTCCCAGTTACAGAAAGCTGCCATAGGCTACAGAGGCCAATGGTTGATCTGATATATGGTATCTCTGTGTGATGGAGCTGGCTCAAAGTGGGATATGTTGTGTTCCCCTTCCCAAAACAGTGCCCCCCCTTTCCAAGTTAAGGTTGTCAGTAGACAAGACTGATCAAGTTATTCCACAACTGCTTCTCCTGGTAGTAAAAAATACGACAATAATAAATTAAATAACTATCCATTTGCTGCTCTGTTTGAAGAGCAAAAATCACTCTGCCAGAGGATGATGGGTTGTATCCAATGTAGTACTAAGTTAAAGTCACTTAAAAGGTACACAGTACTTGTTCCACTACAAAAATGCTTTGTTCCAGAGCAACTGTGCTGCACAAGAAAATGCAACAGCAGGTTGCTGGTAATGTCATTGCACTATAGATTGCAGAATCCATGGCACTGGATCCCTCTGTTGCTCAATGCTGGAACTCGGCCTTGTGATAGCAGGCAGAGAATATTGGACCCAAGCCATTCTTAGTAAGTAAATACAAAAATAATAGACGTATTGAGTTGTATCCATTGTTAGTCATGCTCACAGCTGACATACTGAAATTAAAGGACACGGTTAACTTGGGTACATTCGTTTCAATGGGTCTACTCAGATTTTAACTTAGTTGGGTCTACTTAATGGGTCTACTCAGATTTTAACTTAGCTGGGTATTATCTGTCAAAAAAAATCGTGCTGCGGCGGCAGGGGTACTTGGACAGTGAGCGATAAGGTTCTCTCTAAAGACGAGCCTAAACTGAAGCAGCATATGTATTTCATTTTCTAAAATGATTTTACTGTTGCTGTTACTATGGGTGCAGAATCACAGTGGAAACCATTCTATCTGAATAGCAGCACTGAAAATATATGTGAATGAACATCAATCAATCAATCAATCAATCAATCGGGTGTCTGTGGCTGAAACACTTCATACTGCCACCCAGGACTCCTTTTGGAGGAAGGCTGGGGTATGCATTCAATAAATAATAATTAAATAATAATTCATTGCTATTGTGATCTGCCTTAAGATCTGCATGATGGGCAGTGTAATTTTTTTTTTGCAAATGAATAAAATGCCGCAGGGTGAAGGCACCTATGATTGCATGCTCCTCCACACAGAACAGACCTCTTATGACAGAAATGTTCTAAGCCTAGCTTTCTATAGAATGTGCCAGTTTTCTGCATGGAAGGATAATTGGTGGTGCTCACACATCTCTGCACTGCAGTGGTATAGCCCAGACACAGATTTAGCACCTAAGCGAGAGCGAAGCCAAACTGTATAAGCAATTGCCAATAGCCTCTAAACCAACGCTTCCTCCCTCCCACCCCACAAATTTCTGCATTCACTTACTCAGCAGGATAACAATTCCCAGAAAACAGAGTACACCAGCAACGATCAAACCGCCAACACGCAGCGAGTACCAGTCTGCAGGAGGAAAGAGGAGAGGTTTGGTCTTGTCTAGGATACTTGCATCTTCACTCCATTCTCTCCCACTAATCTATAAACCTCTTTCCCACCCACTCAATATCCACCAATCAGGGATGTTCTGGTGATTTTTATTAGGCAGAGAGTTATGGAAGAGTTGTCTTAAGGAACTACTCAGTGGGAAACATTTAGAAGAACTTGTAGTTGTGATCAGGGGTTGCAGGGGGTAAATACAGAATAGGACTAAGGGTTTCAAGGAGCTGGGGTGGATGTGTTCCAATGTACGATTAGCACTCTTGCACACAAGACAAATGAAACATGGCAATTCCTTCCTATTGTAAACAAGTACGCCATCTGTTTATGTACAATTGCTCTTGGCCAGAAGATTCAGGATGGATTATACGGTGCTGCCAAGAATGACTCAAACTTACCATAATAAAAGGGGCTGTTTGGATCTGAAGAGAGAGGAAGAAAGACGTTAGAACATCCTATCCTAAGGATTCACACCTCAAAACAGCCCTCTTCTAAGAACCCAGGTGTGTTGCTGACTGTTCTTTGAACACAAAGATCTCAGGGTCTGGGTTGGTTCATATGGAGAGAAATGGTCCTCAAGGTATTGTGTTCCAGAGCCATTCTGAACATTGGCCATGCCAACTGGTGTTGGAAGTCCAACATTTGAAAGACTACAGGTTCTCCATCCTTGTTAAGGAGCCCCTTTGCCACAACTATAGCAGTATATACAAAATAACCAAAAACAAACATGGGGTACCGACAGCTACTCACCAGTAGGATCATTGGCTCCCAGGACAGGGAACGCTACAGAAGAAAATGAAAAGAGTTATTGTAATTTGATAGCATAACTACAGCTCCCCAGCTTTCAGTTCCCTTCTCACAGCTGCCCTTTGCAGTGCAGAAGCCTAACATGGTTAGGTTGTGGAAGGGCATTCCACCCACAGCTCTCATTGGCCCTGAACAGCATTAAGATACAGGCACCCGCTTCAGTGCCAGCTTCACGGGGCTGGGGAAGGGAAGGGAGCAGAAGATGAGAGGACAATTCTGAGAACTTTACCAGCCAAGAGAAGCAGCAGGATCTCCATGGTGGTGGGTTTCATATTGGTTTGTAGGGATAAGCAGAGCTTTGTGAGGAAAGAAGATGGAGAGAATTCATTTAGTTTTCTAGTTTTTCCAGTATTTATACCCTGCCTCTCCACCCCATGACTTCTCCCCCCCAAACCAAGGCAGCGTACATGTACTTCCTTCTTAAGCAGTCTCCCATCCAAGAACAGACCCAACCCAGACCTGCTTAGCTTCAGCAAGAGTGGTGGCCTCACATGTCTTCAGGCCATATCCTTGGGACTAGAATGGAACTGTATATATATATATGCCATTCACAAGAACATTTGTTCCATTTGTGCCCCACTTCTCCCAGAGGCTGAGGCGGCAAATGGATTAAGCTTCCCTGCGAAAATCTCTCAGCCCTCTCCCTGCCTTTAAGAATGTAAGAAGGCCCAAGGAAACTTGTTCTCACAATATTTATTATTATTATTATTATTATTATTATTAATACCCCGCGCATCTGGCTGGGTTTCCCCAGCCACTCTGGGCGGCTCCCAACAAAATATTTAAAACACGATACAAGATCAAACATTAAAACCTTCCCTAAACAATTGCCAAACTGATGCCTACGAAAAGCTTGAAAGCTGGACTTGAACCCAACTGACCATGGGTGTAGCCGAGGGGGTGGGGTGGGGGGGGCACCCCCCCATTTTCTACAAAAAAATTTGAAAAGCATTTAAAGTACTCAATTAACTGAGGCTCTGCCCCACCCCAGCAGAAGCTTTAGGGGGCAATCTACCCCCCCCCAAAAAAAGCTCAAAAAACCTTTTGCCCCACCAACCAAAATCCTCACTATGCCCCTGACAGTGAAGATGGAACAGCCCTATCCTCTGTGATAATGTGCCCACTGCCAAATTCTTTGCAGATTCCATTGCTGGGTTGGCCAGCAACACAACCTTATTTAGCTCAGTGATATAGTGTATGCTTTGCATTCAAGACCAGGCAGTACGTGATGGGGAAATCTTCTTGCGCAAGACTCTAGAAAGCAGATGCCAACCAGTCGCAAGAGATGGGGGGGGGGGGGACGTTGTATTTTACACAAAATAATAATATTATTTTTTATACCCCGCCCATCTGGCTGGGCTTCCCCAGCCACTCTGGGCGACTTCCAACAAAATATTAAAATACAGTAATGCGTCAAACATTAAAAGCATCCCTAAACAGGGCTTGCTTCAGATGTCTTCTAAAAATCATCCCTACAGTACAACCTCAGGTTAAGTATTTAATTCGTTCCAGAGGTTCGTTCTTAACCTGAAACTGTTCTTAACTTGAAGCACCACTTTAGCTAATGGGGCCTCCCGCTGCTGCCGCACGGCCACCACACGATTTCTGTTCTCATCCTGAAGCAAAGTTCGTAACCCGAGGTACTATTTCTGGGTTAGCGGAGTCTGTAACTTGAAGCGTATGTAACCTGAAGCATATGTAACTCGAGGTACCACTGTACTGAAAGAGAGTGAAGCGCAACAAGCAAAAGCGGTCTGTACTTGGGTGGCATTCAGAACTCTACAGGGTTACCCAAGCCAATCAGAAAACAAAATTAGGACAGAACATTCCAAACCAAACATACATTCTTAGCATTGCTTTAGACCTCCAGGGTGCCCAGAAGGGCCAAAAAACCTGATGCTAGAGATAAGTAAATAGAAAGTGTTTTCCAGTTACAAGTTACTCCAATGTTTATGGATCAACAGGGCAGTCAAGCAAGCTACAGCACCAGAAGATTGGGGACAGGAAGAAGGATATTGTCTTAAAGAGACAGAACTGTGAAAAGCAGGTGTAAGTTGGGAGAACAGGGTGATGGTTACAGGATTAGAATCATTTAATCAGATGGCAGCTAGTCCTCAGTGGCATTTAGACTGTCACTCACAGCGTGTGGCAGGGAGAGCAGAGTAAAGCAAATACGTAAGGGATGGTACTTTACTGAGAAATATTTACAAATTCTTTTGGAAAGAGTGGACTAAAGTCAACTGTGTGATGCCGAGACAGAGCACTAATAAAATTAGTTCCAGCCTCTTCATAGCAAACGCTTTCAGCAAAGCCCAAATCCAGCGTTTTGCAGAAGCCAAAAAGGTGCTGCCTCTACTTGTTGATGTCAGAGTGGAAGTACCAAATGTTTGAGGCCTTGGGCTGCTATGTTACTGTTAGTAGTACCTCTCTGGCAACAGCTTCTATTAGGAGGGAGAGAGACAGTGAGTCACCTGGATCAGGTAAACTCATTCTGGTTGGCCTGGGAAATAACAGGCTGTGATTGGCTGGAGGTTCTAGTCAGTGAAGAAAGGGCAAGTTAACTGTCAGTTGGGAAAAAGAACACCAACTGCTAAAGCTGACGAGGGGTGGGAAAGCTGAGGGAGAAGTGGATAGCTGAGGCCTTAATATTAAGCTGTTGCTGGTGAAGAACAGAAGAAGGGAGCTGGTGGCTGTGTTAGGCTGAGAGGGAGCCTTGAGAAAAGGTCTGACCAGAAGATTACGCAACTGGGTTTTAAGAAACAGCTAAACTGTTTCCCTGTAGGCAGAAGTACAACTGCAAGGGCTTTGGGGTCAGAGGAAGATTGTCCTCACTAGGGCTGGGCAATATCTGGTTTTCAACATCATGATATATCATCAGCTAAACATCGCAATACAGTCATACCTCGGCTCCCGAACACCTTAGAAGTCGAACGTTCTGGCTCCCAAATGATCAAAAACCGTAAGTGAGTGTTCCGGTTTTCAAACATTCTTTTGGGACCCAAACATCCGAAGGGGCTTCTGCAGCTTCCGATTGGCTGCAGGAGTTTCCTGCAGCCAATCAGAAGCCGCACTTTTGTTTTCGAACATTTTGGAAGTCGAACGGACTTCCAGAATGGATTTTGTTTGACTTCCGAGGTATGACTATATCATGATACCGAAATAAGGATGGTGCTATGCAGAGACATTGGCTGGCTTCGTGGCTTTTCCCACATCATGATTTTTGCATAGCACACACAAACAACCCCCATGAATAGTGATATATTGCCAGGTCAAAAATTCCAAAACAAATATCACGGTGTGAACTTCAAACTGGTTTTGGACAATATATTGATATATTGCCCCGCCCTAATCCCCAGTAGCAGAACAGGGTTGTGAGTAACTTTGGCTGGAGTGAATGTTTAGGGAACCGAAGGCAAAAAGCCACCTGGAAGCTGGGTGAGTAACAGCATTTCTCGAGCCCTTGGAAACTATCACCAAGCATATTTAAAGGTAAAGGTAAAGGTACCCCTTGCCAGACTCTGGGGTTGTGCGCCCATCTCACTCAAGAGGCCAGGGGCCAGCGCTGTCCGAAGACACTTCCGGGTCACGTGGCCAGCGTGACAAAGCTGCATCTGGCGAGCCAGAGCTGCACACGGAAACGCCGTTTACCTTCCCACTAGAAAGCGGTCCCTATTTATCTACTTGCACCCGGGGGTACTTTCGAACTGCTAGGTTGGCAGGCGCTGGGACCGAGCAACGGGAGCACACCCCGCCGCGGGGATTCGAACCGCCGACCTTTCGATCGGCAAGTCCTAGGCGCTGAGGCTTTAACCCACAGCGCCACCCGCGTCCCAAGCATATTTAAGACCCCCAAAATAAATACCAGTGTCCCCTTATGTACATAACATCCCCCTGATAAACCACCTTACTCATTCTGACTCCAGTGTTGGTTTCAATCTCACATCTAGGCTACGAGGAGTCTTTAAAACATTCTAAGGGAATGGGTGGCAGAAGGAAAGTGTCACCAAGCACAAATATCTAAACATGCATTTATAAATAATGGGAATGAGAAAAGAGTTTCCCCATAAGCTGTGGCAGACCTTGGCATCTCAAATTTCAGTGGAGCCCTGTGCAACGACAAAATCCAGCAGCCCCTCCATCTCTCGACTTACACTGGACATCATAGTTGCAGCACCCTAGAATTCCTGTGCCTGGTGCGACCGAATTGGTTGCACTCCGCTAGACCTGCCTTTGCTGTAAGGGGCATAATGACAGTGAGGGGGGTGGTCCGAAGGAACATGGGCTGGGGAGAACAAGGGCTGAATAGAGGGGTCTGGAAGACCTCTGGCCTGCTGCTCCCCCCGCCCACACTCTACTCCAGAGTTTCCCAAACTTTGGTCTCCAACTGATTTTGGACTATAACGCTGATCATCTCTAGCTACCAGGACCAGTGGTCAGGGATGATGGGAACTGTAGTCCAAAAACAGCTGGAGACCCTGAATCTACTCCATCAAGAGGCACAAGCTACTCCCAGCAGGGTCAGGGCTGGAGTCAGATGCAGTCAGCACAAAAGGCGCAAGGCTCTCTTGTTGGCAGTGAAGTTAACTCTTGATTCAAGAAATGGCACAGAACTGTCTTCCGTCCCTTCCAAGGCTCCTGGAGGAGTTTCCCAAGCAGTCTCAAACTGTGTCTGCACACCTCTTTTCTCTCTTCCAGTGTCCTCATTATCCTGCTTATTATTTCTTGGAGACCAGTGGGTGGAGGAGCTTATCACAGCAGGAGATGGAGACTCCAGGGATTCTCGTCTGCTTCAGCCTGCTCCCTGTCACAGGTTCCTCCTGCTCGCTAAAACTTGTTGTCCCTTCAGCATCCAGCACCTCCTCCCCATCATCCCCCTCTGACCTCTCCTCAGTGTCCTACCACCAATCCCTGGGCTCTGAGCCTCCTTCCTCAGGGACCTCCCTTGGGGGTCCCCCAGCTGGTGCCTCCTGAAGAGTAGCTTCACTGAGGAAGGGTCAAATGTTGAAGATAAGTGCACCTGAAGAGATCCATGCATCAATATGGCCCAAGAAAGCTCCCAGGAACCTGAGAAACTGAGTTGAAAAGCAACTCTGGGGAGAATGTTGGAGCTGGACTGGGAAAACACATTACCCAGACCACAGAGGCAGAAGGAGCTATGTGCTTATTGTGGAATGGCTACAAAGAGTAGTTAATGGCCTTTCACATAAATTCTACAGATTCAGACGCCACTGAACAGCAGTAACCAATGCAATGCCCTCCAGATACTGTTGAACTACAAGTCCCATTAGCTCCGGCCATGTTGGCTGGGACTGATGGGAGTTCAGTCCAGCAGAAATTGGAGAGCACTAGGTTGACTACCCCTGCCTTAGAACATATAAGCACTAACTACTCGGTACCTACCTTGTGCCAGTGGGAAACAGATTAGAGCCGTCACAAATGTGATGCAGGAAACAAATCTCAGAAACAAATGGTTTATTAATGGACAGCTCAGGACGGAGAGCAATATTGCAAGGAATGCTGAATGTAGCTGCACCTCCTGCGTCCAAATTCATTGGGTGCCAAGGCAATAATCTGATTGGCAAGTCACAGAACAATGTCTTCCTTGGAAATCTCCAGTCACTAACTCATTATGACAGCATTATGAAAAGCAAACAAGTTTCGGCAAGTTCAAGGAATCTGCTCCGTTCAGAGCCAGGGCTCATTATGGGACTTCTAGCCCCAAAATTAAGCACATTTTTTAAAGGCTCAGGATTCAATCAGAAGCATGGTTTTAAAAGATGTGGGGTTTGCCAAAAAGTTCATTGTTAGTACTGCAACAGAATTCACTGCCACAGAACATTGCAATGGTCAGTAGAATACTTTTAAAAGGGATGAGACAAATTAATGAGCGTTGGTGCAGTTTGGGTAATTTAAAACCAGCATTCCTCATCCTGGTGCCCTCCAACGTTTTGGACTACAACTCCCATCATCCCTGGCCATTAAGCCATGCTGGCTAGAGCTCATGGGAGCTGTAGTCCAACAACATCCAGAGAACACAAGGTTGCAGCTGCTTAGGAAAGGCTGGTCGACAATGACTGACAACAGCGCTCCAGAGTTCATAAAAGTCTTTTGCAGTCCTGCAAAAGGAGATTCCAAGGATTGAACCTGGGACCTTTCTCATGCAAGGGATGTGTTCTGGCCCTGAGCTACATTTATAGTATTTACATAGGCCGCCCTACAACAAAGTTTGCAGTTTGCAAGAAGTGGTAACTTAAAATCCAATAATAAAAGTAAATAAACACACCATAAAAAAACAGTAACAGAGTGCAAAACTGCTTAAAGCTTACAAGAGATTTTAAAAGCTTGGAGATATAAAAAGGTCTCCGCTTTACAGGGGCCACGATAACAACTACCTGCACACAGAGAACTGTTGCATCAACCACAGAAGCAGTTCTTATTGCCTCTGAAGGTGCAACAGTCTTTACGGTGGTACTTCAGGTTACATACGCTTCAGGTTACAGACTCCACTAACCCAGAAATAGTGCTTCAGGTTAAGAACTTTGCTTCAGGATGAGAACAGAAATCGGCCTCCGGCAGTGTAGCAGCAGGAGGCCCCATTAGCTAAAGTGGTGCTTCAGGTTAAGAACAATTTCAGGTTAAGTACGGACCTCCGGAAAGAATTAAGTACTTAACATGAGGTACCACTGTATTTGAAATGAAGTTGCACCAGGACTGAATGAAAGACCAAAAGCATGTCCCGAGACACACAGAGCTCTGAAGCAGAAAACCCCAAACCCCGTCTTCAAAATGCGAGTCAACAGCGTGCATGAAAACACCCCAATTCCCCTTCCTGGGCAGAACCCGTCATCCCAAAGATGATGCCTTTAAAAATAATAAGCAGAATTAGGAACAGCTCTTCAACAACACCAGTGAATCTACAGGCACCTTTCTATTTCAAGAGACCATCCATTGTTTCAGACCACAGAAATGAGTGATTGCCCCTTATTCCAGAAACCCTATTTCCAAAAGCATCCATTCTCCTAAGGACCACAAAAAGCAGTGACAGCCAAAACGGAAGCAATACAAACCAACAATGTCAAAGTCTAGAAAACCTATAAAACACAGGGATGCTTAAATCACTGCAAACTGCGGGCCTCAAATCAGGGATGGGGACCCTGTGGCCCTCCAGATGTTGCTGAACTACAACTCCCATCACCCTCTCTCCAATGGGTGAAGCCAGTGAGGGTTGCAGTCCTTAACTTATCATGCTCTGTTGCTATCCCCAGCCTTGTTTTGTGACATTTGGGGGGAGGGTTGATAAAAGTGTTACCTTACTGTAGCTTAGGGATTAAGCCTCTTCAGTAATTTAAATGGCTGTTTAAATGTCAAAAGGAAGTTTCTTCCTAATTTTGCAATTCACGGTTTTGCATAATTCCATTTTGCATATGGAATGCATGAGTATTTCAAGAATGGGCATGCAAGCACATTTTCTTTGCTAACATATCCAGGCAGAAGGTGACTAGTCCTACAAGCATGCCTAGTGAAGGGTTATTTTGAGACCTAAACTGAGAAGTCTTGTCCCTGCTACCCTCTGAGAAACACTGCTGCCATTACCTGCAAGAAATAGTGCCTGTCTAGAGACTGCATGGCTGCACCTAGAGTGGCAGCTATATAATTACTACCATTAGTTCCTGAAACCTACCCCCCAGCTCCTGGGGAACTGACTAGTCTTGCTCTTTCAGCTATCAGCAGCAGTGAAGCAATTATTTGCATTGCGACAAAGGAATTAGATTCAACTGGTTTACGTGCAGTGCAGGAATCTTGCATGAATTGGGGACTCACAAAACACACTGAAGTACTGTGTAAATGGGACCAAAGTCTCAAAGCAAAGTCTGAAGATCCTCTGCCAGACACTCACTCACTCTCTCTCTCTCTCTCTCTCTCTCTCTGTGTGTGTGTGTGTGTGTGTGTACCTGTGCATATCTATAAGGCAAAGCCCTTGTGTTTCTATGAAAACATGGATTTTTTTTGTCACTCACGGTGTTCTGGAGTTGTTTTGTGGAGCTGTATATAATTAATTTTCAGGACTGGTTCAAATCTGAACTGCAGATGCATATTCCATGTGAGAAGAAGAAGGGGACAGTTTGCCTTTCAATTCCAGCTCCTTTCTGAATCCGTCTTTGCCAGCTGAGTCCCCAGCAGGCTTCTCATTGTCGGTGAGGTCACAGACACTAACCAATAGGTGCTTTCTGACACACAGGCAGCCACATTCCAAAGAGGAGCACATCACAATGGCCCACCATCTGAGAACGGAGGCACATTTCCCAAGCAACCTGTTGCAGTCAAGGAGTCCAGCCTGACTAACATTTCCAGCATCAAGTAGAATGCAGCCATTTTAAGTTGCAGCCAGCAACAGGCATAAAGGGGGTCTATTTGCACCACTGAGATGTAGAGATGGAGAAACCCCCCCTTTCACACCATTGCCCTGGCAGCCCAGTGGGGCCTTCACTTCAGCTCTGAAGTTCAAGCTGCTCATTACTTCTGCCTCTTTTTGTCCCCACAATTATAACAGCTTCCAAACGGAACTGCTTCCCTCTAGGAAGAGGCCTGGATCCCACACAAGTGATTCAAAACCACACCAGTTGTTGCTTCCAGATCAAGATCAGTTCCAATGGGAAGGGCACATCCCAGCTTTGCTCATGGCGGCCGCTCCAAAATTATGCCCCTTCCCTACCATAACTAAGGAGCAGCCACACAAGTGCCAATCTATGTCAAACGGATCAGGCAAATAAAATGTCTGCACAACAAAGGCAACAGGTTACCCACAAGGCGGCCAGGGGTGGCACGGGCTGGAACCAGTCCCTCCCTCAGCCTCCCATAAAGGGACAGAATTGTGCTCATCCAAAATCCAGGGCAATGCTGGGTTTTACCCCCTTAGAGAAACCATGTAGGCATAAACACACTATTTTTGTATAAGCCCATCTGAAATAAGGGCTAGCATGGAGCAGCTGGTCTCTAGAAAAGGGAAACTAGGATGAAGCACAGAAAGCTACCATACTTTTAATGCGCATCATGATTGATGTTTTTGTTTTGCTTCGTGAGTTAAAGCAGCTCTCGGAGAAGCGCTCCCCGCTTGCTTTTTTTTTTTTTTTGCAGAGAGAGAGAGAGAGATACAAAGAACACGCTTATTCGGGTCTTACAGAGCTGCCAGGACCTGGTCAGATGAACTGCTCTTTTCGCTGAACAATTCCCAGGCGGCCCTAATTTCAGGGGAGAACTTTCAGCTTGGCAGCTCTGCTCAGAAACAGCCGCGCGCACACGCAAGGAGCGCACGATGCTCTTTTTCTCTACCTTGGTAAAAGAGAGCAAAGTGCAAGCCTGGGGCAGCCGCGCCCAAGCCGGGGGTTGCAAGAGAGCCCCACGGTGGGCAACCAAACCTTCCCCTCCGCCAGGAGGCCGGGTCCCGATCCTGCTCCCCCCCCTCTTCTTTCCAAAGGGCCCCTCTACTCACCCCGTCTGCAGAAAGGCCAAATGCAGGCGAGCCAACCCGACCCGGAAAAAGCCGAGGCGGGGAGAGGCCCTCCTTTCCCTGACTAAACAGACCTGAGCGCAGACCACACCCAAGGCAGGTGAGGAGGAGGAGGAACAGGTTTGGCTGCCGCGGGGAAGGGAAGGGCCGCCTTGGCCCCCTCGCCTTTCCTCTGCAAGGGAACAGACAACCCGGAGCTTCCAGCCTCCTGCCAGCTCGGAGAGGCGCCTCGATCCTTCCCTTCCCTTGTAGGAAACGAGGCAGGGCCGCTCGGTTTCCCTTCACAACTCACCCCCTCAAATAGGGGTCCTCCTCTGGCTTGAGACAACCGTGCCTTTCATAGCAGCGTTTGTGTATCTCGCAGGGGTGAGGAACCTGTGGCCTGCTAGCTAGGACAGCACCCCTGGCCAGTGGGCAACGCTGGCTTGAGGAGGTTTAGTGTCCCAACTCCACCTGGAGGGCTGCAGGTCTTCCTCCACTTCCCTACAGGTTTTGAATAATGAGGGAGACCGCTGCATCTGTTGGATTTCCGTCTGCCACACAGGTGTTCACAGATGCCTGACGTACTCCTTTCTCTTTTGCTGGTAGGTCTTCTGACCACCTTTTGTCCTAACAACAATTATTGGGCTTCAGTGCCTATCAGCCCTAGTCAGCGTGGCCAATGAGCAGGGGTTGATGGGAGTTGTAGTCCACCAAGTTCCCCATCCCAGCTATTCATTATCTCAGCAAAGGTAAGATTTGAATTTGGAGCTCCCTGATTCACAGCTCAGTCTTCTCAGCCATTTTCACTAGATAGACTCTCATTGGTTGAGTACGGCCACTTTCTGCCTAGTGTTGGGAGTGATGGAGAAAGCTGTATCTGCTGGTTTTCCTGCAATTATCAAAGGCGTAGGTGGCCTATCAGGGGAAATTGCTGCATTAGTTGGGGGGGGGGGTTGAACACCAGGAATCCAATGCAGTTTAGATCCCCAAATCAACCTCTTCCAGCTGAAACAACTTTATTGGAAGGAACTGCGATTGTTTTCCAAAGCACATATTTTAAAGGAACATTGCATAGGGTTACAACAGTGCACCTCAGTTAGTGCTCAGATTGCAGAGAGCAGGCAGCAGTCTTGGCTGCTGTTTTTAGAAGGCTGGAGGCAGCAGGGTTGTGTAATATTTGATTAACACCTCCACGTACCTGTCACTCCACAATTCAAGCAGTGAGCCCAGACGTATTGATGTTTGTGAATCTGTGTGTTAGAGTGGTGAAAGTAGCCCACACTGCAAGGTATCGGTGCAAGGACCCCTGGGAACACGTCCCACCTCTAAATCTGCCAAGCACTGCTTTTACTTGCTACATTGCTAAGGGAGGAGAGGGCAGGAGGTAGATCTAGGTTCTCCTGGTGGACCAGTAAATGATTTGCAGTAGATCTGCAGGCATTTACTAAACGCAGTGGGAGAGCCCCTCCCTGCTTTGCATGCAGAATGTCACAACAGGCAGGATAGCCAGTAAGCCTTGCCAGGATATGCCGAACCCTGCAAATGTCCCAGCATGCAAGGTGCAGATTCTGAGCCTGAAACAGAGTCTCTGTTTTGCATGCAGAAGCTGCCAGGTTCAATGCACAACATTTCCAGTTAGAAGAATCTGAAACTCTGGAGAGCTGCTGCTGCTGCTGCTGCTGTTGCTGCCAGTCAGGGTGGACAGAACCAGCCTGGGTGGCCAAATGGCCTGACCTGGTATTAGGTAGCTTCCTAGGAAGAGGGTCTTTAAAACAGCCTTGTCAAGAGGCTTGGCAGCTGTCTGTGCTGTGGGCATTGTAGAAGGGCAAAACCCTCCAGTGGCCTTATCAAGCATTCTTGGCTCATGCAAATCACCAAAAGTTTCCTCATAGGAACAGGGCCCTGACACGTCCTGCTGCTCCTCCACCCCCTCAGAGATCCAGACTGGGCCAGAGAGGACTTGAAGCAAGATGCTGGAGATGGTTTGAGGAGGCAGGAGCATTGTACAATCCCTGTCCTGTTGCAAGAAGCGGTCGGAGCTGGAGCAGTGCATAGCCTCAGGTAATAGTTATACCTTGGGTTAAACAAGGTGAGGCCTGCAAAAACTGGTGCCTCCAAAGGCAGATTTTTCTAAAGAAGAGGTCCATTAACGAGTCATCTGTAGGGCTGGGGATGCCAGCAGTGGACAGGACAGAGCCGGGCGGGGGGGGGGGGGCAGGGCGCCCCTTCCCCCCTCTTTTTCGCAGCCCCTCACCTCCACCTCTTTCCCCTTGTTTCCCCAGGGCCAGCTACATGCCTGTGTGACAGATCTTTTGCCACTGAGCAAATTTGCCAAGGGCTGCCACAATTCCCCTATTACACTGTGGGACAGACACCAAAGAATCCGGGGAACTGTACTTTGTTAAGGATGGTGAGATTTGTTAGAAGACCCCCATTCCCTTCACAGATCTACAGTTCCCAGAGTGGTTTAAAGACTGAATCCCTCTTCCCAGGGAATTCTGGGAATTGTAGCTTTGTGAGGAGAACAGGGGTCTCCTAACAGCTCTCGCTCGGCACCATTAAGAAATCAAGATTCTTTGGGGGGCAAATCCATGTCTGTTTAAAGTGGTATGATTCTGCTATAAATACATAGTGCAGATGGGGCTGTACGTAAGAGCATTCATTCTTGTTGCATTTAACATCCCCCAAATAACCAGAGACGTAGGAATAAGCACAGATGGCTTGAAACGCAGCGTGGAACAGTTCCCTAAATAGCACCAATCTTTCCCAGCTTCACGAGGGAAAACAGGCACAGCCAAAAACCCTCTCATGCAGAAATCTGATCTTCCTATTCCGGCTTTGTGCAGGTCGGCGTCACCTTCGCACTGATACAATCACAGAGGTAATGAAGCTTTCCAAGAACTGAATTTGCCAGATCAAAGCAGGCAGTTTTGCATGAAAGCTCCTCTGGAAGTTGAAGTATCCATATTAGTCTGTTGCAACAAAACCAACAAGGCGTGTTGTGAAGCCTTAAGGGCAAAGTGGTCTATTATGTCATACACGTTCACGGACTATAATCCCCTTTATCAGATGCATAAAGTGTTGTAAACACACAGAGGCCTCCTGGGTGCAGAGGGAAGGAAGTGAAAACAGTGAGGTCAGATGGCAATGAAACGCAAAGCGTCATCTGTGATAATGCAACTAAATCTTAACAGTGAGCCAATGCGAATAAGCCTTGCAAAAAGCTCACTTGGATATTATCTAATCCAGTGTTTCCCAACCGGTGTTCCGCGGCACACTAGTGTGCCGCGAGACTTTGCCTGGTGTGCCATGGGAGGGAGGCGGGCTCCATGTGCTTAGAGCAACAGGCTGCCGCCCCAAGCCTTGCGCGCCTGGCAGGAGCTCCTGCCGGGCGCGCAAGGCTTGCAGACACTCGCCCGAAGCACGGGCAGCCCTCCGTAGGGCTCCCTGTGCTTCGGGCAACAGGCTGCCGCCCCAAGCCTTGCGCGCCTGGCAGGAGCTCCTGCCGGGCGCGCAGGGTTGCAGACACTCGCCCGAAGCACGGGGAGCCCTCCGTAGGGCTCCCTGTGCTTCGGGCAACAGGCTGCCGCCCCAAGCCTTGCCGCCTGGCAGGAGCTCCTGCCGGGCGCGCAGGGTTGCAGACACTCGCCGGAAGCACGGGGAGCCCTCCGTAGGGCTCCCTGTGCTTCGGGCAACAGGCTGCCGCCCCAAGCCTTGCCGCCTGGCAGGAGCTCCTGCCGGGCGCGCAGGGTTGCAGACACTCGCCAGAAGCACGGGGAGCCCTCCGTAGGGCTCCCTGTGCTTCGGGCAACAGGCTGCCGCCCCAAGCCTTGCGCGCCTGGCAGGAGCTCCTGCCGGGCGCGCAAGACTTGCAGACACTCGCCCGAAGCACGGGCAGCCCTCCGTAGGGCTCCCTGTGCTTCAGGCAACAGGCTGCCGCCCCAAGCCTTGCGCGCCTGGCAGGAGCTCCTGCCGGGCGCGCAGGGTTGCAGACACTCGCCCGAAGCACAGGGAGCCCTCCGTAGGGCTCCCTGTGCTTCAGGCAACAGGCTGCCACCCCAAGCCTTGCGCGCCTGGCAGGAGCTCCTGCCGGGCGCGCAAGGCTTGCAGACACTCGCCCGAAGCACGGGGAGCCCTCCGTAGGGCTCCCTGTGCTTCGGGCAACAGGCTGCCGCCCCAAGCCTTGCCGCCTGGCAGGAGCTCCTGCCGGGCGCGCAGGGTTGCAGACACTCGCCCGAAGCACGGGGAGCCCTCCGTAGGGCTCCCTGTGCTTCGGGCAACAGGCTGCCGCCCCAAGCGGCATATAGTCAATATAGGCACAGAGTTAATTTTTTAAACATTTTCTAATGGTGGTGTGCCTCGAGATTTTTTTCATGAAACAAGTGTGCCTTTGCCCAAAAAAGGTTGGGAAACACTGATCTAATCCTGCCATACCTTCTATATTACTGACAATAAACATAGTTAGCATTTTGCAGCTATAAAATCAACACATACCTGGCTGGTACTGGGAATCACCCAGTCTGTGGCAACCCTAAGCAAAACTTAAATGCTTGCCATTTAAGTAACCATTTACAGCACCAGTAATGAGCAATGACAACAGCCTTCTTAAGCTTTGCTTGGTTAACTAAAGCCCCTGATGCGGGAGAGGAAGCCATTGTCTCCATTCAGGCCTAAACAAATAGAATCAAACTTCTGAAGCTCCTTTGCTGAAGAAAAGGTGACTTTCAGGTCAACAGCAGAGAATGAGGTAAGACACACGGGATATAGATTACCTTCCAGCTATCTGCTGCTGCTGCCTATATGGGATAGACTTGCATGTCTGGACAGAAAAGATGAAACAGGCACAAGTCTGACATGGAAAAACTGGAATGTTCAGAAACCAGTGGGACAAAGCTCCAACAAGCACATGCACAGAATTAGGTTTCTAGTCCATAAGATTCCCAGTGTCCCCTCCCCGCTTTCCTGAGTCAGAGATAAACATAGAGGTAAACAATTGGACTGAGCTAAGCTAAGGCTGATGCATCAGTGCTTATTCTTTTCACTTCCATTGTTTCTTCCTTAGCAGAGCCGCCAGTTGTGTAGGATGTGAGGGGTCAGTGGGCAGCTCAGACAATCCTATCAAAAAACTAAACAAAGCACCGAAACAATGCAACTAGAACCAGAATGGCCTCCGCGGTCTCTGCTGCTTTGCAACAAAAGTCAGTAGACAAATGTAGCACCTGTAGCAGCTTGAGGCTGCCTTGCTAGTTTGGATGTTGGCGGCTCTGTCAAACACACAGACCCAGGTGCTGACTGGGAGGGGGGATCCTACAGTGCATTGGCACTGTGATGGCCTGGGACTTGGACTCGGAACCAGAGGAGACTCACTCTGCACCAGATCCTTTGCCTCAGGCATCCCCTGAACCAAGTCTGGGGCCTGATCCTGAAGAGTCCCAGTCTGCACAGGTTCCCCTGCAACAAACACCATATGGGCCAAGTCAGGGGCCTGAGCCTGCCCTGGCTCCAGATGCGGGGATTACCTCATCGCCTTCAGCTGGGCCATCACTTATAGCTGGTCCACTGCCAGTTTGGTCAGGGGAGGCTGAGGTGGCCCCTGGATCTAGTAACCCACTGACGTCTCCTGAGCTGCAGAGACTAAGGTCTGAGAGAAGGAGAGACCTGAGTACTCGCAGGAGGAGTGAACAGGGAGGTGAGTCGCCAGGGGATCAGGACCGGCCGATACTCTGACAAAGATAAAAGGCTGTTGGACTCAGCCCAGGTTGCAGGAGTAACATTGCTGTATGCTAAATCCTGCCCCGTGTCCTGCCTTGGCCCTGTCGGACTGACTCCTAGCAGAACCTTTGGATTCTGGACTGGACTGCATTTCACAGGTTACCCCTGGGCCCAGCACAGGCACTTAGGGAATATTTTTTTGAAGTACAGGTGGATGTAACATAGTAATTCAACCAGATAAGGCCTCAATTTGTGTCCCTTGGTTGATTTTGTTGCTTCTGTAAACACTCTGGTGAAATGATAGGCTGCAGAAAGGCCAGACCAGGAAAAAGCTGAATGCAGCTTACGGATGATTTGCCAAGTACCAACATACAGATCCACCTCTGGAGAAAGTAACCTCTGGTGGCACCACCAGCCACAGGGAACCTCTGGGAGCTAACTGTTTTTTAATTTTATTTTTATACCGCGCTCTTCATCCTGTATTTTTCTATCCAGTATTTTTATCTTGTGAACCGTCCTGAGATCACAGCCTGCTGGGCGGAGGTAATGGGAGAGAAGAATACTTCCATCATTCTGTCTATTTCCAGGCTATGGTGGGGGAAATCACAAATGGATCTCCCCTCTCATTGAGAACAATATGGGGGGAAATCAGAATTAGCTGACCTAAATCTTGGCCCAGCTTGGGGCCAGGTCAGGTGGCTGAGATGCAATCTCTTCTTCTCCAAGTTCTTGACCAGTTGTCTGCTCACCTGTTTTTGCCTTACCAAAGATGGGCCAGGACCACGGATAGCAGAGGGGAAAGGGGTTGCTGGTATCAGACTTTCCTCTCCAGTATCAGAGCGCTCTCTTGCTCTCTCATTCTTCATCGTTGGAGAGGGAACTCCAACCTTTCCAAAGGACAACTGGGATGCATTCCCAGGGGCTTTCAGACTGTTATAATGAGGATGCTGGGATAAAGTGCACCAAAGTCAAAGAAGCTTTTAAGGCCAGTTTTACAGGAAGACACAAAGTTATATGAAAAAGGGGGTGAATATACAGTAAAGAGCTGGGGATGTGGAGAAGCTTTTATTTCTGATTCCTGTAAGTGTGTGTAGAGCCTTGCAAAGTGCTTTAAAACAGTGGTGGGAACTTTAAGCCCATGGGCCAAATACACACACACACAGTCTATTTCTACATCCCTCAGGGCTCTCTCCAGGGTATACTCCTTCCAGTGCTGCACCCCTCACTGATCATGCTCCCCCTCCTCCTTGGGTGCTTCTGCCTAGCTGAAATGTGTTCCTCGAACTGTGATAAAACACCTCTTAATTGCCCAGGTGGGGAGAGAGGTGTGCAGCAAGCTCCCAATATTACATGGCTTGAGTGGAACCCTTCACACCAAGGCAAGCATCTCCTCTGTTGCCCCACCCATTTTGGGTCCTGGCCACACCCACCACCTGTGTATGGGCTCCTGGGGCTTTGCCCTTTGCAGGAACGTGGCCCCGGACAGATAAAAGGTCCCCTGCACCCCTGCCTTAAAGAAGTGTTTCCCAAACTTGGTTATCCAGCTAAGTTTGGACTACAGTTCCCATCATCCTTGACTGCTGGTCCTGCTAGCTAGGGATGATGGGAGTTGTAGTCCAAAGACAGCTGGAGACCCAAGTTTGGGAAACCCTGCTTTAAAGAAAGACATGATCAGAGAAGGAGGGAGGGGGGACAGTTGCAGCTGGACCTGGATCTCATCTCGGAAACAGCAAATGCTGTAAGGATTGATGGTCTTAGAACAGCCTGTCCCTCCAGGGCGGTGGCTGCTTCTCGGATCACCTTCCTTCACCTCTGTATTGTGTGTATAGTTCAGCATATAAACAGCAGAGGTGGGGAAGCCAAGCTCAGAACACACTGTACCTGATGTACATACAAATGAACCCCTTGGCAGTGGAGCTAGGGCTGTGCATTCCTGCAGAGAGCATCTTAAGTGTTTGGCCCTGGGCACAGCTGCCAGGTCCTGATCTCTCTAGAGACCTGCAGGGAAGATCAGCTTTACTTGCCAATTAGAATGGCATGGAGGCAGGCGGGTCCCCCTCCCCCCTTGCTGAGTCCTGGAAAGAAACTGACTAATGATGCCTACCTTTGAGGCTGTCGTGCCTCCTTCCTCTGGATTTGTTCCTAGCCTGCTGATCCATCACCCCCCATAAACTGCATGGGGATGGTGCTGCTGGTTCTCACCAGTCCAACTTGCGAAAATAAAACCAAATACAGTGGTACTTTGGTTCTCAAATGCCTTGGCACTCAAACAACTTGGAACCCAAACACTGCAAACCCAGAAGTAAGTGTTCCGGTTGGCGAACGTTTTTCGGAAGCCGATTGTGCTCCATTTTGAGTTTTACGCTCCTGATTTGAGTGCCACACTTCCGTTTTGAGTGTTACACTGAGGTCTGTATGTTTTGGCTATTTACAGTGGTACCTCTGGTTACAAACTTAATTCATTCCGGAGGGTCAGTTCTTAACCTGAAAGTGTTCTTAACCTGAGGTAACACTTTAGCTAGTGGGGCATCCCGCTGCCGCCGCGCTGCTGGTGTGCGATTTCTGTTCTCATCCTGAGGTAACGTTCTTAACCCGATGTACTGTTTCTGGGTTAGCAGAGTGTAACCTGAAGCATTTGTAACCTGAGGTACCACTGTATTTTGCATTTTTGTTTTTGCAGCTCTTTTTGTTTTCTTTTTGGGACTCTGTGGAACCCAATTCACCTACTGACTGATTGATTGTGTGACTGCAGTACATTGTTTATTGCTTTCATTATATGGATCAATGGTCTCGTTAGATGGTGAAATTCATGCTTTTAAAAGGGGTTGTTTTTAAAAGTCTGGAATGGATTAATCCATTTTGCATTACTTTCTATGGGAAAGTGCACCTTGGTTTTGGAACGTTTTGGTTTTGGAACGTACTTCCGGAACGGATTAAGTTTGAGAGCCAAGGTACTGGTACTGTATCTGTATCTTAAAGAAACCATAGTCTCCAGTGACCTTTGCTCCAAGGAAAGCTGGAACCCCTAGAGTCTCTCACCACTTGGGGACCAGGGTGTGCACAGCAATAGCTAATCAAATAGTCAACCAATAGTTAGGAACAATCTGGGTAGGAAACCTGTGGCAGGGGCAGACTTTGGTCTCAACTTTCAGTGGCGCCCTGTGCGAGTCCAAAATTTGGCACACCCCTCTCACCTCTTTGCTTCCCTTCTCTTCCCTACTTCATAGTTGCAACCTTTTGTTTATCAATACTCTTCTATGTTGTTTTGAAATGTGTTTTCTGCATCCAAATTTTGTTTCAGTAGCACATGTCTTGTTTCGTTTATTGTAACTTTATTTAGTCCATATACATCCCAGCTCAATTTTTAAAAAGCCATCTTAATTTCTTATTTGAATTTAATCTGTTTTCTATGTTTAAGAGTCTTGTTCCTTCTGTTCTTGCTCTTCCTGCTCCCTTTCTTCTGGATAGTTCTAGATAGTTTCTTCTGGATAGTTCTGCCCATGTGATAGTCCCCCCCCCAAAGCTCTTTCCTGTATTTCCTCTGAACTTATCTGCTCTGCTTCTGAAAGGTCTCAACACCTTTGTTTCTTCCCTTTGTATGTAATTGAAATGCCTTCAGGAACTTCCCACCTGAATGGGATGGCATTATTTCTCAAAGCATCGGCCAGAAAGTTATAATTGCTCCTTTTCTTTAACAATCTCATCGGTATCTCAGAGTTATGATCTTTTGGTCATCGATCTGGATGTGCTTCTGGTAATAAGGTTAGGTAATAGGGTAAGAGACCCTTGGACGGTTAAGTCCAGTCAAAGGTGGCTATGGGGTAAGGCACTCATATCGCTTTTCAGGCCGAGACAGCTTTCTGGGTCATGTGGCCAACATGACTAAGCCGCTACTGGCTCACGGAGGACCGTGACGAGTGCCAGAGCACACAGAAACACCATTTGCCTTCCCACCACAGTGGTACCTATTTATCTACTTGCACTGGCATGCTTTCAAACTGCTAGGTTGGTAGAAGCTGGGACGGAGCAACGGGAGCTCACCCCGTCATGGGGATTCGAACCACTGACCTTCTGATTGGCAAGCCCAAGAGGCTCTGTGGTTTAGACCACAGCTCCACCTGCACTGGTAGTGCATCTGCAGTGGTCTGTGCAATGGAACCGGTCCCACTGCCCTACCTCCACCCCTTTCAATGTTGCCAAACAGCTTCCAGTCATCCCTGACCATTGGCCAGGCTGTCTGGGGCTGATGAAAAGTCCAACAACATCACTTGGACCATCACACAGGATTCGCCATCCCAACTCTGGTTCTTTACTTTCTGACTCACCTAGCTTTTTACGATGTGCGAAGGTGCTTCTCACTGCAGCTGTTGTTAAACTATTTTTTTTTTTTACTGCTGCCTCTTTATCACTGTTTGTTCCTTCTATTGCTGGTGTGGGTGTTTTTTTTTTATTGCCACTGCAGTTTACTGCTTGGCAAGCCTACAGGAGAGAAGGCAGGGTATAAACATTCTAAATAAGCAAAATGCTTGTGAAGGGCATCTTTCCTGGGTGTTTTGAGTCTTTTCCTGAGTGCTTTGAATGGGAGAGGCATCCAGCCCTGGGGAAAAAGACTAAATGTACACACCACACAACCAAACCCCATGGCTTCCTCCAAAGAATCCTGGGAGCTTTAGTTTGCCCCCCACAGAGCAGCAACCCTCAATATTCTTACTGAACTACAGTTCCCATGATTCTTTTGGCAAAGACATGTGTTTTAAATGGATGGTGGAGGTGTGATTATCTTCAGAGCAGGAGGTGTGTTTTTCCATGTGAGAGCCAGTGTGGTGTAGTGGTTAAGAGCGGTAGGCTCGTAATCTGGTGAACCGGGTTCGCGTCTCTGCTCCTCCACATGCAGCTGCTGGGTGACCTTGGGCCAGTCACACTTCTATGAAGTCTCTCAGCCCCACTCACCTCACAGAGTGTTTGTTGTGGGGGAGGAAGGGAAAGGAGAATGTTAGCCGCTTTGAGACTCCTTCGGGTAGTGATAAAGAGGGATATCAAATCCAAATCCAGAAACTCCAATTTTAAGAGAGAAGGCAGAGCTCTCGCTGATAAGCTGAAAGCATCTTGCAGTGTGCATGGTCCTCTCTGCCTATCTGATATGGTGAGGGAGTGAATATGCTGCCCCCAAGAACATCCTAAAAAGCAGTTCAAAAGCATAAAGTGCAAGTAGATAAATAGGTTGGGGACGCAGGTGGCGCTGTGGGTTAAAGCCTCAGCGCCTAGGACTTGCCGATCGAAAGGTCAGCGGTTCGAATCCCTGCGGCGGGGTGCGCTCCCGTTGCTCGGTCCCAGTGCCTGCCAACCTAGCAGTTCGAAAGCACCTCCGGGTGCAAGTAGATAAATAGGGACCGCTTACCAGCGGGAAGGTAAACGGCGTTTCCGTGTGCGGCTCTGGCTCGCCAGATGCAGCTTTGTCACGCTGGCCACGTGACCCGGAAGTGTCTCCGGACAGCGCTGGCCCCTGGCCTCTTAAGTGAGATGGGCACACAACCCCAGAGTCTGTCAAGACTGGCCCGTACGGGCAGGGGTACCTTTACCTTTAGATAAATAGGTACCACTCCGGCGGGAAGGTAAACGGCATTTCCGTGCGCTGCTCTGGTTTGCCAGAAGCGGCTTAGTCATGCTGGACACATGACCCGGAAGCTGTATGCTGGCTCCCTTGGCCAATAAAGTGAGATGAGCGCCGCAACCCCAGAGTCGTCCACGACTGGACCTAATGGTCAGGGGTCCCTTTACCTTTAGGAGCATCAAAGCTGTGTGCCTATGCTGTACCTATGTACTTGTAAATACATTCCAAACTGCCATAAATCTTCTGGAGGAAGAAGTGAGCCCTGCCATTCCTGGCTAACACAACCTCTTTTTATCTTTGTAAATTCTGAAATGGTACCTTTTGAAGGCTCTTTGACACATCTCTTGCAGCAGTGGGATCTGAACCTAGAGTCAACATGGGGCCACAAGGGCAGTGGCAGCTGTATTCATGCCAATCAGGCTGGTGTAAGACAAGGCAGCAATGACGAGCCTCCCCTTTGAAGGGCTGTCCAGTCCAAATCTGGCCAGAAGATCAAAGAGTCCAAGGAGGGAGAGCAAGACAGATCTTGAAGTCACCCCTGAGAGTTAGCACAGCGCCTGGACAGCTAACATATCACCTGGCCACAGTCTTCTGCACCTTGGCAAGATGTTTTGTATTTCTATTTGAATCACAGTGGTTATTCTAAATTTGCATCCACAAATATAGATCAGCACGTTCGGTTTCCATGCACAGCGGTGTCCTCTTTCGCCCCTGCCTTAATGAGGCATTCAGTGGCCTCCCTGGTTCTATGCCAGTGGTTTTCCAAACCAAGCTGTGGGTTGTAGCTCAGTGGCAGAGCATCTGCCTTGTAGGCAGTAAGTCCCAGGTTCAATCCCCAGCATCTCCAGGTTGGGCTGGGAAAAGCGACCCTGGAGAGCTGCTGCCAGTCCGTGTCTGCAGCACTGAATTAGGTGGACCAGTAATCTGACTTGGCATAAGGCAGTTTCCTATGCTCCTAAACCTAGAGGAATTTATTTTATTATCAGGGCGGTTCATAGTATACATTCTCTCTTAGGTGCAGCTCTTAAAGATGGGCAGAGGCTCAGATCAGCTTCCCAAGATGCCTTTGCTCCTTCACCTTTTGGGGTTTGGCTGCAGCCCATTGGCAGAGCATGAAGACCTAGGGAGGGTGGTGGGGTCCACAGTGGCCTCCGGGAGGGTGCCTGCCTGCCTGCTGCCCCCCGAGAGCTTCCCTTCACTCTGTCATTTCCGCTGACTTGAAATTCACCAGTGACCCCGGCACTTCTGAGAACAACCCCAGGCCCCTTTCTCGGCTGCTCTGGGCACAGACAGGACATTGTTAGGGAGTTCGATGGAGAACAAGCGCTCCATTGACTCGGATGTGAGAACGGCAGCCCCGGAGGGAGGGCAAGGGGGCTTGGCCTTTTGTTCCGGCTCCAGATGAGGCACTAGGAGCCAGCGACAAAAAAAACCCCCAGAAAAGACAGGGTGGGGGTGGCACGGAGCCTTAGGACTGCTCCCCCCCCCCGTCAATCCCTCCTTGGGTGTGCTCTGACTGGGGGGTGCAGCCACCGTGCCTAATGAGAGCCGTGTTGTCTGGGTGGCTTTTAAGAAGGACAGGGAGAAAAGGAAGAGGGTGTTCTGTGTTCCAGGGTGGGGAGATGAGTCTTCTTCAGATCGGGGGGAGAGGGCAGGAGGAATGCCAGTTTGGAGGAAAGCAAGGGGCCGTGGCATTGCCCGATGTTGTCCCCGAGTCACACACAGCCCCTCGGAAGGGTAGGGGTGGCTTTGCATCTCCAGCCTTGGAGAATGGGGTGATTCAACTGGTGTTTTCCTGAGCCAGCGCAGCTGCATGCGGTTGAGCCAGAGCAATGGCCTGTGATGCTCCCCCTTGGCTGTGTGCCAGTTCCTGCGGGGCCTTTTGCACAGATGTCAGCGAGAGTTCAGCAGGGTGGCATGCTCCAGGAAGCAGGAGGCCTCCCCTGCCCCTTTGCAATCCTGCTCCGAGGAGCAGAGGAACATGCCTTTTATAACCAAGTCAGACCATTAGTCCCTCTTTCGTCCACATTTGACTGGCAGTGGCTCTCCTGAGTTTTCAACTCCCAGCCCTGTCTGGAGATGGCGGGGATCGAACCTGAGGCCTTCTGCACACACAGCAGATCCTCTGCTACCGAGCTACAGCTGGGAGCCTGAAACACAGCCCTCTTTCATCTTTTTAAAGGTTACGGCAGTATTTTCACAGCACAGCTAAAAATGTGTGCCAACAGGCTGTGCCGCCAACCTTTGACTTGCCCCCATCTTTTCTTTGGTTAAAAACGGTTTTGTGCCTTAAATAGCTGTTTCCTCTCCTTTCCTCTGCTTTCATGCTGGCAGGGGCCTCCCAGGTTGATTTCTGCTGGGTAGACAAGAGATGTTCAAGGTGTCTTGTGTCCATCTGAAAGGAAGCAGCGCTCAAGTGTTTCTTTCTACAAGGAAACTATGGTGATGGGCTGAACCATTTTTGGGGTTGTATTCCACAACTTAAAACCACACAGAAGAGCCTGTGTCTATTTTGAAATTGACGGGGCTTCTCCCTTGTGACAAATCAGTGTTTTCGCCACTCCCTTGGCTAGGCTGGAGGCCTCCGGCATGCAATGTGAAGTTTGCTACCTGTGCTCAGGGCAGGCACAGAATACCTAGCACAAACTCGGGGCAGCCCTTGTCTGTTTTGAACCCCTCTCACAACGTTCCAAGACCTCTAGTGGGAGAAGGCTGGGCCCACACAGAGAGGTGTGCTTTGTATAGGTTGCACAATCCCTCCAGACTTTAGGGTGACTGGATGTGAAAGAGGAAAGTTGCTATTGGTGCAGTAGAGGTGTCCACCTCAATTCCCCTCTTGTACACACAGATAGTGAAAATACTGGAGTCCTATCCTCTTTTGCACCCACAATATTCTCTGGAGGTTTTTCAGAGCCTCTCCAATTGTCCTTTTCATTGTGCATTTATGGTGATTTGTGCTCAATAAAATGGTAGCGGGGTCATTTATACACAAACCCACTTTCAATACTGCAAAAGATTCTGGGGGTGGGCGTACCGCTTCATTTCCAATCAGTGCCTGTCTTGTAGTAACTTCCCGCTGAAATCCTCTTAGCTTTCTGTACTACTAATGTTCCCAAGTAAATTTTCGTCCCACTTTTGTTGCAAGAAGACTGTCCTTTCAGATGGCAATCATGCAATAACATTGGAGAAACACCAGTCTGGGGGGAGCCCCTTTGAATCCAACCATTGTGCTAGCAGGAAGCGGTGCTCTGTGTTCTTCAGCGTTCAATTCCAGCAGCTGAAGCAGGGTGTTGTGTTCTCCCGCAGTAACTCTGTTGCTGTCTGAGAGCAAATCTCAGGGGGGTTGTTCATGCAAAGTATTTCTGGAAAGCTCAGAGGCGCAGAAAATGCATGCAGAAATCTTTGGTGCCAGGCGATTTCTGTTCCCAAAGTGTCGGCTGAGGTTTCATTCCATTAAAACTAAAGCAAGACTCACCCACATATGCAAAGGAGCTCCATCACAAGGCATAGAAAGGGGAGATAGATAAGCCCAGGATTTATGTGGAGGCTGGGCAGGACCCCCACCTGTTATCAACCTCTGCTGGACTGTTTAGCAGGTTCAGAATTAAATGTCTCAACAACAGCTGTTTTAAATTACTTTCTTTTGACCCCAGGTGCTTAGAAAAATCTGTCTAAATCTATCTACAATTTCTACTTAAGTATTTTTATTTACTTACTTGTTTGGGGGGGGGCCTGCCCCGTGCCCACGCCCATGGATGAACCTGATGCAGAGATAGGAGGGATTTTGTTGGCCATAACAGAGGGATGCTAGCAGACCTTAGAAGTGCAAATTGTGAATTTGAGATTGCAGGACATTTGCCTGTGCTAGACCCAAAGAGGGGCTGTGTCACCTTTAGAAGCTGCTCGGGAGAAATTCCTCCAAGCATTGCTTTGCCTGAGACAGCTCTGCAATTTGAAAAGCCCTTCTGGTAATGTGCATTAACTCACTTCCTCCAGCTCTGGCACACTGGTGGTTGTGTCTAGGCCTTGAACTTCTGCCCCAAAGTACCCTGCGCTGATGATGATATACCACTGCCTCTTACAGCTGAGCAGAAAAATAATTATTCATGTCATTTCTATACCGCTTTATATTTATTTTAATCTCCGGGCAGCAGTTAAGTCAATTTGAGGCACTATATAAGTGATCATCATAACCAGCAAGACATCATCAAAGCTGAGTGCCATGTTTGGCAGCCCCTGTTTATAAGCCTCATAAGAAGAGAAGATAAGAAGCGCTCTCCTGGAATAGGACAAATGTCCACAGAGTCCAACCTTCTGTTTCTCATAATGTGCTAGCCAGGGGCCCTGGGAAGCCCACAGCGCGAGTCTCCCTAGTCCTGGGACTCCCAAGCTCATCTGGTCGCTGCACCTGCCGGATTCCTGCCTGTCTTAAAGGCACAGCGCTTGGGTCAGCGGGGGGGGGGGGAATGTGCGCTAAGTGGGGAGAGCGCCGGACCCGCCTTTCTGCCTTGGATGGCGCCATAAATCAAGGCAGAGGCGCCCTCTCCGCCTTCCCTTCCCAGGAGAGGAATCTCGGCTCGCTCGCCCACAGCGTCTCCATCTTCCCGTCGCCGATCCTCTCCGGCTCCGCTTTGCTGGGAAGCGGCCCAAGGCACAGTTACGCAACGCGCCGGCCAGCCCGGTTCGGGAGCCAAGCGGCGGAGGGGCGCCCTCTAGTGGGCAGCGGAGGCGCCGCGCCACCGTCGGATCTCGAAAAACAGCCTTCTTGGGGTGGGGGAGACAGGGTGCCTGCGCCTGTTGACTGAGCGACACGTGCTCCCCATGCTCAAGGACTGTGCGGGAGATAAAAAAAAACAACTTTCCGCCTTTGGAACTGGTCGCCCTCAAAAGAATCTGCCCAGAACGTGGTGGTGGAATAGACTGTACTATTTGAGAGCCGGCGAGGGGGCAGAGAGAAAGAAAACTTCCCCCTATATTTTAAGGCAGAGGTTCTCAACCTTTCTGGGTCCACGGCTCTGGACCAACTGCATTCTTTCTGCGGCACCCCCGTGGGCTCAGGAGCAGTCCTGGATTTCCGTATAAGCTAAAGAAGCTATAGCTTAAGGCCCCACTCTCTTGGTGGCCCCCAAAAAACTAAAGGAAAACAAACAAACCTGGATGTACATTTCCAAAATATAAGATACAAAACAAATAAAACAAAACCTATATACAGCAACAGTGTTTTGTGATGTGTAGGCTCCTATGATGTAAGTAATGGGCCTCGTCTGCTAGCCTGCTCCCTAAAATATCACTGGTTTGCTTATTTCTTTATATAGGGTGCCTACCTTCACCTTGACATCACCTTGCCAACAAAGGTCCATATAGTTGAAGGAGGAGACTCTTGAGAGTCCCGTGCACTGCAAGAAGATCAAACCTATCCATTCTGAAGGAAATCAGCCCTGAGTGCTTACTGGAAGGACAGATCCTGAAGCTGAGGCTCCAATACTTTGGCCACCTCATGCGAAGAGAAGATTCCCTGGAAAATACCCTGATGTTGGGAAAGATGGAGGGCACAAGGAGAAGGGGACGACAGAGGACGAGATGGTTGGACAGTGTTCTCGAAGTTACCAGCATGAGTTTGACCAAACTGCGGGAGGCAGTGGAAGACAGGAGTGCCTGGTGTGCTCTGGTCCAGGGGGTCACGAAGAGTCGGACACAACTAAACAACTAAACAACAACCTTCAGTAGCTTAGGGCCCCATCAAACTTAAATCCGGCCCTGCTCAGGAGCCCAGTTTTGTCACCCCTTGCCTGCCTCTTACCCTTTTTCAAACACCCTCCCTTGTGGGTGTTCAAACACCCTCCCCTCTGCTCCCCTCTCCTTGGGAGTCCTCTGGGCAGCCGCTGCTGCCACCCCTAGTGTCTGAGCTGCCCCCCTTCCCCCAAAGAGAGGGGCTTCCTGACACTGCCCCACAGGGGCCTGGGACTTGTCTGTCCATTTCCAACAGTAAGGGCTGGCAGACTGGCTGGCGGGGCTTCCTCACCCACCTGCTTGCTTACTCCAAGGCCGCCTCAGCTCCTGGCAACCAGCCCCCACCCCCCCGGCCAGCCCCAGAGGCACCTTTCGCCTGGGGAGCTTGTAGGCAGGGATGCTGCAACAAACAGCTGTGCAAGCCTCTGGGAGGCAGAAACGTGTGAGGGCATCAGAGGGAGGGAGGGAAGGAAGAAAAGAGAGACAGAAGCCAGTGTTGCCCGCAGCACCCTGAACATCATTCAAGGCACCTCAGGGTTCCATGGCACATTGGTTGAAAACCACTGTTTTAGGGGAATATCCCCACAAATAAACCCCAACACATGTTAGGGAACAGGCTACTCTATGCTGTGCTAGTTCCTAACTTAAAAACAAAACATCATTTTCAGTCCCCTCTAACATTTCAAAATTCTACCGCCATGTCCCATTGGAGAGGCAGACCAGGCTTTGTAGAGGCTAGGAAACGGACCCTGGGTGAAGCCCTTATCTGGGTCAGTCTCCCATGTAGTTCTGGGTCATGCATGTGCAGGTCCATTTTGTAATTATCTGTCAGTGGTTGCTCTCCTAGATGGGTGCGCTGCTAAAATGTTAATGTGGGAGACCTCTGAATCAGCCTATAGTGTAAGCACATTTTAACATGGGCGAGGGTAGAAGCTCCTTATAAACCATGCCTGGGACAGGTGCTTGTTACCCTTCCTTTGCCAGTTTTAAGTGAGGAGGCACCAATTTGCTTGAGGTAAGACGGCTGGAGCTGGGGGTTTGGCTCGAAACATGCTTTTGCCACCTGAGACAAAGGGCAAGATGGCATCAACAGCTTCAAGAAACTTTAAGGCCAATAGAAAAACTGGAAAGAACTGAGCATTAGGATGCTGATCAAATGCTTAAGGAGAGGTTTGTGGAAGGGCTACAACACTTTGTAAAAGAGATTTGGAATTGTTCTTTTTTTGGGGGGGAGGAAACCTTCTGCAAAATATTAACAACAACAAAAACAACAACAACCCAGGGGCTTTCGTAGAGCCAAATTATTATTTTATTATTACTGTTAATGACATTTGTATACCACCCTTCATCCAAAGATCGCAGGGCAGCTTGCAACATACAAATGCAAAATGAGAGCACAAAAACACATAATAAAAAATAAAATCTGGTCAGGATTGTATCAGCACCTTGCAGCAAAGGTTGAGTGATGCATAATCCTGCACAGATGGGAAGCAGGATGATACTAAACGCAAAGGGAAGGATGGAGGGAATCAGCAAGAGGATGTTGGAAAAGATTCAGAGGGCGATGCAAAGCTCTGAAAGTAGATTTGAGCCGCCTTTCTCTTGCTTCCCAACACCACAAAGTGGAAGGGACCACTAGTCCCAGGATAAATATGATGAGGATGGCGGGCATGCCTGTACAGTCATATACATTGCCAGAAGATGTACAGCAGAGAAGGGTCACTTTGACGTGTGTTGAAGAAGTCCAAATAAGCCCCGGAGCTGCTGATGAGACAGGTGTGAGGAAGCAGAACTCCATGGCTGTGGCTGCCAGAAAGGAAGTGTACACACAGGATTCAAGCCTAATTTTAGAATGAGTCACCATGCCAGTGAATTGCCAATATGGGACAGAATGGCAGAGAGGCACTTTTGAATCCATTGTGCATTTCTGACCACTGCAGGATCAGCATTTGAGTTACCAATGCAGGGAAATGCAAAAGCAGAATTAAACTCTAACCCCACTTTCAGGATTTCAGCTAGGGCTGCAAAGGGCATTGTGGGTGCACCACTGCTTGTTTAAATGTTTCACCTGCAGCAATTAGAAGGTGAGCATGTTTAGCTTCAGCAGTTAAAAAATCCAGACACACTGGAGCAATCGAGGTGAGTTTCCTCCCCTAGCCAGTTAGCAGCTCATTCCATCTGTAGTGTTACACATTAAAACAAAGCAAGAAAACCCTTTGAAAGAGCAGAGGCCCTTGGATTTGCTCACTGTCATCTTCAGATAAGGGCCAAACTAGAGAGGACACCATTTGCACAAGTAGCAATTGTTTGTTTTATTTTCAGGGTAAAAAACCAAAAACAAACCAGAGGTAGGCTGTGTTTTGCAGATCATGACTCTGGCAAGCAGGGGTACAGAGGCTTTATCATTCTGCTCTCCACTGTAATCCCAATCTGGATCAGGGCTGTTATTTAAATTAGTAGGCTACCCAGATTCCAAAAAACACCTCCCACCAATACCTGCATATATATATATATATTTTTTTAAAGCAGCATCAGCATGGTTGCTAATTGCTTGAATGGTACTGCACCAAGTTTGGTCCCAAAGAGATTGTGTAAACCAGGGGTGGCAGATATTTTTCAGGGCTGCATTCCCTTCTGGGCAGTCTTCTGCAGGACACAAGCCAGTGGAGGGCAAACCCAGAGGCAGAGCAACAAAAAACAAACACTTAAGGAATATGTGAAGCAGGGCTGGTGAAATGTTTGGCCCAGGAAGAGGGTGTGTGGCTTGGTAAGAGTCCCGGGGGCCTGAGGTTCCCCACCCCTGATGTAAACAACAGCAGGCTTCTATCTCCACTAATGGGCTCTGCCTTCACAGCAGAAATTGGGAGGGTGTCAGCATGTGCAGCAGCAGCAGCAGGAATCCTGCTGGAATGGTGAATTTCAAGACCCATCTCCATCTCTCCGTGAGCCATATTCCCAACAAGAACCTTGTCTGGGATTAAAGGCGTTAGCAGAAAATGTTGCAGGAAATGATGGCACTGAGCAGCACAGGCAGAATGGTGAAGGAGGGTGCAGTGCAGCTTTTGGCGGCCAGCCGGAGCCCTGCAGAGAGGAAGAGATGGTTATCAATCAGCTTCCCTGTCCAGTTACTGGCAGATAATTTGAGACAAGCCTCGCAGGGGGATACTGCTGCATCGCACTTAGAAAGTGCTTCAGAAGGCACAAAGTGTTTCAGGTCCACCTAGGCGTACATTTTGACAGGAGTGTTTGACAAATGCAGCTGTGATTTGTTTTAACAGCACTTTAACACCTAGGCTTCTTAATTAACCACAGTTAAAACTAACTAGTTCCCCAAATTTCTGTGTCTTTACAACTGAAGCCAACCTATATCAAAGGCTCGGATTTTAAAGTTTTGCATTCACAGTTTGAATGACAAAATGGCAAAGCTGAATATTTGCCAATTTTCTTTTTGGTTCAAGCCACAATGCTGTGCTCGCCTAAGATAGGGTTGTGATACGTCCAGAATTTTCCAGACGTACTGCAGTTGGCAGCAGTGTCTGGGTGGAAATTGGCAATATGTTTGGGAAAATCTGGATGTAGAGCAGTGCCATTTTTGCAATTTTCCTTTAAAATGCCTCAAAAAAAGTGATTTTGCAAAAAATAATAATGCAATAACTTTGAGCAAAACTAAACAAAAAAAAAGCTCAACAAATTTTCTGTCTGGATTTTTACGGTTTGAACACTATCCTAAGATGTAAGATGAACTCCTGCCACTGATGAACATTGCTATGTCTGCTTGCAGGAAATGGAAATTACACACCTGCTGGGTTATTTAAAATCAACAAGCTGCGTTTCTTTGGCACACAAACACCCCAAAATTATTATTAATTCAATGTATTAAATCAAGCTTTCTGTTCCTCATGTTCCTTGCTGAATTAATCTAATTTACAACTTGGGGAAGAAAACAGCAGCACCCCCGCCCTGCGCCACAGTCATGGGAGAGACAGAAAGATTCTCTTAGCGTCGTTTGTGAGAACAGTCAATGCTAGGCAGTGCCCAGGTGCCCAAGCCTTTGTGCCGAGAGGAAAGTGTCTTGCCTTGATCAAGAGAATCATCATATCTCAAGAAAGGACCAGCTGAGACAATGCCCGATGGAGGCTTCCTTCCAGCAATCACAGGGCCTGGCTTGTCACAATTCTGAAAGAAGGGGAGGAAATGGGACCTTATTGTTTTGTCTAGAGGATTCTGCATAGGTTAGCTCTGTAGTCTCAGCACTCCTGTGGGTACCAAGATGATAGTCAGGCTACCGTATTTTTCGCTCTATAAGACGCACCAGACCACAAGACGCACCTAGTTTTTGGAGGGGGAAAACAAAAACAAAAAAAATATTCTGAATCTCAGAAGCCAGAACAGCAAGAGGGATCGCTGCGCAGTGAAAGCAGCAATCCCTCTTGCTGTTCTGGCTTCTGGGATAGCTGCGCAGCCTGCATTCGCTCCATAAGACGCACACACATTTCCCCTTACTTTTTAGGAAAGAAATAGTGAGTCTTATAGAGCAAAAAATACGGTAATTTCCCAGCCCATTGCTAGTCTGTTTTCTGTCCAGGTTGATGCAGGTATATCAGGATCATACCTAGATTTTTAACACAAGTCAAGATCGCCTGGGTAATTTTCCACCTCTCTGATCTTAATCACTCTCCAGATGAGGCTATGAGGGCTACCACCAGCTCTCAAAGCTGTTGCCTTGGCCTGATCTGACTCAGAAACCTTGACCCTGTGTGTGTCAGCATGCAACATCCTTGGGAAGCTGCCAAGGACCAAGACTCCCAACAGGTAACCACTGCTGATGCCTGCCCTAGGTACCCCTTTAACTCCATTCTGAGCACTGGAGTCGCTCAGCTGCCATTTAAATGCCCCTGATATTTCCCAGGGAACTATGAGAAACTGACCACCATTTTGATTTCGCACAATACCCCAGAATGGCACTATGGTGGGGGCATTGTGGGAAACTTAAATGGTTCTATAGGAGTGGAAAGAACTCTGCTTCCGCCACCAGGTAAGTCCACAACACCAGGGCAACCCATTGGCATGGGAGGAGCCCACTATGCCCCGCTCAAACCTGGAGCCAGCCTTGTTTGCGGTTCCTCCTTTTCCTAACTCACCATGGTACACCTGGCGGTAAGGAAGCTGCAGAGGCGGATACGACAGTGCAGGTACACCTCCTCCAAATCTGGGATGAAGGCAAAGACACTGAAGGAGAAATGGCCAGTGAGGGACACTGCATCCTTTTCAACTACCACGGTGCCGTCTCGAGGGTTTGGACACCTGCAATGAGAAGGTGGCATAGGGCAGAGGATTGAGAGTTGCAGGGGCCTGGTGAGATCAAGGGCTTGTTCACCTGTGCAAGTTTATCACTCGTTTGACTGAACTCGCAGGTGCAAAAGACCCTCCGCAAGACTTTCCTGTCCATCCAGGGTCATCACAACGATCTTCCATTAAGACAATCCTGACATTCAGCTAGGAGTCGCTGAGTGTTGACTGATCATCAGCTGAGAAATCACATTAGGCTGGTTCACGTAGAGGCGTTTTCATACTTGATCTCTGCAACTTCAAGGGATGATGGGCAGAGGGGCACTGCAGATGTTGCACCACAGTTTCTGAGACCCAGGCCTTAATAAGGAACATTTCCATCCCTTTCATCCCTTGGGCTGTGTTTTCCTTCCCCATAAATTTTATACGCGGGAGCCAGAAAGGGATCAAGACTACAACATGGACAGGGAGGAGAGAGTCTTCAACCCTGTGGTCTGAATTGGAACTGCAGCTCCCCTTTGCAGTGGGAAGGGAGCTCTCTGCATTGAAGACATCAAGTGTGCAAGTGTGGAGGGCTCAGTTTCTGATCAGGATTATAGTGGGGGCAAGAGTTTAAGACTCCCCCCTTCCTGCCCAGCATGTTATCCACCCAGTTTGAGGTCTCTATATCAACTACTTAGATGTTTTGTTTTAAGAAAAACATAAGGACTAAATATATGAATAACATCATTTCTACACACAGAGACTTTGCGCCTGCCCATTAGGGGGAATAGGAAGCCTCGAACATATATATTTTTAGATGTCCTTTTTATGTTGAGATTTGTAGAGACACCATTGATCCTCTGCTGAAGAGGCTCTCCGATCTTTCAGACAAGTCTAAACTTAATCCTCTCTTAGGCAAAGATCATAAGATGACCTGGCTGGTAGCCAGATTCTGCACCCAGATTTGTAGGCACAGATCATCGTCTAGAATAAAATAGTTTACTAGGAAAATGCTGAAGTTGCCCTTTGGGACACCTCAGGGTCAATTTTTTATGGTGGCCCAAATCTCAGTTGTACAGGTGTATGTATATATCTTAATTTTAACTCATGAGCTATTGCTGCAATCTGCTCCGATTGTATATTTTATCTTTATGAACGCTGTTTTTATTGTGTTATGTGAGCTGGTCTTTGACCGTAATAAATTATGTACCTGTGCATTATTTCTAGTTTGATCCTCAGTTAAGAGAATATGCAAGTTAGGTTCTTGTCTCACTACACTGCAGTCCCTCTACTTCTCCCCTTCTTCATACATATTCAGCTTGAATGCTGTGGCTTTCTTCTCTAGCTGCCCTTTCATGCCAGGTGTCCTGGCACTCAGCCCATGGTCGATGTCTAAAAGGCATCAACAGCCAAACCCAAGTGTCCTCCCGATTCTCAACCCCTGTTCTCCAGTGCCATGAATTCTCTCTTCTCCCTGCCTGTCTCCTCCAGTTAGTAAGCCCTGTTCCCTTTCGAGCAGACCACGCAAACAGGAAGAGGCAAGCAGCTTACTGGTTGGTGATGATATCCCACCGAATGCTGGAGGAGGCGTCTTTGTCCGGTGTGGCCCAGCACGACGACAAGGTCAGTACAAAGCGGGTGGCGTCTGCCCCCGAAATGCTGATGCCCACATAGGCCCTGTGATTGACAGTGAGTAGGATAGGGCTCTGGGTGAAGGGCCGGCTGTACTGAGGGTCTTGGTACAAAGTCATGGTGGTCTGGTAGCTCCCTTGGCCGGAGGTGAGAGTGGTGTTAATGATGCTATCAAAGGGGTAAAACATAAGAGAGTTACAACGCTGGAGCAAGCAACGGGGCAGCACTGCACTTTCTTGGGCTCAGGAAGAGGACTGATGGGAGATGAAGAGTGAGGAAGAAGGAAGATTTGAAAAGCAGGAGGTTGGAAGGACACAAGAGCAATGTTTTGAGGGTGGGAAACCTCTGCTTGGCCTTTGTTGGAGTCAAGCGTACTGAATTGGGAGGCCTTCAGTCTGGTCCAGAAAGTAGATTCTTATGATAGAGGAATGCAAAGGTACCTAAATTTGAAGCAAATAAGAGCAAAGGAACAAAGAACTTTGGAGCCAACATGGTGAACCTAGGTAAAAGGCCTGGAGTATTTGAAGCCATATGAGTGGAAGAGGCACAGAAAGGCCTCTGCAACTGAAAGATGCAAGCAAGGAAAGATGGGGAGGAGCACAGCGAGAGGATACAAAGACAGCTCTCTGCAAGGGACCAGGTGCTGCTGGAGCCAACGCTGGAAAGACGCAAATATTACAAGGATGTGAAATCCTGCATTGGGGCGTTTGGCTTCTCTGTCCTGTCCTTCCAGCCGAACTCACTCCTGGATGGGATGGATGGCAGATGCCATTGAAAGGTTCACGTTCAGCGGGTAGGCGCAGGAGAAGCGCAGGAAGAGAAAGCGATCCCTGCTGATCACCCCTCCGTAGGTGTTCTCCACACGGCCCTCCACTGCGTTGAAGTAGATGGCATGGGTTGTGTTGATCTGGAAATAATGCAAGGAAAGAACTTTGTGAGGCCCACTGCAACGTAAACGGACATAGAGGGCAGATTTTCCTTCCTTGCTTTGGCAGCGTCCCTCCTCCCAGACTCCAGGAGTCTGGAAATAATACCGACATCTCCCTTAGTGTAAGCCAGTTAGGTAATGGTAAAGGTACCCCTGCCCGTACGGGCCAGTCGTGTCCGACTCTAGGGTTGTGCGCCCATCTCACTCAAGAGGCCAGGGGCCAGCGCTGTCCGGAGACACTTCCAGGTCATGTGGCCAGTGTGACGAAGTTGCTCTGGCGAGCCAGCACCAGCGCAACACACGGAAACGCCATTTACCTTCCCGCTATAAAGTGGTACCTATTTATCTACTTGTACTTAAGTGTGCTTTCGAACTGCTAGGTGGACAGGAGCTGGGACAGAAAGACGGGAGCTCACCCCGCCACGGGGATTCGAACCACCGACCATACGATCGGCAAGTCCTAGGCACTGAGGTTTTACCCACAGCGCCACCCGCATCCCTAAGCCAGTTAGGTATCAGAGGCTAAAGGTAAAGGTAAAGGACCCCTGACAGTTCAGTCCAGCCGCGAACAACTCTGAGGTTGTGGCTCTCATCTCACTTTACTGGCCGAGGGAGCCGACGTTTGTCCCCAGACAGTTTTTCTGGGTCATGTGGCCAGCATGACCAAGCCGCTTCTGGCGAAACCAGAGCAGCGCATGGAAATGTCGTTTACCTTCCTGCTATTTATTTACTTGCACTTTGACGTGCTTTCGAGCTGCTGGGTTGGCAGGAGCTGGGACTGAGCAGCGGGAGCTCACCCCATCGCGGGGATTTGAACCGCCAACCTTCCGATCAGCAAATCCTAGGCTCAGTGGTTTAGACTACAGTGCTACCCGCCAGAATCTTGCTTTTTATGAGTCTATTTGAGGCTGGGTCATAGCTCATTGCTACATGCAGAAAGTACCAGGGTCACACCATCTCTGGTTAAAAGGATCAGATGGCAGATGGTATAGACAGTCTTCAAAGAGACTGTGATCTACTCCCAGTATATAAAAAAACTGGCAGTGATCTACCCATTGTCATTGGAGGGAGGAGGAGCATGCGTGGGGTGGGTGGGTGGATTGCCCAGAGTTGCTGAGCTTTTTTTTAGGAGTGAAGTGCCCAGAGTTGTTAAAATTTTGGGGGAAAGGATTGCACAGGGTTTTTTTAGCTCCCCCCCCCCCGTAACTTTTTGTACACAATAAGGATCCCACGATCTACCAGGTTCAGTCAGGGATCTACCAGGAGATCACAATCTACTGGTTGGACATCCCTGGCAGCGGCGTAGCGTGGGTTGTCAGCACCCGGGGCAAGGCAAGTAATTTGCGCCCCCTAACCCCTAACCTGCCGCCGCTGCCAGCTTCTTCTTGCTGCTGCCTGGTCTGGTCTGGTGTGGTTCTCTCCCACGCTCAGCGCTGCGCTGGGCGGCCGCTGCACTGTCCCTCCCCCAGATAGTCCCTCTCTCTCTCTCTCTCTCTGCACCGCACGCCTGGCACCCACCCCCTCCACAGTGGGCGGCGACCCGGCGGCTCGAATCGGATTCGCACAGCCAGCACTGCAGTGAGAGAGAGTGAGTGAGCCAGGTAGGGGCAGAGAGCTGCGAGTGCGAGCGCGCCCTCCCCCAGATGTTGCGCCCGGTGCAGCCGGTCCCCCCTGCACCCCCCACGCTACGCCACTGATCCCTGGCACAGACATAGGAAACTGACTTCTGCTTCTATTATTTGCTCATCTCATCTGTCTACTCTGACGGCAAACAGCTTTCTAGCATCTCAGTCAGGCAGAGATATTTTGCATAGCCTTGCTGCTACCTATTTCAGCACAGAGGCTTTTTTTTACTGGAGCAGCAGCTGCACGTTGGGATATCTGTCAAGTGTTCCTTCATGAGTGGGGTGGGGAGAGGGGAGGCTTCATGCTGGATAATTCTCCCCACCTCCATTGTGGTCCCACAGGTCTTCTGCACAGTATCAAAGTAGAAGAGGAGCCTGTCTCCGACAAGCGTGCCAGCGCAGGTGGGATCTGCCAAATGCAGTTCCTCGGCGGGGAATCCATCGGCGAAGAGCAGGCAGCGGGAGAGAGACACAGCACTGTTGCTGCCACCGCATGTCAACCGGTAATCTGGAGGGAGAAAAGGAATTTGGCAGCCTGGCCCTGTTTCTGACAGCTGGGTTGTTGCAGGTGACAGCTGACGATATTGTTGCTGGAGCTGGAGCCCTCCAGCGTGTGGCAAGACGAGGGCCGCTCTGCGATGGCCGGGACCCACACATGCGGCCCTCGGTTTGACGGCACGACACCGGAGGAATGTGTGAATACCGACATTATGTAACACGAAGCAAGTCCATGTTTCAAAGGCAAATGCAAAGACAAAAAAGGAAAAGCTGTGGTCCTTGTTTACCATAAGAAGCCCGTTTGGCAGGGCTATAATCTCTGTGGCAGAAGCAGCCCCATTTCCCGTTTTTCTCACCGCACCATTCATTCTCTCCGCATGCCAAGTCAAGGCAGGGGTCCGTTGCGGCTAAAGAAAGGAAAACAGGTTTAGTTGCAGGAATTAGTGGTGGTCTTAGGTAATTACAGACTCTGAACTTCACGTGGATGGGTCTTTTTGGATCATAGTATGCATTACTTTCCTTGCTTCACAAAGTGGTAAGCCAGACCTGGGTGGATGTGGGGGGGGGGGGCAACTTGCTTATATTGCTGAATGGGGCCTTCTACCTTTGCTCCAAAGTCTTCTCCTGATGGTTCCACATACTGAGGAACTCCCTCTATTCCTGTGAGCTTGTGTGTACTGAAGAAGCAGGGAGATGGGGGTGTTGAAACTACGCAAGCTACAGAGAGGAATATTTCAAATGTTTACAGTTTTTAAAGATACCACACACAGAGAGTTACACACACACACCTTTAGTCAGTGATTTAAATATCATGATGTTCATTATCTTTTGTGATTGCTGAGGGAGAAAGGCAAGGCAAGTCACGGAATGCTGATAAACATTCCAGCCTCTGAGGTGGAAGTGAAAGCCAGTTTGGCTGTAGGGGAAATCTCAATAGGGCCCAAGGGTTAGAATGCAGCCCTCTATCTGACAATGGTTAGTCAACCCCTGCTCTGAGGAAGTCTAAGAGTTCAGGGACATAGAAAGTAGGGGAAGTCTGTCAGCGGCAGCACTAACTGAATAAATTACGAGCCTCGCACCAGCACAGCAGACTTTCCAAGGATTGTTTTTTACCTACATTTAATTACCCTGTGTAGTCACAAAGGTTGGTTTTCCATCCCTTTCTAGTTAATGGACTTAGGGTGCTTCCAAAAAACCTCTCTAAGAAGTATTGGTCTTGTTTTGTTTGAAGGGAGATCAGATAATGTCCACCATTTATTTATTCAGCATTCATTCTGATTTGTTTGTGGGGAGGTTAGATGAAGTTGCATCAAAGCAAATATTACCCCACACTTTCCAGTGTATTTCCCCGCCACTTTTCTTGTTGCAAAGTCTGAACATTTGGAAGGTGGATAAGACATCCTGATCAGCTGTAATTGCATTTGCCAGTTTGTAACTGAATCCCACATGGAAAGAATGAGAATCTGGAAGCCCCTTTAACCCCAGTTGCCCCCAAGATGGACAGATAGCTGATGAAACTGGAACTCACGGCACCGGGCAGCTGCTCTCCAGCCACTGGCGTGGACCCCATGAAGAAGACACAGTTCCTCGTAAGCGCTGAGGGCCACACACAACATGCCATTAGCCACCCCATAATGGCACAAGTCATATAAGCAGGACAAATAAAAAGGAGAAGGGTCCACATGCCAGTGGCACTCAGCAAATGGTCCTGATTTGTTAACCAGGACCCCACAGACCTCTTCATATTCCTGGGGATCTTTGCATGGCTCTAGTGCTACAGTGTCATCCAAGCACCTGAAAAGTAAAGACAGGAGGTTTTAGTCCCAGCAGACGCCTTTCTGTGGTCACTGGCCAGAGTTGGGCATGAAAAGGAAAGAGCCTGGGCAAACCTTGGGCTTGCATGTAAATTACATTGGCATTGTGGGACAAGCATGTTGGTTCTATGAGGCTGGTTTAAGTTTAATTAATGCATGAAAGGGTTAACACCATAGAGGAAGCTGTCCTGCCAGGCTTAGCTATGTCACTTCCCTTCGGGAGGAAACTGGTAATCCAGCTCAGTGTGTGAAGAGGTTTGAGCTAGTTGCTCCAGCTCAGCCACATGGCTCTCACTAGCCACTTTTGAGTTCCTATACCAATAATTTAGGAACTTTCACCATTTTGGAACTAAGCTAAGTTTTACTGCCTATGAAACTTTTTCTGAATGCTCTATAGAAAAGCACATGAATCTGACCTTTGGAGAGTTTGTAAGTACTGTAAAACATTTTAACTTACCAAACCATGGTCCTTTCCTATGCTGGAGGAAGTGGAAAACTTTGAAGGGAATTTTAAAATGCACATTTTCTATATTTTATTTTGCTGGATATTTTGTGATTTTAAATCCCTACTGGGGTCTTCTCCCTAAAAAGTACTTGCCCCAAACTTGGATCTTGACAACCAGGAATATCTCTGTCTCTCTCTCTCTCTCTCTCTCTCTCTCTCTCTCTCTCTCTCTCTCTCTCTCTTGCCCCAACATAAATTATGTTGTTCTGTTCATTTCAGTGCAATGGGAATACAATGCAAATAGGGGTGATGTAATCAATTACGTATTACTTGACTTAAAGCAGCAGTTTTAATTTATTTTTAATCTTTGTTGGAAGCTGCCCAGAGTGGAGTATAAATAAATTAATTATTATTATTATTATTATTATTATTATTATTATTATTATTATTATTATTACCATATATTCGCCAGGTAGATTTTCATTTTGCACTTTGGACAACTAAGCAAACACTGGCCATTTCCACTTATGTTTCCATTTCCACTGGAATTCTCAGACATCTTTACTTCAGTGTGACCAAGAGAAAAGCTTTGTTAGCACTCATTTTATTTCCTACTAATCTTGTTCAGAGGTCATGGTTTAAAACAGACTCTAGCTAAATAAGCCATCTCTGCTACATGTGATTTGAAGTTAGCTTGCTTTGAAACTGACTTGAGAAACGCTGGCTGTACTGAACCATTTGGTGGCTTGAGCTGAATGCTGAGGACGTGCTCAGTACAGCTCACCTGAACGCTCTTATTGCCTGTGCCTTACGCCACACCACACCTTGCTGAGCAGAGAGAGAAAACTGAGGGGGAAGAGATATTCTGTACATCACTCCCTTCACATCAAGGCATCAGCATTCATCGGTCTGTAAAGATGATGCCACGAAAAGACCAACAAAGTGTTAAACGCTGCAATATCGACCCCTCTTACCCCGTTGGGCTTGTATCTGTTTTCCAGGCATTCCCAAACTGCAAGTCATTCTGGGCTCTGCTTCCATCAGGCAGGACTTTATCGTCTCTACGGATGCCGTTGAAATTCCCACACATTCCACACAGCTTCCCCTGGTGTTCTGGTCCTGCATGGATAAAGAGTGTGTGGCGGCCGTTGTATTGGATCTCCACACCGGCTACTGTTTTTATTGTCACAATGTTTTTGACCTTGGAAATAGCACCCAGGGCTCCCAGGCTGTGGGGTAGTTGCACTCTTTCCTGGTTGACCTGTGATTGAGGCAGTAAGCATATCAGATGTGCCAGAGAAAGGTTTTTAGCCACCTGTGATCATTTCACAACAAAGTACAGATTTCGTCATTCAGTTCAATTGCACTGAAATTGTTTCCCAGGACCTCATTGTAATTGTGATTTATTGAAGCAAGCTTCTTTCCCAGCTCTCCATCTGATAAATGCCTAAGGGAGCTGACAATAGGAGTGTGGCTAAAAGGAAAACTAACCCGTAACAATGTGAATTTTTTAATTAAAAAAACACCGACGAAAAATGCAATTGTGAAGGCAGCTAAAACGAAATTCAAGCGGGGCACTAAATAAAATACCAAATCTGACTAAGCAGATAAATAAAATGGTGCCAGCATAAAGTAGCCTTAAGGAGGAGGTGGAAAACCAACAAGGGTGAGATGGGCAGGAATGCCACCTAAGTAATTCTGTCACCATTGGGCAATTGCTGTTCCCGATACCAAACTCTGACATCATTTTTATTGCATTTTCTGTAAGCAGTTTTGAGAGCCTCTGGAGAATATAAAGCAGGATAAAAGCATTTCCAACCCCCCACAAATAACTATGCACCATATCCAGAAATCTTCCACGTACCTCTGCTGTTTGGCCACTCCCTAGGATTATATGAAAGCTCAGCATTTCATTCTTCAGCCAGACTTCCACTCGGCTCACAAAAGATACCCGCGGGTTTCCCTGGTGCCTGTTCTCTGCAACAACCCGGTAGAAGAAGAGAGGGGAGGGGTGGCAAGTCCTGGAGATCTCATAGGCGCAAGTGCCCTGGAAATGCGCCACAGCCCCATCAAAGGTGAAGTAGTGAGGGTCCCCAGTGACCGTGCAGGTTCCCCACCGTGTATGGCAGCCTAGCTTCCCATTCTTCGCAGCACACTTCTGGCCGAGGTTACAGCTGGCTGGGACACAGCGGAAGTCGGAAGGGCCGTCACAGATGCACCTCTCACGGCAACCAGGGAGCCAGACCTGCTCCCCAATCTACAAGCATAATGGAAGGTTGTGAGCTAAAGGATTTGCTACAGATATTGATGGTGCACAGCTTGAAGTGACTGGATGCAAAAAAAAAAAAAAAAAAACCCAAACGCAACCCTGATTCCTTTTAGAATAAACATTGAACCCTTTTGTTTGATTCAAAACTTTACTTGCAGAACTTTCTTCAAAACATAACAAAAAGATTAAAGACACACCCAAGTCATTCCATATGATACAGTGGTACCTTGGTACTCAAATGCCTTGGTTCCCAATGCCAAAAACCTGGAAGTAAGTGTTCTGGTTTTCAAACGTTTTTTGGAAGCCGAATGTCCAGTGCGGCTGTCAGCTAATGTTTCTGGGGCGCCAGCACCATTCAGAAGCTGTGCCTTGGTTTTTGAACATTTCAGAAGTCAAACAGACTTCTGGAACGGATTAGCTTTGGCACTTTTGTTTTTGCTATTTTTTTGTGTTTTGGTTTTTGAGTTTTCTTTCGGTTAATTTGTTTTTGTGAGTGTGTGAAACCCAGTTTAGCTACTGATTGATTGTGTGACTGCGGAAATGGATACCCCCCCCCCCAAAAAAAAACAATGACTATCATCAGTGCAGGTAAGAAAAAAAATTTATTATTATTTTTATCATCTACAATACTATCTTATTTATTTTATAGTACAGTACATTGATTATTGCTTTCATATTATGGATCAATGGTCTCGTTAGATAGTAAAATTCATGTTAAATTGCTGTTTTAGGGGTTGTTTTTAAATGTCTGGAACGGAGTAATCCATTTTGTATTACTTTCTATGGGAAAGCGTGCCTTGGTTTTGGAACGCTTTGGTTTTGGAACGGACTTCTGGAACAGATTAAATTTGATGAAATACACTCAGAATCGCAAAGTGATTTCATGCTCTTTATTCAGCTCATAGTGGTGAGGAGGGAATGAAAGTCCCCTCAAAGTATCTGCTTTATATACATTATTTACACAATAGGCTGCACGTGATTGACTAATTCTGGAATTCTCCTGTAGGCCAATCAGGTTGTGGATTCACTTCTATCTGGAACTGGATTGGGTGGCTCCTGCCGACCAATCATACTGCTGCATTGTTCTAGGACCAATCAGACTGCTGCATTCTGAATCCTATTGTTCTAGGACCAATCAAACTGCTGCATTTTGGATCCTATTGTTCTAGGACCAATCAGATTGCTGCAGTTTGGATCCTATTCAACTCAGTACATAACATTTGAGAACTAAGATACCACTGTATCTTGTGCTGTCTAGCACAGGTTCAGCATCCTAGAAATAAAAGCTAATTCCAAACAGACCTAGAAGCACAGGTCATTTAAAGCCTCCATTTTGCCTGGAGCTGTTTTTTTCCCCCTCCAGGAGACTCTTTCACACATTTCTATTCCCACTAAGCCTGGAAACAAAGGACTAGAGCCATCACCCTTCCAAGATGGCAGATTTGCAATTCAATAGCCTCCCATGTGATCTAAAGTTAAACACTCCCATGTTAGCTAGAGAGAACAACAAAAGTTAATTATCAACCCATTAAAGAGCCCAGAGAACTTAGTAAACTCCAATGGAATTTCCCGTGCGTTGAAACTTTTCAGCAACACACACAGGCATTCTCAATTTCAGTGTCAATTAAACACTTGTACTTAACAAAATATGGCCACTGTCAAGCTGTGTCTACTCAGTGAGGAGCACAGGGCCTGCAGAATGCCCTCTGGTGGGCTTCCTTGTTTATGCTGGTGTCCTCCCAGTGGACTAATGAAGCACCAGTTCTCCTCCAATCAGTACCAGGCAACTGCCATTTTAATTTACTACAATATCCCAGATATAAGCATCACTCCAGAGCACTGTAGGTAAACGGGAGCCATTTGAGGATTAAGGGCAGCAGGGAGAGAAAAAGCCCGTTGTGGCTACATACACTGGAAAGCAGGGATGTGGACCCTCACCTTATAATGCAGCCCTTTGTGCACACAGCCACACTGCTGTTCTGGGATGCATCTGTCTCCGCTGCGCAGGTACCCTCTGTCACAGAAACACCCTTCAATGCACATAGGAAGGCAGTGGGGCTTAATCCAAGCACTGAAGCAGACGTCCTGGCAGGGAGGCCCACAGAGCTCGTAGTGGCTATTGGCAGGACAGTCAAAGCCTGCTCAGGAAAGAAGAGACATGGAATGAGAAGCAGAGTGCCATTAAGGGAGGGGAAGACCCAAAGCACAGGTGGGAAACTGCAGACACAAGGGGCCAAATTCAGCCTTTTAGCGCTCGCTCTCTCTCTCTCTCCCCCTCCCTTGGAACTCTCTCCAAGCCTCACCCCTCACCAGCCCTGTTGTGCACCCTCTCCTTGAGTGTTCTTGCCTGGCTGGAATGTGTCCTTGAACTTAGAGTTGGAAGTGACCCAAGGGACTTCTAGTCCAATGCCCTGCAATACAGAAATCTCAGCTAAAGCATCCTCATGCATTCATAACACCTCGTGCTTGTTTGGATGGAGGACAGGGGAAAAAAGGGGGTGCTTATCCATATTATGAAGATCACAGGCCCCAGACCAAGTGCTTGTTAGCCTGTTTGATATTCTTCCCCTGGTCAAAACTGTCTCAATCTCCATTGTAATGGGGGCAGACAACAAATAAAGTGCAAACATAAGTATAGATATTATTGACTGTTTTTCAGTCTTTCTGCAGACCACCTGAATCACTCTTCTTGTAGAAGAAGAGTTCGGATTTGATATCCCGCTTTATCACTACCGGAAGGATCTCCTTTCCCTTCCTCCCCCACAACAAACACTCTGTGAGGTGAGTAAGGCTGAGAGACTTCAGAGAAGTGTGACTGGCCCAAGGTCACCCAGAAGCTGCATGTAGAGGAGCAGGGAAGCGAACCCGGTTCACCAGATTACAAGACTACCACTCTTAACCACTACACCACACTGGCTCCCAGTAGAACACCAGTAGTCCACGGATCACAATTTGAGAACTCTTGGTTTTAAGCCTAATTTGTTACAGAAAAGCAATACATCAAATTAGCTATACTGCAGTCCAAATTGTGAGGCAGTAGTGGTTTCGGCCTACCACAGAAAGTCTCTGTCCTCCAAGGTGAGATGGTAACATTGGCTCTCTGGCAAGCCATTACGTATGTCTGAATGGACCGGCACAAGGTGTTGTTGTCCCCGACAGAGAGATGAAAGTAAAAGATGCAGTCGGTCAGATAAGGCTCTGGATCAACTTGGGAGTGGCAAGAAGCAAACGGCCCATCTGGATTCTGGATGATCCAGCACATAGATTTTGACCAGATGAGATCAAACATGGGGTGAGAGGCACGAGATTCATCAAGGTCACCCAAATGCAACGTGTTTTTTGTTGTGGAGCTATTTTTCAATGGGAAATCATCACCAACAGCTCCATTAAAGTTCCCACACAGCCCGCAGGTCTGGCCTCGGTATTGAGGGGGAAGTGTGACAAGGAGACCGTGGTCCAGGTCATAGATCACCGTTAGCCCAACGTCTGCTTTTAAAGTTGTGTAAAAGCCATGCTGATAAATGGCAGTTCCCAGGGCCTGGATTTGCACTGGGAGGTTTAAAGTCATGCCGTCAATCTGTATGAAAGGAAACGACAAAAGCAGGTTAGTCCTGCCAACTGAAACCTCAATGGCCAAACTACACAGAGTGAAGATGGGTCAGGGGTTCCCAATTACCACTTCTTTGCTGTAAAGTGGCCATGGAGAAGGGATTTTGCAGCAGAGATACATCCAATGTGGGCATGTGCTTAACCCTTTCCCCACCACCTTTCTACTGCGGCTGCAACCATGTCCCTTGCAACAAGCCACGGCCCTCCTCTTGGCACAGCACATAGCATATGTGGGAAGCTCCATCAGGATAATCTGAGCATCTTGCAGCGGCGGAACATCGGTTGGGGTTCACAGCGGCAAAGAAGCTGAGCAACAAATGACAAAGTTCCTGGTTTGAATCTCACCTCTGTCACAAACTCATGAGGGAAGCCACTCTCTCTCTCTCTCAGCTTCAGCCATCCCATCTTCTGTATGGGGAATAATGATACTGACTTGCCTTACATTAAGACTAGCTAACCGCTGCCCTAATCCAGGCCTAATCTGTCTGCCTCCCCATGGACCACCCCGATTTTTATGGTGGTAGCAAAAAAAGGAAGGGACACTTAGGGAAGACATGGTCTAGGGGTGGTTGGTGCCTAAATCTATCTGCCCAGCTCAGCCCAGCATCCTGACTAGGACATAAACCATTCCATCTTTGGTCATCAGACTGATCATTTGAGTAGCATGGAAGGGCCAATCACATCCCTCCTCCTCTTCTTCCTCCCTCTCTTATCAGAACACTGCCCACTGATAAGCGGAGGCTGTGAGTAGTTTGTCTGCCCAGCATGTCTGTATGTTGTGTGTATGTCTAGTGTTGTCAAAAGTTGCTGTCTCCCTGCCGTGCTGATGGAGTGGTCCTCCCGTGTCTTTTCTGATTCTCCTCTGCTACAACTTGACGCCAAGGCTGCAGCCAAAAGAGCTGGGGAAGGAAGAGATTTGGATTTGATATCCCACTTTATCACTACCCAAAGGAATCTCAAAGTGGCTAATATTTTCCTTTTCCCTTCCTCCCCCACAACAAACACTCTGTGAGGTGAGTGAGGCTGAGAGACTTCAGAGAAGTGTGACTATCCCAAGGTCACCCAGCAGCTGCATGTGGAGGAGCGGGGAAGCGAACCCGGTTTCACCAGATTACGAGACAACCGCTCTTAACCACTACACCACACTGGCTTCTTAGCTGAGTTGCTGGTGGACCTGCATCTCTTCTCTCCCCTCCTTCGCACACTGACTTTTCTGCTCTGCCGAGTCTGGGGATGAGTTTAGGCAGAAGTTCAACACAGGCCTGGGCCTTTCCTGTTTAACCTCCAACATGGCTCCTACGTTCTTACCTTGACAGTACCCTGGTGTTCTCTCTGCAGAGATATCTGTGTATTGTTTGCTAGCACAAGCACTTCTGATATCACAGGTAAAGGATTTCCAGCCACATTCTCGGTCTTCACCTCAACTCTAAAAGATGGCAAGGACTCCAGTGCCCCACACAGTTCAACCACGACATTCGTGGAGGCACCATGGAAACCATAATGCCGCCCATCAAAGGCGATGTAGCTGAGAAACCCGGAAACCCGACAGGTACCGTCTGACAATTGGTGACACCCATACACCCCATTCTGGCTACCGCAAAATTGCCCGGGGCCGCATAAGAACCCTGCGCCACTGACGGCATGGACTGATTCATCACACCGGTATATCTTATGGCAATTCTCTCCTTCCTGGAAGAATGTTTCCCCTTTTAGGTAGTATCGGCCCTTGTAGCTGCAGCCGCACTGCTCCCGAAGCACACAGGCGGTGCCACTCAGCACTGAGCCAGCTTCACACTGGCATCCTTCTAAACAGGCAGGTGAGAAACTCCTGGGCACAGGTGGTTGTGAGCAAGAAGCTGGGGAAGCAGTTCCACAGAGCACATAGTTGCTATTCGATGGGCAGGTCAGCTCTGAAAGACACACACAGTGCAACACTTCCAGCAATGTTAAAGAAACATATATAAGAACATATGAAGCTGACTTACGAGTCAGACCACTGGTCCATCTAATCTCAGAATTGTTGACACCAAATGGCAGCAGCTGTCCAGGATTTTCAGACAGAGGACCTGGGGATTAAAATTGGGGCCTTGTGCATGCAAAGCAGATATTTTATCACTGAGCTATGTCTCTTCCCCAATTAAGGAATACTCTCCATGAAGGAGAGGTAGGTAAAATAAGAAAAATGGGAGGAAACTTCCATTCCAGCTGTTGACGATACAACAAGACACCTTAAAACTCTACTATTTGGAGTCTCACTTACCACAGCTGACAATCTTCCTCCATGGCTGAATGGTGCTGCCCTGAACCTGACACTGCCAAGCATAACTCTGAAGGGCCCTGCACAGGGTCTTATGGCTGCCCTGAGTGGCACACAGGTCTTTCACACAGGTCTCCATGTGCATTTGAGGATCTGCAAGGTCATGGCATTCTTTAAAGGGTCCATTTTGATCGCTAATCATTCCACAGCTGCCCTGAGATCTGAACTGGGCTGTCTCGGTTTCGGTGCATGAGGACGGGAGCCCAACCACTGTGCAGTGGAAAGGGGAGTTGGCATCCTTCCAGCTGTCGCCAAAAGCAAGGGCATCCTGAGCTAAGGAGCCGTTGGGGGTCCTGAAGTCATCGTGGTGGTTTCCATTGAAGTCTCCACCAAGGCCGCAGAGGGACTCGGAATAGGTTTCGGGAACAGAAACGGACACATAGTAAGACCAGTCGTAGGAAACGGAGAGGCCAAAATCAGTCTGGATGATGATGGATGAGCCTCTGAAGTAGGCATTGATCTTCCCTGATGCAAGAGTGAGGGGCAGGTTTGCCAGGAGGCCATTTACCTAGGACAAAAGGGTGATGCCAGAAACCTTTAGGAACTACTGAGACCCCCGTGCCAAACACAATTACCCCCATGCTGACTGGTGTGGTTTTTCAATATATATATTTTTAATTTTATTAAATGTTACCAAAAAAAAATGGAAAGAAAAAAAGAAATAGAAACAATACATAACCATACATAAAAACACATTATCTACACAATTTTCCAGAATGCAAACTAGAAAAGAAAGACAAAAGATAAAAGAAAGAAACAAGAAAAAAAATGAAAAGAAAAAATACTTTTCATAATCAATTTCATTTTTGATTAATTGATAATTGACTGGTGTGATTTTTAATATACTGAAATCATTGCTCATTTTAGTTTACTATTTTCATATTCATTCCTTAAGCTGCCATTCTACAAGGATTGGCAACCTTTCGGATATTGCCGGGCTTCCCATTCTGATTCACTTTATTGCTGCATAAAGGGGCATTCCTGAGCTGAAGTGCAATGAAAGAAAAAGACAGCCCACACACCCTCTGCCCTGAGCATATATGGTATGAAAAGCGACAGGATTGCAGCAGGCCATTATGGGACAGGCACCAATGGAAAAGCAACAAGCACACCCACCCCAAAATGTCTGCAGCCACAAACAGTATTAAAAAGAGGATGGTGTCTTACCTGATGCTATCATGAGCACAAATCATCACGAAGGCACAAGGAAAAGGACAACTGCAGGGGCCCTGAGATGCCATATCTACATCTTACTATGCAATGGGGCAGCCACTTTTTCAGACATACATGACTACTGCTGTTACTTCCAGTTTTGACCTATGCATGACAACTAAGGCTGCAATCTTTTAACGCACTTACCAGGAATGCGATGGGACTTACTGCTAAGTGAGCATGATTAGCATTCTACTGCATGTTTGTTGACGAGCAACTCTTTTAATTGTGACCTCCTCTCCATCCCTTCTTGGGACAGGAGGACACCTGAAACAATTGCTAAATTTAGATGGCGACGATTCCTCAAACACCCTGCAGACTTGCGAAAACGGCTGTATAGGCAAAGTGTATTTGTGTACAAGCGTGCCAAGCTAGTGACTCTTTGGGGATTCCAGGTTCTCTACTAATCAGTTCTGCAGTGTTCTCTGGGGTGTGTGTGAAGTTCTTCGAAGCTTGCAAAAAGTTCTCCTTACCTGCACTTTGCCTTCTTGCCCTCCTGCTACAGCAATGTGTTCCCCATAGACATCTAGCTCTATCCGTCTGGTCCAAGATGCTGCGATGGAGCCCATGTGTTCGTTGGTCACATGGATGGTGAAAGCAGGAAGCTGGCTGGGAGGGCCGCAGTACCTAGTGAGTGTGTACCTGCAGACGCCTCGATAATCAAATGCAGCTCCATCAAATGTGATATAGCGGAGGTAACCGAATGCCCACATGGTGCCATATTTCACAGGGTGACAGCCCCGGATGCCATCTATGGTTTTGCATCTCTCTAGAGGCCCACAGGTGTGCTCCCAACATTTCATGGGATGGCCGGGCTGCTTGCAGGAGCATTTCCTGCTGCAGGTGTCTGTCAGGATCACCTCTTCGCCCACCTGATAGCTGTGGCCATTCAGCCTGCAGCCACACTCTTCCAAGGGCACGCAGACTCCAGACTTCAAAACATGGCCTTCTCTGCAGAAACAACCTGCCACACACGGCTTGGAGCACTGGGCAGAAGCATTGAGGTTGGCGCAACTGGCAGGGCAGGCTGTGCCACAGAAATCATAGTAAGTGTTGGCCGGGCAGGCAATTTCTAGAGTAAAAGAAAACAAGTTATCCCAAAAGAAGAGGACATGGCTGCCCTCGCTGCCACCAAACAAAGAGACAACCACAACGTTATTTTGCAACCCTGGTTGGCAACTTAAGTCAAAATAGATGCAAGGGAGCTGTGATTTGGTCTTTCCTTCCTCCCCAAACATTTAAAGGCAGCCACAGAAGCACTCATCTACACTTATCGAAGCTGTATTCCCTGCGAAAACCTGCTCTTTACAACTGAATCAGAGCAAACGACTATCCGTGGAAAACCCGAATTGCCATTTGGTCCGATTCAGTGTTAAAGATGTTGTTTTCTGGGGAAAGCAGCAAGGCAAAACAAAAACACTCAGACCCAGACCAGGAAAAAACACATCTGTGCCTAGAAAGCACGGGCCAAAAGGTAAGTGTGTACGAGTCGTCATTTCAACTGATTTAATCTGGATCCATTTTTTTCTTTTTTAATGATATTTTTTCTGCAAAAAGAAGAAGAAAGAGGGAAAATAAGTAATTCAAGCCTCCCCTCCACCTGCTGTGGGAACAGAACCTGACACTAGGGCAATTCTATTGGGGGGGTATGTCCCTTATCCCCCAGGTGAAATACCAAGCCATAAATGTTAGTTCTACAGAGCAAAGCCTTTGAAATTAATGAACATGATTAACGCCCATTAATGTAAGTGCATTTACTCTGAGTAAAACCTAGCTGGATATCATCCTAAACATTTAACTAAAGGTGGCAGGAAGCTTTGCTGAATAGAAATTACTTGTGAGAGTAAATATTGTGTAGGAGGATCTCGTCTATTAGAAAGGGCATTTCTTCATAATACAGCACCGAGGACACAAACCTCTTCAGGCAAACGGGCATACTTGGAGTTTTGAGTAAGTGCTTTGGGCACCAATCACAAAATGGCTGCCATGGGGATGTGGCACAAAAAAAGGGCTGCTGTAGGGGCATGGTATAACACAAATTCTGTAACCTTTCCTCATAGGGGAGAAAAAGAGACGGTGAGAGATGGAGGGACTCTGTGTGTGTGTGTGTGTGTGTGAGAGAGAGAGAGAGAGAGAGAGAGAGAGAGAGAGAGAGAACACTATGCAAGCCTGCAGTGCTGTAAACTCCATCTCTCATTTTTGGCTTTTGCCAAAAATGGCTCTCCCCCTGCCCCCAAGTGCCGGCATGCAGCCCCAAACAGATTACCCCTGTGGGAATGTGGTTCACAACAGAAAAGCTCTCCTGAACTAAAGGCATAGAAATGAATGTGTGCACATTTGCACATTATAAGTGGTGATGTCATAGATAGCTCAAGAGGAACCATGCTCACCACACTTAAGTTCTTTCCTCCAGTTTGGCACCGTCACTCCCAGCATCTTACACATCTCTTCATAAGCTTCTATGGCTCCACAGAGCATGAGATTGCCTGGTCCGAACCGGCAGAGGTCATAGATGCAGGATTCATAATAAGAAGCTGGATCCTCATGCCAGTGACACTCTGAGAAAGGCCCAGAGTGATCTCTTAGAATCCCACACATTTGCTCAAACTCTTGCTGCTTTACGCAAGGCTCAAATCCTCCGGTGTCATTTCTGCACCTGAAAGTGTGAGTAGCGGTTAACTGGAATTAATGTGCATTCAGAAATTCTGTACAAAACTCCATAGATCAACCCAAACAGGCAAGATTTAAGCCACATTCAAAACTGGGCTCTGGTGAATCTCCAGAGGAGTGTTATGAAATCTCCCAATTCCAAAACTTCCAAGCAGGACAACAGCTCCTTTCCAATATCCAGTAATGCCCAATCCTCCTCAAGTGCCTATTTTTGGCTAGGAAAAGAAGAGATTGACAGCCATCACTTATACTAATAGCAAGTGGAAGTGATGAATTACCGTATTTTTTGCTCTATAAGATGCCCCAGACCATAAGACGCACCTAGTTTTTGGAGGAGGAAAACAAGAAAAAAATATATTCTGAATCTCAGAAGCCAGAACAGCAAGAGGGATCGCTGTGCAGTGAAAGCAGCAATCCCTCTTGCTGTTCTGGCTTCTGGGATAGCTGTGCAGCCTGCATCCGCTCCATAAGACGCACACACATTTCCCCTTACTTTTTAGGACTGAAAAAGTGAGTCTTACAGAGCAAAAAATATTGCATATTGCTGTAGCCAAAATGCAAAGGCCCAAAAAGGAGGCACCAGCATACATAGTGGAACCTCAAGATTTGCTGTAGTAGAAAAATTCTTAAGGCAGACAATCCAATGAGGAATAAGCATGTTCAGGGACCACATAATGCCTGTTGTGTGAGGAATGGAAAGGGGAATGGAGTATCTAATAAAGGGCATGACTGACTAGCACACTGAACAAGAGCACTCTGCTCTGCAAGGTTCCATTGCAGGTCCCCATTGTGAACACTAATTCTGAAATGGTGTGGACCATTCTCCCTGAAACCAATCAGAGAATGCTGTTTCTCAGCAGAGACAGATGCACATAAATTTAGTGGTCAGGCTGCTATGGAAACACATTCATCATATTCATGAAAAGATGCCAAGCGCAAGGGAAAGCACATATTTCTGTTTTGTAGCAGATTTGCATAGAGCTGATCGACTGGCCCATTTATCAGTCATGAAGCCATCTCCACACCCTTCCATGAAATAGTGTTTGGTTTTTTAAGCGAACAAGCAATAGAGTAGAAAAAAATATATAAAAAATTAAAAAGCCAGACATTTTAAGTAGATAAGCAAGTGAACACTTATGACCAGCCCAAGACTAATTGCTGCCTGAGGCAAAGGATATGACACCTGATCCATGTACAGAAACTGTCCAGGCTTAGGAAGCACAGGGAGGCCACGTGTCACACAGATCAGTCCTCCAACATTTCCCCATCACTTCCCACCCACCAACATCTGCTGCCTAATGGAAGGATCATAGGACTAGTGGTGAGAAGGAAAACAAAGCAGACAGTCAGACTGGAAAATGGGGGCTAACAGTCTGCATTTGATTCAGATGTAGGAATGCATGAGGAGCAAAGGCAGTTGAAGAGCATGTACTGCAGCAAAGAAAGCCCTCATCAGCTCCTGTTTCCATGCACGTGTGAATGCACCAGCACCACCATAAATGGCGAAGGAATGATGAAGGGTATAAACGTACTCTGAGGGGCTTCTGTCCGACATCCAAGCGTTGCCGAACTCCGCATCGTTCTTGGCTTTCTTGCCATCAGGCAAGACCTTATCATCCCTGCGGATGCTGTTGAAGTTCCCACACATCCCGTGCAGCTTTCCCCAGTATTCTGGGCCTACACGGACAAACAAAGCATGGCGGCCATTGTACTGGATCTCCAGATTGGGGTGCGCTCTCAAAGTCACCACGTTCCTCCTTTGCGTGATGTTGGCCAACTGCTTCAGCTCTGTTGGCAGGGGGGTCTGCCTCCCATCGACCTGAAAAGGGAACGGAAGTCCAATGGGAACCAGGAAATAACTGTAGTGTCCAGAGGGGAAATTGTGGGTTACAACATCACAAAGCAAGGCCCAAGGAGGACGCCTCTCCCACGGTGGGAGACACATGCCAGACTGTTGAAACAGGCGCTGCTTGCAATTGCTGGCACTGCTTCTTCCTAGACTTCTCCACCCCCACCTCTGGGTGGTAAACGTAGGTGGGCACCACAATGGTCCTCAACAGCTATCAGGACTTGGAGGCAAATTCACAAGAATATAGGCAGATTCAAAAAGATCTCAAGAAAATGGGCCCTGGGAATTAACATATTTGAAGAGTATTATCACGTCCCTCTTCAGACTTCTCCTCTCCAAGCTAAGATGTGGGATGTAACATAAGCAGTCAAGTACAACACTTCCTGTTTGCCCAGAGTAGACACACAGGGGGATGTTATTCCAGTTCCAGGAGCACTTCCTGTCACACCTGGTCTGGAGCATCCTCCCCCTGCGTGTGACCAGGTAGGTGGGTGTGACCCTGTGAGACCCCTTGTAAAAGGGCCAGTCACACAGACATCTTCCCTTTACTCTTTTGTTGCTTTCTTCTGATACTGATGTATTTTGCTGTCTGCTGGCTCTGAGCCAGCAGCACATGGGCTCAAATCCCTACATGGGATGAACCCACTCTCTTTTCTGTAAGTACAAGCTAAAAGCCTGCCTTCAGGGAACCTACTGCGAACTGAATGTAGGTAAACTTCTTAGCATTACTTTTAAAAGAAGGCTGTTGTGTTTTTATTCTTTTTAAGAGGGATAAAAGGGGAATTTACCAGGATCAAGCCCAATCTGGACAAGCCAGATTGCTTAAGTCGGGCATGGCCAAACTTGGCCCTCCAGCTGTTTTAGGACTACAACTCCCATCATCCCTAGCTAACAGGACCAGTGGTCAGGGATGATGGGAACTGTAGTCCCAAAACATCTATATGGAGGGCCAAGTTTGGCCATGCCTAGCTTAAGTAAAGAGATTCAAATGAATTTACCAACTAGTTTCCTGCTATATACTGGGAAATGTACTCTGCTGCTGATTCATTAGCATGAGTGAGGAAGGATAATATTTAATCAATATATCCTCTCCTACTATCCACAACATTCACACATAAGGTAGTTCCTTCCACCTTTCCTCATAGGATGGGTTCCTGGTTATGTTGCTCTATAATGTGTTTTTTCCAATCTGCTTGTGTTTGATTCCCACCCCACGGCCTCTTATTTGAGTCCCAACAAATTCTGCTCACCTCCACATCTTTGCCTTGCTCCAAAACAACATGAGAACGGAACTGCTTGGAGACAAGCCATATCTCCACTCGGTAAAGAAAGGACACCAAAGGACTCTGGAAATTCTTGTTAGCCGCCACCACCCGGAAGGAGAGGTCAGTAGAGGAGCCATCAGTCTTTGAGATCTCGTAGGCGCAAGTGCCCTGGAAATGTGCCACAGCCCCGTCGAAAGTGAAGTAATGCGGATCCCCGGACACGGTGCAAGTGGCCAGCCGAGGCCTGCAGCCCAGCTTGCCATCCTTGAGGGCACACTGCTGTCCGTGGCTGCAGCTTGCTGGGATGCAGCGGAAGGTGAAAGAAGAATCACAACTGCACCTTTGTGTGCAACCAGAGAGCCAGAGAAGGTCTCCGATCTGGTAGGGAAAGCAGCCATGAAGAGAGAAAGAATGGCCATCATGAAAAGATCACGAGAAAAATATATATATGAGCATATCTCTGAAATATGAAACTATATAAACCAGAAAGAGCTTTGTCTTTGCAGAATGGAACCTAGAGAAAATGGAAAGTAAATTAGAGGACAGACATAAACAGTGGTCTCTGCTGGCCCTTTCCCAAGGCGCAAAGGAAAGGAAGAATATAGGAATCACCTCCTTTGTCACATCAGATGATTGTTCCTCTAGGCCAGCATTTTATCTCCCGCTTGGACTACTGCAATGTGTTCTACATGGGGCTGCCTTTGAAGGTGACCTGGAAACTCCAATTAATCCAGAATGCGGTAGCTAGCCTGGTGACTGGGAGCAGCCACCGAGACCATATAACATCGGTCTTGAAAGACGTACATTGGCTCCCAGTACATTTCCGAGCACAATTCGAAGTGTTGGTGCTGACCTTTAAAGCCCTAAACGGACTCGGCCCAGAATACCTGAAGGAGCATCTCCACCCCCATCATTCTGCCCAGACACTGAAGTCCAGTGCCAAGGGCCTTCAGGCGGGTTCCCTCCCTGCGATAAGTGAGGTTACAAGAAACCAGGCAGAGGGCTTTCTTGGTAGTGGTTCCCACCCTGTGGAACGCTCTCCCATCAGATGTCAAGGAAATAAACAACTCTCTGACTTTTAGAAGACATCTGAAGGCAGCCCTGTTTAGGGAAGTTTTTTTATGTCTGATGTTTTATCATGTTTTAAATATTTTGTTGGAAGCTGCCCAGATTGGCTGGGGAAACCAATATTATTATTTTGTCTTCAATCAGTACACAGCCAGAATCTCACATGGGGGGAGGATGAGTGGCAGAGAAAAGCTGCACCTATGAGTATGTCCTGACACATCAGGACTTCCAAGACAAAGGCATTTGTTTGGAGGACAAAATAACAGAGCTCTCGCTTTGGGTGCATAACACCCCAGGCTCAATCTCAGTCTCCCCCAGTCAAAAAGATGTTGGGAAGCAGAGATGGAAAGCCTTCTTCCTCACCTTTTGGAGGGCTGCTATTGATAAAGAGAGCCTAGGGCCAAACTATGGGCTTGTCCACACTTCAGCTTGTCCTACAATTTCTAAGCATGGGTCTGAGTGGTTTTCCTCTTGCCCCATTGCTTTCCCCGGGAAAACCTGAATTTGAACAACCACCAATTAATGAATAATAATAATGGATAATACTAACAAGAAAATAATATAGCATGCATACGCTTGCTGTCTTAGGGTGCGTCTTGTGCTTTTAAGGATGCCTCCAGGGATTCAAGCGCAAATTAGGTTTGCACAATTAAAGGGGATTAAAGTGCTCTGTCCCCCCTAGTTCAACAAATCCACTTTAAAAAGGAAATGAGTTTTGGCAGTAAGGAAAGAGATGAGGAAATGCATTGAAAAACACGAGATGAATGGATGATTAATGGGAAGACGAGTATACTCTCTGGAAGCAAATCAGGACGAGTGTTTATTTGTTGTAGAACCTCCCCACAAACAATTCAGGATAAATGCTCAGCAAAGTCTGGACATGGTCTAAACACTGCATAAGCTCATATTGGCTTTGAATCCAGCAGAGAAATCTTAATTCTCTCTTTAAAAAACAACAACACAGCATTGCATGCCAGTATTTTTAAATGGTATTTTAACAACATCAGGGAGGGTGAAATCTACTCACATTGTAATACAGCCCATTGTGTTTACATCCACATCGCTCAGGCTGAACGCACTTGTCTCCATTCCACAAGTATCCTTCATCACAGGCGCACCCTTCTGAGCATAGGGGGCTGCAGAGGTGTTTAAATGTGGAGCTCAAGCACAGATCTTGGCAAGGCGGTTTGCACAGCTCATAGTGACTATTTGCTGGGCAATCTGCAGCTGAAAAGAAGAGGATAAACAAGGATGAGAAATGGTTTGTTTTTCCACCACCAAAATACAGTAACAGGGATTTTTCAAAACCTGGAGTGGTTGTTTATATGTTTCACTGCTTAAAAAAGCCATTGCTCTCACCCATGGTTTTAGGACTCTTAAAGACGTATTGTGCCACCATCATTGTAATGCAGCATTTACATACAGTGACTGAGCTTATCAATTAAAAAATTGCCTTCGTGATTATTCTGACAGGTTTACTTACAAATTATCCAATGGTCAGATTCATGGGCTTTTCCATACATCAGTCAGAAGGTTGCACAGGCAGTAATTTTTATTATTATTATTATTATTATTATTATTATTATTATTATTATACCACCCTATACTTGCAGGTCTCAGGGCAGTTTACAGAATACAATTAAAATATAAAACCACAAAATCCACAATCAAAATAAAAACAATAAGTATTGTTTAGTTCCAAAGTGGTGAAAGTTCCTAAATGATTGGTATAGGAACTCAAGAGTGGCTGATGAGAGCCATGTGGTTTGAGCTTGGTTTGAGTTTCACAAGCAGACTGTGGAGGGCTTCATAAGCTAGTTCCTCCAAGGTGAAGGGAAGTGGACACAGCCAAGCCTGGCAGGACGGCTTACTCTATGGTATTAACCTCTTCATGCATTAATTAGACATAAACATGTTGGTTGTATGAGGCAGGTTATTCCACAGCAGACACCCCCAAACTCAGCCCTTCAGCTGTTTTGGGACTACAACTCCCACCATCCCTAGCTAACAGGACCTGTGGTCAAGGATGATGGGAATTGTAGTTCCAAAACAGCTGGAGGGCCGAGTTTGGGGATGCCTGTCCCACAGTGACCTCATTTGGGCTACAACCCTGATCATATCATATCAGATTTGATCTGAATAGCTACAGTCCTGTTGACACTCAGTACCTGAGGTAGCTAATGGTGGGAAGGATTTTGTCCTTGGTACATGTTCACCTATTCTGCCAGCCCTCACAGCATTGACTTTTAATGCTGTTCCTCCCTCTCTTTGCCTACACTACAGCATAGTCGGCAGGGCACATATGGGACACTTCCAAATCTGCACTAATTTGTTCCATTTTCTTTTCACTGCCCCAAAGTTTAGGTTTACACTTAGAATCAGTAATGGAGGTCAGATGAGCAGTGAACCCCACTATGCTGTCCTCTGCTCTTTCGAATGCAAAGAACGATGCAGTAGTCACAGGAACAGAAAGCATGTATGTTTAAGCAAACATGTCCTTGAGGGCCAATTGTAAGAGTCATGTATTGGGAAATGGAAGTTTGAGGGCTGCAATGGAAGTGGGCCAATGTGAGCAGAGCCCAAAACTGTATGATGTGCCGAGTTTCACAAAATGGACCTACCACAGAAAAAGTCCTTCCTCCAGGGCCGGAGGGTTACATTGGCTCTTTGGCAGGCTGCTGCATATGTCTGAATGGACCTGCACAAGACGTTGTTGTCCCCGGCGGAGATGTGTAGGTCAAAAATGCAACGTGTCAGATAAGGCTCTGGGTCAACTTGCAAGTGACAAGATGCAAATGGCCCATCAGGATTCTGTATTATCCAGCACAGAGATATAGATTGGACGAGACTTCCCCACCGACCAAATATAGCAGAAGAGGCACCATGGGGAATGTCTGATGACCTCCAGTCTAGGGCAGCGTCCAAGGCATGCTTCACTGTAGATCCATTGCGTGTCTCCGAATCGTCGTCAGCGACCCCATTGAAGTTCCCACACAGCCCACATAACTGGCCTTGGTATTGAGGGGAAAGTGTGACAAAGACGCTGTGGGCCAGGTCATAGCTCACTGTTAGCCCAAAGTCTGTCTTTAAAACTGCGTAAAATCCATGCTGGTAAATGACAATTCCTTGGTTTTTCAAATGCACTGGAAGGATTGCAACCACGCCATCAATCTGTGTGAGCAAAAGAACATTGAACCTTTCTTCCCTGAAACCCATCACTCTAGAAAATGGCAGGCAGCTCTAGACGGTATTTCAATTTCCCACAGTGCATGTGGGAAACAGCAAGTATTAATTGCCAGAGGAAGTGAGGTCTATTTATTTACAGTCCAATCCCCCAATATCCACTTAGGAGAGAGCCACACTGAGTTCCATGGGGTCTGCTGCCAGGTAAATGTACAGGATTGCAGCAGAAGATGGGCTTTTTCAGGATGCCAATTTAAAACGCATCTGTTGCTGTTTTAATGGTGCTCAATTTCACTGTGAGCTGAATTGTTTAGGTTGCATCTACCCTGACTTTATGTCAGCCACCTTGAGTTGCAGATGGTTGTAAACAGGCGGAAAATCAAAATCGTGAAAATTAATTGTTTTAAATGTTGTAAACCGCTGTGGGAAAATGCTGCATTTCAAACCGAGGTCAACACTCACAAAATAAATAAATAAATAAATAAATAAATAAATAAATAAATAAATAAATGCACTATTGAGCACATGGTGCTCTCCAGCTTTTGTATGGGACTACAGCTCCCATGCCTCCTGGAACTGATGGGAATTGTAGTCCTCTCCCCCCCAAAAAACTGACAGAAATATATATTTTTTAACTGCCGCTGTATCTGTACTGTCTCTGTTATACCCAATTGCAATTCAATGTATTCCTGTTGTGTTTTATGATTTCCCTGATATTGTAAGTGAGCTGGAACTGGTCTGTGACTGTAACAATAAAATTCATTCAACTGACAGAAAGCTGCTGTAATTGAGTGGTCAGCCAGTGGCGTAGCGTGGGGGGTGCAGGGGGGCCAGCCGCACCGGGCGCAACATCTGGGGGGGGGCGCTCGCACTCGCAGCTCTCTGCCCCTACTAAAATCCACGGGTTAGGGGGCGCAAATTACTTGCCTTGCCCCGGGTGCTGACAACCCACGCTATGCCACTGCGGTCAGCTGTTGTAACTTTGCATTTCATTTCTCTCTGATGGCACTGCTTACAATCCCCCACTATTATGCATGCCATACATCCAATGAAGGGGAAGTTTATGCCACAGTAAACGTGCTAGTCTTGTAAGAGCTGTAAATACCTTTTTCTTGTGGAATAGTAACATGTACGGATTTGTTTGCAAGGCTGGCTGATGACACTAAACAATCTTTTGTGGCACTAGGGCTACTCTGCACCGATGGAATGTCAGCTGCACTCCATCTGCCCAGGTTTTGGGTGTGGTGAAGGAGGAAGGTTTAAAACTTTAAAAATTTACAAAATAAAGAAAAGATAAGTAGGACAAGACTTAGTGGGTTCAATAGAGAAGAGACGAGCGTGAGATGTCAGCGACCCCTCATCGTTCTTAGGTGCCGGTGTGCACAGTTCAGTCATTAGACCTGTTTTATTATTACACTGCACTGGCTTATATGCAATACCCTGTTTCTGATTCTTGTAGTTGTAATTGGAATATAACAGCACTTAGTAAGCACCCTAACAATAAATAAGATGGATGATGGACTACATGGAACTGGTGGAAATGACTGGCAGAATCCGAGACCAGGGAGAAGAGTCGGTGGAGGAAGATTGGAAGAAATTTAAAGACTATTTACAGAAACATTGTAAAATTAATGAATGTTAGAAGGATGTTGGAATGAAGTTATGTGGTTTTAGCAGAAATGTTATAAAGGATTAGGAAAAAACAGACTGTTAATTGGGGAAAGGAGGGAAAGTAAAGTTACATTATATTAAGATAAATGACAGGACAAAAATTGGAAAAGATGGAAAGGATTTGCTGAAATAATTAACCGAACTGGAATACAAAAAAGGGAGGTGTGAGGAGGTCAAGGAAACAAGCAAATGAAAGATAAGTTATGGGAAGATTCGCTCTGTTTTTTAATGGATTTTATTTTTCTGTTTTCTTCTCTTTCTTTTTCTTTCTTTCTTTTTTGCTTATTGTGATGTGTTGTTTTGTTTTTGTTTAATATGGTGTTTTTACTTTTTCTTTTTGTAATCTTTAAAACTTTAATAAATATTTTTTTAAAAAAAGATGGAGAGACTCCATCAGGCAAGGCCTCCTTCCACCTGCCTTGCCCCACCACCTTCTTGTCTCTGCTTCTCAATTTGTATTGTATTATTTTATGTACAGTAGTACCTCTGGTTGCGAACAGGATCCGTTCCAGAGCCTCATTCGCAACCTGAGCAGAATGCAGCCTGTGTCTGTGCATGCTGCGATTTGCCACTTCTGCGCATGCGCGTGACATCATTTTGAGCGCCTGCGCATGCGCGAGTGGCAAAACCCGGAAGTAACCCTTTCCTGTACTTCCAGGTCACCGTGGGACACAACCTGAAAAGATTTAACCCGAAGCATCTTTAACCCCGAGGTATGACTGTACTGTGGCTTGCCATTGTTTTATTGATTATAGTTTAGAAATTATTAATTGTAACTGTTGAGTGGATTTCTGTTTAACTTTTATATGTTATTATTATTTAATACTATTCTAATGATTGTTGAATGTTACTTTTTTGATGTAGGTTGCCTATTTTAAAGTTATGTTTTATTATCACATTTTTGTATTGCATCAGATTGTTATAAGATGCACATCTTTTGTTTCTTCAGCTTGTAAACCACCTTGAGTATTGTAAGATAGAAAGACGGTATACAAATTAAAAATGATGAAGATAGTGATAAATTAGCCAAGCTGTGAATACGTAAGAATGTTCTTACCTTGACTCTGCCCCTGTGTCCGCTCTGCAGATGTATCTGGGTGTGGTTCACCAGCACAAACACCTCTGATGCTGCAGATAATGGGCTGCTGGACTGCTTCTCGTTCTTCAGTTCAACTTTGAAAGCTGGTAAAGGCTTGGACACCCCACACAGTTCAGCCAAGACGTATGTGGAGGTGCCCTGAAATCTATAATGCCACCCATCAAAAGTGACATAGTGGGAAAACCCAGAAACCAGACAAATACCATCCAACAATGGATAACACCCATACACCCCCTTCTGGGTACCGCAGAATTGTCCAGGTCCACACAGGGACTCAACAGCAACGACTGCATAGGTAGGTCCATTACACTGATACATCTTTTGGCAGTTTTCTCCTTTCTGGAAGAATGTTTCCCCATTCAGGTAATACTGTCCCTTGTAGAAGCAGCCACACTGCTCCAGAGGCACACACTCGATGCCACTCAGCACAAACCCTGCATTGCACTGGCATCCTTCGACACATGCGGACCAGCTGCAGTTCTTGGGCATAACCAGTTCAGCACAAGAGGCAGGGCAGGGAGAACCACAGAGTACATAATGGCTATTTGATGGGCAGGTAAAGTCTGGAAAATAAAAACATCACACAGAATATTCATTTATTTCTAGCTAAGACTGAGCCTTTGCACACACTCCCAGGCATCCAGTTCACTCCCACTGCTAGTTTGGGAAGTGGACTAAACACAGGTAAAAGGTCAAGGAAGGTAAAGGACCCCTGGAGGGTTAGGTCCAGTCAAAGGCGACTATGGGATTGCGGCGCTAATCTCGCTGTCAGGCTGAGGGAGCTGGCGTTTCTTCACAGACAGCTTTCCGGGTCACGTGGCCAGCATGACTAAACAGCTTCTGGCGCAATGGGACACTGTGATGGAAACCAGAGCACACAGAAATGCTGTTTAGCTTCCCACCACAGTGGTACCTATTTATCTACTTGCACTGGTGTGCTTTCGAACTGCTAGGTTGACAGGAGCTGGGACAGCAAGAGGAGCTCACCCTGACATGGGGATTTGAACCGCGACGTTCTGATTGTCAAATCCAAGAGGCTCAGTGGTTTAGACCACAGCGCCACCACAACGTTAGCCACAACCTATGTCGATCCTGTATCCATCTGGTTGTTTATTTATGAACTTCAGAATTCTACAATTCCTTCAACATCAAACTTAGCTGGTGCCATGCTTGCACAGCAGTTCAAAAGGAAAAAAAACAGCACTTTTCCTAGTCCAGAGATCTGCTGCTCATTCTATAGCAATAAAACACTTGCTTTAAGTTTCTCCTCCATCCTAACGCCTTCCGTCTCTCCCTCACCCCATCACTCTCTGCATGCCCCAAATGGGGCTTCTGTTCCATGTGAACTGGGGACCTGAACCAGAATGTTCCTGGACAGAGGATACAACACTTTGGTATAGGTCTCCACTTGTAATGCCTGGATGGCACAGGAGATAAAGGCCCACCTTGCTTGTAAAACCTTTTCCCATTATTGTTTTGTCTCTAGAAGGTCCTTCTGAGGACAAACACAATGAACCTGCAAGTTGCACTTTGCAATTAGAAAATTAAAAAGCCCTGTCTCAGAAAACATGTTTTCCAGGCCTTCTGCTTTCTGTGATACTCTGTGAAAATTAAATAAAACTGTCTGACTGCTTGCTTTTATCCCAAAAGGCTTGCTTGGGTTGGGAAGACAAAAAAGAAATTCTATTCTCTGACACAGCCAAATGTTACAGAAATACTCAGTGCTTTTTTAGCTTTTCAGAAAGTGGCCAAGTCAGATTTCAGTGTCAAAGAACAATATCAGGCCATGCTGCATATACAGGTATGCACTCTGTGCTAAAATAATTAAAATTCTGTCCCCCCAAAATGTGACTATTATGACCTTGTAGATGGAACCAACATACATTTTTTCCCTATTTTGCACAAATCATCCTGCATTTTAAAATTATTTTGCCTTATTTATTTATGGTTCAGCTAGTCACGGCAAAAGCCATACACATTTCTAAACACCATCCTTAGACCTCCTGGATCTGTTACTTAGCAATTTCCTCTGATGTGATTTCAGTATCACCCACAGACTTTGAAAGCACCCCTTTCTCAGCCATGAGCTCTAGGAGCTTCCTTTAAAGAATAATAATAATAAAATAATACGAAGCTGAGTCTACGCTGAATCCTGTGCCCAATGGAGCCCACACATTTCCTTCAATCCTGCAGAAAAATAAGAGTCTTGTACCCTAAATATATTTTTCTCTACTGAAAAATTGCCTACCACATCCAGCAATCTCTCTCCACGGCTGAATGTTGATGCCTCGAGCTTGGCACTGCTGGGAATAACTCTGCAGCAACTCGCAGAGAGTCTTGCGGCTGTTTGTGCTTGCGCACATGTCCCTCACACAGTTTTCCAAGTGGAGCCGAGCATCTTCTGGGCTGTTACAGTGTTTAAACGGCCCGTTCACGTCGCTTATAATTCCGCAGCGGTCCTTCGATCTGAACCTGGCTACTTCAGTCTCACTGCACGCAGACAGAGCCCCAACTGCTCTGCAGTAGAACGGAGAGCTTGCATGCATCCAGCTGTTTCCGAACACATGAGCATTCTTTACCAGAGTACCATTGGGGGTCCTGAAGTCATCAAGACGGTTCCCATTGAAATCTCCACCGAGGCCACAAAGGGAGCCAGAATAAGTCTCGGGAAGAGAAACAGACACGTAGAAAACCCAGTCGTAGGAGAAAGAGAGGCCAAAATCAGTCTCAACGATGACGAAGCGGCCAGAGACACTGCAATAGGCGTTGAGTTTCCCTGATGCGAGGGTGACAGGCAGGTTCATCAGGTACCCATTTACCTAGGACAGAAATGGGGGTGCGAACATTCTGTGACATGTGTATGTCAAGGCCAAGGGTTTAAGCTTGCCAGCAATGCATTTGTTAATAATTTATTAAGAACATTTTATTTTATTTTTTAAATATTTTTTTATAAATTTTCCACACAAATAAAAACAAAACAGTCAACACACACAAACAAACACCAACATATAAACATGTATAATTTCAAATCTTTTTTTTCATAACCTTACTTCTCGGACTTCCCCCTCCCTCCCCTTCTCTGCTTCCCTATTTTAAATGTTTCTTCAACAACCCTTCAGATCGGTTAATTAATCACTTACTGTCTTTTTAAATTTCTTCTAGTAATTAATCTATCAGTCAATTACAGCTGTAATTCCATATTTTCCTTTACCTTGACATTTTAACATTCATCAATATTACAACAGTTCTTAAGATATATTTTAAACTTCCAATCTTCTTCCACCGTCTCTTTCTCTTGGTCACGAATTCTGACAGGCATCTCTGCCAGTCCCATATAGTCAATCACCTTCGCCTGCCATTCTTCCAGCGTGGGTAGTTCTTGTGTCTTCCAATACTTTGCTAGGAGAATCCTTGCTGCTGTGGTGGCATACATAAAGAACGTCCTATCCTTCCTTGGCACCAATTGGCCGACCATGCCCAGGAGAAATGCCTCTGGTTTCTTATGGAAAGTACATTTAAGTACCTTTTTAATTTCATTATAAATCATTTCCCAGAAGGCCTTAATCCTCGGGCAAGTCCACCAAAGGTGATAGAAGGTACCTTCAGTCTCATTGCATTTCCAACATTTATTATTGGGCAAATGATAGATTTTTGCAAGCTTGACTGGGGTCATGTACCACCTATAAATCATTTTCATAATATTTTCTCTTAAGGCATTACATGCCGTAAATTTTATCCCGGTGGTCCATAACTGTTCCCAGTCAGCGAACATAATGTCATGACCCATGTCTTGTGCCCACTTTATCATAGTTGATTTGACTGTCTCATCTAGTGTATTCCACTTCAACAGCAGGTTATACATTCTTGATAGGTTCTTAGTATTGGGTTCTAACAGTTCTGTTTCTAGTTTTGATCTCTCCACCTGGAAGCCAATTTTCCTGTCTTGTTTAAACACCTCCATTATTTGATAATAATGAAGCCAGTCTCGTACCTTAGACTTTATTTTCTCAAAACTCTGTAGTTTAATTTTTCCACTATCTTGCTCTAGGATTTCACAATATTTTGGCCATTTAGAATCCATATTAGGTTTTTTCACCTCCTTAGCCTCCATTGGTGATAACCACCTAGGAGTTTTATTTTCCAGCAAGTCTTTATATCGAATCCAAACATTGTATAGTGCTTTCCTGACAATATGGTTTTTAAAACCTTTATGAACTTTTACCTTGTCATACCATATATATGCATGCCAACCGAATCTGTTATCAAATCCTTCCAAATCCAGAATGTCTGTGTTCTCAAGAAGTAGCCAATCTTTCAACCAGCAGAAAGCTGCCGATTCATAATACAGTTTTAAGTCCGGCAGGGCAAACCCCCCTCTATCTTTAGCATCAGTTAATATCTTAAATTTTATTCTGGGCTTTTTGCCCTGCCAGACAAATTTAGATATGTCTTTCTGCCACTTCTTGAAACAGTCCAATCTGTCCACAATCTGTAACGTCTGAAACAAAAATAACATTCTAGGCAATACATTCATCTTAATTACAGCAATTCGGCCTAACAAGGAAAGCTTCAAGTTTAACCATATTTCTAGATCTTTCTTTACCTCTGTCCAACATTTGTCATAGTTATCTTTAAATAAGTTCACATTTTTAGATGTCATAAAGGTAAAGGTAAAGGTACCCCTGCCCGTATGGGCCAGTCTTGCCAGACTCTGGGGTTGTGCGCCCATCTCACTCAAGAGGCCAGGGGCCAGCGCTGTCCGAAGACACTTCCGGGTCACGTGGCCAGTGTGACATCGCTGCTCTGGTGAGCCAGAGCTGCACACGGAAACGCCGTTTACCTTCCCGCTAGAAAGCGGTCCCTATTTATCTACTTGCGCCCGAGGGTGCTTTCGAACTGCTAGGTTGGCAGGCGCTGGGACCGAGCAACAGGAGCGCACCCCGCCGCGGGGATTCGAACCGCCGACCTTTCGATCGGCAAGCCCTAGGCGCTGAGGCTTTTACCCACAGCGCCACCCGCGTCCCACTTTAGATGTCATATTAATCCCCAAATATTTAACTTTCTTTGCCACCATTAATCCAGTTTCATTTTGAAACCTCTCTCTTTCAATATTTGTTAAGTTTTTCTCCAAGACTTTAGTTTTTTGCTTATTCAACTTAAATCCTGCTACCTGACCAAAATCTTGAATTATTTCTAAAACTCTTTTTGTACTAGTATCTGGCTGTTGTAGGGTCAATACTAAGTCATCTGCAAAAGCCCTCAGTTTATATTGTTTGGCTCCGACCTGAATTCCTTTAACCAGCTGGTCTCTCCTGATCATGTTTAACAAAACCTCCAAGACAGATATAAAAAGCAATGGGGATATTGGGCACCCCTGTCGTGTCCCTTTTTCTATATGAAGTTCTTCAGTAACCACATTATTTACAATTAACTTTGCTTTTTGTTCAGAATATATTGCACCTATACCATTTTCAAACCTTTGGCCTAGCCCCATCCCATGGAGATTCTTCTTCATAAAACTCCAAGAAATGTTGTCAAAAGCTTTCTCCACATCCACAAATATTAGTACCGCCTTCGTATTGATGTTAACTTCTAACAGTTCTATAATGTCAATTATGTTTCTTACATTATCTGACATATGTCTCCCAGGGAGAAAGCCAGCCTGGTCCTTGTGAATCTCCTCCACCAACACCTTCTTCAACCTTTTTGCTAAAATGTCAGCAAATATTTTATAATCCACATTAAGTAATGATATAGGGCGGTAGTTCTTGATCTGGTTCTTTTCAGTCTCAGTTTTTGGTATAAGTGTAATAAATGCTTCTTTCCACGATTCGGGTGCCTTTTTCCCCTCTAAAATTTCATTGCAGACCTCCTTCAATGGTTGTATTAACCATTCCTTCAGAGCTTTATAATATCTGGAGGTCAATCCATCCGGTCCTGGAGATTTCCCCAATTTCATATTCTGGATGGCACCCTCTATTTCTTGTTCTGTTATTTTCTCATTCAAAACCATCATACTTTGTTGTGAAATTCTTTGTAGTCCATATTTTTTAAGAAAATCATCTATTTCTCCTTCATTCTCCGGCCCTCGTGCGTATAGTCTTCTGAAATAACTCTGAAAACAATTACTGATCTCATTTGGTTTAAAAATGTTCTTTCCTTCCACCTCCAAACTTGTAACAGTATTCAGTTTTTGTCTCTTCTTCAGTTGCCATGCAAGAAGTTTCCCACATTTATCTGCTGATTCAAATGTCCTTTGTCTCATTTGCTTAATTTTCCATTCTATCTCTTGATTCATCAGTTCCATATACTGCATCTGGTTATTAACAACATTTTAAAAGGTTGCCGAATAACGGGAATTCTCTGGGCAGTTCTCAATTTCTTTTTTTAAAAAGGTATAACCAAACCATAAAAATACAAATAAATTAGGTGGCAGGGAAACAGAGACTTCCAGATTAGCCTCGTTGAATGAAGGTGGTACCCAGGCAATCGTGAATAGGCATTAAGTCTTTTTATAGTTTATCAGTGACAAAGCCTGCATTTTATGCTAACTTGCGCTTTAAGCAGTCTTCATTTTCAAGCTGGAATTTTTATGTCAATATCATAGTGCCCATACCATAATACTGTAATACGAATCTTTGGTGTTGGGAATTCTGTTTACAGTTCTGGTTGCCTCAGCTCAGAAAGGATATTGAAGGGTTGGGAAAGGTTCAGAAGCAGGCAACCAAAATGGTCAAGGGGGCGGAGAGACTCTCCTGTGAGCAAAGGCTGCAGTATTTGAGACTTCCCAGTTTAGAGAAAAAGCTTGTTAGAGGTGGCATGACAGAAGCTTCTGAAACTGTATACAGTCATACCTTGGTTGTTGAATGCCTTGGTACTGGGATGTTTTGGCTCCCGAACGCCGCAAACCTGGAAGTGAGTGTTCCAGTTTGCGAACGTTTTTTGGAAGCCAAACGTCTGATGTGGCTTCTGCGGCTTCCAATTGAGTGCAGGAAGCTCCTGCAGCCAATCGGAAGCCGCACCTTGGTTGTTGAACCGTTCCAGGAGTCGAACAGACTCCCAGAACAGATTAAGTTCCACAGCCAAAGTACAGCTGTATATTGTGTAGAAGGCAGATAAAAATAAGTTCTCTATCTCTCATAACACTAGAATTTGTAGGCATCCAATAATGTTGAAAGATTTGGTGCAGACCCAAACTGATAGCCATCATATTATCTTGTCAAAGCAAATCCCAAAGCTTTATCTATGTGCCTTGTGAAGAATACTTACTTTTTGCCTGTCTTGAATGTCCCAGGTTCTAGTATGATGAGCCCTTTGCATCCTACATTTGGGGCAGAAAGGGACCCAGAGAAGCAAGGGATAACACAGCAAAGCCATACCTGTATTTTGTCTTCCTGTCCTGCTTCTATAACAATTTGCTCCCCATAGATATCGAGCTCCAACTGCTTCACTGTCGTCATCGCAAGGGAGGCCTTGTGTGTATTCAGCACTTTGATCGTGAAACCTGGAAGCTTTCCTGGGGGCCCACAGTAGGTAGTCAGGATGTATTTGCAGGCGCCTCGGAAACCATAAATGTGATTATCATATGTGATGTAGCGAGAATGGCTGTATATCCACATGGTGCCGTTTTTCATGGGGTAACAGCCCCGTTTTTCATCCACAACTTTGCATATTTCCAGAGGCCCGCAGGCATGTTCCTGGCATTCCATGTGGTGTGCAGGCTGCTTGCAGGAACATTTCTTGCTGCAAGTGTCCGTCAGGATCACTTCCTCTCCCAGCTGGTAATAGCGGCCATCCAGCATGCAGCCACACATCCTCCTGGGTACGCACACCCCGGAGTGAAGAACATAGCCTTCTCGGCAGAAGCAGCCTGCCACACAGGGCTTTGTGCAACGCGAGGGTGCATTGAGGTTGGTGCAACTGGCTGGGCAGGCCGGGCCGCAGAAGTCATAATACTGGTTGAACGGACAGGTAAAACCTGTGGGGGAGAAAAACGTGAAATGCTTTAGAAGCCGTTCATGCTCAGACTTAGCATATCAAGGCAAAGTCCTGGTAAGGTCTCTTTTTTTTTGCATTTGTATTGGTCAAACATTTTGGTGCACAGAGGGCCTTCTGGCGGTTCCCTCGCTACAAGAAGCCAAGTTACAGGGAAGCAGGCAGAGGGCCCTCTCGGTAGTGGCACCCACCCTGTGGAACGCCCTCCCACCAGATGTCAAAGAGAAAAATAACTACCAAACTTTTAGAAGACATCTGAAGGCAGCCCTGTTTAGGGAAGCTTTTAATGTTTAATAGGTTATTGTATTTTAGTGTTTCGTTGGAAGCCGCCCAGAGTGGCTGGGGAAACCCAGCCAGATGGGTGGGGTATTTTTTTTTTATTATTATTATTATTATTATTATTATTATTATTATTATTATCACGGTTCCTACAGGAGGCAAAGGTAAATTATGTTTGAGAGGTTAGCCATAAGACATTTGCCTTATCCAAATTCCACCAGCCCCAGTCAGCATGGCCAATAGTCCCAGAGATATTGTGGGCTGATCTTAATTATGAGACTCTCAGCAGCTTTGACAGAGATGTCAAGAATATTACATTGATACGCATATTGCATGCATGCTAAGGGCATATTATTGTCCTATAGAGACACAGCTATTAGTAATGATTATTCTACCCCTCTTTTCTATTTAGTGCACACACAGAAAGAAGATTCCACCTAAACATTAGGAAGAACTTCCTGACAGTAAGAGCTGTTCGACAGTGGAATTTGCTGCCAAGGAGTGTGGTGGAGTCTCCTTCTTTGGAGGTCTTTAAGCAGAGGCTTGACAACCATATGTCAGGAGTGCTCTGATGGTGTTTCCTGCTTGGCAGGGGGTTGGACTCAATGGCCCTTGTGGTCTCTTCCAACTCTATGATTCTATGATTCTATGAATCTCTATGTAGGAGAGAACCTGCTTGGGGTCCTTATGACTCATAGCAGTAGCACCAGGAACAACCTAGAAACCATCTTGTACTGTCTACAGGAGGATATACAATGGGGTGCCCTCCAGATGTGGCCTCTCCTTCCTTGGAGGTTTTTAAGCACAGGTTGGATGGCCACCTGTCATGGATGCTTTAGCTGAGATTTCTGCACAGCAAAGGATTGGACTAGGGGTCCCTTTCAACTCTATGTTTCTATGTTGTTGGACTACAACTCCCTGTTTGGATACTGCCAGGGGGGCGGGGGCATCAGGCAGGCCCCCAGCTGGCAGGCCCCCAGCTGGTGAAACAGCATCAGTCAGTCAGTGACATGAGCCTCAGATAAGATTAGAGACCCATGCACGCTCTGTCAGCAGAGTGTGTAAATCACCTCACAGCGAAGAGGCGGACAGAGAGATGTGCAAGCAAAAATGTACAGCATTTATTCAACATAGTTCAGGAACAAAGAAGAACATGTCTGCATGCCTTCGTGTCCAGCAAAACAGCAGTATAGCAAAAGCAACATTCAACAGAAGTTCCCAGCAGACTGTGCTGGACGTAAACAGGCATGTGATGCACAACAGTAATGCCTGACCCTTTTAAGGTGGAATGGAACTATATCCTAACACTCCCATCACCACCAACCACTGGTGATGCTAAATGGGGCTGACAGGAGCTGGATGGAACCACATAGGCTATCCTGCTGCTTAGTGACAACTGTATGGTGACTGGCAGGATTTTAGACAGAAAGCTTTCCCAGCTGCAGCTGGAGGAGTTGGGGCTTTCTGCATGTGGAACATATGCTCCACAATGACTGAGCCTTCCCCCAGCAAAAACTGATGGCAGTCTTGAACCAGAGATTCTTGCAAGGGGTCCAGGCATCTTAGTGGGGAAGCTCTCAGGCAGAAGTAGTTATTGGTCTAATGTGCGAGCGCTTCAACATATAAGCAAATAGCCCTTTTTGCTTACTGCATCCAATCTCCCAACGCCAGTTTGTCACCTTCACACCAATAATGGTGCACATCTCATCATAGGCTTCAATGGCTCCGCATAGCATGCGGTTGGCCTGTCCGTACTGGCAGAGGTCATAAACACAGGACTCATAATAAGGGTCGGGGCTTCTGTGCCAATGGCACTCGGAGAACGGCCCAGGATCACTGATCAGGATAGCACACTTGCGCTCAAACACATGTTGTTTGGGACATGGATGAAGACGCCCAGTGTCATTCTGACACCTAAAAGAATCGTGGGAAGAACAAGGCTGGATGCAGGCACATCAAAGAAGCATTTCAGTCTAAAGCATTGTACATTTAAACAGGGAAAACAGGTAGAGAAAAACGGTACTCCACGTTGCCATCTGGTGGCACAATGTTATATCGCATAAACAACGCATATAAATCACTTTTTCTTTACCAGACTAGCTGAGTCCCAATAATTGGGGCAAGACTGAAGGAGAACCAGCTGTTTATTAATTGAAATATTTTGCACCACTCTGGTTAAAATGCTAACTCAAAGGTGGTTTATAATATATGTTACACTGTATATCCATGTGAAACAATCAGGAAAACCGGTTAAATTAATCTCATAATTTAAAATGATGATGAATCACAATCATATCAGAAAGTTCTTCTGAACAAAAATTTGCTTGCCCTTGCTAAATATGACGGATACTCTGAAAATATTTGAAATTTACTCTCTTGCCAAATTCTGCCATTTCACATTTTGTATAATCCACATTATAATTTGATTTTGAAAAACAAGCAGCAAAACAAAACAGAATTTAACATGTAATAACTTCAAATCTGATCAGATGTATTGGGTGTTGTTGTTTTTTAAAAAAAGGAAGTCATAAAATAGGCAATGTCATAAGCGGCTTACTGTGTCATCCCCTAAATACTATCAAATCTCAAAACATCCTCTGGTTGCCATTGGGGCATGGAGGAACCACAACTGGGAGCTGGATGGTAGCTCACCAGAGTGTTTCTTGTTCTTCTCTCTTCTCCTTAGGGGAAGACAAAACGTTAACAGCCTCTCTAGCGGCAATTGGAAAGAGAGAGGAGTGCCTTGTGGGAGAACTGCTTTTCTTCCATCACCTCTGCTGATAAGATTGGGCAGTTGTGCTTCCCTAAGAAAGGGTTTCATGCAAGACTGGCTCAAGATTTTTTGCTGCCTGAGGCAAAAAATAAAATTAAAAAATGGCTCCCCCACAATTCCATGTACAGAATCTCAGTGGACTAGTGGTTGAATCTTACTTAAACACACAGCATCTGAGGCCAGCAGGCTATTTTACAAGGTGTGGGGCAGGTTGTGTGACACACCACGGCATCTGCTGTCTAAGCTGGCTGATTCAACTCTGCCTTATGGCAGGACCAGCCCTGTTTGCATGCAATATAGGTCACAGGAGAACAGAGCAGGTTCCATTTTAGCTCTGGGGGGGAAGAGAATACTCCTACCACTTGGGGCTGGTGTTTGTTATCCAGGCATTCCCAAACTCTGCATCACTCAGATCTTTCTCTCCACTGAGCAGGACTTTATCATCAGTGGCATCACCATTGAAATTTCCACATATTCCGCACAGCTGATGCTGGTACTCTGCACCCACACGGATGAACAAACTGCTGGCCCCATTGAACTGGATCTCTAAGTTGGCTTTCGTTCTTACAACCACCATGTGCCTCAGTCTGAAGATCAGAGCAATGGATTCAACATGGGCTGGCAACTGGGTCCTTCTGCCATTAACCTGTGTATGAAAAGGAGCAGGGGAAGAAAAGCAGTTTCTGTGGTACTAGCTTTGTTTTTCCTGTTAGCTGTGTTGCTAACAGTAAGGCGGGGGGGGGGGGTCTTGAATCAGGGCAGTAAATAAACAGTTAAGTTGTGATATATCAGTGGTTCAGTGCTCAGACTTCGGTCTGGTAATCTGACATTTCGTCACTAAAGAGCTTAGTCATCAAGCTTTGGAGTAAATAATATACAAGAAAAGACAGTATGTAAATGACTTAAAGCAGGGATACCATATATCTGTTTCCATCTGTGCGTTTCCATCGGGAGGAGCATAGAAAGAGGACAATGTCCTTCAGTTTTGTCAGGGAACTGCCATCGGAGAGTCAGGTGGTGGAAGGGCTCAAGGAGGCTAGGAGAGCCTCGGATGTGGAGAAAGGAACCAGTAGGGGGAGAGGGAGAGTTCCTGCAGAAACTCAATCGGAGGAAGGGCTCCAAGATGTTTCCAGTGAGAATAGCGGGGAGGGCTCAGGACCTCCGCTGGGGACGCCCACTCCGTGGAGGAAACTGTCACGCAGAGAATCCAGAAGAAGAGTTTCCGTCAAGGAACTCTTATGTTGGCGTAAATTATGGAAACGTCCACTGACGGATTCTGCCAGCGATTGAGGTAGCCACGCACCCATGGCTCCTCGGACTGGGAAAGTTTAGGAACTGATGGTAAAGCTTGGAGGCTTTAAACACTTACGCACGAGCAGCCCCCTTTTCCCATTACAGCAATCCGTCAGTCTTTGACGCTGCTTGTGCGAAGGAGAGGCATCATGAGCAACCCAACCGGAGCCGGAGGAGCAGGAGGAGCTGGAGGGGGACCAACTCTGGAGGAGAGAAACAGAGCTTTGGAGCACCAGCTGGCACTGCTAACGGCGCGGCTCGAGGAAAGGAGGGCGCAGGATGCACAGGGGAAACCCACTCCCATCGGAAGGAAGGTACCTGGGTTGGTACAGAAATTTGGGGGTGATCCAAGGAACTACCAAGCCTTTAAGACAGAGATGCAATATGCACTAAACCTGCAACACGATGACTTTGCTGACGAGGAATCGAGAGTGGCTTTTGTGATTGGACACCTCGAGGGAGGGGCTAGAGATTGGGTGAGACCCCTGATGGCAAACAATAATAGCGCCTTAAAAGACTTGAGGAAATTCTTTGGTGCGATGGACTTGATGTTTTCCAGCCAGATTGAACAGGGCGTGGTACGCAGACAGTTAATGGCGTGCAAACAGGGAAATCAATCAGTCAGAGAGTATTGGACACAGTTTACCATGCTTATACATAAATTGGGGTGGGATCTGTCTTCGGACCCGATACAAATGCTGTTTGAAGAAGGTCTAGCCCCAGCGGTGAAAGATGAACTTTCCCGCGCGCCCCGTCCTGAGTCCATGGATCAGCTGACCAAGACAGCGCTTGCGATTGGTGCGCGCCAGGAGGCGAGAGCGCTGGAGAAGCGGGAAGGGAGAGGAGAGCGTTGGAATGATTTCCGCATTCCTGAGATGCCGGCGCAAACTTCCCCGCCAGTGGAACCGATGGAGATTGGAGGAGCAAGCGCGCGCGGGACTTCAAATGTTAACGAAGGGTGGAAGAAGGAAGGGAAGAGCGGCAAGAAATGTTTCCTTTGCCAACAGCCAGGACATTTTGCCAGGGTCTGCCCGCAAAGGAAGGGATGGCAAGGAATGGTGGGGGCTGTTGGGAGTGAGGAGGAGGGGGTTAAGGAGCAAGTAAAAGCCAACGCCTGGCTGCCAACGACAGGGCACAGCAGTCAGGCCAAGGATCAGTGAATGTGCCCAAGCCTGAACCCCCAAGAGCTGCTCTCATCGTGCAGGTGCTGCTAGAGCTACCCAACGGACATCCACTTACTATAAAAGCCCTCTTAGACTCAGGCAGCTCCTGCAATTTTATGAGTAAGGAGTTTGCGTCAGAACACCAAATACAAACCCTGCCCTTAATTCCTTCCTTGCAGGTGACAACGATTGACGGGAGGGAACTGCTAGGAGGGGAAGTGAACCAACAGACGGTCCCCATGACAATGAGAGTGGCAAGACACACGGAAGTCATTGCTTTTCATGTAGCCACACTAGCGGGACCTCCCATCATCTTGGGAATGAGCTGGCTGGCACTACATGACCCACTAGTGGGATGGCACCAGCGGACAGTTTCTTTTTGGGTCAGCGCATTGCCTAGAGTACTGCAAGGGAAGAGAAATGCAGGGGCTGGCTAGGGCCAGTCTTGCAGGGATGGCGGTGGGGGGAAAGGGAGAAATACCCCGACAATACGCCGATCTGAGTGACGTCTTCGGTGAGAAGGAAGCAGATAGACTGCCCCCGCATAGACCCTTTGACTGTCAAATCAACCTACTCCCGGGAGCCCAGCTACCAGTGGGCAATCTGTACGCCATGTCAGACAGGGAGATGCAGGAGTTAAGGGAGTTCATAGACAAGAACCTGAAACGAGGTTTCATCCGGGAGTCAAGAGCGGTGGGGGGCAGCCCAGTGTTTTTTGTGGACAAAAAAGACACTAATAAGTCCAGGCTTGTAGTGGACTTTCGGGCCGTCAATTCGGTGTCAGAACCAGTAGCCTTCCCCATGCCCAGGATTGACGACATTTTGACTAGGGTGAGGAAGGGAAAGATTTTTACCAAGCTGGACCTGAGGGGGGCGTATAACCTGATACGGGTGAGGAAGGGGGATGAATGGAAAACTACCATGTTCACCCCCTTGGGGGCCTTTGAGTATCTCGTTATGCCCTTTGGACTACAGGGGGGCTCAGCCTGTTTCCAATCATTCATGAATCACGTGCTGGGACCTTTGCTCTATAAGAACTGTGTCGCCTTCTTAGACGATGTGTTAGTCTACTCAGAGGACGAAGAGCAGCATGTCCGAGATGTCCGAGAGGTCCTAAGCCGACTGCAAGCAAACCAGCTGTGGGTCAAGCTGGAGAAGTGCCAGTTCCATACTAGAGAGGTGGAATTCCTGGGGTACTGTTTGTCAGACAAGGGATTGGCCATGGATCCTAGCAAAGTCCAAGCGGTACTGGAATGGAAGACACCCAGAACCAGGAAAGACGTGCAGAGATTCCTGGGGTTTGGAAACTTCTATCGGAAGTTCATCAAAAACTTTGCCCACTTAACGGCTCCCATCACCGATTGTCTCAGTAGTAAGAAGAAATTTGCATGGACGGAAGAGGTGCAGCGAGCGTTTGAAAAGCTAAAGAAAGCATTCGCTTGGGAAGAACAGCTCTTGCACGTGGATCTACAGAAACCGATGAGGGTGGAAACAGATGCATCAGATCGAGCGGTAGGGGCGGTTCTGCTCCAGCCGGGGAAGGATGCGTCGGACTGGAGACCGTGTGCCTTTTTCTCGCGGAAGTTGAATAAATCCGAAAGGAACTACACAGTGTATGACAGGGAACTGCTCGCCATTTATGAAGCGTTTTGATGATGGCGGCACCTGCTAATAGGAGCGCAGCACAAGGTTCAGGTGTGCACGGACCACAAGAACCTGGAATATTGGCGAACAGCCAGAGTACTGAACCAGAGACAAGTGCGATGGGCGCAGGAATTTTCCAAATTTCATTTTGAGATTCGCTACGCACCGGGACCAGAGAACGTGAGAGCGGACGCTCTCTCTCGAAAACCACAGTATAGGGAGGGGGAGGGAGTGCCAGAAGAGAGATATGTCATCCCCGAGGACCACTGGGTGTGTGGGGCAGCATTGGTAGGGCAACGAGAACTAGTAGAAGGGACAGAGAACGATGAATACGCCCAAGAGAAGCTCAGAGGGCTCAGGAGAGCCGGGGAGATCACCGGGGGTTTTGAAGAAAAGAACGGGGCGTTGTACTACAAGGGGGCCTTGTACATACCAGAAGGGGAATTGAGGGGTAGGGTACTCAAACAACTACACGACAGCCCCACCGCGGGGCACTTTGGGCAACACAAAACAATGTGGTTAGTTACCAGGCAATTCTGGTGGCCCAAGGTGAGGGAAGATGTACGAGAGTATGTAAGGGGGTGCGACCGCTGCCAGCGAGCAAAGGGGGAAAGGGCGGCACCAGCGGGGTTGCTGGAACCATTACCCACACCTGAACGGCCATGGGAGGCAGTTTCCATAGATTTCATGACGGATTTACCAAGATCCAAGGGGAAAACTGCGGTAATGGTAGTGGTAGACCTGTTAACCAAGATGTGCCACTTTATAGCTTGCTCACACGCGGTAACAGCGGAAGAAACCGCCAGGTTGTTTGTAAAACACGTTTTTAGGTTGCATGGCGCCTCCTTGAGGGTGGTTTCAGATCGAGGGAAACAATTTACGTCCAGGTTCTGGAGGAAGCTCATGAGCTTACTGCACGTGGAGGTCAATTTCTCAACCGCCAGACACCCAGAAACAAATGGGCAGGCGGAAAGGGGAAACAGTATTCTGCAACAATATCTGAGGTGTTATGTAAATGACAGGGAGAATGATTGGGTGGAGAAATTAGCCCTGGCCGAATTCGCGTACAATAACGCGGAAAATGTGTCCACGGGCATGAGTCCGTTTTTGGCTAATTATGGGTGTCACCCCAGGGCCTTTCCAGAGGAAGGGGGGGAAAGATGGAGCGTACCGGCAGCGGAACATTTTGTGGAAGAAATGGAAGCAATACACCAACAGCTCAAAATGAATTTGGATAGGGCCAAGGCAGAATACAAGAAGCAGGCAGATAGGAGCAGAAGGGAAGGAGAGACCATAAGGGTGGGGGACCGGGTGTGGTTGTCAACACAAGGGTTACCATTCAAAGGGGGTTGCAAAAAATTGCGGCCAAAACAACTGGGACCCTTCGAGGTTATACAGCAGGTCAATACGGTGGCCTTTAAACTCAGGCTGCCAGACAACATGAAACTGCATCCAGTATTCCATAGGTCATTACTATCACCATACAGGGAGGGGCGAGAATTTTGGGAACGCAAAAGTGAGGTTACTGCGGCACCGCAAGTAGAAGAGAGGGAGCGGAGCAGTCATGTAGCAGAAATTCTCGACTCTCGGTGGAAGGGGAGACAGGTGGAGTACCTAGTGGCATGGGAAGGGGAACCAGAGTCCGAAAATACCTGGTTACCAGCAGAAATGGTCAAGGATGAGGTCTTAGTAGGAACATTTCATCGCCGGTTCCCAAGGAAGCCCCAGCCCCAGCCCTTGGCTAGGTTCTGGGAGGAACACTTCGGCACCACTGATGAGGAAGAGGAGTTCGAGGGGTTCCCAGAATCAGGACAGGAAGAGGAAGAAGAATCAGATGGGGAAGAGTATGGGGGAAGAAGGGACAGTAGTAGGTGGAGAGCGGTCTTCGAGTCCACCAAAGATGAGGAGTATTCCTTCCGGGCGTTCCCAGCCTCACCACCCAGAGAAGAGGGGGAAACGAGGGGTGAGGGGGGTCCTGGAGAGGAGGTGGATGTCAGGGAACTGCCATCGGAGAGTCAGGTGGTGGAAGGGCTCAAGGAGGCTAGGAGAGCCTCGGATGCGGAGGAAGGAACCAGTAGGGGGAGAGGGAGAGTTCCTGCAGAAACTCAATCGGAGGAAGGGCTCCAAGATGTTTCCAGTGAGAATAGCGGGGAGGGCTCAGGACCTCCGCTGGGGACGCCCACTCCGCGGAGGAAACTGTCACGCAGAGAATCCAGAAGAAGAGTTTCCGTCAAGGAAATCTTATGTTGGAGTAAATTCCGGAAACGCCCACTGACGGATTCTGCCAGCGATTGAGGTAGCCACGCACCCATGGCTCCTCGGACTGGGAAAGTTTAGGAACTGATGGTAAAGCTTGGAGGCTTTAAACGCTTACGCACGAGCAGCCCCCTTTTCCCATTACAAGTTTGATAAACCTCCTGTTTAATAGAATTTCCAAAATCTTTTTTGGAAAGAGAAGAAATGAGCACTGAACCACTGATATATTACAAGAGAACTCTTTGTTTACTGCGTTTGCTATTGTTTAAGATAAAACCTATTTGGGAAAGAAACTACTTCTGCCATTTTTATGCATGCTTATTGCTTGTTTACAGATAGTTGCCTTGTGTCAATATTATCTTGTGTCGATTGCAGTAGTCATTGTATTACCACCCGGTTCATTGTTTTCTAGCCTGTTAACCAGCCATGTTCAACTGAGGGTAGCTCAGTAGGCACTGCCACACCAACCTGGGTCTGCCCTCAGCCACCCCCCCCCAGCTGCCTACCTTAGTTACAAGAAGACAATGCCAGCCAACCACCTCTGCTTTGGTCTCAGCTTTGCTCCGGCAGCACAGCAGAAAGGAGGGCTGGGGCCAAACTAGCATTAGTTGGTGTGACGTTAACATATGAGAGTGCTGGAGGTGAAATAGTTAAACAGGTTACCCAATCGGAACCCGGGGGTAGAGTCAGAGGGACTATAAAATCACCTTGGGGGGTGGGGGTGAAAGGGAGTTTGTTGGGAGTTGGGTGGTTGGTTGGAGTGGGAGTGAATTGGGATAGAGTCTGTGGGGAGGTTGAGTTAGTGTAGCGAAATAAGCTGAGTCAGGAACAGTTAGGGGCTAGGAAGACAAGCAAATCAGAGAGGTGGTTTAGTGAGTGAGAGCAGGTAGCGGAAGTTATAGGTCTGGATAGGCGCCCCATGAATGTAATTGACCGATACTGTTTATGAAACCACACACTTGTTAAACTGCAATAAATAAACAGAAGTTTATGTTCCAATTTAAACCTGACTGGACTCAGTATTGTACCAGGTAGGGCCTGGATGGTGGCAGTGAGAAATAAAGTGGTGGCACAGGGATCAATAGACGGTGAAACGTCCAGGGATCCTGTGTGATCGCCACAGTTGGTTCCTCCTATCTTTCGTTCTAACTCTGCCTACCATTGTCCGGCCACCCTACCAGTCGCAATGGGCCCCAGCCACCCCTGGCCACACACCCTCCAGCTCCAAATCCAACACTAGGTCCATGACCCTGCCGACTAAATCAGCGCAAGCTCGCAGGCCTGATAACAGTGAGCATCCCGCCTCAACTCACATGGGCAGCTTTGCCTCGCTCTAGGACGATGTGGAAACTCGAGTGGCTGGTGAGGAGCCAGATTTCTACTCGGTAAACAAAGGATACGCTGGGTTTCCAGAAATGCCTGTTGGCAGCCATAACCCGGAAGGAGAAATCCCGGGAAGAGTTGCAAGTGTAAGAGACCTCGTAGTCACAGCTGCCCTGGAAGTGAACCACCGCACCGTCAAAGGTGAAGTAGTGAGGGTCTCCTGTGACAACGCAGGTGGTCAGGAAACTCCGGCAGCCCCACTGTCCGTCCCTCAGGGCACACTGCTGGTCCCGGTTGCATTTAGCTGCGAAACAACGGAAATTGCCCTGGGGGTCACAGATGCATTTTTTAGCACAGCCGGGCAGCCAGATATGGCCTCTAACCTGCATGAGGAAGACAAAGGGAAATGGCCATCATATAGTACAGTGGTATCTTGGGTTACAGACACTTCAGGCTACAGACGATTCAGGTTACAGACTCCACTAACCCAGAAAGAGTACCTCAGGTTAAGAACTTTGCTTCAAGATGAGAACAGAAATTGCACGGTGGCAGCGTGAGGCACCATTAGCTAAAGTGGTACCTCAGGTTAAGAACAGTTTCAGGTTAAGAATGGACCTCCAGAACGAATTAAGTTCTTAACCCAAGGTACCATTGAATAACTCCTTCAATATACCCACAGCTGGCCTAAGACATTTTCCTGCCTTAGGCAAAGGCGTCAGGGTAACAACTTGGGTAATATTAGGAAGCGGTCTTAAAGCAGAAGAGACTTATTTAGCAGCCATCTATGATCTCAGGTCCAGGTGTTACTCACAACCTGCTGCCTGGTCCCTTCCATGCGGAAAGCAAGGGCTCCGCTCCTGATCTATAACCCCTCCCAAATTATGCATTATTCAGGAAGCTTTTATTGTTTTATGTTTTGCTGTGTTCCTTTATATTTTTTGGAAGTGGCTGCCCAGAAAGGCTGGGGCAAACCAGTCGGATGGGTGAAGTACAACAGACAGACAAACATTACGTTATAAGAATTTCAAGGTCTCAAATATAGAATAAATGTTCATAAATGCACACATATCTAAATATATGAACCATGTGCCTGAAATAGTATGGGAGAGCAATCCTGGGGCCATTTTGACTCTCCCAGTGACTTCAAATATTCCTCTGCAGTAAGGGAGGCAAATGGGGAAAGACGTCCCATTGTCTTTTCACTTGCAAATCCCATCTTAAGGGCGTATTTGTGTATGAATTTGAGCCTGTGACCTGGATTCAGGAACTAAAGTCTTAACCATCACAAAAGAATGGCCAGGCTGTTCAGGTAATGCAACCAGTGACCATTGTCAGGTATCCTGGCAGACAGGACTTCTGCTGTAGACCGCCTCCTTCTGTGAGGCATGTATGATGTTTTGGGGAGGTGGTCTTGGGCTACAGGGTGGGCAATTTCAAAAGTCTATATAAGGGTTTGTGCACCATTGTTCAGGGTTCCCCTCCCTCCTGTGTGTAGTGAGTGGGGACCCTGTTGAAACAGTTCTTTGAATAAAGACCAGGCTTACTGGCCGCTTTGCTTCTCAATATACTCTGGTTGGCCTCTGTTATTTTCTCCTACCGACAGGGAACCCACTTAAGGACTCTATACAGGCTCTGGAATACAGTTGTACCTTGGGTTACAGATGCGTCAGGTTATAGACACTTCAGGTTACAGATTCCGCTAACCCAGAAATAGTACCTTGGGTTAAGAACTTTGCTTCAGGATGACAACAGAAATTGTGCGGTGGCGGTAGTGGGAGGCCCCATTAGCTAAAGTGGTAGCTCAGGTTAAGAATGATTTCAGGTTAAGAACGGACCTCCGGAATGAATTAAGTTCTTAACCCGAGGTACCACTGTACCCCAAAAAGGAAAAGGAGCAGTTTTTCTAATAACAACAATAATAATAATAACAGGCTTTGACTGGACTGGACAACCAGCTCACTTTGTAGTGGCGCCCATCATGCTTGCAGCCACACTGCTCAGGCAAGACGCACTCATTGCCATTCCAATAGTAACCGTCGTCACAGAAGCACCCTTCAGAGCAAGTAGAGGCAGAGACGTTCTGGAGCCAGGTCCCGAAGCACAACTGATGCGAAGGATTGCCACAAAGCTCGTAGTGACTGTGTTGTGGGCACTGGAGATCTAGGGGTGGGGAAGAAGAAAACGCTTTTCCTGAAAATAATTTTCTGGCAAGTTTTGGATTTTTCTTTTCTTTTTCGACCTCCTCCTGAACCGTTACAGAGGATTTCAGTCCTCCCCTACAGAGTGCTTGGCAAAATGGTTTCTGCACTCCTGACTTTAATGTTGGTTGCAGCTGTGGATCAACTAACATAGCAGATGGTTACAGGTAGGCAGCCGTGTTGGTCTGCCATAGTCGAAACAAAATTTAAAAAATCCTTCCAGTAGCACCTTAGAGACCAGCTAAGTTTGTTATTGGTATGAGCTTTAGCAGAATGGTGTGTGGATAAGCCCATTCAACATTAAATAAACCAAATTTTAACAAAAGATAGTTTTCAGAGATAAGGTGTTATAGAATTTCAACTCCTTCTCCAAGGATATCAGTCCCCATTACACACACATTTTGTCACCCACAAAAACCATGGAGAAATTTGGGAGACCATTTTTGCTCAGCCCCAAGGTGGTACTCAATTAAGTTTTATTCAGAACCATTGAAATCAATGTACCTAACTTAGTTGTGTTCATTAATTTCAACGGATCTCCTCTGAGTAAAGTTTACTTCAATACCATACCGAGTTTGTAAAATTCTGCGATCTCCACCTCACTGAGAAGCAAATGCCTTTTAAAAATTACAGCAGCCTTTTCAGCAGGGAGCTATTATTTTTACATAATTTTTTCACCACAAGACAAGGAGGAGAAGAAATAAAGTAAATTGTGAGGCCAGTGAAACAGAAAGCAATTTTCCCCCCTCTCTCTCCTTATGGGCATGTTTTCCCCTAAATACGAAAGTTCAATGATAATTATAACCATTTTCTTCCTATGTCCATGTAGTGTAATTGTTGTGCGTGTAAGTAGGGAAGGGGAAGGAATTCAGCTTGAATTTCAGTGAGAATCTACCTAATCTGCATGTTCTGCCATCTTTCAAATTTTGAATTTTTCTGCAGCTCCCATTTGTGTACAAAAAAGGCCTTCTTTTAATGGAAAGTTTGTGTTAAGATGCATATCGTAGTGAAAATAACATATAAAGTGCACTGTTTAAGTTGCTTTGCAAAAATGGGAAATCAGGTAAAATACAGTACAAAAAAAATGTGTATATTGGGGGGAAGTGTGCAATTACATTTGTAAAATCGCAAACCGTTGCAAAAATGTAGAGAACTGAACTTAAGACTGGGAAAAATGAGAAACGATGAGAAACCAACACCAACAGATTTCTCTGCTTCAAGTGTAACACAGCTCCAAGATACGTACTGCAGAAAGTATCGTTCCTCCAAGCTGAGATGCTCAGGTTTTCTCTCTGGCAGGCTGCAGCATACTTCTGAATGGACTGGCACAGGACCCTTCTGTCACCTGGGGAGGCACAGAGGTCAAATATACAATCAGACAGATAGGGCTCAGGGCTAATTTCAGACCGACAAGGAGCAAAGGGCCCAGTGGGGTTCTGGATTATCCAACATTCGCATTTTGCCTTGAGGATCTGTTCCTCCTCCAGGCACTGAGGGTAGGGATCTGCAGAGCCACCCTCACAGCCCGGCACAGTCTCAGATTTCCAACCCGCAGCGAAGTAGGAGACATTCTTCCCCAAGGAGCCGTCTTGCATCATAAAGTCATCAGCGGCAGCTCCGTTGAAGTTCCCACAAAGCCCGCAGGTGTGGCCCATGTATTCGGCGGGGATGGTGACAAAAAGGCTGTGGGCCAGGTCAAAGCTCACTGCCAGGCCAAACTTCGCTCTCAGTGTTGTGTACACTCCATGCTGATAAATGACAGCTTCTCCTTGATTAACGTCGGCTGGAAGGTTTGCAGTTATCCCATCAATCTGATTGAAACAAGCAAAAAGTCAGAGACTGGTTAATCTGAAGGGTCATCAAGGAACTGGTACTCTTCTCTTCCGCAACAAGGCTTCTGGGTGGTGAAGTTACTTTGGCCCTTAAGAAACCATTCCTATTCGCCTTACTTCAGAACAAAGTTCAGGAGTTGAGTGTAGAATTTTCAATGTGCGAATTTGACGCAAATTGGTGCCCCCATTTTTAGTGATGCATTTCATGTGGGGCTTAAGTGGCCAATCTAAGGACAACTCCAAAACAATAATTGTCTTGGAATCTTTACTAATCTGGCCTTGGTGAGATCGGGTAGCTTACCTGGACACCAAGAGACTCATTGATGTGACTTTGCCTTGACTAGGCTTGGTTCCAGGGTCTCTTGCACTCTCCTTGAATAGTTTCCTGTTTAATTGAGGTCTCTCCTTGACTTCTGCATCAGCCTCATACCTGCTTTGCTCTGACTCTGCATCTTAGCTCCTGTTGCAAAATAATCCTTGCCTAACTATGAGCCAACCCGATTGCCCCCTCAGTACATTCTTCCCCAACCTGGAGCCCTCCAGCTTTTTTTGAGTACAGCTCCCATCAGCCCCAGCCAGGATGGCCGATGGCTAGAAATGATAGAATTTGCAGCCCAAGACATCTAGAGGGCACCAGGTTAGGGATGCCTGCCTTAAATTTTCACATGATAACAGAAATCACTAGGTTAAAGCTGACTGAAATTCCAGAGGTAGCATTATTATCAATTTATGTTGGGATGGAAGGTGCGCAGGCTATGAAGGACTTGCTCACAAACTGATTGACAGCTGCACGAATTATTATAGCTAGGAAGTGGAAGGGGCAGGCAGAATATAAAGTGGAAGAATAGTGTGGGATATAGCTATTAATGATAAATAAACATGTGCCATTAAGGTAAGATGGGGGATATGCTGGAGAAATGATTTTGAGAAGATATGGAGGGTGTTTGTAGAATTTGTACTGTTAAAATAGAAAGGGGTCAAACCATCGCAAGAGGTGTTGAAATTTTGGGAGGTTGGATAGTTACAATGGAATGGTCTCGGTGGTGGGGTGCACATTTTTATTCTTATTCATTTGGGATTATTACTTTGTCAAAAAAAAAATTCATATGCCCGTGGCTATGTCAATTCTCTTCTGGCATTGCCCTGCTCCTTCTTCATCTTTAAAATCCCTCCCCATGCCCCATTTCTCTGAATTTTGTATCTGCATCTCATCTCGCTACCAATCATAGCCCTGACCAGATTCTTCACAAGAGCAGGATGAACCTTACCTCCACAGTATGGTGTACGTGTGGGCAATCAGTGAGCCACATGTGGCCCTCTTAACATGGCCTCCTGGGTGGTTCCTCTGCCTACCACTATCTTTACCCATTTTGGGGGCTGCTCTGCCACAGTATGAGCCATGGAACTTCAGCCACTGCAGGTGATGCTGCAAATATGCCACTAAGACTGCTTCCCAATGGGGCTGGCTGCACCCCCATTGTATTCTTCTCCACCACAGCACAGAGAGTCTTTGTAACTGAAAAAAGCTGGCTGTCACCAATGCAGCCCCTGCTTTCAAAGGGGATTCTCTCACCCTGCCAAGGTGGGGGCGGGCACTGGCAGAGGAAGAGGAGTGGGGGTGGAGTGCACCGCCCCTGGCAGCATGATCCCGGTGGGGTGCCATCGCAGCTGCCCCCCTGCCCATGCTGGGCGCCATGCCCCCACAAAGATCATGCCACGCCCCCAGAGCGCATGTCACGCCCCTGCGGGCAGCACGCCATGCCTCCGGGATGCACACTAACCCTGCCCCTGCCTGCTCTCCGCCCCCCCCCCCCCCGCCAGAGCATGAAGCTCCACCACTAGGGGCGGGTCTTCTCTCCCCCCCGCCCCCTACATGGCAGGGAAAGCTCCTTAGTGCAGCCCCACCCCTGCCAATGCTGTAGGAGCAAAAAGGCTGCTCGCCCCCACTTCAGAGCTTTCCCCCATGCTCTTTACCTTGACGGTTCCCCGGTGTCTGTTCTGCAGGTGTATTTGATGGGTGCCCACTTGCACAAACACCTCTGAGGTCACAGACAAAGATCTGTTGTGCAGCTTCTCGTTCTTAACCTCAACCCTGAAGAAGGGTAAAGATGTGTTTGCCGCACACAGCTCTGCAAATATGTACTTGCAGGTGTCCCAGAAGTCATAATGCCGGCCATCAAATGTCGTGTAGTGGAGATGCCCTGAAGCCCAACAAGTGCCACCCAACAGCTTGTGGCAACCATAAACGCCTTTGTGAATGCCACAGAACTCTCCAGGACCACAGGATGAGAGGGTGCACATGACGGCATGGGTGGTGCTATCACAGAGGCAAAAGCTACTGCAGTTTTCTCCTTGCCAGAAGGTTTCCTCAATCAGGTAGTATCTTCCACCGTGAGTGCAGCCACACTGCTGGCGAGGCACACACTCGGTGCCACTCAGCACAAAGCCAGGGTTACATGGACACCCTTCGACACACCCAGTCCGGCAACGAGAGGGCACAGCTGGGTGGGCGCAAGAAGCAGGGCAGGAAGGTCCACAGAGTTCATAGTGGCTGTTGGCAGGGCAGCGCAACTCTGAAACAAGCACAAACGAAAATATATGAGAATGCAAAAGTGCAGCTCCTACAAAACTTTAGAGGAGACGGAATTCCGGGAAGGAGCTGAGCAGGTCGGTCGCAGCTTTCAGAGCTCCTCAAAAGTTGTAATTAAGTGGTGAATAATTGTGACAGTTATATGTTGTTCTTATCTCCACGGACAGAGAACAAGCATTTACTCCTAGATGCTTGCTGTCGAGGGAATAGAGAAATCCTATCAGAAAGATGCATGAACCAGGAGTGAGGAGAAATTACAGCATTCGCTCAAGCACTGCTTATGATAAAAAGGTAAAGGTAAAGGACCCCTGGCAGTTGAGTCCAGTCGCAGATGACTCTGGGGTTGCGGTGCTCATCTCACTTTATCGGCAAGCCCAAGAGGCTCAGTGATTTAGACCACAGCGCCACCTGTGTCCCTACTGCTTATGATACTGAAGATTAATCTCCAGGGAAAAGGCCAGCTGCACCTTCTATATTTAATTACCTTTGAAACTATTATAAACTACTAAAGTAATTAAAGAAACTATTCCGCTATCAGTAAATAGGTCAAAACTGTAGAGGAGCTGATTGCAATGGACATCTGGCAGATGCAACTTTGTTTTGGTGCTGTGGCTTTAGCAGGCACTGATGCTGTTTCTACCAGCCTTAATTTCTCAGTCCCAACTTCACCCCCCTTCCACCCCCTTATAGGACTGTTGTAAGGATGAGTGAGAAAATGTGATCAAAATTCTCTGAATACACTAAAGCAGTGATTCTCAAACTTTTTTTTTCTCCCTCTGTAAATCAGTTGAAAAAATTGTTGGTGGTCCCAGTGGATCACTTAATAAGCTTTTCTTTCTCATTCTAGAAATCATAGCATAACTGCTCTAAAACACTGTGACCAGTCTTGCTATTGCAGTTCACATGCCAGTCGTCAATCCCTTACCACACCCAGTGATCTCCCTCCAGGGCTGAATGGTGGCTCCGTGATTTTGGCACTGCTGGGCGTACATGCCCAGGACCTCACACAAATTGCTGCCGTTCGTGACACACATGTCCTTCACACAGCTCTCAAAGTGGACCCGAGCCATATCGTGGTCACTGCAGAGTCTAAATGGCCCATCTAGATCATGGATGATTCCGCAGGAGCTCACAGAGGAGTACCGGTCTAGCAGGTCTTCGTCACAGCGTGGCGGAAACCCAACAACTGTGCAGTGGAAAGGTGAGCTGGCCTCCTTCCAGCTATTGCTAAAAGCGACAGCATCTGAGAGCACAGTGCCATCAGGGCTTTTGAAGTCGTCACTTTGGTTCCCATTGAAGTCTCCACTGAGGCCGCAGAGCAGTCCAGAATAGGACTTGGGGACAGAAAATGACACATAGTAGGACCAGTCGTAAGAGACAAAGAGGCCAAAATCAGTCTGGATGATGGCAGAGAAGCCACTATAGTAGCCATAGATCTTCCCATTTCCAAAGTCGAAAGGCAGCTGGAGGAGGATGCCATTCAGCTAAATGGAAAAAAGGCAAGGAGATGTCTTTCTCAAACCATTACAGCTGCATTCACTGTGAATGACAGGTCCAAATCCTTAAGCGGCCTTCATAACAGCCTTTCCCAACTTGGTGCCCACCAGATGTTGATGGACTCCAGCTCCCATCATCCCTGGCCATGCTGACTGAGGCTGATGGGAGTTGGAGTTCAGCAACACTGTCCAGCCACAAGTTCACCCATCACAAGTTCTGGGTGGGGCATGTGATTTCAGACAACTTAATGGTGTTTTTAAAATGGGAGAAGTATAGAGCTACGTAGAGGAGAGGCAGAACAAAATGTTGTTTAACAATACTATAACACACAGGAGAAACACAACTCAGCCTAGATGCATAAAGGCCATAGCTGCTCCATCTATACATACTTCACATGCAGAAGCTTCCAGTTCAATCCCTGGCATCTCTGAGTAGGGTTGATGTCCCGGAGAGTGTCTGCTTGTCACTACACACCATCCTTCCCAACTCTGATGATCGTCAATCTTTTTGGAAGCCTTCCACCATCCATTACTTTTTTGGTAATGGCAGTAGCTCAGTGTTAGAAGATGCAGAGGACCTCAGGTTCCATCCCCACCATCTCCACCTAGGGCAAGTAAGGACTCCCTACCTGGAACCCTGGGGAGCCACTGCCAATCAGCATGCACGATACTGAGTCAGGTGGAATAGCAGTCTGACTCATGAAAAGCAGCTTCCAATGTTCCTAGAGGGGAATGGCTCTGTTGCAGCCCAGTCCTTTTCCTCCCACTTCCCATACAAGTATAGTAGAGGTGCATGTGATTTGTCTACCAAGGCACTTTTTAAGCTGGTGGAGCATACATTTCTCAAGCCGAATTGTTGTTGGATGTAGCCAAGCCTACTTCAATGAGCAAACCACTTTATTGATTTCAATAATAATAAAAAATTACTGATGTGGTTTTCTCTACCCACATTTCTGTCAGATAAATTATGCTGCATATTAGTGGTTGGACCACAGAGTGCTCTCGGGGGATTACTGAATAGCAACCACCGCAACCAATTTAACCCAGAGTTACATTCCTTCCATCACTTAACAAAAGGGTGCAGCACACTCACTTTACATATTAAGCAAGCCAGTAAGTTATTACAGACTGAATAAGCCATAGAGGAAGCCCCCACACTGGAAGCCCACTAGAGAACTCTTGAACTATGAGCTCCACATTACAGTCGTACCTTAGAAGTCGAACAGAATCCATTCTGGAAGTCTGTTCAACTTCCAAAACATTCGAAAACCAACGTGTGGCTTCTGATTGGCTGCAGGAAGCTCCTACAGCCAATCAGAAGCCACGGAAGCACCATCGGACGTTCAGCTTCCAAAAATAGTTCGCAAACCGAAACACTCACTTCCAGGTTTGCGTTCGGGAGGCAGAACATTTGAGAACTAAGCTGTTTGAAAACCAAGGTACGACTGCATTTTCTCTCTCTCCTGATTAATAAGCAAGTAAACGTTTCAGTTGTGGATGTCATACCTTCTGAAGATTTTACCATTGCACCATTTCTCACTGGCCAAACCTTGGCATCTTCAGAATTTGCTGGTTCAGTACATCCTAGCAAAGCTACAATAAAAAAACTACTTCCAGGTGCCCCCCCCCACTCTCATTTTCCTACTCATATTGAAATACTGCCCCTCAATGAGGCCAAACTTAGGTTCACAAAATGTTTAGGGGTATGCAAACCCCTGCGTTTCCCCCAGAAAAAAAGCACTGGATAGATCTAAAGTAAGACTAGTAAGTAAGATCTTGTAGCAGCCCAATAAGCGCCACCGGCTTAAGTTGCAATATGAATTCAAAAGTATAGGTGACAACCATTTGTAGCAAAGGGTAATTCATACGCAGGAGGAGGGGTCTATGTGTGCACCCCCTGCTGATTCGGGAACCATACTTGCAGGAGACCCAGGATGGACACCAGCTCTTGGACTGCACAATATTTGTATAGAAAGGCAGTGGCTAATTCAGATAGATGCTGGAGGTGTAGTGCTGAAACAACGTATCTTTTTTTAAATAGCTGATTTTATTTATATGTTGTAAAAAAAAAGTAGGTTAAATGACTTTTACTTATAATCTTAATGTGCATTTTGTTTTCTGTAAACTGCTTATAAGAATCCGGACACTGAAAATCCAGAGAGAAAAGTTGTTGAGTTTTTTGTTTTGTTTTGTGCCAAAGTTGTTGCCTTTTTTTTCTTTTTTCTTTTTTTGCAAAATCACAAAAAAAATGATGCTTTTGAGCTACTTTTAAGGAAAATCAGTGAAAACGACACTACCGACATGGCTTGCCATACGTCAGGAATTTCCCAGACATTTTACCACCTGGACACTGCTGTCGAATGCAGTATTCAGAATGTACCTGGGAAGTTCCGGACGAATTGCAACCCTACGATTAACTAGTACAGTGGTACCTCAGGTTAAGTACTTCATTCAGGAGGTCCGTACTTAACCTGAAAGTGTTCTTAACCTGAAGCACCACTTTGGCTAATGGGGCCTCCTGCTGCCGCTGCGCCACCGGAGCCTGATTTCTGTTCTCATCCTGAAGCAAAGTTCTTAACCTGAAGCACTATTTCTGGGTTAGCGGAGTCTGTAACCTGAAGCGTATGTAACCTGAGATACCACTGTATACAAATCCCAGCAGATAAATAAAACACACAATTAAGAACATGCATCCCATTGAGTGTGACAACACAGATCCAGGTCTGCATCTGCATTCAGCCCGTGTTCCTCCTCCTCCTCTGCCCAGCCTGCTCAAGTGTTTGTGCATCCAACCATTGAGATCCTTCTCTGCCGTGCAACAGAAAATAATGCCAGGTGGAACCAGACAAGGAAAGAATATGGACAAGGTCCTTACCTGCACTTTGCCGTACTGACCAGCTGCTATGGCAATGTGCTCCCCATAGACGTCTATCTCCACCAGACGTGCCCATGTTGCGGCCAAGGAGCCCCGGTGATCGTTCTCCACTTTTATGGTGAAGTAAGGGAGGTCTCCCTGGGGGGCACAGTACTTGCTCAGCGTGTATTTGCACGTTCCCTCGTAGTCAAATGAGACCCCATCAAAAGTGACGTAATGGGGGTCCCCAAACACCCAGGAGTTGCCAAAGGTCGCCGGGTAACAGCCCAGCACGCCGCCCACAACTCTGCACGTTTCCAGAGCTCCACATGCATGCTTCTGGCACTCCATGGGGTGAGAAGGGCGCCTACATGAGCATTTCTGGCTGCAGGTATCTGTCAGGATCACGTCATCTCCCAGCTGGTAATACCGGCCGTTCAGAGTGCAGCCACAGTGGTCCAGGGGCACACAAGCTCCTCCGCTAAGAATGTAGCCTCTGTTGCAAAAGCAGCCCTCCCTGCAAGTAGGGGACAGGGAAGAAATTCAATTCAGTTCACATTTAGAGGCAGGAGGGTCAGGTTGGCACCGCAACCATAGGAGCCCAGGGCCGTGAGTGCCATGTACAATGCATGGCCCTGGCACTGAAATTTGTGGGTGCCCAGCCCCTTCATGGGGAATTTTGTGGGTGCTCAGGCACCCAGGACCCCAAGGAGTTGGCACCCATGTCTAGAGGAGAGTCCACTTAATTCAAACTATCCAAACCGAAATTCCTGCGAATTTTGCACTGCAGTTCTCCAGCTAATAATGTGTACAGAGATGCATATGCTTTTTTATGATTTCCAATTTTATACATTTCAATAATTTTACAATCATTTTAACATTTCAAAACGTGACTTCCTTCCCCCTCTTTCTGTGATTCCTTAAATTTATTTTTAATATTTTCTGCATATCCAAATTAACTTAATTTGCTCACTTATTCATCTACTTTAAGTGTATACTCTTATAAAACTGCAGGTTATTACAATAATCCTGCCAATGTTCTTATCTGTTTACAGTTTGCCTGTAAATATTCAATAAACCATTTCCATTCTTTCATAAAAAGTTTATCTTATTTCTTATTTTTCTGGTAAGTTTTGCCATTTCTGCATATTCAATAAGTTTTTGTATCCATTCTTCTTTTGCTGGGACTTCTTCTTTTCATTTTGGGGCATATGCTGAGGTAAAGTGTGTATAAAAATGCATACATTTGTGAAAATAAGATACAAAAATGCATTTTATTGGGGGGGAATTGCATTGCAAAATTCTGTCTATTGGGGGAAATTGCACACAAATATGTGTCTATTGGGAGAAATTTGCGATAAATGCTGATGGATTCTCTTGAGGACTTAAAAAAATGCAAATTAAGAATGAGGAGAATGTGATTGGAAAACTGAAAAACTGAGAGAAACCAAAACTGATGGATTTGCCTGTCCTTACCTGCAAGGCTCATTGCAATAAAGTGGGGCTGTAGAATCTAAGCAGCTGGCTGGGCAGGCAGTAGAGCAAGGCTCATAATGGCTGTTCTCTGGACAAGTGATTCCTGATGGGGAAAGGACGTATGAAGAGGGGTAGAGGAAATCAGTGCTGGGCCAAGACATTTTGCTGCCTGGAGAGGAGTGCAAACATACATACTCTGCTACGCCCAACTTTCCATAAAGTTGTGCTGCACCATTCAAACACCAATTTATGCCTTTACCAACTCTCTGCAAGCTAAAGAAGGTCACTTCACCCTGCTGAATAGCATGGCTGGGCTTGAAAAGAAAATTAGGTACCTGAATCATGCAAACGGTACCTGAGTTGATACCAGGGTTTCCCAAACTTTGGTCACCAGTTGCTTTTGAACTCCAACTCCCATCATCCCTAGCTAGCAGGACCAGTGGTCAGAGATGATGAGAATTGTAGTCCAAAAAGAGCTGGAGACTCAAATTTAGGAAACCCTGGACTAGACACACACACACACACACACACACACACACACACACACCTGTTCACCCAAGGAAACCATGGGCTGCCTTCTTCTGGCCCTTTCTCATAAGATAGCAATGGGAAACCTATGGCCTCCCAGATGTTGTTGAACCCAAAGTCCCTCCAGCCCCTAGAGAGGCTGCATTTAGCTGCTAGGCCTCAGGCTCCCTACCCACCAGGCCATCCTCACAACAAGCCTGGGCTGGAAAACAGGGGCTCATAGGTGATTGTCGCCACCATTATTATTGTTGACTCACGACAAAATGCATCCGATCTCCACTGCCCAACTGTGGCGTTTGCTGCTTGACAACGTCCAGCATAAATATGGAGAAATTCACACAGTACCGTCCGATTGCCCCCAGATGTGCAAAGATCATACGTGCAGCTTTCCATAAAGCTGGAGAGAGGCAGAGCCTTTGCACAGTTTGCAAAAGGACCTGGAGATTCCTTCAGGATGCCACAGTACTCTGGGCTGGAAAAAAGAGCCAATTCGGTTGAAGGGCAGCTTGGCAACTCTTGGATGTCCCCACACTGGTCCTCCACATAGTGCACCTGCCAGCTTTTAGCAAACAGAGCTGCTGATGCCGCGAGGGGTCCGTTTGGAGTTGAGAAATCATCAGCGGGGTTTTCATTCAGGGTTCCACAGAGGCCACAGGTAGCATTATGGTAGCTGGCAGGAACAGCAACCTCCACATGTTGATTCCCCTTGTAGGAAATTTCCACCCCCAGATTGGTGGCTATCACAGTTGAGAATCCACTCTGATGCACTCGGACCTTGCCACCAAGGAGAGTCACAGGAAGAAGGCTCTTGATTCCATTGATCTAGAATGGGGTTCAGCAGAATAAAGCAGAGTTAAAAGCCATAGCTCAGCTCTTGCCTAGACTGTACTTAAGAAAGTGATGCTGGCCACATATGATAACAGTTCTACATAGATTTGAGATCTATCCAGGGAATTATGGATCTGAGATCTGAACTCAGGGAATTATGGATGCTATAATGTTCCTGTAGCTATTCCAGTAATCAGCTGCAAAGAAAGCAGGATCATAGCTCAGTGTGCAGGACTCATAGGCTAGCTCAGGGGTAGAGGCAAATACTATCAGTCTGGCCTTTCCCATTGTGAAAGGACCATAGCTTAGTGGTAGACCATCTGCTTTGCATGCAGAAGGTCACATGTTCAATCCCTGGCATCTCCAGGTACCTGGAGAGCTGCTGCCAGCTAGGGTGGACCAGAGGTGTGGAACCATCAGGCTGCAGACCAAAAGAGAGAAGGGGAAATATTTCCTCACCACTGCAGGAACCGTTTCCACCCCAGCTGCTTGTTATAAAAATCTGAGTTTGTTTGTTTGTTTGTTTGTTTGTTTGTTTGTTTGTTTGTTTGTTTTAAAAAAACTATTTCCTCCCCAACCCTATTTCCTTGTGTGTTGTGTCTTTAAAACTGAGGGCAAGGACTGTCTTACTACTGGTTCTTGTATGTCACTCTGGGTGTCTTTTCAGCTAGTGAAGGGGTGAAGAAAACTGGCCCTCCATGGTCAGTGTTCTGAGATGATGGGAGCTGCAAGACTACAGATTCCCCACCCTTGAGTGAAAGTGGTGTGGGGAGAGGGGAGGCTGCAAAGAGAGAAAGAAAAATAGTAAATAAGGAGAGAAGAGCAGAGGGAAACCTGGAGAGTTTAGCATTTATCTTGGCTGTTGAATTCAAAGCACTTACCATGACATGCCCAGCAGAGTTGGCTATTACAGCAATGTCCTGTCCGTAGACCATCATGCGCAAGTGCTCTATCTGTGACACTTCTGGGGTTTTCCCTGAAATCCCTGCTTCCACCCGATAATACTCCAGGCTGTGGTTGTTGGAGGGTGCACACATCTGAGACAGCACATAAACACAGTTGCCTTGGAACTGGTACAGTCGGCCATCAAAGGTGGTATAGTGCCGCCCACCCAAGACGTGGCAGGTGGCCTTATGGGTGGGCCGGCACACATGGTACCAGGAATTCGGCTGGCAAATCTCATCTGCAGAGCACCTGCTGGCCTGGCATGTCACCCTGGGATCTTCAGACGTGCACTGGCACTTCTCCTCGCAAGTTGATTCAGTCCAGAAGGTGGCACTGACTGGCAGGAAATTAGCTATCAAGACAGAATGCAAGTCATATGCAACTTAAGTGACCAGAAGGGCTCATGCCATTAGCTTGCGCAAGAGCTTTGTGGTTTCATTATATTCACATTACAAACACAACTGAAGCAATAGCCATTGCAAACCACACAGGTGAGGTTAAAATATTAGTCAAAGCAGGAAAGAGATGCTAAAATTTAATGGCAGTAAGATGGATATACAGAAATCTGCCTTATACAAGGTCCACCTAGACAAGGCTCTCCGAGACATTTTCCCCTTCATCTGGCCACTTCACTGAAGATGTGAAGCATCAGCTGTACCGCTGAGTGATGGCCCTTCCCTCATGGCAGAGGTGGGGAACCTCCAACCCACAGGTCAAACTAGGCCTGCTCATTTGGCTCCCAAGGCAGTTGTGGGGGCAAGTCAAGGGACACCCATCTGTCCTACACCTGATGCCATATATGATTTCAGGTATGTGACAGGTAAAGACATGAAAGGACCAATGACTGTTAGGAGACACTGCCCAACAGCTGATTGGTGGCACATGCAAAGCCCTGATGATTATGCAGGCATAAATGGGTCACCCAACATTCTGACATTGGGTGATTGATAGCTGGGCAGCATCATCCATGGCAGGGAGGTAAGGATCTGGCCCATTATCTGGATCCACTTCCCCTTCCCTAGGTCTTACTCAGTTGTCATGCTGCTGTCTGCTTGGCTACCAACAGGTGGTGTTGCATATCACAGCACGGTGGGAACACATCTGAGAGCTGTGAGTGTTGGAGTGCAAGGACAAGGGACACAGAGGAGCGAGACAGAGGTAGGTGGGCAGGTCAGGAAATAGGATTAGGCAACTCCCCAGCTACCATCCTGCTCTGCCACTACCTGCCATTTCCCTCTTCCTTGCCCTCCGCCGCTGATCTGAAACAGCATCCTTGGAGTGATGCAGGCAGTATAAGCAGGAGCAGTGGGAGGAGGTCTAAGGGAAGTGGGTGAATTTGGGGAGGCCTGGGAGGACAGGGGTTGGTGGGTGTGGAGCTGGTAGCAAAGCAGATGTTCTATCCATTATTACCCTTCCCAAGATTTTAGAAGAAAATCTTCCCAAGATTTTAGAAGAATTTGATCTGGATCCTTCATAGCTCTTCTTATATTCTTATTGAGTAGTGATCAACGTACCTTTGTAAACACAGCCATTTGGCACTGCAAAGACATCCACCTCAAAGACCCAGCGTCCAGGGTCCATGATGTTACTCGTGGAGCTGACGTTAATGATGCTTGGAGTCCAAGATCCAGGGATGTTGAAGTAGTTGTTAGCATCTCCATTGTTGAATCCAGCCTGGAAGAGAGAAATGGAACATGAGCAAAGGATGAGAGTTCTGCTCATGTGTCTCCAGAATACAAGGCTTGCTAGGTAACACTTCACTTCCTCCTGCTTAACTGAATCAACCAGATCATCTACCTTCATCAACCTGGTGCCCTCTAGATATTTTGGACTACTACTTCCTTTCAGCATGTAACCAGAGGTGGGACTTACCTGAGCAGGTGTGCCCTCCAAGCCGGTGTGAGCATCTCCACCACTTGCCTGCCCTGATAGCCACTGGATGTCCTGATAGTTCAGTATAACGAAAGACAGTTTACCATTGGAGGTTAAAACAGCCTGGAATGTGTTCACCTATATAAAACAGGTGCCAAATGTGGGATATATCAGTCTCATATAACCAACATGATTAACTCTAATTAATGCATTATGGGGTTCAGGTAAAGGTAAAAGGTAAAATGACCCCTGGACATTCAAAGGCAACTGCGAGGTGAGACACTCATCTTGCTTCAGACTAAGGGAGCTGGCATTTGTCCACAGACAGCTTTCTGGGTCATGTGGCCAGCATGACTAATCCGCTTCTGGCACAATGGAACACTATGACGGAAGCCATAGAGCACAGAAATGTCATTTACCTTCCCACCACAGTGGTACCTATTTATCTGCTTGCAGTGGTATGCTTTTGAACTGCTAGGCTGGTTGAAACTGGGACAGAGTAACAGGCGCTCATCCCATTGCGCAGATTCGAACCGCCAACCTTCCGATCGGCACACCCAAGAGGCTCAGTGGTTTAGACCACAGCACCACCCACATCCCTGCTATTAAGAGGTTAAGATCATAGAGTAATCAGTCCTGCCAGGCTTAGCTGGGTCCCACATCCTCACCTTGGAAGGAAAAGTTACAAAACTCATTATTCTTTTTCTTTCACCATGTGAATCCTTTAAGTAAGGATGTCTAAGCTGAATGCTCCAAGCTTAGACCGCATGGCTTTAGCAAGCCATCTTTGTGTTTCTATACAAACAATTTAGAAGTATTAACCACTTTTTGAAACTAAGTTGTGCTGCATGTCTTTTCCAGCTGCTGTATAGAAAAGCACATGAATCTGACCATCAAACAGTTTGTAAATAAACTATTTTTAACTTTTCAAATGTGTGGTCTCTTTTTATGCTAAGTGGGAAACTTTAAAAGAAACTTAGAAGGGGATATTTTAAATATCAAATGGCCTATATTTCCACACTTTAGTTTGGTTCATGTTTTGTGATTTTAAATCTGCTGGGACTCTCTCACCAAAGAACATTTGCCCCAAACCTGGATCTAGGCATCCAGGGAGTTCACCTTTTATTCTCTAACCAAATTACTAAAAACCAACATCAAATGCATAATCAATGGGTAATATCAGCATCCTCTTCCCTATGTGTACAATGACTGGTTGGCTCCCATATCCATATACTTTGCACTTTTTCCTGTATAATGTGGAATAGAATCAGCAACAAAACTTGGTTCCCAGAGCACAGTTTCTGTGAGGCCACAGCTCAGTGTTAGAGCTTGTGTTTTGCATGCAGAAAATCCCAGATTCAATCCCTGTTATATAAAGGTAGAATAATGCAACTGGAATGTAGATGGGTACAACTTGCCTTTCAGTGGTCAGTTCCCTCTTCTGAAGTTCCCTAATTTACCCATGTATAAGAGACAGGGAGCCTCCATAGTGTAAATCAGGCATAGGCAAACTCCAGCCCTCCAGATGTTTGGGACTACAATTCCCATCATCCCTGACCACTGGTCTTGTTAGCTAGGGATGATGGGAATTGTAGTCCCAAACATCTGGAGGGCTGGAGTTTGCCTGGTGTAAATCCACCTTCCTGGATTTGTGAGGTATGTATTGTTTATAGCTTCTCTGGCCACTTCCAGACAACCCGTTTATTGAGCAGTTATCCTGGTTTGTTTGCAGGGAGGTTAGACAAAGTTGGCTAATCAATGAGCATCCAGTCTCATTTGTTTGTCGAGATGTAGGAGGACATTGCATCAAAGCAGCAGTTATCTCACACCCACACTACCCACTGCATTGTCTAGTCACTTTCCTTATCACAAAAGGTCCAATATTCTGGGGAAGCAAATTTCTTGCACAAGACCTCCCCATCAACTACAGTTGCACAACCAGAGTTTTGCTGGTATGTGACTGAATCCCAAACCATAAACAGCACATTCCAAAAGCACCCTATGATTGATTAGGAATGGTTTGCCGCATGTACATGAGAAAAACAAACATGAATTTAAAAACCAAAAGCATTCATTGCATTTGTTTGGCCCTTAAGGGTGTACCATTGAATTCACATGGACATTTTTTTAATGTGCACACAAGTGGGAGTGACATCTTCCTCCTTTATTCCAGTGAATATTGTTTGCTTTTAGACTGCGGTTAACTGGAGCAGAAAGCAATGAGCCGTCTGCTTACAGTTCCCTTGATTTTGTCAGCTGGTGGAACTATTACTCTGCTCTGTAATCTGGTCACGGTGTCCCAAGGGTTTAAAATTCTTAACCAGGCATTTAATCAGGATTTATTGCAACTTTTATGGCACATTAAATACATGCCAGGTTACAGTTAAATACAAGTAAATGGAGGACGTTAAGCAGGGCTCAGGTTGCAATGGGAGAAAACAGCTTTTATTTTCACCAGATGAAGACGGTGTTCTCAATGAAACCATCCCTTCCCACCTCTCTTCTTGTAATATTTTTTCTGCTTTTTTCTTTTTTAAATAAAACCTTATTATAGGCTATAGCTGGGTGCTCTGGAGTGAGTATTACTGCAGAGTTCAAATCAGGAAAGGTTTAAGCAAGAATAGCCAGTGTGGAGTCTTCCAGATGTTGCATGGCCAATGGTCAGGGATTATGGGAGTTGTAGTCTAGTAACATCTGGCAGGAGCCCCTTTGGTAACCCCTGGGTTTGCAGCTGCTTGAACCAAAGTTTGAGATTTATTCATTGGCCATCTGAAGTTCACAGCAGATGGTGACACTAACTGTGTAAATGCAATTAATGTTCATCCATTTTGTTGCATTAATAGCAGCCGTAGGAAAGCCTGTACAGCCATTATATTTGCTCCATACTGGATCCATGGAAGTGACTGGTTTAGGGCCAATCTAGAAGGGATGTTAATTGTGGAAATGTAATCAACACACTTTTTTTGGTTCTGTAAGTAGCAGCTGCAGGGGAGACTTGGATGACCAGGTGCAAAAATGGGACAGGGCTCCTGCACCTTTGATAGTTAGGTCAAAAACTGGATTTCAGCAGGTGCAATTGCTGAAATTCTCTTGGACTCAACTATTAAAGCCCTGTCCTTGTCTGCATCTGGTAGCCCTAGGGAAGACCAAGCAGGGGCATGAGTAATTCCCTCTCCCTGTGGTCCTGGCAAATATCACAACACTGGACATGTTATTTGCATTTCCAGCAAAGTCTCAATTGGCACCACTATTACATTCCCTTGAAATGCAAATAGCCGTTACAAATAGAATTTGGCAGAGAGAGAAAGAGTTAAATTTCTCCTTCTCCAGTCCCCTTGGTCCAGAGGTCTGCCCCACAGCTGCTATTTGCACGCCAGTGAACTGTACTCAGGCAGGCAGTGTTGTCATGTATACAGCTGTTTCTGGTGTGTGAGTGAAATGCCGTCATGAAGAAATGATCAAAGAATCGTACCTTGGAGGACAGGGATCCATAGAAAGCCACTTGGTCCCAAGTGGCTATGAAGACCCAGGTAGCCGTGAAATTTTCACTTGGGAAGTAAGTGTTGATGTCACTGGTGACTCTCTGCAGGAGCTGCTTTTCTTGGCTCTGCCTGTAGTAGACCTCGCCGGTGATGCGGTTATCGACATCAGCCCAAAAGGGAGCAACAAAGGCCCGCCCATCCGTCAAGGGGAAAGGATCAGGAGTGAACTGGCTGACTGGCTTACCAAATGACACCACTCCATTATTGTTCACCTGGGGGGGGGGGGCAAAAGGTCAAGGTCCAGTCCACAATCTTAACATAAAATCCCCAAACATTCTAACTGGATCCACATTTGCACCCAAGATTCACAGACAGAAAGACTGGGGGAGGCTATTTTGCTGAATATTGTCTAGGGGAGAAAGGGAATTCTCCAATAGTTCAGGAGCAGCTTGAAAAATGAGCATTCTAAAACCTGTCAGAAAATTGTTTTCTGGGAAATTTCAGGTCAGCCTCAGAGAAAGTCCTGAGAATAAAATGACAGTCTCTTTAAAAAACCAATGTACCCAGCATAATGCCCTAGCTTCTCTGTTAAATAGCAAGCTATCTGTCCCATTCCAAGCATCCTTCAAAGACACAGAGCAGAAAATTACTCGATACTTCTAATATAGTTCCTCTTCAATAGGGTTGCCATATTTCAAAAAGTAAAAACCCATTTTACAAAAATGCCAAAAGCTTTTCCTAAGATCAGAAATCTCCCCCCCCCCAGGAAAATCCAGACGTATAGCAGCCCTATATTCAACCAGGCCTTTGGCTGATTAATATTCTCCAGCCTTTTACATGTGTCTATGAGAAGGGGGTGGGGTGGGGTATTTTTTGCTGTTTTGTTTTACTTATTTACTTATTTTTATCCTATATTTTATTCTCTGAACCACCCAGAGATCTTATGAGGAAGGGCAGTATATGAATCAAATAATTAAGCAAAATAAAATAAAATGTAGTATACAAAAATAATGCAATATAATATAGTCCTCCAGTCATACTCTCACTTTTCACTAAGAGTGGTCAGGTGAAAAAGAAGACAGGGCCCTCACACTTTTGATAGTTGCATAGCTGCTCTTCTGTAAGACTCTTAAAAGACTCCTGGGCTGTTGCAAGGTGTCAGTGGCCCATCTGCCATTATGTAGATCAGGGATGAGGAAGCTGTGCTCCTCCAGGTGCTGTTGGGCTCCAGACCCCATCAGCCCAAGCCAACTTGATCAGGGATGATGGCAGTTGCAGCAGCAGCAGCTGGAGAGACATGGATTCCCCTCTCCTGGTGTACCAGTTGGACTAGTCAATGTCAAGCTGCTGCCTTTAGAGGTGTGATTAAGCAACATGGCCATCTCTGATTGGAGAATCCCCCTCCCTCTGTCAACCTCTCTGATTCCACAGAGCTTTTTTAAAAAGTAGATCATCCCAGATGAAAATTTGTCATCTTTGGAACATCATGGATGGTCCTTGCTTTTTGAAGGAAAATGTGAAAAAATTAACCTGCCAGTCCTGGAGTTCTTCTTGGAAGAGACAGCCAATGTGATGCTATGCAAATGTTGCTGGACTACAGTTCCCATCACCCCCAGCCAACATGGCCAATGGTCAGGGATGATGGGAGTTGCAGGTCACCAAGTTCTGAAAAGCGCCACATTGCCTACCCCTGGTCTGGGTTATCACAGGCTGGTTTTGCCTTCCAGACAGTTGGGGGATCTCCAGGGAGCTTTCTGCTGTAAATGGAAAGGGCTACAGAGGGTCGTGAGAGCTGTCAGGGTGATACTTACATAAAGAGACTGATACCTCCTGGCGTAAAAGTAGAAGCTCTCAGAGATGGGGATCTGAGGAGATGCCCCGTCATCTGCCTTTGGGGTGGTTCTGTCTTGGTGTTTGGGTCCATAAGGGTAGAGCAGTTCATCTGAAGTGAATCAGGAAATAAATTGTGAGTAATAGTAGGGAGGAGTGTTATGAATACTACCATGCAATGTCACAGCTTCCAGAAAGAAAATTGCAGTTTATTTTAATATTTCAGTACAGTGGCCATGTGGGCAGGGAAGACCTCCCAGTTTCAGAGACTGGGAGAAGAAAGGAAAGCTGGGATGGTCCACCACTTTCTGTGTGAGAGAAGGGTTGCTTAAGAACTGTATTTGAGAGAGGACTCTGCATTTTCTTCTCCCCCCCCCCCCATTTCTGTTTTTATTAGATTAGTTTCTTTCATCTTATTGTATTATGAAAAAACTTTAATAAAATCTGGGGGAGGGGGGAGAGATCTCACAAAAGTGTGACCACATCTTCAACTCAGTGCATATTAGCTGAGCCCAGTGCAAAGAAAAATAAAACACTTCAATGTTAATTGAGGCCCCTTTAATAGTTGCATAGAAAAGAGAGCCTGCCGTGTGCCCAAGGACTGAAGCAACTCTTTTATGATGTGCTAGAACAACTAGAATGTAAAGCAGTTAGAGGGCATCATGTTGGGGGAGGTTGTTTGATGGGCTTTGGAGTACTTGAATTCAACTTACCTGCCTCAGCTACTTCTCCCAACAATAGCACCTGCAGTGCTAGAATTAGAAGCAAGTTAGTCAATGGAATTAGCAAGAGCTCAGGCATCTGCTGAACATCTCTAGCGCTATCCCTTTAACTCTAGGTTGCACCCATTCTTCTAGAGGTCATGCACCATGCCTGACCTGCATGTCCTATCTTTGTTTCAAAAGTTGTGACATTACCAGGCCCTGTCTCAATGACCTCAACACCTAGAGACATCATTAAACCCACTACTTGAGCCTCAGGTTTTGGGCTGCGAAAGATCTGATAGCTCCCTTTCCTACATATAGAGCTTCTCTAGGATTTGAGCTTAGGACCTATCATGCCCTATGCTAGAATCATCCCCTTAGACCAGTGGTGGGGAACCTGCAGTCTGTGGCCCTAATTATGCCTGCCCAGCCTCTACATTTGGAACGGCAGGTTGTTTTAGGCAAGCCATGCCCACTCGCCCTGATCCTGACATATACAACATCAGGTTCAGGGAAGGTAAATATGTGGATGAACTGGAAGGGGGTTTGTAGGCACTGCCATACAGCTGATTGGCAACATCTGCAAAGCCCTGCACAAACCCTGTGCTTTGCAAGCCCCAACAATCAGCTGATCCCCCAGGGCTTTCCAAGAACAAGGCACCTGATGGGTTACTTGCTGGTCAGATACACTTCCCCCATCTGCCTATGGCCAACAAGCCAAGGAAATCTCCATCGCTTGGTATTCATTGCTGCTGAACAGAGAAACCTTATTCATGGCCGGTAGTACCTTTAAAAGCAGATAAAGTACCCCGCAATGGCTAATACTGAGCTACAGTCACAGGCTTTTTGCATTGGCTTTCTGACCCTTTGGGTAGGCTTGGGGGGGGCAATTTTTTAAAGAAGAAGACATACTTACCCAATGCTAGTTCTGTGAACAGTAGAAGGTGTGGTCTCATTATTCTTAGCCCCTCCTTCACTTTTTATAACATGAACTGGGTTGGTGACCTAATCATTAATAAGTTAATTTGGATTTTTGCTTTGTTATTGTTTGTTCTTTAAAATAGTTCAATGGTGTACATGTTTTTAAAATAGCAAACACACACACCCCTTTAACCGAAACCCTGGGGTACACCTTGAAAATATAACATAAGAATACACAGCCAGCAGTCTAAAGCATAGGATGTGGTTTAACATAGATAATCCAAAAGATATGGATGTGTGCAGAAGGTAAGGATTGTTTTTTCTTATTCATATCAATAAAATAGTACTAAGGTAAAGGTAAAGGTACCCCTGCCCGTACGGGCCAGTCTTGACAGACTCTGGGGTTGTGCGCCCATCTCACTCAAGAGGCCGGGGGCCAGCGCTGTCCGGAGACACTTCCGGGTCACGTGGCCAGCGTGACATCGCTGCTCTGGCGAGCCAGAGCCACACACGGAAACACCGTTTACCTTCCTGCTGGTAAGCGGTCCCTATTTATCTACTTGCACCTGGGGGTGCTTTCGAACTGCTAGGTTGGCAGGCGCTGGGACCGAATGACGGGAGCGCACCCTGCCGCAGGGATTCGAACCGCCGACCTTTCGATCGGCAAGTCCTAGGCGCTGAGGCTTTAACCCACAGCACCACCTGCGTCCCTAAAAATAGTACTAGCCAGTTATAAATGAGTCTTTGTGTTTCTGTCCTTTAGCTAATCACATTTTGTTGGCCAGTTGCCAAACTCTCTCGAGTCAATTCAGTAAGGACGCCCCATTCTGGCATTACATTGTAAAAATTACTTACGATATATTAATTTAGGCTGCAATCCTCTGGCCATTTTCCTAGGAGTAAGCAGAACTGAACACTGTGGGCTTAACTCTGAGTTGGACTGCACATTATTTAATCCGAATCTTACTTGATTACTCATAGAAGTTTTACAGTGTGCCTACTCAGAGGTAAGTCCCATTGCACTCAATAGGGTTTCAAATCAGATATCAGTAATTATAGTAACAATTAAAGCAACAGGGACGTAAACTATGGTTGGAACAAACCAGAGTTGAGTGTGATTGGTTTTATTTAAAATATTGATATGCCCCTCTTTCTACCTGACTATAAGGTAAAGGTAAAGGGACCCCTGAACATTAGGTCCAGTTGTGACTGACTCTGGGGTTGCAGCGCTCATCTCACTTTATTGGTTGAGGGAGCCGGCGTACAGCTTCCAGGTCAAGTGGCCAGCAAGACTAAGCCACTTCTGGTGGACCAGAGCAGTGCACGGAAACGCCGTTTACCTTCCCGCCGGAGCGGTACCTATTTATCTACTTCCACTTCGAGGTGCTTTCAAACTGCTAGGTTGGCAGGAGCAGGGACCGAGCAACGGGAGCTCACCCCATCACGGGGATTCGAACCGCCGACCTTCTGATCGGCAAGCCCTAGGCTCTGTGGTTTAACCCACAGCACCACCTGCGTCCCTTTCCACCTGACTAAAAGCCTCCAAAATGCCTGTTGTATTCTTTGCACGAATCCCTTTCTTTAGAAGAAACTCTAGCAAACATCAGCCCTGAGGCAAAGCCCTCCAGAAACCTATGTCCCCAGCAATCTCAGTCTCTACAATTTTGTGAACTGGACCTCTTGTTATTGCATTTTTCTAACCTCACCGTTCTGTAAGGAGCTCAGGGCGGTGTGTGTAGTTGCCCTTGCTTTATCCTCCCAGCAGCCCTGCAAGGAAGGTAAATCTAGGGGCCACCAGGTGAGTCTCATGAGTGAATGGGGAGCTGCCTCTAATGGTGCTTGCAGGTCGGGGCTTAGTATTGCAAGTTATTCAGCATTCATCCTGATTTGCTTGTCTGCAGTGTTCAGACTGTGTCCAGTTCATTGAGCATTATTGAGCTTGAGTTGTTTATGTGTTGGTTATATGACAATGAGCATTCACCCTCATTTGTTTGTGGGGTGTTTGCATGTTTTCCTGTTAATTGGCTGTCCAGCCCACACATTTTTATCCATTTCCTTATTACTTTCCAAACAGCAAAAAGTCAGGGGTTTTTTTGTTTTGTTTTTAAAGACAGTTTGTTGAGCTAGGGCACGGGTCAGCAAACTTTTTCAGCAGGGGGCCTGTCCAATGTCCCTCGGACCTTGTGGGGGATCAGACTATATTTAAAAAAAAATAAAAAAATTAATGAATTCCTATACCCCACAAATAAACCAGAGATGCATTTTAAATAAAAGCACACATTCTACTCATGTAAAAACACCAGGCAGTCCCAAAAATAACCCAGAGATGCATTTTAAATGAAAGGACACATGCTACTCATGTAAAAACACGCTGATTCCCGGACCGTCTGCAGGGTGGACTGAGAAGGCGATTGGGCCGGATCCGGCCCCCAGGCCTTAGTTTGCCTACGCATGAGGTAGGGCAACAGAGTGCTTTAATCCAAACCTAAACTTTCAGTAGGTGCTTGTATTCCTCCCACACGATACTAATAGTCTAGAGGCAATCTAGGTCATTCAAATATTGCCAATGAGTCATTCACAACCATTTTAAAACTTAGCAGATATTCTGCGGGAAATGGAGATGTTGGCTAGCGTTCTGATGGCAATGATGTTGTGTGGATGCTCTGAAAAACCTGCATCCACGAGGAGCCCTGATCGAACAATAAACACACCTCTGGAGGCACCCTCCAGATCCAACACTCTAACCAATATACAACATTGCTCCTGGTTAAAAACAGATAAAGCAGAAGACTTTGTATGACCATGGTTTGGTTTTGTTTTTTGCAAGCAAGTTGGAGAATTCCCCCACCTTCTACCCCAAAAGAGAAACACTTACCAGCCTCCCATTCGTGTTTTCAGAGCAATCCTTCAGAACGCTTGAGTCACACTGATCCCTGTTGCCCGTGTGGTCTATAGCTCAGCGGGGGTTTTATACATGATCTCCCAGTAGGTGCAACTCGGAACAAATCCTGGACGCTTTAATAGGAATGAATAGATTCATTTGTCAACCCAACCTGTCTTGGGGTATTTAGACAGGGATATATTGTCCTATGGTCAGCTTCCCCTAATGCAACCAAGCCCAATCGCTGGCAGTCTCAGGGTATAAATATCAAACTGGGCAGGGGTTTTTAAAAAAATAAAACAATCCCAATGCCCTTGGCAAGGATAAAGGGCAATCATACTGAATTGGGTAGGGAACTGGAGGTAGGTAACAGTACCAAGAAACAAGTGCACAATTATTTTTGTAGCGAGAAAATGTTTTCAGCTTGAGGGCCAAATAATAATAATAATAATAATAATAATAATAATAATAATAATAATAATAATTTATACCCCGCCCATCTGGCTCGGTTTCCCCAGCCACTCTGGGCGACTCCCAACAGAATATTAAAAACACTATAAATCATCAAATATTTAAAACTTCCCTAAACAGGGCTGCCTTCAGATGTCTTCTAAATGTCAGATAGTTGTTTATCTCCTTGACGTCTGATGGGAGGGCATTCCATAGGGCAGGCGCCACTACCGAGAAGGCCCTCTGCCTGGTCCCTTGTAACCTTACTTCTCGCAGTGTGAGAACCACCAGAAGGCCCTCGGAGCTGGACCTCAGTGTCCGGGCTAGACGATGGAGGTGGAGACGCTCCTTCAGGTATACTGGGCTGAGGCCGTTTAGGGCTTTAAAGGTCAACACCAACACTTTGACTTGTGCTCGGAAACATACTAGGAGCCAATGTAGGTCTTTCAGGACCGGTGTTATGTGGTCTCGGCAGCCACTCCCAGTCACCAGTCTAGCTGCCGCATTTTGTTCTGGACAATCTTTTGGGGGCCACACGCCGCTGGTGGGCAGGGTCAGAGGCAAAAGTGGGCGGAGCAACTAATCTGAATTTTCACTTTGTACCTTTGTTGCTTTAGACTATGTTCTGCTTACCTTCCTGGCAAGTCAGAAGTATTATTATTGCGCACATGCGAGAGGCGAATAAGTTGGCAGGGAAGGTGAGGTCTGCCCTCAATTGTGTGCAGCAGAGGAGGATGCAGAAGAGGGGGGAGGAGGGAGGGATAGGGTGCCCCCTCTCAAATATTTTGCTCAAGTTGGTGCTGATGAGAGGAAGATTGTCTCCCGTAGCTGGACTGGGTTGTGTGAGTGCTTGGCTGGGGTGGAAGTTTGGGGTGAGGTAAAAGCCACTTAGAGGCTGGTGTCAGAAACACCATCTCTTCAGAAACTGCTGCCAAACACATTTAAGCAACCACAATATAGGTATCATCATTCCTTTATGTGCATAATATCCCTTGAATAACCCTACAATCTTTGCATGAAGTTCATCCTGTCTCTAGAGTTGCTGTTCATCTCACTTAGCCTTCTATATCAGCTGTTAGGAGGTGGGTTTAAAAAAAAATCTGAGTGAATTGACAGCAGCAGAAAATTAAAAGCTGCACAAACACCTAAACATCTGTATATACAAACGAGGCTGAGGGAACCCGTATCCCTAGCACTGTTTTAAATGTTGTAATTTTAAATTGCCGTAGCCCACCCTGGGAGCTTGTGGTGAAAAAGGTAGGTAAGAAAAAACAGATTTAAACTATTTAAATTTATTGTTTAGATTTTGACTGGGGAAACCAGCAAATTTCAAACATATGTGAATGCAGGGTATAGAACTCTTGCTCAGTGAGTGTTGCTGTTAAAAGGGAAGAGAAAAAGTTCTGGAGATTTCCCTCCTGCTTAATATCTCATATTGCTGCTGAAAGGTGCAGAACTGAATTCAAGACTGGAAAAATAAGAAGCCAAGAGATCTGAAATGGATAGAGCCTTCCATTCCTAGCTTCAACTTGCACAGCATCCATGCAGCAACGGCCTTTGGATTTCTAAATCTGATGCTGGGTTTGACCTGGGGATTTTACAGCTGAACATCAAGTAGAGATCAACAGTTGTAGTGTTTTTCATGGCATGGAGACCAAGCTTCTCCTGCTTAATTTCTGAGGTTGGAATGAAGTTCAATCACAAGTGGAATGCTGGGGGGTAGGGTGGAGCTGACTAGCTTCTTAGGGAAAAATATAATAAAAATCTTGCATAGCTGATCAAAGGCTTGGGCATGCCAAGGTAGGTTCCTTCTTCTAATGTGGAGTTTGCATTAGGGTCATCATTCTCCTGCCTTACAGAGTACAGGACTCCATTTGATGGAATCCTCTGTCTGAAGGTCTGTCCGGTCCAAATCTGGTTAATATCAGTTTTCCTCTGTGTTGGACTAGGAATTGTATTCATGTACGTTTTTATGTATCGTTAAATTGTTTAATGGTGTTTTATGGTCAGTTATTCACAAATAAGACAGTGAATGACTCTCTCCCTCTCTCTATTGTTAAACAATCTGGGTTTTTAAACTGCATGTAGGGGTTATTGTTTTTGTTACTGTGTTATGCGTTTGGGTGTTTTTATATTGCAAGCTGCACTGTGATCACTGGATGAAAGGTAATATAGAAATTCAAGTTGTTGTTATTTATCCTCATATCAACCCTGTGAGGTAGGTTAGCTTGTTGGTGACTGGCCAAAGATTCATGGCTGAGTGGGGATTTGAACCCTGGTCTTCAGGACGCTATTCCAACACTCCAACCAAACGGGCTGTCCTTTAAGGGCATGCCTGCACAACTCTGAACGATACAAGAGCTCTGTTGATCAGGACCCTGGCAAGCCAATCCCATCACCCACAGACTTCCACAATGTCAGCATCCAGCCTGGGTTCTCCAGGCAGACTGGGCGCAAATTTATTGGCTCTTGGAAAGGGCAAGAAGGGAGAGAAAGAGTAGAGTTAACCATTAACAGGCAGTGGGCCTCTTATCCTTTTCCCCAGGCGGATGTGTCACCTCACTCTTCCTACAGTGCCATTGTTCTCACCCAGCTGTGGGGCCACAGCGTATGTCAGGTCCCATTATTCTGCCACTGCATTATACTGCTGCTTCCATGAAAGAAAGAAAAGAGACCCATTAATCATCCAGAGCTGGGAGATGGAGTGACCTCCACATCTATCCTGGGCCAGGTGAGCGGCCTTAGCGATGGGAAGCTCTTGGGGAGAAAATTAAGTGGATTTGGGGAGAGCAATTAGGGGTGCTTGGGGGCCTGCTGCAGGCAGGAACCCAAACAAGGTACTTAGGAGAAGTATTGGTCCAAGAGATTGATTGGTTTAAGTGGTGGGTTTAGGGAACTTGAGAGTCTGGACTTAATGGTCTTACAGGGAACCCTCTCTAGATGATAATGGGTTTGAAAGGCAGTGGAGGATGATTCAGTAGGGTGAATGGGACATCCTACTCGCGGTGGCAGCAAATGCTCCTGTGAGCCATCTTTTAGTCCTTTTACTGGACTTTCAGCTCACTGGAATCCTCTTCAAGCTCTGGGGAGGGTCTCCTCACGAGCCACAATGACTTTCCAGTTCCTTCCTGCCATTTCAGGTGGGGGGGATGTCTGTCTAATGGCTTGGAAGTATCTAAATGAGACAGTGTGACTTCTTACTGCCTTGGAATTTGTTTAGTAGGACCAGTTCTGGGGTGACTTCTAATATTCACTTAGTTATTTTGCGTATTTCATGTGTGATTGATGTCCAGAAGAGTTGGATTTTGGGACATTCCTACCACATGGGGAGGTATGTGCCTGTGGAGGTGCATCCTCTCCAGAATTTTGGTAAAGATCCTGGGCGTATTAGCATTAGTGTCCGTGGTGTTAGGTACCACCTCTAAGTGAGTTTCAGAGTGAGTACTTTTCTTTTTGCTGATATGGATTTAAAGGGAGGTTTAGACCGCATTCTGGTCCATTGGGTGGGGTTAATCTCATAGTTTATGTTGTCCACCCACTGTTTTTTGAAGACAGTGTGACTTCTGAAAAATGTTTTAAGAGGTGATACCTGTTAATAGGGAATGGTTCATATTGCTCAGTGGCAGAGCAGGTTCAGTTCGCAGCAGTTCCACAGAGGACTGGGAGAGACCCTTGTCAGAAACTCCTGCCAGGCAGTGCAAGTGATGCTGAACTAGGTGGACCCAAGGTTTGATGTATAATCCAGCTTCCTAGGTTACTAATTTAGAAATTAATCCCCCCACACCTTTATATATGCAATCACTCTCCCTCCCTCCCTCCCTCCCTCCCTCCCTCCCTCCCTCCCTCTCTCTCTTTCTCTCTCTCTCTCTCTCTCTCTCTCTGTGTGTGTGTGTGTGTGTGTGTCATTACACAGAGATTTTCCCCCAAATAAAATTTTCAGATTTCCCCCCGCTCTTGATATACATAGCACAACTACAATGCTAGAAGAGCTTAATATTTTATTGCTACACTACAATTAATCTGCAGTTGCAGATGGCCTCTAGAGGGCAACAGAGGGATAGTTCTACATCCTGGCTGTCTTTCTCTTCTGAAGGCAACAGCAAAGGTCTTCTGAGGAAAGTGGCTTATCTGGAGTGGGGGAAAGAGGCAAGATGTTTGTTTTTACTGAAAAGAAAATTAAGTCATTTTAAGACCTGCCCCAGAATCCCAGCTTGAGTTTGTCCTCTACTTATCTACATTGTCCATTCATACTGCAAGAAATTGCAAGCTCAGGACACACAGTGTGCACTGTGCAGGGGGATATTGCTTCGGACTTGCAACAAAGTCTTTCTTTCAAGGTTATCTACTGAAAGTGTTTGCATTTGTGGAGTATTAATCAAAAATATCAATTAAAAACAAAATTGCAAAACCTGGAATGAAACCAGTCATTCTAAAACAATTATACATACTAAGAGCATGTGTTAAAATTGCATGCTAAAATGGGCAGGCTTGCTGGAAGAAAAATGCTTTTAGCAGTCGCTGAAAACAATACAGTCTACTCTGCGAACATCTGCTTTGTGTATGATTTAGCTGGATCTCACCCAGTGTCTCTGCAAAAAAAATATGCAAATGACTTCCCTATAATATTGAAATGGTAAGAAGGACCACATTCAAGGTGAGATTTTGCAAAAGCTTGAAAATAATGTGAAATGATTCTGCAGTATCTTCTGAGGGGGGGGGAGATGCAGGAAGGGCGTGTGGCTGAAGGCATGGTCTCTGCTTTCATACAATGCCTTGTGAAGCTTTTTCCTGTCGACTTCCAGGAAAAGCCAGCTAGTTCCCGCCCTTCAAGCCTTGGCTTGACATACTTACCATTCACAGTGATCACTCTCCTCCTCATCACTGTCCACATGTGACTGTTCTTCAGGAACCTCCTGGTTGTCCTCATGGTTGTGGTGTCCTGTTTCTTGCTCAGGGAGGTCCTCTTCTTTCTGGGGGACTTCTGGTTCTTCTTTCTTAGGCGTAAGCTCTTTAGGGTCTCCAGCCGGTTTGAAATTGTCCACCTGGAACACCCAGCGTCCAGGCACATCCACGTTGCTAGTTTTTGTAATGTTGATGACTTGAGGAGTGCGGGAGCTAGGGATGTTGTAGTAGTTCTTGTTATCGCCGCTGTTGAAGCCGGCCTGAAATAACCACAATACCAGCTTGATACATGCATAGCAGTCAAATGCTGCTTTGTGGCAAGAAGCAACAACACTTTGGACTTCCAGGGAATCTTCCCAGGGTCTCTCCCTCTCAGGGATGGAGTCCAAGCACTTGCAGGATGGACAGGGTTCCTGAACTACTGCAGGAGCTATCAACAAACTGGTTGCTCTGCTAGAGACTTCCACTAAGGTAGGCTCCCTCAAGGAAAGTGGCTTTTTGCTGCAGAACTACTTAAATCAGGGATGAGGAACCTTGGCCCTCCAGCTGTTGTTGGGCTCCAACTCTCACCCCAGGCAGCATGATGGGCTTTGTAGTCCAACAATATCTGGGCAGCCACAGGTTGCCCTTCCCTGACTTAAACTTTTCTTTGGTTCCAATAGGTGTGGGGAACTTGGACCAAGCTGGCTGTGGATGGTGGGGATTGTAGTTCTGCAACATCTGAAGGGCCAAAGATTCACCAATCCTGTGCAATATCCTTGCTTGTCAGATATTTGGCCCAGCACTGTTTCCATCCACATAGTGAGATATCCAGGGTGATCATTTGCTGCTTTGCCACACCTGGTCAGAAATATCCCTTAGCAAGATGGAAGGAAGAGACAACCCTGACCAGAAAAGAATGATAAACCAAGTTGATGGACTATGCTGAAATGGCAAAATTAACCGGGAAGTTCAGGAACCAAGAAGACAAGAACTTTAAAAAAGAATGGGGAAAGTTTATAATTTATATACGAAATCATTGTAAGCAGGCTAAAACATTGGCAGGATTTTACACACACTTGTAATATAACAAAATGTATGGATAATTTACAAAGATAAAAAAGTGAAGAAGTATTGATATGCAGCAGGAAATAGAATCAACAGGACCCTTGGAAGGGATGGGGGTTAGTCAGGAGATTCAGAGTAATCTCGATATTTGGATTCGGAATAGATTTTGTTGTATGTTTATATTCTTGAAAATCAAATAAAATTTTATTTTTTTCAGAAAAAGAAATATCCTTTAGCAAAATGTTAGGATTGCTGGTTTGCACCCAGGTGGCTTTGACTTGGTTTCTGCGATGAGAACTGTAAAATATTTTTACTGAGAGACCCCCATGGCTCAACTTGCAGAAGATCCTTGGCATCCCAAGTTAGAAAGGACAGGTAGCAGCAGAGGTGGATTTGGGGGAGTGTGGCAACAGTGGGAGCAGAGACTTGGGGTGCCACAGGGGACACTGCAGCAATGATTTAGAATACAGCACAATTTTAGCGTCACACATGGCACTGCTGTCAGTGTGGAAGATCTGTCCCTGAAAGCCTGGGCAGGGCTGCAACTCATTGGTAGAGCTTTGCAAACAGATAGTCCCAGGTTCAATCCCCAGCATCTTCAGGTAAGGCTGAAACCCTGGAGGACCACTGCTAGTCAGAGCAGACGACAGTGGGTTCAATGGGCTAATAGCCTGACTCAGTGTCAGCCACTGCCTGTTAGAGGAGACCACTGTAGACCAGACCAACGAAATAAGTCAGCTAGCTGTGTTCCCGGATTGGAATGGAAAGGCATTTCATTCACTCTGGCACCATAAGGGACTCTGAGCAGCTCTTCTGAGAGAACCTCCTGGAACCAAATTCTCGGCTCACAGTGTGGGCCTACCTGTGCTGGGATTCCTCCTAAACCCGTTCTGGGATTTCCCTGACTTGCTGCCCCTGTAGTCCATTGGATGTCTGCATAGTTGAGCATCATAAAGGAAACATGGCCATCAGTACATAAGATAGCCTGGAAGGTGTTTACCTGGAGCAAAGACAAACAGAAAGAGTGAGGTTGAGAAGACACACAATGAATTTCATGGCAATTTCCTTGGCCTATGTCTTTTCCTCTTTGCTGTAGCTGCTGGCTGGCTATGCTCTTCCATGTGCATTTGGCTTCTTGGTGCTACAGCTGCATTTAAGAAAGGGATGCATGTTTTGACAAAGTTGGGAGTTGCTTCTGATGGGCAAATATATCTATAGAAATTAGGGTTGCTTTGCACCTTAATTTCAAGGGTAGCTTCCTGGGGAAACGGTTCCTATTTCTGGTATATGTTAACCCTAAAAGACCTACTCAACTCTTAATTTTGGACTCCAGCTTCTTTCATCCCTAACCATAATGGCTGGATGGGAATGGGCATCATGTTGGGGAAGGCCGATGGATAGCTGTAGGTATTTTGTGTCTTATACTTTTAGTGACTCTGATTTCCAGTGACTCTGAAAAGTGAGTATGCAAGTAAAAATTGGTGGTTATGCTTGAAACAAGCACTCCAGATGAGGCTGGCACAGTAGTACAGCCCTGGAGTCCAAGGCATCTCTCCCAGCCAGCCTTCAGCTGATGGATCCCAGTCTTTCTTCTCCCCTCTTCTTCCCAGAACACCTTGCTAAAAGACTCCCTTTACCTGTCACCTCACACTCACTTACCCTGGCACCATCTGCCTCCCCAGGCCAAAGGATTCCTCTTGGATGGTCCATCAACACCTTTTGTCATGTTAACAGATTTGCTCTTCACTAGGCCAGCCAAACTGGTTAACATAAGCAAGCCCAGGGATCCCTGACACAGCTCTGCATCTTGTTCTTTCATCCACATCCCAATTAATCAAAATCCTACCATTTTAGGAGGTTCCCCCTCCCCAATCTATAATAACACTCAACTACTGTAGATGGACCAATGGTCTGAGTCAGCTAGAGACCGAAATTTGGGGAACACTGCTATGTGGTAATCTAGTATGGAGACCTCCAATGCCTGTATCAGAGCAGAGGCCCATGTTGCCCCAGACAAGGCCCAACTGGAAGGAAGATGCCCGAGCAAATTAGGCTCTTATTTATATGTGGAATGACTTACCTTACTGGACAAAGATCCGAAATAGGCTACACGGTCCCAGGTGGCAATAAAGAGCCAGGTAGCCGTGAAACTGATTTCAGGGAAGTAGTTATTAATGTCCCGGGTGACATTTCTCAGCAGTTCTGGTTTCTGCGTCTGCCGGTAATAGACATGGCCACCTAGAATAATGTTGGCATCCGCCCAGTAAGGGGCAACAAAGGCCTTTCCGTCTACCATGGGGATGGCTTTGGGGGTGTACTCTGGGACGGGCACGGAAAAGGAAACCACCCCATTGTTGTTGACCTGTGAAGGGGCAGAGAGCAGCAACGTAAGCAGAAACAGCAAAAGGCTAAAGTGCCCCCAAGCAAACCATCCCAAGGGCTATTTCCTTCTCACTGCTAAGAATTTTCAGTTTCTGATCTGAATCCTCCGGGTATCAGCTCCTAGACTCTGGGAGCAGCACAGTGTAACAGCCAAAAGGGGTCGATACCATGACTGGGAAGTGAGACTGTGCTGCTGGTCCTACCACTTGGGTCATGTGCTCAGGCTAGCTGCACTGCTGAGGACATTCTGAATGCACATATCTGAACGAGAGTCCCTATTCAGCAGCTGGTTCATGCATTATTATTATTATTATCATCATCATCATCCTTCATCTGAGGATCACATAGCAGTTTACAATATAAAAACACAAAAATGCATGCCATAGTAACAAACCAAAGCAATAATCCCCATGTACGTAGTTTAAAAGGCCATAGATCAATTAGCCAAAGACCTGGGACCTTATTTTTGCTCCAGAGCTTTCCCTGTGAAACCCACCCTTTAATTGCTCTGACACAGAACTTCAAAGCATTGGTTTCTGCCTGGAAAGAGCGGGGCAAAAGATAATAAGCCTCTAATCACAGTATTGGCTATCTGTTCTTCCGGCTACAAGAAGATGGAAGTTTGTAGGGTAATGGGCATCCTGAGAGCAGAACACTCGAGGTTGAAGTGGGAGAGTGGTCACGTTCCCCTTTCCTGCGATTCATTCTTGCTTTGTGCCAAAAGGGATTATACGTACATAAACGCTGTGGTAAGTCTTGTCGTAGAAGGTGAAAGGTACCAAAATAGAAATCTTAGGGGATGTCCCGTCATCTGCTATGGGGTTCTTCATATCTCCTGCAGCTTCCCCATAGGGATACAGGAGGTGCTCTGGACAGAAAGGAGAGAAAACACTTTGATGCCTCAAACCTGACACAAACCTATGAAAATCGGGGAGGGATGCTGTTGTGTGGCATAAGAGAGCATCCTCAAAAGGAAGGAAACTGTTCTCTATGTTCTCACAGCTACCAGATTCTGGAAGGAAGGAAGATTTGCACAATAGTGACCCCCTAAATACTCTGCTTAAAAGTTTTTGCTAGGTGAACCTCCATCTTGGTCTCAGTAGTTGTTTTATGCAGACCCTCCAAGTGTCCCTATTTTCCACAGACAGTCCCAGATTTACAGAAGCCGTCCCAGTTTCTGATTTGATCCCAGAATGTCCCACTTTTCCTTAGGACGTCCCTATTTTCATCAGAGAAATGTTAAAGGGTATGGAGGTATGCCCTTAGGCAAGGAGAAAGGTGACTATACCACCTTTACAAGACATCTGAAGGCAGCCCTATATGCGGAATGTTTTTTTTTAATGTTTTATTATATTTTTTACATATGTTGGAAGCTGCTCAGAGTGGCTGGGGAAACCCAGTTGGATGAGCAGGGTAGATGATGGTTGTTATGGAATAGAATGTCCCTATTTTCATTGGAGAAATATTGGAGGATATGTAGAAGACTTCAGTCAGACCATCATTATCTAAATCAGTGTTAAATAACTCAGGTTTCTAGAAATACTATTTCTTTGGAGAAAGCTCCACCGACACCCCATGAGGGTCAGACTTTACCGTTGGTTTCTTTTGTTTCTTTTATTGTTACTTTTCTTTCATGCAGCCAAAAAGTCGAAGCTGAACCTATAAGAGAGAAAGGAAAGACAATGGTGAGTCTTCAGGGAAAGAGTGCTGTCTCTTCTGAGAAGCTTTCTGGGTCTGTAGATTCCCCTGGGGGATCTCACCACATCTATCCGTCAATTTAGCAAGGCTTTGCAGCAGCTCCCCAATTTGTAATGGGCCTTCTCCACTTCTCTGCGCTTTTCACTTGTTCTTGGTCTTGTTTATGCCTCTTTCTCCATATACCAGCTTCTGGTGAGACTCAGATTGCTGCCTTGGTTCAACTTACCTAGCAGAAGTAGCAGGAAGGCAAAGGAAGTCTTCATATTGGCGTCTCCTTCCCAAGCAGCAGCATATGACAAGCAACATCCCAGGAATTGAGGAGAAAGGAGAGGGCATATAAAATTGAATTAAGACATGAATGCAGGAGGGAAAGATGCTTTTACCAGTTGTGTGTATGTCCCACCACCCCCACTCACCCACATCCCATTAAAGCAGAGGTGGGGGACCTGTGATCCTCCAAGTGTTTTTGGACTCCAATTTCCATCAGCTCCAAGCGGTATGGCCAATGATCAGGGATAAGGGGAGTTGTAGTCTGCAAACAGCTGGACCGTCACAGGTTCCCCCTTCCTGCATTAAGAACACAATGGATCACACTTTTGGGGTCTGAGACCTGCCTGTCAGTTCCACTCTTCCCCATTGCCTATGTGAAACTGGCCAATGGTTGGAACAGGAAAAATCTAGTGCTCCTCTGAATTTTCGTCACTGACCATGCAACTCTAGGCATGTTTACTTGGGTGTAAGCACTAGGTACTGTATATTTTGCTCCATAAGATGCACAATTTCCCCTCCAAAAATTAAGGGGAAATGTGTGTGCATCTTATGGAGTGAATGCAGGCTCCTTGGCTTCAGCGATAGCAAGGTGAAGCCTCTGAAGCGCAGTGGGAGCGCTCCCGCCGTGCTCCGGAGGCTTCTCCAGGCTTCAAAGATAGCCGCCCAAAGCCTCCGGAGCACAGTGGGAGCTCCCACTGCACTCCGGAGGCTTCGGGTTCCTGTCGCTGAAGGGTAGGTGCCCCTTCAGCTAAGGGGCAGCGCACCTTCAGCTAAGCGGGAGGAGAAATGGAAGGGGCTCCGTTTCTCCTGCTGCTTCGCTGAAGGGGCGCTGCACAGAAAGGGGGAGAATTATTTTTTTTCTTGTTCTCCCCCTCTAAAACAAGGTATGTCCTGTGGTCAGGTGCATCCTATAGAGCAAAAAGTACGATAAGTGGACAGGATTACAGCCTAAGTGTTTTATATATTTGCCAAAGTTACTTGATGTGGATATTTGGATTTCACACCCTGCGGTATTTTGTTTCAGCATTTGATGTTCGACTAAAGAGGTTTGATTTCAGAATCTGATATTTGCCTGTGTCTGATAGCTCTAAGCACTTTGCATATCCCAGCAATTTACCAAAGAGTTTGAATTCTGAAGCAAAGGATGTGGCAGGAGGGTGGGAGGGGAGCTTTTTCAGAAATCAAAGCGATAGAATTGGGAAGTTTGGTGCATTTCCAAGCATTTCCACCTTAGGAAAATGGAAGGTATCATCAGGAGGTCCTGAGCGGCACTTAACTCTTGCATTGCAAAATTCCCAACAACTATCAAAAGTGCACAAGATGTGGACTCATTCTGTGAAATGAGGTAGCCCAATATACAGTGGTACCTCGGTTTAAGAACAGTCCTGTTTATGAATGATTCGGTTTATGAACTCCGCAAAACCGGAAGTAGTGTTCCGGTTTGCGAACTTTACCTCGGTCTATAAACGGAAACCGAACGGTGGAAGGGCACCGGCAGCGGAACACCTCATTAGGGAAAGCATGCCTCAGTTTAAGAATGGTTTTAGTTTAAGAAACAGACTTCAGGAACGGGTTAAGTTTGTAAACTGAGGTACCACTATATTGGAAGGTGGGTGGGTGTTCCATTGGAAGCACACGTGAGAGGGTCATAGTGTTGTGCCACCCCACCAAAGATGTGCTCACTACCCATAACACCTACCCCTCTCCCCATCAACCACATTTAGGAGCCTCTGTGGTGATTTGGTCATTTTAGACTCTGGACTTTATGGTCTTACAGCCATCGCCCTCTTAAGATGACAGCGTTTATCATTTCACTGCCTTCAAAATGTAGTAAGCCAGCTCTGCTGTGCTTGGAGATCTACCTGCTCATTCTGATTGCTGGGTGGGGAATAGACCTCTGCCCCCCAAGTCCTGCTTCGATGGCATAACTGGGCAGTTTTTGTGCATGTTCTGATTGATGTGCACTGGATTTATTTCACAACATTTATATACACCTTGATTGTAAGAAAAACTCAAAGTGATTTACTAAAAAAAAAAACCCCAATGAAAAGAAAGTGAAACCACATATTTAAACCACCCAAAAATAATTAAAATCCAGGACAAAAATGCTTTAGCAGACACCGAAAAGAGTACAGTGAAGGCACCTGCCTAATGTCAACAGATGGAGAGTTCCAAAGTGTGGCTGCCTCACTTGCACGTGAATGGGAAAAAATGGGTCTCTCCCTCATGCTGAGAATCCCTAGGCATGTTCACAGTTTCGCATGTATAGACGCTACACACAGCTACTTCACATGTAAATGTTGGGTTATGGGGCCAGCATGTATGTTAGCAGTGGCAGGTTGGGGGGGGGTAAGCCAGCTAATGCACTGTACTCACTATTGTCTGTCTTCATAATTACAACTTGCCCCTTCCCCTTAAACCTCATTGCTGAGCCACCATTTGAACCCAAATCTCCACAATCCAATATCAACATGTTATACTGCAAGTCTCTGGGGGGGGGGGGACGGAACATCCTTTTTTTTTGCGCAAGAGCATGGCGGCCATTCTGAGCACTGTGATCTCAAGCGGGTCATGTGACTTTTGTGTGACACACATCCTGGTTTTGGGACATGCCATTCACTAAGCTATTTCAGATGTGCTGATAACCTGGAAATGGCCCAGGAAGGTTTCTGTCTCAATGCAAACAGCAATGAGGGAAGGGCACTTTTTGTTGGTATCATGGCAGGGGGAGGAAAGGAGTAAAACCTTTTGCGCGCGCCCTCTCTCCCCCCATCCCTCCATCTCCATCCATTGCAGTCCCAGATGTTGCTAAGGCTCTCCCATGCTGCTCTTCATGTAACAAAAGCATGCAAGTTAATTGCATTCAATTTCATGTCAAGCTTGGCCGTGTTATGTGTGTGCATATGTAAAAATACCTGTCTGTCTTCATGCTCCTGATATCTTGAGGATGCGGAAATTTCCACTTGCCTTTAGCCCCTACCTCACTTACCTTTCTGCTCCTTTCTTCCTCCACGTCTGTTGTTGCCCAGGCTCAGACATCCCTAAGGAGTCTCTTCTGGTTTTATATATACAGCCCTGCAATATTTCCACACCCAAGTTCCCCCGTAAAATTGACCTGCCTCCCAACTGCTCTTCCCTTCCCTCTGACCTGGCCTGATGCCCTAGAGGGATTCCTAACTCAATGGCAAGATGGAAGCCTTAAATCCACTCTTAATCCATTGTGTATGTTTTAGGGGTGTGCGCAGGCCCCAAGATTTGTTTTATAGCTGAGTTTGTGCATTTTAAAATTACTGATCTGTTTTCAGACACTCTACTTTTCCCGCTTCGGTCTTTAATTTGGGTTCTGAGTTGTACCAAATGAAGTTCTGTGGTTCCCCTTTCACTATAATGGGAAATCTAAAAACAGCTGTAACTCTTCTCCCCTTTTGACAAAGTGAGTGACATTTATGAGTCCCTTCAGAGTGGATTAAGCTTGCCAAATTGCAGTGGAATGGGTTCGGAAGCTTTTTGTAAATAAAAGAGATTCACTTTCCTCCATAAGTCCAAACAAGGGCCACCATGGGGGTTACTTGCTTTTTCTTGCCTTAAATATAATTAAGAGGTAGCCAAGTATGTGCATTTTTGTCTTCATATTTTTTTTTTCCAATTTTTGAACCTTCACACTGGCCATTCTGCACATGCTTCCTGTCTAGAACACGGCCTGTGAAGTAATGTGAGGTATATTTGCTTTTCTTAAAAAATGACAATATAGGATTTAAAACAACAAAATACCTTAAATCAAGTTTGTAACTATTAAAAAATATATATCCAGAGCTGTGCTTTAACCATAAACCACCTCTTCAGTTATCTGCAAGCAAAATTTTGAATACTCTCATCTTTTAAAGCTATTGAAACATTGTGATGTATAGGAAAACACACAGCCCCCAAATGTATCTTCTCAATTGTAGATATTCTCAAGTTTGCACCTCCTCGGCTCAGCACCCTGTGGGAGGGAATCTGCCCCCACACCCCTAAATTCGGTACTGGTGGGGGCCAAGAAACACAGTTGCCATGATGTCAGGGCACAAGCGAAGCTGTACTATAGACTAAGGTGACCATGTTTCACAGGCTGCTGTGTCTTCTAATGCAGATGTAGGGGAACCTGTGGCCCTCCAGATGTTGCTGAGCTGCAACTCCCATCATCTCCAGCCACTGGCCATGCTAGCTGAGATTGATGGGAGTTGGAGTCCACCAAAATCTGAAAAGTTACCAATTGACAGTTCTGTCCTAAAACATCCAGCCTGACTGTGGTTTGAAAGAAGCTCCTTCCTCAAGACCTCACTTCAGGGTGCTTTATCCCAACTCTATGAAAATCAGTATTAGCTGTCCTCCACCCTGTGTTCTTCTGACAAGGAGATCTAAGGGTCCCAATCTAGCAGTCCCAATTAAGAAAGCAGAAAACAACTCATTGCTGAGAGGGCAAGGCGGATGTGGATTAGGCCTTGATCCTCTTGTTTGCTCCTTTACTGAGAGAAGATCAACAAGGATTAGGTGAACATACAAAGTGTAGACTCTGTGCCATGATCATCCCACTTGGCTTGAACTCCCAAATGTTTGCAAAAGGAGTTCTGGATTGGGGAACAGGATCTTGCCACACCCCTGGGAATTGGTGTAATGCTATCCCTTTTAAGGGCTGTATTGTCCTCCATCTCAGCAGTGAGCATTCACAACAACACAGAACAAGTAACAGGGCAAATGCACTAACTCTCAGTTGCCCAGCCCTCCTATCGGTATCTCTTAAAGCAGAGCTTTCCAAACTTTTAATGTTGGTGACACACTTTTTAGACATGCATCATTTTGCGACACATTAATTCATTTTTGCTAGCAAACAGGAGGTTAAACTAACCCCTTTCCAGACCCAGGAGGAGCGTGGGGAACGTTCACGTGACACACCTACACACTAGCATTTCAGGACACACACTTTGGAAAGCTCTGTCTTAAAATATCTGGCTAAGAAACATAGAGGAACAGGAAACCATGGATGGAATAACTGATAATTCAATATGAGATGGAAAATGAAGTCCCTTTTTTTAGGAATTAGGAAAAAAAATCATTTAGTTCATGCTTTAGTGCAAAATTTCCACTTCTCTTTTGCAGCGTAACCAAATAATGCATACGAAAAGGTTTGCATTAGGGCTCATCCATTTTGCGACACATTAATTCATTTTTGCTAGCAAACAGGAGGTTAAACTAACCCCTTTCCAGACCCAGGAGGAGCGTGGGGAACGTTCACGTGACACACCTACACACTAGCATTTCAGGACACACACTTTGGAAAGCTCTGTCTTAAAATATCTGGCTAAGAAACATAGAGGAACAGGAAACCATGGATGGAATAACTGATAATTCAATATGAGATGGAAAATGAAGTCCCTTTTTTTAGGAATTAGGGAAAAAATCATTTAGTTCATGCTTTAGTGCAAAATTTCCACTTCTCTTTTGCAGCGTAACCAAATAATGCATATGAAAAGGTTTGCATTAGGGCTCATCCATACTTCAGCTTGCCCCCATGCCTAGAAAGCACAGGTCCAAGCAGTTTTCCAGTTGACCCACTCCTTTTTGACTGAAAACCCACTCTTTAGCTTTAAATCAGAACAAACTGCAGTCCATGGAAAACTCGATTGCCGTTTGCTCAGATGGAGAACTAAAGAATGGTTTTCCCTGAGGGAAAGTGGCAAGGCAAGAGGATGTGTGGATAAGACCTTAGTGAAAAGTGCATGTGTGAAAAATGCATTCTATTATGGAAAATTTGCTGGCAAGAGTATATGCACTAGGTGAAATTGAATGGAAAAGTGTGCACACTGGGAAGTTGTTTGGCATCCATCTGCCTCATGGAAATGTATGGTTCATGATACCTTTTTTAAAAAACAATGCCCTAAGTATATACATTTATGAAGTGAACTGAATTTTAAGATTAACAAAATGCAAAATTGGAGAAACCAAACCGACAGATTTTTGACACCGCATTCCTCATTTAACACAGACATGTTAAAGAGTCTCCCTCTTGCTGCTGTCCACTTCTCTTGTCAACCTCTCTCTGGTACAGTGGCGTTGCAAGGGGGCTGGGGGGGGCGTGGCCCTGGGTGCATTTTTTTGAGGAGGCACAACCATGCCCCCCAACAACAGGCTCCCTCACCTGAGAAATATTACAGAGGGGGTGGAATAGGACATCCCTATTTTCACCAGAGAAATGCTAGAGGGTGTGAGAGAGTGTTTGGGAAACTGAAAGTTGGTTATCAAGGGGTTGCCTTGCTTCTGTGAATCCCACTTTCGGATGAAATAAGAACCCCTCAAATCAGATTTTGACCTAGAGGTCACTGACTCATCTGTGTCCATCCATTCATATTCTGATTTTTCGCCAGTGTTTCTCAGAAGATGAGAGGCAGAGTCTGGTCAAAACACTGATCTCCTTCCTGACTTCCAAAAGTCCTGCTGTTCAGGTCTTGCAATGCACTCACTTTTTAAAGTTGTTTGCCCATCCCATGTGCATATCTACGGCTCAGTGAATCTGCTAGGAGCTGATTCATTTGCTGGTGCACTGATCCCTGTGTAACTATTAGCAGAGAATAGGACTTGGGTGGGGCAGGACAGCCCTAAGCCCTTGGAGAGCCATCTGTTGGCACCTGCCTGGATTCAGTTGTAAGAAGAGGGTATAGCCCCATATTGTTGCACAGTACTGCAAGCTCCAAGTGGCTGCAATTGTCTGAAAATGACAATCTCTGTTTTTTGAGATCCATTCCCCAGGTCTGCTCAGTGGCATTTATCATTCCAGATACCACCTTGGAAGGCAGCCAGGCCTCAAGTGGGAAAAGTAGGAGTTGTTTTTGGATTAGGACCCAAGTCAGCACATCATTAAATAACTTTTGGGGAGGGGCCCACTTGCCCTGGTTCACCCTTTAAAATGTTTATTTGGTCCCAACCTCTCTTGGGTCAGTACTGGGCAGAACCCATATCCGCTAACATTTCTCTAATGAAAATAGAGATGTATTATTATTATTATTATTATTATTATTATTATTATTATACCCCATCCATCTGACTGGGTTGCCCCAGCCACTCTGGATGGCTCCCAACATATAAAAAACCATAATAAAACATTAAACATTAAAAAAAAAAAACCCTTCCCCATACACAGCTACCTTCAGATAACTCGGAGGTCAGATAACTCCATACCCTCCAACATTTCTCCGATGGAAATAAGGACATCCAAAGGAAAAGTGGGACATTCTGGGATCAAATAAGAAACTGGGGCAGCTTCTGTAAATCCGGGGCTGTCCCAGGAAAATAGGGACACTTGGAGGGTCTGCAGTGCACCCCATTCAAGCTGGCTTTCATGAAGGAAATGTGTGGAATAGCTTGCAAGGCACTCTAGTAGGAATGCTTACTTACTCTCTGTAGGCACTAAATAGCAAGAAACAGTGAGAGTAGGGACTTCGCAAGAGTAATGACGACAGTCTTGGAAAGAAATGTTTATAATCCACAGCACCACTCTGACAACCTTACCTCTCCTGAGCTATGTTATTGCAATTAAAAGCCACACATCAGCAACATTTTCTAGGGAGCTCAAAAGTAAAAGAAAACATAATACATTAAAAAAATACAATAAATTGCCTGGTAATAGGATGTGGTTCTTCAGCAGCAGTAACAATGACTACATGAGACACAGAAGAATGTGGGGATACAGGTGTGCAGAAGGGACTGGAAGCCCTTATATTAGACATTGATTGGTTTAAATTGCATTTTTTGAAATGCTAAAGATCTGCCTTTCAGAAGATTAGAAGCAGGCTGGACCACTGTTGCAGGGGTAATGTCATAAATATGCCAGCTCCAAGCTAAGGTTTGCAGCCGGCTGCAAAAAGCAGGCAAGAACGGAGAGGCTTGGATTTTACTAAGGCAGAGGAGAGTCAGCAGCTGCAGGCATCGCATGCTCCTGGACTTGAGCAGCAGACTGATAAGGCAGTAGCTGAGAGCAGGCTGAAACACAGCCAAAGCTCTCAGGAAGCACAGACAGGAACGAAAAGTGAGAGAGACAGTCTTTTGTCACAGGAAGGGGCTGCAGATGACCCAAGGAGCCTGAGACGTAGATGAATAGGACGGCTGCCAGACAGGAAACAAAACAAGAGACGTAAGGGTAACAGGTTCAGTATCTTCTGTCAATGCAGGAAGAACTCATCAGAAGGGTCAACTTAGGGATGATGCCGGTGTTGGGATGCAGCCAAGGAATCGGGGGCAATTGGCAGGCCCCCAGCCGGTGTGCCAGGCAATCTCCAGTCTTTGGTGCAGCATCAGCGACTCAAGCTTCAGAAGCTAGAGCACGCTACTCAGCAGAGTAAACGCTACGCAACAGAAGTGGCAGGAGACGGCTGTGTGAGCATATTTACAAGCAGTTTATTCAGTGTACAGCAGGACAAAAGAAAAACATGTCCAATCTCCTTTGTGTCCCAAGCAAGACGCTAAAAGTGAAAGCTATACACAAACGGAAATTCTCAGCAAGCTGTGCTGGAGTGTAAACAGGCATGTGACACACAATAGTCATGCCTGTACTTAAGGTGGAACAGGATATCCTAACATCCGGATTCTTGGCTAGAGCAATCCGGAGCTAATTGCTTGTTTTTGCAATAAGTTCTCCTTTTTAATTACATACATTTACTGTGTTATCAAGCTGGGAACCTGGACTCCTAACAGGTATATCCAATGGGTGGAAATTGCAGGAAGGGAGACTCCCTTTAACCATTAAGAGGAAGTATACACGGGGGGAATATAAACGTTGAAACATAGAAAATCTCCTCCTGTGTTATTGGAGATAAGTAAAATCTGAAAATTATTGCTCTTCATCCACTGCAGTTGACGCACCCTGTACCCTTGCTCTATAGGAATAAAAGTGACCAAGCCGCCACTAGGTCGGCCACGGTTATTTAGTTTTTTCGCAGGGGTAGCAAAAGCCACATAGCCCTGTAAGTAAGGGAGGTGAGAGTTTAGGCACCAGGTCTCTTGTAAACAAATAATCTGGAATTTTGAGAGGAAATCCAGAAAATCAGCATCGCCCTGCTTAGACAGCCAGCCCGCCACATTCCACGATAAGATGTGGAAATATGGTGGTGAGGGGAACAAAGGTAGACTCCTCCGTTTGTTCTTTAGGATGATGGAATGAATGTTTTTGTAGAGGTGGAGTGAGCTGTTAAGATCATTTGTGGTAGATACTAGCCTAGTGAGTTTTGTTTCCCTGGCATGGTGTCCCCTCGATGTATCTGTCTTTCAATCCTCCACCTGAATGTCATCTAAGGATCCTGAGGCGTCCACAAAGATTGAACCATTCCTACTCATCGGCATGGCAAGATCAATCTGGTGTGTTGTTGTTTAAGGTATTAAGGGCCGTGTGGGAGAACCCACTTCTTCGGGGGACAGGAACCGGCACTGCGTCCAGTCTTCGTTGGATAAGGGCTTTGTTGTGTTAGTAGCAAAATTAAATTCCAAAGGAGCAGAAAAGCCTTGGGGGAGTAAGGATTTTTTAATGGTTTGTAACCTAGCTATTAACGCATCCTGGGACTGTTGAATCTGCTCAAGGGAGGCTAAAAAGAACAGCTCCTTTTCGTTTAAGATATCTTTTTTGGGTTCATTGGAAGGGAGTAAAAATTTTTGGAGCTTAGCCTTCTGTTTGGAAATTTTGACTGCCTCCGGTTGGACTTGTTTGTAGTTTTCAGAAGCCATTTCCAATTCTGTGCGCAGACTAGTAGGCTTGCGTGTTCCTAAGAGGGATGTGGAATGCCGGACTCTTCAAATAGGCGGGTCACCAACAGGCCAGCCCTCTGGAGCCTGTCCCTCCTGTCCAAGATTTGTTTAGTTACCGACCAGTCCTTAAAGGTCACCACAACTCTGTTTGGGGCCTTATCAAAAGGAAGAAATTTCACGCTGACAATGTTTTCTGCTGGAATAAGGCCTCTGATGACTAAGTCAATTTTCTTAAGTATATAAATTCTCTGTTGTGCAGGAGTGGGAAGGCCTCCATGCTTGAAGAGAGGGAGGAGGACTAATTTATGTTTAATTAAAATTAAATTCTGGCTCTTTTGTACTCCCTTCTGGGGAGTTTCTTGCTTTGGGTCTGGAGTTTCCTTTAGTTTTCCACTAGAGGGCAGTGATTGTTTTACTAGCCTTGGAGGGCTAGCCACCTGATGTTTATTTAAAATGTTTGGGCTTTGGCTCTTATTTGGCGTTGTTATGCTGGGGTTCTTTGTGCTTAAGTTCTCCAGAATCTTAAATAACTTTGAGAAATTCATTTTCCCAGTCCGAGAGGGCAGCTTAGCCTTTCGACCCATTTTCACATTCTTCGGCTTCTTCTTGTGCATTGAACTCTTTCCCTTTAAGGGAGGTTTCCTAGTGGCCAGTACTTTTCCTTGGACTAGTTTGGCTCTGCTTGTTTTCCTTTCTTTGATGTTGGGCTGGGTTTTATTGCCATTTGGCTTGTTGCTGGCTTCTTTGTGAAAGTGGCAGTCCTCTTTCCTCCTGATTAGTTCAATCAGGGAGGTGAGCAAACCCAAACATTCTGAGAGAAAGTTTTTAATTGGCCCCAGTTCTTTAATTAGCTGAGTTTGATGTTCTTCCAACAGATCTTTGTACAGCCCTGTCATTATGTAATTATAGCTGCCCAGGTCTGGATGTCGAACTCTTGTGTCGTTTAGCCACTCCTCCGCCTCAGTCGGGGCAGGAGATCCCCCCTTTCCTCTAAGCATAGATTGATGAGTGGATTCTTTTGACTTGGTTTCTGGGTTTCCCAGTTGAGGCTCCTGTTCCGGTCGGGCCTTAAGGGCTGTATTTTCTATAGTTGCCTGCTTTAACTCGGTTGCCAGGTCGACTCCTTTTCCTCCTCCCTCTGCTTCCATGCCCCTTCCGAACGCGGTACAGTCGACAGACCATTCGTGCGGATGCAGGCTCTCTGTGTTTTTTATTTCTTCTGCTTTTGGTTTAAAATAATGTGGAATTTTTGCCTGCTTTTTCTTTGGGGCAGGGGGTTCAACAGCTTGTGCTTGAGTTAGAGGAATCCCCAGTTCTTTATAATTCTGTCTTGTAAGTACCATTTGAGTTTTCTTCTCTAGCCATGTGCTAGGGCCTTATTCAAAAGGAGCTCAGAGGTTGTAGTTAGCCTCAGATAGCCTCAAAATAGCACTCAAATAGCCTCAAAATAGCACTGGATGGCCTTGGAAAATTTGAATGGCTTCCACGGGATTACAAAGGGCAGATAAAAAAAAGGGCAGATAAAAAGCTCAGGAGAGGAGAAAGGGGAGGTTTAAAAATACCTCCTGGTAGCTCCCGAATTCTTTATCAGGCAAAGCTTTGATTTTTTCTGAATGTCTTTCTGTCTTATTGTTATTATTCTGTAAAAAGCTCCTACTTACTCTGTTGAGGCTCACAGAAGACTTACTGCCAACGCCATCTTGACTCCCAGCACCATTAAGAGAAACTTGCTAATGGCATGAGCTGTCCAACCGTGGAACAGGCTGTCTCAGAAGATGGCAGGTTGTCCTGTGTTGCAGACATTTATGCAGAAGCTGGGTGGCCATCATTCCAGGGATATTGGAGTTGCACCTGTACCACAGATCTTGAGTAGAGCAGGGGGTTAAAATAACAGAACTGCAGAGCTGAAGGGGACCACAAAGGTAACCCCCTTTTACAGCACTACTATAGCCTAGAATAGAGGTGGCCATTCAGTAGCTACCTAAGAATCTCAGGTGAAAAATCACCCACCACTTCCTGAGCTTGAACAGCTCATATAGATACCAAGTCCTTCAGCTGACGTCCTTGGGGTTATAATTTGAACCTGCTGGTATATTCAAAGAATGCCGACCCAAATAAAAGCTTTCTTTTGGGTTAGGATTAAAAAAACAAAAATAAAAATGAAGGCACAAAATTGGGATATGTGCAGCAGCATTATTAATAACCCATTCATAATGCCAAAGAGATAATAATAATAATAATAATAATAATAATAATAATAATGCACCTTGACTACTGTAAGAAATAACAGAGGTCAGAAATAACCTCTTCTGGGTTCAAGGGTGTGAGGAGTAGAATACTGCTGTATCTAGAAAGGAGCTGTGACCAAAAAGCAGGAGTGGATTTTTATGCCTGCAGGTTTGCACCAACGCAACAGAAAGGCGCTTTGTTGTCACTAAATTAATGTGAAAGGAGGGGTGGGGGGGGTTATGTAGTGATTCTGTGCTGGAAGATCTTGCTGACACTTTGAGAAGATAGCTGGCTCTACAATCCTTAAGCAACATGGAATTTTTGCTAAGAGAGCAAGATGATGCTTCTGCCGGGTACATGATGTTCCTTAGGGAGCTGTCAAATGTATTAATTTGAAGATTGCAATAGATGCCTACTGAATTATTGGCAGCCATCACAACAGCTCATCCGGTCCTCACCAGACGTTTCAGTGCTACAAGGGCAATACAACATACAGTGGTACCTCGCAAGACGAATGCCTTGTAAGACGAAAAACTCGCAAGACGAAAGAGTTTTTCGTTTTTTGAGTTGCTTCGCAATACGAATTTCCCTATGGGCTTGCTTCGCAAGACGAAAACGTCTTGCGAGTTTGTTTCCTTTTTCTTAAAACCGTTAATACCCAGGGAATCCGTGCTTCGCAAGACAAAAAAAACTCGCAGAACGAAAAAAACTCGCAGAACGAAAAAACTCGCAGAACGAATTAATTTCGTCTTGCGAGGTACCACCGTAGATTGGACAGCATTACTAAGTATTTAATTTTATCAAAATGTCTCACCCCAAACCCAGCCTGGTATCTAAAACCTCCAGAAGAAAAGTGTTCATGTCGATTGACACGTAGTAGTGTTTTTCTCAATGTGTCTTTTGTTTTATGTTTTCAGCGCAGCCTGTTAGGCTGTTTTGCATTTTCATGGAAGTATAATGTTGTAGAAACAATCCTTGTGAATTCATGGGCTTTTCCATTGGGAAGGACCATAGCTCAGTGTCTTACATGCCTTACATGCAGAAGGTCCCTGTTTCAATCTGCAGGGAGGGCAGTGAAAGATTCCTGTCTGAAACCCTGGAGAGGCTGATGGACCATTGTTGTTGTTATTATTTTATTTTAAAAAAAATTAATTAATTTTCACATTTAAACATTATCATCATATAAACCATAACAAACAAAAACAATTAAAATAGAAATAGAAAATAAAACATTTTCACACCTTATTAAATCCATATTTTTGGATTATTCAGATCCCTTTACTTCCCTCCATTTCCTGCCCTGGTTCTTTTATAATATCTTATATTATACATGTCTATGATTTCTTTATCCTTAACTATTTCCTATTTTAAATGTTTTTAAAGAGCTGCTATTGTATTAACTTCCTTACAATGCTTTTGTAAATATGCAATAAACATTTTCCATTCTTTTTTTTATATTTGTTGTCTTCTTGATTTCTTAGTCTTCCAGGTAATTTAGCCATTTCAGCATATTCCATTTATTTAAGTTGCCAGTCATCGTTATTTGGGACTTCTTTCCAATGTTGAGCTATCAATATCCAGGTGGCTGTTGTGGCATACATAAACAAATTTTGTATTCTTTTGGTATATCCATTCCAGTTATACCTATTAAGAAAGCTTCTGGCTTTTTAACAAATGTTATTTTAAACTTTTTTTTCCAATTCATTATAAATCATTTCCCAAAAACTTTTTATAACCTTACATTGCCACCACATATGGTAAAATGTACCTTCTACTTCTTTACACTTCCAGCACTTATTATCTTTTGTCTTGTGGAATTAGAGTAATAAACGCCTCTTTCCAAGTCTTTGGTATTTCCCCTATCTTTAATATTTCATTCATTACATTTTGTAGTGGGTGAATTAAGTAATTTTCTAAATTTTTTGGTAGTATTTTGCTGTTAGTCCATCTGGGCCTGGTGCTTTTCCTGTTTTTGCTTGTTTAATGGCATTTCTGTTATATTAATTGGTGCATTTAAAATACTCAACTTTTCATATGGAATTTCTGGCAACTTATTTTCTCTTATATTTCTTTCAATTTCTATTTTATCTCCTGGTCTGGCTCGGTATAGGTCCAAAAAATATCAGAAGAAAACAACCACTAATGTTCCTGTGATAGTATGGTTGTTATCTACATACTCTTTGAGTTGCAACATGGTGCAGATGTGATGAAACCCAAGACACATGCAGCATATCCTACATAGAAGCAGGGGTTGTTTCTTTACAGAAGTCAGTTCTATTCAAGGAATCCTCTCTTTGAAGGACTATCCAAGTCTGGTTTAAAGGTCAATAACTGAAAAATCAAGAGTAGGGGTCTTGATGTTGCCTATCAACTGTGAGCACGTGGAATGAGCAGCTGGTGCATTTCAACTTTTTTGGCGATGAGTTAAGCGGCCAACTTCCCCATAAGTTTCTACCGTGTAGGAAATTTGTCTCATATGCAGTCACCTACACATTGCAAGGAACTCTAGTAGGAATGTTTACTTACTTACTCTCCATCAGCCACAGCAAAAGAATATAAGAAGCAGATATCTGAATGAGCCCTTAGCTTCCTTGGAAGACTGCAGGTTCTTAGGTTTATGCACGAGGGAGAAACATTTTTCTTTCTCCACTTTCTCTACCCTGTGCATAATTTTATTGTTCCCTATCATGTCTCCCCTTACTTGCTTTTTTCCTAACCTGAAAAGTCCCCACTGCAGCAACCTTTCCTCACAGAGGAGCTGCTCCAGCCCCTTGATCATTTTGTTTGCATTTTTCTGCACCTTTTCCAGATCTACACAATATCCTTTTCGAGGTGCAGCAACAATACCAAAACACAGTATTCAAAGTATGCGATCACACCGTAGACTAGCATCAGACTATTGGCAGTTTTATTTTCAGTCTCTTTCCTAGCATGAATTTCACCTTTTTTCACAGCTTCTGTACACTGGGTCAATATCTTCATTGAGTGATCCACTATATGAAGTTAGGATTTCTTGCTTCAATGTACATACACTTACATGGAACAATATTTTCCATTTTAAGGCCCATTCACCCAGTTTGGAGCAATTCTTTTGGGCCTCTTCACAATCCCTTCTTTCTTTTGCCACACTGAATATTTTAGTTTCATCGCTTGACCACTTCACTGTCACTCCCAACTCTATTATGAACAAGTTAAAAACACTGGCACCAATACAGATCCTTGGAGACACCCCTTCTCACATCCATCCATTGTGAGAACTGTTTCCTGTTCTTAACCAGTTACAGATCCATGAAATAATATGTCTCTTATCTAATAACTGCTAAGCTTACTCTGGTGTTTTTTTGGTGTGGGACTGTACCAAAGGCTTTTTGAAAGTCTAAATACACACTCTGTACTAGATCACCCCATATAGTTATGGACCCTCTCTCTGAACTCTAAATGTTGATTAGACAGGAATTACTTTCACAGAAGCCATGCTTCAGCTTGTCTTCTTTCCTAGATGCTTCATAATTTCATCTTTAATAATGTTCTCCACCAGTTTTTCCAGAACAGAAGTTAAGCTAACTGGCCAGCAGTTTCCCTGATCTCCTCTGCATCCCTCTCAGTGTGTTCTGATTTTAAACACCAACATTTGGTTGAAGTGGAGCCTGACACTTTTGTAGAGGACCAGTTTGTCCCCCCCACCACCCAAATTCCCCCATGCCTAACAAATTAAACTCCTCCTACTGACACCCATCATCTCATCAATGCATTGAGAGTCCTCAACATTTCGTGTCTTATTGGCCTTGCATGTGGACCTGGTAGCAGTTCTGAGAAAGCGACTTTGAAGATTCTGGTTTTCAAGCCCCTACCTAACACCTGAAATGTTGCTTCCAGAACTGCGCGTCTACACTTCCACAGGTTATTGAACCACTGACACTTCCCCATCATTAACAACCAAGCTATCTAGAAGATGTGTCACATTCTCAACTTTTGCACCTGGCAGGCAACTCACCATGAAGTCCACACACCCATTCCAAACCCTAATGATTGAATCACTCACTGCCAGGAAACTCCCACCCCCTGGAGGAGTTTCTTTGGCAATGGGGGGGAGGGCGGGAGGGAGGGCGGGAGGGAGGGAGAGAGAGACTGCCAGTTTGGAAAATAACTTTGAAATCCATAACATCATGCTGACAGCATTACCATCTGTTGTGTTGGTATGGGTAATTGAATGCATTTAGCCGTGCATCAGTACAATTATGGATACAATAAGATACAATACAATTTTATTACAGAATAAAAACAAATACCATACAGCAGTGATGGGGAACCTGTAGCCCTCCAGATGGTAATAGATTCCAGCTCCCATCAGCCCCAGCCATCATTGCCAGTGGTCAAGGGTGATGGGCTTGCAGTTCAACAACATCTGGATGGCCACAGGTTGCCTACCTCTTGCATACCTCTTGCATTTGAAAATACAAAATACAATACAACCATACCATTTACTGACCAGCCTCTTCTGATCACATCTGAAGAAATAATAATTCGGCAGCGATACAGCCTGGTGGTTTGGTAGGAGGGACATGCATCATATGAGAGATAAAAGGGTGTGGGGATGCAAAAAAAGCAAGCAAGAGCAACCATTTGTTCTTCTTCAGTCCCAGGGGAAACTCACACCCACACCCTTAATGTGAGATGGATAAAAACGGTCAAAGCGTTCGTTCTGTGCCACTGTGACGTGGTTCTTCCAATCCCCGGGTAGCCCTGAAAGACCACAAGAGGGACTTGTAACCACAAAGATGTTCAGCCAGAATTATTTCAGCACTGGCTTCAGTTCCTGATTAACTTTATCCATTGGTCAATGGCACTTCACAGGGAAAGACTTTCCACCCGCCCCACCCCCTTTGCCTAATGGCCTTTATCTATGGACTCCACCATAAGCTATATTGTTACCTGTCAGCACAAGCGGATGTTTAATGTGCATCGAAACACTTCCTCGCTTCCGAGATGAGATGGGCATAGTCTCATTCTTCACTTTCTGGAAGGAGGGGTTTTCCGCCACAGAGTCAATTTGCTGGCTGTTCAGCTCCTTGCCAAGGAACTGGCAGATCTTCTCCACACTCCCTCGAAGGTCCTGCAGAAGGAGAAAGCAAATGACTGTGAAACTGATGAAGAGGCACACAGAGGGCATTACTGCTAGTTTGTAGGGTGCATTTAACAATACTGATGCCATGGGTGTATTGACCTCTCAGCCATCATGATGAGGAAGCCAGAGTAGAATCCTATTCTCAAAAAAATTGCCTTTCTTTTTGTCTCAGACTGCCTCTTGGCTGCTCAGCACCGAAGGAGCATCTGAGACAGCAGCAGACCTTGGTTGTGTCCACATTAGGTCACTGAGTCCATGTGCAAATTTGTTTGCATTCATCCAGTTTTGATTTTATGCCTCCAAAATCCATCCTGTTGCTTCCTGTCTATACTAGTGGGTGATGCTTGATGGAATGTTTTCATGCTGTGTGTCTCCACACTCCTTCTCAATTAGTATATCCTTGTCCTTCACAAGTTCTGGAAAACTGAGGTCCATTATAGGCTATTTGTTTATCTGTGTACACACTTAAAAAAAAAAAATCGGGGGGGGGATACAAGTTTTTTAAACTATCAGATTTGCACAAAATAATAAATTTGTGTGAGGTTCCAAATGTTGTGGGCATTCATGCAAGTATTTGTTTCCCTGTGCACAGACACCTAAAAGAAAAAGTCTTTTTTTGAAGTAAGAAGTTGAAGAAAATACAAGTAAAAGGAGATATTGAAATAAATACAAAATAGCTAATCTGATGGCATTCCTGGTCTGATGTGGGACAAAGGAAGGGCACTCTGCACATGATATGAAGCTCTTTTCCATTAATAATAATAATAATAATAATAATAATAATAATAATAATAATATTTTTTTATTTATACCCCGCCCTCCCCAGCCAAGGCCGGGCTCAGAGCGGCTTACAAGCAATAATAAAAACAAGATGAATGGTTACAACTTAAAAACAAAAATAAAATACATTAAAATAATGGAACATTAAAATATTAAAATGTAGCCTCATTGCAGGAGGAGAAGGAAAAGAAAGGGGGGGAAAGAGAGAGGGAGGGAGGGAATCAAATTGGCTCCAAGCCAAAGGCCAGGCGGAACAACTCTGTCTTACAGGCCTTGCGGAAAGAAATCAGATCCTGCAAGGCCCTGGTCTCATGAGGCAGAGCGTTCCACCAGGCCGGAGCCAGAGTTGAAAAGGCCCTGGCTCTGGTTGAAGCCAATCTAACTTCTTTAGGGCCTGGGACCACTAGGGTGTTGTTATTTATGGACCTTGAGGCTCTCCGTGGGGCATACCAGGAGAGGCGGTCCCGTAGGTACGAGGGTCCAAGGCCGTGAAGGGCTTTAAAGGTCAAAAGCAGCACCTTAAATCTGACCCTGTACTCCACCGGGAGCCAGTGCAGCTTGAAAAGCACTGGGTGAATATGCTCCCATGGCAGAGACCCCGTGAGGAGCCTCGCTACAGCATTCCGTACCCGCTGGAGTTTCTGGGACAGCTTCAAGGGCAGCCCCGCATAGAGCGAATTACAGTAGTCAAGCCTGGAGATGACCGTCGCATGGATCACTGTGGCCAGGTCGGGGCGGGAAAGGTAAGGGACCAATTGCTTGATGCGGCGAAGGTGGAAAAATGTCGCCATGGCTGTTGCTGTAACTTGCGCCTCCATGGAAAGGGAGGCATCAAGGATTACACCCAAACTCTTAACGGAAGGCAATGGCACTAATTGGGCCCCCGCAAGAGAAGGGAGTTGGTCCCTCATCCCCATGCCATCCCGACCTAGCCATAGGACCTCTGTCTTCGAGGGATTTAGTTTCAATCGGCTCCCACGAAACCATCCAGCCACAGCTTCCAAGCATCTGGTCAGTGTGTTCGGGGCCGAGTCAGTGTGGCCATCCATCAGCAGATAGAGCTGAGTGTCATCAGCATATTGGTGACAGCCCAGCCCAAAGCTCTGGATAATCTGGGCAAGGGGGCGCATAAAGATGTTAAAAAGCATCGGGGAGAGAATTGCGCCCTGCGGCACTCCACACACCAAGGAGTGGCGCAACGACATTTCCCTCCCTAGTGCCACCCTCTGTCCCCGACCAGAGATAAAAGAGCAGAACCAGTTACGGGCTATGCCCTGTATCCCCACGTCTGCAAGGCGGTGGTCCAGAAGATCATGATCGACCATGTCAAAGGCTGCTGACAAATCTAAAAGGATCAGCAGTCCTGACCCGCCTCGATCCAGTTGTCTACGGAGATCATCTGTTAGGGCAACCAGAGCCATCTCCGTCCCAAAACCAGGACGGAAACCAGACTGAAATGGATCTAATGCCGATGTTTCCACCAGAAACCTACCAAGCTGTTCAGCAACTGCTCTCTCAATTGCCTTACCCAGGTATGGAAGATTTGAAACTGGGCGGTAATTGGATAGGTCTAAGGGATTCTAATGAAGTTTTTTTTAAGAGTGGACATACCACTGCTTCCTTCAATTCCCCTGGGAATGTCCCCGTGTCAAGGGACAAGTTGATAATTTCAACCAGGGGGGTCCGCACAACATCTGGACACTCCCTAATCAGCCAAGACGGGCACGGATCAAGGAGGCAGGTGGTGGGCCTACCAACTTGGAGGAATCTATCCACATCAGTAGGGAGTATCCGATCGAAATGGTCCAACACTGGACCTGAAGTCAGTCGAGGGGCCTCCAGTTCAGCCACTGTATCTAAATTGGCAGGGAGGTCACGGCGGAGGAACAGGACTTTCTCCGCAAAAAAACTCGCGAATGCCTCACAGCTGTGGGTCGAATTTGTGCTTAAATTTGGTTGTCCTCCTAAGGACGTTATTGACCTAATTATTTTAAAAAGTTGTGCTGGGTGAGAGCTAGCGGATGCAATGGAAGCTGCAAAGTAAGATTTCTTAGCAGCTTTCATAGCCATCTCATTAAGTGACTTTCCTATTAGGTTTATTTACCACCCTGAGCCCGGTCTTGGCTGGCGAGGGTGGGGTATAAATAAATTATTATTATTATTATTATTATTAATCATGTAGAGAGGCAGAAAGGAATACTGCACATGTTTAAATGTATCTAGCAAACAGTACCAGAATTTACAAAAGCGAAAATGGTGATAACTTTTTCTAAACTTCTTTGAGGTTGTTTTTTTTAAATCAAGTGCTATATAGATTTTATGAAATAGATAAGCAATAAACAAGGTGAGGTAACTATGGATGTGTGAATATAACAATGGGCTCATCTACACTTCTGCTTTTCTGCCACTTTCCCCCAGGAAAACCCGCTGTTTATAGCTGAATTGGAGCAAACATCAGTCAGGTTTTTCTCCAGATGGATGTTTGCTCAGACTTGGTGCTAAAGAGCAGGTTTTCCAGGGGAAAGCAATGGGGCAAATACAAAACGGCTTGCACTCATGCCTAGAAAGTTTGAGTTACAAGCAGAAAACCAGCTGGACCCATGCTTCCTAGCTACAGGAGATGCTAAGTGTGGACAACTCCAGGACGAGCGCTAAGGTTGGACCACACCTGTTTCAACTCTTCAACCGTGATGAAAAGGAAGTTTCCCCTTTTCTTCATCTGCAGCCAGCCTTTCACGTGGTCAAACCAGGAGCCATGGGACACTGGAAGAGGAAAACGGAGGCACCAGTAAGCATCAACAGTAGGGAGGTGTGTCAAGGAAGACTCGGGGAGAACAGACTAACCAAGAAGGTAGCAAGGAACATCTAATGCTTTTCTCTAACAAAAGCAGGATAGCAACAGGAAACTCCTGAATCCTATCCAGATACTGCCAGTTAGTTACTAGACTACATAATGACACGGAGTTTGGGGTGAGACAGCAACTTTACCACTTCTCTTGGACCACACCTCCCATCAGCCCCAGGATGTCAGGATGCTGTCAGTGGCTTCCAGCTGGTTGCCCAGGAAAGTATACAGACAAGGAAAAGTTTCTTATTGACCTTTTTCATTTCAGTCTTTACAGAGAGAGGCTATAGAACCCAGCCTCTTGGATAATGGCATTGTCCCAAGTGAATCTCCACCCCCTCTGTCCCTCCCACTTCCTCATTCGTCACTTCTATGGGTGCTGCTAAGCGCCCTCTGTCTTTGAGGTCTTTGCTCTCCTACTTTCAAGGCTCGCCGGGTTCTGGGAGATGGTGGGTCTGGGGTGCTTTCTAATGGCAACGTGTCAGCCGGGTGTTGTCCCGGCTATCCCATGATTTTCAAGTTTTACCCCTCATCTTCCTCTGAGCAGCTACCTCCCTCAAACCCCTGTTGTAAATCTAGACTGTCTTCCTCTTCCTCCTCCCTGGAAGGGTCAGGATGCAGAGGCGGTCTCCACCATTCCTCCTCTGCCCAGTCCCTGACACCCAGCAAGTATAGCCTGTGGTCAGGGATGATGGCATTTGTAGTCCAGTAACAACTCCAGTGTCACACATTCCTTATAATATTGCCCCAAAACATGGAATTTGACACCCCACTATATCCCTGCCCCACACATTCAGGCCATTCACTACTTAAGGACGTTATTAATGCTAAAAGGAAATGAGTTTAACTATCATGACACCTCCCACCTTCCTTCTAATTTATCCCTGCTGGAATTACAGTTCTATGATAAGGCTCTAGCAGTGGTTAAAAAGAGAGCCTTCGAGGTGCCATGGAGCAGACATTTGGGCTGCAACAGAGGGGGATGAGCCCAGGGCCGTCTTTACCCAGGGTGCAAGAGGTGTGAGGCACCCAGGCGCCAAATTCTGGGGGGTGCCAGGCGCCCGCTGCTGAAGCAGCCTAAGTTCTTAACTATCTACCTGTTATGAAATAATAAATAATTTTGATCAAGCTAGAAAAACAAAATACATATATACCTAGGTATTACCGAAATGTATACCTGCTGTTTCACTAAAGGACTTTTGACTTTGTGCACTCATTTACTCAACGAGGGCGCTTGCCATTCTCAATGGCGCCATGCATGCGAAATTAACTAAATTTGGGGGTGCTGGGCGGATCTTTGCACCCCAGCCACGCATATGCTAAAGATGGCCCTGGGTGAGCCGATTTGGCTCTTTCCATACCGTTCCCATCTAAGAACTCCTCCAAGAACTCATCCAGACTTCCAGGATCCTTCCATTTTTTATAGCAGTAGTGGAACAATACCAGCACATCCTTGGGGTTACGTAGGGTGTAAATAACCTGGAAGAAAGGCAGCGGGCACATTTTAAGGGAGGAGCAGCAGGATAAGCTCTAACGTTGGGTAGAATGTGGCGGCCAAGTTGGGAGTCAGGAAATTAACTATTTATTATAGTTTTATTATGTGATATTTATTGTTTGTAAGCCGCTTTGAGATTCATTTGAATGAAAAGCGACATGGAAATAAATCAAATCAAATAGTCGTATTGTTACAAAGGTTGCATGCCACCCCAGTCTGCTGAGCAGTAGCAAGATCCCAGAGGGTTCCAGGTTCTCTAGTAGGGTTGCTTCAATTGGGAAATCGAGGCACAGCAGAGACGAGTGTCTTTAAGAAATATGGAAATGGAGCACAGCCTCCATTGTGCCTCATTTCCAAAGAAAACACAACCCTGGTGAAGTGCCAAGACCCCTGAAATCCTGTGCACCACTTGGCAGAGACTGGGGTGGCCCATAATAATATGCATTTTTATGTTCATCTTTGTACAAATTACCTGGTGGGAGAACTGCATTGAGAATAACTGGGAGGTACAAATTTAGAAGGATCACTGTCAGTAGATTTGCCTTTCAATGCACACTGAATCAAATTTCTCTCCCACCCCTAATCCCAGATCATATCTGATTTTCCCCCAGAGCACCTATATTTTAGAATTTTGTATCTCTGAGGATTTAGGATTTTGAGATGTAGGTAGCTCTGAAAATTGCTTTAATCCTGCACTTAGCAACTATGTCTGGGGTTTAAAAAATAACAGCAGGTGTTGGGTGATTTGCCTTGAGTCCTTAGAGGAGGGGCAGTTTTCATCAGGATCACAGCCAGGAAGGGAAAGGTTAAACATTGCCTTTCTGTATACTATGGTTCCAATGAAAAACACCCCCTCCCCCAAACAGCAACAACAAGCTATTAGCTATGCAATTACTATAATAGGAAGTTTGACCCTGAGAAAAGCTGGAAGCAAAATGAAGGGGAATTTTCCTGCTTAAATTTTCTTTGCAACCTTCCCTGAATTTATAGTCTCATAATTCACACTTTGCCTTTCACATTGCCCCTTCAATTTTAGGGACCTTTTGGGGGTGCGGGTGGGAAAAATTAAAAAAGAATTGAATTTCGAAAAGGGCTAACTTTTACAGGTCCTTAAAAAGTTTTCCTGAACCTTAAGTAGCTGTAAATAGTAGAAACCTGTGATATCTTGTCTCTTTGAGGTTTATTCAAGAGCAGGTGTCTGGTGCTCCCTTATGGGACAGGGGAAATGGGACTGGTGTGGGGTTTTTTTAAAAAAAAATCATTTTCTTGAATTCATTTCCCCGTGAAGATCCCCACCATTAAGGAAAGAGACATGAACATTGCCAGTGGCATGGATTGAAAAAGTCAGTCCCTGCCTCACCATACAGATATGGCTTCATACCTGCATGGCTTCCTACTTGCCAAATCATCATCACATCAGCTAGTCTGGCCCTCAGAAGCGAAAACTGAAAACACAGTTTGAACTCTGACATTTTGCCTGATTTTAAAAGTGAGACGTTTCATTGCGACTTCCAGCTTCAGAGAGAGCTTTGGGGGCAGCCTAGCAAACTGGGGCCACAGCAGTCCTCTGCTGAGGTCATGGACTGAACATTGCCTATTCATAGGTAAAGGTAAAGGGACCCCTGACCATTAGGTCTAGTCATGACCGACTCTGGGGTTGCGGTGCTCATCTCGCTTTATTGGCCGAGGGAGCCGGCGTACAAGTTCTGGGTCATGTGGCCAGCATGACTAAGCCACTTCTGGTGAACCAGAGCAGCGCACGGAAACACCGTTTACCTTACCGCCGGAGCGGTACCTATTTATCTACTTGCACTTTGACATGCTTTTGAACTGCTAGGTTGGCAGGAGCAGGGACCGAGCAATGGGAGCTCACTCCGTCGTGGGGGTTCGAACCACCGACCTTCTGATCGGCAAGTTCTAGGCTCTGTGGTTTAACCCACAGCGCCATTCTAGAATTAAGATGGTGGTTAAAGAGTCTTTCCTATAGTGATCTCTAAGCTTGTACTATTACTGCTACTACTACAAACAACCCTTGCGGCACCTTCCTGGAAATGGGCTGTGCCAAATACTGTATTGACAGTACGGAATTCCCAGTATCTTTACTGCACAGACATGATCAGGCTTTTGTGTGTGAATTGTTCCTCTCTTACCTTGGCCTTCGACTCAAGAAAGGTCTTAGGGAAAAGGTTTATTGGAAGGTGAGAAGCCAAGATTCTGGGTGGAGGATATTTCAAGGCAGTCTTCATGCCATCAAAAGTCTCGATCCAGGTTATTTTCTCACTGCAAACCCACGAGGGGTCCCATTCTTGCTGGATTGCTGACAAGATCTCTGCCATCCAATGGCCACCTAGGAGGGAGTATAGCAATCATAGGGCTACCTCTTCTCCCACAGCCCTTTTGGTTCTGCAATGCACACCTTACAACTACTTTGACAACCAAAGCAAACCTCCTGGCAATATGAAATTATTAGTGGTGAGGGGATGTGACTGTTTTAAATGTTTTTGAATTGTCTGGTGTTTTCATGTGCATTATTTAAAAAAAAATCTTATTATTTTAATATTATTGCGTTAACATTTTAGTGTTTGCTGCCCTGGGCTCCTATGGGAGGAAGAGCAGGATGGGCATTTAATAAATAAACAAGATAAATGATTTGCCAGTGCCAATTCAAATGACCATTCCCTGTTTATACTCGGCAGCTCTCATTCCACACACTGTCTTTCCTACCTGACTTGGGGTAAGAGACACTCAGTAGATCGTCATCCAAGAAGCGAAATTCTTTTTCCAGATAGGTGAGCGATTCTGCTGAGGACAGCGCTGTGGGGAATAAGATCCCCTTGTAGACGAAAAATGGTGATGACATTGAAAAACGCTAAAGACATCAAAATAAATAGATCAGTAACCTGGACCCAAAAAGTTGTGAAACCTGTTACAAAGCATTTTAATTCTGATGGCCCTCAACCTTTCTGGACTGGAGGTATCGTAGAAACATTTCTGCATAAAGATGAGGAACAGGAAAGTTGGTAGATGGATCAATGGTCTGATATGGTATAAGGCAAGTTGCAATGTTTAATTAAACATTCAGCCCTTTATTTCGAGCCATGAATGGGAATCTTGCTAAAGGGCTAGCATGGTGTAGTGGTTAGTGTCATACTGGAACCTAGGATGCCAGGTTTCAAATCCCCACCCAGCCACTGGGTGACTTTGGGCCAGTCACTCAGTCTCAGCCTAACCTACCTCACAAGGTTGTTGTGAGGATAAAAGAGGAGATCTATGTATGCCGCCTTGAGCTCCCTGAAGAAATGTAATAAATACAGATATAAAATACATATTTTTTTCTATGGGGCAACCATCAAATCCACCATTATAAGAAAGAGGATTTCTGAATCAGTCATCTTAAGGCACAAATAATCAACAATGGTTTTCATCTAGAATACAATGCTTGTTTCCCATGCAGCCTTTTCCTTTTCTTAAATTAAAAACAACAACAAGGTATTGTGTATGACACACTCCTTAGAATTATTCCATCCCGAGTGTTCTTAAAACTGTCATCCAGGCTAATGGTGTTCATTTGAAATCCCAACTGTATCCCTGAGGAAGGTAGAAGTCTAAACATTTAGCTACATAGTCTTACATACTGTATGTCTCTCCCCCCCCCCCCCCAAACTCTCTCTCTCTCTTATACACACACTTAAATATATATTGATACACTTATAGCGATTTAGAGATAGATATGTTATCATGCCTTAAGTGTCAGTTTGCATTTCTTAATGCAGAAAGCATTGATCTGATATGCAGAGATCTTTCCTATTCTAATTAATTCAAGAGGGTTATGGAAGCTTCTCTGTGTGAAAGAAACAAGCAGAAGGTTCATGATGTTTGGCTTATTCCTTCAGAGAAGCCGAGTACAGCTGGCTTAAACTGGTTGTGTTATCTCTTCTGTCAAGGTCATGCTATAAAAGTAAGGCCAAAAGGAGCCTGGGTTTCACTTTCTCTTTCTATCTCTCTTCCTTCTGGTGTGGTGTTCTGTATATAGTGTTAAGGTTTTGTCTTATTAAATGTTATTGTAAGTTTAAGTCTGCTGCAACTCGATTTCTTATGGACAGTACCAATCCTGGATGTATTGGATTTGTGACCATTATGCACATTTGCCTTCAGTAGCAGTAAAGCTCTGCTGGGTGAAATATTAATGGTGTATGGTCTATTTACTGGGAATCCTGCAACGTGTTTTAAGTTTTTTACTTTGCTAACTATAAGTTGGCGTTCGGCGCCGGATCAATATGAGTAGAAGCTGGGTAGATTACTTCTGAAATCCCTTAGAATGGTGCTTTGCAGATAGATAGATAGATAGATAGATAGATAGATAGATAGATAGATAGATGATAGACAGATTTTAATGGGCAGCCTATGGCACCTACCAACAGAAGACCAGGCAAGTGAGCTGTCCAATGATGAGGCAGGTGACTAGTTGGAGGCTTCTCTGCTGCTCCTTCTTCTACCTGTCTCATTCTGAGGAGGAGGAGCCAATTGGGTCCTTCCTCAAAGTGAGACATTCCAAGTGAGGTGGCCAGGAAACTGCCTGTGCTGCCCACCATGTTTTGCTGCACCTCAACACCATCATCATCAACAACAACAATAAAATTCTACCGCACCTTTTTCCCTGATAGGAACTCAGGGTGGCTTACATGTAAAATACAAACAATTAAAAACAAAAGAGGGACAGAATATATTTTTTATTTTTTAAAAAACCTATCAAACCTTGTATGTTATCTATTAAAGACATACAGATAATGGACAAGGTGGGTTTGGGCTTTCCAGATATCTTCTTTCCCCCAATGCCATGCCTCAGTGAACCAGTTGCAACAAAAAAAATTCCTTCCAGTAGCACCTTAAAGACCAACTAAGTCAGTTCTTGGTATGAGCTTTCGTGTGCATGCACACTTCTTCAGATACACTGAAACAGAAGTTTCCAGACCCTTCTATATAGTGAGAAGGTGGGGAGGGGTATTACTCAGAAGGGTGGTGGGAATGGGTGGTGGGAATTCTATATAGTGAGAACACCTTCTCACTATATAGAAGGGTCTGGAAACTTCTGTTTCAGTGTATCTGAAGAAGTGTGCATGCACACGAAAGCTCATACCAAGAACTGACTTAGTTGGTCTTTAAGGTGCTACTGGAAGGAATTTTTTTTGTTTTGACTATGGCAGACCAACACGGCTACCTATCTGTAACTGAACCAGTTGCAGTTTATCAATTAACCATGCTATGGTGATCAGTAAACAATTTTCAGTGTGGTTTAATAATCTATTGTTCTTCCCTAGAAACTCTGAGAATTGTAGATCTGGCAAGGGAATGGGGGTCTTCTAAGAACTCTCAGCACACTTAATAAACTACAGGTCCCAGAATTCTTTGGGGGAAGCCATGGCTGTTTAAAGTGCTAGCGTCGTGTTTTAAATGTATGGCATGAATGTGGCCTGAGCTGGCATCCGGGTGTGTTGCAGGTTCTAATTCCTGTGTTTGCCTCTCTGTCATGCTGTCTGTTGTTGATGGTAGTAAGCTGTTTCAGGCTGAGTTGTGAGCTTCTCTTTGTCAGATCAAAATAAATTCAGTTGTGTCACAGGGCTTCTTTGCAGAGTTGGAGCCTGTTCACAAGTCCCAAGGCACCCAGAGAAACCCATGAGGCATGCATCTCCTCTGGGCCAGATTGTATCTTAAGGCCCTCTTTAAGGCCAGAAATCAGAACAGCTTCTACCAGTAGTGACCAGTTAGAAGTGAGCAAAGGGTTCTAACTAGAAACCACTAGCAAGAAGACATGTTGACTCCAAGGAGAGGAGGTAGGCAACAAATGGTGACACCCTTCCTTGATGCAAGAAGGAAAGGCAGGCAATGATGGAAGAATGAGAAGTACAGCTGCTGCAGCCTGAAGAATGGGGGTGGGGGCAAATGTGCCCTCCATCCCATTTGTGTGGGATGGAGGGCTCATAAACCTGTCTGGTAGAGTGAAAAGGTGTGACAGTAGTGAAGTAAACAACTTAAACAAATTACAATTACTCCTGTGACTTTTTGTAGTTTGCCCGATCTTACTGGAACACCCATGAAAAACATCTTGTTCCCATGGTAACTCAAGCAAACACAGCTGAGCGGATGAACTACAGGGAGCCAAAAGGGACATTTTAATAAATTCCAGTAGGTGCTGAGAGCCCAGAAACTTAAAAAAACCCACACCCTTAAAAGGAGTCACACAACAAAACCATATAATTTCTATTCAGAAATCTGTTTATTTAGCAGGACACACTTCAACCATGAGAGGCATGAGGATCAAAAATAGCAGGAGGAATAATCTGACATTCTTCAATCCCATGGAAATGTCATGCACAGACCCTGCATGTTCTCACAATAAACACGGTCAAAGTGTTCATTCTGTGCCACAGTCAGGTGGTTCTTCCAGTCCCCACAGATACCTGGAACAACACAAGAGGGTGTGAAACCACTTGGTAACCACAAAAAAAGATCCACTAAAATTACTTCAACTAAACTCAGGACCCCATTTCATCTTGCTCAGGACTTGCCCTTCTACTGGATGAAGCAAGGCAGCTGCCTCAGGTGGCTTTTTTTTTTTTTTAGGAATAGCAGGACCTCCTCCCTGGCTGTTCTTCCCAGGCCCTCCCTCAACTGGTACCCCAGGACTTACTTAACTGCATTTTCCGAAAGCTTCACAAGTAAGAATGGGCAAATCTGTCAATTTTGGTTTCTCTCCTTTTCTCCTTTTCCCCCCAAAGCTTAAATTCAGTTGTCCACATTATAAAATCCGTTTGTAATTTAAAAAAAAAAAATCCTTCAAAAATCCACCAGCATTTTAATGCAAATTTATCATAATTACACATTTTTAATGCAAGAAACAGGTTGTTGTTTTTTTGCAAATATGTAAGTTATTGTCAGTATATGCATTTATATGCCTACATTATGCTAGCAGTGACATTTTGTACCGATTACCTGTCTGGAATACAGCATTGAAAAATCTGGAGTAGTGTGAATTTCAAAAAATGGCTGTGTTTCAGTACAAGAAAGTGTCAGTTAAGTAGGTTCACTTAAGGTGAACTGAGTCAAATTCCCCACCCCACCCTGACACCTCTTTTTTTCTCTCCTCCCCACCTCCCTCCCTCCCTCTCTCACACTCACATGCACACACAAAGGTTCTTCATAGCTTGCATAAGCCATGGCCTTGGTCTGTCATGTAAATTGTTACCTTTCCTCATGAGCTTTCCTTTTGTGTGATCAAAATAGGTATCTAAACATTGAGTATTATTGGACATCTTGTTGTCCTTCATCTTGTGGAAGGAGGCATTTTCCATCACAGAGTCGATTTGCTGACTGTTCAGCTCTTTACCAATAAAATGACAAATCCTCTTCACACTTCCTCGTAGGTCCTGCCGAAGGAAAAAAAAGAATCCTTACAATGACACTGCCATAGGGAGATCTATTCCACCTGGCCTTTGGTTTGGTCTCAGTCTGACCGTTATGTTTCCCTCCCCTTATGGTTTTGATGAGGCTGCATTTTAAATTGCATTTTAACCTGTATTTTAAATTGCTCCCCCCCCCCCATTATGTTTTTACTCTGATTTTACTGTTGTTAGCCAGGCTCCTGCTGGGGAGGGTGAGGTATAAATAAATTTTATTATTATTATTATTATTAGGAAGAAAACAAAAGCAATTGTGCCCGTTTGCGGGGAGCACTTGGCAAAAATCATGCAAATGTTTGTCAACGGGTACCTCAAAGTCAGCACAGGAGTCAGCACTGAATTAGAAGACATTGAATTAAATACAGAATAGCATATTGGAGGGGAAGAAGTGATCTCTCCAGATACTTGTCAGTTTTATCACTGCTCCACAGTTAAAATCCTGGTCTTTTCGTCAAAGAGGGGAGAGCCTTCTGGACCTGACTGCCCATTCTTACCACTTTAAATCTTTGGCTTATTAATGAAATAAAATTTAAAATTCCTTTACTTCTGCCCCACACTTGTACTTCTCTAAATCAGAGTCACCTTACCAATTGTACAATACTTTTTTAAGAACAAAAAAAATGTCAAAATGATATGTCACATGACACAAAGTTGGAGACATAACCTGGGGGCATAAATATACCTGCTATAGTTCTTCATAGGTGATGAAGAAGAAGTTGGATCTGTCCTTCATCTCCATCCAGTTTTTCACATGCTCAAACCAGGAACCATAAGACACTTGAAGAGCAAGGTGGAATGTAAAGAGTTTTGAAGGGGAAAGGAAAGACATAGAGGATGCACCAGTCAGGAACCTAGAAAATAGCTTTATTCTTCACCTGATCAACAAGAACAGTAGCAGGGAACTTCCAACGCCACCCAGATACAACAAGTCCAAATATCAGTTAGTGGCTGAGCTGTTTCATGATTCTATTTACACTGGAAAGATATGTAATATCGTCTACAACACTGGAGTTGGGGATTCACAATATCCTCTCCCTACATTTTGCATCCATTCCAATTCCCCTTTTAATTACATTCATTACTTTTTTTGGAAAATGAGGTGAGTACTGCGAGGTGAGTACTGCGAAAGGAAAGGGCAGGAAAGAGCCTTGATAACATAGTGAACAGTGAGGTAGAACAAATGAGAGGGGCTGATTTCCCCCTTTTCCCTACCACTCCCACTCAGGAACTCCTCCATGTACTCTTCCAAAGTTCCAGGGTCCTCCACTGTTTTTAAGCCCTTGTTGAAATGATAGGATGAGATCATCACATCTTTGGGATTACGCATGGTATAGATAACCTGGAAGAGAGGGAGGGGACATATTTAGGGAAGGCAAGAGAAGCAGCCCTAACTAGAGACAGACTGAGGCAGCTTAGGTGGGTCTCTTGAAAACGAAGCAAAGTCTTTGTATTTTAATTTAGTGTTATTGTTTGTTTATATTAATTAAATTTGTATGCCACCCTATACTCACAGGACAGGTGCTTGTAAGATTTGGTGCTTGATGCTTGTGGTTTTCTGATAAACCTCTTGCAGCATATCATCTTACTCCAGCATGGATTTGGGCAGGAGTTTTCTCACCACCTTTTTGGGTTAGATACTTGCCCTTCCTTACCTCTAAGCAACCTGTCCAAAATTTATGTGAATCCTGTTAGGGTGTGAAACCTAAGACGCTGGCAAGTTAGCAATGTCATGTGACTTTAAGTAGTCAAGCTCGTTAAGTAGTTAAGTTGCTCAGTATATAAAGAGTGTTTGTTTTCTCTGCCTGCGGGGCGTGAAGCAAAAATGTCTGAAAGCTCCGGAGGTGTTTCTGTTATCTGTCTGCAATAAACCTGTCTTTGGAAAGACAGGCTTCCCTGTGTTGTTATTTCTTTGCTGCTGAGACTCTGAAGCTTGTACTGCAACAAGAATCTCTGGACTGGACTTAATTAATGCTCTGCAAAGAGAACTGTTGCTGGTTGCGCAGCGGAAGCGTTTACTGGACCAGTACACAGACTCTCTTAGGTTATGGCTCCTTCTACGTTTCTACAGCTGTATTGTGTGCAGAGAAAGTGAAAGCAGCTTTCGGATGAGAGAAGACCGGCTTGGTCGTAAATCCAGCTCTTAAAGGAACTGAGAGGCTGCAGAAAGTTGAGAGAGCTGCGTAAGTGAAGATTTACAGCTTCATTAGCTGCAAAAGGCAAGCTTGACCTCCCGTTCTGTTTTTGTTTTGCTAATAAAAACAGAGGACGGTGGTAGGTTGCTAGTGAAGAGACGGAGGGAAAAAAGTTTTAAAGGCTTCAGAGGAGGCTGGAGGCGTCTGAAAAGTGAGTAAAACAAATCCCAAAGGGAAAGAGAAGCAAGGGCACACAGAGGGAGTAGCAGCAGCCCCCAAGAATGGCAGTGGAAAATTTCCAGGTTCCCTTTACAAAGTTGAACTCTGCTAATTACGTGCAGTGGTCTAAGAGGGCTCAAGTCTGGTTGGAAGCCAAAGAAGTGTGGGCTGACTATGTCCAGAGGCGAAAGCCGTTTGTGGCTGTTGCAGCAGATGCCACAGCAGAGCAAGAGGCTGCTGCACATGCTCAGAACAGGGAACATGATAAAATGGACACTAAAGCTAGATGCATGTTGATGGTATCGATAGACGATTCCCAATTACCTCATGTGGAAAATTTAAGTTCTGCATTTGAAATTTGGGAAGCTCTTAGGCGAATTCACCATAGAGCCACCATAGAGCGTGGGGGAACTAGCAGGCAGAGCTGTAAGGAAGCCTCACAAGTGTCTGCTATGGCCAGCAAGTCATGTTTTCGATGTGGCAGCAGGTTTCATTTGATAGCAAAGTGTCCTGAAAAGCAACAGGAATTTCAACAGTCCAAGGTCAGTTTCCGGAGCTACAGGGGAAGACGAAGTGAGAGCTACAAGAATCAACGATCCAGAGGGGGAGCAGGTGCTGATAAGGGACTATCTGCAATGGCAGCACAACAGAGTCCTAAAAGGAGCCAACAAACCTTGAAGTGGATAATTGACAGTGGAGCCAGTCACAGTTTAGTTCCAGCGACATCTAGTGGCAGCTTGAAGAACTGCAAGACATTGCCAGTTGCAAAAACTGTGACTATAGCAGACAATAGTAAACGGGAAATGAGCCTTAAAGGCACAATTTATGTTAATTGTTTGCAAACTAACCTTCCTGTTTTTGTTCTTCCAGGAATGAAGAATGGACTTTTGAGTGTGTCATGCCTGGTAAAAAGTGGTTTTAAGGTTGAGTTTGAAAATGATGTGTGCACCATTTCGAAACAGGGGAAGGAGCTAGTTAAAATTCCCTGTGAGGATGGGCTTTTTGTTTTGGATGAAGAGCAGTTAGCAGCAGGTAGATGTTCAACAGGTGAAGCGCAAGCTAAGTGTGTAAATAAGGCTCCTCATACAGGTTGTGCACATCTACTACACAGAAGGTTAGCTCATATATGCTTTAAGTATGTAAGCAAGATGCCAGATTTAGCTGAGGAGTGTAACATTAAACCCTGTCCAAATTTTCTGGATTGTTGTGCTTGTAAACATGCTAAGGTAACTATCCTAGATCTGACAGAGTAAGCAAGAAACCCTTTGAACTTGTGCACACAGATGTGTGTGGCCCTATGCCAGTCAAATCACTTGGAGGTGCGAGATTTATGCAAATTTTGGTGGATGATTTTTCAAGGGCTAGTTGGGTTTTCTTTCTGAAAGAAAAATCGCAAGCAGCTTCCATCCTGATGGATTGGATTGAAGAAGTCGAATGTAAATTTGACACCAGGGTGCGTAAAATACAATCAGATCGTGGTGGGGAATATGTGAACCACACGCTGGAGACGTGGTTAAAAAGGAAAGGTATAGTTCATAGACTTACCAATCCCTATTCACCACAGGAGAATGCAGTTGCTGAAAGAAAATTTTGAACATTACAGGAAGCCATTGCTGCTTTGCTGTTTGATTCTGGACTTCCACAGCGGTTTTGGGCTGAGGCTGCACTGTATGCGAATTATACTTTTAACAGAGTGTACAATAGCACAGTAGGCAACACTCCTTACTTCATGCTATTTGGAAAAAAACCAAAAATTGATCATCTAAGAGTTTTTGGATGTCGTGCTTATGTGCTGGTGCCTAGGGCACAACGTAGGAAAGGCGATCCTAGATCTAAAGAAATGTTTTTCTGTGGTTATCAAGCAAACACAAAAGGTTGGAGATTTGTGAATGTAGAAGGCAATCAAACGAAAATCACAATCAGCAGAAGTGCAGAATTTTGTGAACAGGATGGTTGGAATAAAATTCATGGAAATCCTGACATACTATTTGACGTGGTGAACAGTAACAATGAAACTCAGGCCCCAGGGCAGGCATTAGTTCCAGAACAGGCTGAGGAATTTGAGTCTGAGGACAAGGGTGAGAAATCGTTTAGTTCACCCAAGTCTGTAAAGTCAGAATCTTCTAGCTCTTCTAGTTCACCTGTACAGCAAGAGAGACATGTAAAGTCAGAATCTTCTAGCTCTAAAAGTTCACCTGTACAGCAAGAGAGTGTAAAGTCAGAATCAGAAAGTTCTTCAACTACTAGTGACAAACAGGTGACGACTAGTGATTCTGGGTCAGAGGGGGAAACTGAAGGAACATCACAGGAACTGTTAAGGCGTTCCAAGCGTGCCAACAAAGGTATACCTCCTAAAAGGTACCAAGCTATTAGTGTTTGGGCTGGTTTGGCAAATTGCGAACCTGAAAGTTTTGAGGAGGTTGAGCAATTACCCCAGGAGGAGGCCAGTAGGTGGCGTGAGGCCATGCAAAAAGAGTTGAATTCTATGAAAGAACTGGGTGTGTTTTCCATCACCAAACTGCCAGAAGGTACCAAGGCAGTAAGTTGTAGGTGGGTGTACAGGATAAAGACAACAGCGATGGGGAAACCAGAGTACAAAGCAAGGCTTGTAGCTCGAGGTTTTACGCAAAGAGAGGGGTTACATTATTCTGAAGTCTATGCGCCCACTTCAAGGAGTGAAACCCTACGGGCACTATTAGCAGTTGCTGCTCAGAAAGGGTTCAAAGTGAATCAATTTGATGTCTCTACAGCTTATCTTCATTCAGACTTGGCTGAAGAGCTCTATATGGAGCTACCGCCAGGGTTGAAAGTTGGTAAATCAAATCAGGTATGGAAACTACATAAATCTATTTATGGACTCAAGCAATCTGCTCATAATTGGAATGAGTGTTTGAATGACGTTTTGGTAGGCATTGGTTTTAGCAGGAGCAAGGCTGACAATTGCTTATATTTCAGAGGTTCAGGAGATGCTCAAGAATCTTTGCTTGTTTATGTAGATGACCTGATTTATACTTCAAAGACACAAGAACAAGTAAAAAAACTAGCCAAAGAGTTAAATAAACACTTCAAAGTTAAGAATCTTGGTGATGTAAAGGTCTATCTTGGTGTTCAGATAGATAGGACCAAAAATGGCAGTTTTCTACTGAATCAAAAAGGCAAGATATTGCAAATGTTGAAAAAGTTTGGCATGACAGAGTGTGCAGGTGTTAGAACACCAGTGGAAATGGGTTTTGTAAAAGACAATGAGTTCAAGGATAGTGCTGAATTCAAGAGTGCTGAAATCTTTCAGTCAGCACTGGGAAGCTTACTTCATCTTTCGCAATGGAGTAGACCAGATATTGCTTACGCTGTTAACTTACTCAGCAGAGAAGCTTCAAAACCTAGTGTAAATGCATGGAAAGGAATTCAAAGAGTGTTAAGATATTTACAATACACCAAAGATTTTTGCCTTGAATTATCTTCTGAAGGACAAGCACAGATTACTTGTTGGACAGATAGTGATTGGGCAAATTTAAAGGATAGAAAATCAGTGTCTGGCTGTGTAATAAAATTTGGTAACTCTCTGATTGGGTGGAGATCCAAGAAACAAAACCTGATTGCTTTGTCGTCAACGGAAGCTGAGTTCTGTGCCTTATCTGAGTTATGTAGAGATCTAGAATTTTACAAATGCTTGGCACAAGAGATGTATGAAAAGGCCATCACTCCAATCACTGTATGGGGTGATAATCAACCGTGTCTTAAGTTAGCACAAAATGGGCAGTTTAAAGGTCGTACAAAACATTTGGATATCCGCTTTCAAAATGTTTGTCAAACGGTAAAAGCAGGAATTGTTAAATTAAATTACTGTCCCAGTCATGAAAAGCAAGCTGATGGTTTTACAAAACCGCTTGGGTTTCAGCGGCATGAAAACTTTTGTGAAGAAATGGGTCTGAAGTAATTTTGTTTTTGTATTGCCAGCGAGAGGGGGTGTTAGGGTATGAAACCTAAGACGCTGGCAAGTTAGCAATGTCATGTGACTTTAAGTAGTCAAGCTCGTTAAGTTGTTAAGTTGCTCAGTATATAAAGAGTGTTTGTTTTCTCTGCCTGCAGGGCGTGAAGCAAAAATGTCTGAAAGCTCCGGAGGTGTTTCTGTTATCTGTCTGCAATAAACCTGTCTTTGGAAAGACAGGCTTCCCTGTGTTGTTATTTCTTTGCTGCTGAGACTCTGAAGCTTGTACTGCAACAAGAATCTCTGCACTGGACTTAATTAATGCTCTGCAAAGAGAACTGTTGCTGGTTGCGCAGCGGAAGCGTTTACTGGACCAGTACACAGACTCTCTTAAATCCTACAGGATTAATAATTTCACAATAACCCCCCCCACACACCTTTTCACCAGACACAACTCAGTTGGAGACTAACCACCTTTCCCCAAAATTTTGAAAAATGTGGATGACTTCTCAAACAAGATTTTTCCAGGAACGGTGGGAGTTACTTAGGTGCAGGTTAAATGTAAAGTGAGACGCAAAGTGGAATTTTCACCACAACCACAACATCTGGGGTGGGGATATATAAGCCTTCTCTAACTAGCTGTGATCATGACAGAAGTTGCCCACGGTGATATGGTCGTAGGTGAAGTGTTTGAAAGACTGAACATGTCATGTTGCTTAACAGATTGCCCAGGAGCCAAAAGCAGGGTTGACATGTCAATTTCTACTCTCTTACCTTGGCCTTCGAGTGCAGGAAGGACTTGGGGAAAATGTGGAAAGGCAGATGAGATGCCAGGTGCCTGGGTGTAGGAGATTTCAAGGCAACCTGTAGGCCTGGAACACTCTCAATCCAAGGTGACCGTTCCCACATTGGTAAACTCTGAACCCAGGAGGGATCCCCATCATGCCAGATTAAGCCCAGGATCTCCTGCATCCAATGGGTACCTAGAAGAAAGTCAGGTAGTCTTCTCAACCCCTCTTGATTCTGCAATAAACACATTTATTTTATCTTGTTCCCTCTCCCCTTTCATGTCATTTTGGACTCACAGCTGTCCATGGAGGTACAGGTCAATTCAGTGTCCAGGGCAGCTGTTTACCAGCTCCATCTGGTACGCAGGCTGAGACCCTATCTGCCTGTGGACTCTCACCAGAGTGGTGCATGCTCTGGTTATCTCTCGCTTGGACTGCTGCAATGTGCTCTACGTGGGGCTACCTTTGAAGGTGACCCAGGAAGTACAACTAATCCAGAATGCTGCAGCTAGACTGGTGACTGGGAGCGGCCGCCGAGACCGTATTATTAGTGGTGAGGGGATGTGACTGTTTTAAATGTTTTTGAATTGTCTGGTGTTTTCATGTGCATTATTTAAAAAAAATCTTATTATTTTAATATTATTGCTTTAACATTTTAGTGTTTGCTGCCCTGGGCTCCTATGGGAGGAAGAGCAGGATGGGCATTTAATAAATAAACAAGATAAATGATTTGCCAGTGCCAATTCAAATGACCATTCCCTGTTTATACTCGGCAGCTCTCATTCCACACACTGTCTTTCCTACCTGACTTGGGGTAAGAGACACTCAGTAGATCGTCATCCAAGAAGCGAAATTCTTTTTCCAGATAGGTGAGCGATTCTGCTGAGGACAGCGCTGTGGGGAATAAGATCCCCTTGTAGACGAAAAATGGTGATGACATTGAAAAACGCTAAAGACATCAAAATAAATAGATCAGTAACCTGGACCCAAAAAGTTGTGAAACCTGTTACAAAGCATTTTAATTCTGATGGCCCTCAACCTTTCTGGACTGGAGGTATCGTAGAAACATTTCTGCATAAAGATGAGGAACGGGAAAGTTGGTAGATGGATCAATGGTCTGATATGGTATAAGGCAAGTTGCAATGTTTAATTAAACATTCAGCCCTTTATTTCGAGCCATGAATGGGAATCTTGCTAAAGGGCTAGCATGGTGTAGTGGTTAGTGTCATACTGGAACCTAGGATGCCAGGTTTCAAATCCCCACCCAGCCACTGGGTGACTTTGGGCCAGTCACTCAGTCTCAGCCTAACCTACCTCACAAGGTTGTTGTGAGGATAAAAGAGGAGATCTATGTATGCCGCCTTGAGCTCCCTGAAGAAATGTAATAAATACAGATATAAAATACATATTTTTTTCTATGGGGCAACCATCAAATCCACCATTATAAGAAAGAGGATTTCTGAATCAGTCATCTTAAGGCACAAATAATCAACAATGGTTTTCATCTAGAATACAATGCTTGTTTCCCATGCAGCCTTTTCCTTTTCTTAAATTAAAAACAACAACAAGGTATTGTGTATGACACACTCCTTAGAATTATTCCATCCCGAGTGTTCTTAAAACTGTCATCCAGGCTAATGGTGTTCATTTGAAATCCCAACTGTATCCCTGAGGAAGGTAGAAGTCTAAACATTTAGCTACATAGTCTTACATACTGTATGTCTCTCCCCCCCCCCAAACTCTCTCTCTCTCTTATACACACACTTAAATATATATTGATACACTTATAGCGATTTAGAGATAGATATGTTATCATGCCTTAAGTGTCAGTTTGCATTTCTTAATGCAGAAAGCATTGATCTGATATGCAGAGATCTTTCCTATTCTAATTAATTCAAGAGGGTTATGGAAGCTTCTCTGTGTGAAAGAAACAAGCAGAAGGTTCATGATGTTTGGCTTATTCCTTCAGAGAAGCCGAGTACAGCTGGCTTAAACTGGTTGTGTTATCTCTTCTGTCAAGGTCATGCTATAAAAGTAAGGCCAAAAGGAGCCTGGGTTTCACTTTCTCTTTCTATCTCTCTTCCTTCTGGTGTGGTGTTCTGTATATAGTGTTAAGGTTTTGTCTTATTAAATGTTATTGTAAGTTTAAGTCTGCTGCAACTCGATTTCTTATGGACAGTACCAATCCTGGATGTATTGGATTTGTGACCATTATGCACATTTGCCTTCAGTAGCAGTAAAGCTCTGCTGGGTGAAATATTAATGGTGTATGGTCTATTTACTGGGAATCCTGCAACGTGTTTTAAGTTTTTTACTTTGCTAACTATAAGTTGGCGTTCGGCGCCGGATCAATATGAGTAGAAGCTGGGTAGATTACTTCTGAAATCCCTTAGAATGGTGCTTTGCAGATAGATAGATAGATAGATAGATAGATAGATAGATAGATGATAGATAGATAGATAGATAGATAGATAGATAGATAGATAGATAGATGATAGACAGATTTTAATGGGCAGCCTATGGCACCTACCAACAGAAGACCAGGCAAGTGAGCTGTCCAATGATGAGGCAGGTGACTAGTTGGAGGCTTCTCTGCTGCTCCTTCTTCTACCTGTCTCATTCTGAGGAGGAGGAGCCAATTGGGTCCTTCCTCAAAGTGAGACATTCCAAGTGAGGTGGCCAGGAAACTGCCTGTGCTGCCCACCATGTTTTGCTGCACCTCAACACCATCATCATCAACAACAACAATAAAATTCTACCGCACCTTTTTCCCTGATAGGAACTCAGGGTGGCTTACATGTAAAATACAAACAATTAAAAACAAAAGAGGGACAGAATATATTTTTTATTTTTTAAAAAACCAATCAAACCTTGTATATTATCTATTAAAGACATACAGATAATGGACAAGGTGGGTTTGGGCTTTCCAGATATCTTCTTTCCCCCAATGCCATGCCTCAGTGAACCAGTTGCAACAAAAAAAATTCCTTCCAGTAGCACCTTAAAGACCAACTAAGTCAGTTCTTGGTATGAGCTTTCGTGTGCATGCACACTTCTTCAGATACACTGAAACAGAAGTTTCCAGACCCTTCTATATAGTGAGAAGGTGGGGAGGGGTATTACTCAGAAGGGTGGTGGGAATGGGTGGTGGGAATTCTATATAGTGAGAACACCTTCTCACTATATAGAAGGGTCTGGAAACTTCTGTTTCAGTGTATCTGAAGAAGTGTGCATGCACACGAAAGCTCATACCAAGAACTGACTTAGTTGGTCTTTAAGGTGCTACTGGAAGGAATTTTTTTTGTTTTGACTATGGCAGACCAACACGGCTACCTATCTGTAACTGAACCAGTTGCAGTTTATCAATTAACCATGCTATGGTGATCAGTAAACAATTTTCAGTGTGGTTTAATAATCTATTGTTCTTCCCTAGAAACTCTGAGAATTGTAGATCTGGCAAGGGAATGGGGGTCTTCTAAGAACTCTCAGCACACTTAATAAACTACAGGTCCCAGAATTCTTTGGGGGAAGCCATGGCTGTTTAAAGTGCTAGCGTCGTGTTTTAAATGTATGGCATGAATGTGGCCTGAGCTGGCATCCGGGTGTGTTGCAGGTTCTAATTCCTGTGTTTGCCTCTCTGTCATGCTGTCTGTTGTTGATGGTAGTAAGCTGTTTCAGGCTGAGTTGTGAGCTTCTCTTTGTCAGATCAAAATAAATTCAGTTGTGTCACAGGGCTTCTTTGCAGAGTTGGAGCCTGTTCACAAGTCCCAAGGCACCCAGAGAAACCCATGAGGCATGCATCTCCTCTGGGCCGGATTGTATCTTAAGGCCCTCTTTAAGGCCAGAAATCAGAACAGCTTCTACCAGTAGTGACCAGTTAGAAGTGAGCAAAGGGTTCTAACTAGAAATCACTAGCAAGAAGACATGTTGACTCCAAGGAGAGGAGGTAGGCAACAAATGGTGACACCCCTTCCTTGATGCAAGAAGGAAAGGCAGGCAATGATCGAAGAATGAGAAGTACAGCTGCTGCAGCCTGAAGAATGGGGGTGGGGGCAAATGTGCCCTCCATCCCATTTGTGTGGGATGGAGGGCTCATAAACCTGTCTGGTAGAGTGAAAAGGTGTGACAGTAGTGAAGTAAACAACTTAAACAAATTACAATTACTCCTGTGACTTTTTGTAGTTTGCCCGATCTTACTGGAACACCCATGAAAAACATCTTGTTCCCATGGTAACTCAAGCAAACACAGCTGAGCGGATGAACTACAGGGAGCCAAAAGGGACATTTTAATAAATTCCAGTAGGTGCTGAGAGCCCAGAAACTTAAAAAAACCCACACCCTTAAAAGGAGTCACACAACAAAACCATATAATTTCTATTCAGAAATCTGTTTATTTAGCAGGACACACTTCAACCATGAGAGGCATGAGGATCAAAAATAGCAGGAGGAATAATCTGACATTCTTCAATCCCATGGAAATGTCATGCGCAGACCCTGCATGTTCTCACGATAAACACGGTCAAAGTGTTCATTCTGTGCCACAGTCAGGTGGTTCTTCCAGTCCCCACAGATACCTGGAACAACACAAGAGGGTGTGAAACCACTTGGTAACCACAAAAAAAGATCCACTAAAATTACTTCAACTAAACTCAGGACCCCATTTCATCTTGCTCAGGACTTGCCCTTCTACTGGATGAAGCAAGGCAGCTGCCTCAGGTGGCTTTTTTTTTTTTTTAGGAATAGCAGGACCTCCTCCCTGGCTGTTCTTCCCAGGCCCTCCCTCAACTGGTACCCCAGGACTTACTTAACTGCATTTTCCGAAAGCTTCACAAGTAAGAATGGGCAAATCTGTCAATTTTGGTTTCTCTCCTTTTCTCCTTTTCCCCCCAAAGCTTAAATTCAGTTGTCCACATTATAAAATCCGTTTGTAATTTAAAAAAAAAAAATCCTTCAAAAATCCACCAGCATTTTAATGCAAATTTATCATAATTACACATTTTTAATGCAAGAAACAGGTTGTTGTTTTTTTGCAAATATGTAAGTTATTGTCAGTATATGCATTTATATGCCTACATTATGCTAGCAGTGACATTTTGTACCGATTACCTGTCTGGAATACAGCATTGAAAAATCTGGAGTAGTGTGAATTTCAAAAAATGGCTATGTTTCAGTACAAGAAAGTGTCAGTTAAGTAGGTTCACTTAAGGTGAACTGAGTCAAATTCCCCACCCCACCCTGACACCTCTTTTTTTCTCTCCTCCCCACCTCCCTCCCTCCCTCTCTCACACTCACATGCACACACAAAGGTTCTTCATAGCTTGCATAAGCCATGGCCTTGGTCTGTCATGTAAATTGTTACCTTTCCTCATGAGCTTTCCTTTTGTGTGATCAAAATAGGTATCTGAACATTGAGTATTATTGGACATCTTGTTGTCCTTCATCTTGTGGAAGGAGGCATTTTCCATCACAGAGTCGATTTGCTGACTGTTCAGCTCTTTACCAATAAAATGACAAATCCTCTTCACACTTCCTCGTAGGTCCTGCCGAAGGAAAAAAAAGAATCCTTACAATGACACTGCCATAGGGAGATCTATTCCACCTGGCCTTTGGTTTGGTCTCAGTCTGACCGTTATGTTTCCCTCCCCTTATGGTTTTGATGAGGCTGCATTTTAAATTGCATTTTAACCTGTATTTTAAATTGCTCCCCCCCCCCATTATGTTTTTACTCTGATTTTACTGTTGTTAGCCAGGCTCCTGCTGGGGAGGGTGAGGTATAAATAAATTTTATTATTATTATTATTATTAGGAAGAAAACAAAAGCAATTGTGCCCGTTTGCGGGGAGCACTTGGCAAAAATCATGCAAATGTTTGTCAACGGGTACCTCAAAGTCAGCACAGGAGTCAGCACTGAATTAGAAGACATTGAATTAAATACAGAATAGCATATTGGAGGGGAAGAAGTGATCTCTCCAGATACTTGTCAGTTTTATCACTGCTCCACAGTTAAAATCCTGGTCTTTTCGTCAAAGAGGGGAGAGCCTTCTGGACCTGACTGCCCATTCTTACCACTTTAAATCTTTGGCTTATTAATGAAATAAAATTTAAAATTCCTTTACTTCTGCCCCACACTTGTACTTCTCTAAATCAGAGTCACCTTACCAATTGTACAATACTTTTTTAAGAACAAAAAAAATGTCAAAATGATATGTCACATGACACAAAGTTGGAGACATAACCTGGGGGCATAAATATACCTGCTATAGTTCTTCATAGGTGATGAAGAAGAAGTTGGATCTGTCCTTCATCTCCATCCAGTTTTTCACATGCTCAAACCAGGAACCATAAGACACTTGAAGAGCAAGGTGGAATGTAAAGAGTTTTGAAGGGGAAAGGAAAGACATAGAGGATGCACCAGTCAGGAACCTAGAAAATAGCTTTATTCTTCACCTGATCAACAAGAACAGTAGCAGGGAACTTCCAACGCCACCCAGATACAACAAGTCCAAATATCAGTTAGTGGCTGAGCTGTTTCATGATTCTATTTACACTGGAAAGATATGTAATATCGTCTACAACACTGGAGTTGGGGATTCACAATATCCTCTCCCTACATTTTGCATCCATTCCAATTCCCCTTTTAATTACATTCATTACTTTTTTTGGAAAATGAGGTGAGTACTGCGAGGTGAGTACTGCGAAAGGAAAGGGCAGGAAAGAGCCTTGATAACATAGTGAACAGTGAGGTAGAACAAATGAGAGGGGCTGATTTCCCCCTTTTCCCTACCACTCCCACTCAGGAACTCCTCCATGTACTCTTCCAAAGTTCCAGGGTCCTCCACTGTTTTTAAGCCCTTGTTGAAATGATAGGATGAGATCATCACATCTTTGGGATTACGCATGGTATAGATAACCTGGAAGAGAGGGAGGGGACATATTTAGGGAAGGCAAGAGAAGCAGCCCTAACTAGAGACAGACTGAGGCAGCTTAGGTGGGTCTCTTGAAAACGAAGCAAAGTCTTTGTATTTTAATTTAGTGTTATTGTTTGTTTATATTAATTAAATTTGTATGCCACCCTATACTCACAGGACAGGTGCTTGTAAGATTTGGTGCTTGATGCTTGTGGTTTTCTGATAAACCTCTTGCAGCATATCATCTTACTCCAGCATGGATTTGGGCAGGAGTTTTCTCACCACCTTTTTGGGTTAGATACTTGCCCTTCCTTACCTCTAAGCAACCTGTCCAAAATTTATGTGAATCCTGTTAGGGTGTGAAACCTAAGACGCTGGCAAGTTAGCAATGTCATGTGACTTTAAGTAGTCAAGCTCGTTAAGTAGTTAAGTTGCTCAGTATATAAAGAGTGTTTGTTTTCTCTGCCTGCGGGGCGTGAAGCAAAAATGTCTGAAAGCTCCGGAGGTGTTTCTGTTATCTGTCTGCAATAAACCTGTCTTTGGAAAGACAGGCTTCCCTGTGTTGTTATTTCTTTGCTGCTGAGACTCTGAAGCTTGTACTGCAACAAGAATCTCTGGACTGGACTTAATTAATGCTCTGCAAAGAGAACTGTTGCTGGTTGCGCAGCGGAAGCGTTTACTGGACCAGTACACAGACTCTCTTAGGTTATGGCTCCTTCTACGTTTCTACAGCTGTATTGTGTGCAGAGAAAGTGAAAGCAGCTTTCGGATGAGAGAAGACCGGCTTGGTCGTAAATCCAGCTCTTAAAGGAACTGAGAGGCTGCAGAAAGTTGAGAGAGCTGCGTAAGTGAAGATTTACAGCTTCATTAGCTGCAAAAGGCAAGCTTGACCTCCCGTTCTGTTTTTGTTTTGCTAATAAAAACAGAGGACGGTGGTAGGTTGCTAGTGAAGAGACGGAGGGAAAAAAGTTTTAAAGGCTTCAGAGGAGGCTGGAGGCGTCTGAAAAGTGAGTAAAACAAATCCCAAAGGGAAAGAGAAGCAAGGGCACACAGAGGGAGTAGCAGCAGCCCCCAAGAATGGCAGTGGAAAATTTCCAGGTTCCCTTTACAAAGTTGAACTCTGCTAATTACGTGCAGTGGTCTAAGAGGGCTCAAGTCTGGTTGGAAGCCAAAGAAGTGTGGGCTGACTATGTCCAGAGGCGAAAGCCGTTTGTGGCTGTTGCAGCAGATGCCACAGCAGAGCAAGAGGCTGCTGCACATGCTCAGAACAGGGAACATGATAAAATGGACACTAAAGCTAGATGCATGTTGATGGTATCGATAGACGATTCCCAATTACCTCATGTGGAAAATTTAAGTTCTGCATTTGAAATTTGGGAAGCTCTTAGGCGAATTCACCATAGAGCCACCATAGAGCGTGGGGGAACTAGCAGGCAGAGCTGTAAGGAAGCCTCACAAGTGTCTGCTATGGCCAGCAAGTCATGTTTTCGATGTGGCAGCAGGTTTCATTTGATAGCAAAGTGTCCTGAAAAGCAACAGGAATTTCAACAGTCCAAGGTCAGTTTCCGGAGCTACAGGGGAAGACGAAGTGAGAGCTACAAGAATCAACGATCCAGAGGGGGAGCAGGTGCTGATAAGGGACTATCTGCAATGGCAGCACAACAGAGTCCTAAAAGGAGCCAACAAACCTTGAAGTGGATAATTGACAGTGGAGCCAGTCACAGTTTAGTTCCAGCGACATCTAGTGGCAGCTTGAAGAACTGCAAGACATTGCCAGTTGCAAAAACTGTGACTATAGCAGACAATAGTAAACGGGAAATGAGCCTTAAAGGCACAATTTATGTTAATTGTTTGCAAACTAACCTTCCTGTTTTTGTTCTTCCAGGAATGAAGAATGGACTTTTGAGTGTGTCATGCCTGGTAAAAAGTGGTTTTAAGGTTGAGTTTGAAAATGATGTGTGCACCATTTCGAAACAGGGGAAGGAGCTAGTTAAAATTCCCTGTGAGGATGGGCTTTTTGTTTTGGATGAAGAGCAGTTAGCAGCAGGTAGATGTTCAACAGGTGAAGCGCAAGCTAAGTGTGTAAATAAGGCTCCTCATACAGGTTGTGCACATCTACTACACAGAAGGTTAGCTCATATATGCTTTAAGTATGTAAGCAAGATGCCAGATTTAGCTGAGGAGTGTAACATTAAACCCTGTCCAAATTTTCTGGATTGTTGTGCTTGTAAACATGCTAAGGTAACTATCCTAGATCTGACAGAGTAAGCAAGAAACCCTTTGAACTTGTGCACACAGATGTGTGTGGCCCTATGCCAGTCAAATCGCTTGGAGGTGCGAGATTTATGCAAATTTTGGTGGATGATTTTTCAAGGGCTAGTTGGGTTTTCTTTCTGAAAGAAAAATCGCAAGCAGCTTCCATCCTGATGGATTGGATTGAAGAAGTCGAATGTAAATTTGACACCAGGGTGCGTAAAATACAATCAGATCGTGGTGGGGAATATGTGAACCACACGCTGGAGACGTGGTTAAAAAGGAAAGGTATAGTTCATAGACTTACCAATCCCTATTCACCACAGGAGAATGCAGTTGCTGAAAGAAAATTTTGAACATTACAGGAAGCCATTGCTGCTTTGCTGTTTGATTCTGGACTTCCACAGCGGTTTTGGGCTGAGGCTGCACTGTATGCGAATTATACTTTTAACAGAGTGTACAATAGCACAGTAGGCAACACTCCTTACTTCATGCTATTTGGAAAAAAACCAAAAATTGATCATCTAAGAGTTTTTGGATGTCGTGCTTATGTGCTGGTGCCTAGGGCACAACGTAGGAAAGGCGATCCTAGATCTAAAGAAATGTTTTTCTGTGGTTATCAAGCAAACACAAAAGGTTGGAGATTTGTGAATGTAGAAGGCAATCAAACGAAAATCACAATCAGCAGAAGTGCAGAATTTTGTGAACAGGATGGTTGGAATAAAATTCATGGAAATCCTGACATACTATTTGACGTGGTGAACAGTAACAATGAAACTCAGGCCCCAGGGCAGGCATTAGTTCCAGAACAGGCTGAGGAATTTGAGTCTGAGGACAAGGGTGAGAAATCGTTTAGTTCACCCAAGTCTGTAAAGTCAGAATCTTCTAGCTCTTCTAGTTCACCTGTACAGCAAGAGAGACATGTAAAGTCAGAATCTTCTAGCTCTAAAAGTTCACCTGTACAGCAAGAGAGTGTAAAGTCAGAATCAGAAAGTTCTTCAACTACTAGTGACAAACAGGTGACGACTAGTGATTCTGGGTCAGAGGGGGAAACTGAAGGAACATCACAGGAACTGTTAAGGCGTTCCAAGCGTGCCAACAAAGGTATACCTCCTAAAAGGTACCAAGCTATTAGTGTTTGGGCTGGTTTGGCAAATTGCGAACCTGAAAGTTTTGAGGAGGTTGAGCAATTACCCCAGGAGGAGGCCAGTAGGTGGCGTGAGGCCATGCAAAAAGAGTTGAATTCTATGAAAGAACTGGGTGTGTTTTCCATCACCAAACTGCCAGAAGGTACCAAGGCAGTAAGTTGTAGGTGGGTGTACAGGATAAAGACAACAGCGATGGGGAAACCAGAGTACAAAGCAAGGCTTGTAGCTCGAGGTTTTACGCAAAGAGAGGGGTTACATTATTCTGAAGTCTATGCGCCCACTTCAAGGAGTGAAACCCTACGGGCACTATTAGCAGTTGCTGCTCAGAAAGGGTTCAAAGTGAATCAATTTGATGTCTCTACAGCTTATCTTCATTCAGACTTGGCTGAAGAGCTCTATATGGAGCTACCGCCAGGGTTGAAAGTTGGTAAATCAAATCAGGTATGGAAACTACATAAATCTATTTATGGACTCAAGCAATCTGCTCATAATTGGAATGAGTGTTTGAATGACGTTTTGGTAGGCATTGGTTTTAGCAGGAGCAAGGCTGACAATTGCTTATATTTCAGAGGTTCAGGAGATGCTCAAGAATCTTTGCTTGTTTATGTAGATGACCTGATTTATACTTCAAAGACACAAGAACAAGTAAAAAAACTAGCCAAAGAGTTAAATAAACACTTCAAAGTTAAGAATCTTGGTGATGTAAAGGTCTATCTTGGTGTTCAGATAGATAGGACCAAAAATGGCAGTTTTCTACTGAATCAAAAAGGCAAGATATTGCAAATGTTGAAAAAGTTTGGCATGACAGAGTGTGCAGGTGTTAGAACACCAGTGGAAATGGGTTTTGTAAAAGACAATGAGTTCAAGGATAGTGCTGAATTCAAGAGTGCTGAAATCTTTCAGTCAGCACTGGGAAGCTTACTTCATCTTTCGCAATGGAGTAGACCAGATATTGCTTACGCTGTTAACTTACTCAGCAGAGAAGCTTCAAAACCTAGTGTAAATGCATGGAAAGGAATTCAAAGAGTGTTAAGATATTTACAATACACCAAAGATTTTTGCCTTGAATTATCTTCTGAAGGACAAGCACAGATTACTTGTTGGACAGATAGTGATTGGGCAAATTTAAAGGATAGAAAATCAGTGTCTGGCTGTGTAATAAAATTTGGTAACTCTCTGATTGGGTGGAGATCCAAGAAACAAAACCTGATTGCTTTGTCGTCAACGGAAGCTGAGTTCTGTGCCTTATCTGAGTTATGTAGAGATCTAGAATTTTACAAATGCTTGGCACAAGAGATGTATGAAAAGGCCATCACTCCAATCACTGTATGGGGTGATAATCAACCGTGTCTTAAGTTAGCACAAAATGGGCAGTTTAAAGGTCGTACAAAACATTTGGATATCCGCTTTCAAAATGTTTGTCAAACGGTAAAAGCAGGAATTGTTAAATTAAATTACTGTCCCAGTCATGAAAAGCAAGCTGATGGTTTTACAAAACCGCTTGGGTTTCAGCGGCATGAAAACTTTTGTGAAGAAATGGGTCTGAAGTAATTTTGTTTTTGTATTGCCAGCGAGAGGGGGTGTTAGGGTATGAAACCTAAGACGCTGGCAAGTTAGCAATGTCATGTGACTTTAAGTAGTCAAGCTCGTTAAGTTGTTAAGTTGCTCAGTATATAAAGAGTGTTTGTTTTCTCTGCCTGCAGGGCGTGAAGCAAAAATGTCTGAAAGCTCCGGAGGTGTTTCTGTTATCTGTCTGCAATAAACCTGTCTTTGGAAAGACAGGCTTCCCTGTGTTGTTATTTCTTTGCTGCTGAGACTCTGAAGCTTGTACTGCAACAAGAATCTCTGCACTGGACTTAATTAATGCTCTGCAAAGAGAACTGTTGCTGGTTGCGCAGCGGAAGCGTTTACTGGACCAGTACACAGACTCTCTTAAATCCTACAGGATTAATAATTTCACAATAACCCCCCCCACACACCTTTTCACCAGACACAACTCAGTTGGAGACTAACCACCTTTCCCCAAAATTTTGAAAAATGTGGATGACTTCTCAAACAAGATTTTTCCAGGAACGGTGGGAGTTACTTAGGTGCAGGTTAAATGTAAAGTGAGACGCAAAGTGGAATTTTCACCACAACCACAACATCTGGGGTGGGGATATATAAGCCTTCTCTAACTAGCTGTGATCATGACAGAAGTTGCCCACGGTGATATGGTCGTAGGTGAAGTGTTTGAAAGACTGAACATGTCATGTTGCTTAACAGATTGCCCAGGAGCCAAAAGCAGGGTTGACGTGTCAATTTCTACTCTCTTACCTTGGCCTTCGAGTGCAGGAAGGACTTGGGGAAAATGTGGAAAGGCAGATGAGATGCCAGGTGCCTGGGTGTAGGAGATTTCAAGGCAACCTGTAGGCCTGGAACACTCTCAATCCAAGGTGACCGTTCCCACATTGGTAAACTCTGAACCCAGGAGGGATCCCCATCATGCCAGATTAAGCCCAGGATCTCCTGCATCCAATGGGTACCTAGAAGAAAGTCAGGTAGTCTTCTCAACCCCTCTTGATTCTGCAATAAACACATTTATTTTATCTTGTTCCCTCTCCCCTTTCATGTCATTTTGGACTCACAGCTGTCCATGGAGGTACAGGTCAATTCAGTGTCCAGGGCAGCTGTTTACCAGCTCCATCTGGTACGCAGGCTGAGACCCTATCTGCCTGTGGACTCTCACCAGAGTGGTGCATGCTCTGGTTATCTCTCGCTTGGACTGCTGCAATGTGCTCTACGTGGGGCTACCTTTGAAGGTGACCCAGGAAGTACAACTAATCCAGAATGCTGCAGCTAGACTGGTGACTGGGAGCGGCCGCCGAGACCGTATAACACCAGTCTTAAAAGACCTACATTCTCTCCCAGTAAGTTCCTGAGCACAATTCAAAGTGTTGGTGCTGACCTTTAAAGCCCTAAATGATCTCGATCCAGTATTCCTGAAGGAGAGTCTCCAACCCATCGTTCTATCCGGACAATGAGGTCCAGCGCTGAGGGCCTTCTGGTGGTTCTCTCACTGCGAGAAGCCAAGTTACAGGGAACCAGGCAGAGGGCCTTCTTGGTAGTGGCATCCGCCCTGTGAAACGTCCTCCCACCAGATGTCAACGAGAACAACTACCAGACTTTTAGAAGACATCAGAAAGCAGCCCTGTTTAAGGAAGTTTTTAATCTTTGATGGATTACTGTATTTTTGTATTTTGTTGGAAGCCACCCAGAGTGGCTGGGGAAGCCCAGCCAGGGGCATAAATAATAGATGATGATGATGATGATGATGATTATTATTATTGTCAGGGGTTCAGAAGGAGAGACACAGGAGGGGGAGCAAATGGAGAGTGAGGAGGAGGAGTACGAGGGGGGCGCAGGCAGTGACAGTGGCCAGAGTTATTCCACAAGCCTCTCTAGCGAATCGGAGGACTCACAGAAGGGAGCGCCGGTGGCCAGAGCAAGGGAGATTCCAAGGGAGAAACCTCAAGAGGGAGGGGCCAGCGGGGAGTCCCTGAACAGCAGCTGGAGATCAGGGCCAGCGTCTCCACCAGAGCGCAGTGGGGAGGGGGAGTCCCAGGAGTCGGGACCAGTGTCCTCACCACCAGAGGGAGGAGAGGAGTCAGGTTTGGCAACACCCACATCAGGAAGCGGGGAAACGGTCAGAAGGAAAGTCACCGGCTGGGCGCGCGCGCCAAGTTCAAATGTACAGGAGCGCGGCACAGCGGGGAGCCCGGGAAGGGAGCCAGGTCCTAAAGCCCGCCGGAGGGAGGGGCAAGACTCAGGAGGCTCCGCGTCAGAGGAGTCCAGGAAGGAGGGAACCCCAGAGGGCAGAAGGACCCAACGCAGGAAAGAGCAGCGCAAGAGGTGGAGCCGGGCTAGAATCTTAAACTGGTGTGGGTGGAGCAGTGAGTCAGAGGGGACTTAGCCGGTCTAGCGTTAAGACGTGGGCCTGCGCGCCCAGAGCTTGGAAATGGAAACTAAACTTCAATAAAGACTTTTGTATATAATATCCACTGGGCGTTGGTCCTCTGTGAGCTGGGACCTAGCGGCAGTCCTGACAATTATTATTATTATTATTATTATTATTATTATTATGTTGAATAGCACTTGTCTGCATCTTGCAAAATCAATTAAGAGGGTCATAAAAATTGGAATGAATTTCTGTGATCAGCAAGTTACTCAGCACCCTCCTACACAAGCAGGAATCCAAAAATTCATGACATGGTGAATCAAATTGAACCATTTTGATGACGGTGTAGCTGGTAAGGATGTCAGCAGTGTGACTAATCTATAACAGACATATCACTTAACTTTCTATATAAAGAAACAACATTCAGAGATGAATATCCTGAAATACAATTGCTTTTGACATGAGCAAATCATTCGAGAAAACAGAAGTAATAAAAATGCTTGTTGCAGCTACAGCCCTGCAGTTCCCTTCCCACCAAGCCCACCATGCAGCTGAGCCCCTCGTGCCACACCACAGCTCCTCTTGAAGTCCTCCTCTTGCTGGTTTGACAGCAGCATTGGTTTGCCCTCTGACCAAGCCACTTCCTGTCACATTAACTGTGCTAGGTTGGAAGCCAAGCAAATGATCAACTCACTCCTGTAGGAGGAAGACCCCTGGAATCTCCCTGTTAAACTACAGCTGATAAACTTTATTCCAGTGATCCAGCTATTCCAATACTGAGGACCCTGACAGGCAACAGATATTCCACAAGAGGGTTGTACTGAGCCTAAGATTCCTTAACTGACCTTCCGTTTGAGGGCAAATGATTCTGCATTTTGTGATAAGAACTTGGTCTGCTTAGTCAGGAATCCAGATAGCTTTGTAGTGCAGTGGGTGGGGCAGGGGGCAGAGGGATGTGGGGAGAGAAAATGGGAGATAAAGGGATTGATTAAAGTTGGCTGTGAAAAAAGAAGTCCAGGGCATTCTGGCGAATAGGGGACAGTGCAAACTAAATTGTAGTCCATTACCAGATTATTGGTCAGTTTTGGTTGGGTTATCTGATGGTTTCTGAAATTATCACAAAAATTTGGGATGCTGGGACTCCTCCCCCCCCCCCCCAGCATCATTCTCTTAAGCAAGAGTGTATATTCCTGATTATTTTATAGATCAGCTACAGTAGAAATACAACATACTGTATTTTTCGCTCTGTAAGACGCACCAGACCACAAGATGCACCTAGTTTTTGGAGGAGGAAAACAAGAAAAAAAAAATCTGAATCTCAGAAGCCAGAACAGCAAGAGGGTATCACTGCACAGTGAAAGCAGCAATCCCTCTTGCTGTTCTGGCTTCTGGGAAAGCAGCACAGCCTGCATTCGTTCCATAAGACGCACACACATTTCCCCTTACTTTTTAGGAGGGGAAAAGTGAGTCTTATAGAGCAAAAAATACGGTATATCGCGCAGGCTATCTGCTTAGGAGTCTGGTGTTTTAAATCACAAGTTTAAGATGCATTTGTGCATGGTGTTGCTGCTGGAATGGAATGATACAAACAGCCTGTAGTCATAACAGGGCCATGATCATTGGTTTTAAATGAAACTATTTTATTTATAAATTATAAAAAAGGGTGCCTTAACATACAAAGCCTGTAGGAGATGTAAAGCAAAAAAAGGGATGCAGGGAGAGATTAGCTATTTTATTGTTTAACATTTCTAAAATACGACATCATCATCTTTGAAACACCATTTACTCCAGCATTTAAAATTACTTAAGTGCACCACTAACCTGACTTGGGGTAAGTAACATTCACTATATCATCATCCAACATTTGGAATTCATTTTCAACATAGCGGAGTGTTTCCTCTGAGAAGTAGTCCACTACAGGCAAACGCATTCCCTTGTATGTGAAACAAGGCATGGTTGACACTAAAAAGATAAAGATAATACTATTTTTATTATTTATTGAATTTGTAAACCCCCCTTCATCCAAAGATCACAGTGCAGTTCACAACACAAAAATACAATCTGAGAATACAAAATGCGCAATAAAGCAAAAACAAAAACAAAGCAATAACCCTCTCCCACAAACACATCATTATTATTCATTAAGATATATCTATCAAGATGTATGAGAGAGTGAGTTTTGATGCCATTTCCTTAGTCACTGTTTTGGGGCCGAACTGTGGACATAGCTATGTCATCAACCACAATGATTCAGATCTCTGGGACACATGGAAACAAACCCTAACAAATTCAGTCATTTGTAGACCTAATAGTGGGTTTTCAAATCCCATGAAATCAACAGAGGAAATTCCTCACACTATTTGCTTGCATAATTTGCTCAAATCATTTACTTCCATTCAAAAATAAGCCACAATCACATCACTAGGTTTGGGACTTCTGTGCATAAACAGAGCAAAACTTGATTCAGACAATAAGGAGCGGGGTGTAGTAAAACAGCCACAACTGCCCAAAGCAGAACACTCTTCCCTCCACACGCACAAGTAAATGCATGTGGAATTAACTCCCGCACCATGCTCATGGGATCAAGAATTTAAATGCCTATTTCCCCAAAGTCCCAAACGCAGCGAAAATCTGCATTAACTTATGGTCCTGTTACATTCCAAGAGCCTGAGAATTTGCATCAGGACCCCCAGAGAATAAGTGTAAAAAATGAGGGCTTTTATGAACTAAAGAGGTATACATTTGGCTCTATGGGACTTGGAGGTTCTGAATAACGATAAACCTTAGAAACAAACCCCCTCCTTTTATAGCCCCCAACCCACCTTAGAATTCAGCCTGTACCATACTTACAACCACTGGATGCTTCTGATCTTTCCCTCTTCTGGTGTCTTCCTTTCCCTTGCTCTGCCAGCAGTATGCCATGCGAGTACTGTTCAATACAGTTCAGGGTACTGTTCAATACAGTTGCATCCTTGGGTGAGTAATGAGAAACTAGGAACCATTTGACAGCCGGTTCCCCAATCAAAACCAAACCCGGAACTGTTGGCAGAATTATCTTGGTGAGTATAATTTATTTATGTGAATTTTTTGCATCCTTGGGTGAGTAATGAGAAACTAGGACTATTCATCATCCAACATTTGAGTTGCCACAGAAGTATAAAAAATGTAGTTGTCCTCTTGTACCATGTCTGAACTTTCAAACTGTTGACCTTCACTATTGCAGGCAAGGTCCACTATTGCAGGCAAGGTCCGTAGTGTACTTTGCAAGTCTTCCTAAAAGTTTCCGGCTGCAGCACTTCTAGATCTGTGCATAAAATGAGGCAGTAAGTGGAAACAATAGGAAAATGCAACAGGTCAGACCATAATATTATCACTATGATATCCTTATTATGAGAATGCCACTACCGAGCTTCAGGAGGAGGTGGGGTTGCGGGCTCTCGACCCCGCCCACACTCCCGCGGGGCTGGCGTCAGCCTCGCGGGAAGCTGGGATTCCCTCTGTAGGTATCCCCGCGTGCCAGCCAATCGGCTGGCGGCAGGGGCGGGCCTTCTAGAGGCCACTTAAGGTCGGGGCAGCCCTTGGCTCGCCCCTTTTCTCCTTCGCAGCGGACCCGGTTTTACAGCTGAGAGGTTTTCCTTATTACTGCGGTCAGCATCACCTTCTGCCCGCCTGAGCTTCACTGCTTAGACCACGGTCTCCTCTTGAGCTGAAATCACTGGTGCTGTGAGGGTGTGCCGGCACAGGCAGCGCTGGGAGCGTTGCGCTTGCGTTGGGAGAAGAAGAGGGGTAAAGTACCCGTGGCACCCCCCCCCCGCTCCTTCCTTCCCCCTGCTTGTGCTTGAGTGCCTCTCAGCGGTCTTTTTCCTTCTTCCCTCCCCGATTCCCTTCCTCAGCTACCTCCCCTGCTTTTCCCCTGCTTGCTCTCTGCTAGTGCCAGACTACAGCTCCAGATCGGTGGCCCCAGCTGCCCCCTCCGTCGGGAAATCCCCCCTACCAGTTGCTCCGGTTGCTCCCCTTCCACCTCGGGTGCCAGGCATTTGTCTCCGCGTTTCCCCCTCTCATCCTCGTTGCTTTCTTCAGCTGGGATTGTTTTGCCGGCTTGCCGCAGAGACTGGAGCCCCCGCCTTCTTAGGCGTGTGTTTAGAAGCCGCGGCCGCCATTTATGTTAAGGGATTAGGTAAGGGCAGTGAATAAGGGGAAAAGGCTGATAGCGGCCGCCATTTTGGTAAGGTCCACATTTTGAAGCCCCTGCAGGTCACGGTGGCCATTTTAGGTGTGGTTCGAAGTCTCGACGGCCATTTTAGGTGTGGCGCGAAGTCCCGACGGCCATTTTGAGTGTGGCGCGAAGTCCCGGCAGCCATTTTAGGTGTGGCACAAAGCCCGCGGCCATTTTAGGTGTGGCACGAAGCCCCGGCGGCCATTTTAGGTGTGGCACGAGGCCCCGGCGGCCATTTTAGGTGTGGCACGAGGCCCCGGCGGCCATTTTAGGTGTGGCACGAGGCCCCGGCAGCCATTTTAGGTGTGGCGCGAAGCCCCTTTGCGATTTAATTAGGCCTTATTCCTTCATTACCCTTGTTCTGTTTTGTTTGCCTCTTATCCCGTTTTGCCTTTATTCCTTTTAGCCTTGGCAGTCAGCGATTAGTGGCACTTAGGTCTTTTCCCCTTCTTTTCTTTATCATATAGATAGCAGCCACTTGTGAGTGCTTTCGCCCCATAGCCAGGGAGTTAGGCTGATATAGAGTAATAACAAATTGTAATATCCTGATTGCCAGTACACTGTCCTCACTTTTAAATAATAGTATTAATATAAAAAAATAAATTAAAATAAATAAACACAAAATAAATAAATAAATAAATAAATAAATAAATACCAAAAAAATAAAATAAAAAAAAATAAAAAAAATAAAAAAAATTAGAAATAAAATAAATGGGAAAAAACATACAAACAATATATATACTCACATATATATATATATATATATATATATATATATATATATAATATTTGCTTTCGTAGATTTTCACGGGTACAGGAATGCAGGTTTTGGTGTCCTCGGGTGTCTTCCCGTGTAAAAGTTGGGGTGTCTAGGCGACGTTTCGACGAGGTCTCACTCGTCATCTTCAGGCTGGTGCTTTCGGCTTCTTGTTACTGGAACAGAGCGGGATCTCAATGTTTGAGTTCCTATAAATACTGTAGAGGGGGTGTGGTGTCTAGCCTCCAATGTTCTGGGCAGAGAGGAAGTTCCCAGGCTAGTGTGCCTTTTCTTCTTTTGTTCCTTAATTACTTGAGAGATACCTTGAGTGATTTCTTGAGTGATATCCTGAGTACCACTTAGGTGGGTCATTAGGTGTGGATTAGTTGCTAAAGTCTTTGTGTCTTGACCTCTTGAACTTTGTGAAGAGTTTTCCTGAGAAGATGGCTGTATTGCACTTAGTTGTGCTTTGGCTTGGCTTCGTGTATAGGGGCGAGCTGTGGTTTTGTGGCTTGTGTCAGCCAGATCTGTGTAGGGATTGCAGGGGGGTGCAGCATCCGGAGGTGCCACCATGGATTGGCTACTGGATGGTGTCAGTAATTCATCTGTGGAGAGGGTCTGGGTTTGGGTCTGGTGTGGTTGATTGGTGTTGGCGTTCTGTGTGCCTCTGGATCTGGTGTCAGTTTTTGTGGGGAGGGCTAATTTCCAGATGTCTGGCAAGCGGGATGTGTCGTCACGCTTGTTCATGTTGTGAGGGTGTTTCTCTATCTCGATGGCTTCCATGATTATTCTCTTGTGGTGATGTTCCGTGTTAAAGAGCAATTTGGAATCTGCAAAATTAATTTCGTGTCCTGTTTCTTTCATGTGTTGGAAAAGAGAGGAAGTTTTTTCTTCTTTTTTGACGGCATTCTTGTGTTCTGCGATACGTGCATTTATTCGTCTGTTTGTTTGTCCAATGTACGTGGCTGGGCAGACTTTGCAGGGTATTTCATAGATCCCTTGGTTTTCCAACTGGATTTTGGCAAAATCCTCCATAAACACAATATCAAAACAGCCTTTTGCACCAACCAAAAAATAGCCAATATCCTCAGAAACCCCAAGGATAAAATCCAGTTGGAAAACCAAGGGATCTATGAAATACCCTGCAAAGTCTGCCCAGCCACGTACATTGGACAAACAAACAGACGAATAAATGCACGTATCGCAGAACACAAGAATGCCGTCAAAAAAGAAGAAAAAACTTCCTCTCTTTTCCAACACATGAAAGAAACAGGACACGAAATTAATTTTGCAGATTCCAAATTGCTCTTTAACACGGAACATCACCACAAGAGAATAATCATGGAAGCCATCGAGATAGAGAAACACCCTCACAACATGAACAAGCGTGACGACACATCCCGCTTGCCAGACATCTGGAAATTAGCCCTCCCCACAAAAACTGACACCAGATCCAGAGGCACACAGAACGCCAACACCAATCAACCACACCAGACCCAAACCCAGACCCTCTCCACAGATGAATTACTGACACCATCCAGTAGCCAATCCATGGTGGCACCTCCGGATGCTGCACCCCCCTGCAATCCCTACACAGATCTGGCTGACACAAGCCACAAAACCACAGCTCGCCCCTATACACGAAGCCAAGCCAAAGCACAACTAAGTGCAATACAGCCATCTTCTCAGGAAAACTCTTCACAAAGTTCAAGAGGTCAAGACACAAAGACTTTAGCAACTAATCCACACCTAATGACCCACCTAAGTGGTACTCAGGATATCACTCAAGAAATCACTCAAGGTATCTCTCAAGTAATTAAGGAACAAAAGAAGAAAAGGCACACTAGCCTGGGAACTTCCTCTCTGCCCAGAACATTGGAGGCTAGACACCACACCCCCTCTACAGTATTTATAGGAACTCAAACATTGAGATCCCGCTCTGTTCCAGTAACAAGAAGCCGAAAGCACCAGCCTGAAGATGACGAGTGAGACCTCGTCGAAACGTCGCCTAGACACCCCAACTTTTACACGGGAAGACACCCGAGGACACCAAAACCTGCATATATATAATACTGTCAATAAATAATTAAACAATTAAAGTCAAACAAAGAATAAGCTGACAGCGAGTAATCAATTTAAATAAACAAATAGCTAATTGAATAAGGGGGAAGTGAGCCGGTAAGCTGATTAGCGCCCCCTCGCCGAGTTTCGCTTTAACATGGAAAGCAGCGGCAATCCCCATGCACCTCAGCCAAGTAATGCCCTGCTCCCAACAGGTCCTTGCAATCCCCAAGCACTGGCTCAGCTTTTTTCCGCGCTGCAATCCTTTTACGCGCAGTGCAGGACGCCTATCACCCCCTCTCCGAACATAGTGGAAGTGTCACAGGATTGCATACCTGACACCCTTCCCAGTCAGCAGGGTCAGGATGGTCCCTCCACTAGTGCAGCCACCACGGTTCAGCAGGCCGTTAGCAGGCCCCGGACACGCTTGCAAACGGCACGTGCTCAAAAATCTAAGTCTGGTCCCGTGAAGGGTAAGGCAACCACTCAAAAACCCAAGACTAACACACAGAAGGCCAGGCCAGCATCCGCATCCCCTGCCATCCCACGGCAGGAGGCAATCGATGTTCCTAGTGTCTTTCAGGACAACCCAGCGCAGCAGAGCTCTTCGGAAGGGTCAACGTCGGACGAAGAGCTGCCTCCTCAACAGGAGGCCCCAGCCCTCAATGACTCAGCCCCGCGGGACAGCGGATCACGTGGCGGGAAAAGGAAAGCGAAGAAGAAGCATCGGTCTAAGAAGAGCAAGAAAAGAGACTCTTCCGATTCCAACGAGGAAACAGGTACTTCTTCTTCAGATGGGGATAGTGATGTTCCTATGGAAACGTATTGGGGGAGGGGGAGGACACAGGGCTTCCCCTGTGGGTCCATGAAAGGAGGGCCAATTCTCACAGGAAAGCCTTCAATGGCACTCTTGATTGGAAGGATGGTGCCCAGGTCCAAGACATTAAGGTCTCTACCAACTCCGCTACTGACTTTATATTAGGGAATCACCTCTCTAAGAGGAAGAGGAATAAGATATTGAATGGAGATTATGTTGATATGTTTTCATTACTGCCCCCGGCGCAAACTAAAGGTAAAGGTGAGAAAAGAAGATACAACGGTAAGAAGAGGTACAGGGCACCTCGGGTAGAGCGAACTTTTGAGAACTGGCTTAACGGGTATCAGGTCTTCATGGCAGTAGTGTCTGGGTGTTATCCCAAACGTGGCATGCACCTCACCTCCTACCTGGCCCACGTGCGGAGGGCTCGGGAGTTGGCTGGAGATGAGGCGGCATTGGCGTATGATGAGGAGTTTCGGAGGAATGCCTCGCTTCTGTCCTCAACGCGCTGGGACCAGAAGGACAACAACTGCTGGATGGAAACCGTGGGGCCTAACATTGAAAAGAAAACCCTCGATCAGCCGAAATCTGGTAAGGCGGAGGCTCAGCACCGGAGACAGTGTTGGGACTTCAATAAGGGGACCTGTCAACGTCCGGCCTGTAAGTATTTACACGAATGCGACAGGTGCTTGGGCGGCCACCCGGCCATCAACTGTTTCAAGGGAAAACAGCAGCCCTTTCGTGGAGGCAGGGGCCACCTTAACCGGGGTGGCTGAGGTGCCCAGGCTGGACCTTCGGGACCACCCCAGGGACCAACTGGGTCTCGTTACTAATCCTTCCCTTAGTTTAGCGTACTCTCCGATAAAATTGCGCCCCTTGAGAACACTTCTGGAGCTTTACCCAAATAGACAAGCTGCTCGTCTGCTAGAGGAAGGGTTCTCCGGGGGTTTTAGAATTCCAGTTGCCTTTACCCCCAATGCTGGTTGCCCCCCCAATCAGAAATCAGTTTTAGAAAGACCTGACATTGCCGTCAAAAAGATCCAAAAGGAAATAACCGTGGGGAGGGTGGCCGGCCCCTTCGCAACTCCCCCCATTGACGAGTTGCATATTTCCCCGCTTGGTATTGTCCCTAAGAAGGCCCCTGGGGAATTTCGGATGATTCATAATCTATCCTACCCTAAGGGAGCCTCAGTTAACGATGCCATTCCCCAGGAGATGTGCTTGGTTAAATATGCATCTTTCGATCATGCAGTTAAGTTGGTAAGGAGATTTGGCAGAGGTGCCTTTCTGGCGAAATGCGACATTGAGTCTGCGTTTCGCCTTCTCCCGGTCCACCCAGACGATTTTCGCTGGTTAGGTTTCAAGTTTCAAGTAGCTTACTTCATAGATAAAGCCATGACCATGGGTTGTTCTATTGCATGCGCCGCCTTCGAGACGTTCAGCACATTTCTGGAATGGGCCCTAAAATTTAGGACTGGCGCCGGAGGGGTGGGGCACTACCTGGATGACTTTATCCTGGTGGCGAGTAGCGCGGGCGAGTGCAAGACCCTGCTCCAGGCTTTCGAGTCCTTAGCCAGCGAGCTGGGGGTACCTCTGGCGAGCGAAAAGACCGAGGGTCCTGTTACGACCATGACTTACCTGGGTATAGAACTTGACACTCGCGCCCAAACGTCGCGCTTACCAGCAGACAAGTTGGTTGCCCTAAGGGAGCTTATTGGCCAAATGCTGCCTTTAAAGAAGGTCACCTTGAGGCAAATTCAATCCCTCCTGGGTCACCTCAACTTTGCCTGCCGTGTGGTTTCCCCGGCCGTCTTTTTTGTGACCGACTAGCTAAGCTGTCCGCGGGTCTACGGTCCCCACATCATAGGGTACGCCTTCCTAAGACAGTAAAAGCTGACCTTCAAATTTGGTTGCAATTCTTAGATGGTTTTAATGGCGTATCATTGTGGCAGGATACTTTGGCCTTACAGTCGGATTTCCAGGTACATTCGGATGCAGCTGGGTCCTTGGGTTTCGGTGTTTACTTCAGGGGTCAGTGGTGTGCTCAGCGTTGGCCCTCCTCTTGGCAAGGAAAACCTATACTTCGTGATTTGACATTTCTCGAATTCTTCCCCATTGTAGTTGCAATCCACATATGGGAAGATCAGTTCAAAAACCATAGGGTCTGTTTCTGGACGGACAACCAAGCGGTTGTCTCGGTCTTGAATAAACAATCTGCACAGTCCCCTAGAGTAGCCTCGCTTTTGCGATATTTCGTCTTGTCATGCCTGCGGTTGAACCTTCACGCTTCCGCCAAATTCATCCCGGGTATAGATAATAACATTGCGGATGCTTTGTCTCGTTTCCAGATGGAGCGCTTTCGCTCATTGGCGCCGGATGCGCAGCAGCAGCCGCAACCGTTTCCGGAGCACCTCTGGAGTATTGGCAACGAGAAGCAATAAAGGGAGTATTGTCTGCACTGGCACCTTCTACCCTTAAATCTTATAATAAGGCTTGGCTAGACTTTACATCTTTCCGCAGGAAGAAGGAGCAGTTTAAGCCAGGCAGGCCGCCATCTAAGTCGGAAGTCATTGTGTATATGGTTCACCTTCGAGATCTAGGCCGAGCTCCCAAAACCCTCAATATCCATTCAGCGGCAATATCCTTCTTTTCTAAAGCCCTATTCTCCGTTGATCCCTGTTCACATTTTGTGGTACGAAAGATGCTGGAGGGCTGGCGCAGGTCCAGACCTCAGGGTCTAGATAGTAGAAGGCCCATAACACTTGACATACTCACCCAAATCCGCAGGAAGTTAAGGGTCCTTTGTTGGTCTAGATATGAAGCCAGATTATTCTCTGCCGCATTTTCCTTTGCATTCTTTGGTGCCTTGCGCATAGGTGAGGTGGTCTGCGAGGACCGTGCGGCCAATAGGGGGCTGTTGTTGGAGGACGTAACGGTAGCCAGCTCGCATGTGATTTTAAAAATCCGTAGTTCCAAGACTGATCAGCGCAGCAGGGGAGCCTTGGTTCGCCTCCAGGCATCGCAGAGGGCTGGCCCTTGCCCAGTAAAGGATGCCAGGAAATACCTGTGTGTAAGACCAAATTCGAACGGCCCCTTTTTCTTGCATTACGACGGATCCCTCCTTTCTAAACATCAGTTCACGAGGGTCATGCGCAAAGCGATTGCGGCTATTGGTCTTCCGCAAGAAGAGTACGCCGCGCACTCCTTTCGTATTGGGGCGGCAACCACTGCCGCTCATATGGGTTTGCCGGCCGAAAGGATTATGGACATGGGGCGATGGAAATCTAATGCTTACAAGGGTTACATCCGGTAGTCTTTTAACCTCCCCTCCCCTTTCTTCACCTAACCTTTACGTGCACTCCTCTTGACCCGGCTTTCTTATTCTATCCTTCCAGGTGCAGTTTTGGTGAGATTGTGGATTGTCGGCCACAGTATCGTACATTGGGCAAAACGACGCGCTGAGCATAGGCGTTGGGATGCTAACCTTCTATTACCTAACAATGTCAAAGTGTCTTGGATTGCTAGACGCGGTATGCGTTGGGAAGAATTTTTCCCAGCGATATCCAGAAGAATTGCGGATGAAGGTTCGCCGGATGCCTTGGTCATACAGCTGGGCGAGAACGACCTGGCTTATCGAAAAGGGGTGGACTTAATGTGGAATATTATCAATGACTTGGAGGTGTTGAGGGCATCCCACGCAAACATCACAATAATCTGGTCTTCTTTACTGGAAAGGCGAGTTTGGCGGGATGCAGAGAAACCCGCGGCGGTGGATAAAGCCAGGAGGATTGTGGAGCGTACAGTTGCGCGTAGGGTGGCCGCTTTGGGCGGTCGGGTCATCAAGCACCCTGAAATTCAGTATAGCAGGGATACGCTCTATCGCTGGGATGGCATGCATCTGTCTGATGCTGGCAATGATATATGGTTGGCGGATATTTTTCAGGGAATTAGGGATTGGTTACAGGTCTGAGGGTATTGGCGGCGAGCCGGCTTAATGCGGCTCGGGTGGCGGTATGCATTGGCAGGGGTATTGTCATGCAAATGAGATCAGGGGGCAGGAGCGCCATCACCTCCCCCAATGCCTGAAGAGTAGTTTGTTAAAGGACTCCGAGGGGCGACGCCTCGTCCGAAACCTACGGAGGCTAGGGCCTAAAGCGCGCCCCCGAGCGGTAACCCCTCGGGGAGCGCCTAGGGATATGCATCTCGGGTTAGCTCCCCCTGTTGGTGTTTAACCCTTCCCGGTTAGACCGGATAGTCGGATAGGGGCCAATGCCTAATGCCAATACCTCTCTTACCTGTAATCAATAAAGTTGTGGCCATTTTCGCCCATTAATCTAAATACTCGTGTCCTGTGTCTTCATTTATTCCACTTGTGGGGGGGGGAGGGAATAGCCACGCAATGTGCAAGTGTTATGTATTTTATTTTATTTTTTGTAAGTTGATCTGGATACTTTCTATAGTAGAGGAGGAAAGAAGGATTAAATAACAATAAAATAAGCAGAGATAGGCAAAACTAATGTCTGACGCCACCTTGTGCAGAATACATCAACAGAGTCTTGCGAACAGTTTGGGGTTTAAAAAGCTGTCCCCTGGGCTCTGTACTAGAGGAGCTGCAGTGGTCGTCTTCATAAGTCTGAAACATTTCTCTCTCCACAGATTTCCACCGTTGTGAGAAAGCCATGAATGCCAAGGGAGGAGACCCTTATGTCTGCCAGTGGTACAAAAGAGTGTACATGTCCCTTTGCCCCGTTTCTTGGGTATGTGAATGGAACTGAGCAGGGCTAAGGAATGTGTATGTGAAAGAGAAATAAGTGTCAGGGTAAAGGATGGGCTTGATGGTGGTGTTTGGCAGATTTCAGTGCTCTGTTATTTGACTGGAGGGGCGGTTCTGTGGACCATGGGCTGTGTTGGGTGAAGCCTCAGAGATGCAATAGACAGGTGCTTAATGTATGTCAGAAAACTTCAATCTGCTCAAAATGATAACCACTAAAACCTATTATTTTGCATAAAATTAATAATGTGAGCCTGATGTGTTCCCATATTTTTAGCTGCATGTAATAATAATAATAATAGTAATAATAATAATAATAATAATAATAATAATAATAATAATAATAATTTTATTTATACCCCGCCCTCCTCAGCCAAGGCCGGGCTCAGGGCGGCTAACAAGCAATAATAAAAACAAGTTGAATGATAACAACTTAAAAACAAAATTAAAATACAATATTAAAATATTGAAACATTAAAATATTAAAATGTAGCCTCATCGAGGAGGAGAAGGAAAAGAAAAAAGAAAGAGAGGGAGGGAATCAAATTGGCTCCAAGCCAAAGGCCAGGCGGAACAACTCTGTCTTACAGGCCCTGCGGAAAGAAATCAGATCCTGCAGGGCCCTGGTCTCATGAGGCAGAGCGTTCCACCAGGCCAGAGCCAGAGTTGAAAAGGCCCTGATTCTGGTTGAAGCTAATCTAACTTCCTTAGGGCCCAGGACCACTAGGGTGTTGCTATTTATGGACCTTGAGACTCTCCATGGGGCATACCGGGAGAGGTGGTCCAGTAGGTACGAGGGTCCTAGGCCGTGAAGGGCTTTAAAGGTCAAAAGCAGCACCTTAAATCTGACCCTGTACTCCACCGGGAGCCAGTGCAGCTTGAAAAGCACTGGGTGAATATGCTCCCATGGCAGAGACCCCGTGAGGAGCCTTGCTGCAGCATTCTGCACCTGCTGGAGTTTCTGGGACAGCTTCAAGGGCAGCCCTGCGTAGAGCGAATTACTGTAGTCAAGCCTGGAGGTGACCGTCGCACGGATCGCTGTGGCCAGGTCGGGGCGGGAAAGGTAAGGGACCAACTGCTTGATGCGGCGAAGGTGGGAAAATGTCACCTTCACTGTTGCTGTAACCTGCGCCTCCATGGAAAGGGAGGCGTCAAGGATTACACCCAAACTCTTAACGGAAGGCAATGGCACTAATTGGGCCCCCGCAAGAGAAGGGAGTTGGTCCCTCATCCCCATGCCATCCCAACCCAGCCATAGGACCTCTGTCTTCGAAGGATTTAGTTTCAATCGGCTCCCACAAAACCATCCAGCCACAGCTTCCAAGCATCTGGTCAGTGTGTTCGGGGCCGAGTCGGTGTGGCCATCCATCAGCAGATAGTGCTGAGTGTCATCAGCATATTGGTGACAGCCCAGCTCAAAGCTCCAGATAATCTGGCAAGGGGGCGCATAAAGATGTTAAAAAGCATCGGGGAGAGGATTGCGCCCTGCGGCACTCCACACACCAAGGAGTGGCACTACGACATTTCCCTCCCTAGTGCCACCCTCTGTCCCCACCCAGAGATAAAAGAGCACAGCTAGTTATGGGCTATGCCCTGTATCCCCACGTCTGCGAGGCGGTCTTCCAGAAGATCATGATCGACCATGTCAAAGGCTGCTGACAAATCTAAAAGGATCAGCAGTCCTGACCCACCTTGATCTAGTTGTCTATGGAGATCATCTGTTAGGGCAACCAGAGCCGTCTCAGTCCCAAAACCAGGACGGAAACCGGACTGAAATGGATCTAAGCTGATGTTTCCTCCAGAAACCTACCAAGCTGTTCAGCAACCACTCTCTCAATTACCTTACCCAGATATGGGAGATTTGAAACTGGGCGGTAATTGGATAGGTCTAAGGGATCTAGTGAAGTTTTCTTTAAGAGTGGACACACCACTGCTTCCTTCAGTTCCCCTGGGAATGTCCCTGTGCCAAGGGACAAGTTGATAATTTCAACCAGGGGGTCCGCGCGACATCTGGACACTCCCTAATCAGCCAAGACGGGCACGGATCAAGGAGGCAGGTGGTGGGCCTACCAACTTGGAGGAATCTATCCACATCAGCAGGGAGTATCTGATCGAAATTGTCCAACACTGGACCTGAAATCAGTCGAGGGGCCTCCAGTTCAGTCACTGTATCTAAACTGGCAGGGAGGTCACGGCGGAGCAACAGGACTTTCTCCGCAAAAAAGCTCGCGAATGCCTCACAGCTGTGGGTCGAATTTGTGCTTAAATTTGGTTGTGCTCCTAAGGACGTTATTGACCTAATTATTCTAAAAAGTTGTGCCGGGCGAGAGCTAGCGGATGCAATGGAAGCTGCAAAGTAAGATTTCTTAGCAGCTTTCATAGCCATCTCATATGCTTTCATAAGTGTCCTATAAGATGTTCTTGAGGCTCCGTCACGAGTCCGTCGCCATACTCGCTCTAGCCGTCTGAGATCCCGCTTCATTTTCCGGATCTCCTCAGTAAACCAAGGGGCCCAGTTTCAACGGGGTTGCAGAGGGCACTTAGGCGCGATCTCATCAATGGCTGCCAAGAGCCGGTTATTCCAGTCCTCAATAAGGTCATCTAATGAGTCGCCAGGAGGAGCGGGGTCCCGCAAGACTTGACAGAATCTATCAGGATCCATCAGTTTTCACAGGCAAGCCCAAATAGGCTCGCCACCCAAGCAGGGGAGGAGTGGGAAGTCAATCTTGGTTTTCAGAGCGTAGTGGTCAGACCATGGCACTTCCACAGGGGGGAGCATGATCATATCTATGCCAGCCCCAAAGATCAGATCCAGCGTGTGGCCTGCTTGATGAGTGGGGCCCAAAACAAACTGGGAGAGCCCTAGTGTTGCCATGGAAGTCACTAGGTCCAGAGCCAGTGAGGAGAGAGCGGCATCGGCATGGACGTTGAAGTCTCCCAAAACCAGTAGGCTTGGGAACTCCAAGGCCCAGCCCACCACCACCTCCAGCAGGTCTGGCAGAGGAGCTGCCAGTGTGCAGGGTGGTCGGTACACCAGCCAGACAGCCAAGCTCTCCTTGGTGCCCCACACGAGACCAACACATTCAATGCTGGAGATCGCCGGTGATGGCAGAGTTCTGAAAGAGCAATCCTCCCAGATTAATAACGCTACTCCTCCCTGTAGCAAAAGAACAAGGAGGATATGTATTGATAAGTGATGGGTAATAAAAGAACATAACTGGAACTACTACTATTTTCTTTTCTTTTTTAAAATAAATTTTTATTCGTTTTAAGCACATTTATATTGTCATACATTTTTCAAATTTCAAATTCTTATACAATCTTTTGGACTTCTGTCAGCTCCTCTGGTGATCTTCCATTTTTAAGATTTCTCCTGCATTTCTTACATTTATATTACCTTAAACCTCATAACCAATACCATGGCTTTCATTCAATAAGATAATAATTCAAATTATTCTCCTTACAAAACTTCCTGCAAACCTACAAATGTAATGGAATCATCACAATTACTTCTCATATAGTCCGTAAATTTACGCCAGTCTTCTGTGAATCTCTGGTACCGCCGGCTTCGGATTCTTCCCGTTAATTTGTCCAATTCTGCATAGTCCATCATTTTCATCCTCCACTCCTCTTTTGTCGGTAATTCTTCTTGCTTCCATTTTTGTGCCATTAAAATTTGTGCAGCCGTCATTGCATATAAAAACAACTTACAATCACTTCTTTTTATATCAGTTCCCACAATGCCCAATAGAAATGCCTTTGGTTTTTTAATAAATTAATCCTCCCGGATTAATAACACTACTCCTCCCTGTTGCAAAAGAACAAGGAGGATATGTATTGATAAGTGATGGGTAATAAAAGAACATAACTGGAACTACTACTATTTTCATTGTTTTGCCTTGGGGACCTTTTCATGGACAAATTGCAAGGTCAAAATTTTCTTAAATATGAGGATAAGCTGGATAGCTGTGCAGGAAACATAAATATCACTTTGTGAACATTGCAACATTTTGCAGGCAACTCCCACAAAACCCACAAAAGACATTATGTAACAGTGCAAATTCTAATAAAAGGCATAAAAACCTGTGGCTATGGTTTGTGTTAAGATTGGCAGATTACGCGTGAATTTGTGGTATTGTTGTCAATGACTGGGGTGCTTTTTTTTTTATCCTCATTCTTTTTTATTAGTTATTTCCAAAAAGAACACAAGGTAACACACAAATACAAAGAAAATACACAGAAAAGAAAAATTAAAAATAATAAACAGCAATTATCATTTCCATATCATCCATAACATAGTTGTCTCTTACGGGGCTTCCTTCAGCCTGTCCGTAAATCATTCGAAGCAATAAATAAAATTACACGTTTCATTACTTATATTGTCATTATACCGATTCCTAATTCCTGTTTGCTTTGCACAATAACTCTTAGTCTTTCACAGTGCGTCTCTAAATCCCTTTAGCGTTATTTGCCCTTCACTAATACATTCCAGATAATCTACATACTTTTCCCAATCTTTGGTGAACACTTGGTCTCTTATGTATCTAACTTTTCCTGTTAAACTATCCAACTCTGCGTAATCTGACAACTTAGATCTCCACTCCTCCACCGTTGGGGTTTCCCGTAGTTTCCACTTCTGGGCTAATACTACCCTTGCTGCCGTAACCGCATAGTATACCAATCTGCGATCTTCCTTTTTTATCTCTTGTCCTAATATCCCTAGAAGAAAGATTTCTGGTTTCTTTATGAACGTGTACTTTAATATCTTCTTCAATTCAGTGTGTACTTTCTCCCAAAATTGTTTCACCCTTCGGCACTCCCACCACATATGGTAGAAGGAGCCCTCTATGTCTTTACATCTCCAGCACTTATTATCCACCTTATACATTTTTGATAATTTCATGGGTGTCAAGTACCACCTATAAAACATCTTCATGACGTTTTCCCTTATCGAAGTACACGCCGTAAAGTTTACCCCCTCCTTCCAAAGTTTCTCCCAATCCTCAAACTGTATACTATGACCTATATCCCTTGACCAATGGATCATCACCGATTTGACTTCCTCATCGCCTAAATTCCAGTCCAACAACATCCTATATATCTTAGATATAATTTTCACTTTATTGTTTATTATTTCTGTCTGGAATTTTGAGTCTTTATCTGCATAGCCTCTTTCTTTGATATCTCTACTAAACATCTGATTCACCTGATGGTGATGTAGCCAATCGTAAACATGTTCCTTTGTTTGCTCATACGGTTTTAGCTTCCATTTCCCTTCAACCTTAGTTAGTAGCTGATCATAAGTTGCCCAATTGCTTCTCATATTAATGGTTTTTGTACTCATTACTTCGAGAGGTGAAAGCCAATGTGGTGTTTTCGGCTCTAACAGATTTTGATATCTTTCCCAAACTTCGATTAGCGGCCCTCTAAAAATGTGATTCGCAAACCCCTTGTGTTCTTTCCTTTTGTTCTTCCATAAGTACGCGTGCCAGCCGAATCTATTATCGAAGCCCTCTAAGTCGAGCAGCTCCGTATTCACCAATTTTACCCATTCTTTTATCCAACATAGGCATGATGCCTCATAGTACAGTTTCAGATCCGGCAGGGCAAAGCCCCCTCTTTCCTTTACGTCTGTCAGTAATTTAAACTGAATTCTGGGTTTTTTGCCCTGCCATATGAATCTTGAGACTATCCTTTGCCATTCCTTAAAGATTCGACTCCCTTTGATTATAGGGATGGTCTGGAATAGAAACATCAACCTCGATAAGACATTCATCTTGATTACATTAATCCTTCCCCAGAGTGACAATTTTAGCCCTCCCCATTTCTCTAAATCTTTCTTTATTTCCTTCCACATCGGCTCATAATTATTTTTAAATAAGTCTATGTTTTTAGGTGTTAACCAGATGCCGAGATATTTGACTTTTTTGACCATCTCTATCTGCGATTGTTGTTGGATTGTTTCAATTATCTTTGGGTCCACGTTTTTTCCTATCATTTTCGTTTTTGTCTTGTTTAATTTAAAGCCTGCCACTTCTCCAAATTGTTCTATTTCCTTTAATATTTCCCCTATTGCCGTTGCTGGTTCTTCTGTCATTATTACTAAGTCGTCGGCGAAGGCTTTGGTCTTATAAACATTCTGTCCTACTGATACTCCTTTTATATTATCGTTTTGTCTTATTGAGTTCATAAGGACTTCTAACACAGTTATAAATAGTAACGGAGAAAGTGGACATCCTTGTCTTGTTCCCTTCTGTATCCTTATCTCCTCCGTCACCATATTGTTTATGATCAATTTGGCCTTCTGTTCTGTGTATATTGCTTTTACCCCATTAAAGAAATCGTTACCCACATCCATGTGTTCTAAGTTCTTCAACATAAAGTTCCATATCACGTTATCGAATGCCTTCTCGGCATCTACAAACACCATTATAGCTTGTTTGTCAATCCTAACAGACAGGTATTCTAGCATATTAATTATATTTCTTGTGTTGTCTCTCATCTGCCGACCTGGCAGGAATCCTGCCTGGTCCCTGTGAATAATTTCTGATAGCAAAATCTTCAGCCTTCTTGCCAGAATTCCTGCAAATATCTTATAATCTGTGTTTAGGAGTGAAATTGGTCTGTAATTTTTAACCTGGGTTGGATCTGCATCCTGTTTGGGGATAAACGTAATATATGCCTCTTTCCAGGTCTCTGGGGTTTCTCCTTTCTTTAAGATATTGTTCATAATCGTTTTTAGAGGTCCCACCAAAATAGATTTCATTTCCTTGTAGTAGCCGGCTGTGAATCCGTCAGGGCCTGGTGCCTTACCCCTCTTTAAATCTTTAATTGCCTCCTCTATTTCCTCATTTCCAATTGGTGTATTCAAACGTTGCTTTTCCTCTATTGAGATTTTTTGCACCCTTTTATCCTTCAAGAATCTCTCTATCCTCCTTAAACCAACTTTCTCTTGATCTTTATACAAATTCCTGTAATAGCTGAGGAATTCACTCTTAATTCCTTTGGGGTCGGTTCTTTCTACTCCCTCCACTGTTATTTTATTAATTACACCTTGCTCCTTCCTTTTTTTGATTTGCCAGGCAAGCCATTTGCCTGATTTATTCGCAAATTCAAAATTTTTTTGCCTTAGTTTTTTAATGTTCCACTCCACCTCTCTATTTATTATTATAGCAAACTGGGCTTGTAGAATCTTAATTCTTTCCTTCGCTTTTTGACAATTTGGTTTTTGTGATAGTTTTTGTTCGTTAACCATTATCTGTTTTAGAATTTCCTCTTTGTTTTTCTCTCTATTCCTATTTTTGATTGCATTCTGTTGGATAAAACACCCTCTTATTACAGCCTTACTCGCATCCCAGACAACGCTATCCTTTGTTCCTTTATCACCATTATCTTTAAAATAGTCTATCAGTTTTTTCTGTGCCTTTTCCACAACTTTCTGATCATCTAAAAGGTGGTCTTTTAATCTCCATCTGAAGGTTCTTGTCTCTAGGCTTTCCAGTTCCAGCTCTGTTGGGCTATGATCTGAAATTACTTTTGGTCTTATTTCTATTAATTTAACTCTTGGACACAGTTCCTTTGAGACCCATATCTGGTCTATGCGTGACAGCGATTGGTTAGGCTCAGAATGAAAGGTGAATTGTTTGTCAAACGGGTGTCTGAGACGCCAGATGTCCACCAGATTACAATTTTCTACCATGGAGAAGAAGGTTTTTGGTAACTTTCCTTCTTTGTTTGTTCCTTTTCTTTGTCTATCCATTTCTAGTGAAACAACCCCGTTCATATCCCCCATTAAAATTATTTTTTGGTCCACAAATTCCGTCAACTTCTCTTCCAATTTTTTAAAGAATTCCGTTTTACTACCATTTGGGGCGTATAGCCCCACTACCATCAGCTTTTCACCTTGCCAGTTAATACTGACCCCTATCATCCTCCCCTCTTCATCCTTGAATATTGTTTTAGCTTCTATATTATTTTTAACATACAGTACCACACCTCTTTTCTTTACCTTGTCTGAGGATTCAAATTCCTTTCCCAACCTTTTGTTAATTAACACTTTCCTATGCCTTCTAGCAACGTGCGTTTCCTGTAGACAGATAATGTCCAAATTTTTCTTTTTCAGATATTGCTCAATTTTATTCCTCTTATTTTTATCGTTCATCCCATTAATATTCCAGTTCCAAATTTTTAATCCCATGATGCTTAACTTTCCCTTCGGAAGTTAAGTTTTTGCCTGAGTTTTATTCAAATTCTCTTTTCCTTTAAGGATTCCCTGAGTCCTCCGCTTCCTCCTCTGCCTCTTTGCCCGATCTACTTCCTCCTTCCTCCTCCTCATCCCCTTCGCCTGAGTCTCCTGATGGGCCCCCCTCATCTCCTCCAGCCCCCGTTCCATTTACCTCCACTTTAAGTTCCTTATACTTCCTCAAGAACTTCCCGGTTTCTTCTTGACTTGACAACTTGTGCCTCTTACCTCTATATACAAATGATATCCCTTCCGGGAATTCTCATCTAAATTCGATCTTATTTCTTCTCAGTACCTGCACCAAGGATTTATAGTGATCTCTTCGTTTGAGTAGTCTGATCGGGACATCTTTAAAAATAATTATATAATTCCCATCTATATTCAACCTCTTTTCTCTATTCCTTTGAAGGATCCTATTTCTCATTTCTTTATCCTTGAATGTAATCAGACAATCACCTATAAGTTTCCTTCCTCTTGTTGTGTTAACGCGCATTCTGAATGCATTTTGTATATTATTGGCCATTTCCTCCGCTGGTAAACCCATCCATTCTGCTAACTCCATTGTCAATCTCTCTTTAATATTTTCATTTTGGGTCTCTGGCACAGCTCTAAATTTCAGATTAACCTCCCTCTGCCTCAGTTCATTCATCGCAATAATGTCCTTCATCTCTTCCTGAGCCTTATTTAAGTCCATCATTTCAGTTTTAATCCTTTCTTTATCCCTCTTAATATCCTTTAATTCTATCCTTGTCTTCTTTAACCCTTCCTCTGTAAGCTGCGTTCTCCTAAATATTTCTTTTATTTGGCCCTTAAGTTCGTTAACAGTCTCATCCATTTTTTTATCCATTTTCCCGATCCTGTTATCCACTTGCTCTAATTTATATTCTAAGTTGGCTTGGCTTTGTTTGATCTCTGTAAACATCTTCAAGATATCCGACTTAAAGTCTACTTCTTGCTTAGAGCCCCTCCTATCCCCAGGGGTCCCACCATTGGTTCCTTTTTTCCCTGTATGTGACATCTTAAATACTTATACACTTTTATCTCCCCTTGTCCCCGATAATTTCTCGCCCCCTGAGTTTGTTTCAGATGATTTCCTTTATACCGCCCACTTTGTCCGTTTTTGTAATACCCTCTTTCTTTCTTTAGTGTTACTGTTCAGAATTCCCAATTCTATATATATGTATTTTCCCAAAAGTCAGTATCGAAGTTTGTATATATAAAATCGATGTCAAGTTCTTACTGTACAGTCCTCTTCCTTCAAGGCGGAATGCTCCAATGTTGGGGGTTTGTCCCGCCTCCAATCAGGCTAGTCCATGTTCCATAGTAGATATACGGGGGGGGGTCTTAAAATAGGGGGTGGTGAATAGAAAAAGGAGGGGAGAAAAGGGCAGGGGGAGCGGAGGCCAGTCTCAGATCACACCAACCTCATTTTAACACAAGAGGCCGTCAAACCAATATACACTGACGCCAGTTCCCAACGAGTTCCCAAAGTGTTCCCAGGAGCTCCCAGAAGTTCAAAAACCCTAGTCTCCAACCAAGGGAAAAGAGATGGAGAACAATATGCGTATTAGCTCCAATATAGATATTATCACTGTCCTCTTTCTGCTTTTCACAAACTCATGCACAAAAAGTCTCAAATGGCGGCGGGGGTTTCTCTTCCGGCTTCATTCTCCTAAATTCTGACGCTAAGATAGAGAAACACCCCTTCTCCTCTTCACAACCTCCAGTTCACCAAAAACGCCAAGTCCTAATGCTTTGTCTCTGGCCCCCTTTCTTCCCTCTTCCTCTCCAGCGTACTTTTCCTTCTATTCGGCTTGTTTGGAGGGAGGAATACAGAAAGGGAAACAGCGTAACCGCTGAGGCAACTCCCTTTCTCTTTTCCCCGCACTGGCGTCTTTCCGCGTCTAAATTGATTTCGGCTATCAGCTGAACTCCGTTTGTTTCTCTTTACTCCCTCCGAGGCTTCCTTGTTCCTTTTATCTTAATTACAAAGTTGCAAGTGTCGGAGTTCTTTGTTCTGAGAGCGTACTGCTCTCCCTGCAAGCTCAGGGCTTCGCTATCTGAAGGTGAGTAATGGCTCCCCCTCGACCGCTAGACCTCTCCGCCCACGCTCTTCGCCTCTTCCGAGGTTACCTGGCAGCCGGTTTGGTCTTTCTCTGGCCGTGCCGGGGACTAGACTCTCTGAACACCCTTCAAGAGAGTTTTGGGGGGTCTCCGCGCCCTAGAGTTGCCCCCAATCCTTCAAAATAGCTCGAGTTCTCCCTCCCGGTGAGAACCCTGCTTGCACTGAGATCGCAGCAGCCGGAAGCCATGACTGGGGTGCTTTTTATAACGTGTAGGATACACGACTCACATAATTTTCCACAGCACCCCTCCTTGCTTTGCCATAAACCACCACCCCTCCACTTCCACTTGATAAGCAGTCTGGAATACTTTTGCACATGAAATTTCCTACTTGCTTGTTAGATTGGAGGCTGATCTGCCTTCTCTTGCAGTTGGCCAGTTCCCACTTGGTGCTCGTGATAAAAGAATGTTCCACAGCTTGTTTGGATATGTTGTAATAAGTTACATGAGCAGATAACAAAAGTCCCTGAATTCTGTGCTTATGCAAGAGGCGGGAGCCTAGGTAACACATTTTACAGATGGGAGTTATTTTCCTGTTGGGCTTAAGGCCTGACTTCATCACTGCTGCTTTGGCACTGTAGCATAGGAGTCAACTCCTAGGGAGCAACATCACTTCGGGCCCTCAATAATATTTGAGGGGGCCCAAGCCCCTCAAAGTTGATGTTCATTGCCAATTAAATGGTGCACTTGTGCCACATCTTGTGATCGATTATGCGAGGAGAGGCTTATCTGCTCCCCAATCCCATATTTTATTCAAGTTGGCATTCTTGCACTAAAGTGATATTTTTCTCACACTGTGAGAAGCCCTTCACCTGGACAAAAGGAAAACATTAGGTGGTTGATTGCTAGGAAGCAAGCCTTACTCAGGGTGATTCAGATTGCTGTGTAAATATCCGTAGGACTGCATTGTAAAGTGACAGACTCTATGTACATTTATTATTGAACTCTGTGGATTTTGCTTCTGAATAAACACACAAGGTAAGAATGAAAGCCTTGGCCTTCATGGCTGATTGCAGCCCTCCACACCTCTCTTATCTGGCCCTTGGGATTCCTCTGGCCATTCCCCCTTTCCCTAGGCTGCATCTTTCACCATCACTGAGCTTCCTCTGTGTGCTTCTGCCTGGCTGTGAGGTGCTCCTTCACTCTGATAATGCCTCTTGCTTCCCTGGATGGAGAGCTGAATGGAAAAATTGCAGGGCGATCCTGTACAGTACAGGGCAAAATGCAGAGTTTCTCAATAGAGCTGAGTGGGATGTGCTGGAACAGCAACACAGGTGGGGTGTTGTAAGAGATGAGCCCCTGGAGAAATACGATGCAGAGAAGTAGGGCAGTCGGGAGCCATGATATGACACTGTAGCAGCAAAATTGATTGCATTCTCTCACCCCAGACACCACTTCTGGGCCTGAGGAGCTAGGGCAGCAGTTGCTGGCCTCAGAACACACCAAAGTGGCTGTGAAAGATACAGCACACAGAACGATTCCTGCCACCCTCCAGAGGAGAAAGAGATAGGAAGAGATGGACTTGAAGGAGTGATTTTCCATCATTGACCTTACCACTTCAGATCCAAGGAAACTGGTCGTACAAGAGTATGCTGATAACCCACTTCCTACCTTCCAAGGAAATGATCAGAGTATCAGCCTTGCTGATAAACGTCAGGGAGCCAAGAGAGACATTTTAATGCATTCCAGTAGGTGTTGAGAGACCAGAAGCTTAATAATAATAATAATAACAAGGAGGCACAAAAGTAACGATCACAATAAAACCATTCAATTTCTGTTCAAAAATACCAGAACCACTAGAGACATAAAAGCATGAGACTAAGAAAAGCAGCAGGAATAATTTGACATTCTTCAATCCCATGGAAATGTCATGCGCAGACCCTGCATGTTCTCACGATAAACACGGTCAAAGTGTTCATTCTGTGCCACGGTCAGGTGGTTCTTCCAGTCCCCACAGATACCTGGAACAACACAAGAGGGTGTGAAACCACTTGGTAACCACAAAAAAAGATCCACTAAAATTACTTCAACTAAACTCAGGACCCCATTTCATCTTGCTCAGGACTTGCCCTTCCACTGGATGAAGCAAGGCAGCTGCCTCAGGTGGCTTTTTTTTAGGAATAGCAGGACCTCCTCCCTGGCTGTTCTTCCCAGGCCCTCCCTCAACTGGTACCCCAGGAGTAGTCATGCTTCCATGTCAATGGCCTAGACTTACTTAACTGCATCTTCCGAAAGCTTCACAAGTAAGAATGGGCAAATCTGTCAATTTTAGTTTTTCTCCTTTTCTCTCTTTTTTCAAATCTTAAATAACTGATGCTTCACATGTAAGATTCACCTTCTGTTGTGTCGACAGGGCGGTCTCTCCCCTTACCTGGCCAATCCCCTGGCAATGCCTCCCCAGGCAGGTATCTAGCCTGGGGAGGGTGAAGCCAGCCTACATTATGTTAGCAGTTTCATTTTTGCACTGATCAGTTGTGCAGAAAATATCACACAAATTTCAGAGAAGTGTGAATTTCAAAGAACTGTTGAGTTTCAATACAGGAAAGTGTGAGGTAAATGTGAACTGAATCAAATTTCTTCCCCACCACTACTCTCTCTCTCTCTCTCTCTCTCTCTCTCTCTCTCTCATTCTCTCTCTCTCTCTCTCTCTCTCTCTCTCTCTCTCTCTCTTACACACAGACACACAGACACACTTTTCATAGGCTGCACAAGCCATGGCCTTTGTTTACCACAGGGTATTTTGTTACCTTTCCTCATGAGCTTTCCTTTTGTGTGATCAAAATATGTATCTGGAAATTGAGTAAAGTTGGACATGTTGTTGTCTTTCATCTTGTGGAAGGAGGCATTTTCCACCACAGAGTCAATTTGCTGACTGTTCAGCTCTTTACCAATAAAATGACAAATCCTCTTCACACTTCCTCGTAGGTCCTGCAGAAGGAAAAGGCAAATGACTGGCTTCTCATATTTACACTGCCACAGGGAGATCTGCCCTTTGAGAATACAGAGGCCATTCTTGCAGGAAGCATTTAGCAAGAATGATTCAAGGCTACCTCAAATTTAGTACAGGACCCAGGGAATACTGGAGACAGCATTAAATTTGAAGATGTTGAATTAAGTACAGAACAGCAGATTGTAGGCTACACCTGGTCTGTTGTAGAACAAAGGAATGCCACCGCGCATGTAATATCAAGCTCTTTGGCCTTAAGTCATTTTTATTTTATTTTAAATATATTGGAGGAGAAGAAAGGAACTCTGAACTCAAAATAGAAATGTTGGAGAAATCAATTGAAAATGGACTATCAAACTGTTTATTCCATCTGCTCATTCAAACTCCCTCCGTAGCACAGACTTGCTGTGAGCACTATTCACCTTAGTTCTCTACAAAGGACACTTTCCTTTTTTAACACACATACTTTGTATATAAATAGATACATAAATTTCCTTGAAGTATGTTGCTAGTATATTAACTGATGCATAAAGGTGCCTCATCGGAAGTGTTATTATGTGTTTAAAGGATTGTGCTGCAATCCTAACCATGTCTACTCAGAAGCAAATCCCACAGAATTCAGAGATACTCATCCACAGGTATATGGTTTTAGGGGGCAGATTAAGGATAAAATCCTATCGTGATTTTTTCCCCTATAACATTTTAAAGACCAAAGGAACACATCAAATATTATTGTTCTTTTCACAAGGAAATAAATAATCTCTTCTGAAAATCACTAGTGTTATTACTGCTTCACAGATTATTATTTTTTTAAAGAGGGGAGAACCATCTGGATTTGACTGCCCATTTTTACCACCTTAAATGTTTCTTTCAATAGTGAAATTAAATTTTAAAATCCTTTACATCTCCACCACCAAGTTTTCTGCACTTACAGCATAACTAAACTGCCCCTCCTGACGTGAGAGAAACAAGACAGGATAGCAACTTTATAATGAATTGTGAAATCAAGGAAGCAAGAATTGCTTCAATCCTAATTCCACTTACTTGGTGGTGAGCTCCACTGAATTCAATAGGACTTACTTCTGAAAGGGCATGTTTAGGTTTGCAGTGACAGGTGGATTTGTGATGGACCATTGGTCACACCATGAGCTTTGTCTCTAAGGTGTCCCAAGTCTCTTGGCTAAGAGGGCTACCTGTTTCATTAATTTTGAAAGGGAACATGCAGGGAAGATGAATTGATTTGCAAATATCTGTAGATAGCTGTGATGGTAGTGTGTATTAAAAATGCATATATTTCTGAATCACCAAACAATGAAACAGAGCATAGACTTATACAGAACTAATCAACTGCAGCTGGACAGAAAGCACCAGATAAAAGTGAGAATTACTTGGGAATTTGTACCTCTCTAACTCAGAATCACCTTGCCAATTGTAGAAGACTTTTTCAGAACAAAACATAAAATAAAATGGCAAAATAATATGTCACATGACATAAAGTTGGAGACACAACCTGGAAGTGTGAATATTGTCAAGGTTGGGCCAATACCTGCTGTAGTTCTTCATAGGTGATGATGAAGAAGTTGGATCTGTCCTTCATCTCCATCCAGCTTTTCACATGCTCAAACCAGGAACCATAAGACACTTGAAGAGCAAAGTGTAAAGAGCAAAGTAAACAGTGTCAGAGGCAAGAGGAAAGACATAAAGGATACACCAGTCAGGAACCTACAAAGGGCCTTTATTCACCCAATCAGGTAAAAGGTAGGTCCAGTCAAAGGCAACTATGGGGTGTGGCACTTATCTTGCTTCAGGCTGAGGGAGCTGGCGTTTGTCCACGGACAGCTTTCTGGGTCATGCAGCTAGCATGACTAAACCACTTCTGGTGTAACAGGACACCATAACGGAAGCCAGAGTACCCGGAAACACCGTTTACCTTCCCACCACAGTGGCACCTTTTTACAGAAGCAGGGAACTTTCAATAACACCCAGATACAACTAAGCCTAGTACCACCTAGCGACTGGGTTGTCTAATGATTCTATTTACATAGACAAGAGATCTAATAATGTATACGACACTAGAGCCAGGGATTCATAATATCCTCTCCCTACATTTTGCAGCCATTCCAATTCCCCTTTTAATGACATTCATTACTTTTTAAAAGAAAATGAGGTGAGTACTGCGAGACCTTTTCCCATCCTATCCCCTCCCCACCTATCTCACTGGGAATTGTACTTCTCTGATACAATGAAAGGAAATGAGAGGAAAGGGCAGGAAAGAGCCTTGATAACATAGTGAACAGTGAGGTAGAACAAATGAGAGGGGCTGATTTCCCCCTTTTCCCTACCACTCCCACTCAGGAACGCCTTCATGTACTCTTCCAAAGTTCCAGGGTCCTTCACTATTTTTAAGCCCTTGCTGAAATGATAGTATGAGATCATCACATCTTTGGGATTACGCACAGTATAGATAACCTGGAAGAGAGGGAGGGGACATATTTAGGGAAGGCAACAGAAGCAGCCCTAACTAGAGACAGACCGAGGCAGCTTAGGTGGGTCTCATGAAAAGGAAGCAAAGTCTTTGTTGTTTAATTTACTGTTGTTTTATTTGTTTCTTTATTTGTTTATTAAATTTGTATACCATCCTTATACCCCCAGAAGCTAGTAGGAATTAGTGTTTGGTGATGTGTGTTTTCTGCCACACCTCAGGCAGCAAATTGTCTTCCTACATCCTTGATTTGGGCAGGGGTTATCTCCCCACCCTTTTTGGGTCAGATACTTGTCTTGACTAGGGCCATAGGTGGAGTGTTTGAAACACTGAGCAGGTCATTCTGCCTTACAGAGCCAAAAGAAGATTTGATGTGTCAATTGTTCCTCTCTTACCTTGGCCTTGGAGTGCAGGAAGGACTTGGGGAAAATGTGGAATGGCAGGTGAGATACCAGGAGCCTGGCTGCAGGATATTTCAAGGCAAGCTGTAGGCCCGAAATACTGTCAATCCAAGGTATCCGTTCCCATGCTGGTAAACTCTGAACCCAGGAGGGGTCCCCATCACGCCAGATTAAGCACAGGATCTCCTGCATCCAATGGGTACCTAGAGGAATATTAGGTAGTCTTCTCAACCCCTCTTGATTCTGCAATAAACACATTTCCTTTATCTTGTTCCCTCTCCCCTTCCATGGCTCAATAGAACCAGTATGCCCCATGCAAAATCAATTGAAAGGATCAGAAAAAACTGGAATGATTTTTTTGTGAACAGCAAGTTACTCAGCACCCTCCTACGCAGGAAAGATTCCTGTCTAGTTTAAAAAATTCATGTCTAGTTTAACATGGTGAACCAAACTGAATGAACTATTTTGATGAGGGTGTAGCCAGTGAGGATATTAGCAGTGTGACTAATCTATAGCAGACATATTACTTAGCTTTCTATATACAGTCAGCATTCAAGAATGACTTGTTGCTCACACCTGCAGGAGGCACATCTCTAGAATCTTCCTGTTAAAATATAGCAGAACAGCTTTATACTTGGCCAAACATGTGATCCAGCTATTCCAGTATTGAAGAACAGATATTCTGCAAGAGGGCATAATTAAGCCTCAGATTCTTTAGGTGGCCCTCAATTTAAAGGAGAATACCACCTGATTTTGCTGCATCCAGTGATAAGAACATTGTCTGCTTAATCAGGAATCCAAAACAGCTTTATACTGAGGGGGGCGGGGAGGGATGAGGGGAGAGAAAATGGGAAACGAAATTATTGATTAAAGTTAGCTGTAGAAGTTTTGGATGGACTATCTGAAATTCTTGGACCTGTTTTCCTTAAACATCTTTCTCTTAAGCAAGAGTGTATCTTCCTGATCTTTTTATAGGTCAGCTATACCTTAATTGTTGAGGTACCTCCAAGTAGGGAGGTTTAGCATGGTGGTGTTAATAGAGTCCCCATTTCCAGGGTCTGTGTATCTAGAAAAACAAAAATCTATGATGAAAGCCACCCGCTTAGCTGTCCAGTGTTTTGAATCACGAGTTTAAGATGCATTTGTCAGTTGCATGGCACTCCTGGTAGAGTGGAATGTTACACACAGCCTTTAGACATGACAGAACCATAATAATTGGTTTTAAATGAAACTTTAATTTCTTGATCTGACTTGTCAAAAAAGAAAAGGTGTGTCTTAACATACAAAGACTGTAGGAGATATGAAGCATCAAAAATGGATGCAGGGAGAGATTAGCTATTTTATTGTTTAATGTTTCTGAAATAGGACATCATCATCTTTGAAACACCATTTACTCCAAGTTTAAAATTACCTAAGTGCACCACTAACCTGACTTGGGGTAAGTGACACTCACTATATCATCATCCAACATTTGGAATTCATTTTCAACATAGCGGAGCGTTTCCTCTGAGTAGTAGTCCACTACAGGTAAACTGATTCCCTTGTATGTGAAAGAAGTCATTGATGACACTGAAAAACTGTAAAGATGTTATCATCACCATCACCATCATTAATTAAATTTGTATACAGCCAAAGATAACAGTGTGGTTCGCCACACAAAAATACAAAATACACAATAAAGCAAAAACAAAGCAGTAACCCCCTCTCACAAACACATTATTATTATTCATTAGAACATATTTATCAAGATATATGAGAGAGTGAGTTTTGATGCCACATCCTTTGGGACCTTCAGGTAGGGCCCCCTCACCTTTCGCATTGGGCAGCGTTGTGGCTGGCCATCTGGGCCCTTGCAATGACCCGGCTCGTGGGCATAGGATTGAGACCCCCTTCTGCGCCTGCCCCAGATGCGTCACACCTGCTCGGCCAGTCTATGCCGGTGGGGGATGTGACCACAGGTGTTTTAAACTGCTTCGCGGCCGGGGGCTTCCTTCTCTCGCCTCCTCGCCGGGTCTCCCAACCCTACCGCCCTCTTTTCAATCTTTGGTATGCATGACCTTGCTATGGACAAATGTCAGCCGACTTATTGTTGGGACCGGGTAGGAATATTTCCACTTGTAATTGCTTGTAAATACACATGTAATTGCTTGTGGACTAACTCTCACACTATGGCCATGGAATCAGAGTTTAAATGGCTATTTCCCCAAAGCCACAAACACAGCAAAAATATGCATTAACTTATGGTCCTGTTACATTCCAAGAGCCTGAGAATTTGCATCAGGACCCCCCAAAGAATAAGTGTAAAAAAGTGAGGGCTTTTATGAACCAAAGAGGTATACATTTGGCTCTATGGGACTTGGAGGTTCTGAGTAACAATAAACCTTTGAAACAACCACCCTCCTTTTATAGCCCCCAACCCACCTTAGAATTCAGCCTGTACCATACTTACAACCACTGGCTGCTTCCAATCTTTCCTTCTTCTGGTCTCTTCCTTTCCCTTGCCCTGCCAGCAGTATGTCATGCGAGATGAACTTGCTGCTCAAGGTGCTGTTTGATACTCAGTTCCTGATTCACAACTTTTCATTCTGCTCTGTGAAACATTCCCAGATGAGCTTATGTAGTAGCAAAGCAAACATGGGGGGGGGGGACCCAGGCCTTTGGCCGATTGAACATTATATGGCCTTTAAAATGTGTTTGTGGCAGGGGAGGTATTGGTTTGTTTTTGCTTTATGATGTGTTTATAGCTCTAAAGTATCCTCCAACCCACCTTAGAATTCAGCCTGTAACAAACTTACAACCACTGGCTGCTTCTGATCTTTCCTTCTCCTGGTCTCTTCCTTTCCCTTGTTCTGCCAGCAGTATGGCAAGGTGAAATGAAGAATATTCACAATGACCTTTTACATTCAGTTAATGATTTACAGCATTTTATTCTTCTCTGTGGCTGAAAACATCCCAAAGGAAGCTTACATTGGAACAAAGCCGACAGACCCTATCTAAAAGACACAACTCCAAAGGAAAAGGGAATGGACAGGCAGGATGAAGAAACAAAATTCAAGTGCCAGTTCAAGAGCAAAATGAGGCACTGGAGTGTCCCATCTCTCCCTCTGCCGCAGCCAATTATAGAATTTATTTGATTTAGCATTTAATTTTAAATCCGTGCATGTTACAATCTGGAAATCAGACAGAGGGGAATCAGGCAATCATTCTTTAAGGAAAGAAAAGGGAGCCTGACAGAAGGAAGCAGGAATTGTCTTCCTAGGTATACACGGAGTTTTCTTGAGGACTTTGCCATCTCACACAGGAAACCTCTACATAAAGTCCAGAAGAACAAACTAGGATTGACAATTACAAAGAACACCCCTCCGCCGCCACCTAAAGGTGGTTTTCATACATTGCATCATGACACATAATCTGAGAGGTTGTTTGCGGACAATGCAGCCTTGGCAGAGCACATTCAGGGAAGCTCCACAAAAACTCATCAACCGCTTTGTCCAAGCCTGCATGAAGTTTGGACTTGTCACCAGCCTGATGGAGACCAACACCTTGGGTCGGGATGTCGCCAGCACTCCATGCATCTGCATTGGTGGCTACAAACTTGAGGCAGTAGACCATTTTGTCCACCTAGGTTCCACCATAACCAGGAATCTCTCCATTGTTACTTAGCCAGACAAGCCTAACGGCAGCTCTGGCAACGGCTCACCTCTCCAGAAGGGTGTGGGACGGAGAATGTGGTGCCTTCAATACCTCCAGTACCAAGATGAAGATCAGGAGGATTTTGGGTACCAAATGGCAGGACAGAATTCCAAACAAAGATGTGCTCTCCCAAGCCCACATTCCCATTGTGCTTGCACTTTCTCTCTCGGTGATGTCTACACTGGCTTGGTCGTGTGTCCCACAGAAGGGAAGATGGAAGGATCTCTATTGCGGTTATAGAGAGAAAGAAAGTTATCTAATGCTGTCTCTTCTCCAGTGTTCGAGGAACTGCAGCCATTACAGTCAAGCCATTCGTGCATAAAACAAAATGGAGAATGCATTAAGATACCTCCCATGTGACCAGAGTTAACCTAACGCACGAGAGTTACTGGGGAACATTCCAGAATTAAACACGTAGCATTTAAGCATTTCCAATTTCAGTCAGTTAAAATCACTGTATTTGACACTGCTCCCCTGTACACCTGCTCCTCTCTGGCCTCCTTTCCCATACCCAGCCACTGCCTTCAGCATGCCAGGGCACTCTCAGGCTGCCTCCAGTCACCTCAGGCAGTGATGGAGGAGGAAGCAGCTGCAGGGGGTGCGGAGGAGGTGGCAGGATGGAAGCCATTTTGTTTTGCCTCAAGTAGCAAAATGCCCCGGGGCAGCCCTGCACCCTATGCACACAACCCAATATCCCAACTGTCAGTTATCACGCTACGAAACAGTGCTCAATATTTCAACTTCTTCCCATACTGAAGAATTGCGACCATCAGAAACTTGTCCCTTAATTATTTCTGGGGAGCAAATGGAGGGAGGGGGGTGAAATTGTATTGTTGCACATGCTCAGTAGAGAGTTGAAGCCTGCGGCATCTGCCATTAAGGGCAGTAAACTCGCTGTGGAAAAAGAGGAGGTGGGACTTTGCAGCCTTCCTCCTGTAAAGTTCCGAAGCCTTTCAGACCAGGTAAGTAGACATAGGTTTTCTTGCAGAATTTGAAAGCATTTAGGAAGTGCTCCCCCTCAAGATATCCATTCCTCATCTGTTTATGGTGTTCTGTTTGCTTATAGAGGGCCTGTAAATTTCATTCCCCACAGTGAGCAGTTGGCACCGGCAGCCATTCTGAAGGCTAAACATGAGGCATCTGATCAAGGCCTGTATTTTAAAATTAGCTTAAAGATATATTTGCAAATGTTTGTATGTTTTATGCCAGGCAGAAACCAGCTGGCTAAGTACTTTGGCAGTTGTTTATCTTCCTGCTCTCCTGAACAAGGGCCCCCCTGATTTATAGCAGTAGCAGGAGACAAGTTTCTCAAAGTTGTAAAAGGGAATTACAGGCTGGGAGCAAATGTTACACTGACCCTACATATTACAGAATACAATCAAGCTGCAAAAACACTAATTAAGAGTTGGTAAATAGTAAGATTTATTGTTTAACAGAAAATAATACCATGTGCCTCCCATCAGACTCTAGCCATATTTTCCTAAGGTTTAAGGTATACTGAGAGAGTTAAAGGGCAATAAATTTTGGGAAGAGCTAATGGGAAAAGCAGCTGGCTGGGAAAGGGGGGTGTAAACTGAAGAGGCTTCTTTTGAAGCTGTTTTTACTGAGTTCCTTTTTTACTTTGCAAAGGCCTTTTCTTTTAAAAAGCTATCTATGTTATGTATGAGATTTGTTGGCTTAATGTAATTATGCAAAGGATTTAGAAAGTAAGAAATGTTAGATTCTTATGTTAGATTCTTATTTCATTGATGGTGTGTGAGAATGTGAACCCAAGATCTCTGTTTAGATAGAATTTAATACCATGAGCCATTTGTTTTAGCCATTTGTTTTGGAATGCAGGGGCAACAGGGGCAAAAGGTGATCTGGTAATTAAGGTGCCTTGTCGAGGCAAATGTAAGATATATGGCTACTTGTCTGCCATTTATGGATAGAAGGAAATATAGCTCTTTGTCTCCCATAAAAGGTAATAGGAAATGGGTGTATCTTTTATTATTGGTTCTAGGAAACAGCCAATAGGAATTTCAACCAGGCTGATTGGACAGAGGCAGCCAAAGGAGGAGCAAGGGGGCTGGGCTGAGGAAATATAAGTGCTGGCCATCAGGGCTGGAGGGGGCAGAGCTTTGGTAACCATATACCACTGTGCTTATCATTTATTTGTCTGACAAATAAATTATTATTTTAATTTCTCTATTGCTGCGTTGAATATTTCATTCCAGCTAAGCGTTAACCACAAGCAGGGTGCTACAACCATAGATAGCATCTAACTAAGAGATGTTAATGTGTCCACTGTAACTCCCCACCCACCCCTCAAAAAAAAGAAAACAGCCCAATGAATTTAGTGAATGCTGATTGGAAATGGTTGTGGCAGAAAGCTTTCCTCGGTTGTTGTTCTTATTAAACATTTTATAGCTGGGGGAGGCCGGCTGCATATTAATCTGTGTGGTTACAGAGGAGCATGTTACTGTTTTTACTTCATTTTTCTACTACACACACACAAATGTTCTTATTCCAATCCAATGTGTTTAGCATCATGACAGTGGAAGCAAATTCTGTTTAATTACTGTAGTCAAGTTGGTGCTATGCTTTAAGTGAGTCTAAAATATGAACCTGGGCGTGCTGAGGGGATTCCCCTTTTTTAAATAAAAAATGTGGATTTTCTTAATTTTGAAAAGTGTTATTTTATTTTATTTTTAAAGTGTTTTGGTGTTTATATCAGAGTTAGCAATGTTTTGGCGTTTTTCTGTTTAGGTTTTTGCTGTAAAATATCCGGAATGTAGAAACAGCTGTAAAACATGAAAGAGCAGATGGGAACTTTATAAGTAAACCCCAAATCGTTACAGTCATACCTCGGGTTGCGAACGTGATCCGTGAGGGAGGTACATTCGCAACCTGCAGCGTTCGCAGCCTGAAGCGCCATGTCTGCACATGCACGTGATGGGATTTGGCACTTCTGCGCATGCACATGATGTCATTTTGCACTTCTGCGCATGCGCGAGCACCAAAACCCGGAACGTGCCCGTTCCGGTACTTCCAGGTTCGGTGCAGTCTGCAATCCGAAAACGTGCAACCCACAGTGTTTGTAACCCGAGGTATGACTGTATTGCTTTCAGGTTGCAGTTAGGCCCTAATGGAACTGTGGTGCCACCCACACCCGCCATGCAGTTGCCAGAGCCTACTATGCAAAATTTCTTGCCACCTATCAGGACTAGATGGCAGGAATCTCACTCCCACCTAGCTGCAGAGGCATTGTGACTCCTCAGCATGGCTACACCTGAAGTTCCTTCGCCTTCAACCCTTTCTGTGCTGGGAAAGAGAAGCAGAGCGGGGTGTTGAGGGAATGGTGTGGGAGAAGGAAAGCAGGGCCAGGAGCTGTGGATACTTCTGAGTGGGGGGGGATAAAATCTAGTTCACATTCAAAGGTGAACCTACCTAATCCACACTTTCCAAAACAATATGCAAACTTAAATAAAGCAATTCTTCAAAATTCAGCGTTCGCCAACTTTTGCAATGAAGTTCGCCGGTGACGTAACGTATACAAAAATGCATATACTTGGGTAAACTGTGCATGAAATAACTTACACTACTGTTTTTTGTTCAGTAATTTTATTTGCAAAAATGTGTATATTAAGGGAACTTGCATACAAATATGTATAGTAGAAATTTTAAACAAAATGCTTATGAATTTGCATGAGGACTTAAAAAAATTACGAACGGAATTGTGATAGATCAAAAACTGAATTTAAGATTGGGGAAATGAGGAACTGACAACAGATTCACACATCCCTACTTCTGAGTATAGGATTGCATGGTAAAACTGCCATTCTAAACACACTTAAAATTCAGATAAATGGGGCTAGGATTCCACACTTCCCAAGGAATATATCCCACTGAAAACAGTGGGAGTTACTTCTTACATGTCGGACTTCCTCATATGTTTCTTGTTCCTTCTGTAAGTCATCCCCTCGGTGTTCTTGCTTCATGCAGTCATAACTCATCGCTCTTGACAGAGGCAGGAGCTCACCTTGGTTTATTTGCCTTAGGATCTCATCAGTGACACCCAGGGGAAGTTAGGGGTTGGTTTCCATATCATAATGTGACTTTTGATTCTGGTGAAGCTGTTAGGGTTCCAAGGGGTTGCTCGAGAGTAAGCAGGCAAATGCCTCCCTGCTCGGCTGTGAAGCCTTGCTTTTGATACCAAAATAAACTTTATCTATCCAGAGCACCACTCTCCTGTGGCTGGCTCATTCACTGGCAGAATCCGTGAGTGGGCGGTCCTTAAACCTTCCCCAGCAAAGTAGTTTATTGACGCCCAGTCTGCGCCTCCCCTCTCGGCACAAGGAGGACGTGGGTAACGGAGGACCTCTACCCTCCCCGCTTTGCCCAGGCAAGGTGTCCTGGCACCGCCTCGCCTCCTCCAAGCCCTGAAACTCCTCTCCACTGGAGGCGTGGTTACTCTCCTCCGCTGAGGAGGAGCTGCTTCCCACGATCTATGGGGGCTCTCTGTAATCCATCCGGCTTTTCCCCTCTCCCCCCTTAGCTGATGGCAGTTCCCTGACAGAAGCCATGTATCAACCTCTCACTGGAGATAATGTACATGCAGGTTCTGCTAGCCCAGCATTCGTTGTAAGAAAGTTCACTTACCCAAAGACAAGGAATTAGTACCCACTATATTCACCACAGATTCAGATATCCAAACCTGTGCGTAGCATGGTAAAGAAATGAGCAGCCTTCGACAAGCCTTACTTTTTGTGTTTTGCTGGTCTGTGGCAGCTGTTTTGCCAGAAACCATGGTGGGAGGGAAGGTTAGAAATCAGACAAATGAAAGGTCATTTTTTCCTTCCTTGTTTGCTTTTTGCATGGATTTTCTCTCTCCCCCCCCCCCCATCATTTTGGGATAAAATCCTGCAGTTGGGAATGCATTACAAATCTCCCCATAGGAATAAATGGAAATTGTCGACTTGTTACGTGAACACTTGCCTAACAATTTCTTGAGAACACACGGCAGTTGGATAGCAAGACCTGGAAGTACTGTACTCATAGCGAGTCTATTACACAAAAGGCATCCCATCAGCAACTGGACAGGAGTGAAGACTGGTGTGTTCTAGAGGTTTGAGGGGACCAGGTGGGGATCTGCACCATCTTGCAGTGGCCTTTTCACCCCCACCCCCGCATCTTGCGTTAAGCTAGGCCATTAGATGGAGTACAGATTTGGGATTGTGTGAGTCATTATGGTGCCCCATTCTCTGGCAAATTGATGCACCCTGTTACTTGCAAAAAGGCAAAACCTGCTTTCAGCTTTGCCGTTACAGTGGAGACAGCATGTGTTAAAAGAAAACACACCTGTAAAAAAAATAAAGAACAACTATTCCATTCCTGATTCCATTCCTGACCTGTTTATTTAGCAGAAGGTACCCAAACCATATTACACATTAGAATGTGAGGGTGGAGAACAGAGGAGCAACTATCTGGGATTCTTCAGTCCCAAGGGAAGGTCATATTCACACCACGCATGTTCTCCTGATAAACACGGTCAAAGTATTCCCTCTGTGCTACTGTCAGGCGATTCTTCCAGTCCCCAGAAATCCCTGGAACAACACAAGAGCAAGTGGCAACCACAAAGAAGTACAACTGAGATTACTTCATTTCTTCCTCAGTCTCAGTCATGAGGCAGCCTCCTCAGGTGGCTGATGTTAGCGGAAAGCACATGCCTCCTGACTCTTTGCCCTGATCCCCTGCAACTATTCCACCTTCCTGATTTGGAACTCCAGCTGCGCTAATGCAGGCATGTTGGGGACCTAGAACAGCTGGTTGTCTCCTCCAGCTACCTTTTCCTGTTGAATCACAGAGAGTTCCATGAGGAAAGGCAGCTGACTGAGTAGGCAATCAGGAACGGTGTTCTCTCAGTGTCTGGCCCTAAAAGCCTGTTGCCCGCAAGTAAAATGGAAGACACTGTTGCTTTGCTATTTAGAAGTAAGATGCAGCAGCGACTCCCATCAGCATCTGGATGTGGAATGAAGAATTGAGACTTTCTCCATCACATCTGGCAGGAAAACGCAGTGAGTCATGTTTGCTCTCCCACACTGCCACTCTTTGGCAAACAAACATGACAATTGCTGTGCTATTCCTACCTCCCACCCATTTTAACCACTTTGACGATTTTTTCTATAATTCAGTGTTACATAAATTTTATGAAATAAATAATAAATGATGATGATGTGCAAAACAGTTCAGTTTAAGTTACTTCTGTCGCTTTTGAGAAGGGGAACAGACTCCGTGGCCATGAAAACTAGGACTCAGGGAAGTATGCATTTAGATATGGGGGAAAGCCACTTCCGAGCTAGGGAGGAGGTGGGGTTGCGGGAGGTGGGGATACCAGGGGAATCCTCGGACACGTCATCCCCAAGCCAGCCAATCGGCTGGCCTGGAGGACGTGGCCTAGCCGCATTTAGGTGTGGGAGAAGCTTTACCTGCTGAATTTCTGCTTGCTTTCCAAATAGATGCTAAGGGCACAGAATCTGCCAACTCTAGCATAAACAACCCCAAGGCGACTACTGGTTCTTGATGGCCTGGAGATTATGTGCCCCTCAGCCTGTTTTCAGGCAGTCCCCAGTATCAGCCAGCAGTTAAAATCTTGCAGGCACACCTTGTTCTCAGAATAATTTCTTGCTTTGATTTGTATGTTGATGCATTAAAGGTAAACATAAGGTAAGATATTGCTCAAAAAGAAAGGTGTGCAATTCCCCATTTTGGCTCTGGCTCCACCACTTGCTGTATTTGCTGATTGACTTTTTCTGTGAGTCAACAGCCATCCACAGAAAAAGAAAAGGTCACCCCTGCCAGGTCACCCCTGGCATGCAGCATTACGACCTTATTCCTTGGCGCTGTATGGCAACCAAAGTTATTACCTTTCCTCAGGAGCTTTCCCTTTGTGTGGTCAAAAATGTCATCTGGTATCAAGGAAAAGTTGAACATCTTATTGTCCTTCATCTTGTGGAAGGAGGCATTTTCCACCACAGACTCAATTTGCTGGCTGTTCAGCTCCTTGCCAAGAAAACGACAGGTCCTCTGCACGCTGCCTCGAAGGTCCTGCAGAAGGGAAAAGTAAAGGAATTATAGGAAGCCTTAGAGCCTTATATGATGTACAGAGCTTGCCCTTGATCAAGAGGCACACAAAAGGCATTCATTCCAGTTTGCAGTGCACATTTGGCAAGGTTGATACCATGAGGGTGTGGAATTTGCTGCTATCACTGTGCAGAAGCCATCCTGTCTCAGGCTGCCAATACAATATTTCAAAACAAAATAATCTGGTAGTGTGTGGACATAGTCAAGCTTGGACCTGTACCTGCTGCAGATCTTCATAAGTGATGAAGAAGACGTTGGCTCTATCCTTCATCTCCATCCAGCCTTTCACGTGGTCAAACCAGGAACCAAAAAGTACTGGAGAAGCAAAGAGGAAGCAGTGGTGAGATGAAAAGAGGTGCCAGGGAAATGGAAAGAATGCTATTGAAGATGTAGAGGAAACACCAACGTGGAACCTAAAAAATAACATGTTGCTTCCATTCTAACCCATTTGTTAAGCGCATTTATTAATTTTCTTTAAAAAGAAATGACTATCGTAAGACTTAAACCAGTTTCTCCGTGTAGCCAACTACAAATTATACTTCTCTGATAAGGCTATAGGATTAGCTAAGAAGAGAGCCTTTCTGGTAGTGGACATTGTGCTGGATCAGAGCAGATGAGACTGGCTGATGTGCCTCCTTCCATACCTTCCCCACTCAGGAACCTCTCCAGGTACACTTCCATTGTTCCAGAATCCTTCAGATCTTTAAAGCCTTGGAAGAAGTGGTAGCCTGAAACCATTGCATCTCTGGGGTTACGCATTGTGTAGACTACCTGTAAAAGAGGCAGAGCCACATTTAGGGAGAGCCCGGGAAGCACTAACATTAGGAATAGTGGGACAGCCACCATAGGCACCTGAGCACTGTCTCCTGAAAGGCATGTTTAATTTACTGTTGTTACATGTATCCCCAAAGATGTGCTTTACGGGGAGCTGGAAGGAACTTTGCATTAGGGTCAGGAAGGTCTGGTACTGGAGTGCAGGTGCATGTCTGGTGCCCTAGAAGAATTATGCAAAAGACTGAACAAATCATGTTGCTTAACAGGTCCAGGAACCTAGGCTGGGGCTTTCTCAGGGGCCTCAAACTCTTCTTCAGTGAGGTTTTCTAAGCATATGGGTTATCATGGCAAAGGACCATGCATGTGGGCCATGACCAATTCAAGTTCTCCTGCAATCATGCAACTGCTAAGGAGATATCCAGTATTCCTCCCAATGCTGTAGTGCAAAATATGGCATCCTCTGGTAAATGGGCTGTGTCAAGCGTCTGTGCTCCAGAGTCCCCCCCACATCTGTGTGGCAGAAAGGCATCAATCCAAGGCAGGCTTGCTGTGTCAACTGTTCCTCTTTTACCTTGGCTTTGGAGTGGAGGAAGGACTTGGGGGAAAGCTGGAATGGCAGGTGAGTAGACAGGAGCCTGGGGGGAGGATATTTCAAGGCCTCCTTCAGCCCATCAGCAGTCTCGATCCAGGGTGCCCTATCCCACACTAGTGTGTTCTGAACCCATGGGGGGTCCCCTTGACTCCGGATTAAGGCCAACACTTCTGACATCCAGTGGGTACCTAGGAGGAAGTTCACCAGTCAGTCTTTCTCCATAAATCCACTTGGGTTTGCAGTGCACACCTTTCAATGATCTGGTTCCCTGTTTTCTTCCTCTGCCCATTAGTGAATGCCTGGTCCTCATGAAACCAATTACTGGATTATAAAAATTGGTACTACACTCAATATGCCAGCAAGTTTGGAAAACTCAGCAGTGGCCAAAGGATTGGGGAAGATCAGTCTACATCCCAATTCCAAAGAAGGGCCAAAGAATGCTCCAACTACCGCACAATTGCGCTCATTTCACATGCTAGCAAGGTTATGCTCAAAATTCTACAAGGCAGGCTTAAGCAGTATGTGGGCCGAGAACTCCCAGAAGTACAAGCTGGATTTTGAAGGGGCAGAGGAATCAGGGATCAAATCACAAACGTGGTGGATTATGAAGAATGCCAGAGAGTTCCAGAAAAGCATCTACTTCTGCTTAATTGACTACACAAAAGCCTTTGACTGTGTGGATCACAGCAAACTATGGGGGGTTCCTAAAGAAATGGAGCGCCAGAACACCTTATCTGACTCCTGAGAAATCTCTATGTGGGACAAGAAGCTACAGTTAGAACTGGATATGGAACAACTGATTGGTTCAAAATTGGAAATGGAGTACAACAAGGCTGTGTATTGTCTCCCTGCTTATTTAACTTATATGTAGAAAACATCATGAGAAAGGCTGGACTGGATGAATACGAAGCCAGAATTAAGACTGCTGGAAGAAATATCAACAACCTCAGATATGCAGATGACACAACTTTGATGGCAGAAAGTGGGGAGGAATTAAAGAACCTCTTAATGAGGGTCTGAAGCTCAACATAAAAAAAAACTAAAATCATGGCTACTGTTCCCATCACATCCTGGCAAATAGAAGGGGAGGAAATGGAGGCACTGACAGATTTTACCTTCTTGGGCTCCATGATCACTGCAGATGGTGACAGCAGTCACAAAATTAAAAGACGCCTGCTTCTTGGGAGAAAAGTGATGACAAACCTAGACAGCATCTTAAAAAGCAGAGACATCACCTGGCCAACAAAAATCCGTATTGTTAAAGCTATGGTTTTCCCAGTAGTGATGTATGGTAGTGAGAGCAGGACCATAAAAAAGGCTGATCGCCAAAGAATTGATGCTTTTGATTTGAGGTGCTGGAGGAGACTCTTGAGAGTCCCATGGACTGCATGAAGATCAAACCGATCCATTATGAAGGAAATCAATCCTGAATGCTCACTGGAAGATCCTGACGCTGAGGCTCCAATACTTTGGCCACATCGTGAGAAGTGAAGACTCCCCGGAGAAGTGAAGGCTTTACCTGATGTTGGGAAAGATGGGGGGCACAAGGAGAAGGGGACGACAGAGGACGAGATGGTTGGACAGTGTGCTTGAAGCTACCAACATGAGTTTGGCCAAACTGCGGGAGGCAGCGGAAGACAGGAGTGCCTGGTGTGCTCTGTTGCATGGGGTGACAAAGAGTCGGACACGACCAAACAACTAAACAACAAGAAGAAGAATTGGAACGGATCTTTGCCCACAGCTTGCTCCTCAGCACCCTTCTATGGGACAGGATTTCCAAAATTCAGGACTGCTGCAGCTTAGTGAAGTTGAAACAATTTGGAAGTTCTGACACGAAATGTTTGTGGACTTTTTTCAGGACCAGGTGGTTGTGTTTTAGGCTCTGTGGATCTAGGAAAGCCTGGACTACTTCATTTACTTCCTACATTCTTATCACTCACTTTTTACTTCAACTTACATAATTTAACTTTTGCATGACTTGAATTTTTTAACTTTCCAAATGTTCCTTTTTAAGATCCTTTTTTTTTAATGTAACTCTCCATTTTGGACCTGGCTGCCCATTAAAAAAAACAAAAACTTGTGAGAAATGCAAACATTATTAATGTAGGCCACATAAAAACACCTTATAGTTATGACAAACTGTTAACTTTTCTTTGTCCTTTGTCCTTTGTTAATTTAAAATCCCTGCATGTTCCAAGCTGGAAAACAGAAGAGGGCAATTGGGGAAGAGTTCTTCAAGGGGAGGAGGAGAAGATTGAGTTGATCTGAAAGAAGAACACTTTGAATACAGGAAGTATTGTGAGAGCACAGGTTTCAGACAGTTGGAAACAGGAGCAGCCTTTGTTATCCCATGGGTCTGGGAAGCGTATTTACTGTGTTATTAATCCTTGCAATGAATCTGCCCTGATACTGGGAAGCAGGAGGAATCAGAGAAACTTCAGTAGCTACATTTATCTGCGAGCAGAACTCAGCATACCATGTACAGGGTGAGTCTTTTAAAAAAGCCTCTGTGGAACATGTGTACTCTATCCACAGGGCCTCTTCTAAAGGGCTCATCCTGTGCTTCCCACATTGATAGGATGAAGGTTCCAATGAACTTTTGATGAAACCACTCCCAAGTGGAGAGAGGAGTTTCTGTTACACACCAGGCCATGCTCATTACAGTTACACATGGAGCTCCCTTCCTTTCCTGGCTCAAATATTCAGTCAGGAGAGCAAAAAAAATTCTTTTTCTCCTCCCTCCCCTGCTCCAGCCAAGAGATTGGGGGTTGAGAGTTTCCGGTCACGTCCCAAACTCAATGGCAGGATTTAGGAGGCAAAAAAAAATCCTGGCAATGTTTCCTAGCGGGATCTGGGGAGCTCACTGCATCCTACTGTGCTGTGCAAACCTGAGTGCCTACCTGAAAGGCAGAGCAGGTGCAACCTGGTAGTGCGTCCCTGCCATGGTCAAGCCTCTGTCTCTGGCATGATTTGAAAAAATCCCTAGTTTTGCCGACATACCCAGGAATTTCAAGTGTTCTTTCACTTCCTTCTGTGAGCTTCACCAGGGGCTCGGGATGGAGTAATATGTCCATTTTGGTTTGTCATTTTTGCAATCTTGAATTCAGTTCTCCATATTTCCACGTCGGTGTGCGAGTTTTCTTACATGTTTTAACAAAGCATTTCTCCCTGATATAATGCAATTCTTCTGTCCCCTCCCCCCACTAAAGTATGCATGTTGTGAACACTTAGTCTGGTATATGCATTTTTGTACACATTACTTAGCTGAAGAAGTGCATTGCAAAATTCAGATCAAGATCCTAACTCAAGATCTTTTATGAAAAGTTAAGAAGCACAGATCACATACCAACTCCCAAGAAATGGGTCCTTTCTTTTTTTTTATAATAATAATAATTTTTATTAAGGTTTTCCAAACTAAAACAAATTAAAACAAATTAAATCCAATTTATAAACTTTTTGCCAATAACCAGGACTTCCCCTCCCTACCCCCTCTTGTGTTCCAAATCTTCCAGATAAGCAATTAAATTCAACAAGTTCTTATCCCCAAATTACACTCATCATCAGTAACCCAATTTATCCAAATTCCCATCCCCTAAGATCGATCTATTCCCTTCCACGAGTTCCCCCCTTTCAAACATAGTACAGATGGAAATAAAATAAATATGAGTAGTGATTTTACAACCTTTGGATTCCAACTTTCCCTCCCCTCTTTCCCCTTTGCGTTTCACCTATCCCTCTACTTCTAATATCTTCCTGGAGTTCCCACATTACACTATGTCCCTCAGGTTCTTTGCCAGTCTTTAATTACTAGTGTCCAATCATAGAAGGAGTCTATCAAAAAAGGGGCCCATTTCTTCTATCCAGGTTTTTATATCCAGGAGTAAAAACTCCAATTTTGTTTCCATAAGCTTGTCAAACCTGGATATCCCAAATGTTCCCTCTCCCAGTTCTGTCCAGTTCTTGTTGTTTCCTTGTTCTTGTCAATCATTCTCCTCCTTTTAGTTTCTCTGTTCTCCCACAGAAATGTTCTTTTTCCAAAAGTTTCTAGTGTCTCTGCAGAGGCTTGTTATTCAGGAGCAAAGCATTGCATCATGTTCCTTTCATTTTCCAACAAATAGTTCTATTGTTTCCTGTAGTGTATAGACCTCTGTAGACAAAATAATGTTCCATTCCTGCAGTTTCCCAGGAGATTAAAAGTTCCATTCAACTGTTCAAGTTTCCTGTCAAAAACACATGCAATATCCCTCAGCTCCTCTAGATGGATTACAGTAGCAAAGTTCCCTTCCAGAATCACATCCACCAGTCCAAGTAGCTTGTTAGCCCATATTTGAAACAGTTTATGTTCAATTTATAACAAAAGTAACCAGCAAAGTCCTCATAACAAAGTCTCTATTTTAATCTTCCTTTTTGACAGCTCTTTGACAGCTGTCAAAACCTCCATTGCTCTTCTCCAGGCAGTTTCACGAATCGCTCCAGGGATTCCGGGGGGGGGTTGCTTTTTTAAAACAATTCCACTTTTCTCCTCCAGCTCAATCTTATAATTTTCCCTCGCGAAGTTGCTAATTCGGCGAAATAAGGTTACACTCGATCTTAGTTGTCCAGTCCTTTGTTTTGGCTCTTCTACAATTTAGGGGTGGGCTGACTTCCTTTTTTCCGCCTCCCCCGTTCGCTCCAAATTTTAAAAATTTATCCCTTTTTTTTTAGTCCATATTCCAATTACTCACGGGTTCTTCTTTAGATCCAAATTTTCAATAGAAGAAGTCAGCGCTCTCCGCTGGATGGCATGCGGCTGCGCTCGGCAGGGATAGCAGAGAACTCAAAGCACCACGCTTCTCCCCGGCACCCGATCCGTAGCCTTTAAAAAGGCTCCTTCACGAGTCGGGAGAGCGCTAACGGTGCCAGCCGAGTCTCCATGTCCACGGCCTCCTCTGGCCGTGGTTTTTAAGGGTCCCCGCATCGCCGGTGCGGTAGGACCCAGCCCCTGCCAAGCAGGCTCCCTCCGGAGCTCGGAGGGAGTCCGCCATTCGGCGATGGCGCCGACCCGGAAGTCCCCTAGAAATGGGTCCTTTCTAAGGGAACGCCTCCCTCTTCTTCAAGGTGATGTTCTCCTTTCTCAGGACCTTCTTTCTTCCTTAAGGCAGGAGAGCTGTCATTGTGGGAGGGCCACCCAGTTATCATGTCCCTGAAACATACTATAGCATATAAACTTATCCTAAGATTATTCTCAAGTAACCTCATGTACTTCAATTCTCATGCTGTAAATATATATGGGCTCAGATATTCCAGAAAGAAAGAATGTTTTGAAAATCTCTCTCTCTTTTTTTCAAGGTTTGCTGACATCCCCTGAAATTTCAGATATTCTTTTTCTTCCTTCTGTAAACATCACCAGTGGCTAGGTATGCAGAATATGTCCATTGTGGTTTCACATTTTTGCAATCTTAAATTCAGTTCTCCATATTTCCACTTCATTTTGTGAATTTTTTAACATATTTTTTTCAAAGCACTTTCTTCTAATATAATGCACTTATATCCCCTCCAAAGTATGCCTTTTATGCACACTTTTGCCTTATATACACATTTTGTACATGTTATTTAGCTTAAGAGCTGCATTGCAAAATTCAGAGAAGTGCAAATTTCAGAGGTTGCCTATGTTTCACTTTGTAAACTTCAGAATGTGCAAAATGTGTAACTTCCACATGTGGTGGACTTGTGCACATGTATGCAAAGTTTGGGAACATGTTTTAGAGGAAATCAAGGATATTGTGGGCACTCCAGGCTAACCTGAATTTTCCCCTTGATACTTGGTTAAAGAAGGTCGTATATAAATCACAATATTTGAAAACCCATTCACTCATTATGAACGTATGGATTATGCAGCTAGATGGTGATCATTCACGACTCATATCAAAAGCAAACTTACGGCAGGCAAGTTCCTGCAAAATATGATTTTATGTGGATTTGATTGCATTCCCGGGCTTACTATTGACCATTCCTTTATGCTTCAATGGAATCATGATCTTATTATTCATAGCATTTTTAAAATCTTTCTGCAGTAACCATTCTCCCACTTTTCTTTCTTAAGTTGTGAACCATATTGTGCCAAACAGGAAAGCCACTGTTCATTTCTGGCTCTCTCAAACATTTGTACAGTATGTAACAAAATATAATAATAATAAATCACTGAACTTTCTGACGGTAAGAGCTGTTTGACAATGGAACAGACTCCCTTGGGAAGTAATGGGCTCTCCTTCCTTTGAGGTTTATAAGCAGAAGTTGGATATCCATCTGTCATGGATGCTTTAGTTGAGATTCCTGCATTGCAGGGGGTTGTTCGGGATCCCTTCCAACTCTATGATTCTATATTATTCTTTGTGTGTTTAATATTTAAAGTTAGTGAAGTAATAACAATTACCATCTAATCTGATGACTCACTAAATCCACTAAATTCAGTCTATTTACCTAATTGCACCACTGACCTGATTTGGGGTAAGTAACGTTCACTATATCATCATCCAACAGTTGAAATTCATTTTCTACACAGCTGAGTGTTTCTGTTGAGTGCAACTGTTGAGTAAAAAGGACCCCCTTGTATTTGAAATAAGTCACTGATGACACTGAAAAACTGAAGATGAGAGAGAAATTATGTCACATCCTTACGGACTTTCAGGTAGCTACCGTTTTAGAGCCAAACTCTGGGGATAGCTGGGGAGCAGGAGGAAGGGGAGAGTTCAGGAGGTGGCGATGGGCCATCAATAGATGCTCAAGTGGTGTCACCAGTCCGGGTGGTGACACCTGGCCAAGGAACTCAGTTATGAGTGCACATCATATCAGGCTTTCATCTCTCAGTCAGATCATGGGCACAAGTTGTAGCACAATTAACTCAAATCACCTCCACTTCCCATTAGGAAATAGGCCCAAATTGCATCCTCTCACTCACTGCCACTATGCATCAACTGAAGGAAAATCGCTTTAAACGAAGAAGAGAATGCAGCACCATAGTCACACCTGCCCAAAGCAAGGCACACCCATCCACACACATGCATAACTGCTTCTGGGCCTACTCTCATAGGATGAGTTGGGGCTATTTACCTGAAGTGCAAAATAATCTTTGATCGTCCCTACTTCTGCCAATAGGAGGCCAGGTGAGGTGAACTTTTCCCTCAGTTTGGAACCTTTGATACTCATTTATTGATTTAAAGCATTTCACATGCTCAGCAGTTGAAAACATTTCCCAAACATCTATACATGACAGCAGTAAAGCAAAGCAAACAGTCCCCACCCACAGCCTTAAAATCTTGAAATACAATCTGAAAGGGGAAGGGGAAGGGTTGAGAGGGAGCAGGAAGAAAACCTGTTCATAAAAATTTCAAAGATCTGAAACTGATAACCAGATTGCATGGGATCTATTTGGGAAGAAGAGAAGTGAAATGAAGCGGGTCTCTCAACAGAGACACTACTCTCCCTTCTCACTGCTGCAAACAGGTGGAGGACTGCCGATAGCAGACAGTTCAGGGAAGAGAGGAGCCAGGAGGTGCAGCAGAGCTGGTGAATGGACCTACTGTCACTTTTATCTCCCTCTGCTGCAGTCATTTATAGAATATTAAGTTAATTTGAAACCTTCTGGAAACCATGGTACTGCCCCCCAATAAATGTAGAAGTGATCACACACACACATCGTGATTTATGATATATTTCCAGGTCAAATATGAAATCACTATCACGAAACATTTTTGGACAGTGTACCAATACATTGCCCAGCCTGAGTCACAACCTGATTTGGCCTAAGCCTGGATCTCTTCCCCCACCGTTGCTGGGAAATTCCAGAATCAGACTGGAATTCAACTTGTATGCCAGCTGAGAATAGCTTTCCCCCCAGACTATAGTCTGTTATATGCATCTTATCAGCTCCGTCTGGCTCACCAACCATGGCCGTCCCTGGCAGGGGTACCCTGACCAATGTAGTCCATGTAACTTTGAAGCAAGAATACTGTAATGAGCTCTTTGTGGGGCTGCCCTTGAGTCTGGTTAGGAAGCTCCAGTTAGTGTAGAATGCTGTGACCAGATTGCTGCTGCCCAGACCAAGAGTAGGCTGGGATAGAGTGAGTCATTATGGTACCCCATTCTCTGGCAAATTGATGCATGCTGTGAGTTGCAAAAATAAACATGGCCAGGCACAATCTCCCTGGGTTTGGGCAAAACCTGCTTTCAGCTTTGCCACTGTGGTGAAGAGTAATTTGTCTCTGCTGATAAACTACAGGGAGTAAAGAGGGACATTTTGTTGCATTCCAGCATGTGTTAAATGAAAACACCATAATATCCAACAGTTCCCAACCCAAATCCAGGACACACACATTCAGGTCTCCTTGGCCCAGCCTGCTGTCTTGGGCCCAGTGCCTTACTTTCACTGTCTCTCCTCCATTGATGCTGCCATGACGATGCCAAGGCTGCTGCCACCACAAGACCTCAGTTGAGGCCCACCACAGCCACTGATGTACTTCCAGAAGCCAGCGCCACACTTCTGGAAGTGCAATTTGAGGTGCAGCCCAGCTTCTAGAAGTACGTCTGAGGCCACAGCAGGCCTCAATGGAGGACTTGCAGTCAAGGCCTTGCCTTCCTGCAGCAGAGGAGAAGCCAGGGCACCTTCTGTTAAGCTGGGATCTCTTGCTCAAAGGAGGACAGTTGGCAGGTATGAAAACACACATGTAATTTTTTTTAATTTAGAACAACAGCACTATTCCAGATCAAGTATCTGTTTATTTAGCAGAAGGTACCCAAACCATATCAAACATAAGAATGTGAAGGTGGAGAACAGCAGGAACAATGTTCTCCCAGTAAACATGGTCGAAGTATTCGCTCTGCACCACTATCAGGAGGTTCTTCCAGTCCCCGGAGATCCCTAGAACAAGACAAGAGCAAGTGGCAACCACAAAGAATTTCACCTGAAATTGCTTCAACTTATATTAGAACTTTTCTTCCTCGTACTCAGGCATGTGGCAGCTCAGGTAGCTGATGTTAGGGGAAAAAACACATGCCCCCTAGGCTTTTGCTCTGAACCCCTCCCCAGCCATTCCCACCCTCCTGATTTGGATTTCCAGCAGCACTAATGCATGCATGTTGGGTACCTGGACCAGCTGGGTGTCTCATCCAGACATGTTTTCTTATTGCGTCACAGAGATCTCCATTAACCGTGTGTCTGTTGCTCTGCCTGCTGAATTTCTGCTTGCATTCCAAATACTGTAGATGTGAAAGGCACAGAACCTGCCAAATCTAGCATAAACAATCCTTTTTTAAAAAAACATAATTTTTATTAACAGGCCAATCAAATCACATTGTTTCAAATCACATTAATTCCAAATTATACACCTGTCAGAGCTGCCTCTAGGTCCCAGCTCACAGAGGACCAACGCCAGGTTGATGTAATGTACAAAAGTCTTTATTGAAGTTTAGTTTCCATTTCAACGCCAGAGCGTGCAGCCCTACGTCTTAGACCTTAGATCGGCGAAGTCCCGTCTGAATCACCTCCCCTTCCGCACCAGTTAAAGATCCTAGCCCTGCTCCACCTTCTGTGCTGTTCTCTCCTCCTCTGGGTCCTCCTGCCCACCGGGACATTGCCCTTTCTGGACTCCTCCGACCCTGAGTCGCTTAGCTCCTCCCCCTGCCTCCGGCGGGCTTTAGGACCCGGTTCCCAATCCTCATTCTCTGCTGTCCCGCGCTCCTGTACATTTGAACTTGTTTCTCGCGCCAACCCAGTGACCTTTCTCCTAACCGTTACACTGCTTCTATCACTGCTTCCCTCTTCCGTGACACTGGCCGGATCTGACCTCCCCTCCGTTGCCTGACTCTCCGATGGAGGCGTAGTCAGCTCTGCCTCGTCTCCTCTCCCTGGTGGGGAAAGCACTGGCCCCGATACCTGGGACTCTTCCCCCCCACTCTGCTCTGGTGGGGAAGCTGGTCCTGATTTCCAACTACTGCTCTGGGAGTCCCTGCTGCCCCCTTGCTCCTGGGGCGTTCCCCTTGGGAACCCCCTGCCCCTGGCCACTGGCGCCCCCTTTTGTGAATCTTCCGATTCGCTGGAGAGGCTCATGGAATCCCTCGGACCACTGTCCCCTCCTACGCTCCCCTCGGATTCCTCCCCCTCGCTCTCCATCTCCCCTCTTCCCTGTGCCTCTGCTCCTGAGCCCCTGACAACAGCCAAATTTTTAAATTTTGTTGGGGGTACCCGTATATCAAGCTCCGAACGAGGATCCAAACATCACTTCTATTACTGCTTTAATTAAACAGTTCTATCCAGTTCTGTCCAGATGGTCTCTTTATTACTTTCTTCATCTTCTTGTTGTTGTCATATATTCCTTTCTTTGTGAGTTCTGATAATCTTCACAAGCAGGTTGGAAGCAAACATCGTCTGTGTGGGTTTTACACACTCCACAAGTCATATCTCATAGGGACAGCCGCCATTCCCCTCCTCCTTCAAAAGTTTATCTTCGGTCTGCCCTTTAGTTTTCCCAGGCTTGTCAGATATCTCAAAGAGGGCTCTGCCAGGATAAGATCGCATTCCAATCATCATTCACATTCCAATAATCCTGGTCCTCCTCCCCCCATCTTTCTTAGACAAGCCTGTCTTGCGATACACCATTTAAAACTGCGTCATAGAATTTTTCCATTCTCCGATATTTACCAATCCTCTCTTTGATCTTTAATTCCCACACACACACACACAGTTTTTAAATTCCTGCTTGTGATAAATAAAATATGGTGATTCTTCTTTCTTTGGGGTGGAGGGTTATTAATACTCACATAAGGCAAAGAAAAGAAAAGTTTTTTCCTCCACCCCCCTTCTTCACTCCAGACATACCAGTCTCTTGTGTTTAAATGAATATTTATTGACATTTTCAATAACAAACATAACAAAAATAAACAAAAAAGTAACAAAAATACAAAAAACTTAAAAAAACAATTACAATTGCTTATTTTCATATAACTTCTTTCTCAGACCTCCTCACACCTCCCCTTCTTGTATTCCAATTCAAATTGTTAACCCAGCAAATCCTTATTACCTATTTCTCAACCTTCACTTAATAATTTTTACATACTGTAATTTTACCTTTCTTCCATTTCCTCAAATTATTTTTGCAACTCTTATTTTCATTTTAATATGACCATTTAAAAACCCATTTTAGCTTATCCAAACTTAAACGTCAATACTTATACATCTTTACTCATTCTTAAGCGTATTTTAATTATCCTCTTTCTTCCATTTCCTCAAATTACTTTTGCAAACCTTATTTTCATTTCGTTTTAACCATTCTAAAAACCAATTTTAACTTATCTAAACTTAAACATCTTATACGTCATTTCTTATTCTTTAACATATTTCTTAAGGTCGGCCAATATTCCCTTCCACGGCTTTCCCAACTTCCATGCAAATAACAAAACAAATTAAAACAAAATACTTTATGGTTATATACCCTTTGGATTACCAGACTCCACCCCCCCCTTTCCCGGTTTTGGTCCCCAACAAATGTTCATCAGTCTAATATACTGTTTCGCCTGGAGAACTCACGTCCGAGGCTCTCAAATCACCCTCAGTTCCTCTCTGCCGGCCTCTTTGACAGTCCTTGATGTTAAGCCCCAAGGCTCGGAGGGGCTCCGACCCAACAGGATCCATGTTTTTTCCAACTAACCCTCCATATTTAAAATTAATGCTTATGGGGTGCTCCAAACCTAGTTTCATCTTCCTCTCAAGTCCCAAAGTCCCCCAAGCTCCAACATCCACCTTGGTCAAATTTGTAATCCTTAGGTCTTCAGATCCCCACATGAGGAGATCTCTCAGATTTACAATTTCCAGCTCAGGCCAGGCTTTCCACCTCAAATTTTTATTCTCCTTTGTTGCCTTCATGTCAGGCCCCAAATTGTAGCTCTCCTTTAACATCTGCAAGGTAACAACTCCTCCTTCCTTATATATTTCCAATTATATTTTCGAGTTAAAGTGAACCAGCACACGCAGATTGGAGACAGCGTCAGGAAGAGCCGACTTCACCGAGGGATGGTGCCAAGTGACCGGTACCCCCTTCTTTCGAATCTGGGGGTGCATTATGGACACCGCTGGCAAGGCAGTCCCCCCATCTCCTTGGGGGGTCGGGAAGACTGCATACTTCCCATAGCAGCCTCTTAATTACCTCGTGTGGGTCGGAGAGATGTTATTGTCGGCCATCTTCCAATGCGCCACCTGGTGGCCCCCTAGCATAAACAATCCTTAGGCAACTACTGTGTCTTGATTGCCTGGAGAATCAGGAACTTATTTTCAGGGAGTCCCCAGAATTATTGAGGTCTCAAAATCGTGCAGAAACACCCTTGTTCTCCAGACTGCCTCTTTCAGAATAATTTCTTATTTTGATCTGGACTTTCATGAAATAGATAGACTTAGGTGGGATGTTGCACAGTGAGAAAGGTATACAATCCTGCAAACTGTGCCCATTTTCTGGACCTTCAAACTGTGTTCACAATCATCCCTGACCCCACACTCTATTGACTGGTTTCTGACTGACTTTTTCTGTGTGGCATCAAACAGAAAAACAGAAATAGAAGAGGTTATTCACCCCTGGTATGCAGCATTGTAGCCTTATTCCTTGGCACTCCGTGGCAACCAATGTTTTTACCTTTCCTCGTGAACTTTGATTTTGTGCTCTCGGGTATTAAAGAAAAGTTGGACATCTTGTTGTCCTTCATCTTGTGGAAGGAGGCGTTTTCCACCACAGACTCAATTTGTTGGATGTTTAGCTCCTTGCCAAGAAAATGACTGATCTTCTGCACGCTGCCTCGAAGGTCCTGCAGAAAGCAAAAGCAAATGGCTGTGAATCCTCATGTGATGGAGAGAGCTTGCCCTTCATCAGGAGGCACACAGAGAGCATGAGTACCAGTATGCAATGTGCACTGGGTAAGATGGATGCCTTGAAGATGTGGAATTTGCTGTTATCACCATGCAGAAGCCACTGTGTCTCCAGCTGCCCCTCAGCCAGCACAGCACCCATGGGGCATCTGAGTCATCAAGAGACATTGCCTTTGAGGCAGAAAAGCAGGTTATTGGCACATCTGTTCTAATGCAGAACAAAGGAAATGTACTCTGCACATGATATGCTGTGTATGTAGAGGTAGCAATGAATTTTGCACATACTCAGAACCCCCTTCCATCCAATATTACCAGAATCTTTCAACAACAACAACAAAGGCAGCTTCATGTGTGAATAATGTCAGAATTGTATCTTTCTTCCCGAGTGGCCTTGCTCCCCTAACAATTAAGGGCAATTTCCAATTTACATGGAAACGAGCAGTGAAAAATATAACTAATCTAGGCTTCAACACGGGGCATGAACAAGCTAACAAAAACATTAAACTGTGGAAGACACAGAACACCAAGCAGACCTAGCCAGGTCCCCAAAATTTCTAATCAGCGAAACCAGAAGATACCTCACTTCCCAAATGCCATATATAACCAACCTTGAAATCTCAAAACATCAAAGGCCTTCAATCTGGCCCGTTGTTAGGCCCTCCCCTCAGCCATTCAGGAAGGCTGTTATAGGAAGACACCATATGAGGAGAGGAAATCCCCATGTGGTTCTGGGCAGCAGGAAACAACGAAACATGTCTTTTTCCATTGCCAGTACTATGTAGACATACAAGCAAGGTTTATCCTGCCTATCCTGCTTAACTTCCAAGGATGCACAGAACAACTTAACATTTCCCTACTACTCCAGGATGAAAATCCAGATGTTACATATTCAGTTGCTAGATTTTGTGCTGCCATTATGGATAGTCACCAAAGGATATTCACCCATTTGTGCTATAAACCAGTCCTAAACTGAAGGCCCATATTGCAAGACCATTATTCCCATAAACTCCACCCCTTATAGTTGTTTTAATTGCGTGCCTTTTGGTCCTTATCAGTTTTAATTATCAGTTCTTCCTCATCAATTATTTGTGTTTAATCTCATACTCTATTCAAGTGTTCTATCCTATGCTTGTTTCTTTGTTCTTATATACCTTAGCAATCACCTGTCTAAATCCTAACTGCTACTTTATTCATATGTTCCTCTTATGCTGGTCTGTGACCGTAAGAAAGTTTTATTCATGTCAGAATTGGGGCAGCAGGTCAACACAGTTAAAATTGGACCTTTACCTGCTGTAGTTCTTCATAAGTGATGAAGAAGATGTTGGCTCTCTCCTTCATCTCCACCCAGCCTTTCACATGGTCAAACCAGGAACCATAACCCACTGGAAGAGCAAAGAGGAAGCAAGGGTGAAATGTAAGGAGTTGTGGGGGGGAGTAGAGAATGCTATTGTAGATGTAGAGGAAACACCAGCCAGGAACTTGGAAAATAACTGCAATATCCCTTAAAAACAAAATCAGTAACAGGAGACTTCAACACTACCCTGTGTCCAATACCACCTGCTGACTGATCTATCTACTGACATTATTCATGTACGAGAGAAGTAAAGCTTTGAATGAGTCAACAATATTATGCTTTAATGGGCTTTCTCCATTAAGGGTTTTTTTTGTTTCTGCCACCAGTGAGAACGTCTGCTATCATCGATTCTGATCTATTCTTTTGTTGGTGCCAATCCCACCCTGAGGTTAAGGGCTTTCCTTAAATTTCACCCTATTCTCATTTAATGCCAATCTTGCCAAAGGACATTTATTGATTTTCTTTAAAAGCAAATGACAAATGTAGGAATTCCCTGCATTTCTGCCCTTCTCCATGTATCCAACTGGGGATTATAGGTCTCTGATAGGACTGTAGAGTTACATAAAAATTAATACTTTCTGGTGGTGGACATCACTGGTGCTGGGTCACAGCAAACAAAAGTGGCTGATTTGCCTCCTTCCATACTTTCCCCTCTCAGGAATCTCTCCATGAACTCTTCCACAGTTCCAGGGTCCTTCAACGCTTTAAAGCCTTTGGTGAAGTGGTAGCTTGAAACCATAGCATCTCTGGGGTTACGCAGAGTATAGACTACCTGTAACAGAGGAAGAGCTATATTGAAGGAGGGCCCAGGCAGCAAACTGAAGGCATGATAAATAAAACCTGACATGGGAACAGGGAAAGCCTCCAATGAGGACCTGGGCTGACCATGCATGTGGACCATGTACACTTACAGTTCTTCCACAATCAGGAAACTGCTAAGGAGATTCCCAATATTCCTCCCCATTCTCTACTGCAAAATATAGCATCCTCCTGTAAAGAGGCTGTGTCAAGTGTTCCAAAATCCCCCACATCTGTGTCTCAAAAAGACAGGAGCCAAAGGCTTGATGTTTCCATTGTTCCTCACTTACCTTGGCCTTGGAGTGGAGGAAGGACTTGGGGAAAAGCTGGAATGGCAGGTGAGGATTCAGGATCCTGGGGGGAGGATTTTTCAAGGCAATCTGCAAGTTATCATCAATCTCAATCCGGGGTACCCTTTCCCACAGTGATACATTCTGAACCCATGAGGAGTCCCCATGTCTCAAGATTAAGCTCAAGACCTCTGCCATCCAATGGGTAAAGGGACCCCTGACCATTAGGTCCAGTCGTGACCGACTCTGGGGTTGCGGTGCTCATCTTGCTTTATTGGCCAAGGGAGCCGGCGTACAGCTTCCGGGTCATGTGGCCAGCATGACTAAGCCGCTTCTGGTGAACCAGAGCAGCGCACGGAAACGCCGTTTACCTTCCCGCCAGAGTGGTACCTATTTATCTATTTATACGTTGATGTGCTTTTGAACTGCTAGGTTGGCAGGAGCAGGGACCGAGCAACGGGAGCTCACCATTGTCGCAGGGATTCAAACTGCCGACCTTCTGATCAGCAAGTCCTAGGCTCTGTGGTTAAACCACACCTGCCTGGCCCTTGCAAAAACAATTAGATTAACATAAAAATTTGAATGAATCTTCATCATATGGTAGCTATTCAGCACCCTCCCATTGGGCAAGATTCCCAGAATTATAGAATAGAATATCGTAGTGAAATTTGCAACAGTAGTGAAAAAGAAAAACACGGACATTAATTGTCTAACATACAAGGAAATATTAGAAGAAAATAACCAATTGAAAATAAAAAAAATACTAAGAACTTAAGCAGGCAGGTGTGAACTGGCATCAATATTACCAGCTAAATGAAATTTTAAAATCAGACACAAAAAAAGGATTTGACACAAAGATATGGAATTTAGAAAGAAAACTATTATTAAATGATAATCATAAAAATTATCAAAAACATACAGATTATTACTGGATTGGAACATTAAGGACGAGGAGGTGAAGGAAGTGATGGCAGATTCGTCTACATACTAACAACCTTTAGAGATGGTTATCCTGACACAGCATCAGAGACTTTGGTAATATGGTGCCCTGAGCAAGGACAAAATTTACCCCTTCCCCCCCCCCCAATATTTTAACCATAATATCTTTAGGTACAGTTGCTTTTTTAATAAATCTCTGTAGGTAACCATATAAGTATAGGTTTGATTGTGATTATGATTATGAACCCCCTCAGCTTGGGACCCTTTGCAAGGGAACCACCCACACCACCCATATTCAGCACCGACAGCCTTCCTAGTGACATGAGAAGCATGCCATAACGTATAACATTCTATTGGGAATATTCTCAGTCCAGCTCAAGAGCCCTGTAAATATTTGGGTTCACATATCCCAGAAAGAAAGAATGATGTGAAAATCTCTCTTATTTTTGTTCAAGTTTTCCAGACTTGCCCAGGAATTTCAAGGGTTCTTTCACTTCCTTCTGTGAACATCAACTGTGGCTAGGGATGGTATAATATGTCTATTTTGATTTCTCATTTTTGAAATATTAAATCCAGCTCTCCATATTTCCAAATCAGTTTGTGAATTCTCTTGCACATTTTTACATAGCGTTTCCCCCTAATATAATGCATTTCTATGTTTTACCCCACTAAAGTATACATTTTATGCACACTTAGTCTAGTATATGCATTTTTGTACACATTACTTAGCTGAAGAAGTGCATTGCAAAATTCAGGGATTGCCTTTGTTTCACTTTGTGTACTTCAGAAAGTGAAAAACATGTAACTTTCACATGTGGTGGACTTATTCACGTGCGCAGATTTTGGAACCAGGTTTTACAGGAAATGAAGGATATCTTGGGCACACAGGTCTATTCAGATTTTCAACTCGTTTGCTGCCCATCCTTCTTTCTTTATAAATTTCTTAACATTTATTTGCTTGTTGCTCCTTGACTAATCATTATCCAGAGATGGAGAACAAACCGGACTTCCCCTTCATACCTCGTTTACAAAGCTCCAATATATCACAATACAGTTGAACCTTGGAAATCGAACGGAATCCGTTCCGGAAGTCTGTTTTCGGAAACCAAGGCAAGGCATCCAATTGGTTTCCGATCGTGCAGGTGTGCCAGAAACAATAGAAGCTGTGCTGGATGTTTGGCATCCGAAAAAAGTTCAAAAACCAGAACACTCATTTCCCATTTTTGATTGTTCGGGAGCCAGAAGGTTCGGCTTCGGAGACATTTGGGATCCAAGGTATGACTGTATCTGAAAAACTCATTCATTTTTCATGGGTTTCCAGGGATAAAGCCAAAGTTTAGGACTATGCAGCTACATGGTGGTTGTTCATGACTTATGTCAAAAACAAACTTATGGCTGACAGGTTTAGTGGACACTATGTCCACTAAATCCAAAATCTATTTACCTAATTGCAATACTGACCTGACTTGGGGTAAGTGACATTCACTATATCATCATCCAACACTTTGAAGTCGTTTTCCACATAGCTGAGTGTTTTCTCTGAGTATATTTCTGGAGAAAATGGGATCCCCTTGTATTTGAAATAAGGCATTAGGCATTGATGATACTAAAAAACTAAAGCTATGAGAGAGAGAGAGAGAGAGAGAGAGAGAGAGAGAGAGAGAGAGAGAGAGAGATTATGCCACATCCTTAGGGACATTCAGGTAGCTACTGTCCTAGAGCCAAATTGCGGAGATAACTGGGGGCAGGGGAGAGTTCAGGAGGTGGTGGTGGGCCATCAGTAGATGCTCAAGTGGTACCACCAGGTGTGGTGGAAAAAAATTCAAAAAACTCAATTCTGAATACATGTCATATCTGGCAGTGCTGGGTCAGATACTGATCAGCACGAAGAGGCAGAGTCCATTGTCAGTGAAATTAATGCTTTATTCAAGGAAATGGAAACTCAACAATTTTTCCAGGTCAGTCTTTCCCATATAGAGCTGTTGTCTGGACTGAATGTCCCTTTCTTGCACACTTTCTAAGGCACCTCCTCTGCCAGATGTTGCCCAAGCAGTTTGTTTTTAATTATATTTTGTTTGTTTTTTAACTTGTTCTTAGCTTTTTGTGATTTTACTGTTTAGTTTTATGATACAGTGGTATATAAATATTTTTATGAATGAACAGATAAATATTCATTTACCCAGTCTCTAACCTGAATATAAATTTATTATATAACATTTATTATTTATTATATAATTATATTATATTATATTATATTATATTATATTATATTATATTATATTATATTATATTATATTATATTATATATTATAAATTTATTCATTTTACCCTGCTGCTTAGCATCCAAAGAGGAAGTTTTCTAAGAGCAGTACACGCATTTTAAAAAAGAACACAAACAGGGAAGGCATCTGAGGATGTGCCCTCATATTCACCCAGTGCTTTTCAAGCTGCACTGGCTCCCGGTGGAGTACAGGGTCAGATTTAAGGTGCTGCTTTTGACCTTTAAAGCCCTTCACGGCCTAGGACCCTCGTACCTCCGGGACCGCCTCTCCTGGTATTCCCCACGGAGAGTCTCAAGGTCCATAAATAACAACACCCTAGTGGTCCCGGGCCCTAAGGAAGTTAGATTGGCTTCGACCAGAGCCAGGGCCTTTTCAACTCTGGCTCCGGCCTGGTGGAACGCTCTGCCTCATGAGACCAGGGCCCTGCAGGATCTGATTTCTTTCCGCAGGGCCTGTAAGACAGAGTTGTTCCGCCTGGCCTTTGGCTTGGAGCCAGTTTGATTCCCTCCCTCCCCCCCCTCTCTCTCTCTCTCTCTTTTTCCCCTTCTTTTCCTTCTCCTCCTGCGATGAGGCTACATTTTAATATTTTAATGTTCCATTATTTTAATTGTTGTGTTTTATTTTTGTTTTTAAGTTTGTAATCATTCATCTTGTTTTTATTATTGCTTGTAAGCCGCTCTGAGCCCGGCCTTGGCTGGGGAGGGCGGGGTATAAATAAAAAATTATTATTATTATTATTATTATTATTATTATTATTATTATTATATTGGAAGGTGCCAGGCATGTTATCATGGAAGAACACAATCATCTTATGACGCTTCCGTAGGCATCCTATCTTGAGCAGTGTGAAGAGTCCTTTTTGGCTGACGAGGTTGAAGGCCTTCATCAGGTCTATGAAAGCGATGTTCAAGGGGTGTCTCTTTAGACCTCCAAGCTCTAAAGACACTTTCTGATTTGGTAAAAAAAATAAAGAACAACTGTACCATTCCTGATCAGATATGTTTATTAGCACAGTGGTAGCAGAAACTATCCAAACCATATGATACATAAGAATGTGGAGAAAATCAGGATCAACAATCTGTGATACTTCATTCCCAAGGGAAAGTCATATTCACACCACGCATGTTCTCCCAGTAAACACGGTCAAAGCGTTCACTCTGTGCCACTGTCAGGTGGTTCTTCCAGTCCCCGCAGATCCCTAGAACAAGACAAGAGCAAGTGGCAACCACCAAGATGTTCACCTGAAATTGCGTAAACTTAAATTGGGACATTTCTTCTTCGTCCTCAGCTGTGAGGCAGGCAACCCCTCAGGTAGCTGATGTTACTGATGTGTCTTAATGGCCTGGAGAATCTGCAACCTCTTTTCAGGGAGCCCCCAGCATTATCCAGGTCCCAAAATTGTGCAGATACATCCTTGTTCTCCAGGCTGCTTCTTTCAGAATAATTTCTTATTTTGATCTGGATACCCATGAAATAGATAGACTTAGATGGGATGTTGTACAGATAGGAAGATATACAATCCTGCGAACTGTACCCCCTTCTGGACCTGCAAACTGTGTTGACAGTCAGCTCTGACTCTATGATCTATTGACTGGTTGCTGATAGGTTTTTTCTGTGTGGCATCAAACATCCACAGAAAAAGAAGAGTTTCTTCACCCCTAGCATGAGCATTATGGCTTTATTCCTTGGCAACCAATGTTTTTACCTTTCCTCAAGAGTGTTGCTTTTGTATGGTCAAAAATGTTGTCTGGTGTTAAGGAAAAGTTGGACATCTTGTTGTCCTTCATCTTGTGGAAAGAGGCGTTTTCCACCACAGACTCAATTTGTTGGCTGTTCAGCTCCTTGCCAAGAAAATGACAAATCTTCTGCACGCTGCCTCGGAGATCCTGCAGAAAGCAAAAGGAAATGGCTGTGAATCCTCATGTGATGTAGAGAGCTTGCCCTTCATCAGGAGGCACACAGAGAGCATGAGGACCAGTATGCAATGTGCATTGCGTGGCAATTCCCGCCTCCCACCAGTTGGAATAAATGAAGACACAGGACACCGTTAGTTTAGGTTAATGGGCAAAAAATGGGCACAACTTTATTGGTTACAGGTAAGAGCGGTATTGGCTTTAGGCATTGGTCCTATCAGACTATCCTGCTTCAGCCTGTTGGCATGAAAACTGGAAAGGGTTAACACCAGTAGGGGGAGCCCTGAGATATACATCACTAGGAACTCCCCGAGGGGTCACCGCTCAGGGGCGTGCTTTAGGCCCTGGCCTCCATAGGTTTTGGACTAGGCAACGCCCCCCAGAAATCTTTACCGGACTGCAAGGACAAAAAGGGGAGATCCCAGGGCCGCACCGGCCTTAAATGACCCAGGCCACGCCCCCGGGGCTAGCCGAATCGCTGGCCCTGGGGCTGACGCGGCCCAAGGATTTCCCAGGTCGTGCGGGGCTAAAGCCAGCCCCGTGCAGTTGTTGGGGGTGTGAGCCTGCAACTCCACCTCCTCCTTATGTCGGCATTGCCTTTGGGCAAAATGAATGTCTTGAGGATGTGGAATTTGCTGTTATCACCTTGCAGAAGCCACTCTGTCTCCACCTCTCCTCAGTCAGTACCGAACACAGGGGGCACCTGAGTTAGCAAGAGACATTGCTTTTGCAGCAGAAAAGCAGGTTATTGGCACATCTGCTCCAGTGTAGAAATAAGGAAATGTACTCTGCACATGATATACAGTGTATATAGAGGTAGCACCGAATTTTGCACATACTCAGAATCTCTTTCTAGCCAATATTACTAGAATATTTCAAAAAAGAAGGCAGCTTCATGTGTGAATAATATCAGAATTGCGGCTGCAGGTCAACACAGTTAAAATTGGACCTTTACCTGCCGTAGTTCTTCATAGGTGTTGAAGAAGATGTTGGCTCTCTCCTTCATCTCCACCCAGCCTTTCACATGGTCAAACCAGGAACCATAAGCCACTGGAAGAGCATAGAGGAAGCAAGGGTGAAATGTAAGGAGTTATGGAGGGGAAGTAGAGAATGCTGTTGTAGACATAAACACCATTCAGGAACCTAGAAAATAACTGCATTTTCCCTTAAAAACACAAGACTTCAACGCTACCCTGGGTCCAATGCAACCTACTGACTGCTCTATGTACTGACATTTTCCACATACAAGAGAAGCAAAGCTTTGAATGAGTAGATAATCTTACGCTTTAATGGGCTTTCTCCATTAAGGTTTCTTTTTCTTTCTGCCACCAGTGAGAATGTCTGCTATCATCGATTTTGATCTATTCTCTTGTTGGTGCCAGTCTCACCCAGCTGTTAAGGACTTTCCTTAAGTTTCACCCTCTTCTCATTTTAGTGCCATTCTCGCCCATCTGAAAGGACGTTTATTGATTTTCTTTGAAAGCAAATAACAAATGTAGACACCCCCCCATTTCTCCCCTTCTCCGTGTATCCAACTGGGAATTATGGTTCTCTGATAGGACTTTAGAGTTACGTAAAAATAAATACTTTCTGGTGGTGGACATCACTGGTGCTGGGTCACAGCAAACAAGAGTGGCTGATTTGCCGCCTTCCATACCTTCCCCACTCAGGAAACTCTCCATGAACTCTTCCATAGTTCCAAGGCCCTTCAATTCTTTAAAGCCTTTGATGAAGTGGTAGACTGAAACCATGGCATCTCTGGGGTCACGCAGAGTATAAACTACCTGTTACAAAGACAGGGCCACATTTAGGGAGAGCCCAGGCAGCCTTACCCTAACATTAGGCAGAGTGTGGCAGCAAACTGAAAGCACAATAAATAAAGCCTGACTTGGAAACAGGAGAAGCCTGCAGTGAGGACCTGGGCTGAGCATGCATGTGGACCATGGCCAGTTCAATTTCTCGAGCATTCATGAAACTGTTAAGGAGATTTCTGATATTCCTCCCTATCCTCTAGTACAAAATATGGTATCCTCCTAAAAATGAGCTGTGCCAAGTGTTTGTGCTCCAATATCCCACACATCTGTGTGTCAAAAACACAGAAGCCAAAGACAGGCTTGATGTGTCCGTCGTTCCTCTCTCACCTTGGCCTTGGAGTGGAGGAAGGACTTGGGGAAAAGCTGGAATGGCAGGTGAGTAGTCAGGATCCTGGGGGAAGGATTTTTCAAGGCAATCTGCAAATGATCAGCATACTCAATGCAGGGTGCCCTTTCCGTCAGTGGTACATTCTGAACCCATGAGGGGTCCCCTTGACTCCGGATTAAGCTCAAGATCTCCGACATCCAATGAGTACCTAGGAGAAAGTCCACCAGTCAGAGACTTCTTCTATAATACCACTTGTACATTAATGTCTGGCCCTTGCTAAATCAAATGGAGAAACTTAAACAATCAAATGGATCTTTGTCCCCTGCTAGCTATTCAGCATCCTCCTATGCGGCAAGATTCCACACATCAGGGATGGTATACTGTTGTGAAGTTGACTATATTATTTAGCTGGTTGTTGTGCAGATGACAACAGACTCAAATCTGCTTGATCAGGCCAATGGCCTATCCTGTCCAGCTCCCTGTTTCTCCCAAAAGCCTGTGGGAAACCAGAGAGCAGAACATGAGCTCAAGAGCATTCTCCCCTCCTGTGGTTACCAGACAGTAGTATTTGGTAGCATTACTGCCTCAACTGTGGAGGCAGAGCACAGCCATCATGGCTAGTAGCCACTAATAGCCTGCTCCATGAATCTGTCTCCTCCTCTTATTTGCTCCATCATGCATCACTTTACACTTGTTTACATTGACTTGCCTTTGCCATTTTGCTGACCATGTATTTTTAGTGTCAGCAAACCTGGCCACCTCACTACTTGATCATTTATGAACAAATTAAAAAGCACAGGTCCCAATACCAACTCCCAAGAAACGGGTCCTTTCTAAGGGAATGCCTCCCTCTTCTTCAAAGTGATGTTCTCCTTTCTCAGGACCTCCCTTCTTCCTGACGGCAGGAGAGCTGTCATTGTGGGAAGGTCACCCAACTACCACATCCCTGAAGGCCTCATTCACCACTTTCTCTGCCTCCTACTCTTTCTAGTTCTGCCACCTTGGCCTCAAGGGAAGGAACTTGTTCCCAGAGAACCAGAATCTCATGGCACCTCTGACATACACATGACTTCTGTGCCATGGGGAGATATTCATACAATTGGCAGAGGGTGCAAAACCCCCACACCCCTGCTGGTTTTGATAATTTGCTTCTTTTAATTTAGTTACCCATTGACTTTCCTGCTTGCTAGATTTCTGTTTTCTTGTGCGGTTCTTAGTCTAGTTTACTGTGGTTCCCTGAATTGTCCTGCTAGGTAGCTTTTCCTAGCCCTAGGATTTAGCTCCTGTGTTGTGGGTTTTCACAGGATTTTTATCCTGGTGGAATGTCACCTTACTGTGTCCTTGTCAATCCAAGTTGCTTTAATTCAATCATTAAGTTAAGTCCGTGTTAATTATGAGGACTATAACAGACAGATGGCATATTTGTCTATATACAATCAACATTTAGATATGGTTATCCTGACACAGCATCAGAGACAACTTTTGTAATATGGCGCTCTGAGCAAGGACAAAAAATTCCCCTCCCCCCCAAAAAAATATTTTCACAATAATACATTTAGGTACAGTTGCTTTTTTAATAAATCTTCTCAGTAGGTAACCAAATAAATATAGGTTTCATTATTATTGTGATTATGCACCCCCTCGGCTTGGCACCCCATGCAAGGAAATCACCCACACTGCCCATATCCAGCACCAAAAGCATTCCTAGTGACATGACAGAAGCATGCCATAATGCATAAGATTCTCCTGGGAATATTCTCAGTTCAGCTCACGAGCGCTGTAAATATCTGGGTTCAAATATCCCAGAAAGAAAGAAAGATTTGAAAATCTCTGATATATATTTTTTTGCAAGGTTTCCGGACATCCCCATGAATTTCAAATGTTCTTTCACTTCTTTCCATGAACATCAACAGTGGCTAGGGGTGGTGTAATACGTCTATTTTGATTTCTCCTTTTTGCAATCTTACATTTAATTCTCCATATTTTCATGTCAGTTTGTGAATTTTCTTGCACATTTCTACAAAGCATTTCCCCTTACTATAATAAATTTTTATTCACCCCCCCCCAATAAAGTATGTATTTTATGCACACTATTCTAGCATATGCATTTTTGTACACATTACTTAGCTGAAGAAGTGCATTGCTAAATTCAGAGAATGTCTGTGTTTCACTTTGTGTACTTCAAAAAGTGGGGGGGAAAACATGTAACTTTCACATGTGGTGGACAGGTCTATTCAGATATTCAACTTGTTTGCTGTCCACCTTCCTTATTTGTAAATTTCTTATAATTTATTTGTTTATTGCTCCTTGACTAATCGTTACCCACTGATGGAGAACTAACCTGACTTTTCCCCTTTATACCTGGTTGAAGAAGGTCTTATATATCGCAACATCTGAAAAACTAAACACATTCATTTTTCATGGGTTTCCAGGGATTAAGCCAAAATTTAGGACTATGCAGCTACTTGGTGGTTGTTCATGACTTATGTCAAAAGCAAACCTATACCTGGCAGGTTTAATGGATACTTTAAGTCTAAATCCAGACTCTATTTACCTAATTGCAACACTGACCTGACTTGGGGTAAGTCACGTTCACCATATCATCATCTAACAGTTGAAAGTCATTTTCCAAATAGCTGAGTTTTTCCACTGAGTTAAACTGTTGAGTAAAAATGATCCCCTTGTATTTGAAAGTAGCCATTGATGACTCTGAAAAACTGAAGATGAGAGAGAGAGGGAGAGAGATTATGTCACATCCTTAGGGACATTCAGGTAGCTACTGTTCTAGAGCCAAGCTTTGTGGATAGCTGGGGAGCAGGACGAAGGGGAGAGTTCAGGAGTTGGTGATGGGCCATCAATAGATGGTTGAGTGGTACCACCAGGTGTGGTGGTGGGAAATCCAAGGAACTCACTTCTGAGTACATGTCATATCTATCAAGGCTGGGTCAGATACTGGTCAGCGCAAAGAGGAAGAGTCTGTTGTCAGTGAAATAAGTGCTTTATTCAAGGAAATGGCATACAACTTAGCAATACTTCCTGGTCAGTCTTTCTTTTATGGAGCTGTTGTTGGGACTGAATGTCCCTTTCTTCCACACTTTCTAAGGCACCTCCTCTCCCGGATGTTACCCAAGCAGTCTCCAACTGTCTCTGCATATCTCTTGACTCTTCTCTGCCCTCCTCATGATCTTGCATGTTCTTTGAGATCGAGATACGGGAAGAGCTTCTTGCAGCCAGAAAGGGCCATTCCCATGATTCTTCAGCAGCTCCTTGACCCGCCCCCCTTAACTGCTTCAGTCTGAACTCCTCGCTGTCATCACTTTTCCCTGCTCAGTAAACCTTCTCAGCATCCTTCTCCTTCTCCCAATCCTCTCCTTCTGACCTCTCCTCAGTGTCCCACCACCAAACTCCTGACTCTGAGCCTTCAACTGGTGCCTCTCACCACACTGCAGCCAGCCAGATCCTGACAACAGCAGGCTTTCAAATCTCAATTTGATCATGGGCACATGTTTTCATACCGTTAACTCAAATCACTTCCATTAGGAAATAGGTCCAAAGACAGCCTCTAGATGACTGCAACTATGTATCAACTACAGGAAAATCGGTTTACGCCACATTCACACCTACCCAAAGCAAGGCACAAACCCCTCTGTACACACACACATGCACAACTGCTTCTGGGGCTACTCCCACACTGTTTACCTGAAGTGTAAGAGAGTCTTTCCTCTTCCCTGCTTCTGCCAATAGGAGGCCAGGTGAGGTGAACTTTTGCCTGTATATGGAACCCTTGATACTCTTTTTTTTTTTTTGAATTTTTGAATTATTTTTTAATAGTTTTATTAAATACAAATTAGAAAACATACATATTCACAACAAAAGAAAATACAAAAGAAAAAGAAAATATAACTAACCAAGGAAAAAGAATTAGAGAATATTTTATCTCTTTTCATATTTACAGTTCTTTATACCTCTATAAATTGCTATTCACAGTAAAGCAGTGAAATGAAAGATAAGATATCAGAAAAAAAGAACAAAGAAAGAATAAAGAAAAGGAAAAAGATCATAAGTGAATTTTTTTTAAAGTAGATACGGTAAGTACTCACAATACATAGCCATTTCCCATCTATATTTATATTCAATTGTCTAATTTCATCTTGTCCTTATCTACCTTAAATATTTTTTTAAAGGAAAAGAAAAGAAAAAAAGACTTCCACTGTTTGCCTCACGTGTTTTTAATAATCCGTTCGTCAGAACCTCTGTCCTTCATGTTTTTCCCTTTGGATATCCTTAATGTCTCACTTTGTATTTTTTATATTAGGAACCCTTGATACTCATGTATTGATTTAAAGCATTTCACTTGCTCAGTAGCTGAAAACATTTCCAGAACAGCTTTACGTAACAGTGGTAAATCAAGGGCAGAGCAAACAGTCCCCACTTGCAGCCTTAAAATCTCGAAAGACAATCCAAAAGGGAAGGAGGGAAACCCCATTTGTAAAGCATCAAAGATCTGAAATTGATTACCAAATTGCATGGAATCTGTTTGGGAAGAAGAGAAGTGAAATGAAGCGGGTCTCTCAGTAGAGCCACTGCTCTCCCTTCTCTCTCACAGCTGCAAACAGGTGGAGGACTGCCAAGAGCAGACAGTTCAGGGAGGAAAGGAGCAGGGGGAGCAGGTCTCTCAGAAGAGCCAGTTGTCCTGTCTTTCTTTCACTGCTACATTTATAGAATATAGCAGTCAATTTAAAACCCATGCATGTTCCAATCTGGAAAAGGAAAGAGGGAATCTGGAAAAGGGAGAAGGAAATTAGGGAAGAGTTCTTCAAGGGGAGGAGAATGAGATTGAGAGGATCAGAAAGAACGTAAGCAATCCTTGAATACAGGAAGGAAACAGGAGCAGTCTTTATTATCCAGCAGCTACTGGAGCATCCTGTGGGTCTGGGGAAGATACTTACTGTGTGAGGAAACCTTGCAAAGAGTCTGCAGTAATATCAGGAAGTAAGAAGTGTTGGAAACTTCCTCAGGTATACTTGGAGTACAACGACCCAGCATAGCATGAACTTCCTACATCGATAAAATGAAAGTACCAATGAACTTTGGGTGAAACCACTCCCAACCAGAGAGGGGAGTTTCTATTCCAGACCAAGCATGCCTCTTAAAGACACAGGCCATGCTCACTACAGTTGAGTCTGGAGCTTCCTTCTCTTCCTGGCTCACAGAGCAAGACTTAAACACTGAGTCTGCAGGGGATGTGATTTCTTCCCCCCCCCACCTCCCCAATTCATAGATGGGGAGGAGTTTCAATCTTGCTGGGAAGGGCACTTGTGAAGGAGCATTTTGCAGCCCTCGTGCTCGCTTCGGCAGCACATATACTAAACATTTTGCAGCCCTCCAGACCAAATCTGCTGCTCACCAGCTGTTTTTCAAAGACTCAACTCTGCTCAGATCTGCTTCCCCAGCGCATTCCCTACAGAGGTTAGGGGGTTGGTGAAACAGGCCCCTGCTAGTGGTGCAAAAATCATGTACCAGACTATGGAGTGGATGACATATACCGTATTTTTCCATGTATTAGACACAGTTCTTGTCCTCAAAACTAACGTTTAAAAATGGGGGAGGTCCATGTTGCTTCCGCTAGGCTAAGGTGGTCAGCTGTATTATTGGTGGCTGCAACAAGTGCTGGTGTGGATTTGCTGTCAATACGACTTCCGGCAGTGAGGCAACAGCTGATAGGGAAAAGCTCCACAACTCTGGGCAATCTCCCCCCATTTTCTTAAGTTTGAGTCCCCCAAAATAGGGGGTGTCTTATACATGGGGCCATGTTATACACAGAATGTGTCTGGTGACATGAAGCCACTGTTTCTGTCAGTTCATATGTGAAAGAAGCTTACCGTCCTCACACTGCAGGATAAAGGCAATTTGGGGGGGGTGCACGATAAAGCTCCTTCCCAAGGGCACAAGGGATCCCAGTGTGTAGTGAAATAAATATTTAATTGCCTCCCCAAGGGGTCCCTGCCTCAGAAGGAGGACCAGGACCTCGGAAGGAGCACAATTGAAGGCTCTGTACCAGTTGGGAAAAGACAGAGACCACACCAGGATTTGGAAAAAGCAAAGCCTGATCTTTATTAAAAGAACAGGTAAAAAAACAACAACACAAAAAACTGTTGCAACAGGGTCCCCGCTCATGCAATGACACGGAGTCAGAGAGCCCGAACAAAAGGACTGCCTTGATTCTTATACCTTTTGATTTTCATCCAGATCAATAGGAGAGGAGGTGGCGGGAAGTGGCATGAGAGGTGCGAAGAGTGGATTAACCTAAGGTAAATAGGATGTTGAAAGACTTTCCAGAGGTGTCAATTTGCTGAAGGCTCAGGTGATATGTGTCGATCTTCTCGTGTTATTTAATTTTTGGATCTGCTTAAATGGCTTTTCCTTTATCTACAGGATAATCAGTATGCAGATCGTGAGGCTGGATGTTCAGGAAGATTACAGATAGGTAGCCGTTGGTCTGCCATAGTCAAAACAAAACAAAATTCCTTCCAGTAGCACCTTAAAGACCAACTAAGTTAGTTCTTGGTATGAGCTTTCGTGTGCATGCACGAAAGCTCATACCAAGAACTAACTTAGTTGGTCTTCAAGGTGCTACTGGAAGGAATTTTGTTTTGTTCAGGAAGATGTTCAGGAAATGGCTTAAATGTTAATGTGAAATCCTATTCTGCATTGCTATCAATTCGAGTGTGATAGCCTGATGTTTGCATACTTTTTGGAAAATAAAACTACTTTATTTTGAGCTCTTATCTGTGTGTATTCATGGTATCGTTTGTAGACCCAGTAGGTGGCAGTGTGGTGGAGAGTCTTGGCAGCCTTTTGGATACAAAATCGAGTCAAGTATATACATTTTGAAATACTTAGATTGTTACGTTCTTTAAAACTACAATTTGGATACATTCAGAAAAGTACAGCATACTAGGCATTTCAGAAAAGATACATTCACAAATACATTTTAAAAGGATAGCTTCATGGAGAAAGAGGTACACTTCGTAGAGAAAAGATTCATTTCAGTAAGGGCACCAGTAAGGGCATTCAGACTCATTTCAGTGAGACAGGAATAGCAGCAGGCACGTTACATTAACATGATGCATTAAAGTGGAAAAGGCACACATTATTTTACATTCAATGGTACGTGAAAAGACACAGTAAGATGACATATTCCCAATGATGCATTCTTCAAGGCACAGTTTATTATTGTTGCGGGGCTTTTGGGTAGGATGATATCATTAGGATCATTTTTCCTTTATTCCCCTCTCTGACCCTGATTCTCTCTCTTATGACAGTAGCAACACCAAACTATCCATTAAACTGTGTCAAACAGCAGGCAAAACCAGCAGGCAACTCTGCAGAGGGAGTGGGACATTGGACTCACATTTCACCCCAAGGCATGTGCAAAAAGATGTGCCGTGGCTAACCAGCAAAATGTACACAATGATGGGGGTCAGACACACCTCAAGGGGGAGGGGGCGTCCCACAGCCTGGCTATTTGGTAGCCTCTCTCCTTAAATGGGGGAGTGTCTCCAAGTGGTTAAAGCAAGAAAAGAATAAGGTGTGGTACATTTGTATCCCAAGACACCTCAGTTCCTGGAAACATATGAAAAGGGAGGTCACAAATCTTTCCCTCAAAGCAAGAAATGAGGTGTGCCTTTAAATACTTGAGCCCAGTGCTATTTTTCTAGATGGCAATGGCACCCACCTAAGAAGTGCCAGAAGGGGAGTTCTGGCTGGAAATCAACCCTGCTTAAGCCGCCCACTTTCAAAATCAGGGGCCCCCAGAAGAAATGCAGAAATGTGGTGTTTTATTTCAAGGAACATTTTCCTGCTTAACAAAAATTCCAGTTAAAATCTTTCCCCTGTGGTCAGTGTCACTGGGCACCTCAAAATCACCACCTAGAGTATTTCCCAGGACCTTTCTGAAGAGATTTCTAAAGTGAGTAGCTTGCCTTGGTTTAAAGTTTAAAAGGGGCATGGGGTGTAAGCAGAATGACCACCATGCAGTTATCAAAGTGTAAGCTTCCCCACCACCTAAAGGTACTTGCCCTGGCCCAGTGGACTGGGGGGACTAGACTAGCCCCCTAAATGTTCCCCTGTCACCTCCTTCCCAAAGCCCAGGAAGCTTCTGCATGACTTATGCAGTCACCTAGGAGAGGGACAGTATGGTGGAGAGAAAGGAGGTTTTCTAAGAAACTACCTAGCAGGACTGGCCCAGCAGTGTTGTAAAGACCAAACAAGGCCCCGGGCAAGTACAAAGTATATACACAAAGTATCAAATGTGGTGTCAGTAATAATAATGCAACAAAACAACACCACCACAAACTGGCTTATAAGTATAAAACCAAATTTACTAGAATAATAGCTAGAATAGAAATAGACTTGTAACCATTCAAGCAACAAACATACTAAGGTGCCATGTGCAAAACAAAGCCTGGAAATAGTGTAAACATGGAGTGGATAACTGTACAACTGTATCTTAACAAGTTACATGTGTAATAAACGTTATACAGACTGGATAAATGAACCGTTCAGCCAGGGCGAGTGCACACATGTTGGAGGCTAAAGCCCTCACAGCCTCAAGGAATTGGTTCCTATGCTCCACCCCACAGAACCAGAGAACTGCGGAGCTGGAAGGGACCCCAAGGGACCCCATAGTCATAGGCGCCGACTCCATGGGGCCTGAGGGGGCCTGAGCCCCCTCAAAAATTCGTTTGGGGGGGCTCCGCCCCCCCAATAATTTAAGAAAATTATTACCGTAAATTTCGCTCTATAACACACAGGCAAAAATAAGATCGGGCGGGCGGGCGGAGGGAAGGCGGAAGCTGCTGCTTTCCTGCATTCTGCCTCAGGGTCTTACTGCCCACCCGCTTCTGTTGCTGCGTTTGCTCAAACTCAACAAAGAGCAGGGAATCCCCTGCCCTCCTGGCAAGCAGAGGGTTAAGGAAAGGATCGAGTCCTTCCTTCTAATTCTTTCCTAGTCACACTGCGTGCAGGCTCCAGCCCACCACCTCCTCCTCTCCGTGCTCTAGGGACTCGCAGGTGGGAGAGAGAGAGAGAGAGGGCTGGCTTGGGGGGGGGGGGACTTTTGCCTTCCTTTCCTCCCCCCACCCCGTTAAACTCCTCCCCTGCATTCTTAGCCAGCTGCTTCTCCGCACACCCCTCTTGTGCTTCTTGTCCCTTCTGTGTTTTTCCTTCCCTCCCCATTTAAAACGTGGTGACAAAGCATGGATCCACATGGATCCTCAGGATTTTTGCATTGGGTCACCCCAAATTCACCATTAGATCACATAGCATGTTCATGGCTACATCTTGCACCAAAAAAATCACGCACCCACTGTTGCCTAGGGTCACAGTGGTGCAAAAACATGGTTACAAAGCACGGATCCACATGGATCCTCAGGATTTTTGCATTGGGTCACCCCAAATTCACCATCAGATCACATAGCATGTCCATGGCTACATCTTGCACCAAAAAAATCACGCACCCACTGTTGCCTAGGGTTACAGTGGTGCAAAAACATGGTTACAAAGCACGGATCCACATGGATCCTCAGGATTTTTGCATTGGGTCACCCCAAATTCACCATCAGATCACATAGCATGTCCATGGCTACATCTTGCACCAAAAAAATCACGCACCCACTGTTGCCTAGGGTCACAGTGGTGCAAAAACGTGGTTACAAAGCACGGATCCACATGGATCCTCAGGATTTTTGCATTGGGTCACCCCAAATTCACCATCAGATCACATAGCATGTCCATGGCTACATCTTGCACCAAAAAAATCACGCACCCACTGTTGCCTAGGGTCACAGTGGTGCAAAAACGTGGTTACAAAGCATGGATCCACATGGATCCTCAGGATTTTTGCATTGGGCTACTCCAAACTCACTGTCAGATATTAAAAATCTTTATAAAATAGAGAATTAAATACATACAGAATGTTAAATTTTCAGTTTTGAAATATTAGTACTAGTTTAGTACTGTATTTCTATATTACCATAGTACTGTATTAGTTATTTTCAAATACTTAAATATTTTTAGGGTGTAAGACCCAATTAAAGCCCGTTATTTACATACAGTATAACAGTATTTACATACAGTATTAGGCATACTGTATTAACTTTATTAACTGTATTAAAGCATTAACTTTAAGATATTATATTTATTTAATGAACCCTCAGCCTTATTCAAAGTAAGCTTAAATTAGCTATTTCACTTATTAATCAAAGTGCTATTACTGTGCGACAGCAATATTTTGTTTTATTCTTTTAATGATAGTTTAGGATTTATTTAAATATCATTTCAGTCTTTTCAGAGCTATATATTCACTGCTCTGTAATAGTCTATAAGCATAATTGTTACTGTAAATTAAATTAGCTTTTTACGAAAATACCGTGCATGTTTTTGTTTTGTTTCTTTTTTCAAAGCCAAAAAGTGTTTCAGGCTTGTCGAGTTTCCCGGAGTGTGGAGTTATAGAGAGTCGAGTTTTCAGGGTTCTAATGTTGATCATATGACTCTAAAATACTTTTAAAAAACTTTAAAACTCACTAATTTTCATCTAAAATTTAGAAAACTTCCCGGGGCAGGACCCCGGTATGGCCCCCCCCAATATTTTTTATAAGTCGGCGCCCCTGCCCATAGTCCACCCTCCGCAATGCAGGGGTCGCAAGGAAAGCATCTGACAGAGATGGGTTCCCCACTTGGAGTCCCCCCCTTCTCAAGGGGTGCCAACCTCTGAGCCCCCAAACAGCTCTCCCCCCGGGGGGGTCGTGGGTAGCTGGGGAGTGCTGGGACCTCAGAGGCCTTGGGTCCTATGGCTTCCCTTCCCCCCACCCACCCAGGGGATCCTCCCATTCATCTCTCAGCCCTGCAACAGCCTCCTCTGCACCCCCCATGGTCCCACAGCCTCCCCTTTGCCCAAAGGACTCACACACCCCCAGGCCTCCCGAGAAAAGCATGGAGATGAGACGAGAAGAAGAGAGGGGCCTTTTCTGGGCTGCTCTAGGGAGCCCAGCTCTCTCGCTCCCCTTAACCCTTATGTGGCCTCGCTGCTCAGAGATTCCTGCCCAGAGGAAAAGTGGATCAGCGATCCTACAAGTAAATAAAGGATATTCCAGCCTGTGTTCCTTAGTCTCAGGCACTCCAACTCAGCAGCACACCCCATAAAGTGCAAAGAGACTTTCTTCCAAGTTAATGCCCTCAGATAGGAGACGAAGTTGCACCCATAAAAAATCAGCAGCAGCAACACAAAAGAAACGAGGCAAGCAGGGCAGAGATTAGCTGGAGGGGGCAAGGGAAACAGCACAGAAGTGCAGTTAAGCGACAAGGGGAGGGAGAGGGGGATTGGATAACCCAAAAACCATATGGTCAAGCAAATCGCCAGCTATTCTAATTGGTTGTGAAACCTTTACTGTGCCGGCTAGTAAAGTGGACCAAGTGCAGTTCCCTGCTGGGAGTGAGCTCTATTGAAACCAGAGGATCTTACTTCTGTGCAGAGATGTGCTCAACTGGAGACAGGGATGACACCCGTCTCCCCCGCCTGCCTCCTCCTAGGGCAGTGGGGGTGGGGTCACGCCCCCCCCAAGCCTACAGCGAGCCTAAGGAAGGGGAAGCGCGGCTCCAAGGTGCCCTGAATTTTCTCCACCTCTGGGAAAATTTCAGTCAATCTCTGTGTTAAAGCAACCGGAACAGAGACAATGAAAAGCGACCGTCCTAAGTACAGTTACAAAGGAGAATATGTGAGAAAACTGGAGAGCTTCCTGCACGCAGCCGAGAGTAAAGCCATGCTGCCGCTCGTGAGCCGGCACTGTCAGAAGTAAAGTCTTATCATGCCTGGTCTTACTCTTATCACATTTGTGGACCTGGTTTTTCTCTCCCTGTGTGCAGGAAGCTCTCCAGTTTTCTCACACGATCCTCTTGGTAACTGACTTAGTTCTGTTCTAGAGCTTGGTGGTAGTTTTGTCAGGAAGAAGTGGAAGAGTGAAACCTACTAGGACAGTTGCTTTTCATTGTGCCTGTTCCGAGGCAGCCAGCGATGAAGGGGCCCCCGCGACTCCCACGTACACAGAGCCATGGGAGGGAGGGAGGGAGGGAGGAGGAGCTGCACGGTTTGCCAGCAAAGGCGAGCAGCTTGTATGCTGCCCTGCCTGCTTCCTCCAGATGGGAGCAGGGGCAACAGCGCCTGTACTGTGCGCGCAGGTGGGCAGCACCCCAACTGTCACCCCCCTCATGATGTCACCATGATGTCAGCTTTCCCAGAAGAGGCTTAGGGGTTGGTGAAACAGGCCACTGCCAGTGGAGGAAAAATCATGTACCAGACTATGGAGTGGATAACATATATGTGTCTGGTGACATGAAGCCATTGTTTCTGTCAGTTCATATGTGAAATAATAATAATAATAATAATAATAATAATTTATTATTTGTACCCCAGCCACTCTGGGCGGCTTCCAACAAAGATGAAAGATACACTAAAATGTCACATATTAAAAACTTCCCTGAATAGGGCTGCCTTCAGATGTCTTCTGAATGTCAGGTAGATGTTTATCGCTTTGACATCTGATGGGAGGGCGTTCCACAGGGCGGGCGCCACTACCGAGAAGGCCCTCTGCCTGGTTCCCTGTAACTTGGCCTCTCGCAGTGAGGGAACTGCCAGAAGGCCCTCGGAGCTGGACCTCAGTGTCCGGGCAGAACGATGGGGGAGGAGACACTCCTTCAGATATACTGGACCAAGGCTTCTCACACTGCAGGATAAAGGAAATTTTGGGAAAGGGTGCACAATGAAGCTCTTTGCCAAGGGCACAAGGGGCCCTAGGTATGCTATTAATTTCCTGCAAGGAACACACTAGCAAAGCAGACCCCTCAGGCTCCCCACCCAACGCCACATCTTGTAACAGGCATGGAGCTCTGAAATTCTGGGCTGCCTCAACCTGACTCAGCCTAAGCCTAGATCCCTGCCCCCACCATCACTGAAATAGGCCTGAATCTGTCTGCAATTCAACTTGTGAGGAACTTTCTGCCACAGGCTCCCTCTTCTCTTCTTTTTCTTCAAGTCCAGAATTCTAGTCCAGCCCAATCACTGAGATCATCTGCAAGAGCATCTTCAGTTGTCCCCCAAGTTGGTGTGTCTCATTTGACAACAACAAGCTGGGCTTTCAGTGTCATTGGCCTTGCCCTGTGGCCTTGCCCTAGTCTGTGACTAGGAGGCAAGGGAAGGCGAACTTTTGTCCGTATATGGAACTCTTGATACTCATTTATTTATTTACAGCATTTGACTTGCTCAACAGCTGCAAACATTTCCAGAACAGCTTTACGTAACAGCTGTAAACCAAGAGCAGAGCAAAGAGTCCCCACTCACAGCCTTAAAATCTCAAAAGGCAATCCAAAGGGGAAGGGGGAAGAAAACCCATTTGTAAAGCATCAAAGATCTGAAATTGATTACCAAATTGCATGGAATCTGTTTGGGAAGAAGAGAAGTGAAATGAAGCGGGTCTCTCAGCAGAGGCATTGCTCTCCCTTCTCTCTCAACAGGTGGAGGACTGCCAAGAGCAGACAGTTCAGGGAGGAGAGGAGCCAGGAGGAGCAGGTCTCTCAGAAGAGCCAGTGGGTGGACCTGTTGTCCTGTCTCTCTTCCACTGTTACATTTATAGAATATAGCAATTAGTTTAAAACCCATTCATGTTCCAATCTGGAAAAGGAAAGACGGAATCTGGAAAAGGGAGAGGCAACTGGGGAAGAATTCATAAAGGAGAGAAAAAGGAGGTTGAGATGATCTGAAAGAACGTAAGCAATCCTTGAATACAGGAAGGAAACAGGAGCAGTCTTTATAATTCAGCAGCTACTGGAGCATCCTGTGGGTCTGGGAAAGATACTTACTGTGTAAGGAAACCTTGCAAAGAGTCTGCAGTAATATCAGGAAGTAGGAGGAATGAGGGAAACTTCAGCAGGTATAGTTTTCTGTCAGTAGAAGATCAACTTCCTACATAGATAGGATGAAAGTGCCAATGAACTTTGGATGAAACCACTGCCAACCAGAGAGGGGAGTTTCTATTCCAGGCATGCCTCTGAAAGACACAGGCCATGCTCACTACAGTTGAGTCTGGAGCTTCCTTCTTTTCTTGGCTCACAGAGCAAGACATACAGTCAGGGGGGAATGTGTGTTCTCCCTTCCCCCCACCTCCCCAATTCATAGATGGAGAGGAGGTTCAATCTTGCTGGGAGAGGCACTTGAGAAGGGGCATTTTCCAGCCCTCCAGACCAAATCTGCTGCTCACCAGCTGTTATGCAAGGATTCAACTCTGCTCAGATCTGCTTCCCCAGTGCTTTCACTGAAGAAACTTAGGGTTCAGGAAATGGGTCCCTGCCAGTGGTGCAAAAATCAAGTACCAGACTATGGAGTGGATGACATATATGTGTCTAGTGACATGAAGCCATTGTCAGTTCATACACAAAAGAAGCTTACCGTACTTCTCACACTGCAGAATAAAGGCAACTGTACCATTTCTGATCAGGTATCTGTTTATTCAGCATAAAATACCCAATCCATCTGATACATAAGAATGTGGAGAACAGCAATAATCTGGGATTCTTCAGTCCCATTTGAAGGTCATATTCACACCACACATGTTCTTCCGATAAGCATGGTCAAAGCGTTCACTCTACGCCACTGTCAGGGGGTTCTTCCTGTCTCTGGAGATCCCTGGAATAACACAAGAGCAAATGTCAACCCCAAAGAAGTTTGACTGAAATGATTTTATCTCAAATTATAACTTTTCCTCCTCATGCTCAGGCATGCGACAGCTCCCTCAGGTGGCTGACAGTTAGAGGGAAAAGCACATGCCCCCTGACTGCTTGCCCTGAGCCCCTCCCCAGCCATTCCCACCCTCCTGACTTGGCACTCCAGCAGCACTAATGCTTGGGTGTTGGTGACTTGGCCCAGCTAGGTGTCTCTTCCAGCCACCTTTTCCAATTGCATCACAGAGAGCTTCCAAAAAGAGCCGTTAGTAAGCAGTGCTGAGCTGTAAAGCTACAATGTCTGCCCCTTAAAAGCCTGTTGCCCTCAGGTGAAATGGAGGACACTGTTCTTTCGCTGTTTAGATGCAGGAGCAAATCCCATCAGCATCTGTATGTGGAATGAAGAACTGCAGCCTTCTCCAGGACATCTGGCAGGAAAATGCAATGGGTCCTGCTTGCTCTCTACACACTTACCACTTCTGATGATGAGGCAAACATGCCATCTCTGGCATGGTCCATTCTTGTACCACCTCAGACTGTACATGATATAGAAGCTTTCCTGAAGGTGATTAAGAGTAAATTGATTCATTTTACCCTGCACTTTAGCATTCAAAGAGGGACTTTCATAAGAGCAATTCATGCATTTGAGAAAAGAACACGAACAGGGAAAGCATCTGAGGATGTGCCGTCATATTGGAAGGTGCCGGGCATGTTATCATGGAAGAACACAATCATTTCGTGAAGCTACGGTGGGCATCCTATCTTGAGCAGTGTGAGGAGTCCCTTTTGGCTGACGAGGTTGAAGGCCTTCATCAGGTCTATGAAGGCGATGTTCAAGGGGTGTCTCGGTCTCAGCATTTCTCCTGTAGCTGCTGCAGTGAGACCTCCAAGCTCTAAAGACACTTTGTGATTTGGTAAAAAAAGAAAGAACAACTGTTCCATTCCTGATCAGGTATGTTTATTTAGCGCAGTGGTAGCAGAAAACAGCCAAACCATATGACACATAAGAATGTGAAGAACACCAGGAGCAACAATCTGCGATTCTTCATTCCCAAGGGAAGGTCATATTCACACCACGCATGTTCTCCCAGTAAACAGGGTCAAAGCGTTCACTCTGTGCCACTGTCAGGAGATTCTTCCAGTCCCCGCAGATCCCTAGAACACGACAAGAGCAAGTGGCAACCACAAAGATGTTCACCTGAAATTACGTAAACTTAAATTGGGACGTTTTTCCTCGTGCTCAGCTGTGAGGCAGGCAACCCCTCAGGTAGCTGATGTTATTGGAGAAATAACATGCCCCCTGACTGTTTGCCCTGAGCCCCTCCCCAACCATTCCCACCCTCCTGATCTGGCTTTCCAGCAGCACTAATGCATGCATGTTGGGTACCTGGACCAGCTGGGTGTCTCATCCAGACATGTTTTCTTATTGCACCACAGAGATCTCCATGAACTGTGTGTCTGTTGCTCTGTCTGCTGAATTTCTGCTTGCTTTCCAAATCAACGTGAAAGACACAGAACCTGCCAACTCTAGCATAAACAACTCTGAGGCAACTATTGTGTCTTGATGGCCTGGAGAATCTGCAACCTATATTCAGAGAGTCCCCAGCATTATCCAGGTCTCAAAATCATGCAGAAACACCCTTGTTCTCTAGACTGCCTCTTTCAGAATAATTTCTTATTTTGATCTGGACACCCATGAAATAGATAGACTTAGATAGGATGTTGCACAGAGAGGAAGGTATACAATCCTGCAAACTGTACCCCCTTCTGGACCTGCAAACTGTGTTCACAGTCAGCTCTGACTCTACAATCTATTGACTGACTGCTAATATACTTTTCCTGTGAGACATTCAAACATCCACAGAAAAAGAAGATGTTCTTCACCCCTGGCATGCAGCATTGTGCCCTTATTCCTTGGCACTCCAATGTTATTACCTTTTCTCATGAGCGTTGCTTTTGTATGATCAAAAACGTTCTCTGGCATTGTAGAGCGGTTAGACATCTTGTTGTCCTTCATCTTTTGGAAAGAGGCGTATTTCACCACAAATTCAATTTGTTGGCTGTTCAGCTCCTTGCCAAGAAAATGACAGATCTTCTGCACGCTGCCTCGAAGGTCCTGCAGAAAGTAAAAGGAAATGGCTGTGAATCCTCATGTGATGTAGAGAGCTTGCCCTTCATCAGGAGGCACACAGAGAGCATGAGTACCAGTATGCAATGTGCATTAGGCAAAATGAATGTCTTCAGGATGTGGAATTTGCTGTTATCACCTTGCAGAAGCCACTGTGTCTCCCAGGGGCATTTTAGACATTGCTTTTGAGGCAGAAAAGCAGGTTATTGGCACACCTGCTCTAATGTAGAAGAAAGGAAATGTACTCTGCACATGATATGCAGTGTATGTAGAGGTAGCACCGAATTTTGCACATGCTCAGAATCCCTTTCTAGCCAACATTACTAGAATCTTTCAAAAAAGAAGGCAGCTTCATGTGTGAATAATGTCAGAATTGGGGCTGCAGCTCAACACAGTTAAAATTGGACTTTTACCTGCCGTAGTTCTTCATAGGTGTTGAAGAAGATGTTGGCTCTGTCCTTCATCTCCACCCAGCCTTTCACATGGTCAAACCAGGAACCATAAGCCACTGGAAGAGCATAGAGGAAGCAATGGTGAAATGCAAGGAGTTATGGGAGGGAATAGAGAATGCTATTGTAGACGTAGAGGAAACACCAGTCCAGAACTTTAAAACAAAATCAGTAACAGGAGACTTCAACGCTATCCTATGTCCAATGCCTACTGACTTCTCTGTGTACTGACACTATCCACGTACAAAAGAAGTAAAGCTTTGAATGAGTCAATAATCTTACGCCTTAATGGGCTTTCTCCATTAAGGTTTCTTTTTCTTTCTGCCAGCAGTGAGAATGTCTGCTATCATCGATTTTGATCTATTCTCTTGTTAGTGCCAATCTCACCCAGCTGTTAAGGACTTTCCTTAAGTTTCACCCTCTTCTCATTTTAGTGCCAATCTCGCCCATCTGAAAGGACATTTATTGATTTTCTTTGAAAGCAAATGACAAATGTAGGACTTTGCCACATTTCTGCCCTTCTCCATATATCCAACTGGGAATTATAGTTTTCTGATAGAACTGTAGAGTTAGCTAAAAATAAATGTTTTCTGGTGGTGGACATGACTGGTGCTGGGTCACAGCAAACAAAAGTGGCTGATTTGCCACCTTCCATACTTTCCCCTCTCAGGAATCTCTCCATGAACTCTTCCACAGTTCCAGGGTCCTTCAACGCTTTAAAGCCTTTGATGAAGTGGTAGCTTGAAACCATAGCATCTCTGGGGTTACGCAGAGTATAGACTACCTGTAACAGAGGAAGAGCTATATTGAAGGAGGGCCCAGGCAGCCCAACACTATCAATAGGCAGAGTGTGGCAGTAAACTGAAGGCATGATAAACAAAACCTGACATGGGAACAGGGGACGCCTCCAGTGAGGACCTGGGCTGACCATGAATGTGGACCATGAACACTTAAAGTTCTTCCACAATCAGGAAACTGCTAAGGAGATTCCCAGTACTTCTCCCCATTCTCTAGTACAGAAAATGGCATCTTCCTGTAAAGAGGCTGTGTCAAGTGTTCCAGAATCCCCCACATCTGTGTGCCAAAAAGACAAGAGCCAAAGACAGGCTTGATGTGTCCATTGTTCCTCTCTTACCTTGGCCTTGGAGTGGAGGAAGGACTTGGGGAAAAGCTGGAATGGCAGGTGAGTAGTCAGGATCCTGGGGGAAGGATTTTTCAAGGCAATCTGCAAATGATCATCCATCTCAATCCAGGGTGCCCTTTCCCACAGTGGTACTTTCTGAACACATGAGGGGTCCCCTTGGCTCTGGATTAAGCTCAAGACCTCTGCCATCCAATGGGTACCTAGGAGGAAATCCACCAGTCAATCATTGTGCATTGATACCTGGCCCTTGAAAAGCAATTAGAGGAACACAAGAATTTCAATGAATCTTCTTCTTCCTCTTCTATCTATTCAGCACCCTCCTATGGGGCAAGACACCCAGATTCTGGAATGGTTTACCGTGGTGAAACTGACTATATATATATATATATTTTATAAAATTTTCAAATTTAACAATAAATAATAATTTTAAAATTCCATTTCAATTATACATCCAAATCTAATCTTTCCACTTTCAGACTTCCTTCAGTCTATCTGGAAATTTTCATGTTTTCACAATTATTCACATTTCTTACATCTATATTGTTTTGTTTTTTTAACCAAATTAATCTTAACAATTATTATAAAACAATATTTCTTTCCATTATTGTCACAGAGCTTCTTGAAAACCTACAAACGTTAATTGAGTGTGGCACAGGTGAGAACAGAAGAATAGCCTTCTGGATGATGCCAATGAGCCATTGAGTCTGGCATCCTGTTTCTCCCAGAAGCCTGTGGGAAGCTGGAGAGAAGCATTATGTTACCAGCAGTTTTGTTTTCATTCCATTCCTAGTGACCCCCAGCATGGAATCTGCTTTTCTCACGACCACTGCACACTGGGTCAACATCTTCCTTGAGATGACTCCAAGGTCTCGCTCTTGCTCCATCACCTCCATTTCACACCCCATGAGCATGTATGGGAAATTGAGATGTTTTGCTCCAACATGCATTACTTCACACTTGTTTACATTAAATTCATTCACCATTTTACTGACCATCTATTTTTAGTGTCAGCAAACCTGGCCACCTCACTACTTGATCACTTATGAACAAGTTACAAAAGCACAGGTCCCAATACCAATTTCCAAGAAACGGATCCTTTCTAAGGGAATGCCTCCCTCTTCTTCAAAGTGATGTTCTCCTTTCTCAGGACCTTCGTTCTTCCTGACAGCAGGAGAACTGTCATTGTGGGAGGGCCACCCAGCTACCACATCCCTGAAGGTCTCCTTGGCCACTTTCTCTGCCTCCTACACTTTCTAGTTCTGCAACCTTGGCTTCGAGGGAAGGAACTTGTTCCCTGAGAGCCTGAAACTCATGGCACTTCTGACATACACATGGGGAGATATTCATACAAATGGCAGAGGGTGCAAAACAATGCAAAAACCCCACACCCCTGCTGGTCTTGATAATTTGCTTCTTTTAACTTAGTTACCCATTGACTTTCCTGCTTGCTAGATTTGTGATGTACTTGTTGGGTTCCAATCTAGTTTCCTGTGGTTCCTTGAATTATACTGCTAAGTAGCTTTACTATGGACTTCCTAGCCCTAGGATTTAGCTCCTGCGTTGTGGGTATTCACAGAATCTTTATCCTGGTGGACAGTCACCTTGCTGTGCCCTTGTCCATCCATGTTGTTTTAATTCAATTATTAAATTAACTGGGTGTTAATTATGAGGATTTTTGAAAAATGACTATACCAGAAAGGTGGCTTATTCGTCTATATACAATCAACCTGTAGAGATAGTTATCCTGACACAGCATCAGAGATAGACTTTGGTGATATGGTGTCCTGAGCAAGGACAAAATTTTCCCCTCACCTCCGCAAAATATTTTCACAATAATATCTTGAGGTACAGTTGCTTTTTTAATAATTCTCAGTTGGTAACCATATAAGTATAGCTTTGATTGTGATTATGATTATAAACCCCCCTCGAGATGGGACCCTTTGCAAGGGAACCACCCACACCACCCATATTCAGCACCAAAAGCCTTCCTAGTGACATGACAGAAGCATGACATAATATATAAAATTCTCCTGGGAATATTCTCAATTCAGCTCATGAGCGCTGTAAATATCTGGGTTAAGATATTCCAGAAAGACAGAATGATTTGGAAATCTCTCTTTTTTTCAAAGTTTCTTGACTTCCCCAGGAATTTCAAGGATTCTTTTGCTTCCTTCTGTGAACATCAACAGTGGCTAGGGATTGTATAATATTTCTATTTTGAATTCTCATTTTTGCAATCTTAAAATCAGTTCTCCATATTTCCACGTCAGTTTGTGAAATTTCTTGCACATTTTTACAAACATTTCCCCCTCCCAATATAATGCATTTCTATGTTTTTCCCCACTAAAGTATGCATTTTATGTACACTTATATGCATTTTTGTACACATTACTTAGCTGAAGAAGCTCATTGCAAAAATCAGGGATTGCCTTTGTTTCACTTTGTGTAGTTCAGAAAGTGAAAAACATGTAACTTTCACATGAGGTAGACAGTTCTATGCAGATATTCAACTTATTTGCTATCTTCCTTCATTTGTAAATGTCTTATAATTTATTTATTTGCTTGCTGCTCCTTGAGAAATCTTTATCCAGGAATGGAACTGGTTTAAGATGGTCCTATATATTGCAATACAATTCTACCTCTATGCAGCTACATTGTGGTTGTTCATGACTTATGTCAATAGCAAACTTATGGCTGCCAGGTTTTGTGGGCACTTTGTCCACTAAATCCAAAATCTATTTTCCTAATTGCAACACTGACCTGACTTGGGGTAAGTGACATTCACTATATCATCATCCAACAGTTGGAAGTCGTTTTCCACATAGCTGAGTGTTTCCTCTGAAAAAAATTCTGAAGAAAATGGGGTCCCCTTGTATTTGAAATAAGGCATTGGTGATACTGAAAAACTGAAGATGAGGGGAGAGAGAGAGAAGGAGAGAGAAATATTATGCCACATCCTTAGGGACATTCGTGCAGCTACTGTTCTAGAAAAACTCTGGGAATAGCTGGGGAGCAGGAGGAAGGGGAGAGTTCAGGACGTGGTGATGGGCCATCAGAAGATGCTCAAGTGGTGCCACCAGGTGTGGTGGAAAAATCCCAAGAAACTCACTTCTGAGTACATGTCATTTGTATCATTGCTGGGTCAGATAGTGTTCAGCACGAAGTGGCAGAGTCCGTTGTCAGTGAAATCAATGCTTTATTCAAGGAAACGTTAAACAACTCAGCAATACTTCCTGGTACGTCTTTCCCCTATACAGTGGTTACATATGCTTCAGGTTACAGACTCCGCTAACCCAGAAATAATACCTTGGGTTAAGAATTTTGCTTCAGGATGAGAACAGAAATTATGCTCCAGCGGTACGGCAGCAGGGAGGAGGCCCCATTAGCTAAAGTGGTGCTTCAGGTTAAGAACAGTTTCAGGTTAAGAATGGACCTCCGGAACGAAGTAAGTACTTAATCCGAGGTACCACTGTAGAGCTGTTGTCGGGACTGAATGTCCCTTTCTTCCACACTTTCTAAGGCTCCTCCTCTGCAGGATGTTGCCCAAGCAGTCTCCAACAGTCTCTGCATATCTCTTGTCTCTTCTCTGCGTGTTCTTTGAGACCAGGATATGGGAGGAGCTTCTTGCAGCCAGAGAGGGCTATTCCCGTGATTCTTCAGCAGCTTCTTGACACCCCCCCCCCTTCTCTGCTTCAGCAGAGAATAGGGAGAGTTCAGGAGGAATTGCTGGGCCATTAATAGGGTGGTGCCTCCAGGTATGGTGGTGGGAAAATCCAATGAACTTGGTTTTGAGTGCACATCATATCAGGCTTTCAAATCTCAGTAAGATCTTGGACACAAAATAGTCACACAATAAACTCCAATCACCTTCAGTTCCATGAGGAAATAGGCCCCATTCACCTCCTCTGGATCACTGCCACTATGCATCAACTGGAGGAAAATCAGTTTACTCAAGAAGGGAGTTCTACCTCACAGCCCCACCTGCCTAAAAAAGGACACACACCCCTCCGTACACACACATGCATAATTGCTTCTGGGGCTACTCTCACACTGTTTACGTGAAGTGCAAAATAGTCTTTCCTCTTCCCTGCTTCTGTGACTAGGAGGCAAGGGAGGGCGAACTTTTGTCCCTATATGGTACCCTTGATACTCATTTATTTATTTACAGCAGTCAACCTTGCTCAACAGCTGCAAACATTTGCAGAACAGCTTTATGCAACAGCGGTAAACCAAGAGCAGAGCAAAGAGTCCCCACTAACAGCCTTAAAATCTCAAAAAACAATCCAAAGGGGAAGGGGGAAGAAAAACCATATGTAAAGCTTCAAAGATCTGAAACTGATTACCAAATTGCATAGAATCTGTTTGGGAAGAAGAGAAGTGAAATGAAGCAGGTCTCTCAGCAGAGGCATTGCTCTCCCTTCTCTCTCACAGCTGCCAACATGTGGAGGACTGCCAAGAGCAGGGAGGAAAGGAGCAGGGGGAGAGTCAGTGGATGGACCTGTTGTCCTGTCTTTCTTCCACTGCTACATTTATAGACTATAGCAGTTAGTTTAAAACCCATTCATGTTCCAATCTGGAAAAGGAAAGAGGGAATCTGGAAAAGGGAGAAGGTAACTGGAGAAGAATTCATCAAGGGGAGAAAAAGGAGGTTGAGATGATCTGAAAGAACATAAGCAATCCTTGAATACAGGTAGGAAACAGGAGCAGTCTTTATAATTCAGCAGCTACTGGAGCATCCTGTGGGTCTGGGAAAGATACTTACTGTGTGAGGAAACCTTGCAAAGAGTCTGCAGTTATATCAGGAAGCAGGAGGAATGAGGGAAACTTCAGCAGGTATAGTTTTCTGTCAGCAGATGATCAACAACTCAGCACAGCATGCAGTTCCTACATAGATGAGATGAAAATGCGAATGAACTTTGGATGAAACCACTGCCAACCAGAGAGGGGAGTTTCTATTCAAGCCATGCTTCTGAAAGACACAGGCCATGCTCACTACAGTTGAGCCTGGAGTTTCCTTCTCTTCCTGGCTCACAGAGCAAGACTTAAATACTGAAAGTCAGTAGGCCCAACTCATAGATGGGGAGGAGGTTCAATCTTGCTGGGAGAGGCACTGGTGAAGGAGCATTTTGCAGCCCTCCAGGCCAAATCTGCTGCTCGCCAGGTGTTGTGCAAAGATTCAACTCCGCTCTGATCTTCTTCCCCAGAGCTTTCAGTGAAGAAACTCATAGGTTCAGCAAATGGGTCCCTGTCAGTGAAGCCAGAATCAAGTAGCAGACTATGGAGTGGATAACATATATGTGTCTAGTGACATGAAGCTGCTCTTTCTGTCAGTTCATACGTGAAAGAAGCTTACCGTCCTTCTCACACTGCATGATAAAGGCAATTTGAGGAAGGGTGCATAATTAAGCTCCTTGCCAAGGGCCACAAGGGACCCTAGTTACACCACTGATTCCCATCTTGGAACATCCTAGCAAAGCAGACTCCTCAGGCTCCCCACCCAACGACACGTCCTGTACTAGGCATGGATCACTCTGAAATCCTGGGCTGCCTCAACCTGACTTAGCCAGATCCCTGCCCCCCCCCCCCCCGTCACTGGAATAGGTGTGAATCAGCCTGTAATTCAACTTGTGAAGAACTTTCCACCACTGGCTGCCTCTTCTCCTCTTTTTCTTCTGGTCTTTGCTCTTCCCAGTTTTCTTCAAGCAGCATGCCAGCTGAGAATAGCTTTTGCCCCAGTCTATAGCATGTCCACTGTAGTTCATGCACTGGTAGCCTTGAGGCTAGATTACTGAAATGTGTTCCTTGTGGGGCTGCCTGTGGGTCTGGTTCAGAAACTCCAGCTGCTGCAGAATGCTGCAGCAATATTGCTAACGGGAGCTTCTAGTTGAGAACATGTGGCCCCACTGTTAAAACAGCTGCATTGGCTGCTCATCTGCTACTGAGCCAGGTTCAAGGTTCTTGCATTGATTTACAAAGCCCTGAACAACCTGGTCCAGGATACATCAGGGATCACCTGAACTCTTCTAGTCCAGCTCGATCACTGAGATCATCTGCAGGGGCATCTTCAATTGTCCCCCAAGTTGGTGTGTCTCATTTGACAACAAGAAACCGAGCTTTCAGTGTCATTGGCCTTGCCCTTGTTATTCTAAAGCAGCAATGCTGCAGCAAGCAAAGGCTCTAGCAGCTCGGTCTGCTGCTTGTGGCTGGAAAGCCAAACAGGAAGTGTGTGACTGTTGCCATGGGAACAAAGGGGCAGTCCATTCTGTACTGAGCACCGGATGTTAGCTCAGTGTGTGTGTCATATGACCTGTACTGGAAGTACATGGGTGGAGTTTGGAGTTTCTCTCTGTTTGTTGAAGAGAGCAGACATCTTTACTGTATGACTGCTAAAGACAGGAATAAAAGCATGTAGTTACATTTCTGTCTGTGTCTGATTCCCCTCCCTGGGGATATGCAGGGAGCAGGGAGGAGGAGAAGCAGTTGGTGTGTTTTTCTCACAGCCTGAGGAAAATCGCCGGAACGGACCTCGTATGTTTTTCCTGCCGGGAGTCGCCGGAGGGAGGTCTAAGGAATTCAGCCGGTGCCTGAACAGATAGGCACATACCTCTGAACGGGCTTGAATTCCAACAGTGGTAGCAGACGCCGGTTGCTGTTTTCATCGACCTCTGCATCAAGAAGTGGCCTCCATGGAAGCCTGAGGTGTGAGGCTAATCCCTCTGCAGCCAGAAGCTGACCAGACGGGAAGACGAAGCTGAGCCAAGCCACGGAGCCCAGGTATGCGATTTTCGGGCTTAGAAGTGTGAAAGCAGATTGATTCATTCTCTGCTTCAAGGGAGCAACGTTTGGGAAAAACAGCTCCGAGAGAGAAGAGCTCTGCATTCCAAACATTCCTGTGGTTAATCCTGTCCAAGGGAAGGAATGCTGTTGCTTAGCAACGAAGGCCAGTATCACGAGAGGGCTGGGAGTCAGGCTTTGCCTCGGAGAGGCAAAAACAAGGTTTTGTTTTGACTTAGGCCCAAAGGAACTGTTGGAAATGGACTTTCCAAAGCGGCCAGTGTTATAGCTGCCAGGTGCACAGAGTGTAAACAAGCCAGCTTATGGATTTTAGAGGCTTGTGTTTGAGAGTCAATGCAAGGACTCAAAATGGATGCCAAGAAGGGGGGAGGCCTGCCTTCTCCACCCCTCCTGACCAGTGACAATTATGCATCTTGGTCTATTAAAATGAAGGCCTTGCTGCAGAATCAGAGACTGTTTGGGGTGATTGAGAACCCCATCCCTGCAGCACCAACACGTGCTTGGGAGTCACAGGATGTGAAGGCCAGAACAGCTATAATTCTGTGCGTGTCAGACTCTCAGCTTATTCACATACAGCATTTAGAGCACGCGAAAGATGTTTGGGACACGCTGAGAAGGACACATCAGAGAGATGCAGGTTCTTCAGCGTTGCTGTATTTTGAGAAGCTGACCAACCTGAGGCTTGCACCTGATGGAGATGTTCAAGCGCACCTGACGGAAATGAAATTTCTGCGTCAACAGATGTTGGAACGCAATTTCCGTCTGCAGGAGGAAGTGTTTTGCTTCATGGTGATAAACAGCCTGAATCGGACTTACAAAACAGTTGCCAGTCAGCTGGGGTCTCTCCCAGCAGCTGATCTAACATCGGACAGGGTCTTTGCCGTCGTTCTGAATGAACATGACAGACTTGCCGCCCTGGAAGTCAAGGACAGGGGGAGACAAGAACGGAGTTCTGACACCCCCGCTGCTGTTGCTACTGGAGAAAACGCTGTAGCTTTGAACGTTGTCCGATGCTACAATTGTGGACAGACTGGGCATCTTCAGCGGTACTGTAAGAAGCCACGTCAGCAGAAAGGAGCCAAGGGAAGCTCCACAAAGTCTGAGGCGTCAGACAAAGGTCACACCAAGCCAAAGGCAAAGACTGCAAAGGCTTTGATGTCCCTAAAAGCCACACCAGAAGCCGGAAATTTCTTTGTTCTAGACACTGGGTGTACGCAGCATATGTGTCGACGCAGAGGACTATTTTCTACGTTTAAGAAGCAAAGCTTCGCTGTGCAACAAGCCAACGGTCAAGAGCTGGAAGCCACCGGAATTGGGACTGTGTATCTTAAAAGTCTGAACTTGACTATAAACAATGTTTATTTGGTTCCAGAGTTGAAGTACAATCTGCTCAGCGTTTCGCAGATTGCCAAGAAGGGACTAAAACTGTCCTATGATGATCAACACTGCGAGATCTACAAAGATGGAGAGTTGTATCTTTCTGCCAAAGAGAAAGATGGACTGTATTTGTTGACTTTTTATCAAAGTGATTACATGGAATGTAATTCTTGTGATTCTAACATGGTTTCTTTTGCAGGTGTAGCCAAGGAGAACACCAAGAAGGTGACCTCGAGGGTCAACAGGGCATTTCAGCGGGTGTATGCTGATGTGATTGGTCCTTTAGCACCATCTAGAGGCAATGCAAAGTATTACCTAATATGTGTTGATTCTTTTACAGGTTTTGTCTGGATTTATCTTTTGGAGAGACCGCAAGAAGCCTTAGAAAGGTTTAAAGAGTTTTGTGACAAGGTTAAAAATATGCATGATGCTGACATAAATTGTCTTTGCACAGATGAGAAGCCAATTTTTCTTTCACAGGATTTCCAGAGGTTCCTGAAGAAGAAAGGGATAAGACACAAAATTGCTAGTTCCGAAGAAGCTTGGAACAGATGTGTCTGTGTTAGGGTGAACAAAGAATTGCAAAAGGGAATGCATGCGCAATTGCTTAGTTCACATCTGCCACATGAGTACTGGGCTGAGTCGCTAATGTCATTTTGTTATACGTGGTTGAGAAAGATTTCAAAAGAGTTGGGAAGTTCTCCTTTTGAGAAACTGTTCCACAGAAAACCTTCTGTTGCCCATTTCAAGGTTTTTGGGTCTCATGTGAGGACAGAAGCTCCGGGTGGAGTAAAGAATGCCAGAGGCATTTTTGTGGGTTATGAAAAGGGTCTCTACAGAGTAATTTTGTCTGAATCTGGTAAGGTGATTCTCACAAAATTTCTAGAGAGTGCTCCTGAACAGGAGAGAGTGATTGTTCACACATTTCCCACAGGTGATGATGATGATTCTGATGATGATGATGATGTTGATTTTATTGAGTTCAGTAGTACTGATGATGACAGCGATAGCTCAGACAGCTCAGTTGTCACAGTCATTGAGAGGAAATCTCACGTAATGACTAGACCCTCAGAAGAGGAGGATGAACCACTGTTTACAATGGGTACTGGTTCTCCAAAGAGTCCAAAGGTTGAACCAGAAAGCAAAGAAGAGCAGCACCTCTTACGTAGGTCTGAGAGAGCAACGAAGGGTGTACCACCCAAGAGGTATTCACAAGAGTTTGCTAACTTAGCTGTTGCTGTTGTAAACGACCAAGGTCAAATTGAAGCTGTGTCTGAGTCAGAGACAAAGGCACAACAGAGAGTTGTTAACCAAGGTAATGCAGAAGCACTCATTCCTTGGAAGTCACACAACCAGAGAGGTACATTGGTAAAACCAGTGGCGGGTAGTTCCAAGGGTGGAACTGAAACAACAGGGGAATGTTATAAGTATAACAACTGTTTGTTTTCTTCTCTGGATGACGCTTTGCTCGCAGCACGCATTGATACTTTAGGGGGAGTATGTTATTCTAAAGCAGCAATGCTGCAGCAAGCAAAGGCTCTAGCAGCTCGGTCTGCTGCTTGTGGCTGGAAAGCCAAACAGGAAGTGTGTGACTGTTGCCATGGGAACAAAGGGGCAGTCCATTCTGTACTGAGCACCGGATGTTAGCTCAGTGTGTGTGTCATATGACCTGTACTGGAAGTACATGGGTGGAGTTTGGAGTTTCTCTCTGTTTGTTGAAGAGAGCAGACATCTTTACTGTATGACTGCTAAAGACAGGAATAAAAGCATGTAGTTACATTTCTGTCTGTGTCTGATTCCCCTCCCTGGGGATATGCAGGGAGCAGGGAGGAGGAGAAGCAGTTGGTGTGTTTTTCTCACAGCCTGAGGAAAATCGCCGGAACGGACCTCGTATGTTTTTCCTGCCGGGAGTCGCCGGAGGGAGGTCTAAGGAATTCAGCCGGTGCCTGAACAGATAGGCACATACCTCTGAACGGGCTTGAATTCCAACAGCCCTGTGGAACCCCTTGCCAACAGAGATTCAGCAGGAGCCTTCTGTACCACCTTTTAAACGCCTGCTTGAAAATTCTCTGTTATGCCAGGCCAGTGCAGGCCATTAAGAGTACATCTCCCACTATGGTCTGTTGCTGTTTGCTTTTAATTTATTTTTGTTTGTTTTTTAACTTGTTCTTAGATTTTTGTGATTTTATTGTTTGGTTTTATGATACAGTGGGATATAAAAAATTTTATGAATGAACAGATAAATATTCACTTACCCAGTCTCTAACCCATTATATAAATTTATTCAGTTTACCCTGCTCTTTAGCATTCAGAGAGGAACTGTTTTAAGAGCAGTACATGCATTTTAAAAAAGAACACAAACAGGGAAGGCATCTGAGGATGAGCCTTCATATTGGATGGACCTGGGCATGTTTTCATGGAAGTAGAAAATCATCTTGTGAAGCTTAGGTGGACATCCTATCTTGAGCAGTGTGAAGAGTTTGAAGGCCATTATCTGGTCTATGAAGGCGATGTAGAAGGGGTGTCTCAGTCTCAGCTGACGCAGTGAGACCCCTGAGCTCTAAAGCCACATTGTGATTTAGTAAACAAAAAACAAAAAACAGCAACTGTACCATTCCTGATCAGGTATCTGTTTATTCAGCAGAAAATACCCAATCCATCTGATACATAAGAATGTGGAGAACAGCAGGAGCAACAATCTGGCATTCTTCAGTCCCAAGGGAAGGTCATATTCACACCACACATGTTCTCCCGATAAGCATGGTCAAAGCGTTCACTCTGCGCCACTGTCAGGTGGTTCTTCCAGTCTCCAGAGATCCCTGGAACAACACAAGAGCAAATGCCAACCACAAACAAGTTCACCTGAAATTACGTCAGCTCAAATTAGAGCTTTTCTTCCTCATGCTCAGGCATTAGTAAGCAGTGCTGAGCTGTAGAGCTACAATGTCTGTCCCTTAAAAGCCTATTGCCCTCGGGGGGGCCCCCAGATGGCGCGTTGGAAGATGGCCGACAATAACATCTCTCTGACCCATACGAGGTAACTAAGGGGCTGCTATGGGAAGTATGCAGTCTTCCTACCCCCCCCCAGGAGATGGGGGCCCTGCCTTGCCAGCAGTGTTCACAATGCACCCCCTGATCCGAGAGATGGGGGTGCCGAACACTTGGCACGAGCCCTCGGTGAAGTCAGATCTTCCTGACGCCGATTCCAATCAGTGCGTGCTGGTTAGCTTCAGCTTGGAATTATAATTGGAAACATATGATTGGAATGAAACTGAAGCACATACATCAAGTAATGTTCGAGAGATAAGACTGCTGATTAATGGATCTCTGTGACCGGGAGTGACGGATGGATAAGTAAATCTTCTGATGAATCACCACTAGGAGACTGTATGTTTGGAATGAAGGGGGGGTGGAGGAAAAACTTTTTTTTTCTTTGCACGATGTGATATTAATAACCCTTCACCCCAGATAGAAATAGGATCATTGCGTTTTTATTAATCACAAGCAGGAATTCAAGAACTGTGTGGGATGGATTATAACAGGAGAGAGGATTGGTGAACGGTGAGAAAGAGGAAAAATTTTATGACGCAGTTAAAAAATGGCGTCTCGCCAAGACAGGCTTGCCAGAGAAAGAAGGACGGGGGAGGAGAATCAGGATCGTTCGAAAGAGAAGGAATCTTGGAACACAAGCTTGACCTGACAGAGCCTCCTGATTCATTTGATTTATTTGGCAAGCCTGAGAAAAGTAAAGGACAGACCGGAGATTTTTTTTTTTTTATGGAAGCGTTGAACAGAGGCTGTCCCTGAGCGATATGATCTTTGAAGAGTACAAAGCCCACACAGAGGGTGCCTGTTTTCAATCTGCTTTTGAAAATTATCAGAGATCGCAAAGAAAGGAATATACTATAACAACAAGAAGAGAAAGAAAGTAAAAAAGGACTATCTAGATTGAACTGGATAGAACTGTCTAATTAAAGCAGTAATATAAGTGATGTTTGGACTCGTTTGGAGTTTTGGACTTGTGCGGAGCTTGATGTATGGGTACCCCCAACAAAATTTAAAATTTGGCTGTATAATTTGGAACTAATGTGATTTGGATAATGTGATGTGATTAGCCTGTTAATAAAAATTATTTTTTTAAAAAAAAAAGCCTATTGCCCTCAGGTAAAATAGAGGACACTGTTCTTTCGCTGTTTAGATGCAGCAGCAAATCCCGTCAGCATCTGTATGTGGAATGAAGAACTGTAGCCTTCTACATCTGGCAGTGGGTCCTGCTTGCTCTTTACGCATTTACCACTTCTGATGATGAGGCAAACATGCCGTCTCTGGTATGGTCCATTCTTGTTAGAGGACGGTACCACCTCAGATTGCACATGACATAAAAGCTTGCCTCAAGGACCTCCATACCAAGCTTTCTCTCATGAACAGCAACCAGTCAATGAGGGCACAGTGGGGCACTTTGTTATCACATCCATTTTAACCACTTTGAGGTGATAAATCATTCAGTTGGGTTCCCTTTGCAGCTTTAGAGATGGAGAACTCAGACTCTGTGGCCCTATAGCATAGGACTCAGGAAAGTATACATGCAGAGATTTGGAATGGTTTAACTGCTGAATTTCCGCTTGCTTTCCAAATAAATGTGAAGGGCACAGAATATGCTGACATTAGGGCGGAAAGAACATGCCCCCTGACTGTTTGCCCTGAGCCCCTCCCCAGCCATTCCCACCCTTCTGATCTGGCTTTCCAGCAGCACTAATGCATGCATGTTGGGTACCTGGACCAGCTGGGTGTCTCATCCAGACATGTTTTCTTATTGCACCACAGAGATCTCCATGAACTGTGTGTCTGTTGCTCTGTCTGCTGAATTTCTGCTTGCTTTCCAAATCAACGTGAAAGACACAGAACCTGCCAACTCTAGCATAAACAACTCTGAGGCAACTACTGTGTCTTGATGGCCTGGAGAATCTGCAACCTGTATTCAGGGAGTCCCCAGAATTATCCAGGACTCAAAATCATGCAGAAACACCCCTGTTCTCCAGACTGCCTCTTTCAGAATAATTTCTTATTTAGATCTGGACACCCATGAAATAAACAGATTTAGATGGGATGTTGCACAGAGAGGAAGGTATGCAATCCTGCAAACTGTACCCCTTCTGGACCTGCAAACTGTGTTCACAGTCAGCTCTGACTCTATGATCTATTGACTGGTTGTTGATAGACTTTTTCTGTGAGTCATTCAAACATCCACAGAAAAAGAAGAGGTTCTTCACCCCTGGCATGCAGCATTGTGGCCTTATTCCTTGGCACTCCAATGTTATTACCTTTCCTCATGAGCGTTGCTTTTGTGTGGTCAAAAATGTTCTCTGGTGTTGTGGAAAAGTTAGACATCTTGTTGTCCTTCATCTTGTGGAAGGAGGCGTTTTCCACCACAGATTCAATTTGTTGGCTGTTCAGCTCCTTGCCAAGAAAATGACAGATCTTCTGCACGCTGCCTCGAAGGTCCTGCAGAAAGTAAAAGGAAATGGCTGTGAATCCTCATGTGATGTAGAGAGCTTGCCCTTCATCAGGAGGCACACAGAGAGCATGAGTACCAGTATGCAATGTGCATTGCATGGCAATTCCCGCCTCCCACCAGTTGGAATAAATGAAGACACAGGACACCATTAGTTTAGGTTAATGGGCAAAAAATGGCCACAACTTTATTGGTTACAGATAAGAGCGGTATTGGCTTTAGGCATTGGTCCTATCAGACTATCCTGCTTCAGCCTGTTAGCATGAAAACCGTAAAGGGTTAACATCAGTAGGGGGAGCCCTGAGGTGTACATCACTAGAAACTCCCCGAGGGGTCACTGCTCAGGGGCGTGCCTTAGGCACTGGCCTCCATAGGTTTCGGACAAGGCAATGGCCACCCAGAAATCTTTACCGGAATGCGAGGATGAAAAGGGGAGATCCCGGGGCCGCACCGGCATTAAATGACCCAGGCCACGCCCCCGGGGCCAGCCGATTCGCTGGCCCTGGGGCTGATGCGGCCCAAGGATTCCCCAGGTCATGCAGGGCCAAAGCCAGCCACGCACAGTTGTTGGGGGCGTGAGCCCGCAACTCCACCTCCTCCTTATATCGGAATTGGCTTTGGGCAAAATGAATGTCTTCGGGATGTGGAATTTGCTGTTGTCACCTTGCAGAAGCCACTCTGTCTCCACCTCTCCTCAGCCAGTACCGAACACAGGGGGCACCTGAGTTAGCAAGAGACATTACCTTTGCAGCAGAAAAGCAGGTTATTGGTACATCTGCTCCAATGTAGAAATAAGGAAATGTACTCAGCACATGATATGCAGTGTATGTAGAGGTAGCACCAAATTTTGCACATGCTCAGAATCCCTTTCTAGCCAATATTACTAGAATCTTTCAAAAAAAGAAGGCAGCTTCATGTGTGAATAATGTCAGAATTGGGGCTGCAGGTCCACACAGTTAAAATTGGACCTTTACCTGCCGTAGTTCTTCATAGGTGATGAAGAAGATGTTGGCTCTCTCCTTCATCTCCACCCAGCTTTTCACATGGTCAAACCAGGAACCATAACCCACTGGAAGAGCAAAGGGGAAGCAAGGATGAAATGTAAGGAGTTGTGGGAGGGAGTAGAGGATGCTATTGTAGACGTAGAGGAAACACCAGTCAGGAACTTGGAAAATAACTGCATTATCCCTTAAGAACAAAATCAGTAACAGGAGACTTCAACGCTACCCTGAGTCCAATGCCACCTGCTGACTGATCTATCTACTGACATTATCCACGTACAGAAGAAGTAAATGTTTGAATGAGTCAACAATTTTACACTTTAATGGGCTTTCTCCATTAAGGTTTCTTTTTGTTTCTGCCACCAGTGAGAATGTCTGCTATCATCGATTCTGATCTATTGTCTTGTTCGTGTTAAGGACTTTCCTTAAGTTTCACCCTATTCTCATTTTAGTGCCTTTCTCGCCCATTTGAACGGGCATTTATTGATTTTCTTTGAAAGCAAATAACAAATTTAGGACCCCTCCCCATTTCTCCCCTTCTCCATGTATCCAACTAGGAATTATAGTTCTCTGATAGGACTGTTGCGTTAGCTAAAAATATATACATTCTGATATTCGGTATCACTGGTGCTGGGTCACACCAAACACGAGTGGCTGATTTGCCACCTTCCATACCTTCCCCACTCAGGAATCTCTCCATGAACTCTTCCAAAGTTCCAGCATCCTTCCATTCTTTAAAGCCTTTGATGAAGTGGTAGCTTGAAATCATCACATCTCTAGGGTTACGCAGAGTATAGATGACCTGTAACAAAGGCAGGGCCACATTTAGGGAGGGCCCAGGCAGCCCAACGCTAACATTAGGCAGATTGTGGCAGCAAACTGAAGGCATTATAAATAAAACCTGACATGGAAACAATGGAAGCCTCCAGTGAGGACCTGGACTGACTATGCATGTGGACCATGTCTAATTTAAATTCTTCCACAGTCACGAAACTTCTAAGGAGATTCCCAGTACTTCTCCCCATTCTCTAGTACAAAAAATAGCATCCTCCTGTAAAGAGGCTGTGTCAAGTGTTCCCAAATCCCCCACATCTGTGTGTCAAAAAGACAGGAGTCAAAGGCAGTCTTGATGTGTCCATTGTTCCTCTCTTACCTTGGCCTTGGAGCGGAGGAAGGACTTGGGGAAAAACTGGAATGGCAGGTGAGTATTCAGGATCCTTGGGGAAGGATTTTTCAAGGCAATCTTCAAATGTTCGTCCAACTCAATCCAGGGTGCCCTTTCCCACAGTGGTACCTTCTGAACCCATGAAGGGTCCCCTTGACTCTGGATTAAGCTCAAGACCTCTGCCATCCAATGGGTACCTAGGAGGAAATCCACAAGTCAATCATTGTGCATTAATACCTGGCCCTTGAAAAGCATTTAGAGGAACATAAGAATTTCAATGAATCTTCTTCCTCTTCTCGCTATTCAGCACCTTCCTATGGGGCAAGACCCCAAAATTCTGGAACGGTTTCCTGTGGAGAAACTGACTATATTTTTTTGTTGAGTGTGGCACAACTGAGAACAGAAGAATAGCCTTCTGGATGACGCCAATGACCCATTGAGTCTGGCATCCTGTTTCTCCCAGAGGCCTACGGGAAAGTAGAGAGCAGCATCCTGTTAGCAGCAGTTTTGTTTTCATTCCGTTCCTAGAGATCCCCAGCATGGAATCTGCTTTTCTCACAACCACTGCACACTGGTTCAACATCTTCCTTGAGCTATTGAAGATGACTCCAAGGTCTCACTTGTGGGGTGTCTCAGGGTTGTGTCCTCTCCCCCATGCTCTATATGCAGCTGCTGGGAGATATCATTAGGGGGTTTGGGCTGGGTGTCCATCAATATGCAGATGATACCCAGCTCTACCTCTCTTTTAAATCAGAACCAGTGAAGGCAGTGAAGGTCTTGTGTGAGTGTCTGGAGGTGGTTGGAGGATGGATGGCGGCTAACAGATTGAGGTTGAATCCTAACAAGACAAAAGTGCTGTTTTGGGGGGAAAGGAGGTGGGTGGGTGTGAAGGACTCCCTGGTCCTGAATGGGGTAACTGTGCCGCTGAAGGACCAGGTGTGCAGCCTAGGAGTCATTTTGGACTCACAGCTGTCCATGGAGGCACAGGTGAATTCTGTGTCCAGGGCAGCTGTTTACCAGCTCCATCTGGTACGGACTGCCTCGCCGGAGTAGTGAATGCTCTGGTTATCTCCCACTTGAACTACTGCAATGCGCTCTACGTGGGGCTACCTTTGAAGGTGACCCAGAAACTACAACTAATCCAGAATGCAGCAGCTAGACTGATGACTGGGAGCGGCCGCAAAGACCACATAATATCGGTCTTGAAAGACCAACATTGGCTCCCAGTTCATTTCCGAGCACAATTCAAAGTTTTGGTGCTGACTTTTAAAGCCCTAAATGGCCTCGGTCCAGTGTGTCTGAAGGAGCGTCTCCACCCCCATCGTTCTACCCAGACACTGAGGTCCAGCGCAAGGGCCTTCTGGTGGTTCCCTCACTGTGAGAAGCTAAATTACAGGGAACCAGGCAGAGGGCCTTCTCGGTAGTGGCACCCAACCTGGGGAATGCCCTCCCACCAGATGTCAAGGAGAACAACAACTCCCAAACTTTTACAAGACATCTGAAGGCAGCCTTGTTTAGGGAAGCTTTTAATGTTTGATGTATTTTAATATGTGGTTGGAACCCGCCCAGAGTGGCTGGGGAAGCCCAGCCAGATGGGCGGGGTTTAAATATTTATTTATTTAATATGCAGCTACATGGTGGCTGTTCATGACTTATGTCAAAAACAAACATACCTGGCAGGCTTAGTGGATACTTTAATTCTAAATCAAAAGTCTGTTTACCTAATTGCACTACTGACCTGACTTGGGGTAAGTGACATTCACTATATCATCATCCAACAGTTGGAGTTCATTTTCCACGTAGCTGAGTGTTTCCACAGATATCAAAAGGGGAGCAAATACGAACCCCTTGTATTTGAAATAAGCCATTGAAAACACTGAAAAACTGAAGATGAGAGAGAGAGAGAGAGAGAGAGAGAGAGAGAGAGAGAGAGAGAGAGAGAGAGATCATATCAGGCTTTCAAATCTCAGTAAGATCTTGGACACAAAATAGTCACACAATGAACTCCAATCACCTTCACTTCCATGAGGAAATAGGCCCCATTCACCTCCTCTGGATCACTGCCACTATGCATCAACTGGAGGAAAATCAGTTTACGCAAGAAAGGAGTGCTACATCACAGCCACACCTGCCTAAAAAAGGACACACACCCCTCCGTACACACACATGCACAACTGCTTCTGGGGCTACTCTCACACTGTTTATCTGAAGTGCAAAATAGTCTTTCCACTTTCCTGCTTCTGCCAATAGGTGGCCAGGTGAGGTGAACGTTTGTCCGTTTACGGAACCCTTGATACTCATTTATTTATTTACCGCATTCCACTTTTTCAGTACTGCAAACATGGCCAGAACAGCTTTACGCAACAGCTGTAAACCAAGAGCAGAGCAAACACTCCCCACTCAGTGCCTTAAAATCTCAAAAGACAATCCAAAGGTGGGGGGGGGAGACTTTCAAAGTAAAGTAAAGCTTCAAAAATCTGAAACTGATTACTAAATTGCATGGAATCTGTTTGGGAAGAAGAGAAGTGAAATGAAGCGGGTCTCTCAGCAGAGGCATTGCTCTCCCTTCTCTCTCAACAGGTGGAGGACTGCCAAGAGCAGATAGTTCAGGGAGGAGAGGAGCCAGGAGGAGCAGGTCTCTCAGAAGAGCCAGTGGGTGGGCCTGTTGTCCTGTCTTTCGTCCACTGCTACATTTATAGAATAAGGCAGTTAATTTAAAACCAGGCATGTTCCAATCTGGAAAAGGAAAGAGGGAATCTGGAAAAGGGAAAGAATTCATCAAGGGGAGAAGAAGGAGGTTGAGATTATCTGAAAGAACGTAATCAAACCTTGAATACAGGTAGGAAACAGGAGCAGTCTTTATAATTCAGCAGCTACTGGAGCATCCTGTGGGTCTGGGAAAGATACTTACTGTGTGAGGAAACCTTGCAAAGAGTCTGCAGTTATATCAGGAAGCAGGAGGAATGAGGGAAACCTCAGCAGGTATATTTTTCTGCCAGCAGAAGATCAACAACTCAGCATAGCATGCACTTCCTACATAGATAGGATGAAAGTGCCAATGAACTTTGGATGAAACCACTGCCAACCAGAGAGGGGAGTTTGTATTCCAGACCAGACATGCCTCTGAAAGACACAGGCCATGCTCACTTCTGTTCGTATCTGGAGCTTCCTTCTTTTCCTGGTTCACAGAGCAAGACTTAAACATTCAGTCAAGGGGGAAGGCATGTTCTTCCCCCCCACACACACACACACCTCCCACATTCATAGATGGGGAGGGGGTTCAATCCTGCTAGGAGAGTCACTTGCGAAGGAACATTTTGCAGCCCTCCAGACCAAATCTGCTGCTCACCAGCTATTATGCAAAGTTTCGACTCTGCTCAGATCTGCTTCCCCAGCACTTTCACTGAAGAAACTTAGAGGTTCAGGAAATGGGTACCAGACTATGGAGTGGATAACATATATGTGTCTAGTGACATGTAGCCGTTGTTTCTGTCAGTTCAGACGTGAAGGAAGCTTACCATCTTTCTCACACTGCAGGATAAAGGCAACTCCAGCTGCTGCAGAATGCTGCAGCCATATTGCTAACAGGAGCTTCCAGTCAAGAACATGTGACACCACTGTTAAAACAGCTGCACTGGCTGCTCATCTGCTACTGAGCCAGGTTCAAGGTTCTTGCATTGATTTACAAAGCCCTGAACAACCTGGTCCAAGATTTGCCAGGTATCACCTGAACCCTTATGGTCCACCACGATCAGTGAAATCATCTGCAGGAATATCTTCAGTTGTCCCCCAAGTTGGTGTGTCTCATTTGACAACAAGAAACCAAGTTTTCAGTATCATTGGCCTTGCCCTGTGGAACACCCTGACAACAGGGATTCAGTAGGAGATATCTCTGCCACCTTTTAAACACTTGTTGAAAACTTCTCTTTTGTTCCAGGCCAGTGCAGGCCATTAAGGGTAAATTTATTCATTTTACCCTGCTCTTTAACATTCAAAGAGGAACTTTTATAAGAGCAGTTCGTGAATTTAAGAAAAGAACACAAACAGGGAAGGCATCTGAGGATGTGCCGTCATATTGGAAGGTGCCGGGCATGTTATCATGGAAGAACACAATCATCTCGTGAAGCTTCTGTGGACATCCTATTTTGAGCAGTGTGAAGAGTTCTTTTTGGCTGACAAAGTTGGAGGCCTTCATCCGGTCTATGAAGGCGATGTTCAAGGGGCGTCTTGGTCTCAGCATTTCTCCTGGAGCTGCTGCAGTGAGACCTCCAAGCTCTAAAGACACTTTGTGATTTGGTCAAAAAATAAAGAACAACTGTTCCATTCCTGATCAGGTATGTTTATTTAGCGCAGTGGTAGCAGAAAATAGCCAAACCATATGATACATAAGAATGTGGTTCTTAGGAGGAGGAGAGGTTCTTAGCAGGAGCAACAATCTGGGACTCTTTGGTCCCATGGGAAGGTCATATTCATGCCACGCATGTTCTCCTGATAGGCATCATCAAAGCGTTCACTCTGCGCCACTGTCAGGTGGTTCTTCCAGTCCCCAGAGATCCCTGGAACAACACAAGAGCAAGTGGAAACCACAAAGAAGTTTGCATGAAATTACTTCAGCTCAGATTATCACTTTTATTTCTCATGCTCAGACATGTGGCAGCTCCCTCAGATGGCTGATGTTATGGAAGTAAACACATGCTCCCTAGCCGTTTGCCCTGAGCCCCTCCCCAACCATTCCCACCCTCCTGATTTGGCTTTCCAGCAGCACTAATGCATGCATGTTGGGTACCTGGACCAGCTGGATCCAGCCATACTTTCTTATCGCACCATAGAGATCTCCAAGAACTGTGTGTCTGTTGCTCTGCCTGCTGAATTTCTGCTTGCTCTCCCAATCAATGTGAAAGGCACAGAACCTGTCAACTCTGGCATAAACAACCCTGAGGCAACTACTGTGTCTTGATGGCCTGGAGAATCTGCAACCTATTTTCAGGCAGTCCCCAGAATTATCCAAGCCTCAAAATCTTACAGGCATACCCTTGTTCTCAGAACATCTCTTGTTTTGATTGGGGCATCCATGCAACAAAGCTAGACATAGGTGAGATGTTGCACAGAGAGAACCGTATGATATCAGGCAAACTGTCCCCACTTTCTGGCCTAGTTGGGGATTGGCTTTTTCTGTGAGGCAATAGACATTCACAGAAAAAGAAAAAGGTTTTTCACCCCTGGCGTGCAGCATTATGGCCTTATTTCTTGGCTTCCAATGTTTTTACCTTTCCTCATGAACTTTGCTTTTGTGTGGTCAAAAAAGCTCTCTGGTATTAAAGAAAAGTTGGACATCTTGTTGTCCTTCATCTTCTGGAAGGAGGCACTTTCCACCACAGACTCAATTTGTTGGCTGTTCAGCTCCTTGCCAAGAAAATGACAGATCTTCTGCACGCTGCCTCGAAGGTCCTGCAGAAAGCAAAAGCAAATGGCTGTGAATCCTCATGTGATGTAGAGAGCTTGCCCTTGATTAAGAGGCACACAGAGGTGTATGTGATTTGGGCAAGATGGATGCCACGAGGTGTGGAATTCACTGCTATCACTGTGCAGAACCCCTCCTGTCTCCAGCTGCTCCTCAGCCATCACAGCAGCCAGGAGGCATCAGAGTCAGCAAGAGACATTGCATTCAGGGCAGAAAAGCAGCTTATTGTCTTACTAGGGGGTGTTGAATTTTTCAGCATTCCATTTCCCAAAAAAAGAGGGCTGCTAAAAAGTTGTAACATGGCTTGAAAATGCAAACATATATTGGTTAAATTAATGTAGTTTTGTTTTGCTTGGTAAACAAAATGTGTGTAGAATTGCATATGAGTCATTAAAAATGTTTGCCAATTACTTGCTATTATATTTTTTTATTATGATTATGATAAAGTACAGTTGTACCTCTGGTTACGTAAACATTGGGATATGTAAGCAGCAAACCCGGAAGTATATTTCCAGGTTCTTGCCTCATGCGCATGCGCAGAAGCTGTAAACCATGCCGCGCGAGTGCGCAGAAGCAGTCCTCCGGTTGCAAAAACTTCAGGATATGGCCAGACCTCCGGAACGGATCCCGTTTGCAACCAGAGGTATCACTGTATTACCTAAAATTTTCAGAAGATAAAATTCTTTGGTTTTCTGAAAGCAATTTATGTGTTTCCTCATTCCTATGTGGTCTTACCAAACTAAATGTTGTCCAATCACGGAAATAGTAGATTTGAAATCTTCACACCCAAAAACCTGTTTTTAAGGCACCTCACTGAATAAATTTGCAAAAATTTAGTTTTCACATCCCTGAAATGACACAACCTATTGACATACCTGCTCCAATGCAGAAGAAAGGAAGGGCACTCTGTGCATGATATGAGGCTCTTTGCCTTTAAATCCTTTTAAATCCTGAAGGAGCACCTTCACCCCAATTGTTCAGCCCAGACACTGAGATCTAACACCAAGGGCCTTCTGGAGGTTCCCTCACTGTGAGAAGTCCACTCACCTTTTCCGGTGGGCGGATTTGCAACCAGGCATCCTGACCACTGCAGTGATCTGGCGGGGGCAGAGATTGACAACCCCCTAGTGCCATCCTGGCTGCGTCACCGGCATTGGGTGGGGCCATGCCCAGGGTTGCCCCGCTGTCCAATCAGTGCCAGTTGGGGGTGTGGCCATGGGTAATTTAATCTGTGGCACAGCCAGGTGGCCCTCCTCTCTCGTCCTTTGCCAGATCTCCCAACCCACCTGCCTTCTTTTTTATGCTTTGCTATGACATGACCTTGCTATGGACAAATGTCAGCTGCCATATTGTTGGGGTCGGGTAGGGTTTTTTTTTTCACTTGGCAAATTGGCACCAGCCATTTGGTTTTTGCCTACCTTGTAGCAATCATCACAACTTTGTGAGGTTATGCATTGGGTAAGCCTTTGTTTGGATGGAGGGGAAGTTGTAGCCTCCGCCTGCTCCTCCTCATTAAGGGTATCCTGTTAAAGGGATCCGGGGGTGTGGATCCTATCCGATGCCTGGACATGGGCTAGGGCCATGCCACAACCCCAACGGGGAACTGTTGGGGTGCCCCTATTTGATGTAAGTCATACGTCTCGCCCTATTGGTGGTTTGCCCTTAGCTGGACTCCCTGCAGATGGGTGGGAGTTGAGTGTCACCCAGTGCCTAAGCCAAACCGCTCACATCTGTAACCAATAAAGTTGTGGCCTATTTGAACCCATAAGCCTAAATACTTTTGTCCGTGTGTTTATTACCCACTAGGGAACTGCAAGTCACGGGGCCTTGGCACGCAAGTGAAACTACAGGGAACCAGGCAGAGGACATTCTTGGTAGTGGCCTCACCCTGTGGAACACCCTCCCATCAGATATTGAGGAGATGAGTAACTATGTAAACTTTAGAAGACATCTGAAGGCAGCCCTGTATAGGGAAGCTTTTTAATGCTTAATGTTTTCTTATGTCTTTATATGTGCTGGCCAGAGTGGCTGAAGCAAGCTACCCATTTGAATGGGTACAATATTATTCTTATTCCTATTCTTATTTTCTTCATAATTCTTGTAGGGGTAGCAAGGAATTTTGCACTTCCTCAGAGTCGTCTGGCCAATAGTACCAGAATCTTTCCAAACAAAAAATTGGCAACTTCATGCATGAATAATGTCAGAGTTGGGCCCGTAACCTGGTAGTGCATGAACACAGGCAAGCTTGAACCTGTACCTGCTGCAGTTCTTCATAGGTGATGAAGATGATGTTGGCTCTCTCCTTCATCTCCACCCAGCCTTTCACATGGTCAAACCAGGAACCATAACACACTGGAAGAGCAAAGAGGAAGCAATGGTGAAATGTAAAGAGTTGTGCGGGGAAGAAGAAGAGTTTGGATTTGATATCCCATTTTATCACTACCCTAAGGAGTCTCAAAGCGGCTAACAGTCTCCTTTCCCTTCCTTCCCCACAACAAACACTCTGTGAGGTGAGTGACGCTGAGAGACTTCAGAGAAGAGTGACTTGCCTAAGGTCACCCAGCAGCTGCATGTGGAGGAGCGGAGACGCGAATCCAGTTCACCAGATTACAAGACTACCGCTCTTAACCACTACACCACACTGGCTTTCACTGGGAAGGGAGAGAATGCCATTGTAGACGTAGAAAAAACACCAGTCAGCATAGGTGCCAGCTCCTGGGGGCTGGGGGCCCTTTCCAAGGCTAAACATACCCAACTCCCTCAACTCTTCCTCATAAGGTTTGGTTTCCAGACCCTTGATCATGCTGGTCAAGATCCTCTACACACATCCCAGCTTGTCAATATCCTTCTTAAATTGTGGTGCCCAGAACTGGACAAAGTATTCCAGGTGTGGTCTGACCAAGGCAGAAGACAGTGGGACTATGACTTCTCTTGATCTGGGCACTATACTTCTGTTGATGCAGCGTAGAATAGCTAGGTGGGGTTTATTCAAGTTGGGCTGTCAGGGACTTAGAATGACTGCATTGTCCCTCAAAAACAAAATAAGTAACAGAAAACATTGACTCTGGCGTATGTCCAGCACCACCTAGTGACTGATCTGTGTAGTGACATTATCCACACAGGGGAGAAGAATAGGTTTGAATGAAGCTTTCTCTGTTAAGGTTTGTTTGTTTTTGTCTCTGCCACCAGTGAATGTCTGTTATCATCCACAACACTGAATGTCAGGTTCCACTCTATTCTCATGTTGGTGCCAGTCTTACCCATTTGTTAAGGACGTTTATTGATTTGCTTAAAAAGAAAATGACTAAAATAGGACTTTCACCCATTTCTTCTCTTCTCCATGTATCCAACTGCAAATTATACTTCTCTGTCAAGGCTGTTCCATGAGCTAAGAAGAGAGCCTTTCTGGTAGCGGACATTGTGCTGAATCACAGCAAAGGAGACTGGCTGATTTGCCTCCTTCCATACCTTCCCCACTCAGGAAACTCTCCATGAACTCTTCAACAGTTTCTAGATCATTGCAATCTTTATGGCCTTTCCTGAAGTAGTAGGTTGAAACCATCACATCTCTGGGGTTACGCAGTGTACAGACTATCTGTAACAGATACAGGACCACATTTAGGGAGAGCAGCCATCTCAGCCCTAACATTAGGCAGAGTGTGGCAGCTGACTACTGCCCCATGAAAGGGTAACAAATTGTTATTTAATTTACTGTTACTGAATGTATCCAGTGTGACATCTACTCAGAGCGGAGCCACTGAAAATAATGGGCATAACTAACATAGGACCATTAATTTCAAATGGTCTACTCCAGGCACGTCCAACAGGTAGATCACTGGATGTCTGTGGTAGATCACTGTTAGATCACTGGCACCCCCCAAAGAAGCTCAAGAACTTTGGCTCCCCTAAAAAAAGCTCAACATTTTAACATTCTAGCCCAAAAAACAGTGCTTTCCTCCTCCAAAAAGGGGGATTAGTCTCTTGAAAACTCTCCAAAACTTCTTTAAGGACAATGATGTGGGCAAAATAACAACCCCCTTCCTTTGGGACACAATGAAAGCGGTCACCAGAGGAGCCTGCATAAATTGGTAAATTAGAACAAGACATTATGACTCTCTCATCACACTACAAACAAACAGGAGCAAAAAAAAAAACCCCATCTTAAATTCATGGAACAAAAAAGAAGGGGAATTGACTGTCTAGAAATCAATGATAAAACAACCATTTTACGAATATGGAGGGAAGGACTCCAGACTATTAGCAAACAGGAACAAAATCCCTCAAAACTAGAATACACTGTGTCACTAAAAACTGTAACAGCCTTACTAGAAAAGTTAACCAATAAACTGAAACTGACACGGGAATCAATAGAAGAGGATACCTTCACCCCAGTGTGGCTCCCCTTTATCACAAACACAGCCCAACAAGATAACAACAACAATCCACCAACAGCATAAGAATCACTCTGGTTTACCTAACCCAACAAGCACTCCCCCTCCCCTCATAAATCAAACAAACCGCACTGCAGCCACCCACAGAAAACCAACCCCATACCTCTCACTACCAAGGAAATGCAATAAATGAATAGAAAGAGAACCTTCCCAGTTAATGCTGACACAAAACTGTACACGTACACTATACAAAAAATATAAGCCTCACCACACCACCCCTCCTCTCCCCCCTCTTCTTCCCCAACCTTATACAGTACTCAACACTAATATCTGTAACTGATTTGTAAGAAAGACTATAGAACCTGAAAAAAGAAACAATGCATGTACTTTTGTAACCCAAGAAAATCTTTAATAAAAATGTTTTTTAAAAAAGAAATAAAATCATGCCATTTTTTAAAAAATGGTCATTCAAGCTTCGCCCTTTAAATACTTTTAATTTGTGAGATATATAATCCATAAAGTGTCGCATAATAAAGCCTGAGATGGAAACAGGAGAAGCCTGCAGTGAGGACCTGGGCTGACCATACATGTGGACCATGACCAATTCAAGTTCTCCCGCAATCGGGCAACTGCTAAGGAGCTTTCCAATATTCCTCCCCATTCTCTAGTACAAAATATGGCATCCTCCTGTAAACAGGCTGTGTCAAGTGTTCCAGAATCCCTCACATTTGTGTGTCAGAAAGACAGGAGCCAAAGACAGGCTTGATGTGTCTGTTGTTCCTCTCTTACCTTGGCCTTGGAGTGGAGGAAGGACTTGGGGAAAAGCTGGAATGGCAGGTGAGTAGTCAGGATCCTGGGGGAAGGATTTTTCAAGGCAATCTGCAAATGATCATCCATCTCAATCCAGGGTGCCCTTTCCCACAGTGGTACTTTCTGAACACATGAGGGGTCCCCTTGACTCTGGATTAAGCCCAAGATCTCCACCATCCAATGAGTACCTAAGAGGAAATCCACCAGTCACAGTCTACTTCTATAAAACCACTTGTGCATTAATGTCTCTCCCTTGTGAAATCAATTAGACGATCACAAGAAATGGAATGGATCTTTGTCCACAGCTAGCTACTTAGCACCTTCCTGTGCAACAAGATTCCCCAAAATCAGGAATGGTATAACATGCTGAAGTTGATGATATTATTTTGCTGAGTGTGGTGCAAATGAGAACAGAAGAGCAGCCTGCTGGATCAGACCAATGGCCCATCGAGTCTGGCATCCTGTTTCTCCCAGATGCAAGTGGGAAACCAGGAAGCAAAACATGAGCACAAGAGCCTTCTCCTCTCCTTTGGTTTCCAGCCAGGAGTCCAAACAATTTTATCCTAAGAACAACTGTGCAAAGAGAAGGTGGGCAATGTTCTGGAAGGCAAGTGCTGATTTAAGTTGCCGAGATAACTGTGAGAAAGAGGGGAGGGCACAAGGTAGACTGTGATCCATTTCCAGACTATTGGCCTTTGTCAGTGGGACTATGTGATGTTTTCTGAAAAACCCACAAATAATTTTGGACAATTTAAACAAGTATATTTCTATTAAATAAGTTTGAACATTCCAGTTCCCTTTGACATAGGTCTCTTCTACCTTCATTGTTAAGGAATCCCAAGAATGCAAGTTTGTCATGGTGACCTCCATTTTCGTAGGCAGCTACCTAGGAATCAGGGCTGTTTTAAAGACAAACTGTGATTTTTGAGTACAAAGCATGAGCTGCTCCAACACACCTGTTCTTTTTGTACAAGTGTGCACACATCATCATCATTTTATTATTTATACTCCACCCATCTGGCTGAGTTTCTCCAACCACTCTGGGCAGCTTTATCTAAAAATTTAATGAAAACAAGCATTAAAAACCTTCCGATACAGGGCTACCTTGAGATGTCTTCTAAAAGTTGTGTCGTTATTTATCTCCTTGACATCTGATGGGAGGGTGTTCCACAGAGTGGGTGCTACTGCCAAGAAGGCCCTCTGCCTAGTTCCCTGTAACTTCGCTTCTTGCAGTGCGGGAACCGTCAGAAGGCCCTTGGAGCTGGACCTCAATGTCCAGCCTGAATGATGGGGGTGGAGATGCGCCTTCATGTTTTGTTTAGTTGCTTAGAGTTACATTCCATGGCATTTAGATGCCTACACAGTGGGGGGGAACCCTCAGAACTGAAAGTTTGACACCTAGAGTAAGGTTACCAGACGTCCCCGTTTCCTGGGGACAGTCCCCGGATTTACAAATCAGTCCCCATAGAAAATCCACTGAATTTTAAAAGTGCCCCCGGATTCAAATCTGGTAACCTTAATCTAGAGTGAAGAGGGATCTACCTACATATCTCTCTGAGTTTAATGTGTGGCTGAATCTCACTGCAGTGATAAATCTGGCTAGAAAATTTCTCTTTTTGAAGCTCAAGTTCAATTATTTTTTGCAGTGAAATTTCCAGGCACAAATGTGTCATGTATAGTTCTGTATTTTTATTATTCCCCATCCCACCCCTGTTCTTTTCTTAATCTGAGATAACTTTTCTTTGTCCTGACTTACATGGAGCATCACAGTTGTAAAGTATCGAAAGAGCGTGGGGGAGGGGATATTCTTTGTTAGCTTCATATTTAAAGTTAGTGATGTAATAAATATTATCATCCAAAGTGGTACCTCACTAAGTCAACTAAATCCAGAGTCTATTTACTTAGTCGCACAACTGACCTGACTTGGGGTAAGCTACAACCACAGTATCATCATCCAGCAGTTGGAATTCATTTTCTACATAGCTGAGTGTTTCCACTGAGTGGACCAGTGGAGTAAAAAGGATTTCCTTGTATTTCAAAAAAGCCATCAATGACACTGAAAAACTGAAGATGAAAGAAGGTTATAATGCTACATCCTTAGTAATTTTCAGGTAGCGACAGTTTTAGAGCCCAACTCTGGGGATAGCTGGGAAGCAGGAGGAAGGGATGAGTTCAGGAGGTGGCAATGGGTCAAGAATGGATGTTCAAGTGGTGCCACCAGGCTGGGTGGGGGGGAAATCCAAGGAACTCAGTTCTGAATACATATCATATTAGCCTTTCAAATCTCAATAAACTCATGGGCACAAATTAGATGCACAATTAACTCAAATCTCCATCACCTCCATTAGGAAATAGGCCCCATTCACATCTTCTAGATCAGGCATGTTGTCCAACTGGTCAATTGCGATCTACTGGTCGATCAGTTTTTGGTTTCCCCAAAGAAGCTCAGCAAGTTCGGCTCAACAACTTTTGCTCCCCCAAAGAAGGTCATCAACAGCTTTGGGTCTTCCTCCAACTTTTGTCAATTCAATGGGAAGATCACTGCCAGTTTTTTTTTATAGTGGAAGTAGATTGCAGTCTCTTGGGAGTTGGATGTGCCTGCCTTAGATTACTATGCATCAACTGAAGGAAAATCGCTTTAAACGAAGAAGAGAATGCAGCACCATAGTCACACCTGCCTAAAGCAAGGCACACACACAGCCATCCACACACATGCATAACTGCTTGTGAACCTACTCACACACTGTGGCTTTGGAATTAAGAATTTTATAATAATAATAATAATAATAATTTTTATCTATACCCCGCTCTCCCCAGCCAAGGCCAGGCTCAGGGAGGCTAACAAGCAATAATAAAAACAAGTTGAATGAATACAACTTAAAAACAAGATTAAAATACAATTAAAATATTGAAACATTAAAATATTAAAATGCAGCCTCATCACAGGAGGAGAAAGGGGAAAGGAAAAAGAAAGATGGGGAGGGAATCAAATTGGCTCCAAGCCAAAGGCCAGGCAGAACAACTCTGTCTTACAGGCCCTGCAGAAAGAAATCCAGTTAAACCCAGTTAAAACAATGAAAATTAAAGCAGTTAAAAACTTTAGATAGTTGGGGTCATGATAACAACACTGAAACCAGCATACCCCAACCCAAAGGTCTTTTCAGCCAGCTCAGCTTCCAAAGCTACAGTCAGTCAGTCAGTCAGGACCCACAGACAAGATGGTATTCAAGGTGCTGAACAGCCTCCGTCTTTTCTAGCTTTGGTCAGTCAGGGCCCCACCCTCCTAGGTGAGGGAGAAGAGGCCTGACTGCTAGGCAGGTTCTACAAGACTCACAAGATGCACTCTTTACCCTAGTGAAGGCATTTTTGTCTACATTACTTGGATTCAGAACTGCGTTGCAAAATTCAGGAAAGTGCCCGTTTGCGAAAAGTGTGAATTTTGTAGGCTCACCTTTAAATCAGAAAAGGATTTGGTTTCTCACCCCTCCCTGCTGCTAATGGGAGCTATCAATGCATGATGTAGCTGATCAAGGAGACTTTGGATAAATCTGTTGGGACCGAACAGCATGCTACTTTAATAACCTGCTTTACGCAATATTTTGCTTTTGCAAATTTCAGGCAGAGAGGGTGGGTAGAGGAGTTTCATCCCTCCCAGACACCTGCTGTGGTCCTGATCATGACCCAGAACCAGCTTTTTGCATGAGGAGGAGTTCTGATTAGACCACAGAAGTACGGAGACAACACCATGGTTGTCATGGAGGCCATGAAGTCCCCAACTGCTCCATTTGAGGAAGCCTTGGCATTGATATTGAAGTCCCACAACATTACCCCATGAAAGGATTCACCACATCCAAGACTGACTGCCTACCAGCTAGAAAGGAAGGTCCTCGTGTGCTGAAGCTCTCTTACTTTTTTCCTTTCTGGATTTCCTTTCTTTTACTTTGGATTGAATTGGATTTGGCTGCAACTTATTTTTCTATGTTTTCTTTATCTTGGAGTGCTTCTCGATGACAGTTTCCCAAACTCCCACTCTAGATGTCCCTTTCTTCTTTCCCCCTCCATTTTATCAGGCCACTACCCTAAAGGACCGGGCTCTTGGGGAACTTTAACCTTTTACAACCTCCAAAACAGCCCTTTAATCCTCACCTTTCCCTAACCAAGCTAGGGAGGAAAGTTTCTCCCTTTGTTGCACAAAGTAAATTGCCACACTTTAGCTGCTGTGCACAGTAGCACATCAGCAGTAAGAGACTTGGCATGTCTTCCTTAACAAAAAAAGTCACCTTTTTACTGAAATTGCTCCACTGCAGCCCTGTTCTTTGCAGGTAAGCCCAGCAAGGACTTTTTTGTCATGTGACATTGCAGACCAGTGAGAGGGAAGAGTCATCCTTGGCTTGTTTTATTTTATTTTATTTTATTTTATTTTATTTTTTGTATTGTCCTTGCCAGAAGGCTGAATGTGGGGCAGGGACCATATAGCATCCCCGGTAGCCAATCGGTTGTTCCCATGTTCATTCCCTGCACTTCTTTTGAGTGGAAGCGAGACACGAATCTGTACATCTGAGTGTTCAGTGGGGTGACAAACAGATCCATGACTGGTTCTCCGAAGTCTTCCACTATCTGTTGGAAGTCGGTGGGGGTGGAGTTTGCATTCCACCTGAGATGGTTTGCCGGCTGAGCCAATCTGCCTCCTCGTTTTCCATCCTGGCGACGTGTTCGGATTTGATCGACAGAATGTTCTTCTCCGCCCACTTGAATAGGTGTTTTTCTGTTGGTTGGTTGTTTGTTTTGTTCTGTTCTGGTGGGATCTCTACACTGACGCTTTCAAGAGCCTCTGGGGGACAGCAGGATGGATAGAGTACTAGCAACCAGGGCTCACCCAAGACATTTTGGCGCCTGAAACAAATTAGAAAATCGTGCCACCGACAATCATAGTTTGCAAAGGCCACTGCATAAACTGTCCTGCTGATGTATGTAGTGCCTCTCTCATTCGATATACACTTCAATACTCACCAGTGTGGGAAAGCAGCAACAGCTGGAGATACAGTGGCTGCAGCTGCAACAACCACAGCAGCTGTGGGGGCACATGACATCACTTCATGGGTGAACTGGCCCTGCCAGCTAAATCTCTGTTCTGTCTCTCTGGCTTAACACTCACAAACACAAACAGTCTCTGACCTGGAATGGTGCTTCAGCAAGTCCGCTGGTGGGCACAGCTGTGCTGGCACAGAGCCACCCAGTCCATCCCTTTTGTGCCATCCCAGGCAGGCAGACTGGCCTTTTAACCCTCCCTTCTCCAGCACCAGTGAAAAGCAGGTGATCTATAGCCCTGGTGGGGCCTAGTCCTTAAGGAAAGTACCTCCCAAAGCAGTCTTTTAAAGACAGCTGCTTCTACAAGGGGGCAGGGGCCTGGTGTTAGCCTGTACATCTTCACAGCTAACCGTGGGCCTCACAAAACCTTTCTCCATCATCTATCCGCCCAGCTCCTGCCATCGGCAAACAAATTATTGGCATCCCATGCAGAGCCATAGCTAGGTGATCTTGCAACCCTGGCAGAACTGTCCAGATTGCGCCCCTTATCCATGGACAAATTAGCTCTTCTTTCTGCCTCTCCTCCAACCCACCCACCCCCCACTCATTCAATTCACCCTCTATTTAAAACCTTTTCTTATGAGGCAATAACCAATATTTTTATTTATAGACATATTTATGGACATATTTTTAAGCAGATTTTGCGCCCTCCCCCCCATGTGTGCCCCTGGCAGGGGCCCACCTCACCACCCCCTAGCTAGGGCCCTGATCCCATGCAATGGTGTTCAGTTGTGATTTGTTTTCTGGTGCAGAATGGGGGATTTTCTCCCTCTATACAGTGGTACCTGTGGTTACAGACGCTTCAGGTTACAGACTCCGCTAACGCAGAAATAGTACCTCGGGTTAAGAACTTTGCTTCAGGATGAGAGCAGAAATTGCACAGCGGCAGTGGGAGGCCCCATTAGCTAAAGTGGTACCTCAGGTTAAGAGCAGTTTCAGGTTAAGAACGGACCTCCAGAATGAATTAAGTTTTTATCCTGAGGTACCACTGCAAAAGCTTCCCTCCCACTACTGTGAATTAACACTTGCTGCCCATCCTTCCTTGCAGGATACTAGAGCAGCATTGAATTTTGCAGGTATTCAAAATGGTGTATTTTGCTGGGGGGGAGGGGACTGTGGCCCTCATTCTGCACTCCCAAAAACAAGGGACACAATACTGATGTGCAAGTCAGGAATGTTGGAATTCTGGCTCGGTCAGAGGTATGTGCCTATCTGTCCAGGCACCGGCTGAATTCCTTTGACCTCCCTCCGGCGTCTCCCGGCAGGAAAAACACACGAGGTCCGTTCCGGCGATTTTCCTCAGGCTGTGAGAAAAACACACCACTGCATCTCCTGCTTCTCCTCCTCCCTGCTCCCCCCCAGGAAGGGGAATCAGACACAGACAGAAATGTAGCTACATTCTTTTATTCCTGTCTTTAGCAGTCATTCAGTAAAAGATGTCTGCTCTCTTCAACAAACAGAGAGAAAACTAACTCCACCCATGTACATCCTGTACAGGTCATATGACACATCCTGAGCTCACATCCTGTGCTCAATAAGGAGAATGGACTGCCCCTTCGTTTCCATGGCAACAGTCACATACTTCCTGTTTGGCTTTCCAGCCACAAGCAGCTGACTTGGCTGCTATAGCCTTTGCTTGCTGCAGCATTGCTGCTTTAGAATAACAAGGAAGGTCCTTGTTTAGGCCTTGGAGGGGGATCCTAAAATGTCTGCGAGATAATCCAAGAGCCATCTATAATCAAAACAGGTTTTATTTACTGTAATTGTCATAATTATACAAATATATACAAGCTAAGTGAACTGATCCATGGTCCCAAAGGACAGAGGGGACCCAACATAGTTATCTATTTACAGTATCAGAAGACATAATAGAGGACTGTTCTGGGATACTTCCTGGCCCCAGATGGGTTATTACTGTATGTAGGCAACTCTGTGGAGGATAAGGCCACAATGGTTGTGCTCCTCCAATGCTGAAGGCAGCAGCATGCCTCTGAATAACAGCTACTGAGAATCACAAGTGTGGAGAGCACCATTGCCCTCAAGCCTTGCACATGGGCTTCCCACAGGCAGCTGTGTGGCCATCGTGAGAGAGAGAAAGGCTGGATGAGATTGGCCCTTGACCTGAGCCAGCAGGGCTTATTCATATGCTCCAGTGGCACAATGGGTTAGTGCATCTGGCTGTCAACCAGAAGGTTGGTGGTTCAAGCCCACCCAGAGCTGGCTGTGGATTCCTGCATTGCAGGGAGTTGAATTAGGTGACACTCAGGGTCCCTTCCAACTCTGCATTGCTACGATTCTATGATAGGCGAACCACATGTTTTTATTTCAGCTTCTTCTTTTTTGGTCACGACATCAAATGTATCTGATCAGCCCAGCCAGAATTACCACCAAATCAATAAGTGTGAGTGTGTGCATGGCTATGCTAAAGATGTACAGTTGCTTTTGGACAGCTGGGTACATTCATCGGAATGTCAAGAAAGTGAGAAGTTACCCTTTGATTCCAACAGCCTTCCTCAAGCTACAACTCCCATCAGCCACCAGGGGCATTGGGCTCAGGCATGGTGGGAAATGTAGTCCAAAGCTTATGGAGGTTATCAGGTTTGGGAAGGCCGGTGTATCACTTGTGTGCAGACCCAAAATAATCCTTAATGGAACTTCTAATATGAAACTGAAGCAGTTTCTGGTTCTTAATTTCCCAGTGCATACAACAGATTTTTTTTTATCGTGGGGATGCAGAGATAGAGTACACCCATTCTGTATGTAGACAATAACAGATTAATACCAGAAGATTAATATCTGTGCTAGGCTTTTTTTCCAAGTCTACAATGTGCGTGTGATGGAGGAATTTTCACCTGTGGACAATGCTACAGTGGGGGCAGCAACAGATCCTCAACGGAATATACAAACATAGCTCTTAAGTCTGTACTGGAGGGCTAAAAGTACCCTAATAAAGCCCTCCCCAAAATGTACTCAATCTTGTTAAAAGGACAGATGGAAAATGCACAGAACAGCTGGCCAATCATTCCTGACATCTTCCCATCCAGAAGGGAAACGGGAGACTGGCGGAGGGTATCCAACCCTCCGTAATATCCTCCCTGGACTCCAAATGAGGCTCTTTGGGTCAGATATTGATATTTTGCCCTCATATAAAACGTGGGCCCGCTTTCTATTGGTCCTGTCAGTTTCCCTAAAAATGCTTGCAAACTTAAGGTAAGTGGAAGTAAACTCTTTTACTCAGGCCTGGGGCGGAAGCCTTGAGTCATCAACTCAAACAAAACAGCAGCCGGTCCCTGGCAGGGGGAGGGGGTGGCACTGGCTGGCTTAGCCCTCTGAGACCCAGGGCAAGGGAACCCAAGGCCCTACCCCCTCTGCATGGGTCTGCTTCTAATTTGCCCTTAGCAAACTGCAGTAAGGGAGTATCTCCTCCTCAAGGTTTCCTGTCATCAGTTCAACTGTTTCCCCTTCTAGATCTGAGCCCCCTGTGGTAAGTTCTGTTATTCATGGTATAACACAACACATATGCTCTCCAAGTCTGTCTTACGACATTTGCTCTTTAAAACCCCTGAACAATGTTTTTAAAAAATATACGAAAATGGTGATGGTATCACTTGCACAACCAATCTCATCTTAGGGTGCAACCTACCATTTGGAGACCAATGACCTAGAGAAATCACCTGAGAGCCAAAGGTCCACAGAACAAGGCTTGGGGCATACCCTCCGATATTCCTCAGATGGAAATCAGGGCATTTTCATCTGAGGAATGCAATGCGTTTCTGGCTGGGGGGGAGTGGGAGGAGGGGTAGAAATATGCATGTGTGCATTCTGTACATGCTCAGAGGCACTGCTGCCACCTCGCAAGTTACTGGGCGGACCCTAGTCCCAGGCACCAAGCCCTCCATTCCTTTCCCCACCGACCTCTTCCCCACCCTGCTAGCAGCTCAAGACTCTCCCCCACCGCTGCTGGCTCCAATCTGCACCACAGCCCTTTTAAGCCCATGCTCCGCCTCTCTGTCTCTCTGTGTGTGTCTCAGCTTCCAGCGGCATCCTGGGAAATGACATCATCAAGCTGCACTGCCAAGCTCGTAGCTGGCTGCCATGTTGCAAGGGGCAGGGAGGCAGGATCCGCTGCTGGGGCAGAACCTCGGGGGGGGGGGACCAAGCCTTGAAATCAGGACAATCAGGACACCCCAGTTTCAAGTCAGAAATCATGATGGTTTCATCCATCCTGAGTGTAACCTGGGGTAGTGTGAGAAGTTGCTGTGGGGGTTCCCTTTAAATGCAGCTTCTGCCCTTCTTTATAGCTGGGAAAAACTTCCAAGGATTGGGCCTTTGCTTTTGAAAGTCTTGACCTGCCAGAATTCAATACTTTAAGGGTCTCACGTTCGTGTGATCTGGGTAATGAGCCACACCAAAGCAACCACAGATTAGCCAGTCGCAGGTGTCCTGGGAAGCAAGGCCGACCCTCATTCCTAGATGGGCCATTAAAGAACCAGAAGCACCCCTTTGATAGGCTGGCAAAGCAAAGGCATCATATTGGCAGATGTTTAAAGGGCCAGCGAGGAGCGGTGACTTCACAGTGTAGAAGGGCTCCCCTGCCCTATTCCACGAGGCTATGCCAGAGCACACAGTTGGATGGGACAATGTTTGTTCTCTGTAAAATGTCATTTCTGCCCCACCCCACCCCATTTTGTTTAAAGCAGCAGTCTCACACTGGAAGGGGGGAGGTTGGCGAGGCGGAGACGGCTCAGCATCGCTCTTCCGGGGCTTCAGTCCTGGATCACCATTCCACTGGCATGGGAGTGAGTCTGCAGGAGGGGAAACAAAAGGAGAGGCAAGCTGTGCATCTTTCTGGGGCCTTCAGACAGACAGATGTGCTGGGAGGACAGGAGAGGTGTTCCCTTGCCTTTCCACAGCAATGCACTGGTTATGTGCTCACTTGAGATCTTTTACATTGGACACCAGTTAACCAGTGGATGTTGTAACACAGGGGTTTGGAACCTCCGACTGGCCTAATCAGGCCCAGTGTGGGTCTCAGTTTGGCCCACAAGGCCATTTCCCCTCAAACCACACCAACCTGCCCTACGCTTGACATTTTATGTGACATCCCAGTACGTTTCCAAGCACAGTTCAAAGTGTTGCTGCTGACCTTTAAAGCCCTAAATGGTTTCAGCCCTGTATACCTGAAGGGGCATCTCCACCCCCATCATTCAGCCCAGACACTGACAACCACCTCCAAGGGCCTTCTAGCAGTTCCCGCATTGCAAGAAAGAGAGTTTGGATTTGATATCCTGCTTTATCACTACCCGAAGGAGTCTCAAAGCAGCTAACATTCTCCTTTCCCTTCCTCCCCCACAACAAACACTCTGAGAGGTGAGTGGGGCTGAGAGACTTCAGAGAAGTGCGACTAGACCAGGTCACCCAGCAGCTGCATGTGGAGGAGCAGAGACGCGAACCCAGTTCACCAGATTACGAGTCTACCGCTCTTAACCACTACACCACATTGGCTCTTCCCTGAAGTTACAGGGAACCAGGCACCCTATGGAACGCCTTCCCATTAGAAATAAACAATTATCTGACTTTTAGAAAGTATCTGAAGGCAGCCCTGTATAGGGAAGTTTTTAATGTTTGATGTTTTACCACGGTTTCATAATTTGTTCAATTCTGCTCAGAGTGGCGCGGGCAACCCAGACCAACAGGTGGCATATAAATATACGATGGTGATGATGTTGGTTGTTTGGCAGGTAGACAGGTCTTCCCAGGCACAACCAGGAGCCTTAAAGCGCATCCCCAATTGTGCAATGGCAAGGGAGGCAGTCAGCTGATTGAGATCAGCCTTCTGGGATCGGCTAAGGTGCCGAGATACCTATCAGAAACTCGATATCACAGCTGACACCTGCCTAAAGCAGGGCATCGCGAAAGTCATCACCTTCAATCTTGCTGAACTGGCTGCATGACCTGACTTCCTACTCACTAGTGCAACTGATCCCTGCGGAAAGGAGGCTTGGAGTCACTGCCTGTCAGCCAATTGCCTCCATTCCCATTGCACAAGCACCATCCCCAAAAGGCTGCCAACCGCTGCATTAACTTTTAGGGTGCCGCAAGCCGCTCCCTGTTGCTTTCCCTGCAACTGATTCACCCAACTGCCCCGGGTGCCCTTTACCTTCATGGCACGATAGATCCACCCTTGAAAGTCGTTGACCTTTGTATAGACCCCTGGTTTATTGGCCAGGGCGCAGCCGGTGCCCCAGCTCACAATGCCACAGAGCCTCCAGCGGGAAGTCCGGGAGATGCCATCCTCACACACAAAGGGGCCGCCGCTGTCGCCCTGCCAGGCAGAAGAAAGCAGGAGTTACAACCCTTGCTCATTCCACCAGGCTCTGGTTATCTCCCGCTTAGACTACTGCAACGTGGGGCTACCTTTGAAGGTGACCCGGAAACTGCAACTAATCCAGAATGCAGCGGCAAGACTGGTGACTGGGAGTGGCTGCCAAGACCATGTAACACCGGTCCTGAAAGACCTACATTGGCTCCCAGTACGTTTCCAAGCACAAGTCAAAAGAGTTGGTGTTGACCTTTAAAGCCCAAAATGGCCTCGGCTCAGTATACCTGAAGGAGCATCTCCACCTCCATCATCCAGCCCAAACACTGACGTCCAGCTCCGAGGGCCTCCTGGTGGTTCCCTCACTGCGAGAAGTGAGGTTATAGGGAACCAGGCAGAGGGCCTTCTCAGTAGTGGTGCCCTCCCTGTGGAACACCCTCCCATCAGATGTCAAGGAAATAAACAACTATCTGACTTTTAGAAGACATCTGAAGGCAGCCTTGTATTGGGAAGTTATTAATGTTTGATGTTTTGTCGTATTCTTAATATTCTGTTGTGAGCCCAGAAACCCAGCCAGATGGGTGGGATATAAATATTTTTTTTTATTCTTAATCTTATTCTTATTATAATTATAGTATAGCACTCTAACTAGAAATGTGGACCAGGTAAGGCCAGGGTGCTGAAGCAGAAACACAGGCCAATCAAAGCCCACAGCTGTGGGTTGGAACTGCAGTGGTGCCTTTGAGGGCAAGAATTAAGTTCTGGAGGGACAATTTTCAGCAGGGAAATGGCACAGGGAAAGAGTAAGCCCCTTTCCCCCCATCATTCATGTTCCCCAGGGATGTTATATGCCTCATTCCAGCTCCAATCAGGTGTTTGTAACCAATAAAACTATTTAATAATCTCCAACTACCTATGTGTGCAGGTCTGATCAATTTGTACATGTGCTACATTTTTTTAAACCTAATCTCTAATTTTAATGTCCTGTCTGAAACCCTCGTGGCCGCCATTATGGTTTTTGTTTTGTTTTTCAAACAGAAGAAAAACATTCCCATAGCATACATGTTATCCCATGCAGGCCAAAGTTCAACAGCTAGAGCACACAAGGGGAGAAATTCTGAGCCTGTGTCGCTCTTCACAGGGAGAAGAAGGGGTTTAAAAGCCCTTTGCCCTCCATTCTAGCAGGCAGAGAAGCCAACTGGCCGAACCAACGCTGGTTGTCCTTTACCTCTTGCTCATAAAACACACACACACATTAAAAAAAGCATCTAAGATAATTTAAGGGATAAACCTTGTAGGGAAGAAATGTGAGTTGTTGGCCTGAGCTCCATGATATTTTTAGCCTGGGTCACTTTGTGTCTGAACAAATTCACCATGCATCCTGCTCTGCTTTGCTGTTCAGCAAATAGTTTACTAAACACTAAAGATGAGGGAATTTGTACCACCCCAACCCCCCAGGATTCCCGTCAGCTCCAGCCAGAATGGCTTATGGTCAAGGATGATGAATGATGCAGACCAGCCAAATCTGGATGACCAAATGTTCTCCACCTCTGCCAAACACCCACACCTTGCTCTCTCTTTCTAAATGCAGTCCACCACACCTCGCCCACCTTCAATAACTTATATTCCCTTGCCTCCCCAGCCCTGCCCTTGCCCACTGCCCAGCACAACCTACCTGGCAGGCATCTGTTCCGCCGGCAGCAAAGCCAGCGCAGAACATCCTGGGCCTGATCTGGCTGCCATAGTAGTCGGGGCTGTTGCAGACACTGGTGCTGATGATGGGCACGCTGGCTTCTTGCAGCACGTCAGACTGTTGCCCTACAAAGTGGAAGAACCGAGTGCCATAGGAAAGCAGGCTTAGTAAACAGGTTGGACTTATCTGTCCATTGACCCAGTGCAGTCAGCTCTGGCTGGCAGCAGGTCTCTGGTACTTCTGGCAGAGGTCTTTCCTATTGCCTGCTCCCTTGATCCTTGGAGATGCCAGGGTTTGAAGCCGAGGCCTTCTGCACCCAGAAAGTGTGCTCCACCACAGAGCGATGCTCCCTTCCACAAGGAAGTGCAACGAGCAAAGGGGTCAATGTGGAGAACGTAGGCAGAGAGAAGTTTATCTCTCTTCCTCACAATACAGTGGTGCCTCAGGTTACACTCGCTTCAGGTTACAGACTCTGCTAACCCAGAAATAGTACCTCAGGTTAAGAACTTTGCTTCAGGATGAGAACAGAAATCACGTGGTGGCGGCGTGGCGGCAGCAGCGGGAGGCCCCATTAGCTAAAGTGGTACCTCAGGTTAAGAACAGTTCCTGTACTGGAATACAGGGCATTGTTAACACTATGGGATTAACTCCCAGTAGAAGCAGCAACGGCTGCCAAAATGGGCAGCTCAGAGTGATGCAAGGGGCTGCAACTGGAACACCACTTTTCATCTCACCTGCCTGTAACCAGAGCTGGATGTCGTCTGCATATAAGCAGGGGAAATAGTCAAAATTACAGGGATTCTGTATCATGGCAGGCTAAGTTCCGCAACCTAAAAGACACTGGGGGGGGGGGGGAGCAAGCTAGCACACATCTACTTGCTTTGTATTCTGCTTTTATTGGCCCTTACATCAGTTCTCCCTTTGGCTTCTGGGTTGTTATTTTTTTTAAGGAATGGCCCACATCAATTAAACCTGCCTTGAAGCCTCGCAGCTTTTTTAAAAAAAATGAACCGACAGAATTCTGAGGTTATCAGGTGAATGATGCAGCCCACAGCCATTTCAGTACTTGCATAAGAAGCGGGAACATAGGCGCCGACTCCATGGGGCCTGAGGGGGCCCGAGCCCCCTCAAAAATTTGTTTGGGGGGCTCTGCCCCCCAATAATTTAACAAAATTATTAGTTATATTATGCTTTGTAAAATCACAAAATTATGTTGGTATTTTTTATTTTCCTTGTTTGACGATAGTTACCTTTTAAAATACATTCAGTAATGAGTTAAAACAAATAATTATTACGGTAGTAAAAGAGGCGGCGCGAGTAGTTTTGCTCGGTGCGTGCGACTGGCCCAGCCCCTCTTTCCTTTTCCTCTCTTCTGCTCTCCCGCCGGGCGCCTGAGAGTTACTTAGCGATTCTGAGGAGCCGCTGTTGTTTCGGCAGAGGAAAAACCGCCTGCGAACCGCCGAGCTCCCTCTCTCTTTCCAGCCTCTCTCTCTCTCTCTCTCTCTCTCTCTCTCTCTGGCCAAGGAGGAGGAGAAGCCCTTCAGCCAGTCTATGGCCGAGTGGCGGAGGTTCATCTACAACCCCAACAGCGGCGAGTTCCTGGGGCGAACGGCCAAGAGCTGGGGTGAGGAGGGCGAGCGAGCGAGCGCGCACGGGGAAGAGAGGGGAGGGGGCGGCCGGCACGAGGGGCGGTGGGAGGCGAGGCGCGGCGGGCACTTGCCTTGCCCACCACGCATCTCTCTCCTTCTCGGTCTCTCTCCCTCCCTCAGCTGGCGAGGGGGCCACGAGGCGGGCGGCAGCAGCAGCAATGGGCCGGGAGCGGCTCTTAGAAAACTTCCCGGGGCAGGACCCCGGTATGGGCCCCCCCAATATTTTTTATAAGTCGGCGCCCCTGAGCGGGAAGGATACACAACACAGCTTGCAAGAGCTGCTGCCATCTTAGCAGTGGCAAGAGGTACTTACCATAGTACTGGGTGTTGCCCCAGCCAGTAACGATACAGATCTTGCCGTCCACCAAAGGCTGGCCCAAAGCTGGCAGGCAGATTGGCTGGATATATTCTGTGGGGAGAAAAGTATTGTCGAAAGGCAAATGAATTTTTCATCCTGCCTCCTAGCTTCCGGGTCACTCACATCCATGGGTTTTTCTTTTCTGTCTCTCACATACACACTCAGAAACATGAATATTATGCACTGGGCTGACTCCTCTTTTTTTCCAGAGGGGGAAAGGGAGTTTGGGGAGAGCACAATCAGTCTCCCACAAACAGACATGCTGCAGAAGAGAGAGCAGGTGATGGTGGCTGTTGCCTCTTCTGACAGCTGTGGTTGCTCATACTGTCACCCATCCACTCTCCTGAAAGCCAAAAAACTCAGCTGGCTGCTTGGCACTGCCAGTGTGCAGGTGCCCAGGCCCATCACCCATTAGATGTTGAACCCCAACACTGGCTTTGAATGCAGAGTTAACTTTTTTCTGCTGTGGTTGCCCCAAGTTGAAGCTTGGGCGCAACCTTCACCTTACTTTGAAAGGCAAGTTCTGCATTGTGGTGCATCGCAACCCCATAGGACATGCAAGCGTACATTCCTTCCTTCCTCCGATTTCTCCTTTACCCTTCATCATAAGGTTGCAAGGCAGGTGACATGCTATATAATCATGCTAGCAACCTCATAACTGGCGTGGCTTGGGAATCGTATGGATGGAGCTCAACACTGCGCTAGTATGATCGCTCCATCAGCACATTTCTTCCTGCCCAACTTACCCCCGCCCAGGGGGAGGAGGAGTCCAACAACCAGGGCTCACAGATTCCCCACCCCTGCCCCACAGGCTCTTAATAACTCTTTCCCCAAACCACCTTCCTGACACCACATTCTCACCGTTAAAGGAAAGGGGCGTTGCCAAGTGCATCAGGGCGATGTCGTTGCTGTTCTCCTCACTGTTGGGATCCAGGAAGGGCTGGTAGCCACCGTGGTACACAACACTTGTCACACCCACCTGCAGCCCCTTAGCAGAGCGCTGGGAAATGGCTCCCACAAACACCCGCCACCTGCTTGGTGCTCGATTCCTCCTGCAGAGAGATGGGGGAGACTTGTTGAAATCAAAATTGAAATTAATCATAGAGGTGGAAGGGAACGAAATGCAAGGGCCATCTAGGCCAATCCCCTGCAATGCTGGAAAATTTTGCCCAACGTGGGGCCTCGAACCCATGGCCCTGACATTAAGAGTCTCATGCTCTACCAACTGAGCTATCAGCCTAAGACACAGAAAGAGATTGGAGGAGGACAGATATACAACATTGCCAGGGTTGTTGGTGGCTTGTGGGTGGGTGTGAATGAGAAGAGGTTGCTGGATCAGGCCAGTGGCCCATCTAGTCCAGCATCCTGTTCTCACAGAGGCCTACCAGATGCCGATGGGAAAACCTCCAACAGAACGAACACATTTGTACACCTGGATTGACAGTAGTACATGTGAAAAGGATCTAGGGGTCTTAGTAGATCACAAGCTTAACGTGAGTCAACAGCGTGGTGCAGCAGCAGCAAAAAAAAAAAGCCAATGCTATGCTGGTATCCCAATCAGGGGAAATAATAGTCCCACTCTCTTCCACCTTGCTCAGACCACATCTGGAAGACTGTATCCAGTTCTGGGTGCCACAATTTAAGGATAATGGCAAGCTGGAACAGGTGCAGAGGAGGGCAACCAACATGATCAAGGGTCTGGAAACCAAGCCTTATGAGGAACGGTTGAGGGAGTTGGGTATGTTTAGCCTGGTAAAGAGCTAAATATCTCAAGTGCTGCCACATGGTAGATGCAGCAAACTTGTTTTGTCCTGCTCTGAAGGCTAGGACCCGGACCAACGGATTCAAGTTACTGTCATACCTCAGGTTACAGACACTTCAAGTTGCATTTTTTCGGGTTACAGACGTGCCAGAACCCGGAAGTACCGGAACAGGTTACTTCCAGGTTTCAGCAGTCTCACATGCACAGAAGTGTAAAATCATGCTTTGCACATGCGCAGAAGGACTGAATCGCAACCCGCGCATGCACAGACACGGCACTGAGGGTTGCGAACTTGCCTCCTGCATGGATCATGTTTGCAACCCGAGCGTCCACTGTACAAGAAAGAAGATTCTGACTAAACACCGGGAAGAACGTTCTGACAATAAGATCTGTTCAGCCATGGAATAGACTCCCTCTGAAGGTGGTGGCCTCTTGGGCATTGGAGGTTTTTAAGCAGATGTTGGGTGGCCATCTGTAATGTATGATCTAGTTGAGATTCCTGCATTGCAGAGGGTTGGACTCGATGACTCTTCAATTCCATGATTCGTTCATTTCTAATCACATCTGTTTTGGAACAAATTAAAACTGAAGCCAACTGAGGCCATTCAGTTCAATTTTTCATGTTGCTGTTGTTATTAATATTAATAATATATCACCCATCTGACTGGGTTGCCCCAAGCACTCTGGGCAGCTCCCAACAAAATATTAAAAACACAGTAAGACATCAACCATTAGAAACTTCCCTGAACAGGGCTACCTTCAGATGGGTTCACACATCCTAGTAAACACTCTAAAACATCAAGGCAAGCCCTGAGAGGAGCAACCTTACCAAGTTGGGAGCCATCACAATAGCAAACACAGATATGGCAGGGACTTACTCTGGGAAGCAGTGTGCAGCCGTGATAACCCACTCATTGGAGATGATGGAGCCACCGCAAAGGTGCATCCCATCATAGCGCAGGCTGACTTGCCATGGCCATTTGCCCAAGCTGGCGTCCTGTCCTCCCACAATGCGGTCCACGGACAACTTTCTACGTCCACAGTCTGCAAAGAACACAACAGGCATGAGTTCTTCAAGGGGCAGGATCTGGCTAAAAACACCTCAGGTGATCAGGTAACGTCACTTAAAACTGGGGGCCATTTCCTGGCTACCCTCTAGGATTTGAGATACATTTTTTTTTAAGAGTCTATCCCATTCCCACAATTGCTGCAGAGCAAAGAACAAAATCAGATCTATGGGTTTGAGCTGAGTTTCATACCTGACCTGCAGAATACTGTCATGAACATGCACACCAACTTTGGTTCCAATGGCCTAGTAGCTAATGAAAGCCTTGTAAACATCCCCAAGTTCGTCTAATCCTCTCTTAAAGTAATCCTAGTTGGTGGTCATCGCTACCTCCTGTACGCTACATAATGCAGAGGGTTCACACAACCCTTGCATGCCATCAAAATAATTCACAGACCTGCCCCAGTCACAGCCTCTGCTGCCCACAAATGAGACGTTTCCTTATTATTCAAGTGTTTCAGTGGTGTGGATGTTCAGTGGTTTGGTATTATTCAACTGTTTCAGCCATCTCCACATGTGCCAATGTGAAGGGAGCAGACCCTGTTTGGACCAGGCTCCTCCTTGCCCTTACCTCAGTACACGCCAACATATTAGTGGCAGAGACCAGAGTTATCTGGATATGGCCTGTACCACATCAGGTGTTGTTGGGGTTGGGGGGGGCTTTTTTTTAATGCTAAGCACATAAAAAACCACAACATCCCCACAAGTAGAAAACTAGTGCAACAGGGAGCAGCTGGGTTAGAAGTTTTCTCCCTGATGGGATAGGCCTGTGTTTTTGTTTTCAACTTGCCATCTCAAGTGTTTATTTCAGGGAGCATTCTTAAGTGGTATCCACCTCCTCCTGCCTGAAATAGTACAATGCAAACCCCTGCCTCAGAATCCTGCCACCTCATTCTGCTGCATGAAGAGCATGCCATGGGCCACACGGGGGCATAGGAAGGGGAGGGCGGGGGTGCGGGCCACCCTGGGTGTCACCCTGAGGGAGGTGGCAAAATGGCGGGCAGCACTCACCGCGGGGCCTGCAGCATGCCCAAGCCACATATCTCAGGCACCCGCAGGCTTCGCACTATCCGCCCGCTGCCTCCCCCCCCAGCTGTAGGGCAGCTGAGCCCCACGGCACGCCCTGTCCTAAGTTTGGTTTCCCACAGAGAATTCTAGGCCCTGCTGTTTTGTTGAGGGTGCCGAAGAGGAATTAGGAGACCTGCATTCCCCCTCAGAGAACTACAGCTCCCAGAACAGTTTAACCATCAAGCCCTCTTCTCAGGGAACATTGGGAACTGTAGCACTGCTTGGCAGAGTTACCACACAAAAGGCAAGCAAGCTTAAAAACGAAATGCCAAATGGCCACGTTTATTGGGTGGACCAATAAACAGAGGCCATGTTTTCTCCGCCATCTCAGGGTGTTGACTGCCATCCCTAAGCTTCACACAGTATTTCCTTAGCCATTCCTTGATAAGAGGCAATGTAGGTTTCTAACATTTACTGGCAACTAATGAGTCCGTAGATTTCTAGAACCTTTATCCAGTCCCAGCTTCACCACACAGCTTTTGGGGGGCAGTTACTGGGGTTCCTGGCTGGGCTGAGTGTCACCCCCTTCCTTGAGCACCCTTTAATTTCATGCACACAGAGACAGACTAGCACTCACGATTTCCATTTCCCACAAGGTCATCAGAGCCGTCAGGGGCACAGTGGGAAATTTAAATGGCGGCTGCCAGGCATTGACCCACTCCTAATGGGTAAACCTGCTGGCAACCGAGGAACCCACCAGAGGGCACCCTGCGGATGGCTTCCTCAAAGCTAGAGCTGACTTTGCCTTTCTTTCCTCGTTCTGATGCAAGTTTCTGTCTGCTTTCATGAGATCACATTCGCATTAGCACCAAGGCCGGTAAACTAAAAAAGCAATGATGGCTGGTGCTCATTGGGGCTGGTAGGGTGGAAGGCAGGGAGTCCAACTGTAGGTGGAGCCAGAGAGCCAATGTCAGTTGTGGTTTTGCCCCTGTCCTCCCTGATGATTTCTACAAGGGCAGCAATGAGACTGAGGAGGAGGATGCTGGCCGCTGGCAGTCAGGGCCACCTTCTGGACTTCCCGGTTTGGTTGGAAATTAGAAGGCAGGCAGGTGGGGGCTTGCTGAGGCTGGTGGTGCGTACTGTATTTGCCCTAACAGACCAGCCTCCACTGTCCCAAGGGGTGTTTAGGTGTGAGCAGGTCAGAAGAAGAAAATGAAAATCTGTTAATGGCATTTGAACAACAGAAGGAGACTTGGGAAAGAGTTAGAGGAACTTCAAGATAGCAGGCAGAGAGAGAGAGAGGCAGGTGGATCAAGACGGTGCCCTTGGGAGGGTTCGGGGTTTCCATACCTTGGCATAACGTTGCCAGGAATCGGCCTGTCGGGCATTCACTGTGAGAGAAAGAGAAAGAGGAGAGGGCTCAGCTGCAGAAAGGAAGGAGAGCGAACCTTCATCAGGAACGTGTGCATTCCAGGTTCCTTGCAAGTTGAGCTTTCTGCCAGGTGCGGAGTTCATGTTCCTGAACATCTCCACCTGCATTTGATTTCCAAGATTCTAGGCCTTATGACAAGCCTGGAGGCAATGGTGCAGTTTCTCGCTAACTCAAAAACTGGAATTCACATTGAGTAGGATTTATAGTGGCCCTAAAAGTCCCTTGTGTTCCCTGTGGCTAGCAGGGGAATGATGTAAAATAGGCAGACTAAGGATATTTTCACTTATTTTAATTCACACAGGGTGTGCCTTTTCCCAATGCAGAGCTGGGTGGGGAAGGTGTTGTTTTCAAAAGCCTAGCTTACACACAGCCACCAGTATCATTATGAACTAAATGACCTTGGCCATGTCAATGTCACACAATTACGGTGACTTTAAGCCAGGCGGATGTTTGTGGCCTACAACTCCCATGATCCCTAGCTAGCAGGACCAGTGGTCAGGGATGATGGGAATTGTAGTCTCAAAACATCTGGAGGGCTGAGGTTGAGGAAGCCTGCTTTAAGCCCTTATTGGGTTTATTGCAACGGTACCTCTTTCTCTCCAGGGTCAAACTCTAACTCAAAACCCCAATAACTCACGCTTCTGCAAGTTTGCACCAGAAGCCAGCTGTAGGCAACAGATGAATGCATGCACCCATGAGCATTCATGAGATGCTTTTAAAAATGAACAAAGAGACAGGCAGGCTGCCCAAACAGCAGAGGATGGGCTAAGACTGAGCCAACATTCAGTTTGTTGGTATATGCATATGGTGATGAAGCTTCATAGAAAGAGTGAGCATTCTGGTGATGGATGTGCTTTTCCTAGTATGTCTGTGCTCACTCTTGAGTACAGTTACAGCTCATCCAAGACACATCTAAAGCAGTGTTTCCCAACCTTGTGCCTCCAGATGTTTTTGGCCTACAACTCCCATCATCCCTGACCACTGGTCTTGCTAGCTAGGGATGATGGGAGTTGTAGGCCAAAAACATCTGGAGGCACAAGGTTGGGAAACACTGATCTAAAGCACAACTTCCCCCTAAAGAATCCTGGGAACTGTAGTTTAACCATGTGCCATGTGATCTGCCAACAATGTCACCCACACCTGGGTCTGTCCCAGTACCAATTGTTATGGGAATAGGGCAAGTATTTAGCAGCTGAGAGCAGCATAAGGGGACAGAATATAATCCAGTCACCAAGTGTTGGGATTAAGTCTGTGAGATCCACCATATGGGACTGCCAAACGCCTTAGAACAGCAGATGGGGAACATTTATTGGCCCCACCAACAGGGTCAGTTTTGACAGGTGGGCGGGGACCTCCATCTGTCTAACATCAGGTGACTGGCATGTGGGTTGTTCCGCTCACCTGTCAAAGTTGGTGAGCGAGGGGAGACAGTGACCAAGCGGGCTTGAACTCCCCATCCGCTGATGGGTGGAGCAGGAGGGTTTCAACCCTGCTTTCCGCTGCAATCCCCTGCGTCCATCAAACCCGCCCATCAAGGTGATGTCACCTGGTTGACAGCAGGGCATGGCTCCACAAAAACGGTCTTGCAGGAAAATATGGAACCCTTGGTGAGTCAAGAATGGCCCTGGGGAGGGTCCCCATGCCTGCCCTAACAGGTCCAAGTCTAGGTCGTCCTACAAGGCCTAGGTCAGGGCAGAGGGAACTGTTGGCCTCCAGATTTTGCTGAACTCCCATCAGCCCCACCCAGAAGGGTCAAAGGTGTCAGTTTGCATTTCTTAGTGCACAAAGCATTGATCTGATGTGTAGAGATCTTTCCTGTTCTAATTCATTCAAGAGGCTTCCGGAACCTTCTCTTTGTGAAAGAAACAAGATGAAGGTTCATGGTCTTTGGGTTACTCCTTCAGAGAAGCTGAGTACAGCTGGCTTAAACTGGTTCTCTTATCTCTTTCTGTCAAAGTCATGCTGACTATAAATATAGGCCAGAAGGAGCCTGGGACTGACTTACTTTCTCTTTCTATCTCTCTTCCTTCTGGTGTGATGTTCTGTACATACTATGCTTAGTGTTAAGTTTTGTTATAAGTTTATAAGTTATAAGTGCTGCAACTGGATTTCTTATGGACTGTGCCAATCCTGAATGTATTGGATTTGTGACCATTATGCTCATTTGCCTATTTTTTGGGAACTCTGCAACGTGTTTAAGTTCCCCACCCCCCACCCCCAGCTTGACAAAATGTCAGGGATACTGTGGAAACCTAGCCTAGTGCTTCTCAGCCACCATCAGGGTTTTCGGCTTTGATTCTGTGGCCTTCCAGACGTTTCTGGATTTCACCTCCCACCCTAGTCCATCTTGTACTTTACCACACCACAATGGCCTCGCTCAGCCTTCGCGCAAAAGGTAGGCGGGACTCGTCCACGCAGAAATAGCCCGACGTCCCATTGGCCCCTGCTCTGTCAGCAGCCAGAACTGAATGGGAGAGAGACCTAAAGCACAGGCAAACACAGAGGGGGTCGGTATCAATGCAACAGCCATGCCTACATCCCAGCACCAGGACCGAGAGAGATCTCCCCCGCCCTCTTGGTTCATTTTCAAGGGTCATTCTTAAAGGGCAATGAAAGAGGTTGCCTTACAACAGAAAAAGGCAAACTCAGCCCTTCAGATGCTTTGGGTCTACAACTCCCATCATCCCTGACCACTGGTCCTGTTAGTGAGGGATGATGGGAGTTGTAGTCCCAAAACATCTGGAGGGCCGAGTTTGACTATGCTTGCCTTAGAAGGGCCCCTGAGTGGCCAGGATTGACCATGTGACCACTACAGGAAGCATTGCCCTGACTCTAGATTGAGTCACCCACCTGGGCAGAAGACTCTCTCAGCCTTGTTCTCCAATACCTCTTGAGGTTCTCCATGTATTGTTGAATTCCCATCATCCTTGACTACTGGCCATGCTAGCTGGGGCTGATGGGAACTGGTGTCCAACAATATCTAGAAAGCGCCAGCTTACCACCCTCTCCCCCCCCCCAGCTTCCATAGAATCGTAGAGTTGGAAGATGACCAAGGAGTCATCTAGTCCAACCCCCTCCAATGCTAAAGCTTTAGAGCAGAATACAGCTGCTCAATATTGGCTGCTTTCGAGCTAAATATGCCAGGGATTTATCCTGCCACCTTCTGCACCAAAAGCAGGGTGCTCAGGGGAAGGGCATGCTGCAGGCTGCTTTGATCATGCCCTGAACATCATCCACTCTTTGGGGTGAGCAAAACAAGACTCAAACATGACCATTTGGTTCAGCCCAACAGTTTGGGGAGGAAGCATGTCCCATCCTATCCATTTTCCAAGGCTCCTTAAACCGGACCACCCCTACCTACATCTCTCAACTGGTCTCACCTCTCACACAAGTTCTACCAGTGGCCAATGTCTCCAAAGCCCTTCTCACACACTGAATGCAGCCACAGTTCTCATGTGCAGAAACAGGGGGATCTGTCCTCAGTGTCTATGTGATCAGTGTGGCCATCTGCAAAGGGAAGCTCTCAGGAACCTGAGCTAAACGCAGAGCCGGAGGGGTTGCAATGCTGGGATGTAGTCGATGGTACAGCCCTACTTCCCTTTCCACAGGTGAAAAGCCCTACATGCAGTTAATGCCTGGAAAGGGCTACAGACCCATGCGAGCATCGGTTATGTTGAATGCTGGCATGCATCTTAATCAGGTTTTTAACTTATCATTTACTTATTTTTTTAAGGTTTTAAATAATTGTTTTTTACTGGTGGTTTTATTCTTTTTTGCAAGCTGCTGTGAGGCTTCATTACAATGAAGCAGTGTAAACTTTTTGTGAAATGAATAAAATTATGATGGCCAAGTTAAAAAGCAGAGGAGGTGGGTGGTCCTGTGTACTATGTAGAAGAGAGCATCTCAACTGGTGCAGGTTTTCTCCCTCTTATGTGACAAGCTAGGCTCATGAGGCTCCCTCTTCTAAACTTCTGCTCCAAAAGGCCTCCTCTGCCAATGCTTCTCTCACCCTTAGTCACCTCAGCCATTACCGTTCTCTTGAAGTACCTGACAAATCCCATCTCCTCGCAACTGAGGGTGGCCACTTGGGCATCGGAGGACGACGAACAGAGCAGCCTCCACCTCCCTTCATTCTCATCGTACACAGTGAGGCGCAGGTCGCCGGAGCTCACCTGGACTGCATTGACCAAACAAAGGTGTGAGATCTTGGCAGGATACACCCACACTTCACCCCACCTTTGCCACAGCCCAACACTGACCAATCCTTTCCTAATTCATGGTGGCATCTCCTGCTTGCATGAGGCGCCATGGCGCAGCCAAATTAGAAATATGACGTGTTAATTAACAGCTAGTTTCTCCCCACAGCAGACCCATGGAAATAAATGACTCCGTTAGTTGTGCACATCCATTTCAATGGGCAAGGACTAGTATTGACTTCACCCCTAAATTTTCTAGCTCGGCTTCTGAGAGCTCCCCCAAATACTCCCGTTGTGCAATGAAGTCTACCTGGCATGATGAGCAAGTATATAGGCATGTTTACAGTAAGTTCAGGCCTAGATTTCGTGCTTCAGCAGATGGCCTAAATTATCCATATAGGAACAATCTTGAATGAATGTTTAATTTGATCTGCCATGGCCTCAGGATTTGGGGATAATTCAGTTGAATGGATTCTCACACAATTCCCCACATTTACCTCAGGACTGAATTTAGGAGGAGCCCTGTTGGATCAGACCAAAGGTCTTAGCTAGCCCAGTATCCTTTTTCATATTTAGGCCAATCAGGTGCCTTCCAGAAGTCCGCAAGCCAGGCGGAAAGACAACATCTCTCTCCCACTGCTGTTTTCAGAGGCCTGCTGCCATTGATAGCATATCCTCAATGAATTTGTCTAAACCCCTTTCAACACCACCCAAATTGGTAGGCATCGCTTTATCTTGTGGGAGTGAATTGCCTGATTTTAACTTTGGCCCCATTCGTGCCTAAAGGGCTATGATACCATTTTAAACCGCCATGGCTTCTCCCAGAGAATTCTGGGAGGAGGAGTTTGCTAGGGGTGCTGCGAGCTGTTAGTAGACCCCTATTTCCATACCAGAGTTCCCTGTGAAGAGAAATGTATTGCTAAACCACTCTGGAAATTGCAGCTGTGAGAGGAACAGGGGTCTCTCCCAACAACGCTCAGCACCTTTAACAAACGAAAGTTCCCAGAATTCTTTGGGGGAAGCCATGACTGTTTAAAGAGATAGTGTAACGCTTTGAAGTCATGATGGGAATGTGGCTTGTGCACTGTTCCCATCAAACCTCTGCTGAAAAATTAGGCCTTTAAAGTACAGGAAAGAAATATAAGACTGGCCTGCCCTAAAGGGCTATTGTTGGGGGTGGTTGAGAAAAGGCACAAGGAACGCTGGGGGAAAGCATTGTGTAAGTGCCGTATTTTTCGCTCTATAAGACGCACCAGACCACAAGATGCACCTAGTTTTTGGAGGAGGAAAACAAGAAAAAAAATATTCTGAATCTCAGAAGCCAGAACAGCAAGAGGGATCGCTGCGCAGTGAAAGCAGCAATCCCTCTTGCTGTTCAGGCTTCTGGGATAGCTGCGCAGCCTGCATTCACTCCATAAGACGCACACACATTTCCCCTTACTTTTTAGGAGGGAAAAAGTGAGTCTTATAGAGCAAAAAATATGGTAATTTATGAGATCAGGGATTTAGAGAAGACCAGTAAACTGGACCCTATGACATGATGCCGTATGTGAAAAGAGAGGCCACAGCTCTCTTGCAAACACTCACCAACATACAGGCTTTCACCTTCACTTCTGAACACAGAAACCACTGCAATGGAGAGACAGGAGAGTGAAGTTAGAGCAGAGGTGGGAAACATTTTTTTGTGTGTGTGATGGGTCTCATTCTCTTGGGGGTAATCAGCTGGGGTCCCCATGCCAGTGGTGGGTGGGGCTAGAGTCAAAAGTGCAAAGGGTACCCCATTTCCCCCCCCCTTAGCCACTCCCTTTCCCAAACCCCTCTCCTTGTATTCACACGAAGTTAGGCTGTGGGCCAGAAGTGACCCTAAGGTCGTTGGTTGCCCACCCCTGAGATTGAACAGCATTCATCTTAAGATAGGAGTAGGGTTGCCATATTTGTCCAAAATTTCCCGCAAATAGCCAGCAATCGGTCAGCAGTTGTTTCAATGTCTCGGAAAATCCAGACGTATGGCAACCCATGTTAGCAATGTTGATTTTGGTAATTTCCCTTAAAAATAGCTCTAAATGTTCAATTTTTTGCTCAACAACTTTGCCCCCTCCACAAAAAAGGTCAACTTTGCCAAAAAAAACCAAATTTTCTGTCCAGATTTTCACTTTTTGAAATATGGCAACCCTAGATAGGAGGCAATGCCAGGATCAGTAGTTTCATCTTCTTTCTTCCTTCCCCACCCCCTTTCCCATTTTATACATTTTTATTCTTCCTCATTTACAGGCAAGAGGGACAAAAGTGCATTGGGACACTTATTCTAACTTGATCAGTTCATTATGCAGAAAGGGGTATCATTTAACCATCAGCACTTTATGACGCAGAAATCTGTGGTTACTGTAGGGTTCCTTCCAGCTTCTGCTTGTTTGCTTCAGAGAATCCATGCACCTTTTGGTTTTTCTTGCAGCACTGGGACGTTGGCCTGCATTTCACATGGCAGTAGGCAGCAATGTCTTGAACATCATCCACAACAAATTCAGTACATCTGGATACTTTTCGGTAAGACTGTGGAAGAACAGCTTGGTCCTTTTACATGGTCCATTACCATGTGGTGGAGAAGTCAACAACTATCAGCTTTCTGTCTGAAGCTCAGATATGGTTTGTCACAGTCTTCACCATGCTCGCAGGTCCTGCTGTGGGTTCCTTAGGTGTAGTACTATCAGGTTCCAAACCCAAAGCTGACTTTGGCTCCTCAATGGCTTCTGGAGCACTCCAGCAGAGCCATCTTCTGCAGGAATTCATACCACTGGGATGCTGCTGCCTGCTCGGAAACTCCCTTACACTATAGGGTTTGCCATTTCTCCAGAAATAGCCTGGCATTGAATCTGATACATTCTGTGAGGTTAACATATGAGAGTGCTGGAGGTGAAATAGTTAAACAAGTTACCCAATCAGAACGCAGAGTGGTGGAGTCAGAGAGGCTATAAAACCAGCTCTGGGAGGGGTGAAGAAAAAAGTTCATTGGGAGTTGGGTGGTGGAGTGAATTGGGATAGAGTCTGAGGGTAGGTTGATTTAGTGTAGCGAAATAAGCTGAGTAATAGTTAGGAGCTAGGAAGAAAAGTAAATATCTGAGAGGTGGTTTAGTGAGTGAGAGCAGGTAGCGGAAGTTATAGGTCTGGACAGGCACCCCAGGATTGTAATTGACTGATACCATTTATAAAACCACATGCTTGTTAAACTGCAATAAATAAACAGAAGTTTATGTTCCAATTTAACCCTGACTGGACTCAGTATTGTACCAGGTAGGGCCTGGGTGGTGGCAGCAAGAAATTAAGTGGCGGCACAGGGATCAATAGACGGTGAAACGTCCGGGGACCCTGTGTGATCGCCACAGATTCGCCCTGTTTTTTTACCAGCTGTATGTGATTCCTGTTCCAGGGTTTGTTCTTACCCTGTTTGGTGTTGCATTTGGTGTTAAAATTACAGCTGTTTCCTACAGCATGCTTGAAAAGAGATGGAATCTTTTATGGGAAGAGTTTGGGGCAACTACTGAAAGTCCTCCTGGGCTGGATAGAGTTGGATAGAGTGCCCTTTCCTTGCACATGGAAACATACATCTAAAAGGCACACACACCCTGCAACTAGGATCACGGGTTTTTAATGTGCACCGTGTCTTGTGAACAGCCTCTTCCAGCCCTGCGGAGACTCTCACCTATAGCCCAGCTCCCAACTCCGATCGCAGCCAAGAGAAGGAAGCCACTGGCTACTACAGCCACCACCTTAGGCGAAGTCCAGTTGCGTCGTTTCAGGCCCCCTGGAAGGCAGAGAGAGGTGGTTAGACAGTAGAAAGGCAACCACAAAACCACAGATGCATCACTCGCTGGCAGGCAAACTTAACAAGGGGGAAACTCCATGTGCTTGAAAGAGGTTTTGTTCCCGGCCGGACATGTTTTGCAACAGATTGCTCCTTAAAGGCACACCTGCAGTAGCAATTCTCAACAAGCGCATGGGGCACTGTAATAACTGGAGGCCTTTGCCCCCACCTCTTTTTCACTGGTTAGGAAACAGAGCCAGGAGCCTCTCCCATTATCTGGCAGTACTACTGCCCAGGACCCACATACCACTTGGACGCCGAGGTACGAGATGGCTTGCAGCTATATTTTTTTCTGTTTCCTTCTGGGTCAGAGCAGCAAATAGGGAAAGAGGAGGCACACCCTTTGGTATTTTCAAGTACCATACCCTGGAGCTGCTATTAATTCCTCTAGAAGCAGGAATTGGCTGGACAGCCAGGGAAACATTCTTAAGTCCTTATTGTGCATGCATTCCTGCTAGCTAGTTAGCTATAACCTTAACACATCTCCTGAAGTTATGCAAACCGGCACCTGCCTGTAATTTAGGGAGGATTGCTAAACAGCAGCAGCAGGATGTAGTCAAAATCACTTTGACTTCAGCTTAGGCAAGCTGTTAGAACTGAAATCAATGAGCTTCACATGCAGGTAATCATTTCAGCTTCAAATGAGATAGAAATCAGGTTTTCATTATCTCCTGGCTCAATGGGAGACCACTACTCATGTGTCTCTCTGCTTTGCCCCCAGACTAAGAAGAAAAGTAGTGGGGTTTCAGGAGTTGGGAGATCCTTTTCTGCCCATCTGGTTTGAAATCAAACGATGGGGGCAAAAGCTTTCAAATGCACTCTGCAAGACCTTACAATCAGCTGGTTGCTGGGTCTTGTAGAGGCTTTGCAAAGGGCTCTGGATAATTGCTTGCCATCGCAAAGTTCTCCACCAGACACCACTGGGCAGACCTTGCAGACTATGATCTGATTGTCAGTTCTTGTGAAGCTCCTTGCAAAATGCTCTTCAGAGCTGATTGGCGGTGCCCACAAATCCCCTTTTGGCTGAGCCATGTCTTTACCTTCATCACATCTGACATCGTAAGTAGTGTCAGGTGTAGTGGAGGTAGGTGGAGCCAGAGCCGTCTTTCCCATTGGGCTTAGTGGCGCATTGTGCCAGGGTGCCAGCCTCTCAGGGGTGCTCCAGCGAGTGGGGAACTGCACAGCTTTGCCGGCAGCCTCCCCTTTCCCTGTACACCCACCAGCTGTGCCCCATCAACCATATGGCTGGCGGGCGTGCAGCTTCCTTCCCAAGCCTCCGCGGGAGGAGAGTGATCCCCACAGAGGCTTGGGAAAAGGTTGACAACTCTGGGAAATGGGGGGCAGGGCGTGCGGAGGGATCTTTGCACCATGGCGCCAGATATGCTTAAGACGGCCCTGGGTGGAGCATTGTCCAAAAGTCCTTGCAGGCCAAATGGGGTGGCCTGGGCACCCTTATTAGGCTCAAGGGCTGAAGGTTCTTCACCGCTGCTGTAGTGGCTTCTTTCCAGTGGGTCTGGCAAACAGGTGACTCTCCAGACATTGCTGGACTACATAGGGCAGTATACAAATTTAAATAATAATAATAATACATTTTCACTCAGCTACCCACCACGATGATCACTCACAACACCAATTAACATTTACAGCAAAGGTGGGAAAGCCATAAAACTAACAGCAACAACACAGATATGGAGTTGGTTTTCTAAAGCCTTGATAGAGACATTTTCACTGGCCGGTGTGTAAAAACACACCTGAGGTAGCTCAACCCTCTTGAAACAGGTGTCACCACTAAAAAGACCTTTGTCAGAAAATCAGGCTCTGGGAATCCAAGCAGCCTTCAGTATGGATGAGAAAGGTTGCTACTGTTCAGCAGTGAGGTATGAGTCTCATATACTGTCATTGGTGGAACCCAAGACAAGGACAGGGGCGAGTAAATCAGAGCTGGATTAATCTCTGCTCTGAGGACTCTATAGAGGCTCAAAAGCTTCACTTATGAACAAGAACAACAAACACTCTTTGCTGCAGCATAGAGCCACCTGCAGCAAACCTAACACAACTCACCCTGTGGAATTTGCCCACCTCCGAACGGAACAAAAACCTAGAGAGAGGGTGCCAAGAGGTCACTTAATGGGCACATGACCTCACTGCCTTTCCCAGGGCAGCAGGAATCAGCCTGAAATGTTAATGTTTAAGTCCTGCTCTGGCTGGGTGAGGGGTGGGGGTGCTGGGGAGGAAAGCCTGGAGTTAAATGGGAAAAGGCATGGGAGGTTCTAGGGCCTTTAAAAAAAGAAATTGCAACTCACCATCTTTTTCAGCCATTTCAGAACTGGTTAATCATCAAACCTGCCAGATTCTCCTTTCCGAAATCCAGGTCCTCCAGGAGAGGAGGCCTTTTTTAGGGGGATGGGGGGAATCTGGAAGCCCTGTAGACAACAAAAGATGAATATAAGCCTCAAGAAACCTTGAACCCATCTGCCAGGGCTGAGTCGAGAAGGAGGCAAAGATAGGCACCTTCTCAAGATCAACAGAGAGCCTGCTGACCTAACAGGGCTGCCATAGTTTGCACAGAGTAGTCAAGAACATCATATATACCCTAAGCAGATTCTCAAGTTTGCATGTTCCAGCTCTTACAGGTTGCAAGGCTGTGCTGTGGGTGCCAAGACCAAGGGCCCCCAAAATCCTGGAGCCACAGCACTGCCCATCTTTCCATCAAGCATGCAAAGAAAGTAGTGGTAGTTCAGAACCATAGACCTACTACATGGAAGTTAACAACAGGACAACAAAAATGGATTTTACGCGCTCTAATGGTAGCCAAGAAACTGATGTTGATGGACTGGAAGAATAAAGACATGATCTTCCTTAATCAGTGGGTTGATAATATGATAACACTTGCAACCTACAAACGGACTGCTTACAGACGTAGACTCCACTTGGATAAATACAACAATTTTTGGAACGAATTCATACAAAATGCAGTAGGCTTTTAATATTTACATTAGTATTAGGATAATAATACCAAGTTTATAAAAGAATGTATGGGTTAGGGTATTTTGGTATATACAGTCGTACCTTGGTTCTCAAACAGAATCTATTCCAGAAGTCCATTCAACTTCTGAAAATGTTCGAAAACCAAGGCACAGCTTCTGATTGGCTGCAGGAGCTTCCTGCACTCAATCGGAAGCTGCATCAGATGTTTGCCTTCCAAAAAACATTCGCAAACCGGAACACTCACTTCCAGGTTTGCGGCGTTTGGGAGCCAAAACGTTCAAGTCACAAAGCATTCACGAACCAAGGTAAGACTGTATTTGTATAATGGTTTTTCCCCTTTACACAGTTGTGTGTTTTGTTCTTTTTTCATTTTGTATCACTTTATTGCTTTATACCTAAAAAAATTCAATAAAATATCAATTTGAAAAAGAAAAAAAGAAAAGAAAGTAGTGATCAGAGTATCACCATCACACACGCTGACTCTACTTCTCCGAGGAACAATGGGTGGCACACATGGTTCCCCCGTATTATTTCCACAGGTAGGTTGAGCTGAGAAAGTGTGACTAGCCCAAGGTCACCCAGGTAGCATCAGGACCGAGTCGGAATCTGAATCCTGGTCTCTCTAGCCTTCACCCACTGAACACTAAAAATGCTGAACACTTAGGCAGCATTCCCAGCTGCTTGGGGGCAGGGGAGCATGTACACATGTGGATTTCTCAGCCGGTGTGAGGAAATAATTGTGGACTGATGCTACATAGAGAAGATTTGGTCCTACAGGAGGACACAGCCTCTTGTAAGAGAGATGTCAACAGTAAGCTCTCTTGACTTAAGACGTATAGACCTGGTTTGCATGACAACAACGTCTGGCAGCTGTTGGAGATGCAAAGCTGCCAAAAGTACTGTGAATTCTGGATGGAAATTAAGCAAGAAATTAGAGAACTAGTAGACACCCATCTACTTTTAGATCCTTTAATGATGGTATTGGCAATACAGAACACCAGGTATTAGCCAAGGTTCATTTGCCCTGGTCTCTCAAATGCTACTAACTGCTTGCATTTTAATAGCAAAGCTGTGGGAAAAGAGGAAAGTTTCACACTTAAGGATTGTGAAGAAGAATAAGATATACAAAATATAATAAACAGATATTAGCAGTTATGAGAAGGAAAGATCCAATCAGCGGGGGGGGGGGGGGAATGGTTACCATCTTCATGGACAGCAATCAATATGAAACAAATGAACCTGTAATTATGGCTACATGAAGTCTGAGCTAACTGTAAAATTACATGTGATTATTGTGCATTATAGAGCAGGGGGTGGGGTTTAAAAGGACTGGGCAGTAACGTGCTGCACTTTTATTTCATTTTCTGGCAGCCTTGCAGAAATGTGTTCCAATTTTTTGGTTCACCTTTACTTCACTCTGATGAGTCACTTTCCAAACAAGGACATCAAAGATAAGTTCAATTTCCCAGCAGCGCACCGATGTCCCAGCCGCGAGCACAGAAGACTGTTTTCTAACCCCTCCAGAAATGTCCGTTGTTAGAAATGAGAGTTCAGTCTGGAACCCAAGAGGGAGCATCATACAGTTCAGGAATTAGAATGCCCCAAGGGAATCTGTATTACCAGGAACAATGTTATCAAAGTAACTTTCTGCAGGCACTTTCCTATAGACGATGTTCACCCATGGGAACACCCAGAAGAAGGTGCTAGTCAGGTGTGGGGGGTGTGTATCCTACTTTACAGAAGACATTGTCTTCTATTTGAAGGGCTTTCAAGATGGCAGTCCTTTGTTTCAGGTGTAAGGAACCTTTTTTTCTGGGTGAGGACCACATGCCCATCTGTATGACCTTCTGGGGGCCAGAGCAACCAAAGTTCATTTTACCTTTGCACAGCAGGCTAATTTCTACACACCCCTCTCTACCCTCCATCCAGGCTAGCAAAGAAGCATAACAGAGCTCAAAGACACATTCCAGCCAGGCAAAACCCCTTTAGGGTGTGAAGCACAGCCTGTGGAGAAGTGGTAAGGAGAGAGTCCCAAAGACCAGGCAGAGAGACCTAGAGGGACACAGGCTTGAGTTTCACATCCCTGTTCTCTTCTGAAGGCATCCTGTTTGAAGGACTGTCCTGTCCAAGACTGGCTGAAAGACAAAGATCTCTTTGTTCTTTGTCCCAATAACTAACTGAGGACCATGAGTTCACCATCCCATATAAGTCCTCGTCCCATCAATGCAGAAGTGCCCAGTACCTCCTTTGGTTTGGGGTGTTCCAGGCTGATGGGAGTCAGGGAGGTGACTGTGTCAGCTTGCCTTCCCTGATCCAGAGGTCCCTGGCCTAATACCCTAAATAGGCAACAATGAGATCTCTCTGTGTATATCCATCAGTTTTCCAAACAAAAATACAGTCGTACCTCGGCTCCCAAACGCCTTGCGAGTCAAACGTTCCAGCTCCCAAACGATTGAAAACCAGAAGTGAGTATTCCTGTTTTCGAACATTCTTTTGGAAGCCGAATGTCCGACGGGGCTTCTGCAGCTTCTGATTGGCTGCAGGAGCTTCCTGCGGCCAATCAGATGCCATGCTTTGGTTTCTGAACGTTTCGGAAGTCAAACGGACTTCCGGAACAGACTCCGAGGTATGACTGTAGTTATTATGCAGGTTCCCTACTCAGCATTGCTGGCCATGTGACCAGAGTTGGTTCCAGAGGAGCAAAAGGCTCAAATTCACACACACACATCCACTTTTAACAGTCAACTCTTCCCCCCAAACACCCTGGGAGTTGTAGTGTGTTAAAGGTGCTGAGGGTTGCTAGGAGACCCCTATTCCCCCTCAGAGAGCTACAATTTCTAGAGTTTTCCGTAAAGAGGGATTGATAGTTAAATCACTCTGAAAATTGCAGATATGTGAAGGGAATATGGGTCTCTAACAACTCTCAGCACCCTTAACAAAAGCTATATTTCCCAGGGTGCTTTGGAAGAAGCAGTGACTGTTTAAAGTGGTATGAGACTGTTTCAAACCATGCCGGTGGGGTCTGGGTCGAGCCACCATTTTAATTTCCCACAATGCCCTCAAGGTAGCATTGCTCCAGGGCATTATGGGGAATTACAATGGTAAACTGTCTCAGACAACTGTGCCCCCACCTGCTCTCAGTTCACCACGACCCCACCACCAAAGAAGGAAGCTCACCCAAGGGTACTGTATTGCCCAAACTGCCCTGTATTATCTTAGGAGAAGGAGAAGGCAGTGAATTAATTAATTCAGAAAAATTGTAATTTATTAATTCAAAAGACATGGGATGTGGCAAGGGAGTAATTTATTATAGGAGGCTATCGAGAAACATTCTGGAGCAATCTTTCTACTAAAGAATTAAAGGATATTAACAATGAGATATACATGGGGGGTGGGGGCAGCTGCTTCCCTAAATCAATAGGTAAAGGTAAAGGGACCCCTGACCATTAGGTCCAGTCTTGACAGACTCTGGAGTTGCGGTGCTCATCTCGCTTTATTGGCCGAGGGAACCGGCGTATAGCTTCTGGGTCATGTGGCCAGCATGACTAAGCCGCTTCTGGTGAACCAGACCAGAGCAGCTCACGGAAATGCCGTTTACCTTCCTGCCGGAGCGGTACCTATTTATCTACTTGCACTTTGGCGTGCTTTCGAACTGCTAGGTTGGCAGGAGCTGGGACCCAGCAATGGGAGCTCACCCCGTCACGGGGATTCGAACCGCCAACCTTCTGATCGGCAAGTCCTAGGCTCTGTGGTTTAACCCACAGCACTACCCGCATCCCTCTCCCTAAATCAGTAAGAACACATAAAAATACATAGCTAACGGAGATTCTGCCCCCCCCCCCCAAAAGGCCTGCCACCCCCCACAAAAATCCTGGCTACACCCATGGAGATAGAACATTCCTTAATCCCCAATCCTTCATTTAAAAGGGGAGGAGCACACTTTGGGTTGCATTCAATATTAGCCCTACTCAGGGTAGACCTATTGAAGTTAACGGGCATGATTAATTTAAGTTCCTTTAGCTGGAGGCAAGCCAGAGATTTTAACATCTAGATAACCACACATTTTAAAACCTGTCGGACCAAGTCAACCCCAAACAAATAGCGTCACGTTCCGAAATTCAGAACAGGCCAGAGAAACTGTTCAGATCGAATGCGATAACCCAAAAAAAGTTTAACTGGAGGGTATAGCGGGAAAGCAAAGTAGTCAAATCGAAATGTGGTGCATTCTGGCCCAAACTGGAACCCACTGTGAAACGGCAAGTAGCCGATGGAAATATTTAAAAAATAAGAATATCAATGTGATCATATTCCAACAAGCCCAGGGGTGGAATTGTGGGGTGTCCAGAAGGAGGTGGAGGAACACACGGGTTGACAAAGCAGGGCAGCGTTCAAATTCTGCTCCCCACTTCCCTGTGGAACGGGGTTCGCGAAGTAGCAACCGCGGAAGGGAAAGAAGCCCCTCTTACCTCGCTGCCCTCACCGGGGTACTTGCCTTCCCGCTAAGGGGGGCGCGATCTTCATGGCTGAAGAGCCAGAGACAGGGCAGGTCTCCCGGGCTCAGAAGTGCTTCCTTGCGCAAGGCAGCTTCTCCACCTGGGGCGGCGGGAGGAGGAGGAGGGGAAGGGCTAGCAACCTGGGAGGAGCCGGGAGGGGGGACCCGGGCGCGACGGCCCCTTTGCAGCTGTGCAGACACCTGCCAGACGGAGGGGCGGTGGAAGGGAAGGAGCCGGGGGGGTGGGGAGGGGAAGAGAACACGCGGTGGGTGTGGCTAACAGGTGGGAGGGGCTTGACGCGTCCGGATCCCATCCCCAGCTAAAGAAAGCGTGAGGGGTTTGGGGAGGGAAACAGCCTGACAGACACAGAGAGGGAGACGGTGTTTGGGGTTTTCAGAGGAAGGGGGAGACCCGGATTCCTGGGATCCATTCCCAGCCTTGAAAGTGAGTTCTTTAAAAAAAGCCATGACCGGACACCTGGGTCCCTTTCAAAAGTGGTAATTTCGTTGTCCCTGAGAGGGGGCAATGACAATAAAGATATTATTATTATTATTATGATAGTGCGGGTTGACGGAAATAAAGAACTGTTGGATCAAACCATGGGTCCGTTTAAGTCCAGGGTTTCCCAAATTTTGGCCTCCAGCTGCTTTTGGACTACAACTCCCATCGTCCCTAGCCAGCAGAACCAGTGACAAGGGACGATGGGAACTGTAGTCCAAAAACAACTGGAGACCCAAGTTTGGGGAACACTGGCCAAAGGATGGGGAACCTGTGGCCCTCCAGATGTTGCTGCAGTCCAGCTCAGCTTCAAGCAAAGGTGGCCAGCGGCCGGGGATGATGGGAACTGTAGTCCAACAACATCTGGAAGGCCAAAGGTTTCCCATCTCTGACCTAGTCCGGCACAGTTTGTGTCTCCAACGGCGACCAACCAACGATGTTCCTGGCGTCTGAATGCGACGTTTGTGATCAGAGGTTAATTCCTTTGTAGAAAAAAATACGCTGGGGCTAAAGTCGGCCTGGAAGCAACATATCTTCTTCTTCTTCATTGTATCACCTTCCAGCAGTTCTCAATCTGTGGGTCCCCAGATGTGGTTGGACTGCAACTCCCATCATCCCTGAGCTCTGGCCTTGCTAGCTAGAGGTGATGGGAGTTGTAGTTCAACAACATCTGGGGACCCACAGTTTGAGAAAGGCTGTAAGTCCTTCCTCCCTAACCGCTGGGGATTTTCTGGAGTTAGGGAGCGGTCAGGTGAATGCACTCTGCACGTGCTCATGAGTCCCTTTAGTCCAGGTATCCGCCCTACATTTGGAGCATTAAGCCCTGGCGGGAGAAATGGGCTTCTTTGGTGACCAAATGACGATATTGGGACGGTGCGTTTGTGCTTTACAGCGGGCCACCCTCCCTTTTCATTCTTTTTCCTCCTGAGAGCACGCTCGCCTGCTATTATCCTGCAGGGAGGCGCGAGCTTCAGCCTGAAACAAAATCCGATGGCGAAGAAGATCTCTCCAAAGGGTTTGAATCAACGGAATGCGGTGGTGTTTGAATGGATGTAAAGGTGTTTGTAAAGGGAAAAGGCTGCTCTTTTCTAACTCGGCCCTGCGCTCTAGCTTTTGGAGATCGCCAGGCCCGCTTCCCCGCCCCCATAGCGCGGCCTCCTTTCTCAAAGCGCCCATTGTCTGCGGCTCACGTCGCACCTGCGACTCAGGAGCCTCTCCAAAGGAGAAGAGACTCTCTCTCTCTCTCTCTTTCTCTTTCTCTCTCTCTCTCTCTCTCTGCACACACACAAAGACGCAGGAACAATCCCAGCCCCCAGGCGCAGGTTCATCAGGACCTCCTCTTCCTTCAGCCGCTTCCCTCGTGCCTACACGCTCCCCCAGTTCCAGCAAATGTCGCCCAGCGAGGAAAGTGAGAGCAAACAGGCTGTGTGGGTCAATGGGATGGAGCTTTGATCTGGGTGAGATCAGGTCAGGCCCAAGACATGTCGGAGCCTGATGTAAAATATCCAATTGGAAAAGGAACGCCCCTCGTGCTAATTAATACGGACCCCAATTCTTTTTTTATAGAAAAAGGTCTGGGCAACCTTTGTTACAGAAATATCACTGTGTGCAATATTTCAGTATTAAAAACATTTTTGAAAAACCAAATGGAAATGGATGTTACACCCCCCCAAAAGCAAACATTTATTTTGCCCATTGTGAAACATGATACATACCGTTACATCAGATTCAAAACACGCTCCCCCCACCCCCAAAAAAGTAATGGGAGCTCTAGTTTACCCATCGCAGAGCTACAATTTCCCAGCATCCTTAACAAATTACAATTCCCAGGATTCCATGGGGTGATGTGCCAATGGACCACCTTAATATCGCTGAGGGTCTTGGCAGACCACTTAATAAATTTTATTGCAGTTGTAGCAATTGTGATATGTTGTAGGATTCCTTAATTGTATTTTTCTTTGCTTCTTTTACTTCCATAGTATTCAAAGTGTAATACAATAAAATACAGTATTATAATTAATGGTTGTTGGCATCTATCTGTCTCAAGAGGAAATGGAGTGTGCCTCTCCACTCCATTGTCCCTCCCTGGGGGTCACTTTGTGTATATGGAGGTCCTGGGCTGCCCAAATTATAAGACACCACCATGCAGCCTCACTGATGTGGTCCAAAGGAAAGACAAGCAATACATCTGGCACCAGCTGGGTTGCAGGAGTTGCTGGAAGGAAGTGTGCAAGACACTATCCAACTGTCTCAGGGACTCCACTCCTGATTTGTGTTGAGTTTACTCCCTAGCCTTTTCTTCTCTCGAAGATTTCCCTCAGGGGAGTGGAGGTTTAGGACCAGAGATTTCTTTCTCCTAGATGGGCTACCTTCCTAGGCTGACGAGCCCCATCTACCCCTCACTTCACTGTACAGCTCATCCAGAAACCACCTTTGTGGCCGTTGGACCCACTATTGATATTTTCTGCTCAATCTGCTGGTGCCTGTCTTCGTCTGTAGCAGAAATCCCTAACTCACTGAGGGTAGCAGACATCACTCATTCAGGTTAACTCAGTCTCTTATCTCCACACAATTAACTGTGCTGATATAGCTATAGATTCAAAGATTTTAAATCACTGACTCATCTAAAGAACATAACCATAAAATCAGGTGCAAATTATACAACTCCCTTTCCTCCTCTGGAATTAATCATCTGTGTCACGTATAAATTTAACTACATATCTGTCTTAATCTCTTAGCTGTTCTGCGTTTTTTGTTTTCCCCCTGTCTATGCGACATTCTGTGGTGTGTAATAACCAAGTAGGACTTTCATCAGGGGCTGGGTACAGAGCAGAGGGAAGAGACTGCCAAAACAAATGGGTGACTTAGCTCTTGCACGCAGCCAGCGCAGGAGTGGGGGAAAGGGAAGGGGGAAAGGCAGCGGATCACCCAGCTGCCTGCTTTTCAGAGGAGGTTCAAGTGCAGGTGGGGGAAGTCTTTGGCCACACACACACACACACACTCAGTTACTGATTACCTGGTTCTCTGCACCACCACCCTGAACTGGATTGGGACAGCGGGGCGGAAGGGGGGTGGAAGAGATCAGGCCAGGAATGGGCAAGAGAGCAGCCGCTTCCACAATCGCCCCTTTTCCATCCCCTCCCAATAAGAAAATGCACAAAGGCATCTGAGTTCATCCTCAAAGACACATTGCAGCGCTTCTCTCTCAGAGGCAGGGTAGAATGGTGGAGGCCCTTCCCTGTCCCCTGCTCATTGCTGTCAACCTTTCCCTTTTTAAAAGGGAAATTCCCTTATTCCGAATAGGATTCCTCGCAATAAAAGGGAAAAGTTGACAGCCATGTCCCTGCTTGAAATCTCGACCTGCCATTCTTTGCTGCAGCAGGGGAGGCCACATTTTGCTAGCTGAACACAGTATGCTGGGAGGCAGCTGGCTGCATAAAATACTGCACATTTGCAGCATAAAATACTGGCTGGTAGCTGGTAGATTTTTTAATTAAACTTTTATTAACTCTATTTATTCCAATATATTTTAAGACCATCTCTTGATGCAAGTAAGGTAGCTAACAACAACAAGAAAGTAATGTAAGTTTACCTTTACCTTTTACCTTATAATTTGTTATTTGTTTCTTCAAACCTTTTCACAATAACCTTCAAATCAATGGGAAGAGCACCATCTTGTCCTCAAGCACCATAAGATGCTGCCTTATACTCAGGCCATTGAGCCATCTAACTCAGTGCTGACTACACTGGCTGGCAGTGGCTGGCTGGAGACAGAGTTCTGTCCCAGGCAGTCCAATCTGGAGATGCTTGGGGTTGAATTTGAGCCCTTCTGCATGCAAAGCAGATGTTCTACCACAGAGCTATGATGACTAAATGTTAAAGAAAAATTCCCCCGGCTCACTTGGATTATGTTATGTACTGAATTGAATAGGATCCAAACTGCAGCAGTCTGATTGGTCCTAGAACAATAGGATCCAAAAGGCAGCAGTCTGATTGGTCCTAGAACAATGCAGCAATATGATTGGTTGGCAGGAACCACCCAATCATGCTCCAGATAGAAGTGAATCCACAACCTGATTGGCTTACAGTAGAATTCCAGAATTAGCCAATCATGTGCAGCCCATTGTGTAAATAATGTATATAAAGCAGATACTTTGAGGGGACTTTCATTCATTCCTCCTCACCACTATGAGCTGAATAAAGAGCATGAAATCACTTTGCGACTCTGAGTATATTTCAGATTATCAAACAAAGACACCAGCCAAGAATATAGGAGCAAAACAGCAGCCTGTAGGCCTGAACTTTATTCAAGGAACTGTTACAACAGGACTTCAAACTACCACATGGAAGAAGCAGAAAGAAGAATGACTCCCCTTTTTATAAGTTTCCCATTTTACCCATAACACCCTTAGCAAAAACATCATACATTTTGTCATAACTATGTCATAAACTGGGAAGGGTCTTCTGGCAGAAACCTGAGTATAAGGTTTGCCCCCTCTCCCTTCCTTCACCTCCACCTCACACCCACTAGGTAAAAGAAAGGTAAGTATTTACATGTTCCTGTTTCCCAGACAAGTTAAGCACACCCTTTCCTCTTGACCGAGACCCCAATCCATTGAGGCTGGGTTTGCTATTGTGATTGGGATGACTACCTGTCTGGCACTCAGGTGCCAGATGCCAGGGATTATCACCCAGGCAGTGGGGCTGCTGTGTACATGGTCTCACCCTTCAGGGATTATGGCTGCCCCTAGCTCTCTCCCAAGCTCCTCTTCTGGTAGCCATTTTCCTTCTGATTAGAACGTTGGAATGGTGTAAATCCATCACTGGAGTGATTTTACATGACTTCCTAAAGTTTTCCCATTGAGCCAGTACATAGATGCATTTATCAGTTTGCTACATTTGGTAATGTTCAGTGGAAGCTCTTTGTCTTTGCCTCGTAGTGTGGAGAGCCAAGGCTTGGGGGGGGGGGGTCCACCCCCTTCCAATTTCCGGTAACCCTAAGCAGGAAGGTGTCTCAGGACAGCCCTCGATGAGGCCCTCATCCATATGTCCATCATGTTCACATCAAAAATGTGGTGAGTTGCAGGATCATAAAGGTAAAGGGATCCCTGAACGACTCTGGGGTTGCGGCGCTCATCTCGCTTTATTGGCCGAGGGAGCCGGCATACAGCTTCCGGGTCATGTGGCCAGCATGACTAAGCCACTTCTGGCAAACCAGAACAGCGCACAGAAATGCCATTTACCTTCCCGCCGGAGTGGTACCTATTTATCTACTTGCATTTTGACGTGCTTTTGAACTGCTCGGTTGGCAGGAGCAGGGACTGAGCAACAGGAGCTCACCCCGTCGCAGGGATTCGAACCGCCGACTTCTGATCAGCAAGTCCAAGGCTCAAAGGAGTAGATAGGAGAGGGGCAAGTGGGCCCTCACATCAGTGCCATTTTTGAAGTTTGGGTTGAGGCCTGTCCATTTTGGATAAATAAAGATGGCGGGCGGCCCCTAAGGATGTTAGCTGAACCGAGAACCTTCCACCCACCACTGCAGTAGCCTCTGGGGAACTGGTGAGGAGCGGCATCACAGCCAGACTGGGCTGGCTAGGAGCCCTTCTGAGCCGACTGCTGAGGCTGAACCTTATCATTCAAGTGCTGGATAGGAAGCCCCCAGCAGTCAAATTGGCATCCTGGGCTGCCAGTAGTAGCTGCTGATCCTTGTCATGACCCTCCTTGTAACACACATCAGATATCTCCAGCTTTGCCTAGGATGGAAGGAACGCATTTTGGAACCTGTCAGGATTTTCAGATGCCTCATACAGGATGATTCTTGTCAGACGCTGCCCTCCTTGGATCATGTTTCTGTTTTTTTATCCTCCAAACAAAGCTCATTTCTTGCCTTGTTCCCTTGGCAGCCAATGGCGTTCTCTCTACAGGCATTTTCTTCCAGCTCCATCTGCCTCCTATTGTGTTACACACAAACACACACCCGTGCAGATTTTAAAAATTCCCTCTTGCCCTTAAAGCTGCAGAAGAAATTTCTCCCATCCGTCCCCCTATGAGGGAAACTATAGGCCATCAACAAAACAAAAGAGGAAAAGAGAGGGGTTTTTTAGAGAATCCCTTCTTTGGAGATGGAAATGAAAAATGAAGTAAGCTCCTGAACTACATGTTGTAGTGTTGGTGCTGAAGCCCTAAATGGCCTCGGTCCTGTATACCTGAAAGAGCATCTCCACTCCCATCGTTCAGCCTGGACACTGAGATCCAGTGCCGAGGGCCTTCCAGCGGTTCCCTCATTGCGAGAACTAAGGTTACAGGGAACCAGACAGAGGGCCTTCTCGGTAGTGGCACCCACCCTGTGGAACACCCTCCCTTCAGATGTGAAGGAAATAAGTAGCTATCCTATCTTTAAAAGACATCTGAAGGCAGCCCTGTTCAGGGAAGTTTTTAATATTTAACGCTGTATTGTTTTTAATACTTGATTGGGAGCCGCCCAGAGTGGCTGGGGAAACTCAGTCAGATGGGCGGGGTATAAATAAATTATTATTATTATTACTATACAGCCTAGGACCCTCATACCTATGGCACCACCTCTCCTGGTATGTCCCACGAAGGATATTATTATTATTATTATTATTATTATTATTATTATTATTATTAGCATTATGAAGTCTAACTATTTATTATAACCTGGGAAGGTGATGTTAACATGCACAGGTTCAAGGGGGAATCTGGCAGATAAAGAATTAAACACTGCTTTTACACACACACACCACAGCAAAGCTTCACTTTGTGTCAGATAAAGGAGGGCCACCTGGCCACCCTTAGCACACATCTAGATAAAACAATGCCTCAAAACCATCTCAACGGTAGGCCTTATATAGCAAGGAGCAGCCAATAAGAAAGAGGCAGGTGTCAGCTGTCGTTAAGAGAGTCAGGGTCAGAGAGGGGAATAAAGGAAAATGACCCTACCAATATCAGAATTATAGTGTTCTACCTTAAAAACCCCACAAGAAAGTGAACTGTGCCTTGCAGAATGCATCGTTTTAGAATAAATCATTTTGCTGTGCCTTTTTACCTTCTTTTGCTATCACTGAAATGTATCAGAATGTATGCTGTGTCTTTTTCATGTATCATTTTGTTGTGTCTTTTTTACCTTTTGCTATCACTGAAATGTATAAGAATGTATCTGAATGTATCCTTACTGAAATGTATCTCTTTTTCCATGAATGTACCTTTACAAAAATGTAATGCTGCACTAGGCTGTATTTTTCTGAATGTATCCAAACTGTAGCTGCCTAAACACTCTCCACCACACTGCCATCTGCTGGGTCTGCAAATAATTCCATAAAGGTAAAGGTAAAGGTACCCCTGCCCATACGGGCCAGTCTTGCCAGACTCTAGGGTTGTGCACTCATCTCACTCTATAGGTCGGGAGCCAGCGCTGTCCGCAGACACTTCCGGGTCACGGGGCCAGCGTGACAAGCTGCATCTGGCGAGCCAGCGCAGCAGACAGAACGCCGTTTACCTTCCCGTTGGTAAGCGGTCCCTATTTATCTACTTGCACCCAGGGGTGCTTTCGAACTGCTAGGTTGGCAGGCGCTGGGACCTAACGACGGGAGCGCACCCCGCCGCGGGGATTCGAACTGCCGACCATACGATCGGCAAGTTTTACCCACAGCGCCACCCGCGTCCCCAAAAATAATTCCATGAATACACACAAATACCGCCTCAAAATAAAGTACAGTGATACCTCAGGTTAAGTACTTAATTCGTTCCAGAGGTCCGTACTTAACCTGAAACTGTTCTTAACCTGAAGCACCACTTTAGCTAATGGGGCCTTCTGCTGCTGCCGCACCGCCGCTGCACGATTTCTGTTCTCATCCTGAAGCAAAGTTCTTAACCTGAAGCACTATTTCTGGGTTAGCGGAGTCTGTAACCTGAAGTGTCTGTAGCCCGAGGTACCACTGTAGTTTTATTTTCCAATAAGTATGCAAACATCAGACTATCACACCCAAGTTGATAGCAATGCAGAGCAAGATCTCACATTAACATTGAAGCCATTTCCCGAACATCCAGCCTCTGTGATCTGCATGCTGATTATCAGCAACTATGGAGATTTTTCCTGTAGATAAAGGAAAAGCCATTAAGCAGATGCAGAATAAATGAGAGGAAGCTCAACACATATTATCCCAGCCCGCCAGCAATATTTGACACCTCCCAAAGGTCTTACAACATCCTTCTTACCTTATGTTAATCCCCTCTTCACGCCATTCATGTCACTTCCTGCCATCTCCGCTGTTATTGATCTGTATGGAAACCAAAAGGTATAAGAGTCAAGGCAGCTCTTTTGTTCGGGCTCTCACTTCGTTTTATTACATTGAGTGGGGACCCTGTTGCAACAGTTTCGTTTTTTTCTCTGTTCTTTCAATAAAGATCAGACTTTGCTTTTTCTCAAATCCTGGTGCGGTCTGTGTCAATTCCCGACAAGTACGAAGCCTTCTACAACCGCGCTCCTTCCGGGGTCCCAGTCCTCCTTCTGAGGCAAAGACCCCCTTGGGGGGGGCAATTAATTATTTATTTCACAGCCAACCAGAAGAACCCCTTCCATAAAGCAGAGCCAATAGGAAATGTTCTCTCTTATGCTGTTAGTACTGCTTCCTTTCGGCCTTCCTAAACTTGTATATAATTGGTTTCATTCCGGGCTCTGGCAAGAGCGGGATTTTGCACAGGCATTGGCTTCCAATTGTGTTAAGCAACACCAAAGCACACAATTGTCCTAAGCACTGGTATTTTTGGTTAAAAATAAAATAAAAAAGGTGCTAGTACTCATATATTGATAAAAGTACTGTTGGTACAAAAAAAGATGCTGGTAATCTGTACCAGTGGTGAGCATTGCCACAAAAAACAGCTCCGGTCCTATGTCTGTAATGATAGTGTTGTAAACAAAAATTGCCCTTTTCCCTTATGGGGTATCCAAGAGCCCATATAGGGTCCTTACATAGGTTCCCTATTGGTAGGAGAGAATAACAGAGGCCAACCAGAGAATATTGAGAAGCAAAGCAGCTAGTAAGCTTGATCTTTATTGATCTGTTGCAACAGGGCGCTCCCCTCACCCACAGGAGAGAGGAGGAACCCAGAAAAATTTCAAAAGACTTTTGAAATTGCCACCCTGTAGATCAAGACCACCCCCAGAAACATCATACATATATCACAGAAGGGATGTAACCCAAGACCACCCCTCAGATACATCATACCTACATTACAGAAAAGGTGGTCTAAACAGAAATTTGAATGTTGTTTTTCTCCTATCCTTGTTTATCTCCTGTCTGGTAGGTTACTTGACTAGATTTCCTGGGGAGCCTGGCCAATCTTTTGTAATGATAAATACTTAGTTAGTTCCTGGGCCAGGTCACAGGCTCACAACCTATTCATACACAGACATACACTTAAGACAGGATTTGTGAAGGAAAAGACAATGGAGAGGCTTTTCCACTTTGACCTTGCAGAGAAAACATTTGCTCAGTTTAGGAATCAAAATGGCTTCAGGTCAGTCTTCCTGTGCTGATCTATGTACGTGCGGTTATGAACATTACCATATATCTAAGACCTCAAAATTCCTATCACAATAGAAACATATCAGCTGGTATACATGTGTGTTCATTTTTTCATTAATACAATTACTGCACAGAGCCAGTCAGCAGCTACGTTCATGTAAAAGGGCCCTGGGGCCTAGTCCTAGGCCTGCCCCACATTGACTGTGCCTGGTCACAATGGAAGGGGTAGCACTGTGGCATAATGAGGACTAGGCAAACAGTGGCCTTTCTGGGACAGGCCTTCAGATTCATAGCCTCCAATATGCTAGTGCTGGGGCATCCTGTGGGCGGTAAGTCAGCTCCATGGGTCTGGAGGCAGAGGCAGAGCTAGTCTGGACAGCCACAGGGCTGAAACACAAGGGGTGGCTGTGAGGGGAGCGAGGGAAAGTGGCAATAGGCTGGGTACCCAGCATTCTAGCTTGTTTGCCTGGCAGTGGTTTTCTCTGGACCTTGGAGTTTTATATAATGCCCAAGTACAGGACATGACATAAGGAACCATGATCTGCTCCAAAAAATTAGAAACCTCTGTAATGATTCCATGTAGGGCGGCCCCCATCTTTGTTTTGAAGGACCAGGACAGTGTCAGTAATTTCTATACAGGCATCCTTGTAGTAATAGTAATAGTAATAGTAATAGTAATAGTAATAGTTGTAGTAGTAGTAGTAGAAGTTATACCATTCATGTACATACCACTTTACAGACTTTCGAAAACAAAACACAGACAGAAGCTTACAATGAAAAATCAGCGATGAGGAAAATGACAGCGCAAGGGAGATAGGATAAAAATGAAATGTCAGCAAACACATTTACATTCCAATCCTATAGGGAAGTTGTTGGACTATAATTCCCATCATCCCTGACCATAGGCCACTCTGTCTATGGCTGATGAGAATCAGAGTCCTGCAACATCTGCAAAGCCACAAAAGTTTAGATTTGTGTGTGTGTTTTAAGCTTGATTACATCTGGGAATGAGTACTGAGCCAGAGTCCTCATGGAAAAGGTGTCCTTTTAGGGAGCAAAGTGATGGAAGGGGTGGCGGCGGCACCACAGACATGTTCAGGGAAGGGATTTAGGATGCAAAACAGAAACTGAGTGTGTGTGGAGCTAGGGAGGAAACTTCACTAATTTGGGGAAAGTCGAGGGCAGGGATGGGAAGCCTCAGGGTCTTGGACCAGATGTGTCTCTCCAGACTTTTCTTTCTGGCCTTCAGAACTCTCCCCAGCCCACACCCCTTTCTGACCCTGCTGCTTTGCACCCTCCTTGAATGTTTTTGCCTGGCTGGAATGTGTCTTTGATCTCTGACAGTGCCTCTTGCTTGTCTGGGTACAGCAGGGGTAGTCAACCTTTTTATACCTACCGCCCACTAATGCATCTTTCTTGATGGTAAAATTTCCTTACTGCCCACCAGTGCTCGATGGAAGGAGGATTCAGCTTGTGCTGTAGAACCCCCTACCTCCCACCTAGAATCCTGAAATGCCCACTGGTGGTAGGGACCAGGTTGACAACCCCTGGGATAGAGGCTAGAGGAGAGGTGTACATGTGAGTGTGTGTACAGAGGTGAAAGTCACATTCGTTGCTCTGCTCAGTTTTACCTCTGGCATGTGGTTCCTGGAAAGTTACCTAGAAAGGAACGAAGCCCATGGATTGAAAAGGCTTCCCTGCTCCTGGTTGGGGTTTTGGCTGGATCTGGGAGCAGAACCTCCAGCTCAGGAGTGAAGCCAAGTGCATAACCTGACTGTTCCGTGGAGGTAAACAGCTCTGTTCTTCCTCTTCTGAAGCTGGGGAAATGGCTTCTCTTCCTGCGTTTTTCTGAAAGCAAGCAAACAAAACAAAACCCTATCCAACCAACCAAGCTATGTTTTGTTTTGTTTTCCTGGAAAGTTAGCAAAAGGAGTTCTCTGCCTAGGTAACAGCAAGGGAGACTGGGTGGAAGTCTTGCTAAGGAAGTGCAAGGGTGACAGAGGTGGATTTTGGGGAACACGACTAGTTCGCCCACACTGGGCATTGAGTTCAGAGGGCACCGCAACAATGACAAGAGGCTGGGGCGGAGGGCGCCAAATTTTGGCGTTGCGCAGGGCACCACTGAAATTCAAAAGCCCAAAGTGTGCCCCTGGCTAAGCCTCCCTTTGCTGCATGCACAAGTTGGTTCCTGGGCAGATGCATTTCAATGTGGAAAGGGTTCTGCTCCTTGCAGTGGCGTAGCGTGGGTTGTCAGCACCCGGGGCAAGGCAAGTAATTTGCACCCCCTAGCCCATGGATTTGTGCCCCCTAACCCTAACCCCCAGATGTTGCACCCAGTGTGGCCGGCCCCCCCCCTGCACCCCCACGCTACGCCACTGGCTCCTTGCAGCCAGAAGCTTTCCGTATCTTGATGCTCAACAGATATGTGGGCCTATTTAATCCTGATACACTCAAATCCTCCCCCCCCCCATTCCTGTGAACAGATGCAGCCTTAAAGGTGCAAGTCATTCATCACCACTCATCATATCTGCCACAGAGAAGCCTCTTCAAGTCTCTCCTTCCCAAGGGCATGACCTCTCCCCTGCTTGAAAATGGTAGGTGGGGTATTTCTCTAAAATGCTTTTAAAAAAAAAAAAACAACCACTAATGTGGGCCATCAACAGGGAACCAGGCATCCCAGAAGAAGGAGGTAGAAGGTGCTAGGGCCCCCTCTGAGACTGGGGGACTGAGGCCCACCTACCCCTACCCCCATCCCTCGATAATCAATCTACAGCTCCTATAATCAAAGTTAATTCATAAGGAACCCCAAAAAAAGCTAATTCAAGGGGGAAGGGTACAGCCTAAGGAGATACTTTGATCATATAAATGAGGAGTTGGGAACCTTAGGCCCAGGGAGTGAATATGACACACACACCCCCCAGCATCTCTGTTTGGCTCTCAGAACTGTCCCCAGGCCATAACTGGACCTGCTCCATGCCCCCCCCCTCGAGTGCTTTTAATTGCTGGGATGTGTCTTTGATCTGTGGTGATGCCTCAGAGGATGTGTGGGGTAGGGGGGAGTGTATGCAGAAACATCTGGATTTTGTGTGGCTGTAGGCTATTGTACAAAGGCAGGAGTCGCATCCATTGTCCTGACTCCAGCTTACGCTGGCATGAGACTGCCAACGGAAAATGAAATAAGTTCCCCTGGTGGGAACTGGAGTCCACCAACATTGGGACCATGTTTTCTTCTTTTAGATGCTACAAGTAGCAGTGAAAATGAAGACCTTTCTAGGTTCTATTGGTGCTTCTTAAAGTATTGTCAGTCATCTGGAATACATACATCCTTTCAATAAACAGAAAAATGTTGGAGTGTGAGGAGATGAATGGGGAACCTGCAGCCCTCCAGATGTTGATGGACTCCAGGTCCTATCAGCTGCAGCCAGCATGCCCAATGGTCGGGGGTGAAAATTGTAGTGCATCAACATCAGGAGGGCATCAAGTTCTCCACCTCTGGCTTAGGAGAACATGAACAACAAGTTCTGCAAGCAGGTTTCACTCAGGGGTTGTTTGGGTGGGTTGTTCCTCTTTTAATTTAGTTTCAGCTCTACAGAAATCACTCGAGCCTTCCCAGTGAAAGCAGCGACACCTCCAGCTCTGGCCTGGGCAGCATCATCGAGACCCCCAAACACATCCTCTACTCAGCCTGCAGTTTACCTCACACCTTGGACGACTTGCTGGCTGGGCTGTCGGTTCCAAAGAAAGCCGCTCGCAGGCCCCCGCCAAGCCGCCCTCGACGCAGCAGCAGCCCCAGCATCCCCGTCGACCTGGACATGAGTGACGGGGAGACCAGCCTCTCCGACAGCGGCTCGGAGTCTCCTGTGTGTGTGGAGCTGCCGCCACAGCCCTTCATCCGCGAGCACACCGTCAGCAGCACCAGCGCTCAGGTGGGGCCTCCTGACACAAAATGGCCTCCTCTGCATTGCTAGGTTACTGTGACTGGAGAGCCGGGTCTCTCTTTGAGCCAAAAGCTGAACTCCTCTCAGTGGCGTAGTGTGGGGGGTGCAGGGGGGGCCGGCCGCACCGGGCGCAACATCTGGGGGTTAGGGGGCACAGATCCACGGGTTAGGGGGCACAAATCCACGGGTTAGCTGGTGCAAATTACTTGCCTTGCCCCGGGTGCTGACAACCCACGCTACGCCACTGACTCCTCTTCAACTACCCCACCGGGTAAATGGGGGTGCAACATTTGAGCATAGACAGAGGTGCCTGGCGTTCTCTGGTCCATGGGGTCACGAAGAGTCGGACACGACTAAACGACTAAACAACAACAACAACAACAACAGATTACATTTAGTGCACCTCTGAGGAACCCATATTGTTACATGCACCCCAGCCCTATGAGACGTGAGAGGTTTTGGGGGCTCCATTACTTGTCTAAGTGTCTGTGGAATAAGGTTTGAGGAGAGTGACTGGAGCCTTGTATCATATGGGTGGTTGTTGTTGCTGCTGCTGCTGCTGCTATTTCGATTTATATACTGCCCTTTATCAAAGGGTCCCAGGGTGGTGTACAACATTAAGAACACATTTTATGGAGCATAATAATTAAAACATCATAAAAAGCATCATAATAGGCAGCATCATAATAAAATCATCACAATAGCAGGCCATTTATATCAGGGATGGGGAACCTGTTACCTTCCATATGCTACTAAACTACAACTCTCATCATCCCTGGCCATTGGCCATGCTGGCTGGAGCTGATGGGATATGGAGTCCAAGAACTTCTGTAGAGACCACAGACTCCCCATCTCTGATTTATACACGTACACAGGTTGAGCATAGGTGGAAAATACAGGGGTCCCAGGTGCAATGCTCCCCATCAGATTTCTAATGGAGCTGCCAAAGCCTTTTACAGTGCCTTTTACAGAGAGCAATTCAGCCCTCTGTATCCTTTTGTCCATTGACAAAAACATCAGTCTCCATCAGTCACAAAAACATCTGCAGGTTGATCGCTTCCTTCTCTTTTAACCCCTCTCCCTGCTTAATGGGGTTGGGGACAATAAGGCTTAGTCATCACTCTTCATCCTTTTCCTGAGCCATCTTAACTCCCATCGAAACATATCACCTGACTGTCACCGGCTATAAATAGTCTTCTTTCAGGCCTTAAGACGTGTTGCCTCAGGATAAGCCACCCTTGACAGCTCTGCTCACAGAAACCTTAAGGGCGAAAACATCACACAAGGAATCCCAGTGGGTCATCCAGGCCAACTGCCCTCCAAGTGCACAGCAATAGTCTTCAGTTTCAAGTGCCTGGAAATTACTGTGTTTGGAATATAGCTTGTATTGGACATAGTGGCATGGTTTGCACATAAAGCTGAGCTAAACCATGACTGCACAAGAAGGAATGAGTGTGCTATTGGTACTCACAGCAAAAATCACAGCTGCTTCATTCCTCTCCCGGTATTGCTGTTGCTGCTTCACTACCAGGAGCTAAACTATGTTTTGGCTTAACATGGCATCCAAAACCAGGCTTGTAGTTTGTCTGCCCCCAAGACAAACCATGAGTGGTAAGCCAGGAACTTACCATGTGGGTGGCGCTGTAGTCCAAACCACCGAGCCTCTTGGGCTTGCTGATCGGGTCAGCGGTTGAAATCCCTGCAATGGGGTGAGTTCCCGTTGCTCTGTCCCAACTTCTGCCAACCTACCAGTTTGAAAGCACACCAGTGCAAGTAGATAAATAGGTACTACTGCAGCAGGAAGGTAAATGGCGTTTCCGGGCACTCTGATTTCCATCACTGTGTTCCATTTTACCAAAAGTGGTTTAGTCATGCTGGCCACATGACCCGGAAAGCTGTCTGTGGACAAACGCTGGCTCCCTTGGCCTGAAAGCAAGATGAGCACCACAACCCCATAATCTCCTTTGACTGGACTTAACTGTCCTGGGGTCCTTTACCTTTACCTTTTTTTAAAGCTAAGAACTAACACTTGGCTGCAGGGTCCAGCATTCAGCCACACACTGCCAAATTCAGGTTGCGCAGTTATAGTTGATTGGGAGGTGTTGTGCAACCAACTCGCTTCCCGGAGAGACTGGACATCTTGTGCTAAGAGAAGTGTTGGGGAAATGCACTGGAAAGTGTGGAGAAACACTCACTCACCTCCCTACAAACAAGTCAGGGTGAATGTTCAATAGACAGGCTGCCTGGAAGCACCCCCAGTGTTTCTTTCTATTTCAGAGAAGACTAAGGCTACCTCTTGGTGTATGTCCCTTAAGGGCAGTGGAGGCTGGTGGTTGTTGTTGTTTAGTCAGTTAGTCGTGTCTGACTCTTTGTGACCCCATGGACCAGAGCATGCCAGCCACTCCTGTCTTCCACTGCCTCCCGCAGTTTGGTCCAACTCATGCTGGTAGCTTCGAGAACACTGTCCAACCATCTCGTCCTCTGTCGTCCCCTTCTCCTTGTGCCCTCAATCTTTCCCAACATCAGGGTCTTTTCCAGGGAGTCTTCTCTTCTCATGAGGTGGCCAAAGTATTGGAGCCTCAGCTTCACGATCTGTCCTTCCAGTGAGCACTCAAGGTTGATTTCCTTAAGAATGGATAGGTTTGATATGGTTAGGAGGCTGGTATATTATGGTAAAGAGATCACTGCCTAGGAACCTCCATCTGTTTTCAACCAGCCACCACCTGTCCACCATCTTCCTTACAACCAGCCCCAGGGGTGGCCCTGAATGCCAGCTTCCTCCTCCTTACTTCCTGCAGAACTCAACAGGGTAGAGGATGGGGGACAAAACTAGAATCAGTTGGATTTGCTCTGGCTCCACTTACTACTGGTCTCCTTGTTTTCTGTCCCATAAATCCCAATGGGCACCACCCACCACGGTCCCTCCCTGCAAAAGTGAAAGGACCCCTTTAGCACCCACTTCCCTGAAGATGTCAGGATCAAGTGAAAGAGCTTGTCTCCTAGTTTTCTGCATGATGCCCATTTTCTCTCCTCCATAGGTTTCTTGGTCAGGCCCACGCAACGGGGAGTTGATTTCCTTCTATGAGCTGCAACTGCAGGAGGCCAGGCTGGATGGTCAAGGCAAGAACATCCATTGGTTTTGCTCGCAGACAGAAGAGCACCTGGAGAATCTGACTCCTGGCACTACGTACTTGCTGCGCGTGAGGTCTCTCAACGTGGCAGGTGCTGGGAAGTGGAGTGCACCATATAAGGTGAGCACAGTCCTCCTGGTGGGAAAGCGGGTGCACGTACCATAGAGTTGGACATCCAAAGAATGTAGGAAGGCACACCCGTTGCACTTTCACCCAAAGCCCAATTCAGGGATGCTGACCCTCGTAGAAATGTCAGAACCATTGATAATTGCAAAAAGGCACATCAGAGCTAAAATGAAATAGAGAATAAATTGAAGAATTGTTCATATTTGTAGCATTTTGATTTTTTAAAAAATTAAATATGCAGGAGGTACGGTAACAAGTGCTTTTTAAGACACAAACAGACAGACAGAGAAACCTGCAGGCTTTTGGTGAATAAAGCACTGTCGATGAATTATATGCCAGTTTTAACCTTTGGCACTCTGTTTTGCAAAGCCCTAAGCCAATCCACGTTTTTAACTGTAGTTAGGGGAATCCTGTAAATACACAAATATTAGAAGTACATATTAGAAATACATAAATATTAGAAGTACATGGATTCACTTCTTTGCAGTCAAATCTGAACTACAGTGATTTGCTCAAGAAGCCCTCCAGCCCTGCTCCAACGTATTTACAGTACTGTAGATGCAATCCCCAAAATGTAACCACTGCAGAAGTTGTGGGCTGACTATTGTTGTGACTATTTCAGCAGTCACCTATAAAATGGCAGGATTGACGCTAACTACTGCAGCAACCCTTTTACTCTAACCCCAAACTAATAAAGCACCAACATTCATGCATCTCCAGGAGATTTTTTTTAATATTACGTTTTTATCCTGCCTTTCTTCCCAGGAGTTCAAGGTGGAGTGCAACTAAGTAACTTAGCCTGGACCCAAATCATAGTCCTCTTCCCCACTTCGCCATCTCCATATTTTACCCTCACAACCAGTTTGGTTAAGCTGAGAGGTAATGGCTCTAAGTCTCTTTGTGAGTTCCACAGCTGGACCTGGGGTTTCCCCAGTCCTAATCTAACACTCTAACCAGTACACCTCACTGCCTCTGAGGGAAATTGGCTTTGCCAGACATAATGTGCATGGTCATGTTTCAAGATGCAAGCAAACCCACTTTTGATGTAGAAAACACCCTTGCAAGATGAGATGCTAACCGTTGCAACTTTATTATTATTTTATTTATTTATTTATTTATTTATTTATTTATTTATTTATACCCCACCCATCTGACTGGGTCCCCCCAGCCACCCTGGGTGGCTTCCAACAAAACACTAAAATACAATAACCTATTAAACATTAAAAGCTTCCCTAAACAGGGCTGCCTTTAGATGTCTTCTAAAAGTTTGGTAGTTATTTTTCTCTTTGACATCTGGTGGGAGGGCGTTCCACAGGGTGGGCGCCACTACCGAAAAGGCCCTCTGCCTGGTTCCCTGTAACTTGGCCTTTCGCAGTGAGAGAACCACCAGCAGGCCCTCGGGACTTACATCAGTGTCTGGGCAGAACGATGGAGGTAGAGGTGCTCCTTCAGGTATACTGGACTAAGGCTGTTTAGGGCTTTGAAGGTCAGCACCAACATAAAATTGTGCCGGAAACATATTGGGAGCCAGTGTAGGTCTTTCAAGACCGGTGTTATATGGTCTCGGCAGCTGCTCCCAGTCACCATTCTAGCTGCCGCATTCTGGATTAGTTGTAGTTTCTGGGTCACCTTCAAAGGTAGCCCCACATAGAGCACATTGCAGTAGTCTTGCAAGAGATAACCAGAGCATGCACCACTTTGGCGAGACAGTCCGCAGGCAGGTAGGGTCTCAGCCTGCGTACCAGATGGAGCTGATAAACAGCTGCCCTGGACACAGAATTGACCTGTCCCTCCATGGATAGCTGAGTCCAGAATAACTCCCAGGCTGCGCACCTGGTTCCTCAGGAGCACAGTTACCCCATTCAGGGCCAGGGAGTTCCCCACACCTGCCCGCCTCCTGTCCCCCAAAAACAGTAGTTCTGTCTTGTCATGATTCAACCTCAATCTTTAGCAGATTTCTAGCGCGTTGTTTTGCATTTCGCTGCCTCCCTGTAACAAGCTCTTCCCCTTTGCTTCTTCCAGTTTGGCACAATGCCTTCTGTGGCAGGAATGCCTCTGGACCCGGCTCCTGTCACTGTCACCGTGCGGCGGTGCAGAAAGCCCCAGAAGAAGACGATCTTTATCCCTGCCCCCTAAGAGGACTGACAACATGGAAGTAAAGGATGGCACCTTCCTCTTGCCCTTGCATCAGTTATTCCACATCTCCTCATAAGTGCTGTTTGGTGCCTTGACAAATTTTCTGCTCACAAAAATAACTTCTACCCAGGCGAAGAAGGTCAGGGGCTGGGGTGGCGGGAACCGGGCATATACGGATGTCACAGTTCACAGATGCATTTGCAACTATTTTGCTGCATATGGTGGGAATCTGATACATAAGAGCAAGAGAAGAGGCTGAAATCATGTGACTGCAGCCTCCTACCCTGCTCTTTACTGCCCCCTTTTACCCAGGTTCTGTAATGGCAGCCTCTTTGCCTGCTCTCTGCTGCCCCTCTTGACCAGGTTGCCAAGAGGCAGCAGAAGGAAACAGGGATTAAACCCTGCTGTTACACAGCCTGGACAATAGTAGGCAGCAGAGAGCAGAGAAAAGAGGCAGCAGTTACACAACTTGGCAAACAGGGAGCACAGCAGAGAACAAGGGACAGGCTACAGTTGCAGTACCTGCCCAAGAGGGGGCAGCAGAGAGCAAGGAAAGAGGCTGCAGTAACACAACCTGGCCAGCAGTGACCAGGAAATAGCAGGGAAAGAGGCTGCAGTTGCAGGACCTGGCCAAAGGGAGGCAGCAGAGAGCACACCATTCCTGTCCCAAGTCCTTGATGAAAAGTGCAACCTCTGAGCTTTAAGATTTTGGGTTGTGTGGGGTGAGTTTCATGCAGCTGTATCCTACACATTTACTTTGCTTCCACTGAGCTCCATGAGATTTAATTCCACATGGCAGTGCATAAGTTTGTTAACAACTGGTGTGTCGGTTGGTTTTTCCAGTGAAATACCATTGCCCTTTGTGTTGCCCTTTGAAGTGGTCCGAGTGCCTTGCGATTTGCTTGCGACATTCATTCATGATGAGGTTGGCTGGACTTGGCAGCGCAGGGTGGGCAGCATTTGTGTGCCCGCCAGATGCTGCTTGACTACAAATCCCATCACCCTTGGCCATTGGCCACACAGGCTGGGACTGGTGGGAATTGTCATCCAGCAGCATCAGGAAGGTAAAAAGGTAAAGGTAAAGGGACCCCGACCATTAGGTCCAGTCGCAGACAACTCTGGGGTTGTGGCGTTCATCTCGCTTTATTCGCCGAGGGAGCTGGTGTACAGCTTCCAGGTAATGTGGCCAGCAGGAGTAAGCCGCTTCTGGCGAACCAGAGCAGCGCACGGAAACGCCATTTACCTTCCCACCAGACTGGTACCTATTTATCTACTTGCACTTTGACGTGCTTTCGAACAGCTAGGTTGGCAGCAGCAGAGACCGAGCAACGGGAGCTGACCCCATCACGGGGATTTGAACCGCCGACCTTCTGATCGGCAAGTCCTAGGCTCTGTGATTTAACCTACAGCACCACCCGCATCCCATCAGGAAGGTACAGTACTGATACCATTCTAGACTGCATATGAAGTGGTAAATAGTGGAACGCAGCAGCTGCTTGCGCTTCAGCGTTAGTTTGCCATATATGACTTTAAAGTGTAATTTGAGAAGTTGCCACAGGATGGTGCCAGAAAACTATTCTGCAACTGCACATAAGGTACAAGGGTGTCAGCACCACTTTTGAGTACCTGTTGGCCCAAGAGAGCCATCATGAGAGATGTGGGGCAATTTACTATCTTCCAGCCTAAACTACCTCATGTGATGAAGTAAGGTACATCATAATGGGGTGAAGGAAGACACAGCCGTGTTAAGCTACTTGGATGAAGGTTCTGTTAGCAATATGAGGAAGAGATAGACTAAAGTATAGACTATAGTTAGATATGAGGGAGAACTAAACCATTTACTGACTATAGTTAAAATATGAGGGAAAAATGAACGGTTTAAATATATACATATAATAAAAATAATAAACTAAGACTACCTTTTGGCAAGTCAGTGAACTCAGACCATTGGCCAATGTTGTCCAGAAATAAGTCTCCTGGCTCTCAGGCAGAGGTTGTATATTTATTACAGCTTTTATATTGACAAGATGTATTTGTTTTAATTTTGTCCTAATCCTGTTTAAAGTTTTAATAATGAAAAGGGCACTATTTGTGGGCTTCTGTTTACATTTGTTTTTGGAGTTTGAATGTCAGTGGACTATTAATAAACTTGTTTGTATGGATTTGTTTATTGCTGCATGTACATCCTCCTTTCACTCCAAACTCGGCAGTGTGTAGTTCCCAGCCTCCACCATGTTATTCTCACAACAATCCTGTGAGGGAGATTAGGCTGAGATTAGGCTCCAGTGTGCAACACGATTGTTGAGCAAGGATTTTAACCTGGGTCTCCCCCCCCCATCTAGGCCTAATTACTTGGCCCTCCTGAGATCTTTTTAACCAGAGGCTGGTGATTTTATCTGTACGTTGAGTATATGCTCTACCACATAACTGCATTCCCTTGGCATTCCTGGCAAGAGACACACTTCTCAGAAAAGGTGTCTGGATCAGACACAATTTAGCAACTATGCAATTACTGTGTACAGTGGTACCTCTGGTTATGAACGCTTTGGGCTATGAACGCCTCAGGTTATGAACTCCGCTAAACCGGAAGTAAGCTGCTCCTGGTTGCGAACTTTGCCCCAGGATGGGAATGGAAATCGCGTGCCAGAGGCCCCATTAGCAAAAGCATGCCTCAGGATAAGAACGGTTTCACCTTAAGAACGGGCCTCCAGAACGAATTAAGTTCATAACCAGAGGTACCACTGTACAATATACCTCCTGCCTTCCCCCTTTAAAAAATCCAAACTCGTTTGGAAAGGGATTAATGTGGGAGATAGGAGGCATTTGAAGTGAAAAGTCTTGGGATGCTTCCAGGCTATCTCTATTTTGCAGTGGGATTCAATAACATACCGACAAATTCAGGAAAAGCGATTACAATCTAACCTCCCTGCAGATGAATGAGTGTTCATTAAATAAGCCAACATTGTCTAATATCCCTGCAAACAAATAGGAGGAATGCTCAATAAACAAGCAAGCATGTGCCTGCCCTCCTCGCCTTCCAAAACCCTCACCTGGGCTCAATTTAAAGTGCTGGTTTCTTACCTTTTAAAGTCCCTGAATGGCTTGGGCCAGGTTACCAGACACATATGCCGTCTTCCATGTTTCTATTAAAACCCTAAGATCCTATTCACAGCTGCTGCTCTGGGTTCCTCTACCAAATAATAATAATAATAATAATAATAATAATAATAATAATAATAATAATAATTTATTATTTATGACTTCAGATGTCTTCTAAAAGTTTAGTAGTTATTTTTCTCTTTGACATCTGGTGGGAGGGCATTCCACAGGGTGGGCGCCACTACCGAGAAGGCCCTCTGCCTGGTTCCCTGTAACTTGGCTTCTCGCAGCAAGGGAACCGCCAGAAGGCCCGCGGGCTGGACCTCAGTGTCTGGGCAGAATGATAAGCAGAAAGGGCCATTTCAGTCCTGGCATTCCCATTACAGAACTGTCTTTGCCGGGAGATTCACCTGGCATCTTCCTTATGATGCGAGACAAAGACCTTCCTCCTCACAAAGGCATTTGATTAACTTGCATCAGGGGTAGAGAAGTTCCAGCCCATAAGCTGCATTTGACCCAATGCAGGTCTCAGAGCTACAAGGTTGTTTCACCTCCAGCCACTCTCACTTGCCCCACACCTGACCTCATAGGTTTGAGGCAAGCAGAGGCACGACTAGAAAACAGGTTTGCAAACCCTGTGCTTTGCCAGGCGTAGGATTGGCAAAGCCTTCATGCTGCAGTTCCCAAACATCGTACACGCTGCTGGGTGCTTGGGAGTTGCTGCACAAGCAGCTCTGACAGGTGGGTGGGACAACCCACCTGTCAAAATTGGCCCACTGAGATGGGATCAGACCTACGGATCAGACCTGCAAAGCCGAAAATGTTCTCCACCGCCGACTTACCTAGTCTGAACCTCTCAATTATTAAATCTGTGTTTTAAGCTTGGGGTTGCAATGAGTTGACTGTGTTGTGTCTGTGTCGCTTTTGGTTTTATGTCTTACTGGCATGTATTTATTTATAGCAAAAACTTTAAGGATATAGGGTGGCATGCGCACACCTCAAGTGATTTCTGCAATGAAATAAATGGAACCACGCAAAGTGTTATCTGTTCCATGGTTGCTTTTCCACACATCTGCATCTCCTTTCATCACAAGAATGACTCACTTCAACCAGAGATGGTGAAATCCAATATTTTTTATTATTTATTTATGAACAAACTCTATTCTATTATTGTGATGGTGGGCAGCTGGTCCCTGGGACCAGCCCCGGGGTCTGAGGAGAGGGGAGGGCACAGTATTCCCCGATGAGCCAAAATGGCCTGACTGGGTGGCGATGGATGTAGGAAATGGAAACGTGAGGAGGGGGAAAGGCATGAAGGCATCGTGGGAGGAACTGATATGCGCCAGGGGCGAAGATCGGGAAGCGAATTTGACAAGACGCCAGGAAGGGCTGAACAGTAACAAAGTTTGGGGACACACAGCCAAAGGAGCAATGTCTGGATCCAGGCCCCCTGCACCAATTGAATTTCTGCTCTGCGGCATCTTCCTTTTGCCATTTCCCTTGAGCAAAACCTTCCGTCAGGGGGACACCCTTGAGGGAAATCCTGTCAAGACAATAAAATGGCGGGATCCAGCCAGGGCAGGCCTCTGTATTGTCACAGTTCATATATCCAGATCTATATCAGATATTCACCCCTCAAAGGTATTCCTAGATTAGCGCCCCCATCTTAAGGTCCTCTCTAAGGGTCAGGCCTTGTGTAGCGGCCATCTTGAATACCTTTCTCCACTCCAGTTCCTTGCCGGATGTGGCTGCCCTGGGAGCAGAGAGATCAAGGCAGAGGCCTAACAACATGACAATGAAAGGAGGGGGAATGTCGGGGAGCCAGGCAATTGCAAACCGCAGGGGCCTCCTCTCCTCAGACCCATAGAAAGTGCTGGTAGCGAAGTAATGGGGGGGGGAGGGGGAAGCGCAATAAATGTGCAAAAAACCAGAAAGCGCAAGTGCAATTGCTCTTAAAGAAAAGAGGCCTCGGGCGGCGCAACGGGGGGCCACAGCAGCAAAGGGGCCCCAAGCTTTGTGTGTGTTTGCGAGCAGCCATACCGCTTTCTCCTCATGCATCGCGGCAGAGGCGACCCTTTTCTCGACAGAAGGCGAAAAGGATGTGTCCTTGAAAAAAAACAGCAAGGTGCCTGCCGGAACGAGCCGCCCCCTCCCCCTTTTTCCCTTCAGAAACACACGTCGTCTGTCCCTGGGTAGCCGGGCCAGATACAGAGCTCTCTCTTTTTTATTATTATTAAAAAATAGCATGCTTGGTTAAAGGGGGAGGTGGGGGAGGGGAGGCCGTGCAGCGGGGTGGGGGAGCGGCTGCTTGGCTCCAGCTCAAATCTTCTCAGGGGCTGCTGATGCCTCTGCTGAGTCACTTTCCCTCTCCGCCATCATCCTCCTCGTCCCTGGAACAGCGTTAACAAACACAGGAACGTTAGATAACTGCCACCGCATAATGAGAACCTGCGCTCAGGCTTACCGCCTCCCTCCCTCTCTCTTTTCTTTTCTCTCAGGCCCCAAAGCGGCTCAGGTCCAGCACTGATGGTTGGCACAATTGGGTTCCTGCCATGCCTCATCTGAGGTGGGAAGTGGGCACAACTGCCAACCCTAGAGACCCCTGCCCCCTTGGCTGCCTCTCCTCCTTGCTGCCGGGGCCTGTTTGCCCGAGCAAGAGAGCTGTGAGGAGAAGGTACAATGGCTTCTTTTTCACTCGCCTCGGCCTCCCCCTCTTGACCAGGGGTCACCAAGCTTTCCAGGCACATGGGCACACAAACTTGGGAAATTTCAGTGGGTGTTACACAGCCAGACACACACCGTGGCCTGTTGGCTGCAATGCTTCTTCCAAGCCTGATTTCTGTGGGGCGGGGAGCATGGGTGCAGGAGAGAGCGGACTCTGCGGGCACCGAAAAAGTCCCATAAGGGCCCACGGGTGCCCTCCTCTAGGTGCCCATGCAGACTGAGCCCAATGGAAAAAGTGCAAATGAAATAACCTAGAATCGGCACTGGGTTTCCGGGCCCTTTGACAGCAGTGTGCTGGAGGAAGGCTCAACAAGGGCCAGTTTTCCCAAAGTTGTGCCACAGTCCAGGGGAAAGCTGCAACCCCCACCCCCACCCCGGATTCTTCCCTTGCCACACAGCTGTTAAAGGCATGCAAGTGCCCCTCTGTAGTCGAAGTTGGCAGCCCTGCCCAGAGACAGAACTTTTCTCCCTCTGTACGTCACATCGTCTCCCCCTGCTATTTAATCTAAAACGGGGAAGCGGTAATAGAATGCTAATTAACCTTTTCCTTCAGAAGCCTGCCAAAATCACTCTCGATATTAGAAGCCGTTAGAGCAGGGAATATTGAGTGCAATCGCCATCCACTAGAGGTGGGGTTTTTTTTGTTTGGTAGGCCCTATGGCAACAAAGCTTAATTGCTCGTAACTGCATTTGCCTACATTTGTCCCTTGCTAACCTCTTGCCTCTTCCCATATTTCCCTGCCCGCCTCTCCTTCCCATCTAAGATTTCAGCAGTCATTTCCTGGGGAAAGGGGCATCTTTTGCTGATGTCACTCTTGGAAAACATGGGGATGAAGCGGCGATGTTCGCAATACATTACCTGCCAGCCAGGAAGTCCTGTGCCCGCCAACAGCCCTACGTGGGCTATTCAGCTACCTGCACCCCTGTACAGTTTTCCTTACTTTCCGACGTGATGGCCAAGTACTCAGAGCTGTCAGGACACAAGAGAGAAGCGGGAATATGTGTGAGGTGGGCTTTCCCCCCGATTCCCCACCCTCCATAACCAGGGCTGGCACCGGCACACGGCAGCTGCAAGAGCCCCAGCGTGGCCCATTGTTGGTGCCTATCCTGGGCCCTTCTGTAAAATAACTGTGTTTTTTTCTGGTTCTACAGCAAACACCAAATGGGTGGGTCTGGGAACTGCCCACCATTTTAATTTCCCAGAATGCCCTGAAGAGATGTTACTCCAAGGGCATTGTGGGAAAACAAAATGATGCCCCCCCCCCCAGGCCCTGGTGCTCATCAGGGCATGGCTGCTGCCTATCATTGTTGCCAGGTAAGCCTGCCAAGGCAACCTCAGGCCTAGGTGGGGGTACATTTTGACAAGCCCCCTCCTCAACAAACCTGGAGCTGGCCTTGTTCCAAGTTCTGCTTAGTGGCTTACGAGCCAGGCTGGGTCTGCCAAAGCTCTCTAACCAGCCCCTCAAGTACACGTGAAGGCCTCTTCACACATTAAGTTTATTTTGGGGGAACCATCAAATATTTTTTAAGTGTTTGGCAATACCATGCCTCAAGTGCAGTTTGAGGACAACAGTTGAAGGTAGCAACGCTTCTAAATACCAGTGGCTGGAAACCCCAGGAGTGCTCTTGTGGGCTTCTCACAATGGGCATCTGGTTGGTCATTGTGAGAACAAGATGCTGGCCTAGATGGGCCATTGGCCTGATCCAGCAGGGCTCTTGTTATGTTCTTATGGGTGCAGCCAACAGGTGTCTCAAGGACTTGTTTATTCTGCAAGGAGAGCTTTGAGGCAGGCAGTGCTTTCAGCTGAGCCTGCAACTTTCTGCCAGGCTAACAAGGAGGATTATAACAGCAAAAAGAAAGGGTGAACCTGACTTTGCCACCAGTTAAGGCATAAAACCACTGCAAGACACATAGAAGTCTTCCACTGGAAGGGCCTTTGGCCTGCTTCCCAGCTCCCTCTGATCCAGTAAGACACACGGTCCAGTCCAGATGTTTTCACTTTCTGCATCCTTCCCCTGCATCACCCTGTGTTCTCCACCTCCAGCAGGGCCAGGGCCAACATCTGGCATCCACAGGCAGCTGCTGGGCCCTTGGCAACACCAAAGAGTCCACTGTTGTTGGCAGCCTTGGGCTTCCTATACCAGTCCGGGAGCCACCTACCACTTTAAATTACCCATATTGCCCCTGACGTAAAGCTGCCCTGAGGCACTGTGGGAAATTAAAACAGCAATGACCCTGTAGCGATGCACTGCAACCATGTCACTCCCCTAGAGGGAGTTCTGCCTATGTAGGAGCTGGCCCAGCAGAGGGTACTTTGGCCAAGGTGGGTCAAAGCTGGAGCTAGAACTGGTCTCCTGTTGCTCTTTCTTTTGGCTTCTCCACACGTGTGCGCGCGCACACGCACAACTCCCCTCCTATCGCCACCCACGCTTCTTACGCATTCTCTTGAGCAGCTGCCTCCGTCGCCGCAGCGATCTTCTTGTAGCAGTAGACCATCTCAGCCACCAGCCAGATGGTCAGGACGACGATGAGAACGTACATCATGATCTCGGAAACGATGGATGCCATTTCCCGGTTTTCTGTGAAAGGAAGGACAGAGATAAGGATGTGCAAAACAAAACAGGCACACACACACACACCCCTAATGCACGTTTCTAGCTGCATTTGCTCTCTGGCTCCAGATTTTGAGTCATGTTTGTCCTGCCATGCAAATTGGTCCTCCCTTTAGCTTGGGTGTGGGGAGCCTCTTACCATTCTAAGCAAAAACTCCCAGCATCCATGGTTGTTAAAACTCCCCCCCCTCCAATTCCTATTACAGCAACACACCAGAACCAAAAGGGCTTCCAGATATAAACATGTGCCCTTAGTTTTCATCCCCATCCGGTACAATAGGCTGCCACCGATTAATCAGCTACAGCTCTAAAGTCAGTGTATCTGTTGCTTGGACAGATTAAAGCTGGTAGCTCTATGCAAATGACTGAAATTTGCAGACTTCCCGGAGGCATCTGGTTAGCCAGTGTAGAAAACAAAAGCTGGAGGAGATGAGATGGACCTTTGGTTCACTAGTGCTTTTCTTCTGTTTTAAACCAGGCACAGGAAAATGAATCTAGCCAGCACACACATGAAGACCAAGTCTCGCAGGTGGGTGGAGCTGACCACCTGCCAATCACCTGAAATGACTGTGATACCAGGTGACCCATTTTTGAAATAAAAATTCATTGGGGGGAAAAAACAACAACCCCACACGCAGTACATGGGGCTTCCTTAGCTTATTTTCAGCACTGGGGAAACCCTGAGTGCAGTGCTTTCCCAACCTAGGCTATCAGCTGATTGTCAGGGCTTGGGAAGCCTCATCCCCAGCAGTTCCCAAGCGCTGACAATCAGTTGCTAGTTAGCACTTGGGAAGTGCTTTGCAGGCACAATGGATTGGCTGGGACCGCAAAGCCCCTTTTGTCCACACCCTGCCTTTACCTGCCTCACACCTGACATCATATACAAAATCAGGTGTAGGGAAGGTGGGTGTGGCTTGGCCAAAACGGCCTGGTGGGTCTAACAAGGCCTCTGGGCTGAAGGAAGGATCCCCCGTCCCTGTCTTAAGCTTACCACTGTTTCACAGCCCGCCAAGAGTCCCCCACCATCCCAGCTTCTCCCTCCGCTTCTCCTTAGCTCCAAGCTTATACTTACGTTTCTCTACCACCGTAACATGGATGGTCTTGTTGACCATGATGTTGTGTGTGAACTCCGCCGCGAAAAAGAGTGTGCGGTTGACAGTGCAGACGTATTCACCCATATGGTCAAAGGTCACATTAAGAATGAAGATGGAGAGATCCTGCAAGTCCCGGATGTTCTTGGTCCCGTTCCAATGAACCAGGCCCTCAAAGCGAGGATCCATCACGTTGAGCCTCTCATCTGGGTCATAGCGAAGGATCTGGAGGACAGGTGAGGTTCAGTCCACACACAGAGAAGCCTGGTTGGCAGAGGTGTCTCTACTATAAGGCAAGACGTACTCAACTCCAATCTTGAACTCACTAGGTGGACTTACGCAAACCACTTCCACTCACAGCCTCAGACTCCCAACCCCAATCTGGAAGGGAATAATACCGTCTTGCATATAGGGTTGTTGGCTCCGAGCCTGCTTTCAGGGATGATGGCGGACAGATTGGGACTGGTAGGGTAGAAAACAGGGGGCCCAACAGTAGGTGGCGTCAGAGCTCATAACAGGCAGAGCCAACTCATTCTAGTTTTGTCCCAATCCTCCGCCTGCGGAATTCTGCAAGGGCAACATTAATACCCAAGGCTGATAGCCCTTGGGCTGGTTGTAAGAAGCAGGCAAGTGCAAGCTGGTTGAGGACAAACTGAGTTTGGTGGGGCTTCCGGTCGGCGCCAGCGTTTAATGGCGGTCTTAGCCTCGAGCTCCGAGGCAAGACTGCTCCGTAAAGTTCGGGTCTGACCCGCTACGGCGAGCGGGGGACCCCTAAAATCACAGGCGCTGAAGCCTGTGAACAAGGAGATTCGGTGGGCACCTTTGCGCCCCCCGGTATCGTGAAGGAGCCTTTTTAAAGGCTCCGGAGCGGCATCGGGTGTGAGCGCGGTGCTGAGGATCGCAACCCAGCTTACGGAGTGAAGCCGCGTCGCCATTGACGGAGAGCGCCGATTCCTTCCTGAAACAACCGGTTGGCAACATTACCCGTGAGTAAGATCTGCAAACTAAATGGGACTCTAAAAGCAATTTAAGAAAATTCGGCTGAAAACGGGAGAGGTAGAAAATAAGGAAGCCAGCCCTCCCGGAACTGCACGACCGATTGAGCAATGGAAAAACAAGCTATTTTTAAAGGGAACCTTTCTATTTAAGAAACCTTATTGAACTCTTGATATTGGAAGAAATCCCCCCCCCCCACAGGCAGGTGAAGGGGGGAAGAGGACTGTGTAAATCTAATCTGCCAGAGGACAGGGGGTTGGGGAAAAAAAGTCTTCCGCTGCCGAAGCCTCTGATCAGGCTGCCGGGAAAAAAACAAGCGCCAGGAAAGTGAGCTGTCAGAAAATGAGCTGTCAAAAAGCTGGTGGATACAGAGGCCAAACTTAATTGAAATAAAATAACGGGACTTTAGGTAATTGAACTTATAAGATATTGGATTTGAAACAAATAAGGCTTTTGGCTGGACTTTTGCTTGGTGGAACTTTGCATTGGCTACTTGTTTCCCTGTCTTTTGTGTTGCTATTGTCGCCATTACTTGGATACAATTTCCCCCTCTAGAGGACTAAAAGAGAGAAACAGTTGCACTGTGATAGAGACAGAGAAGTGGGATTTTCCACTTGCAACTTTCCTGTGGGAACGACCTTGAGTTATGAGCACTCCACAGGAGGAAATAACAACAAGAAGCAAATCAAAACAAACTCAAAAGCAGACCCAAAGAAGAGGCTCCACATCAGGAGCTACAGCTGTACAGGAAAAAGGAACAACAGCATCAATGGAATCTATGACACAGGCACTGCTTAGAATAAACAAGTCTTTAGAAGCACTTACCAAGCAGTCCACAGAGAACTCTAGGAAATTGACAGATAATTCTAAGAAATTGACAGAGCTGACAACAAGACTAGACCTGAACACAACGGCAATTGCAAATAACACAGACTCTATAAACCGTCTTGTGCAAGAATCTACAGAAACGAGAAAAATAGCCGAGAGCGCAAGGAGCACAGCCGAGGACACCAGGGGAAAGTTTGTACCCATTGCAAAGAAAGTCAACGAACATGATTCAGCTTTGGCCTTTTTGGAGCTAGAGAGGAAAAATAAGAATTTGAAATTAAGATCAGTACCAGAGGAAGAACAGGGTAACCTGGGAGACTTCCTGACAGATAAATTTCAAGAATTTTGGATTGATGAACTAGGAGGGGAAGAGGAGCAGGAATTTGCAATTACCTCAGCCTTCCGGATTGGCAGAAAACAAGGCAAGAAACCAAGGGATTGTTTAATTACCTTAAGATCCAAAGAAGAAAGGGATAAAATACTGAACCTACATTTTCAGAAGGCCCTGATTGTTAAGAATTCCCAGGTACAGATCTTCAAGGACATTCCTAAGCACTTCCTAGAGGTGAGGTTTCAATTTAAGACTTTAGCAGATTTGCTGAAAAAATATAACATCCCATTTAGGTGGGAATTTCCACAAGGATTGTCCTTCAACTTCAAAGGGAAGAAAATTAAGATCAAAACAACTCAAGATAAAGACCAATTTTTGGAGAAATACTTTGAGGACTTTGAGAAAGGAACTGTAGAAGAGAGGGAAATACCAGACATAGCAAATCTATCATTTGGACTTGCCCCAGCACCTACTGACGAGGAACAAGAACTTGGAGCAGTCGGCGGAAAAGCAGCCCAATAACAGAAATGTCTCTGCAATTTTTGAGTTGGAACTGTCACGGCCTGAACCATCCCCGAAAAAGAGGACAGGTGTTTCACATATTAAAGAAAGAACATCTAGATATAATATGTTTGCAAGAAACCCATATTGCCAGGATAAACAGAAAACTTTTGATAAATAAAAGATTGGGACAAGAATTCATTTCTTCTGACAAAGTTAAGAAAAGGGGAGTTGTGATTTATGTGAAAGAAAAATTAGAACCAAAATTAATTTTCAAGGATGAACAAGGAAGATTTCTGGCAGTGGAAATTCAAATTCAAGGAGAAAAAATTCTGATTGTAGGAGTTTATGCACCTAATGAAGGGAAGGCCGAGTTCTTTAAGAAGTTGCATGAGACGTTAATGGATTTTATGGACTTTAAAATAATATTTATGGGAGATATGAACGGAGTAGTCTCCACAAACATGGATAAAGCGCAGAGACAAACGATTTCCAAGGATGGGAGACTGCCAAAGACTTTTTTTGAACTGACTGACACCATGGACTTGATTGATATCTGGAGAACAAGGAACCCTCTAGAAAGAGAGGGGACCTTCTTCTCTGAAGCAAAAATGACATGGACCAGGATTGACCAAATATGGATTTCCAGCAATCTGGCACCAAGGGTTAAAAAGACAGAAATCTGCCCAAAAACTTGTTCCGATCACAATGCAGTAAAGATGGAAATGAAGCTGACAACAACTGGAACCTTCAGATGGAGAATGAATGACACCCTGTTTAAAGATGAAACAATTTACAAAAAGGCCCAAAAGACATTGAAGGACTATTTCGAGATAAATTTAAGATCAGAGGTGGAAAGAAGAATAATATGGGATGCAAGCAAGGCCGTGATGCGAGGTTTCCTGATTCAGCAAAACTCCATAAAGAAGAAACAACAGAATGAGAAGAAGGAAAAAATCTGGAATCAAATAAAAGAAGGAGAGAAGAAATTGAGGTCTAAACCTAAATCTCAGGAGATCCTAAGAGAAATAAAGTACTATCAGACTCAATATATGGAACTGGTGAATGAGGAGATAGAATGGAAAATAAAACAAATGAGGCAAAAATCATTTGAATCAGCAGATAAATGTGGGAAATTGCTATCATGGCAACTGAAAAAGAGACAAAAGCTGAACACTGTGACATCCCTAGAAGTGGATGGTAAATTTATCAATAAACCAAACGAGATTAGCAATTGTTTCCAAAGTTATTTCAAAAAGTTATATGCTCAAGGGCCAAAGAAAGAACAAGAGATTGAAGAATTCATTAAAAAATATGGACTCTCAAAGATTTCTGAAAAAAGCAAGAGGACTTTAAATGAGAAAATTACAGACCAAGAAATAGAGGGTGCCATCCAAAAAATGCAACTGGGAAAATCACCAGGACCAGATGGACTGACGGCGAGATACTACAAAGCATTGAAGGAATGGTTAATACAACCATTGAAGGAAGTATGCAACCAAATCTTAGAGGGGAAAAAGGCTCCCGAATCGTGGAAAGAGGCATTCATCTCACTTATACCAAAGACAGAAACTGAGAAACACCAAGTTAAGAACTACCGCCCTATATCACTCTTAAATGTGGATTATAAAATTTTTGCAGAAATTTTAGCAAAAAGATTTAAAAAAGTGTTATCAGAGGAGATTCATAAAGACCAAACAGGCTTTCTCCCAGGGAGATACATGTCAGACAATGTGAGAAATATTATAGATATATTAGAACTCCTGGAGATGGAGATAAACAGAAAAGCAGTGTTGATCTTTGTGGATGCGGAGAAAGCCTTTGACAATATTTCTTGGACATTTCTAAAGAGGAATCTCCATGGGATGGGGGTAGGCCATAATTTTGAAAATGGTATAAGTGCAATATACTCTGAACAAAAGGCTAAATTAATTGTGAACGGTATGGTTATGGATGAGATTCCAATAGAAAAAGGGACACGACAGGGATGCCCAATATCCCCTCTATTATTTATATCTGTCCTGGAGGTATTATTGAACATGATCAGAAGGGACCAGCTGGTAGAAGGGATAAGACTCGGAACTAAACATTATAAGTTAAGAGCTTTTGCAGATGATCTAGTTTTAACTCTGCAACAACCAGAAGCCAGTACGAAAAGAGCTTTAGAACTTATTGAAATATTTGGTCAAGTGGCAGGTTTTAAATTAAACAAACAAAAGACGAAGGTGCTGGGGAAAAATCTAACGATCGAGGAAAAAGATAGCTTTCAAAGAGAAACCGGTTTAGAAATAACAAAAAAGGTGAAATACCTGGGGGTGAACTTAACATCAAAAAATGTGAATCTATTTAAAGATAACTATGAGAAATGTTGGTTGGAGGTGAAGAAAGATCTCGACATATGGTCTAGGTTAAGACTCTCCTTGTTAGGCCGAATTGCTGTTATTAAGATGAATGTATTGCCGAGAGTGTTGTTTTTATTTCAGACATTACAAATTTTGGACAAAATGGACTGTTTCAAGAAGTGGCAGAAAGATATATCTAATTTTGTCTGGCAGGGCAAAAAGCCCAGAATAAAATTTAAGATTCTAACTGATGCAAAGGATAGAGGGGGCTTTGCCCTGCCGGACTTAAGACTTTATTATGAAGCAGCAGCTTTTTGCTGGCTGAAGCAATGGCTACTTCTTGAGAATACAGATATTTTAGATCTAGAAGGATATGATAACAACTTCGGTTGGCATGCATATTTATGGTATGACAAGGTAAAAGTGCATAGAGGTTTTAAAAACCATATTGTCAGGAAAGCATTGTTTAATGTATGGAATCGTTATAAAGATTTGCTGGAAAATAAAACCCCCAGGTGGTTGTCACCCCTGGAAGCTAAAGCGGTAAAAAAACTTAATATGGATTCAGACTGGCCAAAATACAGTGAAATCTTGGAATATGATGGTGAAAAGCTCAAATTACAGAGCTTGGAGAAATTAAAACCTAAAGTCAGAGACTGGTTACATCACCAGCAGATTAATGAAATATTTAAGCAAGACAGGAAAGTAGGATTTCAGAAGGAGAGGTCAAAGTTAGAAACGGAACTATTGGAGCCCAATACTAAGAATTTGTCTAGAATGTATAATTTGCTGCTGAAATGGAACACCCAAGATGAAACAGTTAAATCAGCAATGATTAAATGGGCACAAGATATTGGTCATGACATTATGTTTGCGGACTGGGAAAGGTTATGGACCACAGGCATTAAATTTACGGCATGCACTGCCTTAAAAGAGAATATAATGAAAATGATCTATAGGTGGTACATGACCCCAGCCAGGCTAGCAAAGATATATCATTTGCCCAATAATAATTGCTGGAAGTGTAATGAATGTGAAGGAACTTTTTACCACCTTTGGTGGACCTGCCCAAAGATTAAGGCCTACTGGGAAATGATCTATAATGAAATGAAGAAAATTCTCAAGCGGACATTTGCTAAAAAACCAGAGGCTTTTCTCTTGGGCATGGTCGACCAAATGGTACCAAAGGAAGACAGAACATTCTTCATGTATGCAACCACAGCAGCAAGAATTCTACTAGCAAAATATTGGAAGAAGCAAGAACTACCCACTCTGGAAGAATGGCAGACCAAGGTGACAGAATTTATGGGATTGGCAGAGATGACCGGCAGAATCCGTGACCAGAGGAGAGAGACGGTGGAAGAGGACTGGAGAAAATTTAAAGTTTATCTTAGGAACTGTTGTAAAATTTCGGAATGCTAAAATGTCAAGGGATATAAGATAGAGAATTATAGCTGTTAAATCTTAAATTTAAATAAAATATAAAGAGAATCAGTTATGAATTGGAATGAAGGATTGCTAGAAATGCTGTTTTTAAAAAAAATAAGGGTGCAGTGAAGGGAAGGCTTGGGGAAGTCGTGTTATGTATGTTATTGTATGTTATGTCTTAGTATGTTATGTTATGTCATTGTATGTTATGTTATGTTTTTATTTTGTTATATTTGTGAAAATGAATAAAAAATATTTAAAAAAAAACAAACAAACTGAGTTTGGTGGGGCAGTGCCCCATCAGTCCATCTTCTGCCCTACCAGTCCCAATGTGCCCCAGCCTCCCCTACCCCTGTTCCCTGCCCATCGGCCACAGTGGCTGGAACTGATGGGATTTGGAGTCCAATATCTGGAGGGCCATAGGCTGCCCACCCCTGTTGCAACTAGGTGAAGTATAGGAAATACTTTGAATGCTGGAAAGCACAATGCAAATGTTGTCCTTTTTTATTATGATGGTGACTACCCTGTAAAAGACATCTAAGGTCCACCAGCACGATTTTTATGGGCTTTGCTTACACCATCCTGCCTCTATCCTGCTCCCAAAAGTCTTTTGCCTGCATCTCTTTCTTCTTCTTTCTCTCTGGGACCTCCTATACATGCAGGTGCTCCTAAAATGGTTAATCATTGATGTAGTTAATAAAAATAGCCTGGGGAAGAGCTCTCGGGAACACCAAGTACCTTGGAACTCACAAATCAACAAAACCATTTCAAAGGAACAAAAGACACCCAATTAACATTGGTCTCTTGGAGAATGGGAGGTCCAGCACATCAGACTATCTGCATTTAATTGCGGTTGGTGTACGAAGAGTGTGCATACTCCATGGGTGTCCATTTCACGTATAGTTTCCAGCATTTAGTCAACTTATTTGTTATATTAAAACAGTGCCTGCACTCCTGGGATCAATCAGTAGAGGAGAGCATATATATATATATTATATTATATTCAATAGAATTGGAACGCTAGAACAAAAAAAAATTCCTCTAACTAGTTTTCAACAACTTAAAATACTTATTAAAATATTGATAGGAACAAACATTTAAGAACAAACTATATAAAAGATGTAAAATATAAATACAATGAGGGATTTAAAAAAAACAACCCCACATACTTTTAATTAAAATAAAATGCTCAAGTTATATGCCTGGGTCAGCTTGCTGAAACAAAAGATTTTTTAGCAGGTGACGAAAAGAATACAACTCCTGCCTAATATCAATGGGCTCCAAAGAATGGGTGCTGCCACACTAAGGGATCAATTTCCTACAAAAGCAGAACAAACATTACTTAGCACTTGCAAAAGTACCATATATATTCCCTCCATGGCTGGGGGGAGCCCAGCCCCCTGAAAAAATACATTGAGGGGGTGGAAACAAAACTGCCTCAGCCCCTAGGAGTCAGTGCCTACGTACCGGTCTATGCAGTTTATCCCAGTGTCTGCTGGCTCATGGGGTGCAAAGAGCAACTGGCTCCACCCCCTAAGCCGCCATTTTGAAACCGGCTCCATGCTTTCAGCCCCTATTTTGCACTTGCCTTGGATTGATGGGCTTTGCAGTTCCAAGTTGGGATGAGGACAGATCCCACAAGCTTATTTATTCTAGATCTGTGTATTTATGGTGAAGGTGCTTACAACATTTCGTGGTCCAGGGAGTGAACAGGCCATTATGCTACCCATCCCATCGCCCCCTCCACACAACCACTCGCCCTTACATCGCCATGGCACACACCTTGACGTATTCTTCCTCCCCCTTCTGCTTGAAGAACCACTCGGTGAAGGCCTCCGCCTCCGTCTCGCTGCGCTTCTTGCAGGAGATGCACAAGATCTGGAAGCTGTTGCCGGCCACGGCCTCGGTGTACGAGTCCACCTCCACGCAGCCACCCTGGCACAACGTCACTGGGAAGGGGAAGCGGGAGAGAAATCACATCAGAAAGGCAACCAAAGCTTCTCACATGTCTCTGGCTTCGGAACGATTGGTTTGTATCCTCTCACCAACAGCGGCCATCTTTGCCTCCCTTCCTGGCAGCAGAATTCTTCCAGTGGTTAAAAGGATTCTAAGGTCTCAAACATAGAATAAATGTTGATAATTGCAAACATACGTAAGTATATAAACCACATGTCTACAACAGTACAGGAGAGCAATCCAAAAGCCATCTTGGCTCCCCTAAAGACTGCAAATATTTCCTCTGCCTCCTTAATCCCTCTTGCCTGAGACCACGCAAGCAGGTCGCAATGAGAAGTTCCTGAAGGGATTCCTCTCCTATACCTATGAATCTCCTTTGTATTAATTGTCATTGTTTGCCCAGATGCTCTACATTGAGGAATGTCTGAGGGACATCCTGATTGTCTTATCAGATGCTAATGTTTTGTGTAAACTGTGTCTGGAACTATGCAAAACTTGTCAAATCCTGAGGAATATCACACCTTGTCCTGCCTGAGCCACAGTAACCTCACCTTATGTGTGATGTGATTTCTGACTGTAAAGGAAATGTCCTTCACCACACAAAAATGAAAACCCTTAAAGGAGATGTTTCTTCTTGGTTCTGGGTCTCTCTTCGCTCCTTGCTAGGTGGGGAGAGAACTCTGTTGCAACAGAGAAATAAAGATCTGCCTTGCTTTCATTGCATCCTGCTTCCATCCATTTATCTCTGACCGATCATGGACTTAGGGGACTCAGTCCCTTGGGAAGGTGGGCAGCAAAAGACAACCACCCCTATTTTTCTATATCACAGACTCTGCTAGCTTTCAGTTTTGGAGACCCACACTGAGCACAGAAATAAAGCCTCATAATTTTAATATTTTGTCACCTGCTGAAGATGTTTCTGTTTCACCAAGCATGTTCAGAGGAAGTATACCTCTGGCTTTTTAGGTACACAACATACATTTACATACCAATGAAAATAAGGGAGGAGGAGGAGAGGGGATTTCAGAAAATGTAAAATTGCAATATGCTGTCCTTTGCCCCTTTGTTAGCACACACAACCATGTAGAAGGCCTCAGTTTCCCCCCCTCTCGTCCTTCCGCAAGGTGTCTGCTAATGCCAATAAATACAAATGTAAGTCGACGGTGCGAGTTCTGACTAATGCAGCCGCAACAGACACTGCCAGCTCCCACCAGCTTCTTGTGCCTGCCATGATGACCCTTGGAGCTCAGCCTATGGCTGGCGGGAGGAGAGGGCCATGGGTCTACAGGAGTCTTCCCAGAATGCCTTGGGAGGAGTGGAAAGATGCCCAGTGGGGCAGGAGAAGCTGGAAAAGGGACAAGTTAAGGAGCATGGAGGAGAGGCCAGGGCCAGCTGCGGACGTCTTTCTGCCGAAGAACTTCCTCTAAGGAGCTAGAGAGCAAAGCCTCACAACAGCTTTTAGGTTGAACAATAGTGAATCTTCCCTAAGGCCGTCCTCAGAGCTTCACGGCCAAGTCTGGATTTAAAGCTGGGTTCAAGCTCAATGTTCTAACCACTAAGATTGCTGACCTCTGCACCAGCTCACGGTATGTGGCCCTTTAACATTACTCTGATCTGGAGCAATCACTAGAGCACCCCAAATACAACTTCACTGAAGGTCAAACCAAACATGATTTCAAGGACATGATTCATATGCTTGTCACCAGGGCCCTGTCTCATTTATTTACAAAAATTACTTCCTTCCGTTTGTTAGACTCTGCTAACAAAATCACCATCAAAGTGGCAAAATTCTGTGCATCAGCAGGCACTGCTGGGAACCAGATGATTAAAGCCCTCTACCAAACACACCGAGGGACGCAGGTGGCGCTGTGGGTTAAAGCCTCAGCACCTAGGACTTGCCGATTGAAAGGTCGGCGGTTCGAATCCCTGCGGCGGGGTGCGCTCCCGCTGCTCGGTCCCAGCGCCTGCCAACCTAGCAGTTCGAAAGCACCTCCGGGTGCAAGTAGATAAATAGGGACCGCTTACCAGCGGGAAGGTAAACGGCGTTTCCGTGTGCAGCTCTGGCTCGCCAGATGCAGCTTTGTCATGCTGGCCACGTGACCCGGAAGTGTCTCCGGACAGCGCTGGCTCCTGGCCTCTTAAGTGAGATGGGCGCACAACCCCAGAGTCTGTCAAGACTGGCCCGTACGGGCAGGGGTACCTTTACCTTTACCTTTTTACCAAACACACCAGCACTCAAAAACTAGTTCTAGTTTAATTGTGAACAAAGCGTACACAATGCTTTTTGTTATGTTGTTAATCCCAAAAAGGCTTTTGCCTGGAAACTGTAAAATTGCATGTGTTTAGATGTATTCTAGTGGCTGATCTGAGATCGTAAGAATATTGATTGATAATCAAGTCCCACAGATCTGAATCATGAGCACAGGGAGGGGATGACAATTTTACCTCCCTCTGCCTTGCCCCACTTCCCTGCTGAAAACCCCATTTCCAGAAGCTGTCATTTGGTTCAAAACATTACAAGTGGGGCAATGGACAAGCTCGGGAAGCGATTTTCAGCAGGAAAACAATGCAGTAGGAAAGGATTAACAGCCTCTGTCAACTCTCATTGACACTCTGACCCTGCAGAATCCTGTTGACTCAATTTTAATTTATGAATACTTGCTTTTGTCATATGCGAATTATTGTCCAAGTGCATACAAAGGGCATTAATTGTATCCTTCTGTTTTGTATTCTGTTATCTCTTATTTCATTAATTAAAAAAAACAATATTTCAACACCCACCCACAACCCTGCACGGCATGGTCCCAATCCACATCACCCTCCACCCCTGCCCCAACTTTCTGGGTTCTTTCTATAAACAAAGGGATGTCAGAACTCATAAACACAACGGGTTGAGGGTGGGGAGAAGTTTTCTAAATTAAAACCAGGGGAAATAGTGGCTGGGGGCACAATTTTAATTGGCGGGGAAGGGTTTTTATAAATAGATGTTCCTAGATGCAAAAATACAACTCTACGACCTGATTAAAGTTCATGCCTGAGCCAATATGATCCAGAGCAGGTATGCAGGGCCTCAGGCCTAGATGATGCCCTCCAGCCTTCCCCATCTGCCCCCCCCCCGGATTCTCCCCAGGCCACACCCCCTCCCGAGCTGGACCCCTCCTCAGCCCTGCATTGCAACCTCCTGGACTGCTTTTGCCTGGCTGCAATGTGCCCTTCAATTCCTGGTAATGCTTCCTTTCTTGTCTGGATGGAGGACAGAGAGGGATGGGTGAGCATGAAGATACAGGCCTGCTATACAATGTTGTTGTTTTTGGTTGTTGTTTTTAAAATCACATGTTGCCCCTCCCACTTTTGTCTCTGGACCCACCCACCAATTGCACGGGGGGCCCCAGAAGATTGCCCAGAAGCAAACAGGGCCTTTGAGGTGAAAAAGGTTCCCACTCAAAGTTCAGGGTTGAAACTGGAGGTAAGAGTCCCGTCAACCGGACAGCTCAGTTGGTTAGAGCATGGTGTTGATAATGCCACGGTTGCAGGTTCAATCCCTGTATTGGACAGCTGCATATTCCTGCATTGTAGGTGGTTGGACTACATGATCCTCAGGGTCCCTTCCAATTCTACAGTTTGATGTTGTTGTTGATGATGATTTATTATCTATATCCTGCCCACCTGTCTGGGTTTCCCCAGCCACTCTGGGCAGCTCCCAACAGAACATTAAAAACATGATAAAACTTCAAACATTAAAAACTTCCCTAAACAGGGTTGCCTTCAGATGTCTTCTAAAAGTCAGATAGCTGTTTATTTCCTTAACATCGGGTGGGAGGGAGTTCCACAGGGCGGGTGCCACTACTGAGAAGGCCCTCTGCCTGGTTCCCTGTGGCTTCACTTCTCGCAGTGAGGGAACTGCCAGAAAGCCCTCGGAGCTGGACTTCAGTGTCTGGGCTGAACAATGGGGGTGGAGACGCTGCTTCAGGTATACTGGGCCGTGACCATTTTGGGATTTAAAGGTCAACACTTTGAATTGAGCTTGGAAACGTACTGGGAGCCAATGAAGGTCTTTCAGGACCGGTGTTATGTGGTCTCGGTCGCCACTCGCAGTCACCAGTCTAACTGCCGCATTCTGGATTAGTTGTAGTTTCCAAGTCACCTTCAAAGATTCAATCCAGATCCTACTTTGCCATGGGAGTCACTGAGAGTGGTCTTGGGCATCTCTCTCGCCCTCAGTTCCCCTTCTGTGAAAGGAGAATAACTCACAAGATCCGCAGGCAAACCACTGGAACAGAGGACACTGCCGGCTATTCTGCAGAGATCAGCTGCATCAGCAGGAACAACACAGCTGCCATCTGTTAAGACTGAGCTCCTGCTGAGGCACCGGCGCTGCATATGTTACAGCGTGTTGACTCCCTGAATCCAGAAAAGTCTGAGGCAAAACTGAGCGAAGGCCCAAATCCTAAACATACTTACTACGGGAATAAGGCCCACTAAATCTATTTGGATTTACTTCTGAGTAAGCATAAGATTTTGCTGTACGTGATAACGACAATGACAATGCTACAGCAAGATTGGAAAACCTGTGGCCAGATGTTGCTGGGCGAGGACCTGGGAGACCAGGGTTCAAATCCCCACCCAGCCATGAAGCTCACTGGGTGGCCTTGGGCCAGTCCCTGCCTCTCAGCCCAACCTACCTCACAAGGTTGTTGTGAGAATAAACGTCCGATACAAATATCTCACATCCCTTCCACTATCCCCACTTCCACCCCAGGAGATTCACTTGACACCTGCAGATGCCACAGTTCAGGTGGGTTTGTTTGACATTTCCCAAGTCGTGTCATTCTCTCATTGCACTGCTGTTCAGGGTTGGAGGAAGGGTGTGCGGTGTGTGCAGTCCGCCCTGAGTGTCACCACTGAGGGGGGTGACAAAATGCTGGGTGGCACTCACCGTGGGGCCTGCAGTGCACCCCAGCCACGCGTCTCTCCTGGGAGAGACACAGTGGCTTGGGCACATGCAGACTCTGCGCTCCCCAAACAGTCTGACCAATGCCTCCCCCCCCCAGCTGTAGCGCAGCTGAGTGGGAGGAGGCAGGCAGGCTTTGGAGGCCCCGCGGTGCGCCCTGCCCTCACCCCACCCCTATGGGTGGCTCGCCTGTCCCTGGGCACGCTGCCCCAGGCGCCCAAGTAGCTTCCTCCGCTGCTGCTGCTGTTCAACTACCGTGTCCCTCATTCCCATATTAGTGGGGCAGGAAAACTGACCCCACTAAGTCTCCTGATGTATATTTTGCTCTAGGAGGTTTCGTTTGGTCAGAATCGGGGATACACTTCCAGAGTTAACACTACATACATTGCTTCTGCTAAATGAGCCACCGCAAGCTGCTTGAGGGCTGTGAAAATTTGTGTCCCGGGCTTCTTAGACCCGTCTACCCACATATTATCTGAAACCAAAGGGGCACATAGGTTGCCAGGTATGATTTTTTCCCCCAGCTATCCTACCCCACTATACAGATATATAGCTGCCCAACAGTTTTTACCTCCATTTTTAAAAACAAAAACAAAACTATCTCTCTCTTTTTTATATATACTTTTCAGGTTTATACATTTCACTGATTTTGCAATCATTTTGACATTTCAAAACTTGACTTCCTTCCCCCTTTTTCTGTGGTTCCTTAAATTTATTTCTAATGTATTCTGCATATCCTAATTAACTTAATTGGCTCATTTAGTCATCTTCTTTAAATATATACTCTTACGAAACTGCAGGTTATTACAATAATCCTGCTGTTGTTTTTACCTGTTTACAATTTATCTGTAAATATTCAATAAACCATTTCCATTCTTTTATTTTTTAAAGAAGTTTGTTATCTTGATTTCTTATTCTTCCGGTAAGTTTCACCATTTCTGCATATTCCAGGAGTTTTTGTATCCATTCTTCCCGTGCTGGGACACCTGTGCAGGGGGCGAAGGAAGGAGAACCGCCACCCAGTGCAGGATGTCGGGGGTGGAGCAAACTGCCCGGTGCGCATGCGTGCGCACCGCTACATACAGCGCATGCACCGCTACGTACCACGCATGTGAGCGCACCGTACGGACGGTGGCGGAGGGTGCAGCTGCAAGTGGAGGATCTTCCGCATGCGGTGGCGGCATGATGGCGGCACCTCGCGCCACCGCACCCAGGGTGGCAGGACAAGTCCCTCATGGGCTGCCTTCTTGTCACCCCCTCAGAGATGGCACCTGGGGCAGACCGCCCCTGCCCCCCTTCCTCCGCCACTGCACCTGTGAGCTTGGGCCCCAGAACTGACCAGTAAGATCACCTCACCCCACAAGGAATCCTGCCTCTTCCTTGGGAGTGGGAATGAAAGCGTCAGAGTGGGACGCCTGCAGAGATCAATTACTGGGACTGCATCATCATTAAGTGTGACTGAGCACCCGTGGGCGAGTAATTGAGTAGGTGTGACAACATTGTTGGCAAAGGGAGGAACGCAAGTGCGCATGTTTGTGGCTGCAAAGCGTGTCAGCACACCAGTGGGCGAGAGCCAGCGTCCTCCGGCAGGTCATTTTCTTTCTCCCCGCTTTTCATGCATCAGCAATGACACCCTGCTGGCTCGAAGGACAGAACTTGCAGAGGGAGCTTTGCTGACTTCAGCACACAATCAGCAGCATCTGAAGCACCAGTGGTTCTTTTGCAGAAGTCTTAGCTACTGACCAATTCTCAGCACTCTCCTGCTTGAGAACCAGCAGGACATGACGTTCAGCCTCTGCGATCTCATGCCGGAAACCCCCAGGGCTTTAAAAACAGGCTTGTAAACAGCTGCTCGCCTAGGGTTGAGTCAAAATCTGGCTCAAGGTAACCAGGTAGGGGAAATTATGAAAGTTACTTTTTCTTGAGGGTTTGGCCCCAGGTTTTCCTAGAGGGGGCAAGGGCTTAACAAGATGCCTTGATTCCCTCACATATACATGTGAAAAGTCTCCTTCCACATGGCTGCTAGCATGCTTGGAAAGGGCAGGTACAGAAGCAGCAGAAACAAAAAGAGTGCGAAGGGAGCTCAGGGCTCCAGAAACACAGGCAGTTGTTTCATTCCATCTAGCTCAGCAGCACTAACAGGCAATGAAGAGGATTGTGGGATGAAGGAGAAATGCGATTCTGTTTGCGTTTAACAAGAACTGCCTTACCGACACTTTTCAAACCAATATGTGAACTAAACCGTAGCTCTTCTTCAAAGTTTGCACTTCTCTGAATTTTGCAATGCCAAACCAAACACCACGTACCAAAAAATGAATAAATGGGGGTGCATAAAACATAGGGTTGTATCCAATGTCAGCCCTACTCAGAGTAGGCCCAATGAAAGCAAAAGATATAACCCTACAGTCATTCAATGGGTCTACTCTGAGTAGGACTTAGCTTATTACAAGCCATATGTTTGTGAAAATGACATACAAAAATGCACTATTTCCAGGGGGAACCGACTGCAAAAAACGTGTAAATGTGCATGCTTTAGTTTAGATCCCTGCATTGCAGGGGGTACAACTAGATGTCCCTTGGGGTCCCTTCCAATTCTACAATTCTATTATTCTATGTAAACTGTAACATGTTTATCAGGAGAAATTGACATAGAAGTGTTGATGAATTTTCATGAGGATTTTTTCCCCCATTACAAATTGCTGTGGAAATGTGGAGAACTGAATTTAAGTCTGGAAAATCGGGGGGGGGCACCCCTTCTCCAACTCATCTCCTTCAGCCTGAATTAGCGAACGAATATATATATTTTAAGGAGGAGAAAAGGGGGTGAGATTGGGAGCACTAGATGCCAGCTTATTCTGTCTGGGTTGTGTTTGTATGCGTGAATATAAATATTATTTTAAACAGGAGGTGCCAGCTCCAGGTTTTTGGGCCAGCAGAAATCAGTGCACATGCCCAATCCCAAAGGAGAAAACGCCGCCCGGGAGAATGTTCAAAGTGCTTTTCCTCTTGCCGTTGCATAACCAGAGCCAACTCTGAAACATCTGAGGCTAAGAGAATGGGCTCCCAGGACAAAGGTGGATGCTTCCCGATAGCACCTCTCATCCATCCCTCTAATAGCAAACACAGAAAGTTAGTGCCAACAGGACTGTAGCCAAAATGTGGCCATTGAGAAACAAGAGGGAGATATCAGCATGCCTGAAGAACTGCAAAGGGGAGCTGTGTTTATTTGGGGGGGGGGGATGAATTTAATGGATCAGGGAAAAACAAACCCAAATAGGGACTGAAGAGGCTCAATGGCTGCAGAATGCTGAGTATCTGGTTGAAGGAGAACGGTCATGCGGTGGAAGAGAGGAATGAAACAGGAGTATCCTGAAAGAAGCTGCGCATCTGACACCAAAGATGCGTGCAGCAAGAAAGCCTGGGAGATCACTGCGCCTCCTGCGGCCCACCAGGTGAGAAGATGGAAGCAGAGGCCGATGGCCAAGGTTTCTCAACAGTCCGCAGGCCTTAGCAAACACCCGACTTCTCTCCGCGCTGGTGCAGACCCTGGGAATGCATGGGTCTTGCAAGGACCTTGCCGATGGGTGTCAAGCAAGCTGGGGGAATGTCAGGAGGCGGGTGGACTGTATCTTCCTGAGCACTGCCATTTGGCCACAGCCCCACGATCAACTCTGCAGCACTCGAGCAAGAGCCGTGAAAATTTAATGATTAGAAATGGGCCGACCATTAGTTTTAAGTAGCGTCCAGAAACACAAGCAATCCCCAGATGTACAGCTCCTTCTATTAGCATAAGGTAAGAGCATACCTTTAATACTGTTTGCAAATTATGACATCACTACTCCCCCACCTTTAAAAACATACAGTTTCCTCCTAAATTTCTTGCTCCCCTTTGCTGTCTTCTAAAGACTGGGAGAATTTGTCAATTTCTGTTTCTTTCAGTGTCTCGTCCTTTCAAGTCTTAACTTCAGTTCTGCATACAGTGGTACCTCGGGTTACATACGCTTCAGGTTACATACACTTCAGGTTACAGACTCCGCTAACCCAGAAATAGTACCTCGGGTTAAGAACTTTGATTTCAGGATCAGAACAGAAATTGCGCGGCAGCGGCACGGAGGCCCCATTAGCTAAAGTGGTGCTTCAGGTTAAGAACAGTTTCAGGTTAAGTATGGACCTCCGGAATGAATTAAGTACTTAACCTGAGGTACCACTGTATTCCCAATTAAAAACAAAGAAATGCAGAAGCATTGCTACCCTCAGTTAAAATGGGTTGGGGACTTCAGGCGCTGGGGCTGAATGCAGCCTTGCAGGCCTCACTGAATGTGGCCCTTGGGACTCTCTTCAGGCCACACCCCCTCTCCAAGCCACACCCCCACCTCATTAAATGCTCTGGCCAGGCCAGAAAGTGTCCTTCAACTTTGTGTTAATGCTTGTTGGCCTATATGGAGCACGGAGAGGTTTATGTACAGAAATCTTTGACCTTGGGATGGCTGGAAGGAAGCTTTACTGTCCTAAAGAGTCAAATCTATTGTTGCATCTATTTTGGCCTCTGGCTCCGCCCATCACTGACATGCGCGCACACAGCACAGAAGGTAATGTGGTCTTTGGGTGGGAAAAGTTTCTCCGCCCGAGTTAAAAGGAACAGCTATCAACTGAAGTGAAAGATCTCTGCCTGAAGCCCTTGATGGACAAACAGATTTAATAACTTGGGGGAGGCTAGCAAATTAATACCCGGTGGCGCTGTGGGTAAAAGCCTCAGCGCCTAGGGCTTGCCGATCGAAAGGTCGGCGGTTCGAATCCCCGCAGCGGGGTGCGCTCCCGTTGCTCGGTCCCAGCGCCTGCCAACCTAGCAGTTCGAAAGCACCCTCGGGTGCAAGTAGATAAATAGGGACCGCTTTCTAGCGGGAAGGTAAACGGCGTTTCCGTGTGCAGCTCTGGCTCGCCAGAGCAGCGATGTCACGCTGGCCACGTGACCCGGAAGTGTCTTCGGACAGCGCTGGCCCCTGGCCTCTTGAGTGAGATGGGCGCACAACCCCAGAGTCTGGCAAGACTGGCCCGTACGGGCAGGGGTACCTTTACCTTTACCTTTACAGTTTGGGCATCAGCTTAGATTGGATTCCTAGCCCGTTTTAGCACCACATTTTTCTTGGCCCTGGTTGTAAATTAACAGGGTGACTTGGAAAGCTATCAAAGTGCTCTCTCTGTGCTATTGGTTAGCAACCAGAGACCCTGGTATGAAATCTGGCAAACTGCATAAGACTACTTGGCCCATCTGTTGCCAAACCATGGCCAAAAGGGCAGAGAGTGTGGCATCTGCAGCAGAACAGAAAGAATGAGGCGCTTTGGGGGAACCGGGGCATCTTCTTGTTTTTGTTTTGTTTTGTTTTTAAAGTAATATTTATTAAGGTTTTAAGGGACTCTGTTCTAGCCCTCCAGAAAATCTGGTTGCTGACGGGGGTTGTACACCCTTCGCACCCCAATGAAAGCATCCTGTCCAACAGCAGAGGTGAGTCCAGGAGGGCCACACCTGAAACAAATAGGTAGCTACATATTTTAAAAGGTGTCATTTGTATGTCATTTGCAAAAAAAAAAAAAAGGTCAGAGGCAGCCTAAGCACAGCAAGCAAGCATACATGGGGCTTCCTTTTTGTAAATAGCCTTTCTTTGGGGTTACATATCCCAAAATGTGATAATGGCCCCCAATTCTGATGGTTTCGAAAGGGGATTAGACCATTTCACAGGTCGTCAACAGTAACTACTCTTGATGGCTATTTCCAGGACCAGAGTCCTGCCTGTGGGCTTTTTGTAGGGCCAGCGGGTGCATGAGGCAGACTGAGGCAGCCATCTCGGAGGACAGAATCCCACAGGCCAGCATCCTGCTCCCCCCATCCTACCTACCTGGGCATGTGATACCCCCTCCCAAAGGTTGCCCATAGGGGCATAAAGCCCCCAATAATTTTAGTTTGGGGGCTGAAAGAGTTTTCCCTCATTTGTTCACGTTAGAGAAGTGAAGAAATTGTTTGAGGAATTTAGAAGTAGTGGTGCACAAGGAACAAACGGTTTGCGCGATTGGCTCTAGAACCCTAAATTCCTGTCAGCTCAGATGACATGAGTAAAACTTGTGACCCATTGCGCAGTCTACCCTACCACATCGGTGGACGCGGATGTCAAAATTGTTCCATTTTCCATTTCACTGTTTTAACGTCATTCCACCCGTGCGCCTCAATTCAGCACTAGGCGGTTTGTGAAATACAGCTGGTTCGCAAATTTCAGGATTTAAAACAGATGGATCTGTATGCCTTTTGTATAGCCCACTGCTATGGAGACTTTGTAAAAGCCCCTTATTTTGGATTGATGAAGATATACACAGGAAGATGACAGATCAAAGATCAGGGGCCCGGGTGAGAGCTGGGAGGGTCTACTTGTCTGTATATGGAGAAAGGGATTTGATAAAATTCCAATAGAGGACTTTTGGTATTCATTCTTTTTATTTTTCTCCTTCTGCCTCTCTATTTCTTTCCCTTTCTCTCTCTCTTTTTATTTAGGTTATTCTTTATTCTTTTTCTTTAGATTAGTTTGGCTTTTATTGTATGCAATGTAGAAAACTTTCAATAAAAATATTTACAGAGAGAGACTGACTTCAGCATGTATTGCTAAATAATTGCTGATTTCTGAAAAAGCACTTCAGTGTTAGGAATCTCACTTCTAATGATCACGTTCTGAGATCCCGAGAAAAGCCCATATAATAAATACAGGTAGACACAGATGGGAGGAGGGCCATGACATCACGCGCCCATTCCACTATAGAGATGTACTGTTGACATAACAAAATACAGCACACAAGCCATGCCAAAGTGTAGGAAGGATGCGAGGGAGGGGTGGAGACCGGGAATAGATTCATCCAGTACTTTCCAAAATGTGGAAAATAGGCATGGGTTTTCTTCCATCTGCAAAGCATCCAGAGCTTTTGATTAAGACAGGCTTGCAAATAGCAACCAGCCCCTGGGGTGAGTATATTTAAAAAAAAAAAAACACTTCCAGGCTACCAGGCATAGGACAGTTTTTGAAAATTGGGAATAATAATTATTTTATTTTAGCTATACATAAATATGTGTGGGAAGGCAATCAATAAACTTTCTTTTCGGCGGCAGGAGGGATCAGTCCCTTTGCTGTGTGGTATAGTATATTACTGGCTTGTTGAGTCTACTTTGTTTTTTTACTATAACCCCAAGATCCACAAACAGAGGTTAGGTGCAAAATATATACAGTTTAGAATTAAGGAACAGGGCAGGTTGCCTCTTGAGCACATCCTGAGCCTGGGATTTTGTCTTCATCACCAGAACTGAACTGAGCTCATAATCCTTTCACATAGCAATCCACTCTTAGTGAGCTTTCTTCATCTCAGTGGCCTAATTTAGGAGGGAAAAGTTCTTCTGCAGTTGCAATTGTTGATGGACTAGGAGTAAGGGGGGGGACCACTCTTGCTGATCTACTGCAAATCATCCTGAGAGCTAGCAGATCCCAATCTACTTTCTGCCCACCTCTGGTGTAGCAGACTAGGAATTGGGAAACCCAAATTTAAAACCCGCGTTCAGCCATAAATCAATCTTCGTAATCTTGGGGGTCCGTCACTGGCTCTCAGCCTAACCTGCCCCTCAGGGCTGTTGTGAAAACAACATTGAGAGGGAGAGGAAAGCATGCATGTCGACCTAGCTCTCTGGAAGATTACAATGAGACGGATAAATAAACTGGTGCCAAAGGTTTCGGAATACCTTCCTGAATTATGTCTGTCCAGCCCTATATTTCTACATGCATTCCGATGGGTTTTATTTCAGTGGGCAAATGGTTCTTTATACCAAGGAGTTGTTACAGCCTTATGCTATGTCATCTTGTTCATTTGCTTTAATCAGCTGTTTTAATATTTCTGGTCGTGGCTGCAATCCCATGCACGCTTACCCATTTTATACAGTGGGACTTATTCCTAGGTAAATACCGTACATAGGACCGTTCTGTGTATTTAATGCAGCTTCTTCTTCTTTCTTTACGTTTTACTCCCCTGGGTGAGGCGGCAAGTGAAAAAAGCAGAGGCACAAATGACTGGAAATAAATAAATTGCTAAGTAGTGGATTGATCTGCATGTCTGCTTTGAAATTCCCGCCCCCACCCTCTATTCTTCCTGGATCCAGGGGGCTGTGTAGTACGAGAGCAAATATTGCTCTATGGAGTCCAATTATTTTCACTATCCTGGATCCGTGAGGAAACCAATGCACACAGAGATATTGGCTCAGAGTCGTCGTTGCTGTGCTCAGCAAGGTAGGAGCACCTAAAGGCACCACACACACACACACACCCCTGTGCATTTCGTGAAGTCGCGGCATCCCACTGGGTCAGAACAGAGAACCCCAAAGCAAGGGATGGGAATCTCCATAGATAGATAGGCAAGAATTTGCTGGACTAGTTGCCACCGGCGACATCTGGAGGAAGGCCACAAGTCCCTGCAGATGCTATCAAAGATGGGGAGAGAGTTTTCATAGAATCAGAGAGTTGGAAGGGACCACTGCCAGCGGTTCTCAACCTGTGGGTCCCCAGATGTTGTTGGACTACAACTCCCATCATCCCTGAGCTCTGGCCTTGCTAGGTAGGGGTGATGGGAGTTGTAGTTCAACAACATCTGGGGACCAACAGGTTGAGAAAGGCTAGCCCAACGCCCTGCAATGCAGGTATCTTTTGCCCAACATGGGGCTCGAACCCACGACCTTGAAATTAAGAGCCCCATGCTCTACCAACTAAGCTATTCCAAGCAGCTTTCTCCTTTTCCTCTGCCTCCTCCAAAGCCATACTAAATCTATGGGGATGAACCAGAAGATCCTAGCACAGATATGGAAGGGAGTGGATGGAGACCGGGAAGCACAGTCAGGTTAGGACTTGAGGGCAGCAGTCCAGGGCCCCAGACTCTGAAGAATGAGGGTCCCCCAAGCAGCAGGGCTCGGGATGCCATGTTTTGAAGTCAAGTCAAACACATCGCCATCTAAAGTGTTTGGTAGTGGGGAGGATAATCCAGGGTCTAAAATAACCTGATTGCACCACTGGGAAGATTTCTAAAAGCAAGAAGGTATTACGCTACCTATAAACCCATCAGAAAGAGAAAAGGCTGTTGACATGCAGGAACAGAGACAGATGGAAGGGGACCCAAGAGGAGGCTGGCAGGAGGCAGGAATAGGCAAGGTAGGTTTTCTAGAAACATTTGTACTGGGCAATTTCCCCATGGAAATTAAGGGTAGTTTGCCACCGTGATTTTTCTGATGCCCTAGCGCATGGCCTTATTAAGCATTTTTATTTTGCTTGTATTTGAGAAAGAAAGCTAGAAACTTTGAAAATGTCATGCTCGTCTAATTTTATATTAGCAGTTGGCATTCATTGTTACTCATGAATGCAAAATATGTGGCAAACTAAAGCACCGAAATATTTGGGGGGGGGGTCAGCCCACATCATTGACAGCAATGGGTGTGATCCTTCCTTAAGTTTCTTTTTACCCCGTCCATTTCCCCCCTCTTTCTCATAGTTTAGCCAGCACCCCCCCCAAAAAAAAACCTCTATCCTTTCAACTGTACCTGCCTTATTTTTTCCACACAATTCCCTGTTTCTCTTCTGCACACAAATGCACAGCCTGATCCTTAATTTGTAGATTCAGGAGTAAATCCCACTGCCTTTAGCCGGACTCACTGGGACCCCATTTGGAGAACATCTTAGCACACAAAAACTGGGGCTCCTTCCTTGGGCTATTGTTCACTTAAAAGTCCATTACCTTTGCAGCCACTGTGACTACTCACTCCCACCCCCAAATTGCTATTGCATTTGCAATCTGCTCCTGGTTCCTCTGAGATTATCCCTGCTGGGTTGACTGTATGGGGAGGTGCTACTTTGGGCCCCTTTTGGGAACAGCCAAAGAAATCCTGACATGGATTTTAGAGGGCATGGAATGGACTCTGTGGGACCTATTAAAAAAAAGGGGGCAGAAAAGGACTGAGTGGAAGTGGTGTAGCCTCTGTTCAGCCCTGCACAACATACACAAAATCCTGGGCCCTAAGACTGGGGTCAATATGCAAACCCTAATAGAGGGAGAGAAGAACTGGAGCTGGATTTCAAGCTCCCCAGGATGGACTGTTTGCACCCTCTCCTTAATGGAAGTTCTTAAAGAGAAGAACCCCTTTATAGGGCCACTGAAAGCTCAGAGAAGACTCAGCACTGGGTTCGTGGATCTCAAGAGATTCGGATTCTATCTGAATCATGCCCCAGAAAAACAAAAACAGAAGCCGTTAGCTGTACTGAGGAGGGGGCAGGGATGTGCGTGTTTTGCACTGGGCTCAAGTCCCACGACACAAAATCTAGGAAGTGGGTTTTCTTGGGATCGAACCGCGTGCCTGCGCAGGCCCTAAATGAGCAAGAGTCCTGGTCCTTCCTTAGTCTTCCCCCCACCACCACCACCACCACCACGACCCAGCTAGTTTTGCTCCCCCTGCACGTCTAAACTGGGCTTCCGCAGCACCCCCACCGAGGTCCCACTCCGTACCCTTAGATCCGGATTCACCCCGTTGTCTCTCTCTCTCCCTCCCCTCGCCCCCACCCCCGTTTCTCCAACTCACCCAGGGCCAAGCACAGCAGGAGCGAGATGGGGCGCGGGGTAGCCATCCCGGGGGGTTCGGATCCAGGGTGCGCGCCCTTCTTGGCCTAGGGGGGGACAGACACAGCGCCGGGCTCCCCCCGCCCTTCCCAGCAACCTCCTGCGGTCAACAGACAGACGATCCTGGGGGAGAGTCTTCCAGGGAGGGTATTTATAGCCCGAGGCTGAGCTCAGCGCCCGCAGGAGAAAACCCAAGAGCGCCTTGGAATGCCGGAGCCGGATGCAGCTGACTCGGCCTCGGCCACTTGATCCCGCTCGGCCCCGAAGAGGGCGGCGGGGGCAGGGGGCGCTGCGCCGCTAGTTGCCCCGACGGCTGCCCCTTGCGCCGCGGCGCTGCGACGGGACGAAGCCGGGGACCGAGAGCTCGAGGAGATGCAGAAGAGGCGGCCGGCGGGAGGATCCATAAAAGTTGGGATGGGCCCGGAGAGCGCGCGGGGGTCCTTTCTCCTCCTCACCAAGCTAGGGCGAGGCGAGCCGGGGTGGCTTGTCCTGCCGCAGATCCCGCGTCTGGAGCTTTGAATTTCCTGCCAATTTTCTTTCCCAAAAAATTATTTGTTTGCTTGTTTCCCGGTCCCAGGAGCCGTGTCCTCCTCGCTCCGAGGTGCGCCGGCCAGGCTCCAGGCGCTCACGGCCTTGCTTCGGGTCCGCTGGCGGCAAGGCTCCGCGAGTCACCTTTAAATCCGGAGTGCCTTCCGAATGGGCATCCTGTCTCTTTTTCTCTGCGAAAACACGGGCATGCACATACACACACCCCGATCTAACCAGGCAGCGCAGCCCGATTGGCAAAGCGTCTTCGGCGCGCGCAAGGAGGAGCTACCCGCCCCCACGAGCAGGTGCGGGACGCAGCAGGGCCAGATCCATGGCCGGTGCGCGGCGCCTCGGAAGCCCCTTCGCGGGCTGTACTTGGGACGGGGAGAGGTCAGATCTTTTTAACCGCTTCCTGTCGCCGGTAGGGCTGGATCGAAGCGAGGAGGAATCGATTTTGGAGACAAGACTCTGCCTGCTGCAGAGGGATGGGAAGGATCAGGGTGTGGGGTGAGACGCTGCCCGGATGACCCTCCCTCCTTCCTTCTCTCTCTCTCCTTCCCGCCTTCCTTCCTTCCTTCCTTCCTTCAACTGGGGGCTGCGACGCGGCGATTTGCCGGCTCTCGCCTTGCCTAGCCTTCCCCGGCGGCGCGCACCGCTGCGGCAAAGCCGGCGCTGGCGGCGGAAGGCTTGGGCTTACTGGCGCTGCTGCTGCTCTTGCTGCTCTTGCTGCTGCTGTCGGAGAGGGCGGCTGGGAATGAATCAAAGCGTGCGCCAGTCGGAGGGGGAGGGCGCAGCGAAAGTTGATGCATTGCAGCAGCAGCAGCAGCCCAAGCAACAGCGGGAGCCGAGCAGGGAGCCGCCACGCGGGGCAAGCCGAGGGTAGGCAGGCAAGGGGAGGGCGAGCTGGCTGGACGTGAGACCAAGCACTGCGCCCACCTGCCCACCCGTCCTCCTCCGCCTCCTCTGCCGTGTGGTGGGGAATAATCAACGAGGGGGGCGGGTGTGCAAGGAAGATCAGGACGGAAGAGGGATGCGTCACTCTCTGCAGTGGCTGCGGGAGCGGAGGAGCAGCAGCTCGTCCCAAGTCGTGTCTCCCTCCCCACCAGCACGAGTCACGCCCACGGTGGGTCTTCGACCCCCGCGCGCCTTTCTCCCAAACGGCAGGCGCACCTCGAGATTCTAGTTACGAGAAGAGAAGGGACTGCCCCGAAAGTCTTTACAATGCCCCTGATCGGGCCCTGAAGGACACTTTGCACCGGGTCAGAAGCACTCTTGGCGTTGGTGTGTCACGTGAGTCGAAGCCTTGCAATAGGTCCCTGAGGATGAAACTCCTTGGCCTCTTCATTGGTTATTGGGTTTACAGTATTTTTACCCGCTCTTCATAAAACTCTAGCACAAACTACAATATAGTTATATATATATATTTGAAGATCAATTAAAACTATATTTGCTGCCTCCCATCCTAGTAAGAAAAGCGGTCCCATGCTCAATCCTGTCTGTGGCTACTGGGTAATGATAGGGAAAGGCACTTTGCAGATACTCAGAGGCAGCCTCAGTTTTTATCAGCAGACCTGTTGCTCTTTGGCACAGAAAACAGATTACTGGACTAAACCTCAGAAAGTGATGGTTGACTTAAGCCCTTCTGCCTGATCGCAAAGAGAAAGACCTCTTTGTCTCTCCCCATCCCTAGTCCTAAATTGGGTAGACAAAAGCAGATGAAATCCCTTAATGCACACACAGTGCAGGCTATATATGTTGGAGAGGACACACTTCTGATGCTCTTATCCTGACAAAGTTTAGAACACGAGGAGATGTCCTCTACTTAATCAAATCATTGGCCCATGTAGCTCAGTACAATGGTACCTCAGGTTACATACGCTTCAGGTTACAGACTCCGCTAACCCAGAAATAGTACCTGGGTTAAGAACTTTGCTTCAGGATGAGAACAGAAATCGTGTTCTGGCGGTTCAGCAGCAGGAGGAGGCCCATTAGCTAAAGTGGTGCTTCAGGTTAAGAACAGTTTCAGGTTAAGAACGGACCTCCAGAATGAATTAAGTACTTAACCAGAGGTACGACTGTATTAGGCAGAGCCACACTGCACATTCAAAGCACATCCAAAGCACATGACTTCTCCCAATTAATCATGGGAACTGTGGCTTGTGAAGGTTGCTGGGAATTCGTAGCTCTGTCAGGGAGAAACCACCACTCCCAGGATTCCCATGTACTTTCAGTGCCTGTTGGACGTGTTGCCCACGGGCGCAATGGCACCTTAGAGGTCTTCTGCTGGTATCTACACAGCTTCCAACCCTCCCACTCACTGCCCCCATGGTGGTAAGGGAGAGTATGTTTTTATCCCTTCTAAAACTTTTTTTAAAGAGTGACACCCGTTCCCCATTTCCTTGTTCAATCCTATGTGCTTTTCAAGCCTCAAATTAATTTTACTGGATCTGGCTTACACCCAGATCCCTTGGAAAAGCATAGTGTGTGTTTTTTGTGTCCCCTATATTGGCAGGGAGCTGATCTAAGGAAGCGAGAAGAGGGGTGGCACCTATGATGCTTAAAATCCAGATGTTCCCTTGGGCCTAAAAAAATGGTTGGCAACACATAATACACAACACACAGCTTGATCTATTCTATAGCATTCACCCCGACAGATGTAGTGAAACCTAGATAGCTTTAATAAGGGATTGCATTTATGATCAGATTCCTGATGTCTTCCAGCCATGATGGCTTAAGAAGTGGCTTACTTGTGAAGCACACATTTGTACGTTGAGGCCCTTGGAGCAAGCACTCAGGTCTCCACTTGGAGGGGTTAGGGAAGCTGGTGATGTGAAATGCCTTTCTCTGCCTGAGATCCTGGAAAGCCATTCTGCCGGTCAGAGTAGGCTGCACCAGTCTAGATGGGACAAATAATCTGATCCAGTGTTCGAAATTCGCCAGGCACATTTTTCACCTAGCTATCAGCCGTGTGCGACCAAGTGAAGATGCCCGTGTGCCAGGATGTCACCTGACGTCTGCTCCATCTGGAAATGCGTGTCTAGCGATCCTTGGGTCTTGCCTGTTTCCACACACTTAACAATACACCTTGTAGAATTCTACCCGTGATATTTTGTGTGCCAAAATCAGAAAAAAATTCAGGAACCAAAAAAATACAACTTTCCAGTGGGGTCTGTCATCAAAATGGCAACTAGACATTTTGTTTTGGCAACTGCAACCCTGGTTTAAGGAACCATTTGGCTCCTAGCTTGTATATCTGAGTTTCTAACACTGGTCTGATCTGGGGTTAAGGCAGCTGGGTTTAATGCAAGCTAATGAGTGGTTCAAATTCTAATCTGTGAATGCACGCATGAAACCAGCAGGCGGCAGTTACTCGGGACTGATTTAATGAGCACTGCAGAGGTGCAGTCTTGTATATTCATCATCAGTCACAAACCCTCTCTCCCTTTCCTCTTATCATCTACCTGCCTCCCACAATGCCTCACCGTAACATTCCCCATCTCCCAGGCTCTGAGAGATTCTCTGATTTCAGCCTTATCTCCCAGTTCCCATAACAGGCTCCTGCATCATTCACTTATGCAAGGCTAATGGACACACACACTTGCCTGCCTGGGAGTCCGATGATGGAGATCACTCCCGTTCCACTCTGGTGCCCCGGGGGTCAGCATCCACTCTCCTCTGCCCCATTGTGAGCAAAGCTTTCAAGGGCCTCTTTAACTCCAGCATGGTTCCTTGTCCCTTTGCCCTTCAGAGATGCTGTCTCAGCTGAGCCGTTAAGGTTGGTGGGGAAAGGCGTATGAGCCTTACAGACTGTGAGGGAATCACAGAACTGTAGAGTTGGAAGGGCCCCCGAGGGTCATCTAGTCCAACCCCCTGCAATGCAGGAAGACTTGAGCCACACTGCCTATCAGAGTAGGCCGTACCGTGAGCTTACTTGAGAGACCCCATTTCTGGGAGTTCTGCTACCATTTGAGAAGAGAATCCCACGGGAAGTGAAGTTATAGGGAACCAGGCAGAGGGCCTTCTCGGCAGTGGCACCCTCCCTGTGGAATGCCCTCCATTCAGATGTCAAGGAGATAAAGAACTACACAACTTTTAGAAGACATCAGAAGGCGGCCCTGTATCAGGAAGGTTTTTTACGTTTGACATCTTACTGTTTTTAATATGCACTGTAAGCCCAGCCAGATGGGCAGGGTATAAATAATGCAATTTTATTATTATTATTATTGTTGTTGTTATTGTTGTTTGTTGTTGTTGTTGTTGTTATTCCTCTGATCCAAGCAATGGCTGTGGTGTAAGGTTGTTCCTACCTAAACACTGCTGAGCCTTCAGAGGTTTACAGCAACATGCAGCAGTGTAAACCCATAGAAACCAATTCCTACACTACTGCTAGAGTGTCTCACCTGCACCCATGTTCCTGCTGTTATTCATAGAATCATAGAGTTGGAAGGGATCCTGAGGGTCAGCAAAAACGCTCACAGCAACTATGAGCTGAGGGCTGCGTGCTCTCCAGGGCAACCCTCCAGGTGTCATATCCAAGTGGTAGGCGGGGTCATAGAGGAAAGTGGGCGGAGCAATGGATGTGATCCTTGGCATTTGCTGTAGGCTGTCTTTCAATCACCCAACTGTCCTTGGGTTCTGTGCCTGGGCATGCCTCTCTCCATCTTCCATCCTGGCAAGGGAGAGGCATTGTCAAGGACACATTCCAGCCAAGCACTGTCAGGAACTGGCTAGATGCAGAGGAATGGTGCAAGGCACCAGCTGGGGAACCCCCAAGAAAAGAAGGCTCAGAGCCAGAGGACTGGTGGTGGAACGACCATGAGTGGTCAGAAGGAGAGGACTGGGAGGAGGAAGTGATGCCGGAAGCTGAAGAGGTCACAGGTCTTAGTGAGCAGGGAATCTGTGGCAGAGAGCAGTCCAGAATCAGAGTCAGAGTCAGAAGCAGGAGAGGAGGGAGGCCCAGAGGCAGAGATGAGTCAGGCTGGTGAAGAAACCAGCTCCCCTCCCTCCTGATCTCCCAGAACCTGAAGTGGTATGAAGAGGGAGATGGGCACAGTGGCAGAGTCTCAGATTGCTTGAGAAGGACCAGGGAGAGAAGGCGACTTAGGCAACTGTGGAAATGCCTCACAGGGGCAAAATCTACTGGGACAAGTTGCTGAGCTAACAAGGCCTGGCCTCCCGAGTCAACCTTGTTTTCTTGAATAAAGAGTTAACTTCACTGATGCCATGTGATTTATTGCTGACCTGTTCCTGAACACCCACACCTGACATGCACTCGAGGAGGGTGTGGTGGAGGGTCCCATTCAGCCCCCTATTCTGAGGTTCCCCAGCCCTGCCTCAGGACATGCAAGCCCTCAAGTTTTGCTTGTGGGTTTCCCCTGTGCCTGGGCTGGCCATTTTGCATGCTGGACTAGACAGGCTTTTGATCTGACCCAGCAGGGCTTTTTTGTGTTCTTATTTCCTCTCCTATTCCTCCTCCCCAAAATGATGTTGCTCAGAACTATGAAGATGCAGGCAGCTCGGCACTGAAATTACAAGAGGCTTGCAGGATGTTGCTGGCAGTAGCAGATATCTGTCACAGCCGCCAATAATGAGATAACCTTCCCTGCTTGCCTCTCCACTCTGAGCAACTTCTTTGGACTTGCCCCCTTGGCTTGCTGGACCCAGAAGAGCCTTGGCTCCACTCTCAGTTAGTGGCCAATTTTGCACCCTCAAAAAAACACACAGCAGCAGAAACAGATCCTGAAAACCAAGGAGAGAACCACCATGTTCTTATCCTCCCTCTGCAAAGAAAGCCGAAGAAAGCTACTAAAAAATTTACCGTTCTGCTGCTGGGGGATGTTGGAAGTAGGCACACAGAGCCTGTGGGGAGCGAGAGGCCTACGAAGCACAAAAGAAGCATTTAATTATGTATCTCTTCAAACAATTCCCTCTTTCATTTTCTGATGTCGGTCAAAGAAAGGGGAAAGGAGACACAGGCATGGTGAAGTGAACTCCAGCAGTTTTGAAATAAATAAATATTGAAGCAAAACAAAATTAAACCACTGTTACGGCTGACCTTGTACTAATCATTTCTCTAGCAGTGCTCCTTACCTGTAAACCAGGTTTGTCAGTAGGCTGTCTTTTATTAGTTTTCTTTGAAGCTTTTGTGGTGGTGGTGGCTGCAATGGTTGTTGATATACTACCATTTCTTCCAAGGAGCTCAAGGTGGCGTACATGGTTCTTCTCCTCCCCATTTCATCCTCAACAACCCTGTGAGGTAGGATAGGCTAGGAAATGGTGGCTGGCCCAAGATCACCCAATGAGCTTCACAGCCGAGGGTGGATTTGAACCCAGGTACAACACTCTAACCATTATGCCACACTGGCTCAGAGTTTTAGAACTGCGTATGTAGATCTTTACTTGTATATGCAGCTCAGTGGGCTGTGGGGGATACAGTGAGTGTCCTGAACCCCTGGCCTACCTGGCAGCAAGTCAAGTCGAAAGTTCAAAGCCACACAAACAAAGTCCAAAATCAATCCAAGTAGCTAAGTGTGAAGTCCAGCAGTCAGGATATAGCCCAAAGTCAATCAAACCCAAAGCAGAGTCCCGTAGGGGTCCAGGAGCATCCAAGTCAAGGTCCATCAACTTGGGCAGCTGAGCAGACACAGCACCTGAGCTCTGCTTCCCTTTGTATTTTTCATGCAGATTGCAGGCATGTGGAGCTCACCTGTTCTGAGCCCAATCCGGCTGAGGAATCACACCCCTGCTCCCAGAGCTAGTGAGCCCCACCTGGCCAGCTAGGGAGCTGGGCTGTGGGCCTTTGGCTGCCTCAGCCTTCTGGAGCACATTGCCCACTGCTCTCTACGCCTCAGAGCCAGCCATGTTTGTGGAGACAGGGGCCTCTTTGGCTCTGGGGATGGGTCCTGCTGCTCTGGATCCTGCACATTGACCTCCATGCCCTCGCCATCCCAGCTCTCTGTGAATACTTCCTTCCCCACCCCCAGCTTGCCCCGGTGTCCCAATCCTGGCTACACCCCTCGCCGGGATCTTCTTCCTCCTCTCCATCCTCCTGCCAGTTCACGAAACACAACAGGAAATTCACTCTGCTCCACCTGACTCCCATCACTTGTATCTGACTGGTGGGTGAGCTTCTGGGTTCTTAAGGAAAACAAATTAGATTCTGTAAGCCGTAGAGCGCAGGTGGGCAGACAGGCTTGTGTGCTGTACTTAGCTTTTTACTACAACCCCCTAGATCCATCAATCACAGCCTCATGCAAAAGGGGAACTAAAGAATTCTGAGCCCAGAAGTGAACTGAGCTCCTAGTCGTTCCACACAAAAATCCACTCCTGGTTATTCCAAGTTTCCTCCATTTCAGCAATATAATTATGGCAGGTTGGGGCAGAGAATAATTTTGCTGTTGCTACTATGGACCATAAGGAGTCTGAAATCCTTGCCAATATACTACAGATCACCCAGGGATCTACCTGGTGGGTCCTGAGCTGGTAGAGGATTTGTGGGCATCTAGAGCATCCTCATGGTCTCTTGGGTCCCACCTTTGTCTCCTGCCAAAAGAACCACTTGCCAGTGTCTCTGGAACTCCCGAGACAATCTTAGGCTGGTGGCAACTGGGGAAATTGCCCTGTGGTGCCAACCTGACCTTGGAACACTCTCCCTCAAGGTTCCCTTCTGAGGAGCTTCAGATGTCAAGCCAAGACCATTTTACTTGTCCAGGCTATTAATGATTGTCTTTCACAGCCGGTTGAGGTCTTCTGTGTTATTTTTATCGTCGTTTAACTGCTGCTTTTGTCTTATCGTTTTGTGGTCTGGATTCCTTTTTTGGGATGGGAGGATGTCATTTAAATAATTCATGGTTAAAACAAAAATAATGTGTGTGTGTTTCTGCAAGCCACCTAGAGAATCTTTAATTGTGAGGTGGGATGAGATATCTATCTATCTATCTATCTATCTATCTATCTATCTATCTATCATGATCTGAGAACATAGTCCATAGTCTAGTATGATCTGAGAACACACCCCTTCAACTTATTATTGCCTGGGTAGGGATGGGGAAGGATGCAATCTTTTAGGGAAGCTTCTCCAAGAACAAACTGACAAAGAGCTATACCCAACTCAGTTTTACTCAAGAGCAGTCACTGAACTCAATGGACCTATGTTTGCCATGTCCATTCATTTTAGAGTGTCGACTCTGGGTGTGACTAGCATTAGATGCAGCCAAGGGGCTCCTCACGGTGGGCAGCCTTCCCATGCATTGTCCGGAACACCTGAAGGAAAAAACAACAACACGGCTCTTCTAGGAAGAAGCCGAGCTGAACTCCCTAGGTGTCAGGAAGGATGGAGAAGGCACTAGAGCAGGGCTATGAAGTCATCAAGCCTTGGGAGGCAGCATCATTCAGGACCCCCTCGGCCATGAAGCTCCCTAGGTGAACTTGGGCCAATCTATCTCAAAGGATTATTGTGAGGATAAAATAGAAAGGGGGGCACAGGGACTAGGCATGCTGTTTAAGCTTCTTGCAAGTGAGATGGGTTGTACGTGTCATAAAAAATTATGCTCATAAGGGGACCCAAGGTTCATTTAATCCAACCCTCTGTAAGGCTACCCACAACTGTCCCTAAGTGGGCTCAAACCACCAGCCTTCTGGTTAACAGCCAGACGCATTGACCCACTGCACCTCCTCAATAGAACAATAGTTCTTGTTATCCTTTGCCAGGATCTATTGAAATCGTTAACCGTGGAAGCAGATTTCCTTCAGCCCTCCTGCTGTGGCTACTGCAAGGGATCGCTTGCTTTCTGGACCTCTGCAACTCCCCAGTGCTACAAAGAATTAGGCCCAGCCTGGCCCTTTGTGACTTACACCCCTACAACATGGGTCACTCAAGCGCCCTAGTGACAGGGGTGGAGGAGACACAGAAGATCACACACTTTAAAAACACTCCCCACAGAGAGATTCCGATCCACGGTCTTTATTCCGCTCCCTAATAAATAAGCCCCAGCACCTCTGTGGAACCTTGAACACAAAGGATCGTTAACACTGAACACAGCTACAAAACTGGGGGGGGGGGGAGCCCCCTCGCCACAACCTTGGTGAGGGGGAAGAAGGGAGAAAAGCGGAGGTCAGAAACCTGGGCCTTCCAAGGTCTTGAGTCGGGAGTGGAGAACACAGGGCTGGCAGACACACACCCCTCCCCAGGAGGGGGTGGATTTCAAGATTAGAAACCCCCTCAGGCAGTATTTGAAGGGCACCTGGGGCCCTGACTGGCAGTGCAACCTCATTTTAAAGTGACAGTACAGCTAGGCCTTGGCAAAGCCCATTTGTTGCCTGGGTGACGGGCCCAGGAGGAAACGGGCAAAGGAGTCCTAGAGTCTAGGAGCGTGTTGCTGTCCACATGGGAGTAAAAAAAATAAAAGTAAAACCCAGGAGCCCCGACTCTGTGGCCACTGTGCTGCACTCATTCAGACTGTCCTCCTCTAAAAAAAAAAAAAAAAAAAGCAAAAAAAAAGGTGAGTTTGGCATTTTCGTTGCGGCAAATAACGGATTAGGGCAGCTGGCGCAGCAGAAACCTCCCAAAGCCAGAAAGCTTTCGGCATAGACTGGGGTACTCCTGGACTCGCTGCCCACTCCCACACCAGTGATGGAAATGCATAAATAGGATTACTGGTGGGTTTGACCCAGCTGCTTCCCCAGCTGCCTTCCCCAGCTGCCTTTGGGCATGCTCTTAAGTCAGGGATGAGGAACCTGTGGCCCTCCAGATATTGTTAAGACTCCAACTCCCATCAGCTCCAGCCACCAAGGCCAGCAGTCAGAGATGATGGGTGCTGTAGTCCATGAACATCTGGAGGGCCATCCCTGCTCTAGGTTAACTCTCACATGGGCAAGGGGCACAGAACCCCCTCAAGGGTCTCAGATGCTCTCCAACTTCTGTAAATCAGATTTCTGGCCACATAATGTTCAGGGCCATGCCTACTCTTTCCCCCTTCTGTCAGAGGTAATGTTGTCGAGAAGATCCCTTTAATAAAACAATCGGGCTCGCCAAAGGATGGGAACAGGAGGAGAGGGAGCAAGGAAGGATTCAATACGGACTCTTGGTTTCCCATCTCTCAACCACTTGTGTGTGTGAGAGAGAAGGAAATTGCAGATCGATTGCCCTCAACATGGAGGAGGAAAGCGGGTCCTTGCTGTCCCAGCTGTTGGGTGAAATCTCAACACAAGAGATACAGGCACCGCCACCTGTCCACTGAAGTTCCCAGTCACACACACTCTGAACAACAGCTGGAAAGAAGGTAGAGAAAGGATGCTGGAGCAGCAGAAGTCAAAAGCTCTCTGGGGTCCTGTGAGGAATATAAATAGCACTTAAAGGGGGAGGGGATAAAATGAAGTCACTGCAGAGACCCTCAGAGAGAAGAAGAGAGAAGGAAGAGGCTCCGGGAGAAAGATCCCCGAAGCAGGAAAGTGGTGGCGGTGGAATCCATCACTGCGAGTGGCACTCTTGAGGCTAAGGTCCAGCTGTTGGTCTGGCGAGGAGTGGAATGTCGTCCCCTCGGTCGCACGCTGACCACGGGAGGTGGGTGCCACCGACCCAGCAGCAGTTTCGGAGCAACATCCTTGGGAGAGAGGGAGCGCTGGGGGTTTCACTCTGGCTCCAAGGGGGGCTCAGCCACCGTGATGCCCTGGTGCAGCTTCTCAAGGGAGATTTTCATCTGGAGGAAAGAGGACAGCGTTAGCCCGCCCTGGAGGCAGTCGAGTAAGGAGCGGTTGTTATTAGAAAAAAGGTCCAGGAGCAGTTTTATTCTCAGGGCCTGTGTTATCAGCAGGGTCTCTTTCCCAAACCCCATCTGTTGTGGTGCAAACAACAGCTTCAAAGAGAGGGATTTCAATTGGGAAAATGGCTTGTGGGCGGCAAAGTTTAGGAAACCAACTCTGTCTCAGCACCATGATTCAAATCCTCCCCCCTTCACCTCGCATCTCCTTAAGGCTGGAGGGGGAAGAGAAACATAGAGAAACTCCGGGGTTTGTGAAGCCTGAGAAAAGGAAGCCCACCACAAATATTCCTCCGTTTGCACTGAAAAGGACTCAGTCCTTTGTGCACCCCAATGCAATCATGTGCAAAGGATGTGTGTTTTTCAAATGCTCCAAGCATGCGGAAAACACCACTGCCAGAGATTCCCCTGCTGACTCCAGGGCCCCCAAACATTACCCAGGGCAGGAGAAGCGGAGCTGGTGGTGCAGATCAATCTGCCAACCAAAGAAGTGACTAGGACTAGATATGCCCCCCCAACATCCTCCATGGAAAAATGGTACTATGGCCATTAATTTCCACTGGGTCAAACTGTGGGATGTAACATCACTGAAGCAGTCAAATATAACATTTCCTGTTTGCCCAATGTGGACACGCAGGGGAATGTTGCTTCAGCCAGGAGGACTTCCTGTCTCACCCAGTCTGAAGCACCCTCCCCCTGTGCGTGACTAGGTAGATGGGCGTGACCCTAGCAGACCCTACAAAAGGGCCAGTCATGCAGCCACCTTCCCTTTTTCGCCTTCTCTCCATCTTGCCTTTTGCTGTCTGCTGGCTCTTAGCCAGCAGCGCATGGGCTCATCCCTCACAGGGGATGAACCCATACTTTTCTCTGTAACTGTAACTACAAGATATAGCCTGCCTTCAGGACCATACTGTGAACTGAACGTAAGTTAACCTTATCATTACTTTTAAAGGAAGACTGTTGTGTCATTATTGTTTTTAAGAGGGAAACTAAAGGGGATTTACCGGGAACAATCCAATCTGGACAAGCCAGACTGGATTGCTTAACTCAAACGATTCTCACGAATCCATCAACTATAGCTTCCAGCAATGTACAAGGGAATGTGCTCTGCGTAAGGAAGGATAAAATGTAATCAATATTTCCGCCCCTACTATCCACAACATTCCCACACTAGGGTGTTCACGTTAACTCCCCATTAGCGCCCTCGTGACAACTGCAGACCTCACCTCATCTAGAAGCTCCACGGAGGCCTTGAGGATCTGCTTCCACTTCTGAACCTCCACACTGTGAAACCGCTTCTGCAGCTCCAGGATCTCGGCCCATTCAGATGCTGTCTGTGGTAGCTTTCTGCCAGGGAGGAGAGAGAGTGTGTGTGTACTCTTAGCTGCAATCGACAGGGAAATGTCTTCAAAGCACCCCTCATCTCCATGCCTTATGTGCTCCTCCAGAGTGCTAATGCTCCTAACCCACAGACCAGTTCCACAAGGCCTCTGTATTCTTAAATGCAGCCCCTCTCACCTCCTTTCTAACCGAATGTTGCCAACGCATTTAACCTTTTAACAAACCACGGGGCCCAAATCCGTTGTTTCAGATCATAAAGGTAAGAAAAGGTTGTGTTCCTCACACTTCTCTCTTGGTTCCTTACCCACTGGAGAGCGCATAGGCCTGCCATGATTCAAAGGTCCGGGCTGTGTGCTCCAGAGACCAGAGCCTGTAGAACAGCATCATGTTCAAGATAACCAAGACCACAAGGCTGGAGAGAGAAAGAGAGAGAGAAATGGCTTGGAAGGAGAAGGGACCACTCGGGCCAAGCTCTTGCCGAAGCAGCCAACCTGTGCCTGGTTCAAACCACTTCAGCCTCTACATTTAAAAGACAAACAAGTAGAAAATTAAAACGTCAAAGAGAAGCATTATCAGCCAGCTTCTCCCTGACATGCTACTCTTCTACATGAAGGGATCTATCTACTTGTCTATATAACATATATATTCAACTATGGGCTCATCCACTTCCTCTTGTCCCACTGTTCCTGCCCAGGGAAAACAGCTCTTTAGCACTCAATCGAAGCAAAAATTATGTTTGCTCTGATTTAACACTAAAGGGTGGATTTCCCCTGGGAAAGGAGCGGGGCATGATGAAAACCGCTCGGATCCATGCCTAGAAAGTGCGAGTCAAGCAGGGCAAGTGGAAGTGTGGATGAGCCCCTGTGTTTTATTCAAGAGTGGACCACTGAAATCAGCGGACCTAGCCTAGCCATGTCCATTGATTCTGATGGGTCTGTTCTGACAAGGTCTAGCATCAGAAACAGCTCGGTGGGCGGTATCCAACAAAGCAGTTCCGCGAATGCAAGGGCTTCTGGTTGCACAGTGGAACTTCCCATCGCCCTCCCCTCCAGGAGCATGCCCTGAATCTATTCTCAAGTTTCCCCTAATCCTCCAGAGCATATCTGGGGAAGATGCAGGGTGTGCAAGAGAGGAAGTTCTGCTGTGCAAATAGAAATCCTTGAGCTAACGGAACTACTTTGTTAGATACCGTCAGAGGCAGAAAACAAAGTACCTTCCAGGTGCCATCAGCCCAGTCAAGCTTGGTTAATGTTCAGCGGTGATGGGCGTTAGAATATCCTGGGGGGTGGGCACCATGTTGGCATTCAGCCAGGTGACACACATCCCCTCAAAACAGGTTTTTCAATTCAGTCAGAGGTTTTCTAGGCCACAGAAAACACCCCTGTCCTGTGGGTCCCCCTGTCTAGTTATTATTGACTTACAAGGTGTTAGGAGCAAGGGGAATTTCTTGCTCCTTCTATCAGGTCAGGCTATTTGTCCATCTGGCGTAAAATTGTCTGTGGACTGGCAAGGTCTGAGAGAATTTTCACATTGCCTGCTACTTTTTGCTTGCAATAGCACAGGCAGAACCCAAGAACTTCACTGAGCATGTGTTTTGTAAAGCACATGTGCTCTGCCATGGAATTATAGCTCTTCTCCGTGTGTTTTAACTTTCTGGAGCTATCCATGCATGTACCAGGCGCTTCCAGCTGGACCACGGAGCTATGGCCCCTCCCCAGCTCCTTCAGCCTTTTTGCAAACAAGAGGACCCGAGTTCAGGCCCTGCAATATTGCTCAGTTACATTTGGCTCTAAGAAAGAATGCACAACCCTTTGCAGCTTCCCTGCTCAGAGCATTAAAAATACAAGGCATGAGTGCCTATTAGTGTACGCTACGCTGAGTGGATGATGCCAGCATCTGACATCTCTCTTTGGGAAATCAATAGCATGTAGCTCATTAGAGCGCAGTATTTAAAGAAAGTAAATGTAGGGATTCAACACAGATGCTGGTGAGGGTGGTTGAGACAGAGCATGGGTCTGCGCCATTTAGCTTAAGTGGTAGCAAGCATTCTCCCCCTCCCCCCCTTGTTAGGAAAACAGCCCAATGCAATAAGAGACAATAGTCTGTGATGATCCCTCCAGGTTAGTTTTTAAGTGATCAAGTGGAGGCTGCAGCGATAATATCGAAAACGTACAGATCATGTTGCAAATGCGCTATGTGAACTCAGCCTGAGCTGAAGGACAGCAATATACAACAAGACTTGATCCCTGTGTAATCCATGATTTTGCACATTTTTTTTATATTGGTTGCAAAATTCAGCATGCCAGTAGTCTTCTTTCTCTTTTGCTTGCTTTCTTTTGCATTCTCTTTGTTCGATTTTATTTCTTTTGCATTATCTCTCACTTTCCTACTTTCTCTCTTACATTCTCTCTTTCGCATTCTTTTGGACTGTTTTCTTTCTCTTTTGCTTTCTCTTTCACATTTGCTTGCATTACCGCCTTCTCTCTTTCGCATTTTTCTCTTTCGGATTTATTTCTTTTGCATTCTCTCTTTCACATCCTTTTTCTTTTGCAGCCTCTCTTTTCTTTCTCCCTCTTTCACATTCTTCCCCCCCTCACATTTTCTCTTGTTCTCTCTCTCTCTCTCTCTCTCTCTCTCTCTCTCTCTCGGAAAATCCCTGGCTCACAGATTAAGCTTTGATCATGTGAAGGCAGAGATGGGGGGGGCGGGGTGAGGGGTCAGAAGCCACAAGGAAGAGAGAAGAGAGGGGCTAAGCAGGCACCCAGCTGTCGCGGGACACAACTTTGGTGTGTCACGAAGCACTTTGTTCCTTGCCATAACTGCCAGGCACAGGCAAAGATAAGGAAGCAGTATGCAACTTCATATAACTTAGCCAGGGTAAAGAACTCAGGCTATCTGTCTATGGATCATTATTTTCCTTTTGCTTTGCTTTTAATTCAGATAAAAGCCCTGAGTACAAGACAATCAGTAAGGGGGAAAAGGGCAAGCAGGGAGAAAGTGGAGGACAAAAGGAGTGGAGGAAGGAATGCACAGATGAGTGGAGGATGACAAACAGGCTCAGGGACAGGGAGCCAGAGGAGATGGTTGTGGCGGCAGGGAGGAGGGTGGCAAAGAGCATAAGCGGGGAGGTGTGGGGGTGTTATCTGTCAGCATCCAAGGCAAGGGATGGTGTTTGTGAGTCAACAGCAGGGTCAGTGCAGGATGGGGTTCAGGTTGGGGGCAAGGTCCAAAGGGGGCCCGAGGCAGAAGCACAGTAGGGGGAGTGAGACTGGCATACGATACCTCACACAGATCCTGTGCGGAGGCAGAGGTGGAAGAAGGAAAGAAAGAGACGTGTGACGCTTTGCTCGTGCTTTTGGCCCGGAAAAAAACACACACCAAAAAAAGCAGGGGATCCTATCCTGAGTCTCTCCCCACCCCCCACACCAAATGCTCACCATTACTATTAAACAAGCAAGGCCGCTGACCCTGCTCTTGCGTCCTTCTCACGGCAGAACAACACACAGAAATGGGAGGGTGAGGTTTAAGAGACGCAGGAAGCTGACTGCTACTAGGAGAAGATCATGTGTCGATCTCATCCAGTACTGGCTGCTCATAAGAGGCTGCCGCTCTCTGGGGTCTCAGGAACAGTGTCTTTCTGATGCCCCAGGGGCCAGTCTGCATGCAAAGTGTGTGCTCCGCCCCTAAACCAGTGCCCTGCCCCTTACCCAGCACAAAGAGAGAAAGTGGTGAGCAAAAACTTTCGCTTCATGCACTTTGAGGCATCGGGCTGGATGTGCACGATGCACTAAACATGGCAACCGTGGGTTGTGGGCTGGTGCTGACCTTTAAAGCCCTAAACAGCCTCGCCCAGTATACCTCAAGGAGCATCTCCACCCCCACTGTTCAGCCCGGACACAGAGGTCCAGCTCTGAGGGCCTTCTCAGGAGTGGTGCCATCCCATCCGATTCCAAACATAAAAAGCTACACAACTTTCCAAAGGCAACTGAAGGCAGCCCTGTATCAGGAAGTTTTAAATGTTTGATGTTTTACTGTGGCCTTAATAATTTGTTGGGAGCTGCTGGAGCAACCCATTCATATGGGCAGCATGCTGCTACTGCTATTATTATTATTATTATTATTATTATTATTATTATTATTATTATTATTATTACAGTGGAACCTCAGTTTTCAAGCGTCTCAGAAGCCAAACGTTTCAGTTTTCATGACTCCCCCCACCCCCCCCGCCAGCTTCCTAGCTGGTTGACGGTGCTGGGAATCGCAGTGGCGTAGCGTGGGGGGTGCAGGGGGGGCCAGCCGCACCGGGCGCAACATCTGGGGGTTAGGGTTAGGGGGCGCAAATCCACGGGTTAGGGGGTGCAAATTACTTGCCTTGCCCCGGGTGCTGACAACCCACGCTACGCCACTGGGGAATCGTAGCCTTCCAAGGGGTCTCCTAACAGCTCTCAGCACACTCAAACTACAGTTCCCAGGACCTGGCGGGGTCAAGACTATTAAAGTGGTGCTAGGGCACTTTCAGGTATGGTGCGCGGGTTCTTTGCTAGGAGATGAGCCCCACAGTGGGACTCACAGTGGGACTCACCTCTGAGTAAACATGCCTGGGGCCGCGTCAGCTCCTAAGAGGCTCTAGATCCAACCCCAAATCCAACCCCCCCGCCCGCTCCCTGTTTCCCAAGCCAGCAGCTGCCTTACACCAAGCTGATGATGAGAATCACGGTGGAGACGGTCTGGCCTTGGCCTTGTTCCGACAGCTGCTCTGAGAGCCGAGAGGTCAGGCTGCCTGCAGGGAAGGAGAAGGCCCGCAGGTCAAGGGCTGTTGCAAGCATCGTGCCCTGCGGATCCAGGGAGACAGCCCAGTGCGGAAGGGAAGGGGACAGGCTGGACCCCGGTGCGAGGGGGGCCTACCTGAGGGACGGATGGTGCGGGCTGCCCCCTCACCGTCAGGCAACGTGGGGAGTGGGGGCTCGACGTGGGGGGCTCTCCAGCTCAGGGTGCGCTTCCGGCGGCGCAGGCCAGACAGGAGCCCCCGCGGCTCCTTGCCATGGCAGCTCTCTTCCAGCAGGGCCTTCTCTGCCTGCACCAGCGCCAGCTCTGCAACAGAGGGAGCGGGAGGGGAGGCTGAAAGCTCCATAGCAGACTCCCAGGGGAGGCTGGTCCTGCCCTGCCAACCTCTGTCAGCCCTCTGCCAACCCTCCACCTGCCTGCCTTTTTAACTAAAGGGCCTTTTCGGTAGTGGCGCCTGCCCTGCGGAACACCTTCACATCAGATGTCAAGGAGATAAATAGCTATACAACTTTTAGAAGACATCTGAAGGCAGCCCTCTATAGGGACGTTTTAACCGTTTGATGTTTTATGTTTTCATATGTGTTGGAAACCACCCAGAGTGGCTGGGGCAACCCAGTCAGATGGACAGGGTGTAACAACAAAAACAGTAACAATAAGCCCAGGGCCCTGGCTGTCAGGTCTCTTCTCCTTAGTCTCAGTTTTGCCTTTGTAGGATTCAGCAAGGAGGAGGGGGACAAAACTAGCATTAGCTATCTCTGCCGGTCATTGACTCTGGCGCCACCTACTGTTGGGCTCCCTGCCTCCCATCCTACCAGTCCCAATGAGCTCCAGCTACCACTGCTTTCTCCTCCAGAGCATGAATCCCCCCCCCCACCATACCCACAGATAAAGCAACCCAGACCCAGAGCCAATGAAACTACGGGGCGCTATGATCCCCCACACAGGACAAAGCAGCGGGCAATCCCAGCCCCTAAGGCCCCTGGCGGTGCTGCTCTGTGCTCAGATTTCTGGAGTGCAGCTCTGCCCTTTTGCTTCACATACCCAAGTGCTGAAAGTATTCTTCCACACCGCTCCAGGCGTTTTTCTCAATGAGCGTTTTCACCAGGTTCCATGGCTGCTTCCGGTACCGGATCTCAGAGGAGACTCTGCAATAAAGGAAATAAAAGCTTCTGATGAAGCGGCCTGTGAAAGCTCACTCCACAGACTCTATGGAAGTATTCAAGCAGAGGCTAGAGGGCCATCTGCCGGGGATGCTGCTATTATATTCTTTGTTGGACTGAACGGGGGGGGGGGTTAGACTACTCTGAGGTTCCCTCCAACTCTGTGACCGTATGGTTCCATGATAAACGCTCCTATGGCAGGGATGGGAAACCTGTAGCCTTTCAGGTGTTGCCCCGCCAGACTCAGCTGGCATGATCAAAGTACAGTGGTACCTTGATTCTCAAACTTAATCTGTTCCAGACTTTTAAAAACAACCCCTAAAACAGCAATTTAACATTATTTTTACTATCTAACAAGACCATTTCTGGGTTAGGGTTAGGGTTAATTTTAGGACTGGGTTAGTGTTAGGGTAAGGATTAGAATGAGGGTTAGGGTCGGTGTTGTTTTATGTTTTCTTGCGGTTTTGATTCATTTGCAGTTGGCTTGCTTTTTTAATTTGTTGTGTTGCTGCTTTTTCATGAGTTGCAAGTTTGTTGGCTTTGTGGTTTTCTGGATAGTTTCAGTTTTAATTTTGAATGTCAGCTGGGGAGCACAAAGCCTCTGCTTCCCAGCTGAGAGATCCCCCGCCTCGCTCCTGCTTGCACAGGTGCTGCTCACCTGGAGAGGTGCAGGCTCCGTCACACTTTTCCACTGAGGGGTGCGTGGCTGTGTCCACCTCAGTAGAGAAGTTTAAAAGAGCATTGTGTGGCAATGCAAAAACAGCCTGACAGCTGCCTCAGCAGCAGTTTAGGGGCTCTCAGATGCAGCTGCCGGGCTGCCTCTACCTTTGCCATCCCAGCAACTATTCCGCCTGGCTGCCTTCATGTGGTGCAGGGCTTCTGATGCTGAGGTGGGGGCATCCCTTGAGGGGAGTTTAAAGGAGCCCCCAGCTGCGAACCCCTCAATGGCAAGTGTGACAGTGCCTGCACCTCCCCAGCTGAGCAGCCCCGATCCAGCTCCTACTCCCGTGCAAGCAGGAGCACTCAAAACAGAAGTGTGGCACTGAAAAAGGAAGTGTAACACTCAAAACAGAACAGTTCAGATTCCGAAAAAAGTTCGCAAACCCAAACACCTACTGTTCACGGCGTTTGAATTCCAAGTTGCTCATAAACTAAGCTGTTTGAAAACTGAGGTACCACTGTACTGTTTTGGGGGGACAGGGGGTGGGCAGGTGTGGAGGACTCCCTGGTCCTGAATGGGGTAACTGTGCCCCTGAAAGACCAGGTGCGCAGCCTGGGAGTCATTTTGGACTCACAGCTGTCTATGGAGGCACAGGTCAATTCTGTGTCAAGGGCAACTGTTTACCAGCTCCATCATGGACTATCTTGTCAGAGTGGTGCATGCTCTAGTTTTCTCCCACTTGGACTACTGCAGTGCGCTCTACATGGGGCTACCTTTGAAGGTGACCCATAAAATACAACTAATCCAGAATGTGGCAGCTAGACTGGTGACTGGGAGTGGCCGCTGAGACGACATAACACCGGTCCTGAAAGACCTACATTGGCTCCCAGTACGTTTCTGAGCACAATTCAAAGTGTTGGTGCTGACCTTTAAAGCCCTAAATGGCCTCGGCCCAGTGTACCTGAAGGAGCATCTCCACCCCCATCATTCAGCCCGGACACTGAGGTCCAGCTCCAAGGGCCTTCTGGCGGTTCCCTCACTGCAAGGTTACAGGGAACCAAGCGGAAGGCCTTCTCGATTGTGGCACCTGCCCTGTGGAACACCCTCCCATCAAATGTCAAGGAAATAAACAACTATCTGACTTTTTGAAGACATCTGAAGGCAGTCCTGTTTAGGCAAGTTTTTAATGTTTGATGTTGTATATGTTTTTAATATTCTGTTGGGAGCTGCCCAAAGTGGCTGGGGAAACTCAGCCAGATGGGAGGGGTATAAATAATAAATTACTATTCTTATTCTTATTCTTAATGGTCAGGGATGTTGAGAGCTGCAGCCCAACATCACCTGGAGGACCACAGGTTTCCCACCCCTGTTTTAAGGTGCCAAGGGATTCTCGCTGGTTTTGCCTCGAGAGATAAACTGGGTCAACATGCCAAAAGGAGAGGAAACCAGCCCTGAAGCCGCGGGGACAAGGGGGAGGAACCAGTACCTGAGTCGGGCCTTGCTCTTGGCTACAGCAGTAATACAGTATCGATGCGCTGTGTAGAAGTAGTCCTGGTATGGGATCCCCTGTGTGATCACTTCTGAGTCGACCACGCAGCCCCCGCTTTTGGAGCTGGTACGGAACAGAGTCTGGCCGTTGAGAGAGGAAGGGGAGAAGAGAGACCTGTGAGTTCTGCAGTCATGCACACATTTTACAGAAGGGCAGCTGCCTTAACTTGCTTGCAGCAAGCTTGGCAAAGTCTTGTGGCACTTTCAAAGCTTAAAAAAATTATTACAGCATAAGATTCCATGGATTAATGTCTGTCTATCTATCTATCTATCTATCTATCCATCTATCTATCTATCTATCTATCTCAACACCCACAGCATACATTTAAAGCACATTTAACATGCCTAACGTGGTTTCCCCCAAATAATCCTGGGTATTGTAGTTTGTTAAGGATGCTGGGATTTGTAGCTCTGTGAGGGGTAATCTACAGTTCCCAAGATTCTTTGGGGGAAGCAATGTGCTTTAAATAAATGCTGCCAATGTGACTATATGTAGGTTTAGATGCATACATATTGTGGTACAAAGGGGGTAGTAAGCAGTGACAGGACAGGAAATTAAACTGAAGAAATACAGAGAGTGACGATTCAGAACTATACAAGGTAAGCCCGGTGACCCTTTATGACAGCAGCAATAGGTGGTAAAACAATGAACTTGGGAAAGAGAGTTAACCGAAATCTGTATAGTGGTACCTCTGATTACAGACACTTCGGGTTACAGACTCTGCTAACCTGAAAGTAGTACCTCAGGTTAAGAACTTTAACTCAGGATGAGAACAGAAATTGCGTGGTGGCAGCGGGAGGCCCCATTAGCTAAAGTGGTACCTCTGGTTAAGAACAGTTTCAGGTGAAGAACGGACCTCCAGAATGAATTAAGTTCTTAACCAGAGGTACCACTGTAGTGAGAAGGAAGGCCGTTCTCTCTGTTCAGAACCAAATGCACCAAGGAGAACTGATCAATGAACTGTGGGCAGGGCCGGCCAACCCATGAGGCAAGGTGAGGCAACCGCCTTAGGCGGTAGGATCCTAAGAGGCAGCAGATCCAAGGAGTGCATTACCTGCTGCTGCTGCCCCTGCTGCTGTGGCAACAACAGTTGTTGCCTCTACAGCAGCCTTTTGATGAAGAGGAGGCATTGGTGGTGCCCTCCCACCCTTGTTCCAGACGTGGATCTTTATTCCTCCCTTATTCCTGATGTACATCCTCACTCAGCCCTTCTTTCCTGGCCAGGGGGTAGGGACGCCATTTTGTGGTTTGCTTCAGGTGCCAAAATGCCTTGGGCCAGCCCTGACTGTGAGGACAAACACAGGGCGCAAACCGCCCTGCGCGAAAATCACCACAGAAATGACAATATTTATACAACCAGCAGGGGAACATTTCAGTTTATCTGGACGGTCTGCCACTGATCTTGACTTAGCCACACTCAAGTCCACTAATTTGAAAGGGAAGCTGTGGTACAAAACTGCTGAGCTACAATTCATCAAGGAGTCAGACTCTTCATTTTGGTCTGAATAGAGGCAATGGCTTTCTTTCTGATATAGGTGGTAATTAACTCAGATTGCCAAATGGGATTGTTTTATCACCCGTCATCTCTGGTGCAAAGGGTAACCTTGTGTATCTTGAATTTCACTATCTGTACTTTTTGCATTTTACTTCCCTCAGTACAGAAGAATCGCATCTTATGCCTGGGATCAGTTCCAGGGGTAATGTGTACGGTCATCCCCTCCCTTACGTGTGACTGGACTGTGTGCACATGCAGTGTCAGGAAAGAATTAAATAATTCAATTTAAATCCGGAAATGATGGGAGAGAGTTGGAGCCTGAAGAGGACAGCAGTGAAGGCGGAGGAAGCCTTGAAGAGATCGGAGGCACAGCAGGGCTTTGTTTACGCTGCTCAGCCTAACTGCCTAGCAGCTGGGGTGTGAGGTAGCACAACAGCCGCAGCCACTTTTCTGTGCGTCCTCCGGCCTCCTGCCCGCCCCAGAGCTTCAATTCTGGTTGTGGATATTTTTGGATACAGTATTTTTAGTATGAAGAGAGCAGCAGGGAGGGTGTTTAAAGGCTGCTTAGAGGGTGCCCCCAATTTTACATAATTTCACCTATGCGCATGGGGCCCTGGAACGTAACCCCCGCGTTAAGTGGAGGGACACCTGTGTATGTGAAAATGGCTCACAGACAAAGAAAACCTGTGGAGCTGACGTGTGGATAGCCAGTCAGCCTTCTGTAAGGTGGCTGGTGAGGAAGTAATTCGTGCTCGGCACATCCTTTGGCATGCTGGCTCTCCGAAGTGGTGAGGATCCTCTTGTGAGATCTCATAGGAAGTCAGAGCAGCCCCACCACGCCCAAGAGCCACTGCACTGCTCACACGGCACACTGGGGGGGACCTTGCTAGAGAGGAAAGGGGAGAAGCTTAAAAGCTCTTTTTGCATGTCCCTACCAGAGAAGAGGGACGTGGGTGGCGCTGTGGGTTAAACCACAGAGCCTAGGATCAGAAGGTCGGCAGTTCGAATCCCCGTGACGGGGTGAGCTCCCGTTGCTTGGTCCCTGCTCCTGCCAACCTAGCAGTTTGAAAGTGCATCAAAGTGCAAGTAGATAAATAGGTACCGCTCCGGCGGGAAGGCAAACGGCATTTCCGTGAGCTGTTCTGGTTCGCCAGAAGCGCTTAGTCATGCTGGCCACATGACCCGGAAGCTGTACGCCGGCTCCCTCGGCCAATAAAGCGAGATGAGCGCCGCAACCCCAGAGTCGGCCACGACTGGACCTAATGGTCAGGGGTCCCTTTGCCAGAGAAGAATGGCAGATCAAGTTGACAGATTATGCCGAAAATGGCTAAAATGACTGGAAGAATCAGAAATCAGGAACACCAAAATTTTAATAAGGAATGGGGAAAATTTATAACTTATCTTAAAGGCCACTGTAAACAGTTAAAATCGTTAGGAGGATTGGAATATCACTTGGGAGTTTAATGGGGCATATTGGATACAATGGAGAGGTAAAAGATTTGGATTATTATAAAAGATGCAGAAAGAAATGATTAACAATAAGACCCACAAAGGGGAGAAGGAAGTCCAAGAGATTCCTCGGAATCTTGTTTTTATGTTGTATGTTGGATATGTGACTGTAAAATTTTAATCTGAAAAACCAAATAAATAAATAAAAATTTTAAAAAGCTCTTTTTGCACCAGGTAACTCCAAGTGGACCTGGCACGAAAAGAATTTTTGAGCTCTCAGCCTTCCTTCCTTCCAAGGCAAGGCCCACTTGGCGTGCTCTTTGGCTTTTACAAGATGGTGCAGGAAATTCCCAGAAGCCAAGCAAGCCTTGCCTGGGACTTCAGACATTTCCCCTCAACCAGACTGCCTTCAGCCACATATGGTTGAAATCACGCAAGTCAAATGCACGTAATGTGTAGGTTCACTGTACGGTGGTACCTCGGGTTAAGTACCGTATTTTTTGCTCTATAAGACGCACCAGACCACAAGACGCACCTAGTTTTTGGAGGAGGAAAACAAGAAAAAAAATATTCTGAATCACAGAAGCCAGAACAGCAAGAGGGATCGCACCAGACCACTAGACGCACCTAGTTTTTGGAGGAGGAAAACAAGAAAAAAAATATTCTGAATCACAGAAGCCAGAACAGCAAGAGGGATCGCTGCACAGTGAAAGCAGCAATCCCTCTTGCTGTTCTGGCTTCTGGGATAGCTGCGCAGCCTGCATTCGCTCCATAAGACGCACACACATTTCCCCTTACTTTTTAGGAGGGAAAAAGTGAGTCTTATAGAGCAAAAAATACGGTACTTAATTCGTTCTGGAGGTCCGTTCTTAACCTGAAACTGTTCTTAACCTGAAGCACCACTTTAGTTAATGGGGCCTCCTGCTGCCGCTGCACGATTTCTGTTCTCATCCTGAAGCAAAGTTCTTAACCCGAGGAGTCTGTAACCTGAAGCGTATGTAACCTGAAGTGCATGTAACCTGAAGCGTCTGTAACCCGAGGTACCACTGTACTTACTATTCGTCCGTCCCCCCGCGCACTCTTTGTTTAGACAACGGTTCTGAGGAAGCAATTACTGAAAGGCTTTTTGAAATCCAGTCAGCTCGCTATAAAAAGGGAACGCTCCCCTCCCCCACCGTCTTTTAAAAAAAGAAGAAGATGCTTTTGCACATCCACACCTGAGTCTCCACTACAGCTGCAGCCTTGGGGCCCAACGGGTTGGTGATGGGGATTGTGTAGGAGATGACGCGGCTTTGGTGGCACTTGTTGTCGCCAGTCCACGAAGTCAGCGCCACGTCTGCGGGAGAAAAGGAGGAGGAATTCCTTCATTATTGTGCTTTTGAAAAAACGGAGTAGGGGAAACAGTATGTGAAAGTTTTAAGATCAATACACAAATCATGCAGTGCTAAGTTTTTAAAGAATCGCTTGCCCCCTGCCCAGTAGGTCCTGAAAGACCTACATTGGCTTCCAGTATGTTTCCGAGCACAATTCAAAATGTTGGTGCTGATATTTAAAGCCCTAAACGGCCTCGGGTATACTGCACCTGAAGGAGTGCCTCCACCCAGCTCAGAGGGCCTTCTGGCGGTTCCCTCACTGCGAGAAGCAAAATTACAGGGAACCAGGCAGAGGGCCTTCTTGGTGGTAGCACCTGCCCTGTGGAACGCCCTCCCATCAGATGTCAAGGAAACAAACAACTATCTGACTTTTAGAAGACATCTGAAGGCAGCCCTGTTTAGGGAAGCTTCTGATGTCTGGTGTTTTATTGTGCTTTTAATTCTGTTGGGAGCCACCCAGAGCGGCTGGGGAAACCCAGCCAGATGGGCAGGAGATATATATATATATATATATATATATATATGCTTTCGTAGATTTTCACGGGTACAGGAATGCAGGTTTTGGTGTCCTCGGGTGTCTTCCCGTGTAAAAGTTGGGGTGTCTAGGCGACGTTTCGACGAGGTCTCACTCGTCATCTTCAGGCTGGTGCTTTCGGCTTCTTGTTACTGGAACAGAGCGGGATCTCAATGTTTGAGTTCCTATAAATACTGTAGAGGGGGTGTGGTGTCTAGCCTCCAATGTTCTGGGCAGAGAGGAAGTTCCCAGGCTAGTGTGCCTTTTCTTCTTTTGTTCCTTAATTACTTGAGAGATACCTTGAGTGATTTCTTGAGTGATATCCTGAGTACCACTTAGGTGGGTCATTAGGTGTGGATTAGTTGCTAAAGTCTTTGTGTCTTGACCTCTTGAACTTTGTGAAGAGTTTTCCTGAGAGCTCTGTTCCAGTAACAAGAAGCCGATAGCACCAGCCTGAAGATGACGAGTGAGACCTCGTCGAAACGTCGCCTAGACACCCCAACTTTTACACGGGAAGACACCCGAGGACACCAAAACCTGCATATATATATATATATATATATATGCAGGTTTTGGTGTCCTCGGGTGTCTTCCCGTGTAAAAGTTGGGGTGTCTAGGCGACGTTTCGACGAGGTCTCACTCGTCATCTTCAGGCTGGTGCTTTCGGCTTCTTGTTACTGGAACAGAGCGGGATCTCAATGTTTGAGTTCCTATAAATACTGTAGAGGGGGTGTGGTGTCTAGCCTCCAATGTTCTGGGCAGAGAGGAAGTTCCCAGGTTAGTGTGCCTTTTCTTCTTTTGTTCCTTAATTACTTGAGTGAGAGATACCTTGAGTGATTTCTTGAGTGATATCCTGAGTACCACTTAGGTGGGTCATTAGGTGTGGATTAGTTGCTAAAGTCTTTGTGTCTTGACCTCTTGAACTTTGTGAAGAGTTTTCCTGAGAAGATGGCTGTATTGCACTTAGTTGTGCTTTGGCTTGGCTTCGTGTATAGGGGCGAGCTGTGGTTTTGTGGCTTGTGTCAGCCAGATCTGTGTAGGGATTGCAGGGGGGTGCAGCATCCGGAGGTGCCACCATGGATTGGCTATTGGATGGTGTCAGTAATTCATCTGTGGAGAGGGTCTGGGTTTGGGTCTGGTGTGGTTGATTGGTGTTGGCGTTCTGTGTGCCTCTGGATCTGGTGTCAGTTTTTGTGGGGAGGGCTAATTTCCACCACACCCCCTCTACAGTATTTATAGGAACTCAAACATTGAGATCCCGCTCTGTTCCAGTAACAAGAAGCCGAAAGCACCAGCCTGAAGATGACGAGTGAGACCTCGTCGAAACGTCGCCTAGACACCCCAACTTTTACACGGGAAGACACCCGAGGACACCAAAACCTGCATTCCTGTACCCGTGAAAATTCTACGAAAGCATATATATATATATATATATATATATATATATATAATTTTATAATAATTTTCTCAGGACATGGAAGTGGCTCTGAAGGATTCCATTTAGGAACTTTCCCCAGCACTATCTAAGAATGCTGAGGATTGATCCAGAGAACTTCTGTGTGCAAAACAGAGGCTCTTTGTTACTGAGATGTGGTCCTCCCTCCTGTAAATTGGGATTGGGGCGAAAAGACAGTGTTGCAAAATGGATTTGGGTCTAAGTGATGGAGAATGACAGATATTGGAAGCATCCATTGTTTTACAGCTTGAAACATCCTCCCAAACCCTGCTCCTGAACAACAAGGGAAGATGTACCTTTGCAGGCGTCCCCGTGCCCTCCTTACCTGTGAACTTGCGCTGGTCCAAGAAACTGTGTATGAACTGGGAGTCGCTGAAGAGCATCTGCTGCAGCCTTTCGGCTCCAACGTGATAAACGGTGTTGATGAGCAACCGCCCCGGCAGGTCCGAAAAGAAAGCGTCCACCTCAGCTTGAGGAGAAGGAGAAAAGAGTTTAATAATAATAATAATAATAATAATAATAATAATAATTTATTATTTATACCCCGTCCATCTGGCTGGGTTTCCCCAGCCACTCTAGGCAGCTCCCAACAGAATACACTCATACCTCGGGTTGCGATCGCTGCTGGTTGCGCCTTTTCGGGTTACAGATGCGCCGAACCCGGAATGGGTTACTTCTGGGCTTTGCGCATGCGCAGAAATGCAGAATCGCGTCACACACATGCACAGACGCAGCGCTGCAGGTTGCGAACACTGCAGGTTGCAAACATGCCTCCCGCACAGATCACGTTTGAAACCCGAGGTTCCATTGTATTAATAATAATAATAATAATAATAATAATAATAATAATAATGTGATTAAAAAATCAAACATTAAAAACTTCCTAAAACAGGGCTACCTTCAGATGTCTTCTGAAACTCAAGATAGTTGTTTATTTCCTTGACATCTGATGGAAGGGCATTCCACCACTACTGAGAAGGCCCTCTGCCTGCTTCAAGTGCAGCAGGGGCACCGCTAGGTACTTAGAAGAGTCAGGGCACGGGGGCCCATAACACAAATTTGCATATTATCTGCATACGACAATTCACACACACACACCATTTAACAGAGAGTGGGGGGGGGGAGGCTGCCCTCACCTTCATCTTGCGTTGAGGAGGAAGAATTGCTCATGTCCGTGGGGAGCTCCTCACTGGGGAGTGGGTCCCCCTCCAGGGGGGACATTGGCGGCCCTTGTGGCAAATCGTCCCTGGGAGGCTCTGTTGCTGAGGTCACTGTGTGGCTGGAAGAGGCATCCACTTGGCTGTCAGTGTTCTCATCTGGGTCCTCTGCCAGCTGGGAGGAAGTGGATGGGCACAGTTAGTGACACACTTGGGGAGTTTGCTCTTTTTCGAGTGGGCAAAAAATTATCCAAATGTTTTCCAGACATGGGAATACTGGCTGCGTATTTGGCATTGAGCATCAGCACCTGACATCTGGCGGGGGGGGGGGTGGAGGGACAGCAGCTGATGCCTGATGGTATTTTGACAGCTTGCATGCAATAGAAGTCTGGATGGCATGAATTGGAATGTAGTACAGCTAAATTTTTGTACAGCTGCAAATTAAACGCAGATCATGGAATCCTACATACTAACAGCAAGCATGCTCTTTGGGAACCTATCCATTCTTATGTATCCAAAATTCAAAATCCATGCAGAGATATCAGGGGTTGGGGGACACAGCTAAAAGAGGAATGAGCTTGCTCAGTGCTGCAGAACAGCGACTGATGCTGGAGAGTGTGAAAACGGAAAACCAAGGAGTGGAAATGGAATGGAGTACCTTGGAAAAGGGCATGGCTGGGTAGCTTAAATCTTGAGCAGCTGCATTGAGCAGTAACAATTTCTTAACCGTTCTGCTTCCCTACCTCTAATAAAACTCATGTATCTCCTGTGGAATCCTGACAATCATTTTTCTCTTTCTGTTTTTTTTTTTTAATATTTATCATGACTGCTAACAAGTTTTATTGTGGCACCTGATAAAATGGACTCTAGCCCATGACACAATAAATCTGTTGTCTTTAAGGTGCCACAAAGTTCCTTATGGCGTTTGTTATTAACAAAGCTACCTCCTTTGGAAACTTGAGGTAGCATATTTTCTTACAGGCTCAGAGCATATCTAAACTACTAGCACATCAGTCGTAAAACAATCTTAGCCTCACGGCTTCATGCTAAAGAATCCCAGGAACTGTAGTTAGCCAGAGTGCTGGCCATTCTCGAGACAAGATCTCTAGCTCAGTTTCCTTTTAAGGGGAGGGAATGTGTTCTGAAGAAGTTCAAAAGCCTGTCATTTTCCTGAAACGTCTTACATTATCGGGAAGTAAAATCATAAAACTATTTTAGCAGGAAGTGTTTAGGTATGTCAACTTCATTTTGAGGGCTCCCTCTGGATGCTATTCTTGCACATTTCCCAGCTCTGTAGGGCTTGACTAAACAACAATTACAGATACAGAGAGAGAGTCTTTTTGGCCATGAAAAAAGCAATCTCACAGAACTGGACTTCTAAAAATACTCCAGATCTTGAAACATTTATCTGTTTTGGCAGCAAGCAGGGAAGGAACGGTTTTATTACGTGAGATAAAATCCCTTGATCTGATTTAATTTGCACTCATTTCCTGGACATGTTTTATTTTAATTAGTGAGGAAACTTTCCACGGTCCTCCACTTGCCTCTTCCTACACCTTTACGTGTATTTCAAGCTTCCTCAAGGAACCATTCCTTTGTTGCTTGGGCTACAGCAGAACCCTTGCATGTTGCAGAGCATTCTGGGGGAAGATTCCAGAATGTTCTCTGCTGCTCCAGAGACCAATGGGTGGGAAACACAGAGAGGCAGATTTTGGCAAAAAGGTACAAGAAGAGACGTTCAAATGGCCCCCATATCCGAACCCCACCATCCTCACCGAGGTGGTCCCGTCACTACTGCTGGCCAGCGAGTTGATGCTCTGACTGGCGTCCCTTTTGTCAAGGAGAGGGCTGGTGTCCAGCTTGAGGTCCGTGCTGCAGCGGGAAGTCAAGTCGCTCAGGTCAATGACATCCCCAGTCTCTTTCGGGCTTCTGTTGGAAAGAAGAGCCAGGGAAATGTAGAGACAAGAAGGAGGGAGGGTTCAAAAAGAAGCCCTGGGCGAAAAAGGCTGGCCTAAAAAAAGGAGTCAGAAGGCACAAGGGCCCCCACCCATATCCACAATCAACTTAGTGGCAACTTCAGCCATTGGGTGGGGCTGACTCAGCATTCCTGAGCCCGGGTTTGCCAACTTTTTTGGGGCCTTTGGGCACATTTGCAAACTGGAGGAACTGTTGGGAACACCACACACAAACACAGACTGCAGCATATTCTACTGAAGGGAGTTGCAGTCCAGCAAAGCCTGGAAGGCCACATTAATGGCCTCTACATTAATGGTGTGTGAATGCTCTCTTTCTCTTGCGCACACATTATCTTGGGAGAGAGGGAAGAGACTTTCTCTTACAAGTGAGAATGTGGGCAAAGCTCGGACCACACCTTGATTCAAATTTGGTAGGGCCTCTTGGAAGGGGGATGAGACAAAACTGCTGCACAAGCACGCCCAGGTAAGAGGCTTGGAGCAAGCAGAACTAGGAGAAGGATCCTCGCCTGAGACTCTGAAGAGGTGCTGCCAATCTGTGCAGTCAGCACTGGGCTAGGTGCACCCATTAGCCTGACTCAGTAGAATGTAACCTTGTATTTTATCCTATCTCCCCTGGCATCCTTGTAGTTACACTGCAGTCAGGGTGGGGACGCATTATGGTGTCTGCAGGGCAGTGTACACTCACCCCAAACCGTTGATCTCATCGATGGGAGAGACGTAATCATCATCCTCACTGGTGAGGCCGAGTTCAGAGCCATAGCATTGGTGGACAATGTGCCAGAGCTCTTGAGGGGACAACGTCTGGGAGGAGAGCACAGCATTAGAAAAGAGAAAAAGCACTGCAGTTGAAGAGCTTGGATGAACAGGGCAAAATCAGTCCAGGCTTATCTGTTTAGTCCTGACACAGATACATGCAACACATACCCCCCCCCAATACAGTCTAGAACCCAACATTAAACATCTGGTTCCTATTTTCAGAAACTGGGCAGAGGCTTCACTCACACAGAGACAGGGACATACAAGAAAAAATAAAAAATAAATGACAAGATCTGAAGGTTGTTTCTGCAGGAGCAATGGGTCCGTTCTTACCTTATCCAGGAGCGTATTCTGCCAGAGGCGGAAGATCAGCATGAAGCAGCGGTCACGGGCCCCGAAAGAGGTGAAGAAATGCTGGGAACGGCAAGTGAAGAGAGAGCCTGAGATCAGTGCCCCAAGATCAGTGGGATCAAGGTGAATATTCATAGCTTCTACCTACAAGTTGTGCGCATGCTGTCGTTGCACAGCAGGGCTGAGGAACCTGCAGTCATTCAGATGTTGTTGGGCACCAACTCTCATCATCTGTGGCCACTGACCATGCTGGCTGGCACTGCTGGGAGCCCAACAACATGGGGAACCCAGTATGGGGGATGCTGATAAAAGTGCAGAAAGCAAGTGTTGGTATCATCACCTATCAACCTCAAAGTTTTGCATTGCTTGGATTATCCTTTGCAATACTGCTTGCCATGAGACATAGGGGCGGGTGGGAAATGAGTCGACTTGATACCATTTGATCAGACAGGTTATGGGGTTCCATTCACCTGCCAAAATGGCCCACCAGGGATCGGGGATCCCAGGATCTGGCCAGCCAGCTCATGTCTTTGTCTCATCTCAATGTCATTATCAAAGTTCACCCTTTTACTAGCCACACTTGTGCTCTGGACTAATTGCCTGCAATGACTACATCCTGATAGCTGTCTATCAACAGTTGATAAGGTCAGTTAGAATCCTGAGATCCACAGGGCACATGAAATGAACGAGACTTCCTGCAGAAGGTGGTGGACTCTCCTGCCTTCGAGGTTTTTAAGCAGAGGTTGAATGACTATCTGTCAGTAATGCTTTAGTAGAGATTCCTGCATTGCAGGGGGTTGAACCAGATGATCTTGGGGGGTCCCTTCCAGTTCTACGATTCTATGATTCTACTGTTAAGTACAGCAAAAGCAATTAAATGCTATTAAGAGGCAACTAGCTCACATGAACTGTTCCAGAGGCACACCCGAGAGTCACCCGATGTTCTTTTCCCTTTTGCTTTTGCGGGGCATTGCCCCTCTAGCTGAGATAACGTATCAGAAACAGGGACACAGGAGATGTCTAGGAAAATAAAAGGCTGCACACTCTGCAGACATTAATCTCTGCGGAGCACAGCCTGTCCAGACACTGATAAAACTTTAGCTGAAGGGTGGGGTGAGGAGGACGGGAACTGTTGGGTCAGGGTGCAAACCAGCAACTGTGGGCTGGAGGCGAGGCCTAGGGCTGTGAGCTTGTTTTGAACAGGAGGAGGCAACAAGGCTCATCTCTCACGTCCTGTGCCCTTGCGCTTCTATGTTTGCTGGGGCACAAAGGTTAGCAGGAAGTGGAGCACACAGATATGATTAGGATCATATCCACTGGCATGAGATTCACACTGAGAACAAAAGTCCAAGACCTTAGGGAAGCAGGTCAGAGGAGGAGGAGGAGGAAGAGGAAGAGGAAGCCGAGGGCAGGGCACTTCCTAACAGCTCCCCTTCACAGCTCCAGAAACCAGGTTTTCCTCATGCACATGTGCACTCATGCACAGCTTCAAAATGGCCATTGGAAACTCAGTAATGTTGGGAAGGGCACCATGACTGGAACTGTGCAAAGCAAGCTGCAACTATCACACAGGGAGCAGAATATCAGCTGGCACAGGGGTGAGCCGCCTTCCACCTTACCAGGTGGGAACACAGCTCAGTGGGAAAGTGCAAGCTTTGGATACAGAAGGTCCCTGGCATCTTCAGAAATAGCAGGTGGGAAATATTATTAGATTGGCTGGCCAGCAAACACCCCCACGGGCAAACACTGACAGGTAGATGGTGCTACCACAATGTTTACCATCTGATGTCATGGTGATGCCGAGCAACTGACAGGTAGGTGGCTCCGTCCACCGGTCAAAGTTGACCTGCAGGGTGCGCGTGTGGAGATGGAGGTCTTATTTCAGTTTTGCATGCCGTATACCGTCTTACTGTATTTTGGTGGAAGTGTGGCTTGTGACTATTTAAATAAATAATATAACAGCGTGTCATAACGTTTACAAAGCAAGAACGTACGCTGAAGATCTACAAACAGCTGCAACCCAAGAAATTTGTATTCGGTGATCTTAGAGAACTGCATTCTTGGCTTAAGAATTTTAGAAATTATTATTGTCTGCTAAATGTCTACACCGCCCTTTGTCTAAAGATCACTAGAAATGCCCAGCTCGATCACACCAAGGCCTACCTAGCCTAGAATTATTTGCAAGAATCCCAGCTGCTTCACCAGAATTGGCCACTGGTCCTTTCCTGTTGGCCACTGTTGGAGCCCCGAAAGATCTTTGGCCTGTTCCAGCAGGTGCCTCCTTTTATGTTCTAGGCACCTGGAGAGCCACAGGTTCTCCAGTCCAGCTCTGGAATGTGCATAACACGGGAGTCAGCCCAAAGCACACACACACACACCCGGCTCACCTTCTCGGTCTCTGTGCAGATCTGAATCGCGTTGGGGATCAGCTTGGCCGTCTTCTCCTTCCTGATGCATTTCACCTCCTTCAGTTGGATGGAGATCTGTTGCGGACGAGTAACATAACAGGGATCAGTGGCAGCAGGGGGGAAGGCAAAGGGGCTCACCTGTGTACCTGACCCATCTCTCCCTAGGCTACCTCGCCAAGGCACTCACCGTGGTCTCCCATCGGAAGATGTTGCTGTAGAAGCAGATCCAGTTCTCCGATAGGTAAAGGCGCCCTTGAAGCAAGATGTCACGCTGCAGCGCACAGGAGTAATCTGAGGAGAAGGGAGACGTCAGCTGCTGAGAGCAAGTGTTTGGGTTCAAGGCAGAGTCGGGGGGGGGATTGGGGGAGCAGCAGCAGGCTTGTGAGGAGACCAATCCTGTTGATAAGTGGGATGAAGGCCACAGCTGCTGGGCACTGACCCAAGGCTGTTCTGTTTTTAATTTTTAATTTGCTTTTCTGTTACAATTCAGCATTAATACATAAACTGTTACATTCAAAAAGAAATAATAATAAGAGTACATCTTTTCATACACTTCCCTCACCCTCTTTCCATGGTTTCCTATCTAGTCCCCACCTATCCACGTCTTCTTGTTCTTCTCAGTTTTCTCTCTCTCCCTCTCCTATCTCATGATATAACTGAGTTATTCTCACCCTGATAGGTTAATTATCTTGCTATAATGGTTTTTCATATAGTCTAATGGCCAATCCTCCTTGAACCTTTTATCATCTCAGCTTCTTATTATGTCAGTCATACCAGCTAATTCCGCGTATCCCGGCAGTTTACGCTGCCACTCATCTTTTGCTGCTCTGTTTTCATTTCATTTTCCAAAATATATTGCTCTGCCTTACTGTTTTCTTTTGGGGTAGGTTGCAATCACATAAAAACGCAGCGACACAGTGACTAAAGCTGCAGTAACAAAGCAGATGCAAAGCTTGGTTAAAAACAGCCCACGTCTCTAAAAAGTCTAGGTGAAGAAAAAAAACTGGTGCCTAAACAATAACAAAGAAGGCATCGCCTCATTTCAAAGGGAGCTCCCCATGTCAGGCTCAGCAGCCAGAAGCGCCCTCTCTGTGGTCACTCCCCTGCCTCACATCTGACGTTGGCGCACCCAGAGGAGCGCGTGGGCAGGTGACCTCCATTTACTGGCAGGTTGATACGGGAGCAGTCAGTCCTTTAGAGCACTTATTCTAGAGACAGGACATCAGAATGGTTGCAGGTGACTAAACAGGACACTTCAAAACCAGAGGCTTTAACTGATTTAATAGTTGTTCCATTGTTCTGTGGATAAAGGACAACAGTTTTGTGAAGGACTCTCTAACCTAGGAGTGGGAAACTTTCTTTCTGCCAAGGGCCACATTTCCTCAGGGGTAATGTGCTAGGAGCCATGTGCTGGCAGTGGTTAGGACGACTAAAGCAAAAACTGGGTGGGACACCCCTTTTCTCCTTCTGCAACCCCTTTCTCGTTCTCTCCATCACTCCCCTTTCCCTTTCCTTATGCCACCTCCCTTCGTGTGTGTGTGTGTGTGTGTGTGTGTGTGTGTGAGAGAGAGAGAGAGAGAGAGAGAGAGAGAGATCCCATTTTCCCTGCCTCTCTCCTTTTCCCCATTTCCCCCTTTCTTGATACCCACATGAAATTAGGCTAAGGGTTGCATTTAAACACACACACACAACTCCCAGCATCTTCATCAAACTACAGTTCTCCGGTGTCTTGGGGAGCAAGTCTACTCTAGACCATTAAACTGGCACTCAGCTCATTTGTAAGCTTTTTTGTGCTGATTGGCACAAAGAGGCAATTTATGAGGTGTCCAGAAATAGGAATCAGCAAGCCTGCTAGTGCAGAAAAAAGATATGTAGGAGAGATCAGGCTGTGAATAAAGCGGGGGTGTCACAATGAATTTCTCTTCCAACCTGTGAACGGGGCCAATTGGATCTATACTTACAGACGGGGAGGGTAGGGGCTAATCTAAATTCCAACTATAATTCCTTTATACATTTTGACAGGAGTGGAATCCTCAGCCAGGAGAACTTAAAGGATGGACAGGAAAGACAAGAGAACCTAAAATGCAAGAAACTGCAAGGAAACCTCTCTCACATCCTAATCATGACACATACGAAATTAGAAAAGAACACGTTCTACAAAATGATCTCTCTCTCACAGCCAAAGGCTAGAGCCTTCAGAGACTAACTGCCTTTGAATGTGCATTATGTCAGGCATGCTTAAGTTTGCACCCTGGTTCTGGGCCAAGAGAAGTGAAGCGCACAATCTTTGCACAATCTTTTAAAAATGCCAGTCAGGTAATAATATTGCAAGGGAGAAAGATATTTCAATTTGCACTTAAAAACAACAACAACAAAACCATTTATCTCCCCTCCTTTGCACACAATGGGACAAGTGGATTTTGCCCTCCCTGTGCTTTCAAATTCTCCAGAAATCATAACTCTGCACAGAGAAGCATCAAACCAGTTCTCAAATAAGTCTTTGGTCTCATCATGCATTTAAAGCATGTTGCTTCCCCCCAGAGAAGCCTGGGAACTGCTGTTTGTTAAGGGTACTGGGGACTGTCATGTGCTTTAAATGCATGCTGTGGCTGTCACCAACTCTGATCTCCTCTATCATCTACTGCAGCAAAGACAGAGTTTGTGGAAGCCCTCAAGAAGTTGCTGTCCTTCCATCTTCCTTGGCCCCATGGGGACTGATGGGAGTTGGAGTCCAACAACACCTGGAGGGCCACCACAGGCTCCCCACCCCAGCTCCACACTATCAACCATCACATGTAGGCCTGCTGATACACCTCATTCACCACCTACTTTGGATCCCACCGTTTGGCATAGCGTCCCTGCACCGCCCTTCTCCTCCTGTCTCTCACCTACAAGAAGCCGCTCCGTTTCAGGCAGTCCCTTGAAGATCCTGCGAAAATCCTCGTTGCGCTGCTTGTACGTGGGGCTCAGCATCTGCCAAAGACAACCAGGCCCTTCAAGATGGAAGTGTTCCCTTCCTATCCCTCCCACGGGACCCTCGGCCCAAGAGGCACCCAGCTCAGAAGAAAACTATCTATGCCCACTTCCAGCACCATGCAGAGAGCTGGAGGCAGGAGCTATTGGTTTAGCAGGGCCATCCTATGGCATGGGATAAGAGAGCAACTGGGATGACTTTTATTTTCCCATCAACGGCCTCGGCCCAGTATACACAAAGGAGTATCTCCACCCCCATCATTCACTGAGGTCCAGCTCCGAGGGCCTTCTGGGAGTTCCCTCACTGCGAGAAGTGAGGTTACAGGGAACCAGGCACAGGGTCTTCTCGGTGGTGGCACCCGCCCTGTGGAACGCCCTCCCATCAGATGTCAAGGAGATACAGAACTACATAACTTTTAGAAGACATCTGGATGAAGCCCTGTATGAGGAAATTTTTTAATATTTGACATTTTACTGGTTTTAAATATGTGCTTTAAGCTGCCCAGAGTGGCTGGGGAAACCCAGCTAGATGGGCAGGGTATTATAAACACCACCACTATCACCACCTTAAAAAAAGAATGCCACTCTTCCTACAAGGAGCCACAAACAGTATACACAGGCCTCCCCATTTTATTCTAACAACCCTGTGAGGTAGGTTACGTTGTGAGGTTAGATGGCTCAAGGCCACCCGCCTGTGGCTCACAGCTGAGTGAGGATTTCAACCTGGCTCTTTCCTCTATTTTAAGTCCAGCACTCTAACTACTAAACCACACTGGGGCTGTGTAATTAGCGGCTTAAAACACAGCGGAGGTCATTATTTTCCTCAGTTTGGATCAAAGCTGGTTTGGGGGAGGGGGTGAATGGATCAAAATGCAGTATTTCGTAAGAAACAAGGGGGGGTGGATAGATAAGGCTTGTGGCTAACCTCATGCACACACCACTTCCCAAACCTGGGGTGGGAGTACACTAGATGCAGAGTAAACAGGAGTGTGTACACAGCCTTGCTATCTGAGGCTGCCGAGACCTGCTGGTTGGAGTGGAGGGTCTGGGTGGGGGTGGCAACTGATAACCTCAGGGGATGGACAAAGGGCCCCAGAGCTTACAGAAGAGCTTCAGAAAGGAAATGCAATGCACTGCAGCCAAGCCAAGCTGTTTAGGGGTTGATGTAGTAGAAGGATGAGAGAGGAGCAAGGCAAGACCAGGCTGCGTTTTAAGCTGTGTACATAGACCCAGTGTGGTGTAGTAGTTCGACTACACGCACCCTGGAGGTAAAGAAGCAGAACCGAGGAAGGAGGGAGGTGGTGGGGTGCTAAGCAAAAGTCAAGAGAAGTAGGAAGAGCGAGGCATCTCACTTACTCTGTCCAGAGGGAGCGTCTTAACCCAGGGAGCAAGGGCAGCAGGCGAAGGAGGTTTCCAAGCAGCATCAGCGTGGGTTGCAGGGTGGGCGCACGCAAAGGAAGACAGCAGCAGCGCTAGATTCAGAAAATTCAGCAAACGCGCTGGCACAAGAATGGACAGGTTGCAGCGCGGGGTGGAGAAAGGGCAGCGCGCCAGCAAGAAGGCAAGGTGCAGGATTGGTGCGATATCATCAGCACAGAAAGCGGGGGTGGATGGGTCAAGAACGGGGCTGACAGTGGAATGGGGGGGGGGAGAGCGGGGAGCGCGGCTGGCAAAGTGTCAGCGGAAGGATGGGGTTAAAACAGCAGAAGCACAAAAGAGGAAGATCGGAGAGAGGGAGGGAGCAGGCTGGGGCAAGGGGGTGGGGTTCTCGCAGGGGCCCCGAGGGTCATGGAAAGTGCTCGGGAGGAGGTCGGGGCGCGCTTCCTTTTTCGCAGGGGTCGGATCCCGAAGGGGGGATATGCAGAAGGGCCGGGGAGGAAGTAAAAGTGGGGGCGCAGAGGAGAGTGAAAGGAGGGCGGCGGAGGAAAGTTTCTGGAGCCCATCGAAGACGCGGAGAGGCCTCCCCCAGGGACAGCTCCGCAGCTCCTGTTACACCGCCCAGCCATTGGCTACGGGTGCCTGGGTGTCACTTACAGGAAACAAAAGGGGGCTGGGTGTCAGGCTGCAGTTAACCATCTCCTGCCCACGTGGGGGACTCTGCCCCCCGGCGAAGGGGAGGCGACCTCCGCCGGCCCGCCTCAACCCCGGCGCACCGCTTCACTTCTGAAGAATTCCTCTTCCGGAAGCCATTGCAAAACACACCGAGAGATAAAACTCAGCGGCGAGGGATTCACGCTCTGCACGTGCGCAGAGACACCGTCTTGGTCTTTCCCTACGTATTACTGTACTAGATTCCCGTCGGTTTGGTACTGAAAACAAGATTCCGAGGCTGAGCCTGCCTTCTTCGCTCGAAGGATTTTTTTTTTTATCTCGCCCCCTAGAAAGGTTCCCAGGGCAGCTTACCCAAAGAAGTAGGAAGAGTGATAAGAAAAAAATAAGACGTCGATTAAAAGTTTAGGTGCGAAACTCGGCAGCGGCAATGGCAAAACGGGTTCGATCCGCGTATGGGGCAGCGGCATATTCCTGCATTGCAGGGGGTTAGACTAGATGAGCCGCAGGATCCCTTCCAACTCTAGGATCCTGTGATTCCCTGGCCATGCCCTCCACATCCGCTGCTCTTTGTTCTACGCTTGCTGCCAAAGCAGAAAGGGAAATATATATATATACACACCTATAAGATTGGGGGAAGGAGGAATAAGAGATAAGATTGCGCCATCTTGCAGTCTTGTCTAGCTAAACCTTGTTCCCCACCACCAGCCATGCCCCTCCCCAGTGCTTTTTTTCTTTAAAACCTTGTTTAGGGGTACTCTCATTTTCCTACTTATTTAAATACTGCCCCTCAATGAGGCCAAACTTAGATTCACAAAATGTTTAGGGGTATGCGTGTCCCCCCCCCGAAAAAAGCACTGCCCCTCCCCTTTGCCACCCCTCAAATGCTTGTGCATTTCATTCAATGAGACTAGCCAGATCTGCTCATGGAGCAGAATGGGGAGAGGGCTGTACCACTGCAGGCAGGGGTACATTTGCACACCTCACATTTTAATGTCCCTACATTTGAGTGGGGGAGGAATATGCCACAGCTAGAAATCTACCATATCAATGAGACAGAAAGGTTCTAAGCCAGTCATCTTCCCTGCTGTGCTAGGTTTCCAACTGCAAGGAGCATTTGTTTGTTTACATACTCAGATTATTCCCATGCCTGCGGTCTATAAAAAAGTGCTCATCGTGATTAAAACATGGTTTGGGAATATAAATAGACTCCCAGTTTAAAGCACTGATTTATTTCCTACACTGCCTTTTAGGTTCCAGAATATCCTCTCCCTCCCTCGGGTTTGAATCCCCACTCAGTCATGAAGGGCCACAGGGTGAATTTTGAGCCAGTCACAGCAACCTCTCTGCCTACCAACCTCACAGGGTTGTTGACAGGAGCTCCAGGGATGAAGGGATGCAAGATGCTGATTCAGATAGGAACCACAACAGGGCACAAAAGGGCAGGGCTTTAGGGCAGACATCCAACAGGGATGGCTTATGATATGGGGCAGCTAGGACCTAATTTAATAACCTCACTGCAACACTGCCCACTGGGGTCCCAAATCTAGATTCCTCTCCCCACCATCACCACCAATGCAATGCTTGTTATTTTTTAAAAAATAATATTTCGATTGCTGTTTGTGTGAACAGTGTCACATTTAGAGTGGCCGTAAAAGTTTCATAAGACAAGGAACTACAATCGTCGTTAAGTAAATATTACTTAACGGTAATATTTACTTAATATGACTTAGTATTCGTAGAGTTTCTTTGTGAACCAAGGCTTTTGGCGCAGTGACACCAGGGATCGAGAACACTGTTCCTATTGAAACCAAGCACTTGCCATCCGGATATTTCATCACCAACTGGAAATGTATTTGTATCGCCAAGGACTTTTCATAGGATTAATGTAACTCAGTACTGATCCATGTGTACAGTGTTCTATGATTTTGTAATTGCAGTTTTACGACGTTTCAATTATCTTATTGTTCAATGCCTTGGTTTTTATTTTTTTTTAATATACTTTAAAAATAGTAATGAGTGGGGGTGGAGGAAGTAAAACCATGAAAGCAAACCCATGAAATGCTGGCCACACTACTCCAAAGGTTTTGGACTGAAATCCTAATCACACATATTAGGGAGTAAGTTCCATTGAACTTAATAGGGCAAACCTCTCAGTAAACAAGCACAAGGGAGAAAGTTCATACAGATGGATTTCCCAATGACAGAATTAGCATCCCGGGGGGGGGGGGATTTTTGGAAAATCAGCAAAAAAAAGTTCAACAACTTTTTGTGTTGATATTCACTTCTGGAAATATGGCTCCAACGTGCAATCCTGAGGCACGCACACACACACACACTCAGAAGCTGGCCCTGCTCTGGGGCTTACTTCTTAATAAACTCCGTGTTTAGGGTTGCAGTCTTACAAACGTATACACCAGGCATAGGTAACCTCGGCCCTCCAGATGTTTTGGGACTACTATTCCCATCATCCCTGACCACTGGTCCTGTTAGCTAGGGATCATGGGAGTTGTAGTCCCAAAACATCTGGAGGGCCGAGGTTGCCTATGCCTGGTATACACTATACATTTAAAAGCACACAATTTCCCTCAAAGGACCCTGGGAACTGTTGCTGGGTTAAGGGTGCTGGGAATTGCAGCTCCCTGAGGGGTAAACTCCCATTCCCAGGATTCTTAGGAGGAAGTCATGTGTCTTAAAATTACAGTGTGTGCGCAGCTTTAGTCACAAATAACTTTAAGTGGCATGAAGGCCGTGAACTGAGATGCGTGCCCTTTCCTGCTCTCTCTTTTTGGATGGATACCAGAAGGGCCTGCCTTTTCATACGTTGGCAATATTGCTATGCACTTTTAATAGCTTCTTAATGGCCCAAAGCTGGAGGCGTTCTATTCTTGTGTACACCCCAATGGAAGAACAAAAATAACAACTTACACTGTACCAGCTCTGCATTTTCTGAAAGAAAGAAAAGAGAGAGAGAGTTAGTGTAAGCCACATGTTAACCTGGGGTGATGAACTTTTTTTCAGCCCAAGCATCACATTCCCTTCCATGCAACATTTCAAGGGCCACATGCCAGTGGCCGGCGGTGACACAGGCAAAAGTGGGCAGATTAACTAATGCAAAGTTTGCCTTTATGCAGTAGGGCAATTCCTGCACACAGTTGCCCACCCCTCTCTATCCTCCATCCAAACATGTTCAAGGACACATCAGGGACAGACAAAAACACAAAGTGGGAGGACAAAACAGGGCCAATGAGGGGTGGGCTTCAATCAGGAAAGGGCCAATGTTCAATTTTATGCATGCCCATTAATTTTAATTACATAAGTATTCATTACACAGGTATAAGATGTAATTAACTTTAGTATTTTAATTTCTGGTGTATGAAGAGGAGCAGGGGGAAGCCACTTTGTGCTAACAGAAGTCCTTGCGCTGGTTTATGCTAGTTAAATACAGCCTAATAATTTTAAAAGAAAACCAAACAGTGGTCAACTAAACAATGCCAGCGGAAACAGAAAACCTTAAGTGTCTGAAAGGGGGCACCTCCCATGGGTGGTTGTTCCATAATCTGGGTGCTCAAGTTGAAAAGGCCTTCTCCCTTGTTCCACCAACCAAACCTCCTTCAGATCTGCCACCCTAAGAAGAGCCTCAGAAGCTGAGCAGAGTTCCCCAAACAGGTTCACCGTCTCTCATCTCTCGCCACACATGTCCCCACCCATTCTACCTTGTTATTACGGATGAAGCTGCGCCCACTGAGGGGGTAGTTCAGTGGGGTGCTGGGCGGGTGCACTGCTTGAGGGGTCCGCTCTGCTGCATTCTCTGAGCCTTTCTCCACCATGGCTTCCGGGGTCAACTCTGGAGGAGGTCGTGGCGGCAACTGCAACAAGCGCTTCCTCAGAGACGGGGAGCTGCTTGGAGTCGTACGTGGGGATGTGGTGCCTGTGCTGGAAGGAAGCAGAGAGACAATGATGAGCCAAGGCCCCAATTTAAACACTACCGTTCCCAAGTTGCCCAGGAACAAAACTCAAGATGATCTCTATGCCGTGTTTGCCTTAATACAAAGCATTCCCCACGTTGGTCCTTCTAACCCTCTATCTTGCTTTCACCCTCCAAACAACATCCAGCTCACATGTAACCCCTAAGAGGACCTGTGTCTTTAAGAATTGCGGAGAACTGAATTGTATTTATCAGGAAGGACAGATCCTGAAGCTGAGGCTCCAATACTTTGGCCACCTCATGGGAAGAGAAGACTCCCTGGAAAAGACCCTGATGTTGGGAAAGATTGGGGGCACAAGGAAAAGGGGATGACAGAGGACAAGATGGTTGGACATTGTTCTTGAAGCTACCAACATGAGTTTGACCAAACTGCAGGAGGTAGTGGAAGACAAGAGTGCCTGGCGTGCTCTGGTCCATGGGGTCACGATGAGTCAGACACAACTAAATGACTAAATAACAAGAATCATTGAGTGCATTTATTTCCCACCTGTCCTGCATGGACCTCAAGATGGCATACAAAGGAGTTCTAAGCAGACCCAGGCTTGCTTAGCATCATCATCAAGGTGGCTGCAGCCACTGCCATATCTTGCTGGGATACAAAAAAACCAACAACCTGCCGCCATTCAGTTTCTCCCATCACTGAAAAACTATGGATGCTTCCAGACTGGGGAGATGGGGCAAACGGGTCACTGAGAAATATCTCAATGGTTGCTGGCAACACATTGTGGTGGTGGTTACTCAGCGCTTTTTTTCCTAAAAAAATGTTTAGGGGTACTCTCATTTTGACTCAAAATCATCATTTTATAGTTCAAATTGGGAAAAATAATTATAGTAAATGGACAAAAGTACAAAGATTCACAAAATGTTTAGGGGTATGTGTATCCCTGCGTACCCCCAGAAAAAAGCACTGTGGTTACTCATCAGAAAGCATATAACCCAGATTAAATGAGCAAAAAAATACAGGCTGGTATTTTGATGCCAAAGACACCTGGTGGATGTTACAAAAAAAAGGGGGGAGCTTTCCATGCATGAAGAGTACCCGTCTTGGAGCACCCTGTAACAGGAAAATCCATATTCTCTGTACTATTGAACTTTTAAAGACACAGAAACCCTCTCTGCAGCTTAACAAATTTCCAAGTTGGGTTTCTTGATTTTGTTTTTTCATTTCCTGTCCGGCAGAAGCTATTACTAGAGCAGAGGAAATGTAAACAGGAAAGCTCCCAGCTCATGAGAAGAAACAGGATCCTAATCCCAGAGTCAGGTCACCTGAGGAAACGCCAGAGATTCTAAGAGACACTCAGAAGGGGAGTGAAGAGCAAACTGGAGTCAGATTTGTGGGCAAACCACCCTCAGCTAAGGACCCAGTTTGTATAACGGACCAGATACTCTCCTTCCCAAATCCACGGCGTACGAAATAATACGAGGCCACACCCAATTTGTACAGGTCTTCTCCTCCAAAAAAGAAAGAGTGAAAGGAAGTTGTGTATATGACTATCCATGCTTATTACCACAGTGTAGTTATCCCCCCTCCAGTTTATCTTTGCAGCAACCCTGTGAGGTAGGCTAAGATGAGAGACGGACTGGCCCAAGGTTGCCCAGTGAGCTTCGTGGCTCAGTGGGAACTAGAACCCAGGTCTTAATCCAACACTCCAGCCACTACACCACACTGGCTCCCCATCCATACTGCCCACAAGCCATGGGGAAAGGGATTCCCCCCCCCCCTGTTACTGTTCCTACTGGGCTCCCATCTATGTCCGTGTGTGAGCAGGTCCTGTGAAAAGCCTTTGAAATGAAGGATGGGAAGACGAATGTTTGCCAGTGGCCTCCGGGACATGCCAAGAGAATTATTTTATAATGAATCAAAAAGCGAGGCCTGTAGCGTCGATTACTCCTGTTCCACCCTATTACTCCTTCCATTCGGTCATCTGGGTTATGCCCCCCAATAATCTCCTTTGCCACATGTTCTATAACCATGATTAGCAATTATGACATGCACTTAAAAAACAAAAATTAGGCATGTACAGGGATGCATAGCTATCAACACCACAGCACACAAGGCGCATTTTAAGCCTTCTCAGTTGCAGTCTTGCTTAAAAAAAACCTGCCCTCCTCAAATTAGCAAGTAGCCTTATGGGAAAATGTCTTTCCTTATGCAGATTGTTGCAGAGGCAAGCAGTGATTTTTTAAAATCAAGACTACATCAAGGAGAGAAGGCTTAAACCTCTCCTCCCCATGAGCTCTGCAGCCCCCTACAATTGGCATTTTGTTTTTTAAAAAACCCACAGTATGACTGCTAATCAGGTCATTAATGTACCGTGTATCCTTGGAGCATGCTCAGTTCCCCTTGGGAAGTTTTTGGAAACCCCACCAGCAGCGTTTAGGTGTTCTCCCCGCTTGAAGATTGCTTCTACAAGCTGTGGGGTTCCCCCAAACCTGATACCTTCATCTTGTGAATGGGCCGTGCTGTTTTAGCGACATAAGCCACTGCACTCACCTATGAGCACCGGAACCAGTGAAGCTATGGAACATCCAAACCATGCATTTAAAACATCCTGGGAACCACAGTTTACCCCCCCCCCCCCCGCCACAGAGCTACCATCCCAGCGCCATTTACAAACTATAGCTCCCAGGATTCTTTGGGGGAAGTCATGTGCTTTTAAGTGTTTGGCATAGAGTGCCTTACAGCAATTGTCTTATTTACTCCCATGACAGCCTTGTAAGCAAAGGCATAAGGAACCGAGGCTAAAATAATACAACTTGCCAAAGGCCGCTCTGACAGCTCATGACTTAAGCAAGGATTTGAAACCAGGACACCCTGATCACAGGAAAACATGCATCACATCAAGGAATATTCCCATGCAAGCAAATTTTCTTGTTTTAATTAGGGCTGTCACTTCATTGGAGGAATATTAACTGAACGATTATAAAAGCGTTAACTGATAAATACGTTAGTTAAATCTGCAAAATTTGCTCATGAATAAAGCAATCGGGGGGGTGGGGGGGACATTTGTTTTTCAACGGTGCATGACTATATCAAAGCATCATCATAGAAGAAGCATTCTCTCTTGAGTGAAATAATTCTTCTAAAAGAGAGCTGGTAGTTAAAAGGAGCTGCATTAAAATCACCTTCATTTCAAATAAAGATGAATTATGATTAAATAACAATGAAGCCTCATTGATCAGGAGGCTGTTTTAAGTTGCCCAACATGTTTTTACAAAATTATTTCTTCCATTGACAGCCCTAGCTTTAATAATTATGAGCATGTGAATAAAAGGAAGGGGTTAAAGTGCATCACCATCTCATTTAGGGATGGAATCCTGAACAGTAACAAGGGCAGACTTTGCCAACCTGATGTGCTGGCTGGGGCTGATGGGAGTTGTAGTCCAAAACATTGGGAAGGCATTCAAGGTTGGCAAAGGCTGAACTAGGGGTAATGTTTCATTGAGCACAATGGGAATTACTTCCAAGCAAATGCACATGTAGGCTTGTGCTGGACTCCATTTCCCCCCACCATCCTTGAAATCAGAGTGATCATAATAGTCTGAGGCTTATTTATTATGTGCTGCGTGGCAAACACAACCTATGTTTAAACTGTTAATTTAATAATAATAATAATAATAATAATAATAATAATAATAATAATAATAATAATAAATTTATTTATATCCCGCCCTCCCCAGCCAAAGCCGGGCTCAGAGCAGCTAACAACAATAAAATAAATACAACTTTCTAAAATCATTTCATTATAAAATTAATTCAAATCAGATTAATGGCAACCATTGGGCTAGAGTTCTGTGAGGATTGCCAAAAGAGTTAGAGTTTAATCCGTGCTAGGGCTATAGTAAGGAAGAGTAGAGAGCTGAAACTGGTCAAGACAAAACCAAACAGAATAAGAGACTGACCCATGTGGACGCCCCATAAGCTGTACCAAAGGAATGGGGAACCTCCAGGGGCTGTTGGACACCAACTCCCATCAGCCATGGCCAGCATGGCCAATTGCCAAGGAAGATGAGAGTTGTAGTCCAACAACAACACATGCAGGGCTACAGGTTCACCCCTGGTACCTCTTCAATCATAAATCTAGCAAGCAACAAGAATAAAACAAGGATAAAGGAAAGATAAACCAAAACTCCACCTCCTAAATGTGGAAGAATTGGGAAATCTGAAGTTTTTTAATTTGGGCCAGGCTAGCAAATAAAGTGGTACCTCAGGTTAAGAACTTAATTCGTTCTGGAGGTCCATTCTTAACCTGAAACTGTTATTAAACTGAGGTACCACTTTAGCTAATGGGGCCTCCCGCTGACGCCGCGCTATTTCTGTTCTCATCCTGAAGCAAAGTTCTTAACCCGCGGTACTATTTCTGGGTTAGCGGAGTCTGTAACCTGAAGCATCTGTAACCCAAGGTACCACTGTAGTGGTTTGTTTGTTTGACTTGTCTACGTGTAGCAAGGAAGCTGTGGCAAACTGGGAAAGAGCTGGTTCCTTTCCTTTCCAAGCCATCGGAAAGTCACAAATGGCTAATACTACCTTCCTTTTGCAGACAGGGTAGTTGTGGTTCACTGTCTACAGGGCCAGCATAAGGGATCCAAGTTATGGAGCTTGTATCCCACACCCAATGGGAGCATTCCCATTTCAGGCTCTCAAAAACCCTGTTGAGGTGGATGAGGCCAACATAGAAGCAGCCAGATCAAGATTACTATCTGTGCTTCAAGGCCGAGTGAGATTTGAATCCGTTCCTGCCCAGACAAAGCTTCAGACTCTGTCCGCTCTGCTGCATGGAATGCCAGGCACCAGTATCATGCGATTGGAGGCAATGTCAGGTTCTGCGACAATCTGCAAACAGCAAGGGCTGGGAATCTGGGAATAAGGCAGCGCCAGGATACTGGGTGTGGTGGTTTCAGGAGACATGTTTCCTCACACTTCCACGCTTATCATTATGCACACACACACACACACATACAGAGAGAGAGAGAGAGACCTGCCCCGATCCAGCAAGGAACTTACCGGCCACCCAAGGATCTGCCCTGTGTCCTGGTGCAAACGAGAGCAAGAAAGAAAGAGAGTGGAGGGAAATTCATGAGAACAAGAAATCAGGGTGTGGGGGGAGAGAAAAAGGCAGAAAGAGAAGGGCACCCAAAGAAGATAAGAGCAAGATAAAAAGATCTGCAGAGCTGTTTGGGCTACGCAGCTCACACCGTTATTTTGGCCCTCGCTCACCCGCATGCACACAAACCCCGCCTCTGTCTGCCCTTCCCGGACAGCCCCTTGCAGCAGGTGGCTGCTTTGCACTGAACAGCTGCAGGGGGAAACATACACACAGGCCAGTGTTTGGGAGGATGGCTGTCCCAAATGCTTTCTCTATCCTCTTCCTGCGGCACCCAGCCTCTTCAGAGAGTGTAGTTCTGTCTGGCCAGCCTGTAGTCCCCCAACCTCCGAAATCAGTATTTGTTTCTATGCCTATAGTGGATTCCAAGAAAAGAGCACGATGTTTTTGATACCAGGACAAGAGGCAAAAGCCAAGGCAAAGCCGAGCCCCCTGGCTCTCTGCCCAAAGAGGTGAGGTGTAAACTCTGGTCTCCTTCCCCCGACATGTGCATATCCTGGCAAGTCCCTTCTCAAACACCGCTTGGGTTCCATGAACTGAGTTTCAATTCCTTTCACTGTTCTAAAATTGGGCCTCACCATCACTGTGTCTGATGCCACGTGTCTGATTTTACAAGGGGCAACCCTGCTACCTGAAGGGCTGTTGAAGGGCACACTTCTATTTAAACAGAGTCTGGTTTAAACATAAAGAACCCTAAGAAGGGAGAGCAGGATGTCGCCCATCAGCAGCAAGCACTTGTGCGTAGATGTAGCAGACACATAGGTCGCCTGGTCACAGACTTCCCCGCTATGGGGAGGTGCATTGTGTTTCTATTTAGATTGCAGCAAGTCATCCTAAATTTGCATTTATGCACGTCAACAAAATCTTACTACAGGTGGAGGTACATGTTCCCCGATAAATCAGGGCATTACATCTATGTCCCAGATACCTCGATATCTGTCTACTTTATCGGCTGCGTCGCATAGATTCGCATTTGTTAGAGCCAGATTTAATGTGTTCCCCTCAAATGTGCTGAGCAATAGATTTTCTAACGGTAAAACCTCTGTTTTATGCGCATGTGACAACAAATCAATAGAATCCCTCTATCATATCTTGTTTAATTGCCCCTTATACGTTGTTCCCCGATCAAGGATCCTGAGTTCAATCATTCTGGAAATTGCTGCTAAACCACCTGAATTACATCTAGCTTATCTACTCCAGGACATTGACTCTTGTAGAACATTACAGGTTGCTAGATTCCTGATTTCAGTTCTTTCATATAAAAGACTTCATGGAATGCTGCATGACTATTAAAAATCCAGTAAACTCTATGCACCATCTTTATCCTCAAGGCCATAACACGGTACATCTAGAGATTGTAAATAATGTGAAGGAGATTAGGCGTTGAAATATTTTAGTTGATATTTTAGATTGTAAAATGCTATTTTATCTATTGATTTGTTTTACCTTGTGGGCTTATAGCCGAATAAAGTATTATCTATCTATCTATGCACGTCAACTTGCATGTGCAAATCACTAAACCTCTTTCATGCTCATTTTGTTTATTAAATTTATATACCACCCTTTATCAAAAGATCTCAGGGCAGTACAAGATAAAAGCACGACATAAAAGGACAAATAAATAAGTTTGGAAAATTTATGTTGAAACCTTTCTTTTTTTCCTTTTTGCAATGTGCAATTGCCCATCCTATGCCCCTCATCAGCATCAAGCTTTATTGAATTAGGCTGGCCTGGCATTTGGGATTTAGTGAAACTTTTTAATCACTGCTACCACATGAGTGGAGGGACGCAGGTGGCGCTGTGGGTTAAAGCCTCAGCGCCTAGGACTTGCCGATCGAAAGGTCGGCGGTTCGAATCCCTGCGGCGGGGTGCGCTCCCGCTGCTCGGTCCCAGCGCCTGCCAACCTAGCAGTTCGAAAGCACCTCCGGGTGCAAGTAGATAAATAGGGACCGCTTACCAGCGGGAAGGTAAATGGCGTTTCCGTGTGCGGCTCTGGCTCGCCAGAGAAGCGATGTCACGCTGGCCACGTGACCCGGAAGTGTCTCCGGACAGCGCTGGCCCCTGGCCTCTTAAGTGAGATGGGCGCACAACCCCAGAGTCTGTCAAGACTGGCCCGTACGGGCAGGGGTACCTTTACCTTTACCTTTACCACATGAGTGACCCTGGAGTTACTGGGACCAGCCTAAAAGCCATTCCAGGTATAGGCAGGTCTCTGGCAACCCACCCACACTCCCAAATACCCATTACACCCCCTTCCTGTTTGTATGCTCCCCCTACAACCTTCAAATCTGATATTCTATCCAATTCCACACAGTGTGGGTGTTTAAAACATCAAGGGTTCCTTGAAAGTATGACTGGTATAAATAATGTGGCATCGTTGCATTTGCCTTGCCTTGTTTTGTTTTGTTTTAAGTCAGTCACACCTAAGTCTCCAAGCAAACACCTAAGTGTTCCACCCAGGACAACAGGATCAGGTCCAGAATGGTACTGGATGCCCTGCCCAAAGCAGTCTTGTTTGAAATATATAATAACATAAGAAGCCTGCTGTTATCAGATCAAAGGTCTATCCAGCAACCTGTTTTCCACAGTAGCCAGCCAGATGCTAAGGATCTGCACTGGGACCAATGTTTTTTAACTTGTTCCTCAATGCTCTAGAGCCAAGCTTGTAAAGTTTTTCGGACCTTTGGGCAGTTTTGGGGTTTTGAGCGAGTTTTCGTCACTTCCTTCCCCTCAACCTCAGATGAAACCCCAGAGAAAGCAAAAGAGAGAGAAAGAAAGAAAGAAAGAAAGAAAGAAAGAAAGAAAGAAAGAAAGAAAGAAAGAATACATTAACACATTTCACTCTTCCAAGGGATCGTCTTGGTAAAAATTGCATACATCTGATAGAATCAATCTGAGCCTTGAAAGGCACATATGTGTTGAACAAGGAGATGGGAAAGAGTATCACTTTTCCAACTTCCTTAGTCAGCTCTGTTTACTTTTCTAAAGAGAAAAAATGGTAGACACCAACAGCATGGGGGCTTAAAGACTTTGTAGCAACAGGGAAAAATCCCCATGGGTGTCACTGTGCCCATGGGTGCCCTGTCTATAATTAGCGGGTTACCATACAAAAAATGGCATTCCCCACCGAAAGTGAGAAGTGGCCCATTCCACCCTGCCATCTCAGGATCTTACATTTCATTCTGTGGCATGTATAGACTAGGGCTGAAGGCTCAGTACCAGAGTGATTATCACCAATTGACAACTGGAGAAGAAGGATGAACCCAGCCCTAAAACTCAGGGTGATGTCAGGGAGAAAAAGCCCACCCCTCTTTCAGGGATGAGAGCAGAATCTTAGTGAGGACAAATTTTGCCAAACCACCAAGGACTGCCAGAAGTTTTGGATCACTTTCCTCCAATGAAGACAGAGTGAGGCCTCCGTACAGGATTCGTGGTGGCTTCCTATCCAGGCAGGCACACACTAGCCCCAGATCTGCTTAATTTCAGCCAAGGCTGCTGTGAGTAGCGGGTCTCTGGACCATGCCCTTGTACGACTCATAGGGTGTCAGATTCAGACACCAAGAAGCACACAGACCTGTGCGCTTCCTTAAGTGCTTCATTTTAAATTGAAGTGCTCTCAACTCTGCAGGGGGGAACCCTGTGTAAATGCACATAAATTCCAAATTTCACCAGAATATAGAATCCCACCTTCAACAGCAAAGGAAATGGCTAGACAACACAAATAGTTCATAAGCATCCCTAGGAAGTGCTCATTGCTTTTCACATGCATTCTTAATAATAGTTGTTACTATCAGTATTATTATTTACCGTATTTTTCATCCTATAGGACGCTCCGTCCCATAGGACGCACCTACTTTTTTGGGGGGGAAATAAAGGAAAAAAATTCTTCCTTTATTTTCTCCCCAAAAACCAGGTCGGGGAACAGTGGGATGGCGGTGCTGCGCCTCCCCGCTGTCCCCCGAGCTTGTGGGGCTGGCCCATGTCTGCCTGGCGCGAGGGGCGCTCTGCTTCAGGGCGCCCGCGCGTCAGGCGGCAGGCTACAGTCCGCAGCATGGGGAACCCTCTGTTTCAGGGCGCCCCCCGGGCCCCCCGGGTGCGCAAGGCTTGCCAACACCAGCGCGGAGCACGGGGCGTCCTCCAAAGGGCGCCCCGTGCTCCGCGCTGCCAGCTGCCGCCCGCAAGCCTTGCGCTCTTGGGGGGAGATCCCCCGGGTGCGCAAGGCTGGCCAACACCAGCGCGGAGCACGGGGCTTCCTCTGGAGGGCGCCCCGTGCTCCGCGCTGCAGGCTGCCGCCCGCAAGCCTTGCGCTCCCGGGGGGAGATCCCCCGGGTGCGCAAGACTTGCCAACACCAGCGCGGAGCACGGGGTGGCCTCCGAAGGGCACCCCGTGATCCGTGCTGCCGGCTGCCGCCCGCAAGCCTTGCGCTCCCGGGGGGAGATCCCCCGGGTGCGCAAGGCTTGCCGACACCAGCGCGGAGCACGGGGCGTCCTCCGGAGGGCGCCCCGTGCTCCGCGCTGCCAGCTGCCGCCCGCAAGCCTTGCGCGCCCGGGGGAACTCCCTCCGGGCGTGCAAGGCTTGCGGATAGCTTCCTGGAGCCTGGAGAGCGAGAGACGTCGGTGCGCACCGACGCCTCTCGCTCTCCAGGCTTCAGCAAAAGCCTGCATTCGCCCCATAGGACGCACACACATTTCCCCTTCATTTTTGGAGGGGGAAAAGTGCATCTTATAGGGCGAAAAATACGGTATATTAAAAAATTCTTACCCACTTTTCATTACTGTATATTCCCAAATAAAATAACTGCATAAATTCAACCTGTCAAAATATGCGCTGAAGAGTCAAGTCATTCTTCCTAATTCCTGTTTGTCCTTGAATTTCACTTCAGAACACCAAGTTCTGGGTAGCATGTGGGAGGGCTGTGGCTCTCAGCCAATCGTACCATTTGACCCTGTTTTCTTCTCTATGGACCATTGCTTGGCCTTATCTAGGACCCGCAGCTGCAGACTCTGGAGGGAAAGAATGCACCCACTTCCAGCTGAGGGAACATAAGTCCCAGTGAACATACACACCATATACACCATATATCTGAAGCAGATTTAAAGCACATCTCTTCCCCCAAAGAATCTTTGGTCTGTAGTTTATCACCCACAGAACTACAATTCCCAGCACCCTTAATTAACAAACTGCAGATCCCATGATTATTTGGGGGGGGGCACATGATTTTGGTGTCCTTTAAATTTATGGCGTGTATGCATCCCTAGTTGCATTTTGCAGAGCAAAATGGTGCAACAATCGGTCTATGCGACCAGGACAGCAGAAGATACACAAACATGCCAGCCTGCCTCCTCATCTAATTACACATCATGTAAAGATGGCCGCCAATTTAGACATCTTTTTTTTAAAAGCAGTTAAGACAAATTTGTGGATTACAAGGCTACTAGTCACGATGGTTACACATCACCTCCAGCATTGGAAGCAGCATGCCTCAGAATATCAGTTGCTAGGGAACAACCGTGGGAGGCATGCAGCTCAGCAGGCAGACATCTGCTTTGCATTCATAATGTCCCCAGGTTCAATCCCATATATCTCCAGGTAGGGATGGAGAAGACCCCTGCCTGGAACCTGGAGAGACACAGCCAATCAGCGTAGACGACACTGAGCTAGACAGGCCAATAACGCAGCTTCCTGTGTCCCTATGTCCTGCTGGTGGACTACAAATAGGCATCTGGGTTGGTAACCATGGGAACAGAAGGACAGGGCTAGACAGGCCTTTCCTCTGATTCAGCAGGACTCTTTATGTTCTCTATGAACCTCACCCCTGCCCTGCAACTCTATCCAGACAAAGAAAAGGCTGCCTGTGTTGATTCTGAGGCATCCCTAGGGGAAGATTCATTGGTGGCCTCACTGGTTATAAGAGGAAGGGGGACAAAAACCCAAGTTGCAGCCACTGGAGCAAGCCTTCCAGAATAGTATTAGGAAACTAGCAACCCACAAGTGCTATTTCCACAATATTCCCCAGGGCTCTTAGCCAGCTGCCTCCTGGGAATAAATGGCAGCATGGCTCCTCTTTGTTTTGCCCCTGGGTGATGAGAATAAATAGCTGCCTCATCGATATTCACTTACGCCTTATGGGAGCGGATAGAAGACACTGCCTTTGAACAGGGATACCTTGCCTAACAGTTTTCACCCAGGAGAAAAGGAAAGAAAGCTGGTGTTACGTTGCCCCTCGCGGCTGTGAAGCGCAGGGGGAAGAGACCAAAACAGAGGAGAGCTCGTATGGAGAGGGAAAGAGGGGGGCTGGGGTGAGACCTGGAGTTCTTATGAGGCTGAGGATTAAGAGGAGCATTCAAGATTAGGGCTGTGCAGGAGAGGAAGACAAGAAACAAGAGGCAGCTTTGAATGAGGGTGCTCTCGATCTGCTGCTTCAGGTGAAGGATGTTGTTGGTGTTTATCAGCTGCAACCTTGGTTAGAGACAAAGGACGGGGCCACAGCTCATTGCTAGGGCATCCACACAGCAGGTCCCAGGTCCAATCCTCAGCATTTCTAGGGAGGATTGGGACTCACTTGTCGGAAACCCTGCGTAAGGCAGTTTCTCCTACGTTTCTACAACTAGATTGTGCTCCTACTTCTTCAGACAGCACACAGATATAATAATAATAATAATAATAATAATAATAATAATAATAATAATAATAATAATTTATACCCCACCCATCTGGCTGGGTTTCCCCAGCCACTCTGGGCGGCTTCCAACAAAATAGTAAAATACAATAGTCTATTAAATATTAAAAGCTTCCCTAAACAGGGCTGCCTTCAGATGTCTTCTAAAAGTCTGGTAGTTATTTTTCTCTTTGAAATCTGGTGGGAGGGCGCTCCACAGGGCGGGTGCCACTACCGAGAAGGCCCTCTGCCTGGTTCCCTGTATCTTGGCTTCTCACAGTGAGGGAACCTCCAGAAGGCCCTCGGCACTGGACATCAGTGTCCGGGCAGAACGATGGAGGTGGAAACTCTCCTTCAGGTATACTGGACCGAGGCTGTTTAGGGCTTTAAAGGTCAGCACCAATACTTTGAATTGTGCTCAGAAACGTACTGGGAGTCAATGTAGGTCTTTCAAGACAGGTGTTATGTGGTCTTGGCGGCCGCTCCAGTCACCAGTCTAGCTGCCACATTCTGGATTAGTTGTAGTTTCTGGGTCACCTTCAAAGATAAAAACTACGGGATTTGCTATTGCAAGATGTGGTGGCGGCTGACAACTCAGGTAGCTTTACAAGTACAATTCCCAGGATATCCTGGCAGACGAGACAGACTATTGTGACTGCAGCACAGATATGCCAACCTTAGCCCAGAGCCCCAGAGGGCCTACCAATGCTGACACTAAAAATACAGTGGACAGCTCACAACCACCCACTGATTGTGGCACTGCAGCTGCTGCCTACTGCTGCATGTATACTTGCAGCCAAACACTTTCATCTGCCCCCGCTGCAACAAAACATGTCTCTTCCGTATCGGTCTCTATAGCCACAGCAGGTGCTGTAACTCTCCCGATGGTTTGACTTCACCTCCAAAGGCACACACTTCCATTGTCTCCATATATAGACAGATGCCATCCATACTTGCTAGGAAGGGCCCACCCAATTTAACTGCAATGTTTTTTAAATGGGATAGCTTGGTTGCATGTTTTAATTAGGAATGTTTAATGTTTCTGCCACAGGTTTTTTTACTCATAAATGCCTTAGATGCCTAGTTTGCCATTAAGCTGTATGTAAATTAAATAACATCCACAGCAACAATAACTGTAGCCAGCTTTGTGCCACGAGAAAGTGGGAAAGAAGAGAGAAACAGAGAAACGTAAATGGATGAGAAATAATAAATAGGCCCTATGTTGCAAAATAGTTAAAGCGAGTGGATCCTAGGCCTGTAAGGAATTAACATTACAGATCTTTGAGGCTTGCGGAAATCTTCCTACTTCATCCTTGACAGAGTCACCCCAACCTGTCATTAACACCCTCCAAAATTAGTCAAGCCTCCAGATCTGCCCCTCTTAAAAGCTCTCATGGCTGGCCCCAGATTTTGTATGCACTGTTTCCCTATTCATAAAGCACAAGAGCCAACTATGGTATACCCCATGTGGATTTTTAAAAAGCATTAAAATATGAAAAGGGCTGCATACATTTAAAGCACATTTCCCCTCCTAAAAAAGAACCCCGGGAACTGTAGTTACTGCTCACAGAGATACAATTCCTTTCAGCATGCTGCAGTTCCCAGGACTTGAAGGGGGGTGTCCTTTAAATGTATGGTGTGCACATAGCCTGAAAAAGAGGTTACAGAAGCACACCAAACGGCAGCAGAAAGGAGCAGGGTTATTGTCAGAAGAAGAGCAAGGGTGTGAGCTGGGGCTGAGAAAGAAAGGGCAGAGGGGACTGTGCATGTCATGTTCCTTGTTCTCCCATGCTCTGTGTGGCCACAGCATCCGCTCTAATGAAATGCTAATGCTCTCTCTGGGGCCGACCTTGGCATGGCATTGAGCAACCTAGTTCCCTCGCCTTGCCTCCCATCCACGTGCCACGCGGACCCCGGTGTCCAGAGGGAGGAAGAGGTCAGGCCTTCAGCAGATGGGGGCGGCTGTCACAGGAACTGCAGGGCTGACAGGGAAAGGGTCGACAGACAGAGAGCGACAGTTCATCCCCGCAGGTGGTGGGAGGCTGAGGATTCAGATCAGAGAGCCTTTTGCCAAGGCAGGAACCACATTTGCAGCCAGAATTGTGCCAGATTGGCAGGATGCTGCCCCAGATGTCAGGCATTGTGGGGTAGGGGGGAAGAGACAAGAGTTTCCTGTGAGCCACTTCCATTGCCTGGGCTCCTCACCTCCAGAATAGGAAGGCACAGGGGCAGCTGTGCCCATCCCCCACAAAGGGCTCAAGCTTTTGTCACAGGGATTCTCCACACTTCAGGGTGTTTTCGAAACACCCTCAAGTGTAGACTGCGGCTGATCCAAATTGCACATGCAACTCAAGCAGCTGATTAGGGTAACAAGGTTTTTGGAGGTGCTGGCTGCACGTGATCCAAAAGACACACTCAAAGGTCACTTGCGAAAGGATGGTGGAGCCACACACATTCAAGGAAGGCATCCTGAGGCCCACTTTCCCCAAGTTGCTGTGGAGTTGCTTGGGGTCAGCCTTGCCCTGACATGCCTTTTTATGTTTTCCTGGCCTCCTGAAAGCGTTGTAACCGCCAGCAGCTCCCATGCACTGAGAATGCATAAATAACCCAATGACGTGGCTGAGAGGCCTGATTGTAGAGGTCAGGGAGGGGGGGACCTGTGCGGCCCTCCTTCTGTTGTTGGACTCAAATTCTCATCAGCCCTGGCCAGAGAGACCATTTGTCAAGGGTGATGGGACTTGGAGTCCAGCAACATGTCTAGGGCCACAACTTCTCCATCCCTGATGTTAAGGCTTTTCTATGGAATTAGAACTGCACCAGGAAGGGAGCATTTCTGATTCTGTGCGAAAGATCTGTGTGATTAGCCTACTGCCCGAGTGGCTGCACAGGAGCTGCTCATAAATAGTTTTCACAGGGCTGTGAGAATGTGTAAAAGACACCTAATTGTATAGCTGCAGAGGAATTCAGGGCTAAACCCTGTGGTTTTAACCCATGGTTCATGTAAGGAAAGATACTTCAGAAATTTTCATCTGGAGCCTCCCTGATAACTCGCTAATGTCAATGAGATCCATGGGGCAACTGTGACCTTCCTGTAATGTGAATGTCTTTTGACTACCAGGAGTTCATGTTCTGTGTGTTTTCAGGCATCCAAATGACCTTCAGATGGTACAGAAAGTATATTATTTATCCACACTAGAAATGAAGAGACTTGTTTTTTCCTGGGATGGGTGAAATGAACCTCAATCGATAGGTTTGCCTTTATGTTCAGGATCTAATCTATTTATTAGGGTTTAAAAAAAACAAAACAAAAACAACAACACTTTCTTCCAGATCCATTTGGCTATATACTGCATTTGTTTATTGGTCTGACGTACGAAACGTGGCTCACATACTTAAGTAACCTGTTACTACCTGGTCATCAGGAATCCTATTTTCTGCTTGTGACACTCAGTGGTCTGGATCATCAGAAGACTCTAACCTATAACCACCATGGTGGTCTCCATATGCCAATGGGCAAGGCTGGTGGGAGTTGCAATCCAGAAATATCTGGATAGCACCATGTTGGTTACTCCAGCATGAGTTGAAAAACTTGTATTGGGGCCAAATGTAATATTTTATTACTTTCTTACCCCCTAGTCCTATAATCTCCATATTCTCAATATCATAAGACTGGCCTTTAAAATATTGAAGTAATAAAATCAGAACTTTGTAAAACCAATTTGTAAAACCGCTTTAACCACAAGCACTTAAATTAGAAGCTTGAAGAAAACATACACACACACACACACACACACACACATACACCCCTCAAGGGATTCCCTTTACTTTCCTGTGCTCCAAAAAAAGTATATTGAAATTAAAAGATCCTTAGCTTAAAAGCCTAATCATGAAGAACCTCACACAAGCCTGTTCCTTTTACTAAAAAGCCACTGACAAATACCTCCCCAGAGTAAAGAAGGAATCGCAGGAGATCCTGGTTCCAACTTTCCCCCATTTAATCACAAGGCACGTGTGTGTGTGTGTGTGTGTGCGCGCTAGCACAGGCATTATTATTATTCGTTTATACACAAACACACAAGCCCAAGAAGTCAGCAGAGGCCAGAGAATTATGTTCTAACTCCCAGATGGGCCAAGAGCTACTGCTGCCCTTTACCCTTCCGCACAGCTGTCAATCCAAGTCTCACCTTCATCGACCCCTTCCCTAAGGAGATGAAGGGAAGAACAACGGGCGACACTCTCCCTGCACCCTTACACTTTCCAGTATTGCGATGGAGAATATCAGTTTATGCACTGGGGGATGGGATCTCAAGCCCCCTCCTCTTTGCATCCATATGCACACACAAGCAAGCGTAAATGCGTGGAGGGACACGCGGAACAAAGGCTTCCCCGACGATGGCGCTACAAAGACCACGCTGCTACCACTGCTGAACACAGACTGATGTCACACCGTGAGAAAACTAGACGCTGATAAACACGCACCTGTAGCAAAGGGAGTGGGTGGGAGAAATCGGAGTGCAGCGGGGAGGTGGGGGGGTGACCGATCTGAAACCTCCCCCCGCCCCCCATCCTACAAGACTTTCCAAAAAGAGCTTGCAAACGCGCGCGCGCTGCCCTCTCCCCCAGCGCCTTCCGGAGATTAAGGCAGAGGAGCCGCGGGTTTTGCTCCTCCGCCTCGCCGGGTGTTTTGGAAGATCTGCATCTCTGCGAAGAGAGAGGGAGGGAGAAAGAAACCCGTTTCCCGGGTCCCACGCAAACACAACCCTCCATTGCCACCCTCCCTCTCCCTCCTTCCCGGCAGCTCCTTTGTGTCCATCCCTCTGCCTCCATCCATCCTTCTCCGCCTCTCAGCTGACAAGTGGCCAGTCCGGCTTCCGAAGCGCTGGGAGAGCGGGCACAAGCCCGGAGGAGGAGGAGACGGTCGCCTCCTTTCCCAGCCCGGCTTGAGAGATCCCCGCAGCCCCGATCCCCCCGCCCCCTGCTTGCAGCCAAGAGCCGTCCTCCCTCGGCGCTCTCCTTCCCGCTCCCGACGCGGCCGGCATCGCTCGCCGCCGATCCCTCCCGCCCGCCGGCCACGTACCCCGGTCCCCCCGCGCCGCGCTTTCCTTACTCGAACATAGCCCAAGGCGGCCGGCGGGGCGGGCGGCTCCCCCCTCCCCGCCCGGCCGGGATGGAGAGGCGAGCGCTGGTCCCGGCCGGCGGCCCTGGTGCCGCGCAGAGGAAGAGGAAGGAGAGGCAGGCCCCGCGCTCCCTCCGTCCCTCCTCCTTCCTCGGCGGCGGCGGCCGCCCCTTTCGTTGCGCGCACCCCCGGCGGCTCCAGCCCCGCGCAGCGCGGTAGCGAAGGCGAGCCGGAGGGGGAGGGGCCTGAGCAGAGAGGAGGCGGGGGGTGCGGGGAGACGAGCCGGGATTCCTGGGTCCGCTCTATTCCATGCACGCACGCACCCCAATAAAGAGGGGGGGAGCGGCCTAGTTAGGCTAGCAAAGCAGGCTGGGTTCTCGTGGGGTTCGTTTCTGGATCAGGAAGTGGATCTGGGAAGCTGGGTTCCTGGCCAGGGCCAGAGAAAGTTAGGGGTGTAGCGGACCGGGGCTGGCAGCCCGGACTCCTGGGTTCTTCCGCTCCCAAAACGTTGCGGGCGGGGGAAATGATCAGGCAGGCCTGGGGAGTCGCGTTGACCTTGAGCGAATCAGTGGGACGGCAGCGCATGTCTTCCTTCGGTGGAATCAGAATTCCAGGCTGCCTTTGCTGCGCAGCTCGGGAGAAGAATCCATTTTTAAAAAATAAATAAATCTTATGTTTTGGATAGTTGCCCAATTATGGAGGCTGCTGCAAAACTGGGAAGAAGACAGAGTGTGTGTGCCTGCGCAAAGTGTAAAACTATTGTTTCTGTATAGTTAATTCTTAACATTAAAAATGCATCAACAAGATCTCAGATTTAGTTATACAGTGGTTAGAAGACCAGGTTTCAAAAGCAGAAGCAACTCCTTGCCCTTTATTCCACAGAAACTGAGTCTCCAGGAATGGTTTGACACCAGCAATTAGCCAACCTCCACTGCTGGGAATGAGGTGGGTGTGGGTGACACATTAATTCCTTAGTCTCCATAACCCACTGTAACTGAGTGAAATAAATGCCTCTTTCCCCAGTGAACCCCTCCTTTTAGGAAGCTGCCTTACACAGAGTGAAACCACTGCCCTTCATAGAATCACAGAATCGTAGAACTGGAAAGGACCACCAAGGTCATCTTGCCCAACCCCCTGCAATCCAGGAATCTTTTGCCCAACGGTGGGCTCAAACCCAGATTAAGAGACTTATGCTCTACCAACTGTGCCCTCCAACATGGTGCCCTCCAGATGTTGTAAATGAAAAACTCATTAGACTACGCCAGCATGATTAATGATCAAGGATGATGGAAGCTATAGTCCCAGCATCTGGAGGACACCACATTGACTACCCCTGACTACTACTGACTGGTAGAGGCTTTGCAGAACATCAGGCAAGGGTCTCTCCCAGCCCTGGTACCTGGAGATGCCAGGGACTGATCACTGATTCTCTTCCATTCCTCAGTTGTGAACTTTAATTGTAGGCTCCTAGAAGCAGATGCCTGTAATATAGTGCCATGAATTCGCAAATTCATGGCACTATATAAATAAGTCCACAAATACATTTTCAGCATTAAGGTTCAGCCATTCCAAATCAAACTTAAGATGCTACATTTTCCTTTTTTTTATTCTCAAAAGGAATGTAAACATTCTTTGCTAGACAATTGTATTGCTTCTTTAAGCTGTCATTATCCGACAACTGCCTCTCCTTATGTGCAGATGATGTCTTAAATAGAACCGGAACCCACATCCAAACCTACTTCCTCCAGCCATTGTTTATATGACACATCACTGCACTTCCAGCATGCAGCCATGCACTTTGCGGTATGCACTGGATCAGCTACTGGTGTCCTTCCCTTGCCAAGCAGTTATGTACTCCTAGGAATAGTTAAACATTTTTGGTGCACTTTTCAAAACCAGACCCTTTCCAAGACACACACAAGCCTCCTGACTCATTTCATGGTGGTAGACAAACGCAGGGCCTTTCCAAATTATGGAATTTTAAAATGTGCAATAAATGTACAGTACTCATTCATGGGAGAGCTGCCCAGACATTGTCTTTGAGGTCATTGTTGGGGAAGTGAATTTCCCAGCATTGAAATGGCACAATTTTGTTTCGGAACAAATAGAATTCCTCTGCTACATACACAGGCACACACATATACAGACTGGCACCTGCCTTCCTTGGGTTGCTGATATGTGCTTTGGACTGCCCCCTTAAAATAATTTTCTGGCCTAGTAACTCCAAGCAGGCCAAGGCAACTAGGCCTATTTAAATTTCCTACAATGCCCCTAGACTTGCAACATGGTGCTATCAGCTAAGCCTGCCAGAGCCCATTAATAGAAGAGGGGGGTCCGCCAGAGCACTTTGCCCAGAGGGTCTCCTCAAACATGGAGCCAGTACGTCATACACACACAGAAACAGCTTGTGCAGCCATTGTACTTTTTGAATGTGACTGCCTAAGATGGGCCCAGAGGAAAGACACAAAGAGCATCTCTCTGAGTCAGGGCCCTTGCGGGTGATACGGTTCCCCCCCCCCCATTTATGCAGGGGCATGCTGACACCATTTTGCGCTAGTGCCTCTTTTCATGCCCTTTCAGATGTGGCAGCCATTTCGCACTTGTGCCCCCACGCCCGTAGCAGCCATTTTGTGCTTCGTCACCCCCCCAGGACAGCCATTTTGTAACGCACCTATAGCACTTTCTCGGAATTACTGATGTGCCTCCTGGTCGAAAAAGGTTAGCAGGCCCAGAACTCTGCCAACCAGGTACATTCAGCATTAGAGGCCTTGCTCCGTGCCTCCTTACCTTTGGAGGTTGGGTTGGCTCAAAGCTTGCTACTAGGGCACAGAGCCTATTGAGTATGAGCACCAGTGGCACTTCCAGGCTACCTGCTTATTGAGCAGTCATGTTGATTTGTTTGCATGGAGATTAGGTGGTGTAGGTTTGGCGATGTTGCATCAGAGCAAGCTTTATCCCATACAGTTCCCACACTTTGACTTTTGGGGATGAAGGTTTGTTGCACAAGACCTTCCAAGCAACTATAATTACACAATCTGAATTTGACATCAGACAAACGCTCAGCTTCCCAAGGAGAAAAAGAATATGCATGGAAAGAACAACTACTGTACAGTACTGTACATGGTTTTGCCCCATCTGCTTTATTTATTTGGCTTCCACTGGCAGTGAGAACGGGATACTGAACTAGATGGGCCTTCTTAGGTTCTTGAATGGTATTTTAGTTTGGGCTCCAGTATTAGCATTCTAATATCGACTATGTTTTATGCTTGTTTGCTTATCTTACCGTCCTTTTTAAAAATGTATTGCAAGCTGTTGGGGGGGGGGAAAACTTTGCAGTCAAAAAGTGCGGGTAGACATTTTAAAAATTAGATCATAAGAAAAGACCCTCCATGTCAAGCCACAGGTCCATCTCACCCCAGCACCTCACATTCTCAAAGTGACTAACCTGAAGCCCCAATAAACAGATAGATAAACAAATGAACAAATATAGGAGGTGAACAAACCACCGAAGTAGTTGGGGTTTTTTATAGCATATTTTTACACTTTGGGGGCTGAGCATCTACTTTTTTAACATTTGCAAACACCAGATCCTGTTTTCTTAAACCATTTTTTCCTGGATCTTGTGAAAGGAGGGAATTTTTTGAAGTGTGTTTCTTTTTATTGCTCACAACAGTAATTACTGATATTGGCAAGGGAGGAGAGTATCTCCATCAAGCACCCTTCCTCTGAGGATTATCGCTGCTTTCAAGCCAGTTATCCAAGGGAAGAGCAGCGTGGCAGGAGATGCTGTGTCCTCCTGACCTAGACATTGTCACCAACTTTGCTCCTGGATCTGATCTGGCGGGGGCAGAACAGTGTTTCAAGGGAGGGGCTGCCCTTTATCAAAACTGCCCAAACTGCCACAGCCATTGGCCACAACTTCCAAAAAACTTGCACTAGAACTTGCTTTCCCCTCCTCCCTCCCATCGCCTTTTCCTCATGTGCCGTATCCTTTTAAATTGTCTGAAAGCAGGGCCTGTCTTAGGACTTATTTTTGTAAGCTGATCCAAAAGTCTTTTCTGCTAAAAGGGGTGTGTGTGTGTGTGTGTGTGTGTGTGTCTGTAAAACACTGCAAATAAATAAATCTAATTGTAAAACCTCAGACAGTAGTGCTGTCTGTGGCAAACGTCTAGGACCCCATTCAGCAGAATGAGCAAAAACAACCCCCACCAACACAAAAAAACCCCAAAACAGTAAGCAGTGTTGAAGTGTCAGGCGCAGGAACCTTTTGTCCCTCCAAATGTTGTTTAAATTTGTATACCGCCCTTCACCCATAGGTTCATGACAAAAAAAAATGCAAAATAAAAACAACAAAATGCATAATAAAAATAACAATGGCAAACCAATAATCCCCCCCCTCTCACAATACATTTAAAAGGGCATCGGATGTCAAATCAGCCAAATGCCTGGGGTTGTTGCTGAACCACAACTCCCATCAACCCAAGCAAACATGACCAATGGCTGGGGACAGTGGGAGTTGTAGTTCAGCCACATCTGGAGGGCAGAAAGTTCACCACACACCTCAAGTAAGGGGGAAAACAGGTGTGGGAGTAATATCTCTAGGTCCAGAGGCTAAAGCAACAGGTGGGGCCTGTAGTAAAATACCTCACCTCCTAGCAAGGCTTGTTTCTCCTTCGTTGTGCTAGCTGCCCAGCCATCTCCTCCACTGGGATTACATAAACTGAAAGAGCTCAAGGCAACCATTCTACCCGACACCCACTCGTTTTTCCGTTTTCCTTTTCCAACGGACACTCTGCGTTCTGTGGCTGTTGCCTTTGTGAGCAACATGCTTATTCTTGGGAGTGTGCATCTACTTCCTTGATTTAAAAAAAACAAGCAAACACGAAAGGCAAGGGCAACCCTCATATTCTCGGCCTCTGCCAAAAAGGCTCCCCTCAAATCCACTAGTAACGCTTCCAGATAAAAGCAGGGGTAGCCAATTGGGGGGCCTTCCAGGCTTTGTGAATTATAACCCCCATTACCCTTATTTGGCCTTTCTGGCCTGGGCTGGTGGGAACGTAGTCCAACCAAAATCTGGACGGCACGACTATTGACTGCCGCTGAAATAAAAGGCATTGTGCAAGGACTTAACAGACAGATTTGGGCAGCCTGTGGCCCTCCAGATCGGGGGCTCACGCTTCCCATCCACCCATCAGAATGGCCGGTGGGAGTTTGGAGCTGGTGGTCAAATGCAGAATTGGATGAGCAGGAAGATCTTGGCTCTGCTTCTGCCCGGCACGTGTCCCTTCAGTCCCAAAAGAAAAGTGAACATGGAACCATGTTTGCTTTGCAAGCCAATAAACCCAAAGTAAACACAAGTCGAGATTTGCCTGGAAGCTTATCAGACATCCATGGCGCACGGGCACACGTCATATTGGCATTACGCCAGCAACGCACCGTTTCCTCCGAGCATTTGACAGAATAGATCAACTTGTTTCCTGCCCACCCCCCACATTTCCGTTAATAAATCACCCACTGTTTGCACGGAAAAGGACGATTCAGGACAGGACAAAAGCAAGTACTTCTTCACTCTATGCAGTTATAAACGATGGGATTCACTCTCACAAGATGCCTCGATGGCCACTGACTCGAATGGCTTTAAAAAAGGGTTAGATACACTCGCAGGGAATAAGGCTATCAATGTTTCTAACCTCCACTGTCAGAGAATTAGTAGGCCTCCATGGGAATTAGGGCTGTGCCCCAAATTATGCCAAATTCCAAATCCCCAGCTGAGTTAGAGAACCCAATTTTCCAGGGTCTCCTGGAGTGATCCAGGAGTGTCAGGATGCAGGGTGCCAGGCAGGAAGGACGTTTAAGCCGTGCACACCTGCTCCCAGCAAGGGAACACAGGTACATTTGTCAAACCGAACAGGACTGAAGCTTCTGCTCAGCAGCAGGAGAACGCAGAGGGCAATACTGCAGGCTTCAAGGGTCTGCTTCCCCACATGCCCCAGAGAAGACGCTGGAGAGCAGAGCTTAGTGGGATTGGCCCTGCTGCCCTTCACAGTATAGGGGGCGAGGAAGATGCAACAGAAGCTCCACCCCCTAAATTGATTTGGGGCTGGAACCAGGTTTGTGCGCACAGCCCTATGGGAACCACAAGTGGGGAGTGTTGCTGTTGCTCTCAGGTCTTCTTTACGGGCTTCCTAGAGGCATCTGTTTGGCCATTGTGAAAACAGGATTTTGGACAAGATGGGTTCTAATATTCCCGAGTCTTTTATCCCCTCTTTGTTTTACCATGTGTATGCCAGTGTTAGTGAGGGAGTCTGCATCCTTTGAAGAAAGAAAGAACAACATGTTCTGTAACTGTTAAGTTATTGAGGAAGGCGTCACTTTGCTTGGGCTCCTGCCTTCCATAGTCCCTTCAAAGAGCTACAGGCAGAAGGTCACATTTAAGTCTACTGCAGCAAACACTGCTAAGAGTCTTGCGGCAGATTTAAGACTAATACAGTGGTACCTCGGGTTACATACGCTTCAGGTTACATATGCTTCAGGTTACAGACTCAGCTAACCCAGAAATATTACCTTGGGTTAAGAACTTTGCTTCAGGATGAGAACAGAAATTGTGCGGCGGCAGCGGAAGGCCCCATTAGCTAAAGTGGTACCTCAGGATAAGAACAGTTTCAGGTTAAGAACGGATCTCCAGAACGAATGAAGTACTTAACCCGAGGTACCACTGTAAATGTATTGCAGCATAAGGCGTTGTGGACTACAGTCCATCTTCATCAGGTGCGTGAAACATTATCCTGAGTTACAGATATATTTACACATGATTCAGGGAGGGAGATTGTGAACAGTCAAAAGGGAGCAAAATGCAGAAAGCAGGTGGTGATAACTGCATGAACAGCAAACATATACTCAAACATTTTTGCTTCTTAACACAGGCCTCCTCGTATTTGTAAGCCAGTTATCACATGTAATGCAGTATTTTAAAAACTTTTCTTTCCGTTCAAGGATTGACTCCTTCAAGGGACTGGCGTAACATTTAAGAAACCTTTCTTCTGTACCAGACTATTGTATTGGGATAAAATATAAAGCATGTGTATATAAAGAGATGGGAGAGCAAATGCTGTGCAGATGCATCTCTTTCGGACAGGGGTCTGTTTTTGTTATTGTTTTCAGCTGCAGGTTGGACATGAAAATAGAACAAGCAGCTTTTCCTTTTCCAGATGTCACTTTGGCGTTGCAAGAAAAAGCTCTTAAGAAATCTAAAAGGGGTATCCTTTTGAAGTACCGGTTTCAACTACAAGCTGTCACCACACCTTGCTGCACTCCGTGTCTCTTCAAAACAGTTCGGAGGGGGGAAATCCATTCCTGTCTTTATTTAACTGGCCGCCGTGTTGTTCAGGGTGAAGCGATTCCCTCTAGTGACAAATGATGTCCAAAGCAGCTCAGACGGGAGGAAGCTGTGCCTTTGCCTACACAAGACCTTTTGGGCACTTTTAAATGCATGGACGTGCTGTGCTCTCCCACCACTGAGCACTGCAGGGCTCATCTCCCCATTCTGAAAAGACAAACGGGACCCCCCAACAAGAGCAAGACTGGAACATGGGCCAGAGGTTCCCTGCTCATTTCCACTGGCGATCCCAGGACCTTCAGCCTGCCAAGTGCGTGCTCCATCATAGAGCTAAAATCTCTCCATACCTTTCCTTTCACCGCTGGAGAACAGATCCAGCTACCCCCTCTTTTCAGGGGACTGATTTGGCTCCTGAAGCAATCTGTTCTGCTTCCCCCTGAAAAGAATCCTTTGCTTTTGGTGGCAACAGCAAAGAGAGAAAGGAGGAGGTGGGAAAAGTCCAGAGCGGTGGTGGTGGTAGTGGTGAAACCTTCCCTTTCCCCAATTATCAAATTGATCATATGAAAGTGTGCATGCTCAAGTGTGGGGTAGCTTCACCTGCCCCTGGCATGCAACCCCCAGAGGGTTAGCAAAAAGTGAATGTGGGCCCTGAGCAGCCCCTTAAAAGGCTGGCCACCCCTGTAGAAAACTCACTTAACAGTGTTCCCTGTTAGGCTTAGGAATAAATGCTACGTAAGAGTTGGCCATGAATAAACTGTGGGTGGTGGTGGGGTTTGAGTCTTAAGGCGAGGGTAGTCTTGTATCCCCACCGAAGAAGGGAGCAACTAAAGTCCTGGGTAATTATTTATTCACAGGATAAATCTCACACACCAACACCAGATACCAAAAATGCCCCCGCCCCCCACAGACTGAGACCACCACCTCCGTCTCCATCCTGCTTCTCCCATCTTTTTATTTGTAGAACTCGTGCTCCTGTTCGTCTTTCTTGATGACAGTCTTGTAGGCCTTCTCAAAGTCCTTGGCCAGCACAATGTAACGGTTCTCCCGGACAGCCAGCATGCCAGCCTTAAGGAGACAGGAAGGAGGGGAGGAAGCATGAACAGGTAACATCAGCAGGAAGTAAAAACTAAAAAAAGGGGGAGTACTAACCGCTGTCTAACACGCGATACTAACCTCCTGGCAAATGGAGTTGATGTCGGCTCCTGAGATCTTATCCGGCCGCGCCACGTCTGGAAGCAAGAGTGAAGGAATGAGCAGGAGCAAATGGGCCCTGTGTGGCCGTTCTAGAAAAGGGGAGAAGACTGGCCCATATGACTGCAAAATCCCCCATTGGGAGCTGCCACCTTTCCCATTGAAATGAGAAAAGTTGATGATCAGCAGCTGCTAATTTTGCATTTATTTATTTTTTACTAAGGGCAGCACCTGCCAGGTGCGATGCAACGCTTTCCATGGAAGTAGGAGGTTGGCAGCGGAAGCTGGGAAAATAGTCAGGCGACAGGTACACCCTAGCTGCCAACCCCTGTACTCAAGGATGCTACAGTTACAAACAGTCCAACTGGCCTCTTGCTCTTCACTCCCCTTTATTTAACAGCATTAAATAAAGAACTGGTGGCCCCCCAGATGTTGTTGAAGTCCCAACTCCCAACATTGTGGCCAATGGCCTGGGATGATGGGAGTTATAGCTCAGCAACTTCTGGACAGCCGCAGGTTTCCTGCCCTGGCTTTATAGCATCAGCTTGCTCCCCATATTCACTGCCAGAAGGATTGGTGGGTAAGAGGGGTATTTTACCATCCAACTTTAAAAGACAAGAAATAAGTTCAGGAAACTTTATTCTGTTAGTAGGTCAAGGGGGGGGGGGGCGACACACAAATATCTCTTAAGCTCAGCTGATTGGCCATTCTTCTAGTCCCCCTGCCCTCCACCCATTTCTTCCCACTGCACTGTCCGGAAGGATACAATCCTCCAGATCCACCTCCTCAGACAGGTTCATCTTGCTGGTGATGGTGGTGAAGATCAACCGTTTTTGGCGCCGGTCCGGCAAGGGAAACTCAATTTTACGATCTAGGCGGCCTGGCCGGAGCAGAGCAGGATCCAGGGTGTCTGCTCGGTTCGTGGCCATTATCACCTAGAAGGGAGCCAAGAGAGAACACCATTAAACCCAACTTCTGGATGCAAAAAATTAATGGCAGGCTGTGAAATTGAGTTTGGTAAGTTAAGTGGAGAAAAGCCAACATTTGTTGGAAGCCTTTAGGCAGGGATGGAAACTGGTGGCCTTCCAGATGTTGCTGGACTCCAACTCCCATGAGGCCGGGGCCCAAACTCAGGGATGATGGGAGTTGTAGTTTGACAACATTTAGAGAGCCACAGCTTTCCCCATCTCTGCTTTAAATCCAGAGTTTATGGTAAAGAGGGGAATTGCCTTTCCAGGCCACTCAACACCTCCCCCCCCCCCGCTGCCCAACACAACACACCTTGACGTTAACATTCTGGTCAAAGCCATCCATCTGATTGAGTAGCTCCAGGAGGATGCGTTGAACCTCCCTATCAGCTGTAGAGAGACCAACAAATTTATCAGCTGGTGTGCCCTGGAAGAGAGAGCTGCCCTTTCCTTTCGCCATATCCAAAGCTGCTTTGCGCTACCAACCCATCTTCAGGGATATCGTGCAAGCCTGGAATGCACCACACTGGCCTTTTAAGCCATCATTCAGAGAACCTCAGGATTTATACAGCTGTCCAAGTTTCAAGTCCTCGTGACTGCAGAGAAAAGACTGCAGAAGTCTCAGCAGTGCCCACTGGGGGATTTGGAGGATACGAGACCCACAAACAAGATGCTGCGGTATAGAGTCTGCCTGTCTGGCATTCTAATCTGACAGCCATGTCCTTTTACAGGATACACCATTCCAGTCTGCCACTACAGTTTTCCATTCTCACCTACCCACCAGGCTGCTGAGCATGCTCAGGATTTACTGGGCTGTTTTGAGATACTCTTAGCTGTGGGTATATTTCTGTAAAATGTGAAGTTTCTCCAAGCCTGCTGCTACCCTCCTTTCTTCTCGTGTGCAGTTGGGTGCCGTTTGTTTCCCCATCCCTAGTATACAAGGACAGAAAAGCAAGGATTTCTAGTGGTCTCTGCCCATTTCCATTGCTGGGGATTGAACCAGGGACCTTTCTGCATGCAAGGTGAATGCCCTACTGCTGAACTTACAGCCCTTCTAACCCTCCCTGCTTCTTCCACACCCAGCTGCCATCCTATTTCTTGCTCAACAAATCCAAATTTGCAACCCCGACTGCACAAAATAAAGTGATTGCCCACACAAAATATGCCCGATTCACACAAGTTGAAGAATTTGGAAAGAAATATATTTCCCCCTAGCAGAAGCATTAGCCTCACCTGGGCCAAGTTTGTTGTTTGGCTCTCATAGGCCAACCATATGCAGAGGTCACTAGGTTCAACCGACAAAGAACTACTGAAGCCCAGGGTTCTAGCACATTGTGACACTGCAAGGTTGGAGCAACACCTAGAGGAGGCAGCAGGAATTGCAGCAGCCCTACCCAGCCGCCAGGACTCAGGCAGAAACTAGGGGTTACGCAGCAAATGCAGGATTCCCAAACTTATATTTGCTGCCTAATACGGAAGAGGGAACTTCACCATTTCCCCAATCGCTTGCTGGCTGTTTTTATCAGCTGGGGGTGTGTGGAACTTCCTCCAGGTGGTATTTCCCAAATATATTTGAGGCTACAGCAGAGGAAGAGACTGGGAAGCAGGACTGCTGCACTGGCTCTGATGACAGCCCAGCCCCCTTGCTCCTTCTGTCCCTGAAAAGTTTCTATTCCTGCTGGTCATTATAACTTTAATAAATGATCAAAGTTCATTTGCTTTCCTCTTCCCTCCCCCATCCCATTTCCTTTTATGCTGTGTCTGTTAAGACTGTAATCCTACGGGCAAGGACTGTCCTGTTTTTACCGATTGTATGTAAGCTGCTCTTCCCTAGTTCTTCCCTCTATTTAGGTGGCCACAGTTGCCCAGGAGCCCCCCGCCCCCTCTTCCCCCGTCACCAACTCACCTCCGGTCTGGGCATCGAAGCGCTTTGTGGCAATGGCGTCAATCTCGTCTATGAAAATGATGGCTGGGGCATTCTCTTTGGCCAGGCGGAAGACATCCCGCACCATGCGCGGCCCCTCTCCCAGGTACTTCTGCACAAACTCGGATCCTACTACCCGAATGAAGGCAGCTGGAGGCAAAGGCAGAGTTAGACCCAGCTCCTTTGGCATCCCTCAGTCTCCCAGGGAAACCCATCTTAACGGGGCCACCGCCTTGGGAAGACCAAGGGATGCCAGCAAACCTACACCCAACAGGGTAGTGACGTGTCCAAGGCAAGAGAACTGGTGCCCTGCTCACCTGTGGTGTGATGAGCCACTGCTTTGGCCAACATGGTTTTCCCGCAACCAGGCGGGCCGTACATCAGCACCCCCCGCGGAGGGTCAATGCCGATCTGAAAAAAGGGTCGAAAGGTGAGAAAAGAACAACAAAATAGGCCATCTCAAGGGCCCTTGTCACATCTCTCAACAGAATAAAACCCCACTTCCAAGTTGTTGCTTGAGTCTGCTGCTCTGAGTCAAGCTCCACAACATCTGGAGGGCCACAAGTTCCCCATCCCTGCCTTAGATGGTCCAGCCGCTACACCCAGAAGCCTCCCATCCATGCACCATCCACATCCAGATTTTGCTTCAATGATATTGTTGCATTGGGCACCGACTGGGCTAAGAGCTGGTCCAAGCACTGAGAAGGGCATGCACAAATAAATCTTGGTGTGCACCCATGTCAAATATCCAGAAATAATAGCCAGGAATCAATTTGGGCTCTGCTTGGGGAGCTCTCTCCACTGGCAAGAAGGCACAGATATTCTCTATATAAAGGAGCCCAAAGATTAAAAGGCAGAAGGTGGGGACGCAGGACTGATAGCTACCAGCGCATGCTACAAGGGAGGTTTCCCTTTGCTGTGTTTTTCAATCATACAGATGACAACCGACCCAGCTTAGGGCAGGAGAAAACACGTGTGCTTTCTTCTTTGTAAAATGAACACAGGCAATGCAATACGGAGGATGCAGTTCTCTCTGCAATTCCACCCCACCCACTTCCTGTCCCAAGCAAACAAATATTAATGGGAACCATTAAGGGTAAGGGCCATAGCTCAGCAGCAGAGCTTCTGCTCTGCATGCAGAAGGCTGCAAGTTCAATTCCTGGCATCGCCAGAAAACACTACAAAGGTCCCTGAGCTGAAACCCTTGAGAGTCATTGCCAGTCAGTGGAAAATAGTGAGCTTGACGGGTCAGTGGTCTGACTCAGTATATGGCAGCTTTCTAGGATCACTGTTGTTGAAGCAAGCGACTGCGAGCTTTCTAAAGGAAAAGTGCAGATAAATATAGATACATGAATGACAAGCCTATTTGTGCACACACTGCACATACTTCTGGCATAGAAATTTAGATCACGTACCTGTTTGTAGAGTTCAAAGTGGGTAAGGGGCAGCTCTACTGCCTCCCTCACTTCCTGCTTCTGAATATCCATCCCACCAATGTCGGCATACATCACGTCTGGTTTCTGATCTGCTCAGAGAAGGGACGGGACCTCAGGTGTTTTCCTGCCCTTGGATCTTTCTACCCTGCTACATTCTTTCAAGTGCTACCTTGATTCCACTGGGCCTTTGTCTTCATAGCCTTGGGCAGCCTTCCCCCCACCCCTGCCTGCTGTTTTGGACTCCAACTCCCATCAGCCCCAGCCAGCACATGCTGGAGCTCCGTTGGAGCACCAGTTCCAACATAAACCGCTTCATGCTCCTGGATCTGATGGGCAATGCAAGCACAGCTTGATCCAGCAAAAGGGCAACCAGGAGCTCACTTTAAGCTCCCAAGTGTTCCTTCACAGCCATACAAGTACCTGCCCTTGGATCTTTCTACCCTGCTACATTCTTTCAAGTGCTACCTTGATTCCACTGGGCCTTTGTCTTCATAGCCTTGGGCAGCCTTCCCCCCACCCCTGCCTGCTGTTTTGGACTCCAACTCCCATCAGCCCCAGCCAGCACATGCTGGAGCTCCGTTGGAGCACCAGTTCCAACATAAACCGCTTCATGCTCCTGGATCTGATGGGCAATGCAAGCACAGCTTGATCCAGCAAAAGGGCAACCAGGAGCTCACTTTAAGCTCCCAAGTGTTCCTTCACAGCCATACAAGTACCTGCCTGTCAGGTGTGCAGCAGGCACGTGGGGTTTGCAAGGAATGTCCTTGCAAGCCAAATTGGGACTTGCGGGTCTGAGGTTCCCCACACCAAGGACTCTGAAGGCATCCTGGAATCCCTGCCCATAGGCAGCCCATTAACAGGGCTCACCTCTCTGATCCAAGGAAGAGTTGCCTTACCTGACGTGAGCATCATGATACTGCTGTCGGCCTCAGGGGGCAATACGTCCACCAAGGCATTGCTGTGTTTATGCAGGGCCACAGAGGCGTTGGGCTTCAGCAGCTCCCGGTCAATGGTGCTCAGGATCCGGACATAATAGTTGGAGCCTGAAGTGGAGACACACTTATGTGATAAAAGACTGGAAACAGAGGCTGCCAGGGAGAAAATCCAGCTCTTTTTCTCAAGCTGCAATGTAAGGGGAGGGCTGGCACCCGCACTTGGCATCCCTGGGCAGCTGCCAGAGCCCCAGCACCCTGGCAGTGCCAAACAATGATACTTGCCTCTCTTTACTTCTCCCACTCTCCCCAAATCACACACACACACTGAGAAGTGCCAGGTCTCTGAGTCTAGCTGTCATTTAAGTTTCCCACAATTCCCCTGGCGTTGTGTCACTCGGGGCATTGTGGAAAATTTGAATGACAGTCCTCGGCAGTTCAATGCAGCTCAGAATGCTGCTGATTGCTATTAGCCACCACCACCTGGGGCACACAAACAGAGCAGGGCCCCCTGCCAGAGCGGACTGTCCACTGCCTCCTCAAACCTGGAGCTGGCCCATTGCAGGTAGATGGGCTGGAGGAAAGAAGGGACTGTACCTGTGGTGGAACCAACAATGGCTGTGTTCTGATCCACGGCCTCCAGGAACTGGCCAATGACCAGCGGAATGCTCTGGATTCGTTTCACCTCCTCCTGGGCGTGCAGAAACTCCTTCTTTAGGTTCTTCTGCTCATCTTTGATGTACTCCTCTTGAACTTCCAGGAACTCCAGCTCTTGCTGTAATTTCTACAGGGCGGCACACCAAAATCCTCCTCAAACCTCCTCCTGACCAGCTGAATTACCACTCATGATATCATAGGAACACCTAGGAAGGTGCCTGACACGGTCAGAGCACTGCTCCATCTAGCCAACCCTGACTAGCAGTAGCTACCAGGAGATGCTGGGTATTGAACCTGGGACCTTCTGCTCGTAAAGCGGATCCTCTGCCACTGAACTACAGCCTTTCTCCGTCTGCAGCGAGCACAGACTTCTGCATCCACACCACTGCCCCCTCAACACTACAACTATAGCAGACAAGCTGTGTAGCCAGGGAGGTTGGGAATTTCTGATCTTAAGAGTGTGAGATCTTCTACATACTGCAGAATCTGATTTATATCTTTTTTAAAAAAAAGAAAGTCACGGAGAAAACCTTCAGAAAGGTAGAATAATTATAATTCTTCCCCACAGACCTGAACATCTGCCTCTATGCCCTTACTGCCTCTTCTTAATACCTCTTCTGTTCAACTTCCTAGTCCTTAAGAAAAAACAGTAATTCCTAAGCAGCTAACTCACACTCTAGTCAACAACTCACCTGAGACCAATAATACAAAGACATTTGTTATATAAGGCGCAGTAACTCAAATTGTACACAGAATTCCCAGTGCCGTCACATTTGCTTAAAGACACTGCAATAATGGCAGTTTAGTTTTTGACCCCATTCATAATGATCCACAACAAGTAATTCAACCTCGCCTTGTGGAAGTAAATTGAACTATCCTGGGAGCTTAGGATCCAGACTGCCAACGTGTTCCTGTTTCCCACCCCTCTTCTTGAGCGAAGGACCACACAACAGCCCCCTCCAGCACCACAAACAGAGCGCTACAACCTCACAGCTGAACAAGATCACAAGACAACTCACCTTATAACGGCTGTACAGGTCCTCCACATCCTCAGCCTCAGGAACTAGGAAGGAGAGGCCAGTCTGAGGCCTCGAGATGGAGAGAGCTGGAAGCTCATCCTGGAATCAGGGAACACAAAGAAATGAGAACGTAGAGTTATCTGGGAAACTTTCACCTCCTGCACTGCACATGTCGCCTGGCTAAGTTGGGGGACCTGAGGCTCCCTAGATGTTGCTGCAGTAAAATGCCTGTCATTCGTAGCCATGCAAGCTCAGGCTGGTGGAAGCTGGGAGTCCAGCAAGGTCTGGAGAGTCACAGGTTTCTCATTTCTGTGCTACACTTAGCAGATGAATACCTCCCCTTCAAAAAAGCGATGCTGGGAGAGATGTTACAAAGTGGGAAGCCCTTCAACCAGCCGTTAGAGCAACAGAATCCATTGAGCTGATCGAATGACAGGGGAGCAAGCCAAAGGCACAGTCCAGGAAAAGGATGAAGTTTTGCTGCGGCCTCCTCCTACGCAGGTTTCATCAGAGACTAAGTTCTGCTACCTGTATCTATGTCGCAAATTCTGCGTGCATAATATTTTCTGCCTTAAACTGTGACTCGGCGGACAGAGAGAGACCCTCCAATTTTAAACACTTTAGGACAAATTCCAAAGACATACCTGTGCTAAAAACTTCCCCTGTTCGAGTCATAATAAATGTCCCGAACCCAGCAATGAGGACACGCAACTGGAAGTTGTTTTTTTAAAAAAATATATTTATTGACATTTCAAAGATTATACAACAATAATAAAAAACAAACACAAAAAATATAACCAAAATACAAAAATGCAAAACTAAAACAATTTAAAAACACATAAAATTCCATTCACTTATTTTATTTTAACTTACTTCCCAGACCTCCTCATACCTCCCCTTTTTGTATCCCAATTCAAATTATTAATTCAGCAAATCCTCACCATTAATTTTCACTTAATTTTCAACCTTTCTTTCTCCCCCCCCCCAATTTATCTTATTCATTACAGCTGAGAACCACTTAATTTCTAACCAACATCATTCTAGCATTCACTAATTTTATAGTATTTCCCAAGATAGTCCTTAAATTTCTTCCAATCTTCTTCCGCCGTCTCTCATCCCTGGTACGCAACTGGAAGTTTAGCTCTTTATTGGCAAAGAACACCATTATATCAGCTCCTAAGAGGTGAGAATCCCAGGCATCACTCCTGTTAAACAGCTAGCTAGGCATTGCCTTCCTCAGACCTGTGCTCCAGCCCAGACAGCTGGAGCAACTGTGTGACCATGCTAACCTCAGCACATTTAAACACCCTTGTGGCGTGCACAAGCAAACAACTTCTCCTGCATAGCATCTCCAGCTGCTCCTGTCACTTTAAGCCCCTTGTTGTCCTTGGAGACAGCTGGGGAGGGGATAGAGGAGATTCTAAGAGCTCCCATCTCTCTCTGGGACTGCCTCTTCCTCCTCTGCGCCTTCCTGCAACTCTTCTTCTTCCTCCTCCTCTTCTCCTGACTCTGACTACCAGGCCTCTTCCCCTTCCCCCTACCTCATGGGAGGTCTAGAACCCCACAAATTGCTGGCCCTTTCTCCCGGATCATCCTTCTCTGCCCATCCTTTGGACACCTGCCTATCCCTGACAATAAACCAACAAGCACTTTGCACAGTCCAAATCAACACGCTGATGTTAATTATTGTTGTTCCACCAATCAGACTGCAACACAATGCTGTTGCGTACCCCCTCCTCTAACAGAAGCTCTCTTGTTCAAAACTTCAGCCAGCCTGAAACAGAAGCCCAATAGTTCTGTACAGGCAGGCAGAAAGTTGCAATGGGGTGGGTAAGAGGATAGAAAAATGTGGGTTTTTCTCTCCCTTTCCTAAGGTATTATTTTCTTGCACTAGAGTACTCAGATTTGATATCCCCCTTATCCACTCCTCCAAGATGCTTATGATCAGTTGTTAGGGGCATAAGCAGGCAATACGTATTCCCTCTTCGTTCCCCATCTCAGTTTCCTTTTCTTCCACCTGCAACTTTCAGCTTCAGCGTTCTGCACATTCTGAAGGCTCCCTGGTTTCTTCAGTGGGGAAGGTTGATTAAAAAAAAAAAGATCCCCCCCCAACCAATTTATACTTCTAAGCGTCCAGAGCATCCTGATTTTATGGGCCAGGGTCTGTATCACTTCTAAACTAATTAGTATTCACACCACCTTAGTTTGCGTTTGAAGGGATTGTTGCATCTCTCTCTCTCTTCACACCTGCCCAGCAAGAAATGTGACAATTTTGTGCCCCAGCAGAAGAGGGGACAATCAGTACCTCTTTTTGCCTGGCCCCTGAAGATATGTAACCATGGTGCCAGTCGAGCCTCCAAAGGGAGAACATTTTGCAAATGAGGAGCCACTGTTGAAAAGGCCCCATTCTTGTGATGCTACCCTCTGGATCCACAGGGTCCGGATTGATTCATATAGGGAGAGGCAGTCCTTGAAGTACTGCAGTTGTGAGCCGTTTAAGGCTTTACAGATCAAAAGCAGCACTTTGAATTGTTTGTTTGTTACATTTAAGGCAGCATCTGACAACACCAGCATCTGCCGAACCACAATAAACATTTATTGTCTGTAAAAACCCACAAGCGAGATCTGGCAACACTTTAAACAAGAGCAAGATTAATCAGCAATGGGATGTAGTAGGAGAAGGAAAGCAGGAGTCTGACAGAGGAAACCTAAATATGTGTCTACCCAGAGAGAAGTCCCACAGGGGATGGGCCACAGTTCAGTGGTAAAGCCAGTGTTGGTGCCAGACTGTTTGCTCACTAGGCACCCACACAATAAATAAATAAATAAATAAATAAATGCTAACTTCAATGTTCAGAAACATGCTTAGTAGGAAAATTGGAAAGCACAAAAACTTAGTTCCGATAAATGTATTTTAAACTGCAAGAATAAGTAATACAACCATCTTTGATTGCCTTTCTCAAATACAAAAGAAAATGTTTTAGCACACAAATCATTTTTAACAACCTTGCGAACTGAGATGTTAAAATTCAAGTCTCTTTAAAAAAGCTTCCATTTCAGGCGCATCAAAATATCACTCTGCGTGCCTTCCCCCCTTTTCTAATTTTGTCACTGACTCCTTCGGGTCAAGTGCTGCCAAGCCAACTGTAAGCCTCTTTCCACAACATCCCTTGATAGTATGTATGCTTTTCTAAGTTCGAGAAACCGGGTTCAGAACGTACAAGTGAAACACGTATCAGGAATTCGTAAGATATAACAAAAAATGTAATCCGTCATTTTTTTAAAAAAAATAACCTGTGCCTCTCCAAGGCCGGTCAGTCAAATGGCCTCTCAGGCATACTACTAGCTGACAGCCTTGGGAGAAGCATCTGCTTTGAGCGCAGAAGAAAATCCCAGTTGGATCCCCAGGCAGGGCTGGGAGAGGATCCTTGCCTGAAACCCCGGAGAGCCTGGCCGCTGCCTGTCAGTGCAAGCAGCACTGAACTAGGTGGGCCAGTGTCCTGACAGGGCTGAAGGCACCTCCCTGCGCCCCTGTGCCCAATGGGGCCGACTCCTATCTCAGGGTTGCTACCTACAGGGCTTTCTATGGGGCCGGGGGAAGTGGGGTCCAGTGGGGCAAAGAGCTAAAAAGGCCACGGTCCTCCTCCTGCTCCTCCAGGGCCCCACCAGCCCCGCAGTGACTCGGCACCTCGCCCGTCCCCCGCCGGCCCTCTAGGGCTTCAGCACCGCCGCCTCGGCCCCAAAGCAGCAGAGACGGGGGGGGAAGGACGGCGAAGGAGGAAGATCCGGCCCGGCGCCGCCTTTCCTTCGCCACGACACGCGTCCCGGCCTCCCTTACCTGCGTTTTCTCCACAAGGATCCCGATCTCCTCCATTTCTCAGCTTAACAAGGCCAGGCTGCTCTTCGCCGCTTCCGGGGAAAGCTGCCGGAAGTTGACAGAGAGGCTGACGGGAGATGTAGTCCTTTTCCGAGAAAAGGGATGAAGGGGCGGGGAAAATAGCCGGCGGGGTGAAGGGGGGGGGGGTGGGATGATGCGAGTCGTAGGCCAGGCTGCCGCTTTGCAACCGGGAGCCTATTTGGAAACGGGACTTAGGGCAGGGGACTTTTCGGATTTTTGGATGAGGAGCTGGGGAGCCCCAACCGCATTTGGAGGCCCGAGTAATAATAATAATAATAATAATAATAATAATAATAATAATAATATTTTATTTATACCCCGCCTTCCCCAGCCAAGACCGGGCTCAGGGCGGCTAACAACCAATAATAAAAACAAGTTGATTAAAATACAGTTTAAAAGATTAAGATACAACATTAAAACATTAGGATACAGTCTCTTCATAGGAGGAGAAAGGAAAAAGAAAAAGGGGGAGGGAATCAAACTGGCTCCAAGCCAAAGGCCAGGTGGAACAACTCTATCTTACAGGCCCTGCGGAAAGAAATCAGATCCTGCAGGGCCCTGGTCTCATGAGACAGAGCGTTCCACCAGGCCGGAGCCAGAGTTGAAAAGGCCCTGGCTCTGGTTGAGGCTAATCTAACTTCCTTAGGGCCCGGGACCTCTAGGGTGTTGCTATATGTGGACCTTAAGGGCCTCTGTGGGGCATACCAGGAGAGGCGGTCCCATAGGTACAAGGGTCCTAGGCCGTGAAGGGCTTTAAAGGTCAAAACCAGCACCTTAAATCTGACTGGTACTTGATCGGTAGCCAATGCAACTGGAAAAGCACTGGGTGACTATGCTCCCATGGCATATTCATGGGAGCATAATTGTGGCGCCTGTTTCTTCGTGCCGTTTGCTTTCGCGGGCTAAGAGCCCGCTTTGCCGGAGGGACGGAGCGTCGCTTCATGCAGGGACGAAGCCTGTAATCGTTGAAGGAGCACCACCAGTGCAAATTCCAGTGGTAGATGCACGGGCTTGCGTGCATACATTAAAGCACATTTCCCATTCAGGCCAGAGAACCCCGAGAACTATAGTTTTGCCCCTCGCAGAGCTATGCTTCCCAGCACTCTTTAAACTGCAGCTCCCGGGACGTTTCCTGGGGCGCGTGTGCGCTATATAGGCATGGTGTGTAAGTACAGTATGCAAGGACAGTCCACTATTGGATGCTGAGAACCGGCTCGCGCCAGCCCTGCGCTGCAATCCTTCTGTTAATCTCGCAGCAGGTTGCGGGTGGGATCGTGGAGTGGTTTGAATCCCCCAAACTCAGAATCCGGAGTTGCAAAACGCCGCACCGGTTGCAGGAATGAAGATCGCTTCGGTAGCGTTGTGCCCTCCAGCCTCTTCCCGAACCAGGGCAGAGCTCAGTTTGCGCCTGCAGAAACGGCGCACTTTTGACGTCTTAACAAATAAATATCATTCCCACTCGAAATTAAAAGACTCAAATTAGAAAGATACATCTGCTTCGGGGATGGATGCGCCTGATGCTCAGTAACAGGCAGGGTAAAATCCTGGAATTTCTGCATTGCTTTCTATGGGTTGTGCGCGCGAGGTTCCGTCCATTTACTCCGCGTGTCATTCTACCACATTTCCTATCTCTACTAACGGGCCCGGCAGATGGTAAGAAGATACCCTACGTTCCCACCTTGCCGCCTCTCTTGACTGACAGGAGCGCCGGTCGAATGGTCTCTCCGTTCCCCGCCCACTTCCCTTTGATCGACAAGAGCTCTCAGCCAATTCCCGTCGCAGGTTCCTGGGACAAGAAACGGGTGCCGGTGGAGTGGAGGCGGGGGAGAGAGAAAGAGAGATTAATCCCACCCCGAGCCCCGCCTCCTGCCCGTGTGAGTGACAAGCCGACGAGTCAATGATTGCCCCTCGCAGCCGAAAGAATCCGGCTCACCTATTGGCTTGAGGCTGTGGGCGGGCTCGCAGCCGGAGCGGCTCCTCCCCTTTATGGTGGTTCTTTAACAGCAGGTAGGTAGGGAGGTGGTTTTCGGTGCCCTGGAGCGGGTGGGGGAGGGGGAGGCGAGTTCGTCCATCCTCCGGCGGCGGGAAGGGAGGCCGCCTGAGGTGATTCCTGCCTCGGGGAATGGCGGCGGCGAGGGGCGGCGCCAGGGCTGGCGGTGAAGGGGCTCCTTGGCCTTAGCGGGCTCCTTCCCTGCCTAGGGAACGGTACCCGTTTGCCCTTCAGCCGAGAGCATCTCTCCCGCCCCTTTCCAACGGCCTGTTTAGAGAAATCGGGGGGCGTCAGGCCCTTTTTAAAAAGTGCATTTTGAAATATATACATTCCTAGATCTACGACTATATAAATAATTGCAGTAAGAAACGCGTGTTTTCAAAAGGGGTTGTTGTTGTTGAGGTGTCCAGGGGGATCTATACATGTGTGAAGGGAGGGTATTATTTTTTCTGTTTTGTTTAATTATTTATTTGTTTCTGTCCTGTATTTTGTTCTGTGAACCCCCTTGAGATCTTATGATGAAGGGAGGTATATAAATCTAATTAATAATAGTGATAATAAATATTTGTTATCAATAATAATAATGTAATAAATAAACGTAATATTAAGTGTTTAGAGCTAAAACAGGACCCCTGGCTAATCGCTGCAGCTCAGCCTTTCCGCAAGCCAGGTGAAAAGCTGGCTTTCCTAGCTTAGGTTTATTGATTTGTAAGTTTTGCTTATTATATTTCTGTCCTCCTCAAGGAAGGGTGCAGCATTTTTCATATGCAGATCTGATTATTCTCATCATAGCAGTCCTTCGAGGGAGGCTAGGCTGAGAGATAGTGCTCACACCCACACAACACGTTAAAAAGCACTCTCTACAGATCTTGGGGTTTGTTCTTCAGGGAGCAAGTGGTTTCAGATGGGAAGGTCTGAATGCACAAGTGGCTTGCACCCTAATATCAGGGAGATTGCACCAGTCGCATCACAACCTTATTCTTTAAGAGTCTCCCTTACCTCACACTTCTTAAACGGAAGCAGAAAGGTGGGTGGAGACCAGATGCAAAGACAGAGAAAACTCATTTGCCTTGAATTGTTTATGTAGAAGTAGGAATTGTGGTAGCTCTACCTTGTTGCATAGAGGCAAGGAAAGAGGCATTTGCTAAAATTCCCTTTTTTACACAACAAACAAACAAAAAATAACCACCCAGGAACTCTTTTGTACTTCCACTACATCAGGACATCTGAATTAGAATTGGAGGTGGCCTTTGGGCCATCTAGAACATTTTTTCCTGAGGATAAAAATTGCTTTGGGGAGCGGTGGGGGTGGACACAATGCACAGCTGGTTTCTTCAAATTGGTAGAATGAACGTACACACAATACACAGCTAGTTTCTTTCTTCAAAATGGTAGAATTGGTTTCTCTTAAGCTTATCCTTTGTGGTAATAGAATTGGGAATAGAATAGGTAATTGGAGAGGGCTGTACTAGTCCAATGCCTACTGATCCCCCCCCATTTTATTGCAGAAAATTTCTGCAGCCTGAACAGATAGCTGTTCATCCTCTGATTGAAGGTGTCCAGCATGGGACCCACTTTGGTTCATTGGTTCCATTATCAAGCTGTTCTTAGTAATAAAAAGTTGTTGTTGGCATCCGTCTGTCTCTAGAGACAATGGAGTGCACCTCTGGAAGTCAAACGGTTAGAAAATCACAGCACCTGCTGTGGCTGCAGAGACTGATAACTTGTTATGTGTAAGCAGCACCATAGTGACCTCCCCAGGGCGTAAGCCTGGGCAGTGTGTTTGGAGGTCCTAGGCTGCTCATACGACAAGACCCACCTCACGGCCTCACTGATGTGGTCGAAAGGAAAGCAGAGCAATACATTTGGCACCTGCTTGGCTGTAGGAGTTGCCAGAAGGAGGTGTACAAGGTGCTACCCAACCGTCTTGGGGACTGCATTTCGAATTTGTGTAGGGTTTACCCCATAGACTTTTCTTCTGAAGATTTCCCGCAAGGCAGCAGAGGTTTAGGATCAGAGTTTTCCTTTTCCTAGATGAGCTACCTTCTCATTGTTGAAAAGCTCCATCTGCCCAGAATTCTCTTCTGTAACTTAGAGCCATCTATTTCTTCCTTCTGGGGTAGCAGGAGACAAGTGTTTTTTCTTTTGCATCACAGCCATTCAGGTATTTGAAGAGTGCCATATTGCACACACAAACACCCCACACCCTTCTCCAGGGTAAAATAGATGGTCTGTTCTTTCAACCTTTCCTCATAAGACTTTTTCATATTTCTGACTGTCTTCATTGTCCTACTCTAAACCTGTTCCAATTTGTCTGCATTCTTCTTAAAGTGTGGTGCCCAGAACTGGACATAGTTCTTATCTGGAGGTTTTATTAATATAGAATGAAATGGAATGCTTACTTCTAGTGACTTGGAAACAATGTTGCCTAAATCATTAGTTTACTTTTGCACTCCAGAGACACAAGGATACAGGGTTAACAAAATAAAAAGCTAAAAACAAACACAGTTTTAAAATTAATAGTGTTTTGAAGGTTAAGATTAAAGGTGCGTTCTTCAGGTTAAAAAATGATGTGTGTTTAGACAACTGAACAGTATCAGACTTCGGCTGGATGACCATGGGCCAGTCACTATCTTTCAGCCTAACCTACCTCACCGTGCTGTTGTGGAGTTAGAACAATGAAAATCCCTTTGTAAACTGCCCTGTATTTGGAAGAAAGTTGAGAAACAAATATTTAGCCATAATTCTTATCATCACCATGTTTTTAAGCACCCAGGGAACTAGGATTTTTCCAGCATCAATTAGTGACAGCTGCATCTTCTGTTGTTTTAGCAGGTGAATAAGACTAGCTGACATTTAGTGTGAACAGATACCCTACTTTCCTGAAACTGGGTATACATACAAACCAGTGACTTTCTTACTGGATTAACCTTGGGTTGTTGTTAACCTAGCTTCCTTCCTACAGGAGAAGCAGTACTCTAATGGCATTTTCTTATGAGCTGGTGACCTGCCCTGGATTGATTCCACTCCATCTAGTATGAATGGAAAGATGTAGCTATTGTGGCTGCCCTGAGTTCAGATTCCTGGGTTTGGCGGCTGCAGGAAGCTCTGTATAAATGACACATGGAGGTGGGTCAAGCATCACCTACAAGGCGTTCCTTGCATGGAGATTGGGAACCTTGAAATCCCTTGCATTTAAATTCCCTTTTTTTGTATCTGAGTTGCCGGTGCATGGACTTCCATAGGCCAGACTTTTTGCGTCTTAACTTCCGCCAACAAAACTCTTCGATTTTCCTTGGTAATGATGAGGCGTGACAGACCACAAGAGCGGGCAGCCAGCTGGCCAGCAGAGCACATCAAGGTGCTCCTTGCCCTGTGGACCGAGGCGGCAGTCACTCACGATCTTAGCTCTCATGGGAGAAACCGTGCAGTGTATGATGGCATTTCCCAGCGCCTCGCAGAAATGGGCATTTACCGAACCGGGGACCAGTGCCGGGAGAAAATGAAAGGCTTGAAAGTGGCTTACCGGAAAGCAAAAGAAAATAACTCAGTTGGGCGACCACCCATCAAGTGTCCATTTTATGATGAGATCGACCAGATAATGACACAGTATATAAACTGCAGACCAGGCTTTCCCTCAGAAGCTGGTGAGGGGTCCAGTATCTCTATCTCTGCAGACAGACAGGAAGGCATTTCTATATCTGAGCCCTGGGGGACCCAGTCTAGCATCAGTGAGCGGTGGGGGTCTCAGGTCTCTGGGCACTGGTTGTCACAGACTGCCGCCTCTGAAAGCCAAGGGACTGATGAATTCAGCTATGCCCAGGCAGAGTCTCAGGATGCCTTCGGTGAGATCCAAGTCATCCCAGTTCAAGTGAAAGAAGAGGAATCGGAAGATGAAATATCACCTGAGCTTGGTAAGCTCCATTGTTCATTTTGCCTGGTTTATTTCAGCAGAGCTCCTCCTGAAGGATACCTCAGGTGGGGCTGACATCTTTGATTTGAATTATTTGTTTAACTAGAGCCTTTAACTGGGTATTTAGCCTCCAAGGCCTCTGACCTGCACTTCCCTATATTCTTGGCACCCACATATGTGTCATGTGTTTGCTTCTCCTCTGCTCTCCTGAGAAGTCTTTCTAGATGCCTCTCAAGTTCTGCTTTATTGTTTCATAATCAGACCAAAAATAGCTTAGACTTGGACAGTTGGGGCACCTGTCCAAGATGAATGTATTCCATGCAAGAGACTACTATGACACCAACTAGGGTAATGAATTGCAGCACTTTCATCCCTTTGGACTGCAGGATCCTCCATTATAAATAACATGCTCTCCTTCTAGTTTGTTAGCCTTGTCCAGTTGATTCATCTTGAACTTTAAGATTGTCCCTTAAAGGTCAAGAGCTCCTAGCACCATATGTACATATGCATCCAAGTGGGTGCAAGTCGTACTAATTTCATCATAATTTGTCATCTGGGTAGCTTCAGTACAGCTGTTTTTACCTACACCTTGCCCACAATTTCAGTGTCAGTTCCAGCAGAAACTTTTTTGCACTCATGGGGCCACGATTTTAAAAGTGATTCTGCATATGCTTACATTTTAAAATGTTACAGTGGAGTTAGTTTTTCTAAATAGAGATCCTAGATCACTGCCCTTGGACTCATTCTGCAAAAGGTACATGACAATCAAATAAAAGCCAAATCATGCATCATGTAGGTCATGGGTGTTGTATGTCTGAATGCTCTCCCAGGTCGAAAAGCTAAAGTACTTTCCCCATAGGCGCTAACTTTCCACAAGGAGGGAAATTTGATGTAGAGGAGTACAAAAGCTTGGTTTCTTAACATGCAGTCTGAAGTGATTTAATCCTGTGAGGATTGTAGTGGTTGCTTTTTTGGACGTTTGAATCAGCTCTCATTCCTTATGGACCAGCACGTTCTGTCACTAAGGTGGAATGTATCCTGGGTATATGCACACCATTGCATTTCTCTGGATATTCATTGTGCTTTGTTGCTTTCCTTATAGATGTGGCCTCTCCTATAGTGATGGAGACCCAGCCTGCACCAAGACATCTCATATCCATGCTTGACCAACGTCCCCACCTCCGAACCCGAAAGCAAAAAGCTCAGGGAGATGGGCAGTCCAGCTTCCCAAGGGGCACTGGCCAGAAATATGGGCGTTCACATCAGCTGGAAGTGCAGAGAATGCAGAGACAGGTTGCTAGCCAAGCGGAGGAGAAGCAGAGTTTAGCAGAGTTCATCCAGCATGACAGGGAGATGCGCCGGGAGGATAGGGAGTTCCAGGCCCAGCTCTTTGAGAAGCTTTTTCAGAAGCAAACCGAGCTTGTCCAAGCACTGACTCAGCGACCTCCTGCCAGTCCTACCTCCACCGCTTGTACCAACGCTTTGCACACCTTGCAGGTGTCAACAAAGAATGGAGCAGGAACCGCTGCAGGCCCTGGCTCACAGCTACAGGCTTTGCTAGAACAGATAATGCAAGCTGATGTAGCAGGAAAGGGCTTAACCAGACTTCCTGTGAAGGAGGCACTTGGAGGAGCAGTGAAAGTTCCCCCTGAAGTGCAGTATTGGACTGCTGAAGAGATACTGAGATGGCTACTGTCTCAGCAGTCTCCTGGAGACCAATGCCAAGAGGTGCTGACGGGCCTGAGGCCTCCTCCTGTTGCAGGGCACATGGGGACAACAGGAAAGGGTGATAACCCAGAGGCACACCTCTCTGTTTTGAATCCATTGTGTGATTCCTACCAGAGTTCTGGACAGCAAGATAAAGGCCAACTTCATAGCAAGACCCAACAACTCTGCGGCAGCAATTGTGCTAAAGCGCTGGAAACAGACATAGACTTAGAGACACAGCGTCAGTCTTTCAGGCAGTTCCGCTACCAGGAAGCCCAGGGACCCCAAGAGGTTTACAGGTGCCTGTGGGGACTTTCCTATCAATGGCTGAGGCCAGATGTCCGCAGCAAAGAGCAGATCATGGAGCTGCTGGTTGTTGAGCAGTTTTTGAATATTTTGCCTGACGAAATCCAGACTTTGGTACGTGAATGTCAGCCAGAAAATGGCAAGGAGGCTGTGGCCCTGGCAGAGAGGTTCCAGCTTCACTTTGAGTCCAAGAGGCAAAGGGACCAGGTAGGATCATATTTCTGATTATTTCTGATTCTTGCTTGGAGCTGACCTTACACAGGTTTCTCCTTGGCCAAAGGACACTAGATAGAAACCTAAGAATTCTAGCCCTCAGCTTTTAGAAGGAAGGGACAGAGATTTGTGACAGGGTGGGGCCAGGTTGGGGATTAAGTTGGCAGGAACAGTATGTTCTGCAAGGCACAGAAGACTGTCTTCCGATTCCTGGAAACCATGTCTGCTATTCCCTTGGGTTTCTTGGCCTTTGGTTAACACTGTACGGCAGGGGTGCAGAACTGGATTCAGATGGTAATCTGGATCCTTATCTCTGCTTACTGGCAGGCTATGTTTGGCAGGTAGACAATGGAACCACACAGCACTTCCAAGTCCTGACAATCCAAGCAAATTGTTGGTGCTTGAGGAGCCTTGAGTGCATTGCTTCCCAAGCACTGGCAATCAGCTGATAGTCTGTAGTGTTTGGAAAGCACTGTGCAAGGGGCTTTGCAGGCATCACCAACCAGCTGAATGTCAGTGCCTGTAAAGCGCCTTTCATCCAAGCCTTGCCTTTATCTATTCCTCACTTCACATCATCTTGGGTGTTGCTTGGCCAAAAAGGGAAAGGCAGACCTGGCGTGCTGTGTGACTATTCAAACTTTTTCTAGACAACTATGATGGCAGAGTTTGCTTTTTCATTAGTACAAAACATCAGATTCTTAGCAACACATCCATGTAAGTAGGATACACTCAGTCTTGTTAGGACTTGGGTGTATACAGTAGGATTCAGTCTTTAAGGAACATTTAGAATGAGTTGGATCTCCAGTAACAAACAGCAAGTTCAAATCATCCATGGTTCACAGATAATAGGGACCAACACCGACATCTTTGGTGAAACTAAAGGGCCTGTTAACTTGAGCAGAAGGTGATGAATGCAGATGTGGCATTCTTACTGTTCCAGGCACGGGTGATATCCGATGACATGGTAGCAGATTCCCCCCAAGAAGAATTGGATGAGGTTCGGAGACCATCTTGCATCAAAGACAGTCAAGAGAACCCTAGGAAAGTTGGTAAGGAATGCCTTCCTAGATTGCATTAGGCCATAGAACTCCACCCTTACTTTTCCAGGTTCATGGGATTACTTGTTGAGGAAATGCCTGACATCATTTCTCCCTCACCTGCCACTCCTCGTAGTAATTACATCTATTGCTTGGCAGTAAACCTGCTCCTGATTTCATCTGCTTAACGGAAGGGCTCTAAAATAAAATTTACTCCGAATTCTACCACATTCTCCTTTGAGTTCTTCATGCTACACTACACTATGCTGCCTTCTCAGGGGCCAGAGGGTATAGTAGACTCTGAACAGATAGATTTGGCCAATTATTTATGTGGTTTTGCAGAACCCTTCCATATTTCCCTCTTCACACTGGGATGATTGGAACTACTGCTAGATACAGGATCATGGTTGTAAGGACGCTTTGATTGGTAATTCTTTTTTCCTTTAAAAAAATATATTAATTTTCGTAGAGTTGGATGGGACTAACATCTAGTGTGTCAAATCCTGCACTGCTAAACAAGAGCATTAATACAATTCAGCCCACACCTACATGTCTTCTGTCAACAAACAAAATAGCAGACGAAACCACAAGAACCACCAAAACAATGAAAATGGTATTAAAGGGATTTATAAATTGCCATGCCTGCAAGTAATATGAACTTCAGATTGTATAAATCTTTCACCTATGCAAATATAAGTTGTAGCTACGGTTGTATGATAATTACAACTATTTCTCAAAATGCCTCAAATTATTATGATGAGATCTCCAGGACTGTGTCCTGTTTCATGCTTCAAAATTATGTTCACTAGCCAATCTGATCTCCAGGGGAAGAGATCCTGTCAGTCAGATTTTTAACATGAAGAAAAACTATCCTCCAAGTCGCCTTAAGGGAATTTTTATTCAGACTCGTTGAAAGGGTGGCAGGGGTATGTTTCTTTGTTTACATGGGGTGGAAAAGGTATGCCACACTTTAAAGGATAAAATACATTACTATGCAGAGTGTGAGTTCTCTTTAGGATATTGTGATTTATTAAGTGTCTTTATTGAGTGGGCCTTGAGAATACACTTTTTCTCAGTCTCTATTCATCATCTGTAATATGGAAATAACGGTAACCCACCTCAGGGTTTTTGTGGTAGAGGAAGACTGCCAAGCATCTTTTGCATTCAGAGGACTGTATTCATGATCATTCATGGCCCTTCCTGATGATTTGTATCCTAAGAAACCTGTTAAATAAGGAAACCTGATCCTCTAGGGGTGAGTGGAGCCCTGTGGCATCTGTGGGCTTGGAACCCAGATCTTCTGATTCCCAGCCTAGGGCCTTAACCACAAGCCCATCTGTTATTTTTCTATCTTGGCAGGTCTCTCAAGATAAACTTATTCTCCACCTTCAGGTACAGAAGCACACCTTCGGCTGAGGAAGAGACCAAAGTCAGGTCCAAGGGAACGGACTGTGGCCACAGAAGATGGAGAACGTGGAGAGGCAGCAACAAAGCAAAGGAAGCTGAATGATAACTCAGAGGAGACATTTGAGGCTGGGGAGAAAGCTAAGCAAATGCCAACCCCTGCACCAGGAAAGCAAGCCGGGAAAGCGAAAGGGCGGGGAAGATCTGTTTCCGGGTGCAATGTTGCTGTGGCAGTAGAGAGTCTGGTTGAGGGGGGAGCTAAGATGGAGGGCAGTGGTAGGGTTTCAGAGGCTCTGAACGGGGTGCTCTCTTCTAATTCATCATGTGAGCAGAAAGCAACAGCTGGCCTTGGGCCATCTCAACTGGTCTTTGACAAGGATGGCAATGCGTCCTGCCCCCAAGGAGGGAATGATGGTCACGTATCTCCTGAGGCAGATAGACCTTCACTCAGCGACAGCATTGAGATGTTGCTTCACTCTCCCTGGAGTGGAAATGGCAGTGGCGACACCACCCACGATGGGCCACCAGGCTCCAGAATGCTACCTCCGTGTGCCAGTTGCACCGTATTGAAGGCTGAGCTGGACACTGTGCGTGAGGAGCTCCGACTAACCCAAGGTAACTGTTGGCATGAGCAGACAGTGGCTGTTCCATTGTGGTGCCATGGGTTGCCTTTCGGGCCCTCAGGCACCTATATCGTGACTGCATGGAATTGGTGAGTTCCGTATTATGCCCACTCATGGGAATGCCAGTGAAAACAAGACTCGCACGTGGCAAGTCCCACTGCCTCCTTCCGTCATAATGTCCAGGAGCACCTGCTATGTGAACAACGCGTTGATGCTGAGTGATGTAGCAGATGCTTCTAGATGCTATGGCATGAAGTGAGAGAACCCCCATGGTGGCATACTCCAGTGGGGTGTGTGGTATTGTCTTTTGTGTTACTGTATTTTGTGTTCATATGTTGCAAACTGCCCTGTGAGCTTTGGTTGAAGGGTGGTATATAAATTTAATAAATCAGCATAATCCACACATCACTTTGCACATTTAATACAGAGCGTGTATTAGATATAGTATATGTAAATTTAAATTTAAATAAAAACGGCAGAGCTTGTCAAGTGAACACAAGCAAAGAAGAGATGATATCATGGTATGATGATCTAGAAAAAGCTTTGCAGAAGTGGGTTTTGAGCACGGATTTAAAGCAAGGGAGGCAAATGGTGATTAGACAGTGATTATTCCAGACATAGAAAGTGGCACGATAGCAGGCAGAAGGGGAGAGGTGAACAATAGCAGATAAAAGGAGAGATAAAAGTTAGAATGATAACAGATGAGAGATAGAAGTTGGGAGTGAAGAACTTTATCCAGTGGTACCTTGGGTTACGTACTTACGGTAATTCGTTACGGAGGTCCGTGCTTAACCTGAAACTGTTCTTAACCTGAAGCACCACTTTAGCTAATGGGGCCTCCTGCTGCTGCCGCACCGCCGGAGCACAATTTCTGTTCTCATCCTGAAGCAAAGTTCTTAACCTGAAGCACTATTTCTGGGTTAGCGGAGTCTGTAACCTGAAGCGTATGTAACCTGAAGCGTATGTAACCCGAGGTACCACTGTACTTAATGATTTGCACTCTAGGGTTTTAAAGCTAGTGCAGCAATAAAAAGTGAAGGGTCTGAGGTGTATATTATAAAACTTCAAAAAAGAAAGAAAGAGATTATTGACTAATGAAAGATGGCAGAAAGGAATGTTTTTGGGGTGGCCAACCTGTGCCCCCCCCCCCAGCCAGCACAACCAATGGTCAGTGTATGTGGGAGCTGTAATCCCAACATCATCTGCAGGACCACAGATTAACTACCACTGTTCTAATAAGAATTGTTGGCAATGCTGCCTGGAAGTCGTACTGACTGCTCCATCAATGAGGGTTGTTATATTTATTTTTTTCATTTGTACAGCTTCCACACTATATGGGTTGAGTGGTACCTCTTTACAAGACTTATCAGAGGCTCTTGGCACTATTGTGCACATCCTCAGCAACAGGAAGTCACTGTCAGCAACAAACACATCCCAGAATGTTGCCGAAATTCCCAGCAGGCCAGCATGGCGAGAGAGAAATGTAAGTCTCCTCTCTTTGCTATCCATGTTTAAAAGCAAACTGATCTTTCCAAATTTTCTACCTCTCATTTTTTCCTTTTCAGCAACAAACGCTTGTTATCATGCCTCTCTCCATACTGATAAGTTTGAATAATTCGTAAAATGTAGGCAGTCTAGCCTGAAGAGGGCTTACTGGTTCCCTTTTCTCTTGGTCTAGATCAGGGTTGGGATCAGGCCTGCAAAGAGCTTGTCTGAGGCCTCTGGTGGGAGTTATTGTTAGATTAAAGTTATAAACTCAACCAGAAAAGCAGTCGCTCCCTGGAGGGTCCCCCCAACCAGCTTAGTCCTCCAAAGCCTGGGAAAAGTGTACCTGGCTGCCCCACCCTGTTCTACACTGGCTGGTTGGGATACCTGTGGCCTTCCAGCTGTTGGATTCCCATCACCCCACCCAACATGGTGATGGTGGGAGCTATGGTCCAATAACATCTAGAGGTCACCAGGTTCCTCATCCCTGCTCCAATACAGTGCCCTCACAGGATTGCTTGGTCTGCTCAGACTGGGTGGAAGGCAACCAGTGTGGGAGCAGACCAGGCCAAAGTTCCATTCCAGACGTAATTATCCAGGTACCAGATGAAAAAGACAGCGGTCAGGACTCTGAAGTCTTCTTTTAACAGTTTGGTTTCCTCTTGTTTCTTAATGAGAAGTTAAAGCAAATTTCTGAATATCTGGTATTGGATACTTTTGGGAGATGGAGGACAGATTGAAGCAGTTGAGGAATGTTGAAAGTGACATTGGTTTCTGGAAAATCTTTAAACCATTTCTACTGTTAGTTTCTGTGGTAAATTTTCATTTCCTGAATGTAATATATATAAAACGTTTAATTGGATACTAACTTTGTTCTCTCCTCAGCATTTCTGAAACATAAGCTGAGCATCAAGAAATTGAGCATCAAGAAATTCAGCAGCAATATTGACGTTAGGATGAGGACCTGAATTAAAAGGAAAAAGCTCCTTCAGCTCTTGATTTTCCGAGACAACCAATCTTGCTACATTCATTCTCTTTTGTCCCTGACCCCCACCCTTAGCATATCATGTAAGTTGCTCAGACTGCAGCAGGCTCTAGAGTTGAAGCTCTTTGCCTGTTGTGGTGCAAATGTTGACTGTCATTACTGTCCTTCTAATGTTACTCTAGGATTTGTTTGTTTTTATACTGTAGTACCTGTTTCTTTCCTGCTTAGCTCTAAATAAAGCAACTGGGAACGTTTTTGTATATTGTCTGTGGGCACTAAATAGCATGGGTGTTGAGCCAGTTGGCACAGATTCTTGTTCAGGCCTTAAGTCAGAAGTACCTGAATCAAATGTTCACACTGCCTCCAGAGGGAACACTGTACTAGGCAAAGGCTGTGAAATGGTCAAGTTTAGTTTTTACGTTTAGTCAATTTTTCATATCTTGAAAGTTAAAAAAAGAACCATGGACTCTGGTTCTTACCATAGTGCTTAAAGGTATGAGCAAAAAAAGGGAGGTGTGGAGAGAGTAGGAGAGATGATGTGAACTAATACACATATTTAATTTCATGGTGGCAATGGATAGCTTCTCATGCTATGTTTTACGGGTGGGGGGAGAGAGAATTGACCCACGGGCAACATCTCAGTGCCTTAAGCACACCTTCATTATCTGAACTGATGTAGCTGTCTTAGGCGAAATCGGACTACTGGTGTTTCTAGCTGATGGGATTGCTTTGGGGTAAGAGTCTTTCCCAACCCTGCGACTTGCAATTCATTGAGTTATGCTGTGAAGCAGGAATTGAACCTGGGACTCCTCCAGAAAAGGTATAAATAAATGACAGCTGCAGATAATTGTATTGGAGCATTTATTTTGTGGGTAACCAAAGAGAGTTACCATAATTTAATAATCTCATAATAAGATTTAATAATCTACTAATAAGATTTAATAATCTACAAGGAACATCAATTAATAAATGAGTTTAAAATTAATAAAATTTAATTTTAATAAAATTAAAATGAACCTTCTTTGTAGGTCCAATGTCACATTTTCCAGCAGTGAGGAGAGGAGCCTTGAATGGGATATGCCAAAGCTTAACTGACATGGGGGATCAAGATGTGGGGCTGCCAATTTAGTGAGAAACTACCTATTCTAATACCCTCCTACTGAAGGATTTCTTGGCAGAAGCATATATGTCCAACTTGTAATGTTTACCAAAGTTTGAAGCTGCCCTGCAATGTCTCCTAGCTGCAGCTAGTGCACAATGTTGCATTACAATTGCTGACAACAAAAGGCCTAGTCCCATGTTCAGAGATCTACACTGGTTGTCAATTTGCTACTGGGCCAAGTTCAGAATGTTGCTATTAGCATATAAAGCCCTTAACAATTTTGGACCAGTATACCTACGAGATCGCCTTATCCCACGTGCCCACTTGGATTGGTGGAATTGGCACTACTGTAAGGGCCACATAATACCCATCCCGCAATTGTAAGAAACATTTAGTGAGGCAGCACCTGCACTTTGAAACTCCCTCCTATTGAGATCAAGTGAGTGCCTTCACTGTCCACTTCTGGGCCTGCAATTTTTTTTTTTTTTAAATCCTGTGTAGACAAGCCTACCTAGATGCTTAGAAAGCTGAGATAATTTTAATGTTTTAGTATTTTAACTTTCGTATGTTTTAAAGCATGGTTGCGATTTTTTCTTGATTTTACTGTTTTGCCTTTTTGCAAGCCCCTTTTGAGGGTGGTTGCTTTTTTGAAAAGAACCAAGCGGTGTATAAATTTTGGGAAATAAATTAATGAAAGTACTACAGAGGCCTTCAAGCTGCTGGGGTTGTGAGAGTGTTGAGTTGGGGGGGACACGCTTCCCTAAAAGACAGCTTGCCTACCGCACTGACTTCCCTGTACAACACCAGCTACGTGGGAGCGTCGTGGTGGGTGGGGCTGAGAATTACAAATCAGCGTCATTTCCGGGGGAAGAGGGAAAAACCGTTTAAACGGAAATGCCGCTCCACCCTCCGAATCTCCATGATGCCCTGCCCTCTTTTCTTTGTCTGTTTCCCCGAACGCTCCCATGGGGAGCCCCAACAACCAGCAAAGTACGTATTGCCCACTTGTGGGTTCTGGAGCTTTCCCCGCCTTGCTGGCCACGTCATGGATCACGTCACGCTTTTTTTTAATGGCCAAAAGCTTGTTGTTTTTACCAGTCCAAGTAAAGCCTGAATGTTCTTCACAATGTATAGCTCTATGGCCCTTTCCCGCGTTCGGCTTCTTGGCATAGAAAGCGTCAGTCACGATTGGCTGTTTCTTGCGTTCTCTCTCCCGGAAGTGCCTGGGGAACTTCCGGAGGCGGGACCAGAGTGTTGGAAGGAGGCCTCGGCTGGGTGAAGGTACGCGCAGCTTCCCAGATGAAAACAAAAGGGATGCGGGGGGAGGGGGCAGTTGGCACCTGCTTCTTCCTTTCATTCACTTTGAACCTTTCCTCTTCTGGTTGCTAAAGGAACAGGGGTGGGTAAATCCGAATTAGGCTGTTCTCACTGAGGCGGAGTGAATCCGAATCGAGCAGTCCTCACTGGAGCGACGCGTCAATAAGTTTGGGCGCCTGCGGCCCGTCGTGCAAAACCTCCGTGGGCTCCCCATTGAGAAAGGGAACGGAAACCGCGTCGGTTTTTTTACTTTGATTTTCCCCGATTTTTCCTGCGCGAAGACGGAATCGGTTTCCTGTCTAGGTTTGGAGCGCTTCAGAATGCCGCTCTTCTGAACACGCGTGTGCTTTTGTGTGTGTGTGATTTTAATGCTGCAACCCTGAGCTTCGTGGCTGAGGAGCAAACTTCATTGACCTCAGTGGAACACCTGGCTTCCGTTGTGCGTAAAAGGCGCAGGGAGGAAAGGCGCAGGCAGTTCTTTGTAAACCCCGTGAGGAAAAGCAGGGCAGGCAATGGCGCTCATTCTCTATTTATATGCAGGACCTTAAGTCACATTAAAAGCTGAAATAGCAAGTGCATTTACTTGGGAATAAGCCCAGCTGGAAGACTATTAAGTAAACTTACCTAGGCTGTAACGTTTTGTGCAAATGGCTTCTGAAGATGGGGTATTTTATCCAATTCTATTGAATTTGTAAGAATTTTCATCTTCCGATAGGATGGACGGAATAAATTAGGGGGGATCCAGGATCTTACTGTTGGAATGATTTTGCTGTATAATGGGATCTCACACACACTGATTATGTAACATTATTGAAACGGGGAGGAAATTCAGATCTACTTTGTTATAGGGCCTGCTTTCCCCATATGAGAGCATGCTGGAGCAGCATCTAGCCCATAGCACAGAACTGTTTGCCCTTCAGAGGCTTGAGCAGAGATCTTTCCATCACCTGCTGCCTAATCCTTTCCATCTATAGGGGTGCTTGGAGTTGAACTTGGGAGCATCTTCATGCACACTGAATTCTGGTACTTCTCCCATCTCCCCAATTTAGCCATTCCACTCATGTGTGAATAATCAGATCTTAGTTTGTTTTATTTTCTCACATGAATCAAACTGGCCAGAACTGGCCATGTGTTGGAATGAATATACAGGCAAAATGACCATACAAGGAACCTCAGGACCAGGGCCTTATGCAACCCTCCAGAAATCGGTCTGCTCCTCCTAGCCATACATTCTTCTGGCCTTCACACCCTCCTTGAATGTTTTAGTCTGCATGGAATGTGTCTTTGAATTCTGAAAATGACTCTTGCTTGCTTGGATGGAGGACAGAAAGGGATGTGTGTAGAAATTAGCCTACTATAGAAAGATGGCATTTACACTGGTTGCTTGGCCCACTTTTGCCTCTGGTGCCCACTCACCACTGATATGGGACATGTGGCCATCAAGCTGAAAAAGGTTCTCCATCCCTGCATTAAGTCATACTCTTAAGTAATGCCATTGGAATCAATGAATTTGACTAACTTTAAGTCCCTTGATTTCAGAATATGTCTTATTCAGATGCTGAAGCACAGCCTGAATATCAATTGTCTGTATTGCTCTCTCTCTCTTCCTGCACCCCTTGCCCTTTGCAGAGTTTTCTTGAAGCAAAGAAAAAGCAGCACCTACCAGGTACTCTGTTCACGAAACATCCTAGCATAGCTGCTGGGTTGGCAAACAGCCTTGTTGTGGAAAATGGCCACCAAGGTGAATGAGCAGAGCCTGGATGCATCCTGCAGTGACCATGCAAAGGAGAGGGATCCAGGTAGCACCAACATGGCTGAGCATCAGGAATTGGATAGAGGCGAGGCCAAAGCAGCTGGTGAGTGTTCAGGAGGAGGAGCTGAACATTCGGAGATGACGCAGCAGCCTACGGATCAGCGTCAAGCCCCAAGACTGCAGGTAAAACAAGAAGAGAAACCAAAAACTGAAAAACCCTTGGTGCCCCCTACTGCAGAGGCTTCTGTGTCAGTTCCAGTGCTGCCCTTGGGAGAAGGGAAAGGGGCAAAGCGGATGATGGAGGATGATGATGGTGATGCTGACATCTTTAAAGAAATGCCGGATGTCTGCCAGGAGGCCAGGGCGCCAGGAAGGGCCATGCTCCTGCCAGATCTCTTTGGGGAGGCTCAGCAGGCTCATAGCAGTCTGGCTGCTGGCCGGGCTGGAGGATGTGCCAAGGTGGAGCAAGCCATCCCATGCCTGCCGAACGTGGGCTCCGAGAACCAGCGCAAACGCTTCCGAGGTTTTGCCTACAAAGAGACTGAAGGGCCCCAAGTGGCCTATGAGCGACTCCAGGAACTGCTGTTCCAGTGGTTGAAACCAGAGGCCCGCAGCAAGGAGGAGATTGTGGAGCAGTTGGTGCTCGAGCAGTTCCTGAACCTCCTCCCAGAGGATGTCCAGCGCTGGGTTCGGGAACGTCACCCTGAAAATGGGGATGAGGCTGTAGCCCTGGCAGAAGACTACCAGTTTCTGCACCCTGAGCCTGGGAGACGGCCCTACCCAGAAAGGGCAAGGCAACGGTCTTCAGCAAGGAGTTGGCTCCGCTGAAGTCACTGAATCAGACAAGCAGGACTGGTTATTGGTAGGTAGCAGGAAGCGACCATTATTAATTCAGTACGTTGCTTAAGTTTTCTTTGGGGTCTGTTAGTAGTAACATTGCAGTGCACCTGCATTGGATGGGTTCTAGGCAACTCCTTTGACCTGCATGTGTGCTGAATTCTCCCCAGCACTTCACAGGATGGTAAAGAGCCAAGCTGTTAAGAGCCATTATGGGTACTCTCTATTTATTGCTTCTGGCAGTGATGATCTGATGAAATGTTTAAAACTAGATTTTAGAAGGACTGTGCATGTGACTTTGAGATGCACAGGAATTTTGACTGACAAAGCGGGAAGTAAATACCTAGGGACTACCAGAAAGCCCTTATCGCTTATTACACAGTGAAAGTAGCCAAGGAAACACAGGTATCTTTTGAAGTTACATGCTGCAGAGGCAACCCACTTTTTAAGATGGAAAATGTGAACAACTGTGTGCACAGGTTTAACTGATTTGTGAGTGTATAACTTCACTGACTTTCAGCCACAAGAGTAGCCATTGAATCTTTAACTGGGCTTCCCATGTATGGTGGTCATAGGCTAAGAAAATATGGTTGTCTGTGAAGAACAAACCAAGACAGCTATCCTCCGTGTGCTGATGTTTTGAGATCCACATGGTATCCTAGTTTTTTTTCTTAATGCAGATACAAATACACTGGTAATCAGCATCGTTATACCTGAAAGCATTAAAATAACCATGCCAAAGGCTGGAGGGAGGGAATTGGCAGCTGGAAAACAGATTTTGGGAGATATCATCAGAGCCTGTTGTTGGCTGGTCTTGAGGTATATATATGTTTTAGAATTGGGGGGCGGGGGGGAATTTACCTGATGACAGTGTGTCACAATGGATGGAGCAGCCATCTTCCCAGATGTTTCTGGACTACCACTCCCATCACTCGAGGCCATTGGCCATCCTGGTTGGGGCTGAGGGGAGCTGGAGTCTCCACAACATCTGGATGGCTAAAGGTTGGGGACGGCCAGGTTTAGAGTGTTAGATTAGGGCCAGGGAGGGCCAGGTTCAATTCAGCGATGAAGCTCTCTAGGTAACTTGTGCCAGGCACTGTCATCATAACCTATCTTATAGGGTTGTTAGGATAAAGCAGGCATGGTGGAGTGGAGAAACTCATGGATGCTACCCTGACTTAATTGAAGAAAGGGCAATAAATAAATAAATTTTGGTCCAAAGAAGCATTAGTCTGGTTTGCACATCACATTAAATTCACACCAGCTCATTCACACTAAACCACAGTTTTTGCCTGTGGTTTAGTGTGACGTGAACCAGGCCATTGTAAAAAAAGTCTAGTCTGCTGCTTTGTTGCTTTGTACTTAAAGTGTTACTCTTGGGCTAGTGTATTTATTCACATAAGTAATAGATAGATGATACCTATAATTAAGGATTAGGCTGTCCATCTCAGGTGCCAGGATTAGGAATATCTTCAAAGGACAGCATATGGTCAGCTACAGAGTATCTTGGTTTTCTGTTCACACCATTTCACCTGGCTGCTTTGAACACCTGAATGTATTTGGCCAGCTCTACATTTCTGGAATTGTTTACCATTTCTGATGAGTCCTTGGTTTTCCTTACAGACTGAGAGAATCAAAGACCTAGTTATCTACCAAGCCGAGCAGGGGAAACCTAAATGGGCCAGAGGAACTCAGAAATCACAGTGCAGTTGCCGAGCATGAAAAGACCTTTACACAGCCTTTCCCTGCACGGAGACCATTAACTGGAGCAGAACCCTTCACATCATCTGACCTTTTTTGTGTGTATACATAGCGGGGAGAAGAAGGGGAATTTCAAAATCTTGCTTGGTCCTTTTTGCAGCTTAAAGAATGCCCTCTGTCCACTAATGCCATAGGAATAAGTTGGAGAAAGGACAAAGCGTGAAGGGAACTTGAGAGCTTTTCAAAAGGGAGGGGGGTGGGCATGACTTTGGAATGTATGTACATATGAGCATTCTGATAGGATGCAGAAGGGAAGGGTTGTGTGATGAAAATGATACCTGCCAGTCTGCCTCAGGTTGGTCTAAGGCATCTGAGTCACCTTTTCCACATCTCTTCCCCCACTCCTTAAACAGTGTCCCATGCCCTCCTCCCATCAGTTTATGATTGGCAAGATAATGTTTTCCCCTGATTCCCCTCCTTGCTTTGTGTTTGTAGGGGTGCCTCTTAATTTGGAGAGATGGCCTGCCCTGCTCTTCCTGTCAGAATTTGTGTGGGAAATCTTGAAAAGTCACTTTGTACCACTCCCAAGACATTTTGTGTGGCAGGGCAGACTTTGAACACCTTTGGGGAATTCAGGGCTTCTGCCACAGGCCTATCTCCTCACTACACCCAACATCCCTATAAACTGAAGTGAACTCTGTATGTTGCAGGTACAAGGCAGTTGTTGCTGTCAAACACTTCCACATCATGCAAGCCCTGCTGTTGCCAATGTAGTTTGCCTTGATCGTGTGGTGAGTCCCCATGTCATTGCTCTACCTTCCTCAGAGCTGCTGGCATGGAGATTTGCCATGCAGTCTGGCAGACCTGCATGGGATTCTCATGTTGTGGTATCCCTGAAGAGTCTATCCACTCAAAAGCATTTTGAACACGCCACCATGCAGCAACCTTAAATTAAGCTTGCTTAAGAGAGAGCTTGTGTTACTGACATGGGCTCCAAGGTCCACCATAATGACTGGCCTCATAACCCACAGAATTCTCCCTCCTTGCTTGTAACTATCTTTCAGTAGTTTGTCAATGGATTTGGAGCCTGCAGTACATATCTGTGAGCCAAAGTAGTCACGATTTGATGAACCAGCTGTTTGCTGGATATCAAGCATTCTTCAGTGCTTCAAGCTGGGCTTTGTTTCTGCATCGTATTTGAGGAATGGAGTGGGAAGGGAAGGGTCTTTTCTGTGGCTCCCCCCAGGTTTGTATTAGTGTGTTGAAATGGGAGCAAAGTGTTTTCTTGCTTGTAGAAACTAGGTTTTTGATACCCGTCCTGATGTGATGTAGCTTCTGCTTTCGCCTTGTATCAGGTGAACTTTAGCCCTGCTTTCATTTGTGTAAATTTCTGGTGTGTGTGTATGTCTGTGGATGAGCACATGTAATAAAGGATCTTTCCCCCACAGTGGTCTGGAGTTACCATCCCTTCTGCTTCAGAATTCCTATTTTGAGCTCTTCCCAGTCACTTCACCATATTCAGAGAATAGGGGATTTGAGTAGTCTTGAATGCTAGAGGCTACTTAATCCTGTCCAACATTGAACACCCTCCAAATAACAACTTGTGCTCGAGATGCTGATGTATGCAGCCATAGAGGAAATTATAGCCCTTGATAAACCTGGATTTGTCCAGTACTTTAGAAAACCTGTTTCAACTAGTTGCTGCTGCTACAGTTCTCAAAAGCAAATTCCATCAGTTAATTACAGATTTTATGAGAAGGTACAACTTTTGGCTGTCCTAAATCTGCTTTTGAACAAGCACTTTTAAGTCCCATCAATTTCAATGGGAATGTTATCTGTCAGCACATTCCATTCTGTGGAACTAGAAGTGCTTAATATTGGCTTGATCTTGCACAATGTAATTCATATAACCATTCATTTAAATCTCTCATAAAAATCTGCTAAATAATTTGGAAATTTGTCCGATCTCTGCATTTGGACACCTCTGAAGATGAAAACCACCTTTTTCGTGGTGGTTCCTGAGATCAAGGAGCAGGTTTTCATCTATGGATAGAGTTGATGCCATTTTGAATCAAGATAGTGGACTGAAAGTACAGGTTTTTTGGTTTCTTAGAAACCAAACTCCACGTTAGCAGCATTCCAACTGCACACACGCGCACACAAAAAACTTCCATATTTTGTGTCCAACCACACGCTAAAAAGGTTGCAGGTTCAATCCCCGTATGGGACAGCTGCATATTCTCGTGTTGCAGGGAGTTGGACTAGATGATCCTTGGGGTCCCTTCCAACCCTTATGATTCTAAAAAACACCACACCTTCCTGCGCAGACTGAAATTAGGCTTGAAAGAAGCACTGTTGTAGCCAACCTACTGGGTCGTGGGGGCAAACAGGTCTCAACTATTTCTCTGGTATGCAAGAGTGCCCATGGATCCGAAACAAGCTGGCCGCCTCTGATCTACACAAAAAGGTAAAGCACATTCCAATTGAGGCAACGTTTCCAAACCATGAAAACTTTAAAAACTCTTCCCATAAGTTGAGATCCCCAAAGGTTTTTCTAAAGAATTAGAGCAGGACTAATTGATACATGTGTTTTGCTTCTGCCAGCTGCAGCTTGCTCCCTTGTCACTGCAGCTGTTTCACCAACCAGCTATTTCCTCCCTCTGTTTCTCTTCCTGTCCCACCCCATGGAATTGGCTTGTGATTACTTATTTCTCCTTTTGGCTGCTGCCACCTGAGAGATCATTTCATCCCCCCCCCCCACCCCGTTTCTAATTGTAGACCAAGGAGGTATGTTTTTTCATTAGCATCCTGGGATTTAGCCTTTTCAGGCACCTGGTGTGTTACAGTCTCACAGAGATGCTTCAGATTACAGAGGAACAGGAAGAGTGCCGCTTAATTAGCCACCCCTTAGAGAACTTCTAGCAGGCACAAATAATTTCAATTTTTAAAGGTATTTGTTTTTATGGCACTAGGAAGTTAAATTTGTCGAATCGATTTTTGCTGGCGTTAAGCAGACAAGACTTCTGAGTAACACAAAACTCTGCAGGACATTGTTAACTGACCTTAATATGGCAGTCCTTGAGTGACAGGACTTCATAGGGAAGCTGCAATGTGAGTCTATTAAATTGCAATACGCCAAAAGGCTCTATTGAGGATCGAATCAAAGCAATGGATTTTTAAATCACACTACATGTGTTAATTGAGAAGAAATACCATGCTAAAACATGTTAGGCTAAGGGTGCTGAATCTTTTTTTCAGACTTGAGGGCCACGCTCCCACCTAAGCAACCTTCCAGGGGCCATAGGCTAGTAATGGGTTGAATGCCAAGGCAAAAGTGGGCATAAATTCTATCTCCTTATAGTAGCCTGGTTTCTACACACACCACTTTCTGTTCTCCACGGAGGCAGACAAGAATCATTATAGGCTGCCATATTCCAGTCAGGCAAGGAGGATACAAAGTTGGGGCTGCTGAGGGGTGTGGTCTGGGGAGAGTCCCATGAGCCAGATAGAGGGCTCGAGGGCCACACTTGATTTAGGCCAATGCAGGCTAAATAGCGCCTTAATTAACAAAAATCCCTAGGAGTTAAGGTCAAGTCCTTCAAGTACCAGCCAAAGACATTTTGCTGCCTGAGGCAGCCTGACACAGAGCAGCAACTTGACCAACCACCAGCAAGTCACAGAACCCATAAGAACCCAAGGCCAGTCAAGCTAATTTCATATGGTACCTGAGTCAAAACAAAACAAAATCCCACAAGGACCACTTGCCCCTCCTGGGACCAGGGTGCCAGAGGATGGATTCTCTGTGGGGCCAGCCACTTGGAGCTGTGGGGCCTGGGGAAGGAGGGGCCCATGAAGGCCTCCCTCAGCACCTGAACAGGTGGGGCCACTGAGAAAGAGTTTGACTAGCCCCCAAACCAGGGGACCAGGTTGGCTCAGTCTATCTGTACACTATTTAACTGTACTTAGTTAATATTTAAAGCCTAGAGGAAGGCTAGACCAAGATATTCTACTGATGGAGAGCAGCAAATGTTCTTGCCCAAGTCAAGGTACATATTATCCAAGGCTGGTGTGGATATTTTAGCACCGAAGGCGGAAAATTGCACATGTGCCTCTCTCCTTCCCTGTCAGGTAATGTACAATAATAATACAGTGGTACCTTGGGTTAAGTACTTAATTCGTTCCGGAGATCCGTTCTTAACCTGAAACTGTTCTTAACCTGAAGCACCACTTTAGATAATGGGGCCTCCTGCTGCTGCCACACTGCTGGAGGACGATTTCTGTTCTCATCCTGAAGCAAAGTTCTTAACCCGAGGTACTATTTCTGGGTTATTGGAGTCTGTAACCTGAAGCGTATGTAACCTGAGGTACCACTGTAATAGCTTAAATAACAATGGGCTGCTCTTTCATGACAATTGGCTGCCTGAGGCAACTGCCTAGTGACTGAGACTAAGTCTACAGTCCCGTGCAAAAGCAGGATAAGTCCCACTGAACAAAGTGGCACTTACTTCTAAGTATACATGCACAGAATGGAGTTGTGTATGAGGTAAGCCAGTGAGGGCCAGCATGGTGTCTTGGAAAAGTTTTGGACTACAATCCCTATCAGCTCCAGCTAGTACAGTGAATGGTCAGGGATGATGGGAGTTGTAGTCCAAAATGTCTGGAGGGCACCACATTGGGTACCGTGAGTTAAGTCCTCCCTTTATGACACAACTAGCTCTTCGAGGCTTAAGAACAATTAATTGGTTCATCCTGGTTCCTGGTTCTGATACATCAAAGATGACTAATCAGACGTTCTTCCTTATCAAGTTTCTGTTCTTGAGGATAAGATTAAGCCTCGGGGATAAGCACATTTAGAGGGGGAAGACGCTATTCTACATCCCCTTCTCAGGGCTGTCTGCCACCTGCACCGGATCAGAAAATGAGATGGACACTTAAATTCTGCTGATTACTTTATTTTTCAGGTGTTAGCTTTCAGAGCAAGAGGTTTGCACGGAAACGATGGTTGTTACATAATCAGAAGATTCAATATTTTAGCACTGAGGGAGGGAATAATTCATGCATCACAACAATAGGACCACCAACCCATGCTCATTGTCCTGGGAACAGATCTCATTTGGTTTAGTGTGACTTACTGTTAAGTAAATGTGTACCAGATCAGGATTTCAAGGCGGGGCATGGTGTTGCAGAGCACCATCCTCTCCATGTTTACTTAAAGTAAGTACCACCGTGTTCAATGAGTCTTACTCCCAGGATAAAATATGCCTAGGCCCGCAGTCTTAAGGCATGAAGGAAAGGAGGCAGTTGCAGCTAAGTTATTCCCCCTCATGTTGCTCAAGAGGTTTCTACTGGAATATTCCATCCTTACAGGCACCAGACTTAAATGTATTCTCCGCTATAGTAGTACGGATCCACTCAATAAATTTGCAGATCTTGATGTAGATGCCAGGTTCACCAGGCTCAGCGCAAGGGAAGCCGCCCAAAGAGACCACACCTTGGAGGCCTCCATCACCACAGATAAGGGGTCCCCCAGAATCACCCTGTTGAGAGAACAAATGATGAGCTATCACAATAAATGTAGGAAGAGCCCTGCCAGATCAGTGCAAAGGCCTGTCTAGCCCATCATCCCATTTCCCACAGTGGCAGGGCCAGCCCATCCATGAGGCAAGGTGAAGCAACTACCTCAGGCGGCAGGATCCATGGCGCAGCAGACTTTGATGTAGATCTTTATTCCCCCCGCCCCTTGTTCCTGATATAGAGCTTCACCCACCCCTTCTTCCCTGGCAGGGAGTGAGGTGCCATTTTGTGGTTCGCCTCAGGTGCCAAAATGTCCTGGGCCAGCTCTGCACAGTGGAAAACCAGATGCTTCTGGGAAGTCCACAGGTGGGGCACAGATACATTAGCCCTCTCCTACTCATGTTCCCGAGCAACTAGTCTTCAGAGCAAAGTTCACTTCCAGGTGGCCTACTTATTGAGCACCCATCTTGATTTATTTGTTGCTTCAAACAAGGATCACCACACACTTTCCAATGTATTTGCCCTTCACTTTCCTTATTGAAAAATGTCTGATCTTCTGGGTAAGCAGCTGTGTTTTGCAAGAGTGCCAAAACAGCTTTAATTGTACGGCCTGAATTTGTTGGTATGTGATTGAATCTCGTGGCAGTCTGGAAGCAACCATAGTGCCATTGCTAGCTGTACCCTCCGTAAACCAACTCCACCCAGTTTGCTGTATTGCCCATTCACATTCTCACTTGTTTCTCCTGCTAAGGCTTCCAGACAGCTCCACAGATGTGTGTGACAAAAGGACCTTATGGCCTGGGCTTTTCTTCAGGGGGAACTCACAGGAACTCAGTTCCAGCACCTCTCAGGTGGGCGCCATTGCCATTGTAAGAGAAAGAGGGAGGTGTTCATGAGTTCTTGGACCTCTTTTTCTAGAAAAACGGCACTGCCTATGGCCACAGTCAACGTGGCCATGAGCTTCACCCTGGGAATTCCTAAGGAAGACTGGTTCCATGGCATGAGAAGCATAATAATAATAATACCATACATGGAGAAGGCAAGTACAGAAAAGCACATTGAGGGCGAGGAAACAGATTTTAAGCCTCAGGCTCCCCCATTCCCACCCCATCTACCAGGCCTGATCCTTACTTAGCAATCCTGCTCACAATTGGCATATCCTTACCCGGCATGAATCTTTGCCTCCGTCAAAGTATCCTGCACAAAACATGTTGTCGGTCACTTCCCATGGGTAAGCAGCCTCACACACAAGGTTGTCGAATATCGTAATGTTTACACAATAAGGAACATCGGGATATGTCTCTGAAAACAAAGCCAGGATTGTCTAGTTAGATGCTTGTGAAAGATCACATTTGCAGGGGACAAGGATAGTCTTGTTTTTATAAATCTGGCTATGTGCAGTGCCACCGCCAGGATTTTGGAGACTTTGGAGCATATGAGCTCAGTGGGCCCACTTAAATTGCAAGGACAAAGAATCCAAACCAAGAATCCTCTCAGACTGGCATCAACCTTCCCAGGTGCTCTGTGTAAAGTGAGGATAGCAGTCTTGTTGAAGCCGTGCCTTTGCCAGTTTTGATGTCTTGACAAATGCCTGACATTGCTGCTCTCTGGAGTCAGCTTCCTAGCTGCAATGTTGCTACTCTGCCAACAGCACTTACCTTCAGGAGTGGTGGTTGTGCCCCAGCCCATCACAGTGCAATCTGTTCCCACCGGGGAGCAGCTGGAGGGCACGTCGATGGTAGACACACGCTCAGTCATGACAGCAGAGCTGTTCAGTTTGATCAGCATGATGTCGTCGGTAAAACACGAGCAATTGTTACCGGGGCATTTCTTCAACGTGCTGACTCTTAACTGCTCATAGTCGTCTTTGTTGTGTGCTCCGAGCCTTACCTGGATGTTTCCGCTAGAAGACAAAAAGCAAAGACCACAGGAGTTTCTCAAAGCAAGGCCTGAATGGACAGGTTGGTCTCACTGTTGTTTGGAGTGGATATCTGTCATGGATACTGGCCTGCAGCTGGCGAGATTTTCAAATAAAGGACTGCCCACTGTAAAGCAGGGCACATGGCCACCCTAGTTCTACCCCCCTCTCATCCGTAGAATTTTTGTTTCATCTAAAGATTTTGTGTGCTTTTAGCCTATCACTATCACTATCTCCCTCTTGTGCATGGGTGTTGCACACCTAAAGAGTGGCACTGGACAGTGGTGACTGATGCCCATTGAGACTGGTAGGGTGGAACTCAGGGAGGCCACCACCAGGTGGAGCCAGAGTCCACGGCTGTCAGAGCCAACTAATTTTTATTTATTTTTTTAAGAAGAGAAGAAGAAGAAGAGTTTGGATTTGATATCCCGCTTTATCACTACCCGAAGGAGTCTCAAAGCGGCTAACATTCTCCTTTCCCTTCCTCCCCCACAACAAACACTCCGTGAGGTGAGTGAGGCTGAGAGACTTCAAAGAAGTGTGACTGGCCCAAGGTCACCGAGCAGCTGCATGTGGAGGAGCGGAGACGTGAACCCGGTTCACCAGATTACGAGTCTACCACTCTTAACCCCTACACCACACTGGCTCTCATTTAATCAGATCTGTCTGCACTACTCACACATGTTTCTCTGAATGTAGGGTAAAACAGTAGCATTTAAATATTTTCTAAGTGAATAACAGATAAATAAACGAGTTACGGAATAGATTTATATACTGAATATTCAGAATCGTTTTGTCCATAGCTAATCATTTGTGTATACACTTTCTGTGTTGATTTTGTACAGTCAATAAGGAAATAAATAGATAGACAGACAGACAGACCAATCGATAGATAGAGTAAACAAAGTAAACAAATTCTAGTTCTGCCCTGAGGGAGGCTAGTGTGAGATCTGTGGGAGCTTGTACAGCACTGCAAGAGCAGTACCTATTTTTCTACTTGCACTTTGACGTGCTTTTGAACTGCTAGGTTGGGAGGAGCAGGGACCGAGCAACGGGAGCTCACCCTGTTGCGGGGATTCGAACCGCTGACCTTCTGATCGGCAAGTCCTAGGCTCTGTGGTTTAACCCACAGCACCGCCTGTGTCCCTCTTATGCCTTTTACAGCAGCATAAAAATTAGGCAGGTGAAACTTTTTCCAACATGCAAATGGACAAATGGTGGGGGAAAGTCTCAGAAGCTCAGTTTCCTTGTCAGGCTCCCCCTCAAGGCTCAGACACAAGAGCCTTCCAGGACCAGTGTGCAGAGCAAGCCTTGCCCATCAGCAAGGCAGAGAGAGAGCTTCAAAACTCCTCTTCCCATGCTGGATAACTGCAAGCTGGTCTGGCGCAAAAAAGAACCTTTAAGCTCTCTCACTGGCCCTTCTCCAGCTATATATGGTTGAAACTGCACAAGCTGAATGCCCGTAAGATGTGACCGTAATGCGCATTGTGAACTGTTATGGTTGTCAGGGACTAGACTGAGGAGGAATGGTGGAGACCAGCCCCCTTCCTCCTGCAATTCCCAGAGAAGAGGGACACCGTGTGGATTTAGAACAGTGGTCTGCAGAAGGTCATAGTTTAGAGGCTGCAGCAAGGAGAAGCTGGGAAATACTGGGAGAGCAGGAGGAGGAGGAAGCAGAAGAAGCACCAGGGGAGAGACAGCTGACAGATTCAGTGTCTTTGGAAAGCATGCCAGACCACTGCCTTCCAGGTCCGGTGTGTACTGAAAACAGAACAGAAAGCTCCGAGACAGAAAGCTCAGATGAGCTGGATAGGGATGCCGTATAATAGGAGAGATGGAGGGGGTGGGACTTTACTTGGAGCAACGCCATTATCCAAGAGGCACAAATCATGCATCTCTCTCTGTGAATACTGAATAAATTACCTTTGGTAATAACTTCTTGTTTTCCCATTTCTTGCTGCCAGCCATGAGGGAGGGGGATCGGATTGTCTGAAGCCTGACAATGGTGCTATGTAAAAGCAAAGCTCTGCCCTTATGAGAGCCCTTCAAAACGCACACTCTGATCGCTAAAGATCCTAAGAAGCAACTTGAAGCATAGCCAGAGACCTGGCATTGGATTTTTACCATACATTTTCCTCACCAAATGTAGCAGTGTGCAGCCGTGAGCACCCAGTCAGGGGTGATCAACATTCCAGAGCATAGAAGCGTGTCAGAGTCGTAGAGCAGAGCGAGCCAAGAATGATTATTTGTAGGGCACTCTTTGCCTCCAATGATCCGGTTATGGTGCGCTGACACTGCAACACAGACCAAGAAAGCTCACTGGGATGGTGACCAACGTTCTTCATTAGAATACCCTTCAATCAATATAAGTTGTTCTAGCCATAGGCCAGGACAAACCCACAACAACAGAACCAATAAAACCATACAGATACGTACATCCACAATATGAGCCAACATCCATGATCTAATGGAGAGGTTACCAGAGACATCAACAAACTCAAATCCAGCTTGTTTTCAAATTAAAGCTTTGAATCGCAACAATTTATAGAGATTTTATCTAACTCCTGTCTCCTGATTTATTTATATTTTTGCAGCCAGTGCACAGAGAGCATCGTGTCAGAAAGCTATTATTGTCAGTCAAAATAAACCAGACCATTTATGCCAGGGTGTACCTGTTTGCATTTGTGAACAAAGGTTTTCAGAATGCAATCTCTTGGGTCTCTGTATAAGGGACAGGCTAATATAAAATAAGTAATAATAACAATACAACAAAAAACAGCATAAAAATACCTTCCACCTGTGGTTGACCATAAATACAAAGCCTCCCTGTGTATAGGACCTTGTGGCAGTGGGCCTCACCTGGAAAGGCAGCCCAATAAAGACACAAATTTGGAGAGCGCTGGCATAGGCAATACAGAGCTAGATGGACTAATGGTCTGGTTCAGGAGAAAGCAGCTTCCTGTGTTGCTATGATGCATCTAGACCACCACCGCCCGCCCCTCCGAGGTCCACATCACATTGCCACCAGTTCTCTTACCAAAAGACAGCAGGAGGAACAGAAAGATGCACAGCGATTTGGCGAGTTCCATAGCAGCAGATCTGCGTGGCGAAGTGTCTGTGCCTACCTTGGAAAGTAGAGAAGAAGTTCTGTGATTAAGAAAATGTGATACAAGTTCTCTTTTTTTGGCTCAGCGCCTCGACTCCTTTGTTTTATCTACACCCCAAGGTCACAGCCCAGGTGTCCAGCAGGTGCCACGTTCTCAGCAGTCCACACCTGGCTCAACTAGGCAGCTAGAGAGAGAGAGAGAGAGAGAGAGAGAGAGAATAAGCGCAAGCCCTGGAGTTAATCTGAACAGAAGCAGAGCCAGCACTTTCCTCCTAGAATGGCAAAACAGGATGTCGTCTCATGGCAACCTCAAAGATGGGGCACTGATTTCTCGAAGTTAACAAAGTACATCTTAACTGATTTAATATTGTATTTGCAACCCACCCTGGGACCTTGTGGTGAAATAACCACCAACAAAAGGTCAGTGTTTCCAGTGAACGTTGGAGTTCAGCCTCCAACATTGGAGGAACATGGAGCAGGCCAGAGCAAGGCCTCTGATGATGACCTCAGCCTGCAGGGAACTTTTTGTGGGCACAGGTGCTCCATGCTGTTGCTTCATTCCTTGTCCCCACAGTACAAGGGCACATCAGTATAAACATATTTGTGAAAGAAGCTGGGCCACAGCAGGGAGCATCTGCGTTGGGCAGGGAGGTGGAATCACTGCAATGACTATGATCAACGCAAGGAGGTCCACCCAGAGGGGACTCTGGTAAGCAATAACAAGAATGAGAGTTGTTGAAAGGGTCAGGAATCTGGGTGTAAACATGCCCTTATTATGTCAGACAAGGCTTCTGTCTATAGAACAAAGCCAAGATCTTCCACCTTGCTCACTGTAGACCCACTCTAGGGCTCAGAATAGAGTGGCTGCAGTGCTGGACCACATTGAACTTTGCTCTCTCAGATCCTCTGACTGTGCCCTTATGTTGTCCTTGATCCTTATCACACTGCTTTTCCCCACTGCTGTGGCTATGAGAGAGGAAACTCTGTGTACTCCTAAGAAAAGCTACACGGAAGGCTACTCTAGAGACGGGGGTCATATTATTGGTGGTCTTTTATCCCAGAATATTTTAAGCGGTGAACAAGAACAATTCCGAAGTGCTCCACAGCCTTTCTCCTCTGCAACAGTCAGTCAGTAAGTATTTAACACTGTTTCAGGAAACCAGAATGTATCATCTGAATTTATCAATCTCTGTGTAGCCAGACTCAGGTCTATGATGTTATCGCAGATGAGATAAGAAGTGGTTTCTCGAGCAATCAGTACATACAAGTGAATGAATGAAGTCGAGGCCTAAGTGCATAGGATATATTTCTATCATGTAGGTGTGAAAGAATTGAAAAACTTTACAAAAGCAAGTCTATGGCTAGCGATCAGTAGAATGAACAATTTTATGTGGCTTCACAACACTGCAATGTAGACAAAGTGTGAAATATCACATAAATATATTCTAAAATTCTAAAATGTCTAACTATGTTGACTGAGTATGTCTTTCAAATGCTAACTGAACCACAGCAATAAAATACAAAGTTATTGTTGCTCAAAACTTTGAAATCCAGAAGGTGAAGATTGCTCACAACAGACATATTTCAGAAAGCATGCCATACGTGTTTCTACCTATAAAGTCTTCTTCAGTGGCATATAGTTGAAGGACATTTCTTTATGTGTGGGGTCAGTGAGTCAATACACAAATCCCTAATATTTCAAATTTACTAAAATAGAGGGTGAGTCTTTTAAAGAGGCCCTGTATCCATGGGGCCTCTTTTAAAGGACTCACCCTGTATATTATGCTGCTAGAGATTCAGTGTCTGTCTGTTTTTAATGGTCTAAAGTTTTCTGCAAGCAGCAATGGCCAGCTTCTGTAGAGAATATTTTTTCCAGGTTATTTACCGTACTTTTTTTACAATTTACTTTTTAAAACACAAATTTCCAGGGCAGTTCACAATAGGTTCACTGTCCCAATGCAGAAAACTCAAGAAGAACTACCAGCATACCCTGGCCTTTGTGTTTGCAATGGAAGAACTCAACAAGGACTCTCATCTCTTTCCCAATATCTCCTTGGGATTCCAGCTCTATGAGGATAGTCACGACATGAGAAAGAACCATGAGGCCACCGTTAGCATTTTATCTGAGAGGAACTGGACTCCTTCTGTGCTCCCCCTGCCTCCCAGCGCATATGATCTTTATTACTCCTACGGGAGGCCGTCTTATGACAGCCTGGTCAGCAAAAGTCCAAAGGATAAAACTGTCCCCAACTATCATTGCCATGGGCAGAGCAAGCTGGCAGCCGTCATTGGGGCTCTGACATCTGAGTCGACCACTGAGATGAGCAACATGTTGCAGAGCTCCAAGGTACCTCAGGTGAGTTTGGCCCTGTGCTCTGTTGCTGTACCTGAACCCTCTCTGACTTCAAAATATTGGAGCAAGCAAATAGGACATGTGTGACCAAATGACATAACGTAAATTAAGCAAATTGTCTGGAGTTTGTTTTGAATAATTAAAGATGCAATCCTATACTATAGAGAAGTGGTATATAAATGGGAAGGAAGGAAGGAAGGAAGGAAGGAAGGAAGGAAGGGAGGGAGGAAGGATGACAGGCAGACTTGGGCTACATCCACCTGAGGGTCTATAGGATTTAGCAAAAACCTCACTACACTGGCGGAATGCAAGACATGCAGCCAGTGTTAGATTCACTAGTAGAACACCATTGTTACACTGCTGGAGAACCAGGTTTAGATTTTACCCCAGCTAATGTTTGACACTATTCCAGTTTGACCACACAATGGTTGGAAGGTTCTATTCCTACTCAAAAACAATATAAACCAGCAACAAATACCCTCATTTTCCCCATAGATCAGTTATGGCTCATCTGATCCCATCTTGAGTGATAAGGTCCAATTCCCTTTTCTATATCGGACAGTCCCCAGTGACACAGCTCAGTTCACTGGGATCATCAAGCTGATCCTTTACTTCCGCTGGACGTGGATTGGAGTAGTTTTTACAGGTGACGATAACAGCGAGAAGTTCCTCCAGGTCATGGAAGGTGAAATGCAGAAAAATGGAGTTTGCGCTGAATTCATCTTAAAGATGTACAACAGGAAGAGTCTGGCTATGAAAACCATTCATAAGATGGAAGATGCCCTCACAAAGTCCTCAGCCAATGTAACTGTGTTTTACGGCAGCACCAGTCACTTCTTTCAGTTACAACTTCTCAGTCGAAATCTCCGAACGAGAGGCAAGATCTGGATCATCACAGCCCAGTGGGATTTTACTATAGGTCCCCGGCCAGACAAACCAGACTCAGACCCATTCCAGGACGCTTTGTCCTTTGCAGTTCATAAGGCGGAAATCCCAGAATTTCGATACTTCCTTCGGTCCGTGAACCCTAAAAAATATCCAAACGATGTTTTCATGAAGCATTTCTGGGGTTCTGCCTTTGACTGTGTGATGCCTCCTCCCTACTCAGTCCCAAAGTATGGGAAAAGAAAATGCACTGAAAGGGAACGACTGGACAGCCTGCCTGTTTCAGATTTTGATATGAACACCGTGTGGCAGAGCTATTGCATTTACAATGCTGTCTATGCAGTAGCCCATGCACTGATGGAAATGAGATATCATAATACTGGAGGAGGAGAGAGGAGGAGGAGAAAAGGCCTTCTACCCCCATGGCAGGTATTATGACACAAATAATGTATCTGAGACAGAGGAGAGTTTTCAACAATGCCAAAGATGGTAGCCACTCTGAGGAGAGGTCTTTAAATGAGACCAAGAGGGACTTCATTGGCTCTGCAGATCACCTGATTCCTCAGGGCTATTAGCTGCTGAAATATACTCAGAGTCGCAAAGTGATTTCATGCTCTTTATTCAGCTCATAGTGGTGAGGAGGAATGAATGAAAGTCCCCTCAAAGTATCTGCTTTATATACATTATTTATACAATGGGCTGCACATGATTGGCTGATTCTGGAATTCTACTGTAAGCCAATCAGGTTGTGGATTCACTTATATCTGGAGCATGATTGGGTGGTTCCTGCCAACCAATCATACTGCTGCATTGTTCTAGGACCAATCATACTGCTGCATTCTGAATCCTATTGTTCTAGGACCAATCAGACTGCTGCAATTTGGATCCTATTGTTCTAGGACCAATCAGACTGCTGCAGTTTGGATCCTATTCAACTCAGTACATAACAGCTGCAATCTCCCTTCCTCTCACTGTCAGTGGGCCCTGTCCCACCCATAGATTTGAATAGATTATAATATTCATTCATTGCATTAGCAAAGGTTTTTAATATATCCTGGATAATATGTATAGAGGAAATCAGAGCATTGTTCCGCAATTGCAGTTTGAAACACAGCAGGGGGAGATGCCCTCTCTGGCTTTCAAGCCACTAACACAAACATGCCCCAGAGTCACATTTTACAATATTCATATTAATTTAAACGTGATGAATCAAGTTGCTAAATGAATGTACCCTTATCGTGTTTTATGACTCCCCTGATATTGTTTGTGAGCTGTAACTGGTCTGTGACCAAAATTAATAAATTCATTCATTCACTAGCTAAATGTGGGACAGTCAGTTTATTTAAGTAAGCTCTTCTATCAGTTGGCAGTCACAATTATTAAATCATACGTTAGTGAAGAGAGATTTCTCCCTCCCTTGCAATCTCTGCCCTCAGCTCCACACGTTTCTGAAGAAGGTCCGATTCAATAACAGTGCTGGAGAGGAGGTTTATTTTGATGAGAATGGAGACTCCACAGCTACTTATGATATTTTAAATTGGATCGTTCTCCCTAACAGCTCCTTGGTTAGTGTGAAAGTTGGAGGAGTGAAGCACCATGGCCAAGACTTCTTCTTTGACGATGCTAAGGTGGTCTGGAAGGAACAATTAGGGCAGGTGAGACTCAAGAAAGACTCTGCTCTGGGTGCTCCACCCAAGTGAAGTATGGTGGGTGGTTTATGGGGCTGGATCAAGGCCCCATGTGTGTTATAGATTCAAAGCAGTATCATACTACTTCAGACAGTTATGGTTTCCCTCAAATAATCATGAGAACTGTAGTTTGCTAAGGGTCCTGTGAGTTCTTGGGAGTTCCCTATTACCCTCACACAACTTAGAGTGGTTAATAATAATTATATAATTTATATTCTGCCCATCTGGCTGTGTTTCCCCAGCAACACTTGGCAGCTTACAACATATATAAAAACACAACAAACCTTTTAAAAACAAAATATCCTGTACAAGAAGAAGAAGAAGAGTTTGGATTTGATATCCCGCCTTTCACTCCCCTTCAGGAGTCTCAAAGCGGCTAACATTCTCCTTTCCCTTCCTCCCCCACAACAAACACTCTGTGAGGTGAGTGGGGCTGAGAGACTTCAAAGAAGTGTGACTGGCCCAAGATCACCCAGCAGCTGCATGTGGAGGAGCGGAGACTCGAACCCGGTTCCCCAGATTACGAGTCCACTGCTCTTAACCACTACACCACACTGGCTCTCAACCAACCAACAAATCAATAGAAACCAATAACAACAACAATACTGATAATAATAATAACAATAATCAACAGTTTACAGTTATACCCAAATTAAAATAATTGCCAAACACAGCTAAACATTTAACCAACACCAACCCAACAAAAACGAAGCAGAGGAATCAAAATTAGAACCATTTAAAACCTTTTAAAACATTTTAGTCCATTGCCCCAACCCAATAATTTTTCCAGCGGTGTTCCTCCAGCCTTCCAGGAGCCTCTTTTAGTTGTTCAGGGTAACAGCTCCTGCAGCTTGTGCAACACCTGATGGCGGCCAGCTGGTTAGTCAAGGAGGCTCAAGGCACGCCACACGGCACACACAGCTCTATCCCTCCTAGAAATTGGGGAGAAATTGGATTCAGTTGGCATTTAAAGGCAAATCTGCCTAATTTCCAAAACAATGCATTAACAGAAACACAGCCATCCTCCAAAATTTTCCAGCCCAATAATGTCTATACAAATGCAGACATTAGGTTCTTCTTTAAAAAAATCAAGTATTAGTGAAAATAACATACAACAACACATTTTTAGGGGAAATTGCATATAAAGATGTGTATATTAATCAAAATTCACACTAAAATGCTGGGGAATTCACATATAATAATAATAATTTATTATTTGTACCTCACCCATCTGGCTGGGTTCCCCCAGCCACTCTGGGCGGCTTCCAACAAAGATGAAAAATACATTAAAATGTCACCCATTAAAAACTTCCCTGAACAGGGCTGTGTTCAGATGTCTTCTAAATGTTAGGTAGTTGTTTATCTCTTTGACATCTGATGGGAGAGAAAGCTCTCTGCCTGGTTCCCTGTAGCTTTGCTTCTCGCAAAGAGGGAACTGCCAGAAGGCCCTCAGTGCTGGACCTCAGCATCCGGGCAAAATGATGGGGGTGGAGACACTTCTTCAGGTATACTGGGCCGAGGCCGTTTAGGGCTTTAAAGTTCAACACCAACACTTTGAATTGTGCTCGGAAACGTACTGGGAACTAATGCAGGTCTTTCAAGACCAGTGTTATGTGGTCTTGGCAGCCACCCCCAGTCACCAGTCTAGCTGCTGCATTCTGGATTAGTTGTAGTTTCCGGGTCACCTTCAAAGGTAGCTCCACGAAGAGCGCATTGCAGTAGTCTAAGCGGGAGATAACTAGAGCATGCACCACTCTGGTGAGACATTCTGCAGGCAGGTAGGGTCTCAGGCTGCATACCAGGTGGAGCTGGTAGACAGCTGCCCTGGATACAGAATTGACCTGCGCCTCCATGGACAGCTGTGAGTCCAAAATGACTCCCAGGCTGCACACCTGGTCCTTCAGGGGCACAGTTAACCCATTGAGGACCAGGGAGTCCTCCACAATCAAATAGTGCAAATTGAGGTTGTGCATTGCCCTGTCATTTTCCTTAACGCAGTGCCCAATCTTTTGGGGAAGTGGGCTCATTGTGCAAGTGTGCCAAATCAAGTATGAATCTGCCAATACGTGGTTGAATGCCATAGTTTGCAAAACAGCCATTTTTAAAACTGTATTTCCTCCTGCACTTCTTTAGCATCTGCGCTCCATCTGCAGTGAGAGCTGCCTCCCTGGATTTAGAAAAGTGGCTGAGAGGGGAAGGCCCAGCTGCTGCTTCAAATGTGTCCGGTGCCTACCTGGCCAGATCTCCAACCAAATTGGTAAGAATGTCGCCAAGGCATTGTTTGACTATACAAGCATATATAGTTTATGTTTGTGTTCTCTGTGTGCTCTGCTTTCTGTTTTGATAGTCACATTTTTCATCTTGGATCCAACTCAGGGTAAAATAATGTATGCATGTTCCCAGCATAAACCACCTGTGCATAGCACTGATGGGCTGGAATCTGGTAAGTCACTTAGAGGTAGCGTCAAGGAAGACTATGGAAATGGCATTCCATTCACTAGCCAAATGGGAAATGGTTTTTAAATTATTATCAATAACATTTCAATATGTGATAGTATTATACGTGTTGTTGTCGTGGTCGTTAAACTATACAGTGGTTGTTGTTGTTGTTTAGTCGTTTAGTCGTGTCCGACTCTTCGTGACCCCATGGACCAGAGCACGCCAGGCACTTCTGTCTTCCACTGCCTCCCACAGTTTGGTCAGGCTCATGTTTGTAGCTTCGAGAACAGTGTCCAACCATCTCATCCTCTGTCGTCCCCTTCTCCTTGTGCCCTCCATCTTTCCCAACATCAGGGTCTTTTCCAGGGAGTCTTCTCTTCTCATGAGGTGGCCAAAGTATTAGAGCCTCAGCTTCACGATCTGCCCTTCCAGTGAGCACTCAGGGCTGATTTCCCTAAGAATGGATACGTTTGATCTTCTTGCAGTCCATGGGACTCTCAAGTGTCTCCTCCAGCACCATAATTCAAAAGCATAAATTCTTCGGCGATCAGCCTTCTTTATGGTCTGGCTCTCCTTCCATACATCACTACTGGGAAAACCATGGCTTTAACTATATGGACCTTTGTTGGCAAGGTGATGCCTCTACGTTTTAAGATGCTGTTTAGGTTTGCCATCGCCTTTCTCCCAAGGAGCAGGCGTCTTTTAATTTTGTGACTGCTGTCACTATCTGCAGTGATCATGGAGCCCAAGAAAGTAAAATCTCTCACTGCCTCCATTTCTTCCCCTTCTATTTGCCAGGAGGTGATGGGCCCAGTGGCCATGATCTTCGGGGTTTTTTATATACAGTGGTAAAGGTAAAGGTAAAGGTACCCCTGCCCGTACGGGCCAGTCTTGACAGACTCTGGGGTTGTGCACCCATCTCACTCAAGAGGCCAGGGGCCAGCGCTGTCCGGAGACACTTCCGGGTCACGTGGCCAGCGTGACATCGCTGCTCTGGTGAGCCAGAGCCGCACACGGAAACGCCGTTTACCTTCCCGCTGGTAAGCGGTCCCTATTTATCTACTTGCACCCGGAGGTGCTTTTGAACTGCTAGGTTCGCAGGCGCTGGGACCGAGCAGCGGGAGCGCACCCCGCCGCAGGGATTCGAACCGCCGACCTTTCGATCGGCAAGTCCTAGGCGCTGAGGCTTTAACCCACAGCGCCACCTGCGTCCCCTCATATACAGTGGTACCTTGGGTTAAAAACTTAATTTGTTCTGGAGGTCCGTTCTTAACCTGAAACTGTTCTTAACCTGAGGTACCACTTTAGCTAATGGGGCCTCCCGCTGCCACCACACCACCGCCACGCTATTTCTGTTCTCATCCTGAAGCAAAGTTCTTAACCCGAGGCACTATTTCTGGGTTAGCAGAGTCTGTAACCTGAAGCGTCTGAAACCCGAGGTACCACTGTACTGCACTGTCAATAAAACATAACTTATAAATATTTTTACCTGTATGATTTCAAACGCAAAAAAAAAAATGGTTGTCCCAAAGTGGAGAGTTTTAATATGACTATGTCTTAAATATTAGCTTAACAAGCTCTGGAAAATAGTTACTTATACCTAAATTAACATTATTTAGGAGCAAGAAATTCAGGAGTTAAAAATAGTATATTTATAGAAATATGATCAGCATTTACACAGTTTTGTCAAAGCGTATTTTGCCTTCCCAAAGCTCTGCATGCTTTTGGTTTTTTCTTTTTGAGCAATATGATTGCCTTCACCTTGTATGAATTTTCCTATCCAGCTCTGTGTTGTTGGCCAGAGATAGGATGGGGCATGAGGATATGTGAATTTGTAATTGAATGGGCGAAGATCATGAGAACATAAGAAGAGTTGTGCTAGATCAGACCGTCCTCACAGTTCACCAAATGCCCTGTGGTGACCACAGAGTGCCTAATATTTTCCCCTTGGAAATCAGCCAAAACTCAGGCTTTTCTGTTTCACATAGCTTAGGAAAGGTAGGGTAGATATATCAGTTGAGATTTATATTTGTATTCCCTTAAAGTTACACATGCTATTACCAGCACTGGGCTTCTGGGGGGACCAGTTTATAGCGCAACTCATCAGATCAATAAGATGGATGCATGGGTCTATGTGGTCAATAGTGAGATCCAATTTGTGTTTTCCAGATATGGACCACTGTGAGACATGCAAAGAGGACCACTATCCAAATGAAGCCAGAAACAAGTGTGTTCCTAAAAACCTACGTTTCCTGTCCTATGACGAGCCCCTGGGGATTGCTTTAGCTTCCTCTGCTCTTTCTTTCTCGCTCTTGGCTATGTTTTTGCTCAGAACCTTTATTAAACACCGAGACTCTCCCATAGTCAAAGCCAACAACCGAGATCTCAGCTACATCCTCCTCTCCTCCCTAATGCTCTGCTTCCTCTGCTCCTTGCTCTTCATTGGCCGGCCAAGGATGGAGACTTGCCTTCTCCGGCAGACAGCCTTTGGCCTCATTTTCTCAGTCTCTCTTGCTACAGTCTTGGCCAAAACCATCACTGTGGTTCTGGCTTTCAATGCCACAAAGCCGGGGAACAGAATGCGGAAATGGCTGAGACCCAGAGCTGCCCATGGCTTTGTGCTGCTCTGTTCTCTCATCCAGGCTGGGATCTGCGTGGTCTGGCTGGGAACCTCTCCCCCATTCCCAGATTTTGATACCCGCTCGGAGCCTGGGTACATTATCCTTGAGTGCAACGAGGGCTCCGTCACTGCCTTCTACTGCATCCTAGCTTTCATGGGTCTCTTGGCTTTGGTGAGCTTCACGGTTGCCTTCCTGGCCAGGAAGCTGCCTGACAGCTTCAATGAAGCCAAGTTCATCACCTTCAGTATGCTGGTTTTCTGCAGCGTCTGGGCGTCCTTCATCCCAAGCTACCTGAGCACCAAAGGGAAATATATGGTGGCTGTGGAGATCTTCTCTATTTTGGCCTCCAGTGCTGGGTTACTAGGCTGCATCTTCTTCCCCAAGTGTTATATTATTCTGCTGCGGCCAGATCAGAACAGCCGGGAGCATTTCACTCAGAAATTAAACTCTGGAGTCCAACAGCTTTAAATCTGGAGACTGAAATACTGCATGTTGTGTGGTTGATTGCCAGAATTCGGATATCTGAAGATTCAGCAGGCCAGTCTCTCTTCCTTTTTTATCTCATTAGCAAGTGTGTTTTCACTTGGCGACATCTTCCTTGACATCTTGCATGGCCTTCTGCTCCAGCCAGATAAGACCAAAAAGAGCACCTTGTCAGCAAATATTTCCACAGATAATATATATGAGCGAATCTGAAACATTCTGATTTGCTTTGAACTTTCAAGAGGCCGATCCTTCACAGGATCCTTAGTATGATAAACTTGCTCACAAGTTCAGCTTGGAAGCAAGCAGGTAGTGACACCCGCCCTGTGGAACGCCCTCCCACCAGATGTCAAAGAGAAAAATAACTACCAAACTTTTAGAAGACGTCTAAAGGCAGCCCTGTTTAGGGAAGCTTTTATGTTTAATAGGTTATTGTATTTTAGTGTTTTGTTGGAAGCCGCCCAGAGTGGCTGCCCCCACCAGATGGGCGGGGTATAAATAATAAATTATTATTATTATTATTATTATTATTCAACACTCACCCCAGGCACAAACTATGTGTGGTACCTGCCAAAAGCAGCAGGCCTTCCTCCCCTATAAAGGTAAAGGGACCCCTGTGTTATGTACTGAAGTTCTCACACTGGGCCAGCAGGGGGATACTGTAGATAGTTATGCAAATGAAGGATCGAAAGTGACATTCAGTGATTGGATAGTTTTAGAAAGTTGTTACAGTAACGTGGTACTGGAGCTCTATATAAGCAGGCTGACTAAGCCCTTCAGTTCAGTTCTGTCCTGGCCTGTGAATAAACAAGAGCTGTTTGAAGAATCGCTGTGTCGTCTGATATGTTCACCCACAATTTAATACCCTGACTAATAGGTCCAGTCGTGGCCAACTCTGGGGTTGCGGCGCTCATCTCGCTTTATGGGCCGAGGGAGCCGGTGTACAGCTTTCGGGTCATGTGGCCAGCATGACTAAGCCGCTTCAGGCGAACCAGAGCAGCGCATGGAAACGCTGTTTACGTTCCCGCCGGAGCGGTACCTATTTATCTACTTGCACTTTGAGGTGCTTTCAAACTAGTAAGTAGGCAGGAGCAGGGACTGAGCAATGGGAGCTCACCCCGTCGTGGGGATTCGAACCACCAACCTTCCTAAGCTCTGTGGTTTAACCAACAGCGCCACCCGCATCCCATCTTCCTCCCCTACTCCCCTGTTAACTGTAGTTTGTTTGTAGCATGTTTGTATGATTGAATGTGGTATGCCAGTCAGTATAAATCCTTTTCCTGGTGTGACATGTTAGTTGGATACCACCCAACATGTCTGAGCTTCAGACACAAACTTACTATGTAGTCATGACCAAGTCACTATCCTGACCTCTAATGGATGAATGGAGGAAGCTGCCCTATATTGAATTAAAACATTGGTCCATCTAACTCTTTTTTATATTAATATTTTTCTTGAAAGAATTTAAATTATAAAGAAATAAAGTGATACAAAGGGGGGGATGATGGGGGAAAATAAAGAAATGTATAAAAAAGGGGGGAAACAATATACAAAAATGCAATGTAATATACTCCCATACATTTTTATATAAATTGATATAGTGTTATTATATCAGGAATTGTCTTCTTTTTGTAACTTAGTCCTCATTCATATTATTTTCTAAACTGTTTAACATGCTTGCATTGAGATATATTTTGTTTATATTACAGCATATTACAATGCAGCAATTACATAAAAATAAAAACAAACAATAAACACTTAGATTAATGTTTCTGAATAGATTAACAAAGTTGTATACTAAATTATTCCAATTGTTACAGATATGAAATTATGTACAGTAACATGTTTTGCTTAAATTGGTGATGATAAGTAAAAGTTATTTTGTATCAAAAACAATTAGAATATATAGGAATTTATAGGACCTGGGGAGGGGAGGGGAAATTAAAATATGCACTTCATGCACACTAGTCTATGCTGTAAACTACGGGTACTGTTCTACCATATGCCTCCTTATTTGTGTAATGAATAAAATCAAACCAGACTGCATAAAAATGGTGTTGCTTCTTAAATTTTGAGTCAGTTTTTCCAATAATGCTGTTTGGCAGATTGCATTATACCATTGGTTCATAGTTAATAATTGTAATGATTTCCATGTCCTGGCAATAGTTGTTCTTGCAGCACTTAATAGGTGTTCCGATCCACATTGGTTCAGGCCCTGGCTCAGCAGTGAGTCTCTCAAGCGCCTAGTTGAAGGCCCAAGGTGAAGACCAGGCATGGAGAACATGTAGCACTCCAGACATTGTCATGGGCCAGGCTTGCTGGGGCTCATGGGAGTTAAAGTCCAAAAAAAGCTGGAGACCCAAGAGTGGGGAACACTGGTGTAGACAATACCAAGCAAAGTGGACTAATGGTCACAGCTTCCTGTGTTCCTATGATGCATCTAGACCAGGGGTCAGCAAACCTTTTCATCAGGTAGCTGTCCACTGTCCCTTAGACCTTGGTGGGGGCCGGACTATATTTTGAAAAATATAAATATCCTGCAAACCGGTCCCACAGCTGCCTCCAGACCTGGAGGAGGAACACACTCTGCACGTGCTCAGGAGCGCAGCTCAGCACCACCCACTCACCACTGTTGTTGACAAGCAGCAGCCGCTCCATTGGCTCGTCCCTGCGGAGCTCCCAGGCGGCGTACAGCATGCACTGCGACCCGTCATACGAGGCCAGGACGTGTCAGGAGCTCGTCCTACACTTGAGTAGGACCCTGGTAGAGACACATGCCCGACTGGCATGTTCTCTCCCTCCTGGTCATTTGTTCGGGAGCTTCAAAAGCTTTCTTCAGCGTGAACATCACAGCGACCAATGCCAACAGACACCGGCACACTTAGGGATCCGCAGAGTGTTCACAGTTTGTGTAACAGACCTCAGCAACTCAGCATTTTGGCTAATCTACTTAATTTACATATAAACACAGACGGAGCACTGCAACATGGCTCACTCTTTCTCTAGCATCAGACAGCAAAGGAAAAAAGAACAAAGGACAATAGTCTCACTTCAAGGAACACAGTAACACAAACATCCTGTCTCCGTCACTTCCCACTCTGTGGAGTCAAAACATACACCGTCGTGTGATAGACAAAAATCCCATGACTGCAATCACGGAGCAGGAATTCTAACATTGCCGGGCAGGCAGTGCGCCGCTCACCCTCCAGCTGAAGCCCCATGATGTGCCCGTCAAAATGCCCATGGCGCAGCCCAGATCCGCCACCTGCCTGCCAGCCTCTATGTCCATGGCCATGCCAGGTTTACCTCAGCACGTGGGCAGCAAGGCTTCGGATTGGCTGCAGGACGTTCCTGCAGCCAATCCGAAGCCGTACCAGCGGCGGCGCCAACCCAGAGGTGTCCACAGCTTCGGACTGGCTGCAGGAGCTTCCTGCAGCCAATTCGAAGCTGTGCCAGCGTCATGGACATCAACCCCAGTGCGATGAGATGTGTGTGGCTTCTTTTCAAGGAAACGCCGCACTGGTTTAGCTCAGCGAGGGGCCTGACCAAGTGGGCAGCAGGGTCCCCGGGCCGGTTTTTCGAGCCTGGTGGGCCGGATTTCGGTCCCCGGGCCATAGTTTGCTAACCCCTGAATTCTAGACCACCTCCCTAGTCACCAGGAGAGGAGGAACACGGAGCAGGGCCAAAGCAAGGAAGGGAACTTTTTGTGGGCACAGGTGCTCCATACTGTTGCTTCATTCCTTGTCCCCACAGTACAGGGGCACATCAGCATAAACATATTTGTGAAAGGAGCTAGGCCACAGGGAGCAGCAGGGAGCATCTGCGTTGGGCAGGGAGGTGGAATCACTGCAATGACTATGATCAACGCAAGGAGGTCCACCCAGAGGGGACTCTGGTAAGCAATAACAAGAATGAGAGTTGTTGAAAGGGTCAGGAATCTCGGAGTAAACATGCCCTTATTATGCCAGACGAGGGTCCTGTCTATAGAACAAAGCCAAGATCTTCCACCCTGCTCACTGTAGACCCACCCCCTGGGGCTCAGAATAGAGTGGCTGCAGTGCTGGACCACACTGAAATGAACCTGATCTCTCAGCTCATCCCCCTGTGTTCTCTAATGCAGTCGACTTGATGGGCTTGACGGGGTCGATCTTGGAAAGAAGGCGACTGCCCAGGGAAGGTGACTCTATGCTGTCTCTGATCCTTATCACGCTGCTTTTCCCCACTGCTGTGGCTACGGATGGGGAAACCCTGTGTACTCCTAAGAAAAGCTACACGGAAGGCTACTCTAGAGACGGGGACCATATCATTGGGGGTATATTATCCCAGAATATTTTAGACAATGAAAAAGTAAAATTCCAAAGTGCTCCACAGCCTTTTTCATTTGCAACGGTCGGTCAGTAAGTATTTAACACTGTTTCAGGAAACCGGAATTTTATCAGTCTCTGTGTAGCCAGACTCAGGTCTATGATGTTATTTCAGATCAGATCAGAACTGGCGTATAATCAAGCATTTGCATATATTCAGGAGCAAGTAGGTTTTGTAAGAATATCATTACTTTGCATTCATAGGCTCACCTGGCCCCTCTGTTACAGATCTTTAGGTGCCAGGCAAAAACATTTCTCTTCTCCCAAAACTTTGGCTAATGAAACAATCTATAGCATTTTAAATTGTGGATGTGGAGGCATTTTTTGTGTGTGTTACTATGGTACGTATGTAATTTTTTATTTTTATGTTTTGCTTTTATATTGTAAACTGCCGTGTGATTCTCGGATGAAGGGTGGTATAGAAATTTAATAAGTAATAACAACAACAACAATAATAGCAATAATCCACCAAAATTCTAACAAAGCAATGCACCAGAGCCAAAATGCAAGGAGCTGGGTCGCCTCCACTCTGCCAGTAGTTTGCAGGAGGGAAATTTAGGTTTGGGCAGTTGGAATAAAGCACTCTGTTGCCAAAGAGCGACAAATCCACTTTTTAATGGATTTTTTTTGTGATTAGGAAAGTTATGGGAGAACGCCCTGAAAGGTGTGGGATGAATGAATGATTAGCAGAAAGATATAAAAGTGAGCAAACCATGATCAGTTCAGAACATGAATGCTCATTCCTGGCTATGTTCCACCTCCCCTGTGAGAGGCATTGTGTCTCTGAAAAAAAGTTGCTTGGGAATGCAGGTGTGCAACAGTGTGCTGTTGTGCTCTTGTCCAGCTTGCAGGCTCCTCTTTCCTTCTTGTTGTTGTTGTTTAGTTGTTTAGCTGTGTCCGACTCTTCGTGACCCCATGGACCAGAGCACGCCAGGCACTCCTGTCTTCCACTGCCTCCCGCAGTTTGGTCAAACTCATATTTGTAGCTTCGAGAACACAGTCCAACCATCTCGTCCTCTGTCGCCCCCTTCTCCTTGTGCCCTCCATCTTTCCCAACATCAGGGTCTTTTCCAGGGAGTCTTCTCTTCTCATGAGGTGGCCAAAGTATTGGAGCCTCAGCTTCACGATCTGTCCTTCCAGCGAGCACTCAGGGCTGATTTCCTTCAGAATGGATAGGTCTGATCTTCTTGCAGTCCATGGGACTCTCAAGAGTCTCCTCCAGCAGCATAATTCAAAAGCATCAATTCTTCGGCGATCAGCCTTCTTTATGGTCCAGCTTTCCTTCTTATTGTTGTATAAACTCCTCACATACAAATTGGAATAAATGCTCTGTAAAGACTGGAGATGGTCTGTCATTACCAGGATTGATGTTGCATAAACAGAACTTAGAATACTTCCTTCCAGATTACGGCATTTCCTTTTTACAATTTACTTCTTAAAACACTAATTGGTGTCTTGTGTAGTTGGCCCTCATTTTATATTCTCTCTCTCTCCCTGTTCCAAAAGCAGAAATAGTCTGCTGCTGTTTCTCTCACACACCCATGTACACGTTCTTGTGCCTGCCCTCCTCCCTTACCTAGAGGGGTGTTGCCCTCCTTCAAGTACTGGTCAGCATTTCATTTGAAAATGGCAGAGATATCAAAAGACCATCCCCATACCATTAGCTCCCATTCACAAAACATCTGCCTGCCAGCCTGTGCTATTAACCAGCAATTTGGCTAACAGATGAATAGCTGCCATATTCCCTTCCTTCCTTCCTTCCTTCCTTTCTTCCTCCCATACATCTTTGCATACATACTTTTACAAATTGGGGGTGTGTGTGTGCAGACTCCCCATAATTACGTGATTTAGTAAAAGTTAAAAATTAATCAAGTTTTACTGAAACTTTGCCAAATTCAGAACCCTCCTAGATTTAGTTATATGGAACCAAGCCAGCTTGGCAGAGCTGGATGGATGGGCCGTTAGCAGGAGACAAATGGTTTGATTTATGCCTATTTATTTATGCATATTTTAATGCGTATTTATGCATTTATACAACCTGTACCAAAAGGGAGGGATTGGAGAGGGTCTCATTCTGCCTTCAGAACAGCACTGGATGCAAAGAACAGCAAAAAGCCATCCCTGGTGTCTCTTAGTTTCAGCCTGTCATTCCCAGCTCACATGGAGCTCTGCTCCTTCTCCTTCTCACTGCTAACCATCTCCAAAGGCCTCCCTCCAGCCTAATCATTCAGTGTTGCAACCCTAAAGCTGCCCTTTGCCTCTGCCCACTAACACCCAGCAAAGATGACACCCCGCTCCCCCTTGCCTGGCTGTCTTACCCTCTGATGGTTTCCTTGATGGGTCATCACTGGCCCATATCATAAAGACACCACGGGGAACAGAGACCCTGGTAAGTGCTCCTACAACCCCTGGAATCTTGCACCACTGGTGGGGATTGAGGTGGCATGCAAGAACACAATCCAAGTGTGGTACCTTCACAACACCTGTGCTGCTGCTTATTTTCCTTCAGGGGCTAGAATGTGGATACCCAACATATTGCTGGGCTCCCAGCTACCATCAGACTAAGCTGGCATGTGGAGTCATCAAGGATGGTAGGATTAGTTAGGTCTGCCATACATCCAGATTTTCCTGGAAACGTTCAGGAATTGGTCCTTAAAATGGCGTCCAGGTGGATTTTTTTGAATCGGCAAAATGTCCAGGATGTATGGCAAGGGGGTATTTTTAAATTTTAAAAATCCATTAAAAAGCCCCCAAGAGCCCCAATACTTTCTTTCTTTCTTTCTTTGGTGGGGGGGGGGATGTTCCGAAAAAGGGCTCAACAAGTTAGAGGGGTTGTCCAATATCTAGAAGGCACCGTCTTGGGGCTAACATTCGACAAACCTACAGTTTCCATTATCCCTGATGGGTAGCATAATCATCTCCATGCCCTTCTGAGTACTGTCTGTCTGTCTCGGGCATTTTTAACAGAATGTTTCCAGGGCATTTCACAATAGAGTTACTGAGGTTCACTGTCCCACTGCAGCCAACTCAGCAAGAACTACCAGCACGCCCTGGCCTTTGTGTTTGCAGTGGAAGAGCTCAACAAGGACTCTCATCTCTATCCCAATGTCTCCTTGGGATTCCAGCTCTATGAAGATGGTCACAACATGAGAAAGAACCATGAGGCCACCATTAGCATTTTATCTGAGAGGAACTGGACTCCTTCCGTGCTCCCCCTGCCTCCCAGCGCATATGATCTTTATTACTCCTATGGGAGGCCGTCTTATGACAGCCTGGTCAGCACAGGTCCAAAGGTTAAAACCATCCCCAACTATCATTGCCATGGGCAGAGCAAGCTGGCAGCCGTCATTGGGGCTCTGACATCCGAGTCGACCACTGAGATGAGCAACATGTTGCAGAGCTCCAAGGTACCTCAGGTGAGTTTGGCCCTGTGCTCTGTTGCTGCACCTGACACCCACTCTGACTTCAAAATACTGGAGCAAGCAAACAGGACATCTGTGACCAAATGACATAATGTAAATTATGTGTTCTTTTTTACATGTCAATGATATGCATGTAAAAACTTGCATTTTCAAGAAATATTTATCTATTTACTTAAACTATTTGCGGCCTACTCTCCTTCAATAGGCAATCCCAGGGCAGCCTACATTACACTGATGTCACAGGTTGTAGCTTGCACAGTGAGAAGGAAGGGAGGCAAACCAACCTCTCCTTCTTATTAACTTCATCACAGTCACCAAGTGGATATCTTTATTTTATTTTTCCCCTGCCTGCCTCCACCAAACAGCCCTTGAACATTCTGAACTTTAAACAGGCCCAGTAATGGGAGGAGTGGTAGGGTGATTAGATTAGACCTCATTACTGGTTCACACAGTAATAACAACAACAACAACAACAACAACAACAACAATTTATTTGTACCCCGCCCATCTGGCTGGGTTTCCCCAGCTCCTCTAGGCGGCTTCCATAGAAACCAAAAATACACTAAAATACCACACATTAAAAACTTCCCTGAACAGGGCTGCCTTAAGATGTTTTCTGAGTGTCAGGTAGTTATTTATTGCTTTGACATCTGATGGGAGGGCGTTCCACAGGGCGGGCGCCACTACCGAGAAGGCCCTCTGCCTGGTTCCCTGTAGCTTACAGTAGAAGTAAGAGAACAAAGAATTTGGTAACCTTCACAGGACAGCTTACTCTATGGTCTTAACCCCTTCACACATTATAGCTAAACATGTTTGTTATAAGAGGCTAATTTACCTCACACTTTCAACCTTTAAATCAATTGGAAGGAAGAGAAGGAGAGCACATTCCTAAGTACATTTGTATTTCATGTTAATTGCCAAATTCCTAGGCTATAAAGCCACCATTGTACAACCCTAAAACTAAACATAATGACAGGAGACAGTCAACTGTAAACCACACCAAGAAAGTTGGAGTTAACTCTTGATTAGCAAAAGAGGATCTGCACAGGAGTGTCACAGCAACTCAACTCCTGCAGATCTTGCTCCCCATGAAGCAGTTGCTGAGAGTGAAGGTACCCACCTCCCCAAAGCTGCCTACGTCCTCTCTCCTCCAGGGTTTTCACAAAGCAATCTGAGACTGAATCTACATGAAACTAACTTCTCATCTGACCTCTTGATGCCTCTCCTGGTTCTGAGAAATGAGTGGAGAGGGGAGCTCATTGCAGCTGGAGAGGGAGACGCCCAAGCCTCTTCACCAGCCAGACTCATCTCTGCCTCTTGGCCTTTCTCTTCTCCTGCTTCAGTTTCTGCCCCTGATTCTGGATTTCTCTCTACCACAGATTCCCCCTGCTCACTAAGCCCTGCTACCTCTTCTGCTTTCAGCACCTTCTCTTCCCAGTCTTCTCCCTCTTCTACCTATGACCACTCATTGCCCCAGCCTTCATCCCTTGGGGGACCCCAGTTGGTTTCGCTCACCAATCATCTGTGTCCAACGAGTCTGTGGCACACAAAGTGGTTGAAGGTTCTATTCCTTCAAAAAACACACAATATAAACCAGCAAGAAATAACAGCCCTTTTCTCCTTAGATCTGTTATGGCTCATCTGATCCCATCCTGAGTGACAAGGTCCAGTTCCCTTTTCTGTATCGGACAGTCCCCAGTGACCTGGCTCAGTTCACCGGGATCATCAAGCTGATCCTTTACTTCCGCTGGACGTGGATTGGAGTAGTTTTTACAGGTGACGATAATGGCGAGAAGTTCCTCCAGGCCATGGAAGGTGAAATGCAGAAAAATGGAGTTTGCACTGAATTCATCTTAAAGATGTACAGCACGAAGAACCTGGCTATTAAAACCATTAATAAGATGGAAGATGCCCTCACAAAGTCCTCGGCCAATGTGACTTTATTTTACGGCAGCACCAGTCACTTCTTTCATTTACAAGTTCTCAGTCGAAATCTCCGAACGAGAGGCAAGATCTGGATCATCACAGCCCAGTGGGATTTTACTGTAGGTCCCCGGCCAGACAAACCAGACTCAAATCCATTCCAGGGCGCCTTGTCCTTTGCAGTTCATAAGGCAGAAATCCCACGATTTCAAGACTTCCTTCGGTCTGTGAACCCTAAAAAATATCCAAATGATATTTTGATGAAGCATTTCTGGGGTTTTGCCTTTGACTGTGTGATGCCTCCTCCCTACTCAATCCCAATTTATGGGAAAAGAAAATGCACTGAAAGGGAACGACTGGACAGCCTGCCTGTTTCAGTTTTTGATATCAACACCGTGTGGCAGAGCTATAGCATTTACAATGCGGTCTATGCAGTAGCCCATGCACTGTTGGAAATGAGATATCATAATACTGGAGGAGGAGGGAGGAGGAGGAGAAAAGGCCTTCTACCCCCATGGCAGGTATTATGACACAAATAATGTATCTGAGACAGAGGAGAGTTTTCAACAATGCCAGAGATGGTTTGATAGCCTCATCATTGCGTATGGTGTCCCCACATGATTTGTCAGGGCCCAGTGGTATCAGAGGCAAACAGGGTGGTCCACACAGGCCTGTGGTTTCAGGTTATAGAGTATACAGACAAGGATCCCAAGGCCGGAGGCATTTGATGTAGTCTAATATGTTTTTCAATTTCCAAAGCAGGCAGGTAAGAGGGAGAAGAGAGAAGACAAGTGGCTGAAAAAGGGTAGACACTCTGAGGAGACGTCTTTAAATGAGACCAAGAAGGACTTCATTGGCGCTCCAAATCACCTGATTCCTCAGGGCTATTGGCTGCAATCCCCCTTTCTGACACTGTCAGTGGGCCCTGTCCCACCCATAGATTTGAATAGATTATAATATTCATTCATTGCATTAGCAAAGGCACCATACGGTTTTAAATATATCCTGGATAATATGTATAGATGAAATCAGAGCATTGTTCCGCAAGTGCAGTTTGAAACACAGCAGGGGGAGATGCCCTCTCTGGCTTTCAAGCCACTAACACAAACATGCACCAGAGTCACATTTTACAATATTCATATTAATTTAAACATGATGAATCAAGTTGCTAAATGAATGTGCCCTTATTGGGTTTTATGACTCCCCTAAAATTGTTTGTGAGCTGCAACTGGTCTGTGACCAAAATTAATAAATTCATTCATTCACTAGCTAAATGTGGGACAGTCAGTTTATTTAAGTAAGCTCTTCTATCAGTTGACAGTCATAATTATTAAATCATACATTAATGAAAAGAGATTTTTCCCTCCCTTGCAATCTCTGCCCTCAGCTCCACACATTTCTGAAGAAGGTCCGATTCAATAACAGTGCTGGAGAGGAGGTTTATTTTGATGAGAATGGAGACTCCACAGCTACTTATGATATTTTCAATTGGATCGTGCTCCCTAACAGCTCCCTGGTTAGTGTGAAAGTTGGAGGAGTGAAGCACCATGGCCAAGACTTCTTCTTTGACGATGCTAAGGTGGTCTGGAAGGAACAATTAGGGCAGGTGAGACTCAAGAAAGACTCTGCTTTGGGTGCTCCACCCAAGGGAGGTAAGGTGGGTGGTTTATGGGGCAGCGCCCAATCCGTTGGGAAAGTGGGTTCGTTGTGCAAATGAACAATAAGGGCACAACCTGAATCTGCCAATATGTGATTGAATGCCATCATTTGCAAAACAGCCACTTTAAAAAACGCATTCCCTCCTGCACTTCTTTAGCACCCGCGCTCCATCTGCAGTGAGAGCTGCCTCCCTGGATTTAGAAAAGTGGCTGAAAAGGGAAGGCCCAGCTGCTGCTTCAAATGTGTCCGGTGCCTACCTGGCCAGATCTCCAACCAAATTGGTAAGAATGTGGCCAAGGCATAGAAACATATAGCGTTTCTGTTTGTGTTCTCTGTGTGTTCTGCATTTTCTTTTGAAATTCACATTTTTAATCTTGGATCAAACTCAGGAGAAAATAGTTCCCAGTATAAACCACCTGTGCACAGCATTGATGGGCTGGAGTCTAGTAAGTCACTAACCCATTTCTTTATTTCAGCCAAATCAGATTCCAGTGTTTTAAGAATGAGCAGTATCTTTTGTCTTTTAACTGAATGTGTATTTGGTTGAATAAATGTAGACGAGCTGCTTAATTAGCTAAGGCAGCTTTGAACAGAGGGGTTAGGGTATAGGGGTCAGTTGAGCTTTATATTTCTATTCATCTAAAGTTACACATGCTATTTAGCAGCACTGGGCTTCTGGGGAGGCTAGGATGTAGCACAACTCATCTGATCCAAAAGATGGATGCATGGGTCTATGTGGTCAGTAGTGAGATCCAATTTGTGTTTTCCAGATATGGACCGCTGTGAGACATGCAAAGAGGACTACTATCCAAATGAAGCCAGAAACAAGTGTGTTCCCAAAAACCTAAGTTTCCTGTCCTATGACGAGCCCCTGGGGATTGCTTTAGCTTCCTCTGCTCTTTCTTTCTCGCTCTTGGCTGTGTTTTTGCTCAGAACCTTTATTAAACACCGAGACTCTCCCATAGTCAAAGCCAACAACCGAGATCTCAGCTACATCCTCCTCTCCTCCCTAATGCTCTGCTTCCTCTGCTCCTTGCTCTTCATTGGCCGGCCAAGGATGGAGACTTGCCTTCTCCGGCAGACAGCCTTTGGCCTCATTTTCTCAGTCTCTCTTGCTACAGTCTTGGCCAAAACCATCACTGTGGTTCTGGCTTTCAATGCCACAAAGCCGGGGAACAGAATGCGGAAATGGCTGAGACCCAGAGCTGCCCATGGCTTTGTGCTGCTCTGTTCTCTCATCCAGGCTGGGATCTGTGTGGTCTGGCTGGGAACCTCTCCCCCATTCCCAGATTTTGATACCCGCTTGGAGCCTGGGTACATTATCCTTGAGTGCAACGAGGGCTCCGTCACTGCCTTCTACTGCATCCTAGCTTTCATGGGTCTCTTGGCTTTGGTGAGCTTCACGGTTGCCTTCCTGGCCAGGAAGCTGCCTGACAGCTTCAATGAAGCCAAGTTCATCACCTTCAGTATGCTGGTTTTCTGCAGCGTCTGGGCGTCCTTCATCCCAAGCTACCTGAGCACCAAAGGGAAATATATGGTGGCTGTGGAGATCTTCTCTATTTTGGCCTCCAGTGCTGGGTTACTAGGCTGCATCTTCTTCCCCAAGTGTTATATTATTCTGCTGCGGCCAGATCAGAACAGCCGGGAGCATTTCACTCGGAAATTAAACTCTGGAGTCCAACAGCTTTAAATCTGGAGACTGAAATACTGCATGTTGTGTGGTTGATTGCCAGAATTCGGATATCTGAAGATTCAGCAGGCCAGTCTCTCTTCCTTTTTTATCTCATTAGCAAGTGTGTTTTCACTTGGCGACATCTTCCTTGACATCTTGCATGGCCTTCTGCTCCAGCCAGATAAGACCAAAAAGAGCACCTTGTCAGCAAATATTTCCACATGTGAGTGAATCTGAAACATTCTGATTTGTTTTGAACTTTCAAGAGGCTGATTCTTCACAGGATCCTCAGTGTGATGAACTTGCTCACAAGTTCAGCTTGGAAGCAGGATAGAGAAAGGTTCGACCCTCACCCCAGGCACAAACTGTTGTGGCTGCCAAAAGCTTCTCCTTTATTAACAGTCGTGTGGGTGATGGATGTGGTGTTGTGTGATGCCGTTCTGCCCACTACAATCCCACTTCAGTGAGTGCTTCATGTGGAGAGCTGTGAAGCCTGCCCCAATGTTTTCTTGCATTATACATGATGGGGTGAAGCACACATTGGGTTATATCCAACTAACGCATCCTATCAATGCCAAGATTTTCACTTGCACAACAGAACTTTCCTACCTCTCCTTCCCCTGCACCAGAGGATTGGGGGAACCCCAGTCCAGATTTAGTTGTGGGGGAGTTGGGGAAAGTTCCATTGTGGAAGTGTAAATCCTTGCCCTGGTGGGACATGTTAGGTGGATATCACTCAACATGTCTGAGCTTCAGACACAAACTCATTATGTAGTCATGACCAAGTCACTATCTTGACCTCTAATGGAGGAAGGGAGGAAGTTGCCTTATAGCCCTGTTTAAGGAAGCTTTTGATGTTTAACAGGTTATTGTTTTTTAGTGTTTTGTTGGAAGCCGCCCAGAGTGGCTGGGGGAATCCAGCCAGATGAGCAGGGTATAAATAATAAATTATTATTATTATTATTATTATTATTATTATTATTATTATACTGAATCAAACCATTGGTCTATCTTTTTCATCATTGTCTACAATAACTGGTAGGGGCTTTCCACAGTTTCAGACAGTTGGGCAGGTTCCCTGAAGATGCAAGCATCCTACCTGAGACCAACCACTAGTATTCCCACTTTGCATTAGGGGTGACCGCATTGCTCAGTTGCAAAGCACATGCTTTACATGTAAAAGGACCCAGGTTCCATCCTCTGACTCTGCTTTTGTTCAGATTAATGTCTGGCCCCCTTATTTCTTAACACACCTGCATGGCTAAGCCATGTGTGGAATTGTGAGACCAATAAATGCCTGGACACCTGTGCTCTGCTCTATCTTCGAAAGTCAATCAAAGGAGTCCAGGTGCCAAGGCAATTTTTTTTGGGGGGGGGAGAATGTGTGTTTTGTTAATCAATAAACTTTGCCATCACAAGCCTTGCAGCACTGTTGGGATTAGGCTTGCGTTGGTGACTGACACAGAAAGAGGAGGTGGAAAAATAAATTTACAGAGGGGTAAATGGACGGACCTGGGTAGGAGCAGGGGGATTCCCCCTTTCCAAATTAACTTCAGCCATTTTAGAAGAGAAAGCATGGATGCTGGCTCTCCCTTCACCAATCTTTCTGCAGAGTAGAGTGCTTCAGTGGAGGCTGGGGAGAGCTTTGATCAGCCGAGATAGGAGGTTGGACAGGAGACAGAAGTGACTCAACATGGGCCTAAACAGGAGAGTGCAGTGTTGCTGCCTAGGGTCAGACTCTGCCTTCATAATTAGGAGCAGATCCAAGTGCCCCAACAAACCATGCACTTTCAATTTTGATATTGAAATCTTGGCGGGAGGGACAGGAAACCTGTTGAGACATCTTTGTCCCTTCCATCCAGTTCTTGCCTTCCTCCTGAACTTCTGAATTGTGACTCTTGAGCCATGAATCTGCTGCTGAGCTTTCACTGTTAGGGCTCACCTACACTTCAGATTGTCCCAAGCCTAGAAAACATGGGCCTGAGTGGTTTTTCACTTGTCCCTTGCGTTCTAGGCAAGAGTCGGAACAGTTTTGCCTTTGTCCCGCTGCTTTACTCTGGAAAATCTGCTTTCTAGATCTGAATTGTAGCAAACATCAGTCTGGAGAAAACTCAGTTGATGTTCACTCCAGAGGTAGACAACAGGTTTTCCCAGGGGGAAATACTGTGGCAAGCAGAGGTGTGGATGAGTTCTTAGTTGCTTAAATAGCTATTTCTTACCTAAAAGTAAGAGCCTTTGTCTGCGTGTTTTGAGGAGCTGGGACATTTGCCACTTATAAAGTATGGATGATCAAACTCCCACACAGACTTGTATCAATGGAACTTTCAAAATTATTGGTTGTCTTCTTATTGCTGCTGCCACCTTTTAGTAAGAAACTTATTTTAGGTGATGATGTGACTTTGAACCAGAGAAAATATGCATCTTCCCTGTCCCTGCCTTCTTCTCTTCGTAACATAGTTTTTATTCCTTTTCATTTTTAAACTGCTTAACATAGTTGCTTTGAGATATATATTTGTTTATAGTAGAGCATATGACAGTGCAACTATTACAAAAAGATAAAACAGCAATAAATACTCAAATAAAAGTTTCTGAATACCAGTATATTAACGAAGTTGTGTTGAAATGTATTTACCAAAATTATTCTAATTGTTACAGATATGATGTATGGGTATGTGTATTGATTAGATTGGTGACCATAAGTAAAATATATTTTGCATCAATAACAATTAGAATTTATAGGAATCTATAGGAAGTGGGGAGGGAAAATAAAATAAAATACCGTATGTACTTCATGCTCACCAGGCTGTGCCGTAAACTTTATTGTTCTACCATATGCCTCATTATTTGTGTAATCAATAAAGTAACACCAGACTGCATAAAAACTGTCGAGCTTCTTTTGGCCTCTTACTACTTTTAAATGTTGTGTCGGTTTTTCCAATAATGCTGTTTGCCAAATAGCATTATACCATTGGTCCATAGTTAATTATTTTAATGATTTCCATGTCCTGGCAAGAATTGTTCTTGCAGCAGTTAATAGATGTCTTATGCATAGCTGTCAACTTACAGATTTGAAAATAAGGGACCAACAGCCTTGAAAATAAGGGACCAGCAGCCAAAATAAGGGACCTGCAGCCTTACCTGTTCCAGGCACTCCAGTCTTCCTGTCCTCCTGCAGTCTGGTCAAACACATGCTGGTAGCTTCGAGAACACTGTCAAACCAACTTTGTAACCAGAGGTTCAACTGACTAGAATCTGAATCACATGCACCACAAGGCCTATGCAGCCTCAACTTAAGATGGCTCCCCGGCCTGGCTTTGCACTGCAAAGTTTGCAGCAGCACGTGCAACAAAATGGCGTCCAGCATTCAAAAACCTCCTCAGCTTGCATTAACTAGCCACACACAAGGCATGCAAGCTCCACCCCCCAGTTGTTCTTAGACTTCTTATTGGGTGAGCAACACAGCCAAGCAACACAGTTGGAGCCTCCCTCCTCCCTTTCCGGCACGGAGGGAGGGAGAGGAGCTGCTTCCTTTGAAATTTAAGGGACATCCTTTAGGGGACATTTAAGGGACATCCATCAATAAGGGACAGCAGCGGGGCATGGCGCTGGAATAAGGGACTATCCCTTCAAATAAGGGACACTTGACAGCTATGGTGTTATGAGTTCTTTGTTTCTAATTTGCAACATACTGTGACTATTGTTATAGGGGGGGAATAGGGGGTTTGGCCCAACTCCCCAAGGGACTGAGTCCCCTAAATCCATGATCGGTCAGAGATGAATGGAGGCAAAATCCACAGAAAGCAAGGCAGATCTTTATTTTTCTGTTGCAACAGAGTTCTCCCCTCCTCCCTTTCAAGGAGGTATGAGAAACCCAGAACTGTGTGCAGGCCCCTATAAAAACTTTTGAAATTGCACACCCTGTACCCCACGACCCCCCCCCCAAAAAAAACATGATATATACACCACAGAAGGAGGCAGTCTCCAGCAAAAAATTGAGAGTGTTGCTTCTCTCCTGTCTGCCAGGGTACCTGATAATTCCTAACTTGATTGCATTTTCTGGGTAGCCAGGCCATTCCTTTGAGATGGTAAATACTTTAGTTCCTGAATCTCTCACACATATTGATAGTTTGCTCAGCTTAACAGATACTTGCCAGACTATTTGCAGGGAGATGTAAGCCACTACAGTCCAAAGACAATTGGAAAGCTTTTCCCATTTCTTCTTTGGAGAAATATTTGATGACAAATATTTGTCGTATTTGATGACAAATATTTGGGAGAGTCTAAACAGATTCAGATTCAGGATTGCTCTCTTGTACTACCTCAGACACATGGTTTATATACTAATGCATGTGTTTGCCTTGTACATATAATGATCATTTATTCTATATTTGAGATCTTAGAATTCTTTTTTTCAATTATGATACAGAAAGAAAAAAGAAAATATACACACAAAAATAAACTGCTATTTACACAAACAAAAATCCTTCCCACCCCTGTGACCTTAGAATTCTTATAACATTATACAAGTTAAGTAGAGCCAGTTCTGGGGTCATGGGGACTGCCTGCCTTGTAATCAAAGAAATTTCTGTAAATACATTTCCCTAGAAATTTCTTTTTGGGACAGAACAGTGGGGCATCCCAACACATGGGAGAGCTGTTCGGTTTTCATCCAAGAACTGTCTTCTTCCTCTATGCCTCATCTTTGCAACCCAATGTGATGCATGTTTACTCAGAAGTAACTCATTAAGTTGAAACAAAAAAAATTCCTTCCAGTAGCACCTTAAAGACCAACTAAGTTAGTTCTTGGTATGAGCTTTCGTGTGCATGCACACTTCTTCAGACACACTGTGTATCTGAAGAAGTGTGCATGCACACGAAAGCTCATACCAAGAACTAACTTAGTTGGTCTTTAAGGTGCTACTGGAAGGAATTTTTTTTGTTTTGACTATGGCAGACCAACACGGCTACCTATCTGTCATTAAGTTGAATGCGAGCTACTTGCAGCAGAGGATCGCAGCTTTGCTGTCCCGTTGTAACATTCCAAAGCCAGATTTTTCTTTTTGCTGAGCGCTAGAATTTTCAACTGACAAAAATCAAAGCCGTGATATGATTTTCGGGGCGGCGGGGGGGGGGTAAAGAGAACACAACTGTCCCGAAGCTCGTTCTCATTGCGCAGACTCGAAAGGGGGCGTGGCCACCGGGCCTGTCGGGGAAGAGCGCCCGCCTACCAGTCCGGTGCAAATCTTTCCTCGAACGCCTGCGAGCGCGGAGAAGGCTTGTCCATCACGCCGTTGCGCCCGCCTTTTCCTGCGCCGCTCTACAATCCCCGCTCTCGTTTGTTCCGGCACAGCCGCGGCCGGTCTACGGGTGAAAGTCACTTTGAGGGAAGAGCCTTGAGTGCCGCTGCTGCCGTTGCTGAGGTGCGAAGCGCGGAGGCCGGAGGGAGCCCGGGCCGGGAGGAGGAGGGGAAGCCGGAGCCCGGAGGGCTGGGCCCGGCCTTCTCTCGGAGACTGGCCGGGATATGGGTGCTGGTTGCCGCTAGGCCGGACTCCTTCCTTCCCTCCAGGGGAACCGGCCGACGGCGCCGCTTGGGGCCCAGAAGCTGAAGGGCGGGCGAGGGGAGGGAGCGGGGAAGCCCTGGGTTCAAATCCCGCCAAGGAGGCTTTTCCAAGGCGCCCTTTTCTCGCCTCTCATCGCCCCCGTTCTGCAATACTGGAGCTTTAATCTTTCTCCGGGGTGGACAGGCTTCAGGCCTGGTGGGACCCGTTGTGCGTTTTTAATAATAATAATAATAATAATAATAAATTGTTTATACCCCGCCCATCTGGCTGGGTTTGCCCAGACACTCTGGGCGGCTTCCAGCAAAATATTAAAATACAATACAGTGGTACCTCAGGTTACATATGCTTCAGGTTACATACGCTTCAGGTTAAAGACTCCGCTAACCCAGAAATAGTGCCTCGGGTTAAGAACTTTGCTTCAGAATGAGAACAGAAATCGTGCTCCGATGGTGCAGCAGGAGGCCCCATAGGCTAAAGTGGTGCTTCAGGTTAAGTATGGACCTCAGGAGCGAATTAAGTACTTAACCTGAGGTACCACTGTAATTTAAGAAGATGTGTGCTTAAAAGAGTGGATTCCGGGCCCAGGAATGCGATAAATTCCACACACACACACACACACACACACACACACGAAGTCCACTTCCGGGTGACTACAAACCCCAACCCAACCCCCGCCTCCAGGAGCCTTAAAGTATTTTAGCAATATATATTGGACGGTGGGGAGACTGGAACGCATATGTATATATTTTGTTGTTGTTGCCACTCCTGAAACAATTGGGCCAGGGCTCTTTGCTTGAGGTATTTGAAATCATCCAGGGATGTGCTGCTCTTTACCCACCCTTGATCCTGCAGGTATTAAAGTCGGAAGGGACCTCAGAGCTCCATCTAGTCTAGTCTACTTCCGGGTGTGTGGGGTACGGCCACTACTGCAGCATCCTTGATAGGTAGCAATCTAGCTTCTGCTTAAATCTCCTTCCATTGCAGGATGCTAAACAATCTGCACAAAATGAAGCACTCCCCCCATAATATTTAGTCTCCAGTCCCTTACACATAATTAGAACTTCAGCTCCTACCTGCTGGAGCAAGAGGAGATAGATTTGCTCCATGTGACAGCTGGTCAGATAGTTGAAGGTGACTGTTGTGCCACCTCTTAACTATCTCTTTGACAGTCTAAATATAACCAATGCTTATACCTATGTTTCAGAATTGTTACAATGGAACAATACTAAGGTGGCTAAAAATTACGATTAAAAAAAAAAGATGATTTGTAAATACTATGTTTCTTTTCATGAAATCTGAACATAAGCATGTTGGACATACAGTTAATCTCCAAACTGAATCAGAGCCCCTTTTCATTGTGCTAAAGGAGGCCTTTCCATATAAATGAAGTTATGAATATAATGAACCTGTTATGAATAGCTACACTCTTAAGTGCTTTACAGGTCTTAGGTTTTAACTGCTGTTTAGGAAATACATGAAGTCTCTGTGGGAAACATTATTTAAATCAATGGTTTCAATTGCTCCCTTTCCTTTGCTGTCACCTGAGATACTTTCTAATGTATTATTATTTGTTGTATAGTACATGTCTGTTTATTTGTTGTTGGGTTGCAAGAGGCTTTTTGCAGGTGTGTTGAGCTGGCCTCCCTTTAGTCTTGGCAAGGCTGCTGTACATTTTTTTACTAGCGGTGTAAGAATTTTAGCAGGGAGTGCTCCGGTGGGAAGGTAAACGGTGTTTCCGTGCGCTGCTCTGGTTCACCAGAAGCAGCTTAGTCATGCTGGCCACATGACCCGGAAGCTGTACGCCGGCTCCCTCGGCCGATAAAGCAAGATGAGCGCCGCAACCTCAGAGTCGGCCACAACTGGACCTAATGGTCAGGGGTCCCTTTACCTTTACCTGCTCTTTCTGTCTTCATGCTTGGGCTAAAGCTCCCAGTGCTGAATTTCTGCCTGCTGCACAACTGTTGTAGGTGCAGCTGCATAGCTGAAAGAGTATTGATGGTGGAATGGAAGGGTTCTGAAATGGTGCAGAAGAGGAGGCTTTGGTGGAGGCAGCTTTAATCAAACTTGCTTCAGAACTGACAGGTTGCACCTGCTGGAAGCCTCTTCTTATAGAGTTACTGAAGGTACAGGAGTACTATTTTGGATTGCTTCTCACCATCCTACCAAGAAGTACCGTATTTTTCGTCCTATAGGGCGCACCGGCCCATAGGACGCACCTCGTTTTTTTTGGGGGGGGGGAATGAATAAAAAAAAATTATTTCCCCCCCCAGCCGCGGCTGCCGTCCCAAGCCTTGCACACGCCTGCCCGAAGCACGGGGCACCCTCCGGAGGGCTTTGCGTGCTTTGGGCTGCAGGCTACCGCCCCAAGCCTCGCACGCCCGGCGGGACCTCCTGCCGGGCGCGCAAGGCTTACAGACACTCGCCCAAAGCAGGGGGAGCCCTCCGGAGGGCTCCCTGTGCTTCGGGCAACAGGCTGCCGCCCCAAGCCTCGTGCACCCGACGGGAGCTCCTGCCGGGTGCGCAAGACTTGCAGACACTTGCCCGAAGCACGGGGAGCCCTCCGGAGGGCTCCCTGTGCTTCGGGCAACAGGCTGCCGCCCCAAGCCTCGCGCGCTCGGCGGGAGCTTCTGCCGGGCGCGCAAGGCTTGCGGACACTCACCGGGGCTGCAGGCTGCTGCCAGCAAGCCTTGTGAGCCCGCGGGAACTCCCGCCGGGCTTGCAAGGCTTGCGGATAGCTTCCTGAAGCCTGGAGAGCGAGAGGGGTCGGTGTGCACCGATGCCTCTCGCTCTCCAGGCTTCAGCGAAATCCTGCATTCGCCCCATAGGGACGCACACACATTTCCCCTTCATTTTTGGAGGAGAAAAAGTGCGTCCTATGGGGCGAAAAATACGGTAACTATTGCTACTTTGGTGCATCTGAGATCAGGGAGCAAGACTTTTTAGGTATGCTTGATACACATGTTTCAGGTATGCAGTCATCAGGAGTGGGAGCAGGGCTTTTGATTGCATTAATTTATTGTGCTGCAGATATAATACTGGGAGCTGTCATGCTCAAGGCAGCTCACAACATAAAAATATTTACATAAATATGTATGTAAATTATGAAGAAATTTTGCCCCTTCAGATGTTGCTGAACCACAACTCCCATCAGCTCCAGCAAGCATACCATTTGCCAGGGATGTAGTTCAACATCTGGAGGGCCAGAGGTTCCCTTATACCTGCTCTGCATACTATTACTCTCCTTCCAGCATGTCCACAGCAATGTTGGGACTTGAAGCAATATCCTTCTGGCCTCTTATCAGGCAGATATTGGGTGATGGGGTTTTAATGTTGTAGATTTGTTAGTGGGTGGTGTACAGAGATAATAATGTGTTAATGTATTTCTTTGCTGCATGGATTGATAGGTACACATATGTATATGCGTGTTTGGTGGGCTGGGGTCAGAAAGCTTAACAGTCAAGTAAATAAATAGGTACCACTGTGGCGGGAAGGTAAACTGTGCACTCTGGTTTCCATTATGGTGTTCCGTTGCACCAGAAGTGGTTTAGTCATGCTGGCCACATGACCTGGAAAGCTGTCTGTGGACAAACGCCGGCTCCCTCAGCCTGAAAGTGAGATGAGCGCCCCAACCCCATAGTCACCTTTGTCTGGACTTAACTGTCCAGGGGTCCTTTACCTTTTAAGCAGTGTTCTGTTCCCATGATCTGACTGTGCTGCCATCCAGTTTTTGGAATGCTCCTTGAAGATATAAATACCTTTGGGACACATAATCCCTTAACATGGGATATGGCTTCTGAGTGTTACTGCTGTGAATCTTCTGGGTCTTTTCACATTGCTGATTTTATATATTCTTTCAGACAAGAGAACATGTCTGAAACCATAAAGGAAAAGCTGGAAAATTACCGAACGGCTCCGTTTGACAGCCGGTTCCCCAATCAAAACCAAACCCGGAACTGCTGGCAGAATTATCTTGGTGAGTATAATTTATTTATGTGAATTGTTGCATCCTTGGGTGAGTAATGAGAAACTAGGACTATTCATCATCTGACATCTGAGTTGCCAGAGAAGTATAAAAAATATAGTTGTCCTATTGTACCATGTCTGAACTTCCAAACTGTTGACTTTCACTATTGTAGGCAAGGTCCGTAGTGTACTGTGCAAATCTTCCTAAAAGTTTCAGGCTGCAGCACTTCTAGATCTGTGCATAAAATGAGGCAGTAAGTGGAAACAATAGGAAAATGCAACAGGTCAGACCATAATATTATCACTATAATATCCTTAATCCAAGAATGTGCAAGTGTTTTGTGTATATATATATTTGTAGTTGATCTGGGTACTTTCTATAGTAGAGGAAAGAAAGGCAAAAATAAAGCAGAGATAGGCAAAAATAATGTCTAATGCCACCTTGTGCAGAATACATCAACAGAGTCTTGTGAACAGTTTGGGATTTTAAAAGCTGTCCCCTGGGCTCTGTACTAGAGGAGCTGCAGTGGTCATCTTCATAAGTCTGAAACATTTCTCTCTCCACAGATTTCCACCGCTGTGAGAAAGCCATGAAAGCCAAGGGAGGAGACCCTTATGTCTGCCAGTGGTACAAAAGAGTGTACACGTCCCTTTGCCCCGTTTCTTGGGTATGTGAATGGAACTGAGCAGGGCTAAGGAATGTGTATGTGAAAGAGAAATAGGTGTCAGGGTAAAGGATGGCTTGATGGTGGTGTTTGGCACATTTCAGTGCTCTGTTACAGTGGTGCCCCGCAAGATGAATGCCTTGCAAGACGGAAAACCCGCTAGACGAAAGGGTTTTCCGTTTTCGAGGCGCTTTGCAAAACGAATTTCCCTATGGACTTGCTTCGCAAGACGAAATGTTTTGCGAGTTCCTGCGGGATTTCCCCCCTTTTCCTAAGCCGCTTATCAGCTGATCTGCTAAAAGCCGCTAAACCGCTAATCCGCTAAGCTGTCAATGGGCTTGCTTCACAAGATGAAAAAACAGCTATACGAAGAGCCTCACGGAATGGATTAATTTCGTCTTGCGAGGCACCACTGTATTTGACTGGAGGGGAGGTTCTGTGGACCATAGGCTGTGTTGGGTGAAGCCTCAGAGATGCAATAGACGGGTGCTTAATGTGTGTCAGAAAACTTCAATCTGCTCAAAATGATAACCACTAAAACCTATTATTTTGCATAAAATTAATAATGGGAGCCTGATGTGTTCCCATATTTTTAGCTGTATGTGGCAAAAGAACAAGGAGGATATGCATTGATAAGCGATGGGTAATAAAAGAACATAACTGGAACTTCTACATTTTTTATTGTATTTCCTTGGGACCTTTTCATGGACAAATTGCAAGGTCAAAATTTTCATAAATATGAGGATAAGCTAGATAGCTATGCAGGAAACATAAATATCACCTTGCGAGCATTGCAACATTTTGCAGGCAACTCCCACAAAACCGACCAAAGAAGATGATTATAATCTATAGTTATGAGGATTAGAAATGTGATTTAATTTTCTTCAAAGAAAGCTGCAGAATTCCATGTGTAGGAGGAGATCTGTAGTCTTAGTCACTTTGGCTCTGTACTAGTGCAGAAGATATGACTGATCAAAGAAGCCTATTGGTCTTTTGCAGGTCACTAGCTGGGATGAACGCATAGAAGAGGGGACTTTTCCTGGCAAGATCTGATTGTCTTGCCCCAGCCAGTTGCTCCCTTTCTCATGACACTGGTGTGCTGCTGAAGTTCCCCCACCGAAATGCGGTGACTGAAGGATAGTCTGAAATAACGCTTTTTCTTGGTCATGCTGACTTGAGCGTCCAACATCATGTGACAGTGCAAATTCTAATAAAAGGCATAAAAACCTGTGACTATGGTTTGTGTTAAGATCGGCAGATTACGTGTGAATTTGTGGTATTGTTGTCAATGACTGGGGTGCTTCTTATAGCATGTAGGATACACGACTAACATAATTTTCCACAGCACCCCTCCTTGCTTTGCCATAAACCACCACCCCTCCACTTCCACTTGATAAGCAGTCTGGAATACTTTTGCACATGGAATTTCCAACTTGCTTGTTAGATTGGAGGCTGATCTGGCTACATCACAGCCAGCCTTCTCTTGCAGCTGGCCAGTTCCCACTTGGTGCTCATGATAAAGGAATGTTCCGCAGGTTGTTTGGATATGTTGTAATAAGTTACTTGAGCAGATGACAAAAGTCCCTGAGTTCTGTGCTTATGCAAGAGGCGGGAGCCTAGATAACACATTTTACAGATGGGAGTTATTTTCCTGTTGGGCTTAAGGCCTGACTTCATCACTGCTGCTTTGGCACTGTAGCATAGGAGTCAACTCCTAGGGAGCAACATCACTTTGGGCCCTCAGTAAAATATCTGAGGGGGCCCAAGCCCCCCAAAGTTGATGGTCATTGCCAATTGTGCACTTGTGCCACATCTTGTGATTGATTATGCAAAAAGAGGCTTACCTCCCCCCCCCCATATTTTATTCAAGTTGGCATTCTTGCACTAAAGTGATATTTTTTTCACACTGTGAGAAGCCCTTCACCTGGACAAAAGGAAAACATTAGGTAGTTGATTGCTAAGAAGCAAGCCCTACTCGGGGTGATTCAAATCGCTGTGTAAATATCTGTAGGGCTGCATTGTAAAGTGACAGACCTATGTACATTTACTATTGAACTTCGTGGATTTTGCTTCTGAATAAACACACACGGTAAGAATGAAAGCCTTGGCCTTCAGGGCTGATTGCAGCCCTCCACACCTCTCTTATCTGGCCCTTGGGATTCCTCTGGCCACTCACCCTTCCGGGTCATGTGGCCCTAGGCTGCATCTTTCACCATCACTGAGCTGCTTCTGTGTGCTTCTGCCTGGCTGTGAGGTGCTCCTGCAATCTGATAATGCCTCTTGCTTCCCTGGATGGAGAGGTGAATGGAAAAATTACAGCGCAATCCTGTATATAAATCCCACAGATTAATCGAGCAGGTGGTACCCCTCTTCAGTTTCTTCCAACCAGGGGGCACCCAAGCCCCGCCCCTTCTGCTTAGCCCCGCCCAGCGTCCTGCGGGAAAAGGAACGCGACGCGTCCATAGAGTTAGCAATTATTCAGTCACACTGCGGCAGTTCTTAGCAATACTTCCGGTCTTAACCTTATTTCCTCACTCCTAGCAAAAAAATAGGTTGCGGCCGAGTTTTCATCAGAGAGAATGACAAGGAAAGAGCTACACTGTCCTGCAACCATAGAGAGACAGCCTACGACAGCGCTCTGATTGTACCGGAAGTTGTATTTTTTCTGCTACCGTCAGCGAAGTGCGCCGGAAGTCCCAGGGGTATCGTCATCATCGCTGCGCCGGAAGTAGTCTCGGCGGACGGTGGTCCATCTAGTTATAGGAGCGGTTGCTACCGACTTGGAAGAGCACTTGAGCCATGGCGGCTCCGGCGATTCCGCCCCCTCCGCCGCCGGGAGGGCCCCCCGGGGTGCCTGGAGGGGTGCCCGGGAAAGGGCCACCGGCGGCGGCCGCAGGAGGCGGCGGCGGCGCGAAGAGTGGAGAGGAGAGACTAAAGGAAATGGAAGCCGAGATGGCCCTGTGAGTGAAGCGGGGAGGCTCCCATTGCGGGGCCCTGTGTTGGGGGGGGCAGCGAAGACCAGCCAAAATGATTTAATGGACGGAGGTGATGGGAGCTGGAAGTCTGGGGACACCTGGGAGATTTCAGGGGGGGCCTCCATCCCTCCCTCCCTGTCTTACAGCGACAGTCAATGTTGACAGTGAACACGCTGGAAAGAAAAGCGTTGCAGGTGCTAGGAAACGGGGCTGTGGAACCCAGGGCAGTGTTGGTAATGGGAGCTCCGAGTCTCCCTTGCGAGCTGGGATGCTTCCAGTTCAGAGCCCACCTTAGCCTAGTTCTCAGAGCTTACGCAAACCATTCCCTATTTTTTCCCTTCTGATTTCAGTATGGGGCAGAGCTGTTCTGAAGTGAATATTTCTCCAAACAGCCTGCTTTCCAACTCTTGGTGTGGTTTGACAATAGACTTTAAAACATTTGATGTTCTTGTCTGATGATGATGGTGGTGATTATTATTTGGTATTTATAGCATGCCTTAATAGAAGTTAAAGTAGTGTCCATGGCCCCCTTTCCCCTCATTTTCTCTCCTCAACAGACCTGCGAAATTGATTAGGATGAAAGGTGATGCAGATTCCAGAGTGAGCTTTGTTGCTGGCTGGGTGGGATTTGAACTTGGCCCTTCATGGTCCTCAGCAAGGATGTAATAAAAACAATCAAAATATCAAGCCAGTTGTTCAGATTAATAATGGAATGCTGTATGTGGAACATTTGTATGGCAAAAGAATCATATAAATGTTATGGGTTCTTGTTTACAGGTTTGAGCAGGAGGTGCTGGGAGCTCCAGTATCCTTGCCTCCTGTTGCCCCTGTGGTAGAAGCTGTCCCAGTTGCCTTGGCAGTGCCAGCTGTGTCTGCAGTCCCCCCGGTCCCTGTCATCCGACCCATCATTGCCACCAACACCTACCAACAGGTGAGGAGTCTGCTTGAGACTTACTTTTGCAATGCAGGGTGCTTGCTGGACAGCTTTGAGGGACAGGGCTGTAGCTCAATGGTAGAAAACATACTTTGCATGCAAAAGGTCCTAGGTTGAAATCCTAGCATCTCCACTTGGGAATGGGAAAAAATCTCCTGCCTGAAACCCTAAAGAGCTGCTGCCCATGAGAACTGTATAGATAATGCTGAGCTAAATGGACCAGTGGTCTCACTCTATATAAAACAGCTCCTGGCTTTTGGTAGAAGCCTTGAAATTTCAGCACCTCTTGCGATAGTTTGACCCCTTTCTGTTTTAACAGCACAAATTCTACAAAGATCTTCCATATCTCCTCAAAATCATTTCTCCTGCATATTCTCCATCTTATCTTAATAACACATGTTAATTTGTCATTAATTGCTGTATCCCACACCTCTTTATACCATTATTCCATTTTATATTCACCTTGCCCCTTGTTTATTTGTAGTATTTATTGTTGTTTTTCCCTTTCAAGTTCTTTTGCGTCAATTAAATCTAGTCTCCAACCTGGTATCAGGCTTTAGGCCCAGAGACCGGAAGGAAGAGTAATTAATTATATTCAATTATTAACTCCAAGATTTCCAAATATTTTACTGTCCTGGGTATTGATCCTTTCTTTGTTACTTCTACTATTTAAATTTAAGAGGTCCAATAATTTCTAATTGTCCATTTTTTTGTCTTCACAAGCCCTCTGCTTTAGATTCTTTTCCAGCCAGTAAGTTTGACGTCTGGCCCAGGGCTTGTGTCTTGCCCAGAAATTAAGTAGTAATGTTTATTATTTCACAACTCCAAATTACATTCCTGCTTGAAAAGTTCTTAAGGGCTTACCTGTATTCTTTGCTTCATAATACTTGTTCTTCAGAGTGAGAAATCCATCCTTTAAAGTATTTTCTCTCTGATCTCTCAGTTTCTGCTGCTTACTCCATGGCCAGCAGAGCCTGCTCCCCCTGCCCCAATTTAGGTTTTGATCAGTGTTTTGAAACAGTAGAATATTTTTTTTTTAGCACATAGGTAATACCGTGTGGTGTAATTCTACAACTAACCATTCCTATAGCACTAACACTGTGTTTTCTCTTCATTGCTACCTCACCCATTAGGTTGTGACGTGCAAGTCCTCTTTCAATCATGCCACTTTTATGTTCTATCCAGCATCTACCATGCTGCTGAGTGCAAGGCAGAATTGGCGCACACCATGCAAGTTAGATAGGCATTTGATCTTCAGGAAGCAAGGATTACAAATAGTGCAGGGTTTTGGTCTGATGCAGCAGAGCTGCCCTTAGGAAGCTGGGGTGAGGAGGATGAATGTGTGAATACTAAACTTTTGTACTTGACTGCTCATCTTACTTCACTGACATCTGTTCTTGCCATTTGTTTCTTTTTTTTCTTCCAGGTCCAGCAGAGTCTGGAAGCCCGAGCAGCAGCAGCAGCCACTGTGGTGGCCCCCATCGTGGCTCCTCCAGTGCCATTTGTGGGCCCAGGTATATAGCCAGTGCCTTTGTAATTCTATGCTTACCTGAGGGATGCAAAGCCTGTGTCCCTCCAGCTTTCATCAGCCTCAGCCACCATGTTTGGGGCTGGTGGAAGTTGTAATCCAGTGACCTCTGTAGGGTCACAGGTTCCCCACCACAACTGCAGTTATGTCAGATATTAAGTTGTGTCCCACCCAAAATGCTTAAGAGAATAACCAAGCAATTAAAACAGATAGATAAATTGTTAGGGTGCTAAGATCACATCAGCAGAGGAATGAGAAAGCTGTGGCCCTCCAGCTATTGCTGGACTACATTTACCATCATTCCTGGCCTTTGACCGTGTTGATTGGTGCTGATGGGAGTTGAAAGTCCAGCATCTGGAGAGCCACAGGCTCCCCATCGCAACTAAACCGAAAGAGCTAGGAATAAAACATTCAAGAACCTACAGGTCGTTTTCAGCTAGCTTCAGAAGAGCAAGAGGGAAGTGTTCAAACAGAAATTTACACTTTGTTGACCCTGCAATAGAGAAAGTTCTTTTAAGTGTTTCCTCCAATCACACCTCATATGGAGACAGGGCATGCAGAAAGGGACTCTCCAGCTGACCTAAGTGGCCAGGCAGGCTCATATTGGAGAAGACGATCCCTTCAAGTATACTGGTTGTCAGTCATTTATGTTTTAAAGGCTAATTGCCAGCACTGTGAATTCAGCCTGGAAACAGCAAAGTTGATATAAAAGAGCAGAGATTGCAAAGATTGTGAAATGGGCTTTGTATGTCCAATGGCCATGAAATCCATTCTCTCTTCTCTCCAGCTGTTCCCCCGCAACGGCCCCCCATCCTCCGGCCGACCTTTGTGCCTCATGTTCTGCAGAGATCTGGTAAGCTGTCTTTTTAAATATTTGTTGGTTGTGTTCACCGTTTTGCAAGGAACCTGGAGTAGGAGGTTTGGTGGGATTCTGTGGAGGCAGATATGAAGCCATGATTCAGTGGGAGTGCACATGATTTGTATGGATGAAGGCTCAGGTTCAGTCCCCGGGTTGAGGATATTGAGTAGCCGGGAACAACCTCTGCTTTGAAGTTGATGGCAAGGTGCTGATGGTCAGGATTAGTCTGATTCACTATAGGTCGTCTTATTAAGAGTAGGGATGGGGAATCTTTGTGCTTCCTGAAGTTGTTGGACTGCAGCTCATGTCATCCTTTACCGTTAACCATGCTGGCTGGGCTGTTGGGAGTTAGAGTCCAACAGCATCTGGAGAGCCAGTTTCCCCATCCTTGATGTAACGTATCTTCTTCCTATTCAGCACAGACGTAGGCTTTCTTCCACCGATCCTCTTCCTGTGACTCTTCCTGATAAGCAGGTTTATCTTAAAAAGAAAAATCCTTTGGGTGTCTAGCCATGTTTCCATTATAGCACAAGGTATGGGTGGCTTTAAAGAGTGTTAGCCTTCTTCCCCATGGATTTTCTTTCGATGGCTGCTAGGACCGATGGCCGTATTTAACACCCACTATTCGAGACAGTATGCCTATGAATGCCAGTTGCTGGGTATCAGAAATTTGGAGAGAGCTGTCACTCTCAGGTCCCGCTTGTGGGCTTCCCAAAGATATCTGGTTGGCCACTAGGAGAACAGAATGGGCCTCTGGCGTGATGTGCCTATTGTGCCTCACGGCATTTGCACAGAAGTTGGGGAGAAGCCTGAACGCACATCACTCCATACCCTATTGTCTCTGGGGCTCTCAGGGAACCCAGAGGCTTTTTGGGGTTCAGCTGACTTAAGGAAACCAATAGTTCCTTCCCCTTTGAGCCACAGCATATTTTATTTATTTTTTAATTTCTGTACTGCTTTATATTTTTAATAAAAACCTCAAAGCATATTAAATCAATAAATCAATAAAACTATAGCTGGGCGATGTTCCTCCGGGCTCATGAGGAGCTTCTTCAGTAGGGCTGGTGAATCTGGGCCTCACCCCCTAGGCCAGGTGGAAAGGGCCTTGCAGGGAGCGTATAAACCAGTCAATGAATGGAAAGTATGTTTTTCTGAATGCAAAGCTTTTTAATTACATTTCTAAGCTGCCCAGCCAAGGGTATAGAAACTGAAGGTTGGGTGGGCAGAAAACACCAGAAAACACCATGCCTTTATTGGTCAGTGTGCTGAGTGCTGCCTAACATTGATTTCTAATTATTACTCCACTTTCTTTTTTGCAGGTGGCCCTCGTCCTCTGCCAATGCGGCCTCCTCATCACCAGTCTATGGTGGGGCCCCCCATGTCAGGCCCCCAGGGCCCCCCAATGCTTATGGGTCCCCCAATGCAGAGAGCACCTGGCCCGCCCCTAGGGGGCATAGGGCCCATGAGATCTGGTCCCCCGGTGAGTTTCTTTTTCTTTGTCAAGAGGGCGGGGGTGGTATCTGTTTTTCCGGTTTTTGAGGCTACTCTCTGCTTCTGTGCCAGAGTTCACTCAGAGGGGAATAGATTGGGACATGCCAGTGTAGACCAAAGGGGAATACATGGGGCTACTGGGAAAGAAGCAGGAGGGAACTGCTCCATCTTTAGCCCAATGTTTCTCAAACTTGGGTCCCCAGCTGTTATTGGTCTACAGCTCCCATCATCCCTAGCTAGCAGGACCATCAATCAGGGATGATGGGCGTTGTAATCCAACAACAGTTGGGGACCCAGGTTTGAGAAACCCTGCTTTTCTAGAAGTCTGATTCAGAACTATTTTCAAGCATTAGGATGTGCCCAACGGGGGCAGGTGACTGGGGATGAGAGCTGGAGATCATCCTTTATTATGTTGCCAGACTGGAAATGAACAGACTGAGTATTTGGCGCTATGTGACTTAGCTGCCTCTGTGCTGTAAAACCCATAACTCACCTTACTCCTACCAAACCTTCACAAGCACGTACAAGGGGAAAGCTTTTTGGGAGCGGCTGGTGTTGGTTTTATTTACGTGGGTCCCCCCCCCCCCACACTTCAGCCAAAAAAAGGCTCCCAGATCACTAGTATAACAGGGTAGTCCCTATCCTTAAGTGTGAAGTCTAAAGGTGCAAGGTATGAAAAAAAAATGCATTAGGAAGTGGAACGAAATAAACAAACTTTGGCGCAAGTTCTCAAGTAACAGAGACTTGCAGGTTTGAAGTGGGATGGGGACTTGATCAGCTTCAAACTTCAGATATTAGCGTTGAACTTGCAAAACTGACATTGATTGCTGCCTGCTTTTTGGCTAGGTTGGGCCAGGGATCCCCGTCGGTCCTCTGGCGCCGCTGGTGCCTGTTCCTCGACCCGTGGTGGTGCCCCCCAAAGTGAACCCCACTGTCATCCAGGCCGCTCCCACAGTGTATTCTGCCCCGCCAGTGAAGAAGCAAGAGGTTAGTAGTGAGCACGCCGAATGAAGGCCACATTATTTTTTATTATTACTGTTTATTGCATTTGTATCCCATCTTTTTCCCCCAAGGAGCTTAAGCACGTGGTTCTCCCCTTATCCATTTTATCCCCGCAACAACCCTGTGTGGTTGGTTGGTCTTGAGACTTGGCAGTGCCTGACCAAGGTCACCCAGTGAGCATTATGGCTGAGGGGGGATTCGCTTCCTGGGTCCTAGTCCGATGCTCTAGCCACTACACACACAGTTTAATTTCCCCAAGTGTCCAATGGGTGGATCCTTTCTGACACTGTGCGGGAAGTTGTTGAACTGCGCCGCTTAAGATTACCTTTGCCGGGCAGTTCTGGCAAGGTGGAGGCATCTGAAAAAGGGCCTCCGATGTGTATTACAGCGGTGACATCACAGCCCTTCCTCTTCCTTCTGCAGGAAGAGCATCGGGAGCCCCCGCCCCCTGTGGTGGAGGAGAAGGAGCCGGTTGGGATGGAGGAGCCTGTGATAGGTCCAAGTATGCCGGAGGCGGAGCCCGTCCCAATGGTGGATGTGAGGAGCCTGCAGCCACTACGTGGGCACGAGCAGCCACCCGTGCGGGGGAAGCGATCCCGGGGGCCCGATGCTGGATTTGTACCTGTCGAGGTAAGGAGCGGTGGTGGCTTCCCACTAGAAATGGGCAGAAACTGTTGGGGAAGTGAGGTGAGATACCTCTGCAGCAGAAGTTGCTCCCACTTACAGTCACCACACAGAGGCAGCTTAAGGTCCAAAACAGTTTACCCCTGTAGAAGATAAGGCTTCAGTAAAGCAGCTCCAGACGTTGATATATACATACAGTTTGTATGTAGACTTTATATTCTGACAGATATATACATACAAGTGCAAAATATTTCTATATTCAAGATAATAACACAGACTCCAACTCATGGACAGACTCACGGGCTGACACACTACAGCAAAAGACCCGGCCACCATGAGCTGGCATGCTCATGGTATGGTAACTAGGCTGTAACCATAGCAACAGGCTCGACTGACCTTGTACCTGTTGGCTTATCTCATACATGGGTGATTTATGCTCATGAAGGAAATTAGCTCCTTCCTCCATGTCCAGTTCCTCCAACAGGGTAAATGAGAGTGTGAGGGGGAAGAGAGTCTGGTTCAGTCAACCTACCTACTCGGAGGTCACCAGGCTAGAAACATATTTCCATTTGAAACAAATTATTGAAGTGGTCTTTTGCCTAATCAGCACATTCTCTCTCTTCCCATCCCCGGCCAGCCTGTTGTAGAGAGCACACCAGAGGACAAGAAGAAAATGAAGCAGGAAAAGCTCAAGCGCTGCATCCGCACAGCTGCTGGGACATGCTGGGAGGACCCCAGCCTACTTGAATGGGATTCTGGTGAGTGTCCATCGCCACGTGGGTTGGTGAACAGTCAAAAATACTGGCAAGAATCCTCATTGCAAGGGACTGTTCCCTCAAGCTTGGGGTTAGTTGACACTAGTGGTTGACAATAAATGCTTTCATATTTAAACTTCTGTTTGAAATAAATGTTAATTCAAGGTTAACAAACTTCATCAAGCCAAACTTGAATTTTGAGACTTGGATAATAAACTATTAAAATTAGACAGGTTTGGGGAAAATAACACACAATTTTACTGCTGTTTGAAGGCCGAGGAGTCACAGAAGACACTGAGGACTAGTACCTTGACTGCTGCAAATCATCCTGCTTTCCTTTTGCCCATATGCCGTCTTGAGGGCCAGAAACTTGTTATGCCAGGAAAGGGTTCAACAAATTGTAAAAAGGGCTAATTGCCCAGCCTCATGTCTTGTGCTCTTCCTCCCTTCCTCTCTCCCCTCCCCCAGATGATTTCCGGATCTTCTGTGGCGACCTGGGCAATGAAGTGAACGACGACATCCTTGCACGCGCTTTCAGCCGCTACCCCTCCTTCCTGAAGGCCAAGGTCATCCGGGACAAGCGCACCGGCAAGACGAAAGGCTATGGCTTTGTCAGCTTCAAGGACCCAAACGACTATGTCCGTGCCATGCGGGAGATGAATGGTGAGACACTGCCTGAGCTGCGGACCCAGTTCATGGGAGTGGAATCCTAGAATTCCGAGCGTTGGGGTGCCTGATCCCTAGGGAGAGCTCCCTCCCAGTGGAGCCCCTGCTCTGCTCTGCTGAAGTGGGGAAAGATCATGGGTCAGGGGCAGAGCATGCACTTCGCATGAAGACAGTCCCAATTTCAGTTCCTGGCATTTCCAGAATCAAGTAGCAGGCAATGAGAAGAACCTTTGCTTGAGACCTTGGAGCACTGCTGCCAGGCAGAGTAGATAGAACTAGACTAGACAAACCCAGTACAGTGGTACCTTGGTTCTCAAACTTAATCCGTTCTGGAAGTCCATTCCAAAACCAAGGCATGCTTTCCCATAGAAAGTAATGCAAAATGGATTAATCCGTTGCAGACTTTTAAAAACAACCCCTAAAACAGCAATTTAACATGAATTTTACTATCTAACGAGACCATTGATCCATAAAATAAAAGCAATAAACAATGTACTGCAGTCACACAATCAATCAATCAATCAGTAGGTGAACTGGGTCCCATGCAGTCACAAAAACAAAACACAAAATAGCAAAAACAGACAGACCTCAAAACGGAAGCGTCGCACTCAAAACGGAACATGTTTGGCTTCCAAAAAAAGGTCACAAACCGGAACACTTATTTCCAGGTTTGCAGTCTTTGGGTTCTAAGATGTTTGAGTACCAAAGCGTTTGAAAACCAAGGTACCACTGTAGTCTGTATCAGGCAGCTTCCTGTATTTAAGGCAGCAATATGTCTACTTGTTTTCTGAATCTTTCCAACGTTCAATACTATGGGGAATTGGCCAGCTCCTCACCTGCCAGCACTGTTGTGCTGGATCTTGAAGGCCCTCTTAGCATCTTTAAAGCTGCTGCTTATTATGACTATTACTATTACTGTTTACTGCCTAAGGTCCCAGGGCAGGTCATAACAATTTAAAGTGCAACATTAAAAACATTATAATCACAAGTGTAGGGTGAGTCCTAAAACACTGCATCTCGGGTGTCAAAGGACAAGGTAAAAGAAGTGTGTATTCAGCATATGATGGAAACTGTAGGGATGGTGTCAGGTGCACCTCTCTGGGGAGGGAGTTCCACAGACTAAGAGCTGCCACAAAGAATTCCTTTTCCTGGGCTGCAGCCACTGAGCTTTTGAAAGTGATGGAACTATCAAGAGGGCTCACTCTGCTGATGTTCAACACCTGAAAGGATCTGTAACATGACATACATCTCGATGAGGGAGCAGGCCAAAAACATGTTTACCTTTAATCTGGTGTACATTTCGAGGAATATGACTGACTTCAGGTGCTCCTGCTTGGGGAAGTCTCTAGGGTTGCTCAATTCCCACATTAGTTGTCCTGTTTGATGGCGTAACTGGAGGCCATTGGCACAACATGTTATGTTGAAGCCCTGGGGTGTCAGCCAGTGAATTAACCAAGGGTGGCTTGGGAAACAGCTCCATGTTTCTCCAGCCACACAAGGTTAGCTGGCTTGGACAGGACAGTTTTACTGAACCTTCCTTCCTCTCTCTCTCTGCCTCCCCGCCCTCCTCTTCCCACCTATCTCCCCACTGTCCTTCCTCGTGTGTCTGCGGCAGGAAAGTACGTTGGCAGCCGGCCCATCAAGCTGCGCAAAAGCATGTGGAAAGATCGCAATATTGACGTGGTGCGCAAGAAACAGAAGGAGAAGAAGAAGTTGGGGCTGAGGTAACGAGGTGCAGGATGCTGTTGTCTGCTGTTCACCCATGAGCCCCTTGAAGCAAGGAATTGTCTGTAGGCCTGTTCGATCCTGCTCTCTGCTGGAGAAGACGGCAGGAAGAAGCTGCCGGCAGGAGATTGGAAGTGCTTTGTTACTCCATCAGTCCGAGGCCTCTTCCATGTAGAAGATGCGTGTGTGTTCTCTCTTTGTCATACACAGACAAACCCTGCCCCATTAGCTCTGCCGTCTAATAGCAGCTTTGTGAGTTCATTGCTGAGGAGTCGCAACCTGCAAACTCAGCTGGGGGATAGTTTGTGCGTAACAACAACTTCCGTGGACAAAAGTCTTCTTACCCAATAAAGTTGTGTGTATCTTTTTTTTTTTTCTTACTACATCCATTCAGCTTGTCTTCTGTGTAGTTATTCCCTTGCTAGTTTCCCTCTGACCAATATGACCTATTGTGGGTCCCCTACTTTTTTTTAAAGACAGGTGCTGGAGTTTGTGCCCCTCCAGGCTGCTGGACTGCATCTTCCCTGACTATTGGCCAGGGCTGGTACGAGTTGGAGGCCACCTTGGTTCCCCATCCCTGGGCTAAATGGCCATCTGCCACATTCTTGGCTCTAGACAATTCCTTCTGTTGTGGTGCCCCTTCTCCTGGAAGGAGAGTGCCTGGTTGATAAAGTTTCTTCCTGTTCCATAAAGCTCTAACCCCATGTTGGTTCTAGATAAGACATAGCAGCCCCCAAGAGATTGTCTTGAGTCTGTGATACCAGTGGCTGAATCTTGTAGCCAGACTGGGCCTCGTGAGACCCTGAAAAGCCACATGTAGGTTAACGTGATTCCTGTGATGCGGTTGCTCATTGTGGTCCTAGAAAGCGGGTTGTTGGGTTTTTTTAGATTTTCTCCAAAAGGCTTGACTTACAAGCAAAGTGTTTAGAGGTTAATATCCCCCTCTTATTTGATTTAACATTTAGCTTTCCATCCCTATTCTTCTCCAAGCCCCCAAGGTTCCCCCTCTCCCGTCCAAGCAAAGACCTTGTCAAAGTCCTAGGAAAGCAGCCTTCTCCCAGGTAAACCTGTTTGCCTCTACTCTGACTAGCAGCGTCTCTCCTTTTTAAGGAAATTATTTTCGATCTGTTCTAGGAAATGCTGAGGTTTCTTGGAAGCTTATCAGAGGAAATTGGGGTGGGAGGGGCGTGGAACTATCGTTCAGTATCGGAGTGCATACTTTGCATAGGAACCTAATCAAGCCCTGCTGGGTCGCCTAGTCCAGCAATCTGTTCTTGCAGTGACCCACTGGAAACCTGCATGGAAAGCCTGATCTCAATGGCAATCTAGTCTGATTCCTAGTAGCTACTATTCAGAAGATACAGCCCCCAGCAGTGGAGGTAGAACAGAGCTATCTGGTTTAGTAGTTACCAGAAGGCTTGTTGTTGTTGTTTAGTCATGTCTGACTCTTCATGACCCATGGACCAGAGCACGCCAGGCACTCCTGTCTTTCACTGCCTCCCGCAGTTTGGTCAAATTCATGTTCGTAGCTTTGAGAACACTGTCCAAACATCTCGTCCTCTGCCGTCCCCTTCTCCTAGTGCCCTCAATCTTTCCCAGCATCAGGGTCTTTTCCAGGGAGTCTTTTCTTCTCACAAGGTGGCCAAAGTATTGGAGCCTCAGCTTCAGGATCTGTCCTTCCAGTGAGCACTCAGGGCTGATTTCCTTCAGAATGGATAGGTTTGATCTTCTTGCAGTCCATGGGACTCTCAAGAGTCTCCTCCAGCACCATAATTCAAAAGTATCAATTCTTCGGCGATCAACCTTCTTTATGGTCCAGCTCTCACTTCTATACATCACTACTGGGAAAGCCATAGCTTTAACTATACAGACCTTTGTTGGCAAAAAGGCTTATCCTCCATTAATTTGTCTGGTTTTCTAAGGCCACCTAAATCAGTGGCCGCCACTGCCTCTTAAAGTGGTCTGCAGAAAGTTACAATATCAACCTCTGGCATCTCGTTAAAAAGATGGGGTGCAGTGAAACATTCAGCCTAAGGGCCCTGTGAGGCTGCTGCCAGTCAGAGTTGGCATTACTGAGTTAGATGGCCAAATAGCCTGACCTCTTCCTAAGACCAGCCTTCTACTCACTGGTGCTGTGGGTGTGCCAATTTCCATAAACCAGGAGAGTGGAACCTGTTATGTCAGCTTCATTTCCTACGGGTTGACTAGTTGGGCTGTACACCTGTGGTGGGGGCCCTTCTGTCGCCCACCCCAGACATAAATGGTGCTTCTACCATTCCTTTCATGCTTCTGGGGAAATTGTGCAAGGGTTTCTTATGAGAGTGTCTTCCTGGCTTCTTAAAGGCTTTGAGCTGGGTACTGAAGAGAAGAGGAATTGCCCCCCACCCCAAGCAACAGCAAGAGGAGGGTACCTGTAGAGGCACATGCATTTACCATTTGGAGTTAGGAATAGCTGCTTTTATTTTATTTTTTGGAAGCAGAGGGGAGCAGAACCAGGGAAGCGAAGGAGCCTCTTCTGCCATCTGCCCCCCCCCCTTGTGTTATTGCCTGGCCCATCTGCTTCGTAACCCCCATTGTTCTGGCTGTGCATGTCCTAGACAAGCTGTCTGCATTGTCCTGGGGCCGGACAAACAGGAAAAGCAGCCGTGGATTTGGGCACGAGAGCAGGAAGCAGATGGGAGAAGCGGAGGAAGGTGGGTGCTTTGACCCCTGCAGGGGTGGAGGCTGCTGGGCAGACAGCAGCTGTAGAGATGGGACAAGGCTCTGCTCCCTTGATTAAATAAGAGAAATGGGGGGGGGGGGAGAAGAGAGGGAAAGATGCTGAGGGGCCTCTGTTGGGAAAAGGATCTGGAACTCCTGCCGGGAACCCTGGGATTTAGGGGAGTCCATGTTAGGGAGAGAAAGGGGGGGATATAAATAAATATATAATAATAGCAACGCAGGAGTGGGAAAACTACAGGCTTTGGGGGTTTCCACTGCTGTTTCTTAAACCAGACCACCAAAATGGCCTTTGAGGGTTTTGTAGTCATGTGCACATACCAGTCGTCGTCCCCCCAGCTGAGATAGCCCCGGTGCTCGTGATATATATTGATATATCACCCAGGCCTACTCAAGACCCATCAAATCCAGAAAGTTTCATCTACAGCACGTCTTTTAATACCCAGAAGACTAATAATACAAGGCAGGGAGTACTACAGAACAGAAAGTGTATTACGGAGAGAGATGTGTTTGTGGGAATGAGTGGACTCCATCATCTTTGCAATGGGGCAGTACTAAAAGGGAGCTTCAGGATGTTGTTTTTGTAGGTGACAGACACACAAGAGGAAGAGCAGTGGTTCTCCAAAACCCATATATTCGGGATTCTGGTTGCTGCTACTCAAGATGGACTGATGGGATCCGTATGGAGGAGGAAGAGGAGTTTGGATTTGATATCCGGCTTTATCACTACCCTAAGGAGTCAGTCTCAAAGCGGCTAACAATCTCCTTTCCCTTCCTCCCCCACAGCAAACACTCTGTGAGGTGAGTGGGGCTGAGAGACTTCAGAGAGATGTGACTAGCCCAAGGTCACCCAGCAGCTGCATGTGGAGGAGCGGGGAAGCGAACCCGGTTCACCAGATTATGAGTCCATCGCTCTTAACCACTACACCACACTGGCTCTCTGTGTATGGCTTGTTTCCTGCGACTGTAGTCCTCTTAAACCTCTCTAATAAGATGTTCCTCGTCTCCCGAGGCTTTCCTGGTGCTGAACTACCTGATGACAGGCTGGGAAGTTCCAGGAGATGAGGGAGAGTTGAGTACAGGAGACAAAGAGAATTTTGAATAAGATGTTGTTGTTACTGCTACTCAATTCCATAGCTAAGAAGTACGAGTCATTGCCGGAGAAGATGGTTCAAACTGGTAGCTGTCCTCAGCATTTTGCCTTTCAGCAGCCTTCGTTCTCATCCAACGTGTGCCGTAAAGGTGTACTCTGAGTCATATAGGCACGAAGGTGAAGTCTGGATGTGACCTAAATTATGCAAGTAGGCGACATTTGCATCTTTTTGCCTGTGCTGCAAGCTCTTCTGTCTCTGCCACTGTGGAGCCGGATCCAAGGGGGTTTCTGCAACAACTAAGTGATACTCGAAAGGAGACCCATTGAAATCAACGGTCACCCAAGTCCATTGATTTCTGCAGGTCGTCTTATGAGCACGATTTAGTTGGCTGCAGCCTCTTGGGTCTGCCTCCACAAGTGGCAGAAATGGGTTAGAGTTTGCAACGCTGGCAAATAAAAGGGAATTCCACCACTTGTATAATTTAGGTCACACCATCAGGACTTCAGTGTCCCTTTAAGTATATATACCAGTCAGACTACACCTTTAAACCACGTGTTGACTTGTAGTAGTGTCTGTTTACAGAGTTTTCAGAGTTTCCTGAAAACTGGCATGAACCACTCTGGGAATTGTAGCTCTGTGAGAGGACGAAGTATCTCCTAGCAACTCTCAGCACACACCCATCCCAGCAGATTGTTGTAGCATCTCCTCTTGTTTATCTGAATTGTTGCTCATATTATTCAAGAGATAGGTTGAGTTTACCTTGCCTCTCCTCCCTGCTCCTGAGAGGCAGTGTCATGAGCCAGAGGCTGCAGTTAGGATTTGTACCACTGCAGCTGGAGTAATCCTGTTTTCAACAATCCCATATGTAAAACAACAGCAACACTCCCCCTGCAAGTAGAAACCTAGCATAGCAGGGAACAGCCTGAAACAAAAACTTCCTTTCTGCGCTGGATATTTTTTTACTTGCAGGGATCTCTTTCGTGGGAGAGCCTTATATAACAAAATGCTTGTTCCACTTTACAGCTTCAAGTGGCTTCCTGCATGCTCAGATCACATGCTTATTTACCTCTGATATATATGTACATTATAAACTGAAAGAGATTTAGCAGTCATTCCTGCTTCTCTGGGAATTGCAGCTCTGTGAGGGGAAGCGACCCATCTCCAAGCAACAACATCCTCCCCTAACAACTGTCCTCCAGAGCCCCTGAGATTGCTAAAGTCATTGAAGACCAATATATGTTCCATTCTTAATAGATGGCCTCCACACACTGTTTAGGAAAATTTGCAGTACCCAGAATGAGGCCTGGCATCACCACAAGGCAACTTGGGGCACCAGTGATTGTCCGGGATCCACAAGGGTACCTGCCCTGACCTCACCCTAGTAGTGCCCATTGGCTGGGTCTCCGTTTTCAATTTGCCACGCTGCCCCAAAATAGCATGACTCCAAACCATTGTGGGGATTCTGGAAGGAAATGGAGCAGCTTTTAGTACAGATGAGAAGGCAATATATGCTCAAGTCTTTGGAAAGAGGTTGGAAAATACTCAAGACTTTGGAAAGAAGTTTGAAAATAGCCCACTTGAGAGCCTCGCTCAGCTCAACGAAGTTAAGTCTAACCATTGTGCTTTGAGGTTTGCAATCATAGAACGGCGAAGACCATTTTGTGGAGGTCACGTACAGTTTTAAGTTCAGTTCCTCTTGATATGCATATACATGTGCTTCTTAACCTCTTGTGTCGCTTAATATTTATTTTAAAACTGCCACACATGCATCTTTTAAAAAATAGGAATATAAATGTTCTCCCTTTTCCTTACCCACCCACCCACCTGGCAAATTAAAACCGTGAACCTTAAGCATTAAAACATTAAAAATAGTTGCAAAAAACGTGGGCTGGCTTAAGGGGGCAAAAGCAGCCCTGGGGATGGCATGAGTGCTAGCCAATAAGCACTTGCTACCTTAATCTCCCCCACCCCACCCCCACTGCCCAAATACACTGGAAATGCCCAAGTCAAGAGCAAAGGCCCTTTTCAACCATCACCACCATGCTGGAAAATGCTACTTCTATTGTCACACCAGGGTTTGGAAACAGAGAGTGGAATTTGATGTTCCAAGAGAAAATGGTGCTGCTATTGTTGTGGCTGTACTGTATGTCAGTGTCTCTCCTCCCCCAGCAGCTGCTAGGCTTAACATATAGGATTGACCTCCTCAGTGGCCCATTGGGGCTGATAGGGCAGAAAGCAGGGAGGCCAACAGTAGGGGGAGCCAGAACCACCGACTGGCAGAGCTGACTCATTCTAGTTTTGTCTTCTCTGCTAAGTTCTACAAGGGCGACTATGGCATATTCACACCCTAGATTTAAAGCATACAATTAAACCGCCATGGCTCCCCACCCCCAAAGAATCTTGGGAACTGTAGTTTGCTCGAGGCGCTAAGAGTTGTTAAAGGTAAAGGTAAAGGGACCCCTGACCATTAGGTCCAGTCGTGGCCGACTCTGGGGTTGCGGCGCTCAACTTGCTTTACTGGCCGAAGGAGCCGGCATACAGCTTCCGGGTCATGTGGCCAACATGACTAACCCACTTCTGGCGAACCAGAGCAGCGCACGGAAACGTCGTTTACCTTCCTGCCGGAGCGGTACCTATTTATCTACTTGCACTTTGGCGTGCTTTCGAACTGCTAGGTTGGCAGGAGCAGGGACCGAGCAATGGGAGCTCACCACATCGCAGGGATTCAAACTGCCAACCTTCTGATCAGCAAGCCCTAGGCTCTGTGGTTTAGATACCACGCCACCTGCGTCCCAAAGAGTTGTTAAGGCAACCCCTATTCCCCTCACAGAACTATAGTTCAGAATTCCCTGGGAAGAGGGGTTGATTGGAAAACCACTCTGAGTACTACTGCCATTAAGGGAGAATGAGACAGCCATCTTAGGTGGCAGAGTTCGTGTGTGTGTGTGTGTGTGTGTGTGTGTGTGTTTGTGTGTGTGAGAGAGGTGTGGCAGCAAAGGGCTGGAGGACTAGGCTGCAGGTCCCCTGTGGCTTGTGCTGTTCCCCCACCTTAGCCTGCTCTGCTCAGCTGTGTTTGTAATCAGCAAAACATCTTAGGCCAGCCATGAAAAGATGCCAAGCAAGTAGCAGCAGCTCAATGCCTCCTGCAACCTCAAGTTCCCTCTGCTGCGGTGCATGCAAATTCGAGGCCCTTATTAGGCTCTGTCGTTCACTCGGGAGCTGTGGATGGGGCAGCTGTGGCCCTTTCCCCAAGTTGCCGGACTCCAATTCCCATCATCCCCATCCTTGGGTCAAGGAAGATGGGAGTTGTAGTCCCAATACCAACAGGAGAGCTGCGGGCTCCCCATCTGTGCTGTAGAAGTTCCAGCCAAGTCCAGCACCTCCTAGTGGCGGAGGAGAAGATCAGATGGGCGTTGCACTAAGTGCCAAAGGAGATGAGAGGGGTGCCCCCTGGTGGCAGAACCCTCATCCACACCACCCAGGATAATTCACAGTCTTGGAGCTCTGCTGGCTGCCACAGGAGTCCAAGTAGCTTGAAGGGCCCCAGAGGCATCAAGGGGACTAAAAGAAAGAGCTCAAGTGGCTTCCGGGCTGCCTGGGCACGTTGGGGTTTGGGTAGAGGTTGCCCCCGCTGGAATTCCAGTAGGGGGAGGTGGGCCCAAAGAAGCCCGTGGGGGAGGTAGGCATCTGGGCGGCGTGGCCCAGGCCGAAGCCCACCTTCTGCTGGTGGTAGGGCGGGAGGTAAGGCAGGTCCGTGTGGTGGTACTTGTAGAGGGCAGGTTCGCCCGGCTGCCCTTGCTGGCTCTGGTTGATGCCCTGGAAATCGAACTTGTAGGCGTAGCGCTTGCCGTGCACTTTGGTCATGATGCTCTTGTCGTAATAGTAGCGCAGAGCCCGGCTCAGCTTGTCGTAGTTCATGTTGGGCTTGCTCTTGCGCTCGCCCCACCGCCGAGCCACTTCATCGGGATCCGTCATCTTGAACTCGCCGTTCGTGCCCTCCCAGGTGATGCAGTTGGCGTTGCTGCTGTCCGACAGCAGCTCCAGGAGGAACTGCCACAGCTGGATCTGACCGCTGCCTGCCAGGGGAGAGAAGGAGCCTGGTTAAGGGTTGGGGGCAAAGGTGGGAGCTCTGAACTGTCTGCGAAGCTGGTCAGCAAGTGGGTTGGCCGGGCTAAGAGGGCAGGTCTAACGCAGGTGCTGTGGGCCAGGGAACCTGCGGCCCTCTGGATGTTGCTGGACTACAACTCCCATCATCCATGACCACTGGATGATGGGAGTTGTAGTCCGATGGCATCTGGAGAGCCGGAGGTTCTCCATCTCTATTGGAGACCAATACTGGGCTTTTGAACATGGCGCATCATTGCTCCTTGCTCCCATATTCTCCTCTGCCCAAGCTTTTGTCACAGCAAACAGCTTGGCTCGCTAAACAGGTGGGAGCTTTCGGCTCTGCAAGCACCTATTTGCTATCTCTCTGCCCTTTCCCAGCCTTAGAAGGGGATTTAACAGGCGAAGCTTTCTTTTCCCATTATGGCACCTCTGTGCCACGAGCCCAGCTTCACACACCCTCTAACTTCCCAAGAGAAAGAGACGTTTGGACCCACCTGGGTTTGCCAAGCGGCTGCTAGTGGGTCCCAGGACCTGGTATGGATCTGGTGAGAATGAGAAGGGAGTCGTGAGAGGGGCTGGAGTAAGAGGCACCTCCCCACCTGCAGCTCTGCCTCGCCGCATCGCCTGGAAAGCCTCACTGCTGTTCTCAGGCGCCTCCTGGCTGAGCTCTGGCTGAGGTGGTACAGCTCTGGGCTACACTGTACCACTACAGACTGCAGGTTGCAGCTCATGCGGCTGAATGCTCCTCCATATCAGTAAATAAAAGTCCCTGCAAATAGAAAACTAGCCTGTCAAGTTCAAGGCTAGGCTGTAGGCACGACATGCTAGCAATCCTTGTGCAGGGAGAGAGGATATGCATTTCTGCATTCAGCAATGTGAGCTCACACCTGAAGCAAGTACAGGTAGGCTTGACCACCTCAGTAACAACTAGACCTCCTTCTGGCCCAACTGCTCCAAGAGCCACTATGTTCTACTCCAAGGGTAAGGAACCTGGGGTGCCCCTCCCGATGTTGCTGGACTACAACTCCCATCATCCCTGAGCATTTGCTATGCTGGTTGGGACTGATGGGAGTTGAAGTCCAACCGCATGGCCTACTAGATGCTATTGCATTGGGAGCCAAGTTCATATCACCCCAGTGGTAGTTTGTCAACCACATAGCCGTTAAAGGCAGAGGAGCCCTGCCATTAAAAAAAGTTGGCTACCCCTCAGCTCAGCTGTGGTCTTATTTGTGACCTTGGAAGTATCTCTGCTCCTCAGCCTTTTTTTCTCCAGCTGCAGAAAAATTGCCACGACCAACCCCACAAGGCTGTTGTGGAGATGAAACGTGAGTGGAAAATATATTAGGGGTAAGAAGGAGCGTATATTTAAATTAAGGCATGCCATTGATGCTAGGGTGATCTGTTGAAGTCCATGATCTATCTCCTCTGTTTATACAGAAGAGAGATTTTTAGCTAGTGCACATTTTCACTTCCCTTCAGAACTCTGACATGACAAGTTGCACCTGTCAAAATTCTCTCTTCAACACCATGGATACAAGAGTCCTGTTTTTCCCCTTCCACCTGCGCAAGCTAAATATATTCATTTGAAAGCATTACAAGAATATGCTTGCCATCCCCACATCACAAAACGTGTGGTATCATTAGAAAGCATAGTTGCCAACTGACCAGAAAAAGAGGAGCCTAATCTGCTCTTCTGCCTTTAATAACCTGATCTACAGAAATCAGCAGGTGATCCTTTTGACAGGAGGAGCCCTTGCAGATGATGCTGTTGTTAAAAGCACAGGAACAGAGGCTGATAAAAAAAAGGTGGCAGTCCCAAGGCAGGAAGTGGTGCAAACTTCTCCTAGGAAAGGTGAAAAACTGTACCTGGAGCAATGCGTGTTGAATCAGGAGTTCTGCCGACGCCCTGGATTTGTGGTGGGGAACCTTGAAGAAGGAAAAGCAGCAAGGGAAACATTAAGAGAGAAACAAAAGATGTCCATATGCAATTATTTGATTTAACCGGGGCTGAGAACTATTTCCCCTTGACTGAAGTCAAAAGGACAGAAGAACAGCATGGCAGGATCAGGCCAAAGGCCCACCTAGACCAGTATCCTGTTCCTCACAGGGGTCAACCGGATGCCTATGGACAGTCCGCAAGAGGGGCTTGAGCCCCATGGCTCTGTCCTGCTTTCGTTCCCGGCAGCTGGTATTCTAGGGCACACTGATCTCAAAGGGTATCCTACAGCCATCAGGACGAGTATCCATCAATACACTTAACTTCTATAAATTTGTCTAATCACCTTGTAAAAGCAATGTAGGTTGGTGGAAGCTTGCTGTGGAAGCAAGTTCTGTAGTTTAACATTTTCTCTATGCTCACAGCTGTCCATGGAGGCGTAGGTCAATTCTGTGTCCAGGGCAGCTGTCTACCAACTCCATCTGGTATGCAGGCTGAGACCCTACCTGCTTGCGGACTGTGTCTCATCAGAGTAGTGCATGCTTTAGTTATCTCCCGCTTGGACTACTGCAATGCGCTCTACGTGGGGCTACCTTTTAAGGTGACCCAGAAACTACAACTAATCCAGAATGCGGCAGCTAGACTGGTGACTGGGAGTGGCCGCCGAGACCTACATTGGCTCCCAGTATGTTTCCGAGCACAATTCAAAGTGTTGGTGCTGACCTTTAAAGCCTCAACCCAGTATACCTGAAGGAGCATCTCCACCCCCATCGTTCTACCCAGACACTGAGGTCCAGCTCCAAGGGCCTTCTGGTGGTTCTCTCACTGCGAGAAATGAGGTTACAGGGAACCAGGCACAGGGCCTTTTTGGTAGTGGTGCCCGCCCTGTGGAATAACCTCCCTTCAGATGTCAAGGAAATAAACAACTATCTGACTTTTAGAAGACATCTGAAGGCAGCCCTGTTTAGGGAGGTTTTAAATGTTTGATCTTTTATTGATGTCAGAGTTGCCTCTAGGTCCCAGCTCACAGAGGACCAACGCTAGTCAGTAATAACGTATAAAAGTCTTTATTGAAGATTAGTTTCCATTTCCAAACCGCAGTGTGCAACTCTACGTCTTAGAACCTAGACCGGCGAAGCTCCATCTGAGTCTCCGCCTCCTAGACACCAGTTTAAGACTCTAGCCTTACTCCACCTCTTCCGTTGTTCTTTCCTCCTCTGGGTCCTTCTGCCCCCTGGGGTTTCCTCCTTTCTGGACTCTTCTGACGCTGACCCCCCTGAGTCTTGCCCCTCCTTCCGGCGGGCTTTAGGACCTGGCTCCCTATCCGGGCTACCTGCTGTGCCGCTCGCCTGTACATTTGAACTTGGCGCGCGCGCCCAGCCGGTAACTTTCCTCTTGACCGTTTCCCCGCTCTCCGATGGAGGCATGGTCAATCCTGACTCATCTCCTCTCGCTGGTGGTGAGAACACTGGTCCCGATGCCTGGGACTCCTCCCCCCCACTGCGCTCTGGTGGGGAAGCTGGTCCTGATTTCCAACTGCTGCTCTGGGAGTCCCCGCTGGCCCCTTCCTTCTGGGGTTTCCCCCTTGGCACCCCTCTTGCCCTGGCCATCGGCGCTCCCTTCTGTGAATCTTCCGATTCGCTGGAGAGGCTCATGGAATCCCTCTGACCACTGTCACCGCCTCCGCTCCCCTCGGATTCCTCCCCCTCGCTCTCCATTTCCTCCCTCTCCTGTGCCTCTGCTCCTGAGCCCCTGACAATTGAGTTTTTAACATTCTGTTGGGAGCTGCCCAGAGTGGCTGGGGAAACCCAGCCAGGTGGGTGGGGTATAAATAATAAATTATTCTTATTCTAATTATTAAGGGTGCGCTTCTTCTCTCGTTCTCCTGAGTCTCATACCCTTTAGCTTTGTTGAATGACTCTGTTCTGGCTCCATGGGAACAAATAATCATGTGTGCACAAGAAAAAGGACATCTGAAGGGGTCCTCTGCCTATCCGGCACCTGTAGCTTTGTCCATCCAGTCCATCCAGACTGAGAACGACTAATTCCTGCCCAAGCAGTTCACAAAGGTTAGGAGAACTGGGAGCTGTCAACCCTGCCCCCCCCAGTCCAGCTAGCTCAGTATTGCCCACACTGGCTGGCAGCAGCTTTCCAGAATTCAGGAGGGTCTCTCTCAGCTCTAGCTGGAGATGCCCAGGATGGAACCCAAGACCTTCTGCACTAGAAGCAGATGCTCTGGACCGCTGAGCTATGGCCCTTCCCCATATCAACACAACCAGAGGAGAGAGATTAAAAATGTAGCCTTCCCAATTTTTATTCTGGGAATGACTAACTAGTACCTTTGGAAGTTGTGCTGATGGAGCCGCTGCCCCAGCTGTTGCGCCGTATTTCTTCATATGCAGACTCTGTACCAAGAGAGAGAAAATGGGCCTGAATTAAACAGAGGTGCTATTTCAGGGAGGAAAGACACAGTTCACAGATGATTCAAAGACCCCCGTCTTGTAAAATGGGAAACAGCAGTGTATTTTGTCCGTGTTCGTCATGCTTCCAATACTGCGTAACAACCAAATATATATGCGCTCTCCTCCCCCTCCATGCAGAGAATGGGGACTGACAAATTAAGGGGCAATCCCTAACACTGCACAGCTTTCAACAGGAAGCAATCAGTGGCAGAAGCTATAAGGAGGAAGCTTCTACCTAAAGGTGCAGTAGCTCTGAAGAGCCTCAGTGGTGTTTTGCACCCGGAGAGGCTGGAGCTGCAATTATTTTCTTCTTTTTAAAACACAATAGTTTGGATATGGGAAAAGTTGGGAACGAAACACTGAGAAACACCAGCCTGCAGCAGGTTGGCATCAATGATTCTCTGTAAAATGTGAGAGAATGGGGAATATCGATAATGACTACTATGGAAGCTGAGGATTGCTTGATTGGGTCTATAGGCAGACCTCCCCTGACTCTGTGGCTCACTCTCAAGCACCACAACTTTGCTTTCATGTGAGATCTGTGAGATGCGGGTCCGATCCCAGCCCCACGTCCCAATCTTGCCATTACCTTTGCTGGCAACTTACCGGATTTGACTTGGGCCCTCGGGGGTGGTGGGGGCGGGGGCTGCTGAGTAATGACTGGCGCAGGCGGATACGTAAAAGTGGGGCTGCCTGGGTGGAGGAGAGAGAAATGGAGAAGAATTATTAGAGGGTAGGAGGGGCTGCGGTGGTCATTGGCCAGCCACAGATTGCGGTTTCGTTTGCTATTATCACAGATTAATCTTAGTTGCAGTAAGAATAAGAGAATACTTTCCAAGCTAGTTCAAGAGCTAAGGCAGGCATAGGCAAACTCGGCCCTCCAGATGTTTTGGGACTACAATTCCCATCATCCCTAACTAACAGGACCAGGTCAGGGATGATGGGAGTTGTAGTCCCAAAACATCTGGAGGGCTGAGTTTGCCTATGTCTGAGCTAAGGAATCTGCTTCCCACTAGGCCTATCCATCTAGCCCAGGGTCTCAAATTCCACATTGGATATGTTCTACTTCCATGGTTGCTAGCAGTATACCTTTGAATATCAATTGCTAGGAATCATAGATGGGGAGGTAGCTGTTATGCTCAGCTCCTACTTTTGAGCTTCCCATAGGTTGGCCACAGTGCGAACAGGATGCTGGCTGGGCTAGATGGGCCTTTGACGTATTCTGATGTTCTTAGTTCTTCTCCATCCCCTGCAAAGAGGCGAGCTTGGGGGACGAAACTAGGACCTGACACATGCTTTGTCACTGTGCCATGATCTCAGGGAGCAGGGCTAGAAAAGAAAAGAAAAACCTAGATGGCTCAAAAACCTGACTTTGCATAAGGCATGTGTCAAGCATGATAGTATTCTTGCACCGCTTCAGACTGGAAGTGGAGGCTCTTTCATTTGAATGCGTACCCCTTCTTTGAAACCACCCCACACATAGAAAGTGAGTTTGTCATGGAAGCAGGTTCCCCGAGCGACTAGTGCTCTACATGCAAGGCGTTTCTGGAGGAAATGCATACTCCTCATGTCCAGCTCCGCAATCCTGCCACAGATCTGTCATGCAATTCTCCTGACAGTGTTGCATGGTTCAGATAACCAGCTCCCCATGAGGGATCATAAAGCAATTTTTAGAAGCGGCTATTGTGCAATGCCCCCCTGTTCCACACGCAGCCTCTATCTGAAAACTGAGTTTTGCCACCCCGAGCCTGTCAATGGCCTTACTCTGGCGCAGGTAATTGAGGTGAGACAGCAACACGTCGGCGTTGTATGGTGTAGTGAGCCGCAGGAAACCTTCCTTGCCAAGTTTGCACAGCTCCTTGCCATCCACATGCTGGAAGAGGCCGGTTTCAACATCAATGAGGTCATACTCCTTCACTGCCCAGTCAAGCCACTGGCGGACGTGTTCGTGGGTCCACACGCCAGGGTCTGTTGGAGAGATACAGGCATCTAGGTACAATGTTGGCTCCAGATTTTGGATGTTCCTTGGGCAGAACACCCTCTGCAGGCCCTGGGAACTGTAGTTCACACCTCACAGAGCTAATTCCCAGCACGCTTCGCAAACTCCAGTTCCCAGATACTTTGGGGTGATATGATAGTGAGGCTACCTCTGATTACACACCATACATCAAAGGCACATGCTTTAAAAAGATCCTGGCAACTGTAATTTACCACTCATAGTGCTACAATTCCTGGCACCCTTAACAAATTACAGTTCCCAGCATACTTTGAGGGGGGAGTCATGTGCTTTAAATGCATGGTGCAACCCACATTGGAAGTGGTGATATCGGCGATTTCTGGGGGGAAATACCTCTAAAATCTCATTTCTTTGAGATTTTGCAAAATAGAATCAACAACTTTTCTGTCTGGATTTTCTCTTTCTGAATTTTGGCCACCCTACCATAATCGGTTCCGCGGGGTGCTCTTATCTTTGGTGAAACAGTTCACATAAAACATGTCCTGGAATTTTTTAACATTACACCATCCATAGGCCTTTCTTGACCTTTTTTGAAGTTTAGAGCTCAGACCGGGAATATGTAAGATGATTGTGTCTCTGAGCATGTGATGTGTGATTTCCTGTCACTTCTAATTGAACAGTCATCCACCACCGCCACCCCCTATTTTTTAGTGTAGTCCTGGTTTTACACAAAAGCTGAGGAGTTCTAGAAGCAGCTGAAAGGATATAGGTTTCTGGTGGGCTTTTCTCATGCTTTACATGTGTTAGAGTTTGGTCACCATCTTTTGTGTCAAGAGTACAGCTTACAAATGGGATTTGGTAGTCGCCCACAGCGGGTGAAATAACAGCCTGGGAAACCAGCCATTACTGGAAGAAAAGGCTGTTCCCCAATACAAGAAACCAGCAGGGGTATTCACACATTACATTCAACAAGTGTACAGTCTGTGCACACAAAAGCTCAGCTGTCGAAACCAACAAGCACACAATGTTTCACACACACCCTTGTACATGTGTAGAGAGAACTTGTAGCTGGGTTCAGCATAGCGTGTGAACCAGAAGTCGGGGAGCAGGGCGGGGGGATGCCAAAAAGCCCCCATATACTGACCTGCTGGGACGATGACCCTCTTCTCCTCGCTGGGGGGGTTAACAGGTGGGCTGCTGCGCTGGTTGTTGTATCCACCTGGATAGGATGCCTGGGACGGGTCAACTGCTCCCCCTGATTTGCCCCTCCGTGTCACACTGCAGTCCACTGGCGATTGCCTGCTGGTGGAGAAGAGAGGGAGAGGAGACTTTGTTGGATGACATGCTCACTGAGGTCTGGAAACTTGCCACAACTGAACGGCACTCTCCCAGCATTTCGCAGATGATGATGTAGCAAAAATCAACGTTTGAGGCTCTGGTTATCTCCCGCTTGGACTACTATAGCAATGTGCTATACGTGGGGCTACCTTTGAAGGTGTCCCAGAAACTACAACTAATACAGAATGCGGCAGCTAGACTGGTGACTGGGAGCAGCTGCTGAGACCACATAACACCGGTCTTGAAAGACCTACAATGGCTCCCAGTACGTTTCCGAGCACAATTCAAAGTGTTGGTGCTGACCTTTAAAGCCCTAAACAGCCTCAGTCCAGTATATCTGAAGGAGCGTCTCCACCCCCATTGTTCTAACAGGACACTGAGGTCCAGTGCTGAGGGCCTTCTGGCAGTTCCCTCACTGCGAGAAGTCAAGTTACAGGGAACCAGGCAGAGGGCCTTCTTGGTAGTGGCACCCGCCCTGTGGAATGCCCTCCCACCAGATGTCAAAGAGAACAACAACTACTAGACTTTTAGAAGACATCTCAAGGCTGTCCTGTTTAGGAGGAGTTTGGATTTGATATCCCGCTTTATCACTACCCAAAGGAGTCAAAAAGCGGCTAACATTCTCCTTTCCCTTCCTCCCCCACAATAAACACTCTGTGAGGTGAGTGAGGCTAAAAGACTTCAGAGAAGTGTGACTGGCCCAAGGTCACCCAGCAGCTGCATGTGGAGGAGCGGAGACGCGAACCCGGTTCACCAGATTACGAGACTACCGCTCTTAACCACTACACCACACTGGCTCTCTTAGGGAAGCTTTTAATATTTGATGCATTATGGTATTTTAATATTTTGTTGGAAGCCGCACAGAGTGGCTGGGGAAGCCCAGCCAGATGGGCGGGGTATAAATAATAAATTATTATTATTATTATTATTATTATTATTATTATTATTATTATTATGAAAATCTCCACACAGCGGTGAGAAAACAAAGAGTGTTTATTGCTAGCAATAATGGCTCAGTGGGATCACTCTACAAAAGCTGAGCAAAGCCCCGAAAACGTGGGGGCTTCTTAATATACATAGGTGTTATCCATTAAAGCAATACATATGCATAAACTTCCTCCAATCTAAAGTTACAACACAATACAAATTATACCATGTATGGTCTTTCCTTCATTACATATTCATTAGGCAAGGAAACAAAGGCCTCTCTCTCTAAGCAGCCCCTCCTGCACGTGGTCTCTTTGCATTCCTTTCTACCTGAGGGGGTTAGGACATTTGAGCAGAGCACATCTCCTTGTCAAATGTAGACACTTAGGAATGTTGTTTACAACCTTGGGACTAAAGCTGCTCCTAGCACAAGTTAAGGCACAAGGCCTCTAGCCTGGCTAGTTAGCTGAGCTTATGGGTCTCTATGTGCATCAATGACAGAGGCAGAAACCGTTCTGGACTCTGCGACCATCCTCTGAGGCCCTTCTTCATGTGCTGCCTGCTCCTCCTGAGCGTGGAAGCACAAGAACAGGCTTTTTCTGTGGTGGGCTGTGGCGTCAACATCCACACCATCAATTAAAAGCACTATGATACCACTTCAAAAAGCGGCAACTTCACCCCCAGAGAATTCTGGGAGCTGTAGTTTGTCTAGTAGCTGCTGAGAGTTGTTAGGAGTCTCCTGTCCCCCTCACAGAGCTACGATTCCCAATATTCCTTGCGAAGAGGGGTGGTTGTTAAGCCGCTCTGGGAATTGTAGCTGCGTCCCTCCCTCGAGTGCACCTTCCTTTTGAGCAGGGCTTGAGCTGAGGTTTAGCCTCCTTTAGAAAGATGTTGGGAAGCCCTGAACTACGCTAACCTCTTTTGCACCAGATGCCCGTTGGTTGATGCAAATTCGCCTAATATAAACTGCTTGGCTGAAGAGGAAGTGAGTTGTTTCCTGTGGGTTTGAGAGCAGCCACAAGCTCCAGGGGAAGATACGTCCTGCAGCCAGTAAAGATGGTCTGAAAGGCCCAGGCGCTGCAGCAGGGTAGGGAATCACCCCATCCTCACTGGAGCATGGTCCATTAAGAAGAATATTTATAGGTATTCTTTGCATTTGTATTCCACCCTTTCCCTCAAGGTGTTCAGAGTGGCATGTACCCTGGCTCCCTGGCCTCCTCATTTAATCCCAACAACACTGTGAGGTAGGTTTGGCTGAGAGACAGGGCCATGGTTGAGTGGGAATTTGAACCCTGGTCTCCCAGGTGCTGGTTAGATCTGCCTATCACTGGCCTCACTGCCGCCCACTCTGCTGGTCCCAATGGCCACCAGCCACCAATGGCCTGCCCTGCCTCTGTGCATCAGATTTTTGCAACGGCAGGCAAACAAGCTTCAGAAGGGTTGCCAACTGACCAGGAATAATAATGATAATAAAAGCCTGGTTTGCTCTTTGCGCTTTAAACAGCAGCCTGGTTTGCAAGAAACGGACAGGCAATATGGAGGTAAAAGGATCGCCTCTCAGCACCTGCTCTTTATGTCCCTGTAAGCAGTCTGCTCTTAAAGGCACAGCAGCAAGTTCTGAGCAAAATAGAAAGAAAAAGCAGCCTCTTCAGATAGAAAGAATGCGGAGATCTGGGTTAGGCGAGCTGTAGAGGCAGGGAATGCTAGGCTGCATACACAACACACATTTAAAGCGCCTCCAAAGAATCCTGGAAACTCACAGAGCTACAATTCCCAGCACCCTTAACAAACTACAACTCCCAGGATTCTTTTTGGGGGAGCATGCTTTGACTGGATGGCGTGTATGCAGTCCCTGTCAGCTGTGTATATGTTTTCTTGATCAAATACGTCAGCCAGTTTTCTCTTATCTCCCCCATGTTCTGTTTTCACTTGGTGCGAGGCCCATTTAGACTATCATTGCCCACACAGCAAGAAGCTGGTCAAGTAGTTCCCTTTCAATAGCAGTACTAAGCTGGGCGAAACCAATAGCCAAGGTTCCTGGGCCTTGAGCAGCCACAGGATTACAAGAAAATTAGCCCTTCAAGCATCCTCCCATGATGGCTGCTGGGAGGAAGAGAGATTTCTGCTAGCCAGCTCAAAGAAGTGCCACTGACCTGCTGGAGCAGGTGACCTGCTCATTCTCCTGCTTCACCACATGGCCTCTGCTGTTGGCCTGGCCTTGCCACTGGGGCTCCTCCAGACCGATGCCCTCCTTGCCACCGTAGTTGTCCACCGAAGGCAGCTCTGTCTTCAGGAGGTGCGGGGTGCCAAAGGATGGGTCGAATATGGACTGGTCCTCGCTTACGACTGACAGCGCCTCCTGCAAGCGTGGGGGGAAAGTGTACAAGCAAAGGATCAGGGTTTGGGAATCAGAGAAGAGGAACTTGCGAGCTCCAGCTCCCATCAGTCCCAGTCAGCAGGGCCACTGGTCAAGGAAGATGGCAGCTGTAGCTCTGCAACATCTGAAAGGGCCAAAGGTTCCCCAGTCCATGCAAAATGTCTGCTGGAGCACATGGGAGAACTCTGAGCTCCTTACAAGAATGGGGGAATGATTAATAATAACAATACTTATTATTATTATTATCCATGGTTCCCCAAACTCATGGCAACGTACAGTACAACAGTAAAACAATCAAAGAAGCCACCCTAAACAGAACCATCAGAAAACAAGGATGAGAGAGAGACACACACACATTTGGAACTCTAAAGAAAACAAACCTATTAGGGTAAATTGGCTTTAAAAGCCTGAGTAGATGAAAGAGTTTTTAACAACACGCTTGAAGTTAAAACAATGCAATGACTGGGCCAAGCCTCTCTCATGAGACTGATCTCCGCAGTAATGCTGCCACTTCCAGTAATGTTAGGTTTCCAAAGAATTTGCCATCCCTCCCCTTTTCTGGGAATGAAAGAATGTCGGTGCCAGAGGCAGAAAAATCTAAACCCTATTGGTTAAAAGAAAGGACAATAATAAGCTAAGAAGGATGAACAAGTTCGGGGCTCCCCAAAAGTACTGCAGGATTTGCAGCGGGGAGGACAAGGTTCCTGCCCCAGGAATTTCAGCAGGTATTGAAATCCTTTCTACATGACTGTTCAAGGCATGGGAGCCCTGTTTTCTTTTGCATTTGGCCACCCCTATTTGCAGCCTGAGTCGCTTCACTGGGCTTGTCCCAGAAGGAATGGAAACTGAGTACAGAGAGGGCTGGGATTATGCAGGACTGAAACCAAAACATCAAACACTTCTGTCTCTCAAGTCCCAGTGGGCAAGCATAGGAAAGGCCTGATCCTGAGTCAGACCAGTGTGGTCCATCTACCTCAGAATTGTCTACACGGACAGCAGCTGGGGGATTTCAGGCTGGGGTTATTCCCAGCCCACCTGGGTAGGGGGTTGAGCCTGGGACCTTTTGCAAAGCAGATGCTCTAACGATGTCCCAGGTTGGTGGGGCTCCCTCCATGTATGCTGTTAGGGGAAATAGCTGTGCAAATATGTGTGCATTGGGAGAAACTTGCACTAATCATCAGCTTGCAATTTTTTCCAAGAAGAAATTTGGAAACTCATATTGAAATGTGGCAAAACGAACCTAAACCAGGGAAGATAAGAAAGTGCAGTTGACAAGTTCATTCAACCCTAGTGCAGAAGGCAGGTTGTGTGCACCACAGAGCTTGGTCCTCCAGAACTTTGCTGCCCACCGCTCCCGTATCTGCCGCCTTACCCTGCCTAACGATTGGGTCTACTCCGTACGGCGGGTTCTGGTTTGAAAAACGCAACAGGTGGGGAAGTCGACAGCTGAGCTTTCCCAGGACTGCACAGAGAGGTTTCCACAAATCCCGGCCCTATCTCGACAATGGAATTCCCGGGCGATGACGCACCCCCAGCTCAGGAAACCGAGGGAGGAGGTTGCTCGCAATCAGCGCTGGAGCTCTTAAGTCCAGTCACGAAAGAAAACCAGCTCCCTCGGGGTTCCTGAGTCTAAACAGCCTGTGTGGTTCAATGGACAGAGCAATCATAGAATTGTAGAGTTGGAAGGGACTCCCAAGGCAGTGGTGTAGCAAGGTCAGGTGGTACCCAGTGCAGAAAATTTCTTGCCACCATTTTGTTTTTAAATTTATTATTCGCCTGCAAAAATTGTTTGATTTTATTTCAATTTTTTGGGGGGGAGTTAGAGCCAGCGCACACCAAAGCCACAGAGTCTCTCACAGACGTTGAGGGGCGCACAGCATTTTGTCACCCCCCTCGGAGGTGACACAAGGGGAGGACCGCACCCACCTTGCTCTGCCCCTGCCCCAAAGACCATCTCTTCCGACCCCCTGCAATGCAGGAATCTCAACTACAGCTTCCATGACAGATGGCCATCCCACAACATAACGATTATCCGATCCTACATAAATAGACCCTGTCATGCGCAAGAGAACAAGGAGGTAAAATTCCGGCGGGTGTGACTTCAAGCTTCAGGATGGAGGTAGTGTCTTTCAGTGGCATAGCATGGGTTGTCAGCACCCGGGGCAAGGCAAGTAATTTGCGCCCCCTAACCCATGGATTTGCGCCCCCTAACCCTAACCCCCAGATGTTGCGCCCGGTGCGGCCGGGCCCCCCTGCACCCCCCACGCTACACCACTGGTGTCTTTGAATGTTCTCCCATGCAAAAAATAAAAAGGAAAAGGAAAACCAATAACTCCTGCCTGCTGTTGGGGAAAACAGGAGGCGGGGAGCACATTCAGGAGAAAGGTTTGAGCTCAGCTATCTTCCTGCTATGCTAAACCTTTACTTGCAGGGAGATTTTAAAAAAGCCAAAACTAAAAGAATGGGAACACTGAAATACGCCATTCCCCTCCTGCAGAACAGTACAGGCCAGGCCTCATAGGCTCAAAATTTGTCTTGCAGGAGAGTTTGCATGAGGCGCCTGTTTCCCAACACCCAGCGCCAGGGTGCTGCTGCGCGTTCCTTCATGCACCAAAAGCAGAAGTCTTTGGGGGTGCTGAGCAGACATTTCTGCAGGCACCACTGGTGGGGAGATGGTATCATCCAATGCAGGGGGAAGAGAGCTATGTGGTTTGCTTTTCTCCCGGCTCCTTCAGCAAACACATGCTTGCTGCCTCAAGCCCACAGAGCAAAGCTGCTGGGGCCTGGCAGATAAAATCACTTATACTAAAGCGGGGTGGGTGGGGGGGAGAGACGCTGCAACAAAATATTGCAGTGTAGAAAGCTCGTCTTCAACATTCTAGCCAGGTGGCCAGGCCTTTCTACAGCCCGCTCCATTCTGTTCCCAATAGTCAGGTAGCATTTCATGCCCACTGAACTTGCTCAGTTCTCCATCGGTAGAGCATGAAACTCTTAATCTCAGGGTTGCAGGTTCGAGACCCACATTGAACAAAAGATTCCTACATTGCAGGAGGTTGGACTAGATGATCCTTCCAACTCTGCAATTCTATGATTATATGGTACAATATAGTCATTCAAAATGTGAAATAACACTGCATTGAAACTGAGCCTCAAAACCACTGTTTCTAGTTGTTTTTTAATTTGGTTAAAACTTGGGTTAATAAGGAATCCTGGTTCATATTAATCATGGTTAACAAAGCTCCTACTACTAACATGCAGTGCTGGAGCTGAAATGTCCACCTTTATACACAAGGTGTATAACGTTTTTGTTTTCTTTTTCTTTTTAAATTGCTTTTGTTTTTTATCTATGCCATTTTAAATTGTGATCGATATTAATGCTGTATTCTTAGTTTTAGATTTTATGATTTATGTGGAAATTGTTTTTCATTTGGTTGGGTACGTTTTGATGTGTTTTATTTATTGTTTATGACTTTTGTTGTGTTGGTCACTGTGTAAGATCTTGTTATGTTGTAAGCCGCCTTGAGCATTGTTTTAACTAGGGAAAGGCGGCATACAAATAAAACGATGATGATTATTCTGTGATCGATCCCCTCATATGATAGAGGAATCGTTGGGCTACTAGGGTGACAGGCCTCATTCTCAGGAAGATGAGAAGCCCACGCCGGACCTCCTGTACCATGCTAAATGGCAGGTAAGGCCATTTCATCATCGCCAGCTTGAAGTCACAATCAAAGTGAATCTGTGAAGGAAACACGGGTTGCCTACCAACTCACAGCATCCTTAACAAACTAGAGTTCCTTGGATTCTTTGGGGGAAGATAGTTTGAAGTGCTGTGATACTGCTCAACGCTCTGTTCCTACGAAATGAAAATTGTAGTACAATCAAACGCAATTCAAGAAATAAAAGAAGCAATAAAGAGACAATTTAAAATTGTACTGCATCTAGCACGGCATATTACAATTGCTGCAGCAGGCAGAAAAATTATTAAACCCATGGGAGCAAACCCCGCCCCCCACACTCCAGCAAAGAAACAGACAGCCAAACGAGGACTGACAGTCCTTCACAATGATGATAATAATAATAGTATTAAAAATAATGATATTGTCGTATTATTTCTACCCCGCCCATCTGCCTGGGTTGCCCCAGCAACTCTGGGCAGCTTTCAACATAATAAAAACATAGCAAAACATCAAACATTAAAAACTTCCCAGTACAGAGCTGCCTAAGGAATGACCAGTGTCTCTTAGAAAAGAAACACAGAAAATCAGTAGCCTGTTAACTCTAGATGGGTCAGAATATTTCTCTTGGCGTTTCTCTCAGATCTTTCTCCTGTCACGTTTGGGGAAAGGAGGGGAGTCCTTGAGCAGACAATTCAGTAAAACAACTTTAACGTTTTCATACAGAAATTCCCATCGATATGGGCAGAGAATTTCAAACAAGGAGACTATAAGAATACTTAGATGAGAATGAGGCAGAGGTTTTGAACAGTTTTGGGGAAGTCCAGCAAGAGGTATATAACAGTGAGGAACAGAAAGCGAAAGGTGTTCACTGAGCATTAACCATGTAGGGTTGCTATACGTCTGGAATTTCCTGAACACAGCCAGAAGACTGCAGTCGGAAGCGGTATCCGGGCGGAAATCGCTAAAATGTTTAGGAAAACCTGGACATATGTCAACCCATGTTGGCAGTGTCGTTTTTGGCAATTTCCCTTTAAAATAGCTCAAAAACTACATTATCGTTTGTGTTTTTGCCAACAAAGCTCAACAACTTTGCCAAAAAAAGTTTAACAACTTTCATGTCTGGATTTTCACTTTTTGAAATCTGGCAATCCTAATATACTAGGACTGTTACTATTATTATTGTTGTTGTTGTTGTTGTTGTTACACAGTGTCAAAGAATTCAAAATTAGGCTGCTATAAATCTTATCTGGAGTCATATTACACAACTTCTGAAATCATTATACTGGTTGCCTATTTACTTCTGAGTCCAGGGCAAGGTGCTGGCACCTACCTTTCAAGCCCTAAACAGCTTAGCAGAGAAGTACCTAAAGAAAATGCTTCCTCCCGTCTCCACCTGCCTGTGCATTAAAGATTTGTAGATGAGACTCTTAGGTTATACTGAGTCAAACACTGGTCCTGCTTGCACAGTATTGTCTAACACAGCCTGGCAGCAGTTCTCCGGGGTTCCAGACAAGACTCTTTCTCCCAGCCTTAAGTGCAGATGTGGAGATTGAATCTGGGACCTCCTGCATGCCCAAAAGATGTTCTACCATTCACCCTGTCCGGCTCCTCCTCCTCCTCCTCCTGAGTCTCAGTGTTGCCTTTGTATAACTCAGGAGGGAGGAGATGGGGTCAAAGCTAGAAGTCCTTTGCTCTGCCTGCCGTTGGCTCTGGCTCCAAGTAGTGCTGGGGCTCACTGCCTTCTGCCCCATCAGCTGCAATGGGCACCAGCCACCACAGCACAAGGACAAAAGACCTCTCCTCGTTACCCCCCTCAGTGACCAGCATTCAGGGGGATGCTGTCCTGCACAAACTGGGGACATGAACAAAGAGATGGGCACAAGGAGAAGATGCTGCTGTACCTTTAATTAAGTGCCTAGCAGAGAGGATTTCAGCAGGTGTCATGCAAACCATACCTGCTGGAATTTATTTTCTGTGCAATTAATAAAATGGAAAGGAACCTGCCCTCTTTGGCCCCGGGTCACCCAATGCAACCCTTTGCAGCACATCCTGCGGCTGTGAAACTGAGGTGTGGTGGGCCAGCTGCAGAGACGTTTGGCTACTATTAAAGGTAAAGGTAAAGGTACCCCTGCCCGTACGGGCCAGTCTTGACAGACTCTGGGGTTGTGCGCCCATCTCACGTAAGAGGCCAGGGGCCAGCGCTGTCCAGAGACACTTCCGGGTCACGTGGCCAGCGTGACATTGCTGCTCTGGCGAGCCAGAGCCGCACACGGAAACGCTGTTTACCTTCCCGCTGGTAAGCGGTCCCTATTTATCTACTTGCACCCGGAGGTGCTTTCGAACTGCTAGGTTGGCAGGCGCTGGGACCGAGCAGCGGGAGCGCACCCCGCCGCAGGGATTCGAACCGCCGACCTTTCGATCGGCAAGTCCTAGGCGCTGAGGCTTTAACCCACAGCGCCACCTGCGTCCCCTTGGCTACTATTACTGACTGATAATAGTCAGGAGCCCCCGGTAAGCTTCTGCAGATCCTTTAGGCCCCCCAGGACACAGACTGAAAGCTAGGGTTCCGGGGAAAGAAACCAGCAGCTCCTCCAAACTAGGGATGATTTGGAAATTGTCCCCATCCCAATTTATTCCTGGGTTTTGGGAGTTCCAAACTGCCTGTTTTGTTGTTCTCAAATGCCTTCAACGATTAGTTGTTCCTTAACAACAACAATAAAAAACTTCAGTCATCGTACAGAGTACTGTTTGCAAACTACTGGCCACAGCTTTCACTTCCTACAGTTTCCCATTGGCCATCTGCACTACCTCGGCTTCTTGTTTTTTGCTATTTTAACCATCTTGGTGTACTTCTATGCACGATTGCATCAAGATTCTTTCGGTGCTGAGTTTCACGAATGCGTATCTTCACTGACTATCGTGACTACGGATCAAACTGAAAAAGCAGACTGGGCAGGACCGCACATAAAGTTGCATGAAGACACAGGAGTGCCTGTGTGTTGCCGAAACACTCTACAAAAATAACCTCGCTACAGCTGTGCATAGGACGACCCTGTAAAGGTTGCGCTTTCATTCTTGTTTCGTCCTTTGCTTGCAGTATTTGATCCCTGCAGATACTCTGGTGATCTGGAAGGGGGAATGAATTGGAGGAACTGACACAAACCGAGCATGACCTAGTTTCAGAAAAGAAAGCTCCTCTGCAGTACTTTTAATAGTTGTGTAGAAGAGAGAATTTCATCAGATGTGCCTTGCATGAAAATTTCAGCTACACCTGCTGACATTCTCTATTCCAGGCAAAGGCAAACTCGGCCCTCCAGATGTTTTGGGACTACAATTCCCATCATCCCTGACCACTGGTCCTGTTAGCTAGGGATCGTGAGAGTTGTAGTCCCAAAACATCTGGAGGGCCAGGTTTGCCTATGCCTGCCTCTATTCTATGCAACTATGCCTTCCTTTGCATCCATCCACCCTGTTTCCAGGCCAGAAAGTATGATTTGTGATAAGGTATTTGGATGGAATACAGCGGGTGGCGCTGTGGGTAAAACCTCATTGCCTAGGACTTGCCGATCGAAAGGTTGGCGGTTCGAATCCCCGCGGCGGGGTGCGCTCCCGTCGCTCGGTCCCAGCGCCTGCCAACCTAGCAGTTCGAAAGCACCCCCGGGTGCAAGTAGATAAATAGGGACCGCTTACTGGTGGGAAGGTAAACGGTGTTCCGTGTGCTGCGCTGGCTTGCTAGATGCAGCTTGTCATGCTGGCCACGTGACCCGGAAGTGTCTGCGGACAGCGCTGGCTCCCGGCCTCTAGAGTGAGATGAGCACACAACCCTAGAGTCTGGCAAGACTGGCCCCTATGGGCAGGGGTACCTTTACCTTTACCTTTATTTGGATGGAAGGCAGGTACTCCTGCACCTTTAACAGTTATGTAGAAGAGATAAACCCAGGACATACTGTGCCTGCTGAACTCTCCTTTTTTTACACAAATTAACAGTGCAGGTATCTGTGTCCTCTTATGCATTACCTTAGAATTTAATTTTAGAAACTTTTTTCTTTAAACTAGAATGCGGAAAGGGAGAAATGGAGGACAGAACGTACAAGAAAAGCAATACAGGAATGGAATGGAGAATCTTCCCATGAAATGAAGCAATATATAGACACACCAAACGCTTGCCTAATATGTCAAGTGGCCAGTTTTGAGCCAGACCCTGATGCACCTGTCCCTTAAATAATTCACTCTGCAACAATGAACCACCACCATTCCGTGTTTCATTTCCATGCCTGAACAGCTTCACACGCTCAGTTCTACAAATCACAACTTCTGTTAAAAGTACTGAAGCAGAATGGCCTGGTGTTTTTCCAGGTTACTGTCAATCATCCTGGCCTGGTTTAATGAGAAAACCAAGCAAGCTGACCATCAAAGACTTCTGTCCACTAGATAATTACACTGTGTGTCTGCTTTTGACACAAAGAGACTCAAATAAATGGTAAAGGGAACAGAAGTGGATCAGGGCCGTGACATGGGAAAGGGGCTTTAATTTCCCACTCTAATCCCAATGAAAATCTCCCCCGCCACCATGGTGTAAAGGTAAAGGTAAAGGGCCCTGAAAGTTACCGGTTTTTTTGCACCATAACACTCACTTTTTTCCTCCTAGAAAGTAAGGGGAAATGTCTGTGCGTGTTATGGAGGAAATGCCTACGGGTGGCATGCCTACGGATTTTCCTCCTCTAAAAACTACGTGTGTGTTATGGTCGGGTGCATGTTATAGAGCAAAAAATACGGTAAGTCCAGTCACAGACGACTCTGGGGTTGAGGCACTCACCTCACTTTACAGGCCAATGGAGCCAGTGTTTGTCCACAAAGAGTTTTTCCGGGTCCTGTAGTCAGCATGACTAAGCCGCTTCTGGTGAAGCCAGAGCAGCGCATGGAAAAACCATTTACCTTCCTGCTGAAGCAGTACCTATTTATCTACTTGCACTTTTTTGGCGTACTTTCGAACTGCTAGGTTGGCAAGAGCTGGGACCATCGCGGGGATTCGAACTGCCAACCTTCTGATTAGCAAGCCCAAGAGGCTCAGTGGTTTAGCTCCACCCACGTCCCACCATGGTACTCAGATGCAAAAAAGGGATGTGTGCACTTTTAATAATTGTGTAGAGGATATAATTTTAGCAGCTGTAGCTTGCATGGCAGGCCACACCAGGTGACATTCCCTCTTCTGCTGATACTCCCTCAAGGTGCAAGACCTCTTTGTCACCTGTGCCTCCTTATACTGAATGAGACAGCTGCTTAAGAAATAATTGATTTACTTGGCCCTACATGTTTGATATGTGTAACTGTTTCTCTTCTGCTGCAATTTGCCTTCTGCTAAAATCCATGTTATTCGTCTCACCGTCCTCTGTAGCAAAAGTATGTAAGTTCTGCAATTAATTACAAAAATTACACTGTCGTTACGTTATTCTACCCTGTTCATTTCAATGCAAAGGAAACACAATGTCAAATGGGAGAAAGTAATCAGCTACATATTGTATGCAGACTGAAAGCAGCCACTGTCTTAACCTGTTTTTAATCGCTTTAGTTGTTTTAACTGTTTTTAATTTCTGGGGTTTTTATTGTTGTCGTATGTGTTGTTAGTTTTCACCTAGGGAAGGGAGTTTTGTCTGGGAGAAGAGGAACCCTTGGGTCTATGGCTGCTGTTGCTAAATGCCAGGTTGACTCTGAGTAAGACCCCCTCACCTATGATCTGATTATGGGTGGGGAGGCCAATCTGGTTTGTATCCCTGATCCCTTGGTGGATGATGAACAGGGTGGAGTTGGTCTCACCCAGCTGTGCCCACCTGGATACTCAGGGCCGCATCAGGGCAGACTTGAGGATCAGGAAAGGGGAGTTGCTGTGGTCTATATAATTTTTCTCCAGGTTTTTTCGGGGGGATCTAGAATGTGTGTTCCTGACACTGGGCAATCAAACAGATTAGGGATTCTCATGGTTTGCAGCCTGCTTCGCTGCCCTGCAGTCTTCTGGCCTGAGCTGACCAAGGAATTGGGGCCATCCAATATTGTCTGCACTGGCTGGCAGCAGCTCTCCAGGGTTTGAGACCAAGAACTATCCCATCCCTGCCAGGAGACACTGGGGGCTGAACCAGAGATAATTTGCCTGCAAAGCAGATGCTCTCTCACTGAGCTATGGCCTTTCCTCATATTGTATCTCTTTTTACAATTGCTGAAAGGAGTGCAATTGATTAGTCAGCTGCTTTTTGAAAGATAGCCAGTGTAAGATAAGGACCCTAACTCTGAAGAACTGATGAGCTAAGATTAGACAAAGATTGCTAAAACGCAGCAAAACACACACACACACACACACACACACACACACACGGAGAGCGCAAAGCAACTAGAATGAAAAATAACGTTTAGAGACTGTGGACCAAACTACTGCAGCCAATGGAGGCTGGCCCATTAATGTAAATGGAGCAATACTCCACCAAACTCACTTTACATTCAGCCAAATCCCATATGCCTGCTGTCTTTAGCCACAAGCACACCATACATTTAAGGCACTATAATACCACTTTGACGCGGGTGGCGCTGTGGGTAAAACCTCAGCGCCTAGGACTTTCCGATCGCATGGTCGGCGGTTCGAATCCCGGCGGCAGGGTGTGCTCCCGTCGTTCGGTCCCAGCGCCTGCCAACCTAGCAGTTTGAAAGCACCCCCGGGTGCAAGTAGAGAAATAGGGACCGCTTACTGGCGGGAAGGTAAATGGCGTTCCGTGTGCTGCGCTGGCTCCCGGCCTCTAGAGTGAGATGAGCGCACAACCCTACAGTCTGGCAAGACTGGCACGTATGGGCAGGGGTACCTTTACCTTTACCTTTACTAATACCACTTTAAATAGCCATAGCTTCCCCCAAAGAACCATGGGAGCTGTAGTTTGTTAAGGGTGATGAGAGTTGTTTAGGAGACTACAATTCCCTTCACAGAGCTACAGTTCCCGGACTGGTTTAACAATCAACCCCCTTTCCCAGGGAACTCTGGGAATGGTAGCTCTGTGAGGGGACTAGAGGTCCCCTAGCGACTCTTCAGCATTCTTAACAAACTACAGTTCCCAGGAGTCTTTGGGGGGAAGCCATGACTTTAAAAGTGTATGATGCTGTTTTAAATAAAGTGTCGCAAAAGTCTGGCACTGCCCCTACTCTCTGCCAAGCGATAGCACAATTCCAGGGCACTCCAGGCGCTCACCCAGGGTTAGGGTTTGTGATCGTTTGGAGAACTGACGACGCGGCAGAGCCTGTCACAGCTTTAAGAAATGTGATTTATTCACATACGTACACCTCCAGCCTGCATGGAGGGAGTCCAGATCTTACAGCAAGGTCATTTAAAGAAGGACTTGTCCCCCACAGGGGTGCAGCACTGCAGTCAAAGGCATCTCTCTTTGCTTGCTAAGTTGTTTCTCAGTCTTTTTTCTCCTTTCTTCTTTCCAGCACACCTTGTTAAAGACTTTGTTTCCCTGTTGCCCAGTTACCCTGGCAACCTTCTCTCTGCCCAGGCCCAAGACTCCTCTGAGATGGCCCATCAACACATATTGTCATAGTTACAGGTAGGTAGCTGTGCTGGTCTGCCATAGTCAAAACAAAATAAAAAAATTCCTTCCAGTAGCACCTTAGAGACCAACTAAGTTTGTTACTGGTATGAGCTTTCGTGTGCATGCACACTTCTTCAGATAACATAATGTCATGTCAATGCCTCTATCTCAGGTGAGGCCCCGACTTTTGGAAAGAAAGCCCAGTCTCTATTTTTCCATTGGCTTGTAATCTCCCCTTCAATAATTCAAGCAATCAAAATCCTACCATTTACCAACTTCTAGGGTTTTTTGGGGGGGGTCCCCCCAAAAAATCTCTAACAAGTTAATGCAGATGGGGCCACAATGTTGACTGAGGTAAAGAGCAAATGAAGAGGTGAAGTCTAGGAACCAAAGCAAATTACCGTATTTTCCGGCGTATAAGACGACTGAGTGTATAAGACGACCCCCCAACTTTTCCAGTTAAAATATAGCATTTGGGATATACTTGCCGTATAAGACTACCCCTCTTCCAACGCACACCAAATATATTTTTTTAAAAAAAACAGTCTCCAGTCCGGCTCGGAAATCCGCTCCACTTCCCAGTGGCCAGGGGCTTCTGGGGCCAATTTTCAAGCGTATTTCTGCTTCATCTAGAGAGCTTGGTGTCCTCTAATTTAATTTGCTGTCGTTTTATCCTTTGGTGGGGAGTTGCTGCAGGAGCTGTTGCTGTAGCTGGCGTATAAGACAACCCCCGACTTTTGAGAAGATTTTCCTGGGTTAAAAAGCAGTCTTATACGCCAGAAAATACAGTAAGTGGTCTTGCATCTGAGGTGGTGTTGCCATCAGCAAGGACTGCCTTTGCCAACCTGGTTTACTGAGCATTCACCCTGATCTGCTTGCACAAAGTTGAACAATGCCCGCTCTCCCTTGAGCAGTTGCTTGAATTTTTTTCCACTGGGAGGTTATTTGTTTACATGGCGCTTCGACATCTTCCCATCCAATGATTGCTGTCCAATACCTTTTGGCACTTTTCCTTGTCAAAAAAGTGTGGCTTTTTAAAAAAAGTGTGGGTTGTGTTACCAGAGCACTCTAACCCTCTGTAAATGAGCTAAAACTTCTGTTTAGTAATTGAATCCCTCTTGCACAATAGTGACAGTCCAGAGGCGAACTTGGGCTGCAAACTCCCATCAGCCACAGTGGCTAGGAGAGTTGTAGTCCAAAACATCCTGAAGGCCACAGGCTGAGAAAAAGTTGCTTTAATTTGTAGGCCACCATTTCTAAAGAGTGCTTCAGTGGGCAGGAGGAGGAAACCATTGCGGCTGGCCCCTCTGTTGTCACAACAGCAGCTCAGCCTCGCAGGGATTTGTACGGTTGCCGGGTTCAGGGAAGAAGAAAGAAGGGCGTTGGTTGCTTAGCAACCTTTACATATTTATCCAATATCCTAGATTACGGGGGGTGGGAACCTTGTTCGGCCCATATTTCCTTTGGGGGGGGCAGCTTTGGGTGGAGTGGGGGGTGCCATGTGGCAGAGGTGGGCAGGGCCAGAGGGAAAAGTGGGCAGAGCAATTAATTTAAATATAATATTTGTATGGTAAAGTAATTTCTACACCCACCTGCTCAATCTTCCATCCAGGCAAGCAAAAGGCATTGTCAGAATTCGACAAATTCCAGCCAGGCAAAAACACTCAAGAAGGGTGCAAGGCAGGGCTGGTGAAGGCCTTGAGAGGGTGTATACCCTGAGGAGAGTCCCAAGGGCCAAACAAAGAGGTCGGGAGGGCCATCAGATGTCAAGGAAATAAACAACTACTGTATCTGACTTTTAGAAGACATCTGAAGGCAGCCCTGTATAGGGTAGTTTTGAGTATTTGATGTTTTACTGTGCTTAATGTTTTCAATTTGTTGGAAGCCATACAGAGTGGCTGCGGCAACCCAGTCAGATGGGGGGCATATAAATTTAATAATAATAATAATAATAATAATAATAATAATAATAATAATAATAGCTCCCAGGCCTGAAGTTCCCCACCCTCTTAGAATAAGCAACTTTTCAATTGTTTTTAAATTTTTGTCTGATCCCAAGGGATCAGAGCCTGTCTCCCCTCCCCACCCCCCTTCATGGCAAAAAGCATAATATCAGTGGCAAGTTGGTTTTTCTCTTTTTTAAAAATCTGATTTTTACATGGAAAAAACAAGAACCCCAACCTGTCAAAACACCCAAACCCATGAAACCCTGGGCAAATCTTAGTGAAGCTGCAGTTGCCAGAACCGATGGTGATGAACAGCAGCACAGTTGCAGAACAAATAACCAGATAATATTGGGGGGGGGGCTAGATTGGCATTGCCGGGCACTTGCTGAGGACCATGTCCCAATATAGACCCCGTTCCCAGTCCCTGGAGTGCCCTGCTGCTCTCAACGCTCACTGTTGCTGCACGTTTAGCTGTTCTCTCCAAGCCAGCAATGAGAGGGTGAAGAGGAGCAGCAATCGCCTCTCTGCCTTGTGATTTCCTTTTGGCCGGGGTATGTGAACTGGGCTCAGAGGGAGAGGCAAGGAGATGGTGGCTGCACTGCAGGAGGTTAGGGGGACATTGAGAGCATCTTGCCCAGGGGTATTCCAAAACCTAGAACCAGCCCTGGAGGAGGTGGAGACTTGTGAGGTACGCATGTGTAGGACTGGCGCCAAGGCCCAGCATGGTGGGGCATCTGCCGAGAGCCCACAACCCCACAGGTGCCCCATGGATAATAGCTCCCTGGACCTGATGTAGACTCACTTAGGGAGGTGTGCCCAGGCAAGGCATGGCCAAAATCTTGTAGGTGGTGCTGCAAGTGTGTGTGTGTGTGTGTGTGTGTGTGTGTGTGTGTGTGTGTAAGACTAGGGACACAGAAAGCTCCCTTGTGTTGTGTCAGAACCATTGGTCCATCTCTCTCACTGTTGTTGCACAAAAATCCCAATCTCCGAGTGGTGCTACATTTCAGGGGTCCCAGGACTGAGGCGCAGCGGGGACCGTGGTGCCTTCAGGATATATGGTCTATTTACACATACAGCCTGAGATGGAAGGGTTCACAGCATGAACACCCCAAAGAGTCTTGCTTCTCCCACTGCCGCAGCCTTGGATTCAAACAGAAATCAAACATTGCTCTCTGATTCTTTCTACAGCGTGCTGCTTTACTTGTAGTTGACATCACAGCCCCCAAAACTCTATTCCAGACTCTGGCTTTTGTCTGTTGTTGTCTCGCACCAAGCCCCTTAAGCCGTTGTTCTCCTAATTGCCCATCACCTAGGCAATCGCCTCAACACAGGAAACTAGCCTGGCTTATAAAACTTGCTGGATCCAGGCGTTCAGAAAGCTAGAGAGACTTGATTGGATTTTAACACTTGCTGGATCTAGGGCAATAGTTCCCAAACTCCTCACCCCACCCGAGATCACTTGGAAATTGCCGAGGGTCTTTGTGGGCCAGTTACGGTTTATCTGCCTGCTGCAGCAACTGTAATGTGCTGGAGTAAACGCTCTGTGACTTTTAATTGTCTTTTTTACAGAGACACCACAGATTACCTGACCTTTCTGGTCATTGACCGTATTAAAGATATTTGATTTGATTTGATACCTGAATAAAAGTTTGTGGACTGCCGGACCACAGTTTGGGAACCCCTGATCTAGGCTTTAGAGAGGTTTCTGGCACCCTCAAACTCCTAACAGTGTTGTCAAAGTGTAGAAACAGCAAGCCTAGATTCTGCGCTGCACAAAAACCAGCGTGTGTTGTTGAAACGTGAGGCGGTCTGGCTGATGTGGTTGTGATGATGGTGGCGATTGTGGGGCGGGCAGGCAGGGGGTGGGGTGTAAGGGGGGTGTGACAATCATGGTAGCTTGATGTTGCTGGTGGGACAGCTAACACAGGAAGCAAAGGCAGGAAGTCTGAGGCCGCAAAGCCGGAAGCCTCTGCTGTTGCTGATAAGGCCTGCCTGATGGGGACCCGAGGCTCAGAACTGCCCTGCAAGCCAGGGGGGCTTTAAATAGCTCTCCTATCTTCTGTAATAAAGGATGGAGCTGGAGGGCAGGGGGGAGCGGTGGAGGCACAGCTTCCTGTTTGGCTACCGAAATCCTGAATATTGGAGGAGAGGGGGTGCTGTTACTTCTAGCCTCCCTTCCCCCAGCTATTGTTTTCTCTTATATCGGGTAAATGTACACATGCTGAACCCGCTAGGATCCTTACCACATAAACAGCAACATGCTCCTCTGGCAGTGCCCTGCCCCGCCCCCCGCCCCAAGTTAACAGGTTGTGGGTTTGTTTTTGCTTTTTAAAGATCTGATCTAGAATGATAAAAGAGAACTGTTGTACCTTCCCACTCCAAATTAAGCATAGCATAGCAGCTTGCTAAAGGTTGCCAACGGACCAGCGTGAACTGGCCGCCTGTGGTATAGTTGAAATAAATTAAAATTGGGAACCCTTGTCTGCCATACATTTAAAGCACATGGCTTCCCGCCCCCCGCAAAATGTAGTCTGTTTAGGGTGTACCGGTAGTTTGTTAAGGGTGCTGGGAATTGTAGCTCTGTGAGGGGTAAGCTATTGTTCCCAGGATTTTGTGAGAGGAGCAAAGGGCTTTAAATGTGTGGTGCGTACCCAGCAGGGATCCAAGGTTTCTTTGTTTTTTTCTGGGTAGCAAGAAGCAAAAGTGTGTGGAGGTGTGTATCTCTATCCTTTATCACCTCTGTTATAGGAGACAGTGATCTAGACAGGCTTTGGTGTGTTATATACACCAGATCGCACCCTAGCACTTATTCTTAATTAATATGGGACAACTGCCCTCCAGCCTGGCTGCCTTACTTCCCCCTATAATAGTCCCTGGGACTTTTTTAACAGCTGCATCACGGGCTTCATCCAATAAATGAAGCCTTTCCCTATCCCTCCATGTGAGGAGAAAGCTTCTCCTGTTGGATTTCTGCCCGACATACACCTGTTGAAGGCAGCCTGAGAGATCTAGCATGGCAAAGTGATTAGAGCATCACACTAAGAGCTGTTCAAATCCCTACCCAGCACACTGAGTGACCTTGGGCCAGTTGCTCTTTCTCAAGGCCTAACCTACCTCACAGGGTTCTTGTGAGCTTTAAATGGGGAACCACATACACCAGCTTGAGCTATTTGATGGAAAGTTGAGACGTAAATGTCATCATAAAATAAACAAAGAAACCAGCCAAATATTAGTCTCCCAAAATCTGGAAGAAAGCGAAGAGGGAGTAAAGCCAAGACATAGCAGCTTGACTAGTGAACCCACGGTTTAGCAGAAGTTTTGGTTTCTAGGTGATAGCTATACAGGTGTCGCCATTTCTACCTGTGGGACCTCAAGGTGTTGCTGGACTACAACCCCCATCATCCCTGGCCCCGGGGCTGATGGGAGTTGGAGTCCATCAACTGTATGGAGAGCCACAGGTTTCCCACTGCTTTGTTTAACTGAAGTTTGGCATAGGCAAATTAAGCATGCAGAATTTCCCCCATGGTTTTGTGTAGGTCAAGATGCTTCTAAAGGCACAGGGGCAGAGTCAGTAAAAGGGAAAACAAGTTGTGAGCTTGACCCATGAATCGTGCTCTTTATGAAATATTCTGGCCTACCACTAGGACTCTACCTGAAAATGCTCCCTTGGCACCAGTGCTTATACTTTCCCCGTTTGAAAACATTTCATATTTAATAGATGATCCCTGAGGCCATTCTTTCTCTGTGCCGCTTAACAGCAGCTTGATCCAAAGACCTTAGCAGGTGAACATTTTTTATTTCCTGCTTACTTCAGCCAATCAAGAAACAGGAGCAAGGAATTGGGTCCCCTTTTTTTCCTCCCTGGTCAGTTAGCGACACCATTTAAAATCCTAAAAAATAAAATTGTACCCTAAGCTTTTAAAAAAACCCAAAATAGATCCACCCTTTCAATGGCCACAGATTGCTTCATAGGGAACTCTTATCAAACATCGCAAAGATAGTTGCCGTAGAAGAGGAGCGAGATGCCTCTGCTCAAGACATGTAAATTAACTTGCATTTCAAACTACAACATTCCCAGAGGGCTCTTGGGACAGATGAAAAATCAGCACCATTGGCTCCAGGGTTTTGTAAAGCAAGACATCAGCCTCAGTGGCCTCTTTAACCTGGAAGAGGCAGGGTGGCGGCGTACTAACTGAGTATTTGCTGAAACTGTCTCAACAACACAAAGCAGTGAATAATGTCAAAGGGAAACTGCCGGTGCTGACCTTGTCAGAGTCTGGGGTCCAAGTTCAGGAGGTGCCCAATCTTACTTCCACCCTGCCAGGTTCCAGCCCTAACAAAAATGGCTCAGTGTTCCTTGTTTTTGAAAACTAGAGCAGTCCGGTACTAATCTACAACCCAGCCCAAACACAGAATGTCCCCCCCCACCAATAGAGACAGCAATGCCAAACCAAAAATGACTACAAATCTTTCAAGAGCTTCATTTCTCTCTCTCTCCTCTTTTAAATACATGCCTTTTGGGTGGTTGGAGAAACACAAGCCATGCACATTCAGTCTCAAACAACCTGAAAGGGTTCAAACCAAATCAAAAGATCCGCTGGTTTTGCCAAGAACACACCCATGGTGGACAAAAGCACATCTTAATGTGACAGGGTTGTGAATGGAAGTGGATGCTTAGAGAAAGAATTTGCAAAGCCCTAAAAGCATCCATGGAGCTGCGTGAATATGTGGTTGAAAGGAAAATTAAAAAATTAAAAGATCACGGAGAAAGGTAAAGTCGGGAAAGGCAAACCATTGTACAAGCTGATAACCCCTGAAATGCAAAAGGAAAAATGAACTGACCTTTTATGAAGAGGAGTACCTCCAGTTTTTTGGGGGGGAGGCTGAAGCACCTCAAAACTTGGACTCCATCCCTGAAATTCTTGGGGTTTGGCAGGCCAGTACAGGCACCCCTGTAGGAATATCCTCTTCCTGCTGTCACCATGATGATATGGCGGAGAGGACTGTCTCCACGCATGACAGTTTTTTGTGGGGGGTCCCCCATTTCACCCCCATCTTCTATCTCTCGGCCGGTCAGGCCGTGCAGTAGAAGGGAACTCTCCCATTCAGAGCTCAAGGCGTCTCTTGTGGTGGTTTGGTTTGGGTTTTTTAAAAGCTCAGAGACATCAACCGCCGCGAAAGGGAAGGAAGAGGAAATTTTTTTGTACCAGAAGGAAAGAGCGGAGGGGGCCCCTGTTTCTGGAGCCGGGTGTGTATGAGAAAGAGAGAGAGAGAGGAACTGAACCAGAGACCAGCTTGGTGCAAGCCTGAGACAGAGAAGGGGCCAGGGAGCCAGCTGCTGACGAAGATGGAGGAACATCTCCAGAACTTACCTTGATGGTGCAATCCATGGCACGCCTGCCTGTACCTGCTGCTTCCCGCCTAGAGTTCCATGGGCGCTTGGCTCAGTTGCATTGGCAGGGGCTGATCTTGCACAGGGGGCCGGATGAACAGGGCTCGGGTGTGTGTATGTGTGTGTGTGTGTCTAATTTTGGGAAGTGAAGTCACACAAGCCGCTAGGGCTGGTTTCCTATTGGTGTGACCAAGCTTGCAAGCTCTGAAACTTTTTTTTTTTTAATAGCATCAATTGGTTTGCGAGCCTTCTCTCTCTCTCTCTCTCTCTCTCTCTCTCTCTCTCTCTGTTCAACTTCAAATTGCAAAGCGGGACAAGAAGTCGGGAGAACGGAGGCAGAAAGAAATGGGAGATTTCGTTGGCGGGGAAACACAGCATGCGAAGAGGAAAAGAAGACCTCTTTCTACAACAGGACTGCCAGATTTTCAGAAAGGCCGTTTCGATGATTATTTGTTTATTGCAAGAAGGACCAAGAGGGGAGCTCCTAACAAAAACCAGGAAGACGGTTTCTTCTCTAAAAGCAGAGATGCACAAACTCATGTTCGAACTTAGCTTCTTGGATTGGAACACAGGAGACTGTTTTATATGGAGTCAGACGATCCAGCCATCCAGCTCAATATTGCCTGCACTGACTGGCAGCAGCTCTCCAAGGTCCCTGCCAAAAATCTCCCTCTGCCCTACGTGGAGGTGCTGGGGACTGAACGTGGGACCGTCTGCATGCAAAGCAGGGGCTCTGGCCCTGAGCCACAGTCCTTCCCAAAGAAGCCTGGTGCACACACCTGGAGCACTAACATCCCACTGCTGTAGAATCAGTAAGAGAACAGGCCAAATTTTGATAGGAACATAGCCTGACTCTGAGTCAGACGCTTGGTCCATCTAGCTCAGTACTGCCTACACTGGCTGGCAGCGGATCTCCAGGGTTTCAGGCAGGGGATATTCCCAACCCTATGTGGAGATGCTGCCGATTGAACCTGGGACCTGCTGGCAGCAGAGAATATGCTGTGCCACTGAGCTACAGCCTTTTCAAAGGTGCTGTATGTATTTGGAAGCAACCTAGTTTCTAGCCAGCCTAAAGGATACGCTATCAGTACAAGCCTAACTAAAGCACATTACAAGCTACCGTATTTTTCGCTCTACAAGACACACCTAGTTTTTGGAGGAGGATAACAAGAAAAAAATATATTCTGAATCTCAGAAGCCAGAACAGCAAGAGGGATCGCTGCGCAGTGAAAGCAGCAATCCCTCTTGCTGTTCTGGCTTCTGTGATAGCTGCGCAGCCTGCAGTCGCGCCATAAGACGCATCATCCTGTTAATCAATAGTTTTTCGTGACATTCCTAACTGCAAAAGTCTGGTTTTTCCGTGTTTTCTCTCTCTCTCTCTCTCTCTCTCTCTCTCTCTCTCTCTCTCTAGTGGATTTGCCGCTCAGGAGTGCTTTAATCCCTTTTAATTGTGCAAATCTAAATTTCTGTCATTTTTGTTTGTCATTTTTATTGTATTGTTTTGTTTTGTTTTTGTTGTTATAAAAAACTTTTGAAACTTTAAATATATATATATATATATATATATATATATATATATGAGAAATCTAGAAATACGGAGCAAAGTTAAGTGTGGATAAGCCCTGCGGCTGGAGAGTTTGAATGTGCAATGTGCCCTTTTCTCTCTCAAAGTACTTGGGTGTCCACAAGATTCTGAATCGCAGCCACAAGTACATTTGGAATTTGAAAAGCAGTGATATGAAAAGACTCTGAAAGTCCGTTCTAGCTCAATTGTTTGACCCACATGCATCTCATCGGGGGCAAACTCTCCTTAGAAATCTGTACTCTTCTTTTTCTTCCAACACTTAGGAAAACAGCAGTTTCTGAACAAAGGTGATGTGGTGTGCTGTTTTTAATAAGAACGACAATATTCAGAAATGTCGCAGTGTTAATCTGAATGATCTGACAGGCTAGCTTTATCCTACTGAGACGGTTTTGAAAAAGATAGTCGTTAAACTCTGGCGATCGCCATGTCTGCTGTAGGGAAACATAGAATCAGGCACTCCTATTGCCATGACTCCAGTCGATCACGTCAATTTATTATTTGGACGCCACTCTTCTGCTCATAGAGCAGCTTCACAACATTAAAAAGGGGGTTGGGGAACCCACTTGGAAGCAAATACTTCACGTCTTAAACATGCAACGGTACCAAATCCACCTCTCCTTTCTGTTTGTGCTGATAACCTTTCTATAATGCAGACCTGTGACATCATTTCGCTCAAAAGCTCCTGCCGACTTTCCAGTAGTAGCCAATGAAGTGGAACAAAGGAAGGGTAAAACTAAAGTTAATGATATCATGCCAACTGCTGTGGTCCTGGGAGATATGGGGAGATGTGGACCACTTCCAGACACTTGCTTAATGAGCAATCAGCCTGATCTGTTTGCAGAGAGATTGAACAACATTGGTTATCTAATGTGCACTCACCCTGATTCCCCCCCCCACAGGACTACAATTCCCAGCATCCTTAAAAAAACTACAGTTCCCAGGATTCCTTGGGGGACGTCATGTGTTTAGGGAAGCTTTTAATGTTTGATGTATTACAGTATTTTAATATTTTATTGGAAGTCGCCCAGAGTGGCTGGGGAAGCCCAACCAGATGGGCGGGGTATAAATAATAATAAATTATTATTATTATTATTATTATTATTATTATTATTATTATTATTATTAAATATATGGTGTGGATCTGCCCATCTCACTTTACCAGTCACTTTCCTTTCCCAACCCTAGAAAAAAAGCTCAACAAATCTGGCCCCCTGCTTTATGGGGAAGATTTTTTTTCTTTCTCTCCCCACCCTGCTGCTAACGAATGCTGGGAACTATACAGTAGTACCTTGGGTTACATATGCTTCAGGTTACATACGCTTCAGGTTACAGACTCCGCTCACCCAGAAATAGTACCTTGGTTAAGAACTTTGCTTCAGGATGAGAACAGAAATCGTGCTCCGGTGGTGCAGCAGCAGCGGGAGGCCCCATTAGCTAAAGTGGTGCTTCAGGTTAAGAACAGTTTCAGGTTAAGAACGGACCTCCGGAATGAATTAAGTACTTAACCCGAGGTACCACTGTATGGGAAAGTTTAACTGGAAGACATAGCATCTCTTTCACCGGCTTGTTTATGTGTCTGGGCGCCGTGGCTCTCTCTGCAAAAGGAGCGGCATGGTGCACCATAACACCAGTTAGTAATGCTGGATGAGAGGTTCCTCTGCCAGAGGCCCTGCTCTCCAAGATTGCCCAGCGGCAGTCTCAGAAAGGAGCAGCCTTACTATTCAGAGTCCTTCACCCGCCCCTCCTCGTCCCCTGAGCTGTGTTGCACCTGGTTTGTGCTTTGTGGGGAGGCATGGGGCCCTGTGGTTTCCGGTCGATGTTGTGCACTCCTTGCCTCAGTGCTGGGGCCGTTGCATAACCTCACGCTGCTGTTTCAAGCTGAGGAACCCACCCCTCCCCTGAGATTCCCTGACAGGGGAAGGGGCTGAGACTGGAGGGGTTGCAGGGTCAGGCCCTCTCTCTCTCTCTTTGACTCCCCCTTCCCCATTTTACTGGGGTGCCGAAGTTCCTGCTAGGATCATGGGAAATGAGGTTTGCCAAAAGTTACTGTGGAGAGGTGGAAAGTAAGGCCCTATCTAGCCACTGAAAGGGGTTGAAAGCAGGGGAGGGCATCTCAGGCCTGGGGTTGGTGGGGGAAGAATCCGGCCCCTCTTTGGGGTTTTCTCTAGGCCACACCCTCTCTTCTTAGGTCATGCGCCTTGTGGTCCTGCTCCGTGCTCCCTTTGAATGCATGTGCCTGCCATCATGCCCTTGGGCGGATTGAACATGGATACTTGCAGGTGTAGAAACCTTTGCTTTGTGTGTGGCTGGAATTGCTCTGCACCTACTTTGGCCCCTGGCTACACCCATCCAGCAGCATGTGGCCCCCAGAAGGTTCCATACAAGGCAACATGGCCTCAGACTGAAAAGGTTTTCCCTATGCTTGGCTTAAAGATTTGGATCCAGGGCTATTAAGGAACAAGGATTCCACAGCAAGGGCTTTTTCTCTTTTTTTGCAGAGCTGGGTTCCAGTTAGGGTAGAGGGCAATCCTCTTCTCTCTTACCCAATCTCAAGCCTTTACACAATCTGTGGGTTTGTGGTTTCTGGCTGTTCAAGGGGGCTGATCTATCTCTATGGGTTGTGCAACTGTCCTGACCATCGTTGCTCTCTTGCCTTCCACAGAAAAAGACAGGCTGGGGAGATGAGGTGTGGTGTAATCTCTCTCTCTCTCTCTCTCTCTCTCTCTCTGTGTGTGTGTGTGTGTGTGTGTATACGCAAAGATGCACTCTCAGTCTGTTTCAAACACAGAGAGCTGCTTGTGCAGAAGGACAGCAACTAAGCCTTAGGACCTGAATGCTCTCTTGCTACCTCTTTTGCATCTCCAGCCAGCCACTTCCTTTGTGAGGAAGATTGCTTGTTAATGGCTCCAGGTGGGTGGGGTGCTTGTTATCTCAATGGGAGCTAATGACTGAGAGATATCTGGCACTCTCTCTTCTGAGCTGCCAGGACTTTGAGAAGTACTTCCGCCACCCTGACACCCAGTAGAACGCATGATGTGGCACTCTCCTGCCTGACTGGCTCATGGGGATAAAAAAACGACTATGTAACTTTAATAACTGGCAGGGAACTGTGTTTGCTTTTTTCCTCTTCCCTCCTTACTCCCTTTTCCTTTTGTGTGCTGCAGTTGCAAGCCTGAGGGCAGAGACCATCTGGTTTCAACTGACTGCATGTGCTCTACGCAGGGGGTCAGAGCGATCTGCTCACCATGATGCTGGCCCAGAGGACTGAAATCGTGGTCAGAGTTCTCCTGCCCTTTGAAGTGGGGCAAGGAGCAATGGCAGGGGAAGGGGCCTTCTCCACGGCGGCAGCACCCCCACGTGGAAAGCTCCCCTCCCCAACTCTGACATCATTTTAGTCCCCAGCATATACATTTTACGAACCCAGAGTTGGTCAGTACCATTAGGGGACCAACCCCAAAGTCACAAGCTACTGAGTTCTCCAGAATGCTTCATCAGGCGAGTTGTTACACAAAGCCTCTTGCCCAATGAACGAAGCTTCTGGAGAACTTGAAAGCTCGCCAAGTTTCTGAGACATTTTGGTTCTTGTTGCTGAACTCTGGATTTTGCAAACTCTTATGAACCAATGTATTTCTCCAGCCTCTTAAACACACCCTGACCCCCGCTCAGATTGTATAGTTCTTTCTGTTTACTTTTACCTGAAGGATCGTCTTGCCACTTATATATTCAATCAATCACTGAGCTCTGAAGGAGAAGGCTTCTGGCAGATTGTCCCTTACTCGGAGGTTCATTCTACACAATGTCAGAATCAGGCCTTTAGTGCTGTGGCACCAGCTCCTTGAATATTTGACAGGTGCCACCTCTATTATATTTTTTGTCCCCTTCTGAAGAAGACCTTCCTATTTCAACCAGGCTTTTAAGTTGAGAACTTTCCCGGTCTGCATCTTTTATTTCAATTTATTTCGATTTTTTTTTAAAGTATTTTATCACTTGCTCTTTGCTGCTCTGGGCTCCTTTGGCAGAACAGGCAGGATCTAAATTTAACAATAAGTAAATATTTTAAAGGAGAAATAAAAGCAGCACAACAGGGCACATTATTTTATGTACATTGTTAAATGTACACGCTATTCTCTTCTTTGCTTTTCAAATGGTTTTAATATTGTATTTACATATTGTTGTAACCCCCCTGTGGGATGGGGAGGGAGGCTGTGTGTTTGTATGTGTCCTGAGTGTATGAACATGTCAAAATGTGTGGGGACCCCGGTTAGCCACCCCTACTATAGAGTAAAGCAATCCCAATTCACAAACCAATTTAACACAGTGGCGTAGCGTGGGTTGTCAGCACCCGGGGCAAGGCAAGTAATTTGCACCCCCTAACCCGTGGATTTGCGCCCCCTAACCCTAACCCCCAGATGTTGCGCCCGGTGCGGCCGGCCCCCCCTGCACCCCCACGCTACGCCACTGATTTAACACGCCTATTTTCCACCTTAGAAATAAAGTGTGTGTGTGTGTGTGTGTGTGTGTGTGTGTGTTTGACTTGGCTCCAGTCTTTTACCCACTTACCTGGGAGCAAGTCCCACTAACCTCTGTCGGGTCTGCTTCTGAGCAGACATGCCCAGCCTCACGTTTTGTGTTCCTTTTTGTGAGGCAGGGCAGCACGAGTGATTTTTAACAGCTGCTATGAAAGGAACCATGAAATCATCTTTTCTCCCTTCACTCCACCCCATAGCCTCCTGGGGTCACAAAGATTTTCCATCACGACCAAAGGTCAAGCAATGGCTGCTGATTCCCTTACACTGTAAGGATCAATACAGAGTTGTTAAACTACAGCAATAAACACATTTCACACAGATTGTGAACTCCCCCCAAAAAGAAAAAATAAGATGCTTCTTTGTTGAAATTTCCACTCAGAGCGTGTGTAGATTGCAACATGTGAATTATCATACATTGGTACCTCAGGTTACATACGCTTCAGGTTACATATGCTTCAGGTTACATGGGATTCAGGTTACAGACTCCGCTAACCCCAAAATAGTGCTTCAGGATGAGAACAGAAATCGTGCTGTGGCGGCGTGGCGGCAGCAGGAGGCCCCATTAGCTAAAGTGGTGCTTCAGGTTAAGAACAGTTTCAGGTTAAGAACAGACCTCCAGAACAAATTAAATACTTAACCAGAGGTACCACTGTATATCTGAGGATTTGCAAATGACAGTTTTAAATGACAGCTTTTATGCTCAGGGCCAGCCCTATCGTTGCTATTTCATTGTGCAAACCTAAATGATCAATATGTGATTGAATCTCTCCCTCGAAATAGTGGCACTCTGGAGGTGGTGACCTTAGATGGCCTGGTTAGAGCCTGGGAAAAGTTGTTTCTTAATAGCACAATCCTAGGCGTTCAGGAACAAGTCCTCCTTAGCTTATTTCCAGGTAAATTGGTAGAGGAGCTCAGCCTCATAGTTCTCAGCCCAGGACAGGCCTCAGAGGAAGCTGCGGTGTCTCATTTTGAGATTTATTAGGGCTACTTCTACAGCCTGACAAGGAGATTCTGCTGGCTGCATCGTGGTCCCTAGAGATAAACACACCAGTTCTGCTTCCTCTCACGATTCCCCCTCCCTCCCCCCAGCTCTGAAATCCGACCACCTGGCCTTCTGATCTGGGGCTGCAGAGTCGTGATACGCGGACACAAACACACACACACTGGCTGTGACGACATAGACGCCTATCTCCCCCTCCCCATAAACTTAGAAAAAAGTCACGAAACCGGCTAAACCAGCCAATGGCTGGGCAGAGGAACTGGAAGGGTAGGGGGATATTAATAGAGAGAGGGAGAAAGGGCAGCAGTAGCAGCCTCTGAATTTCCTGGCCAAGGAAAAGCACCCAGCAGCATTTCCCCCCCTAAGGCATGGTGCAGGATCCCACCGCTCAGAGGTCTGTGTAGGTACGCACACCCTCCCTTTGCCAGTTTCGTTGTCCAAGGAACAGAAGAGGAAGAGCCAAGGAAGACGCCACCAGGCAGTACTGGGTCAGCTATCCTAGAACGCAGCAAAGAGGTGAGTAGCCTGCATAGCCCAGTGGCAAAAAGCACATGCTCTATGTGCAGAAGGTCCTGGGTTCGATCCCCAGCATCTCCAGCAAGGGATGGGAAGGTCCTTGGCTGAAACCCTGGAGAGCTGCTGCTGGACCAGGAATCTCTGACCTTCCAGGTGATGCTGGACTCTCACTTGCATTGCCCCAGACTGGCTGCGGATCATGGGAGTTGGAGTCCAGCAGCATCCCTGGAGGATGCTGAGCTAAATGGACCAACAGTCAGACTCAGTACAAGGCAGATTCCTAACTAATGCTGAGGTGATGGTGCCTGTGAGCAGGGAAAGAGAGGCAGCAGCTCAATGCAAATTCGTACCAGAGGTTTCAGGTTCAATGTAATTGGCATTTGCAGTTAAGAGGCCCTCATGTCTCTGGGAAACCCACTGCTGACCAGATCAGGGAGGGCCACTGCCGCTTAGTGGGCTAAGATGGATCAGTGGTTTGGCTCAGTGTACCTATTCAACTCAGTACATAACACGTACTTTAACCTTAAAGCACAAGGCTCCTAATCTCAGGGTTGTGAGTTTGAGCCCCACATTGGGCAAAAAAGATTCCTACAGAGCAGCAGGTTATACTAGACGACTCTGAAATTCTGTGATTCTGTGACGGCAAGTCCAGATATTCACAAACAAGAAGGAAAGCAAAAATCATACTGCAATCTGATTGCGAGTGTTAGAATATGAACTTTTTTTTTTGCTATTGTTGTTTCAACTGTTTATTATTATATCTGCCTTACTTTTGCCTAGTTTTAATACTTCTTTCCTTAAAAAAATAAAAAATTCTGCTCAATTCAGATCTAAATCGGTCTAAATAGATTGCAGACATGGATCCTTGGCGCCAATGCTGGATGGAGCCCCCCTTGCAAATGGTCCCGACTGGAGCAGAGGTGGAACAGTTGGGTAAGAGATTCTCCCCTTTATTCCTTTCACACT